>NC_138347.1:82562637-83762637 GCF_046562875.1 Panthera onca | reverse complement strand
GGTGCAAATAACCCCCTTCTCTGTGCCTTGCTCTTCCTACCTGTAAAATAGGGAGAAGAAACTGCTTTCCCTTCCTTCCCAGTAAGGATTCGAAGTTATGTATATGAAGTGGTGACTGGAACCCCTGGCTCCAATTAGGCTTCTGCAAATTGTAGTTACTGCAGTCAGGAAATACATATAGATTCCAGGCACCAAGCTGCCCTGGCTCTATGGCATTAAGGAGTCAATGCCACATCTCACCCCCTCTGAGGAAACTTCCAAAGGAGCATCTTCTGACTTTCAAGTAAGTAGAGGCCCAACTAAGTGTGGGTATGAGTATGGTTGTATGTATGTCCCAGGTATAGGCCTGAGAGCCAGTCCAGACAGATCTCTGAGGAATCACTGCTTTCCCCTGCTCCAGAGGAAAGCACTGAAACTATTTCTTCACACACCTGGAAAAGGTTAGCAGCTTCCAGGACCCGTTGCACATTCTGCTTGGTGATCAGCGCCTTGCTGGTGTATGTATAGTCCAGAAGAGTGTGCATGGTCTCAGCATCGACCCCTTTGATAATGATCCTCTTCTCATACTTTTCCTTTAAATCATTGCAGAACATGGCCCTGGAAGAGAGATGTGTGAATGTGAGTGCTACCATGACCTTAACAGACCCCCTTCACACCTATCTGCCCCCACAGAACAGCGAGGTCCCTAAGGTCAGGACCTGGGATGATTGTTCTGTGTTCCTCTAACACCCAGAACACACCAGACATTCAATTAATACTTACTGCACTGAGGTGTCCTGCTCTGCTGTACCCAGCTGTGGTCCCTAAGGCAATCCCAGATCTGAAGAAAGAGTAGGAGCCCTACTGGCAAAGCTGGTGGGATCTAGAACTACTTTATTGGCCCAAAGAACTACTTTAATGGCTCAAAGTGCTGGAGAGTCTTCTGGGAGCATTGTAGCACCCTTCCCCTGCCCAGGCCTTCTCAACTACTAGTACCCCAAAACAGGGTTTCTCATTCAGTTCTCAGTTCTCATTTAAGCCTTCCTCTGGCCTGGAAGCTGGCCTCCACACCCAGGCCTGGCCAGCTGGGGCCCGAATGCCCTCCAGTAACACAAGAGATCTTGCTAGTACCTCTCACTCCAGAGGCTCAACCCCTGTCTATGGCTTCCCAGTTGGAGCTGGGAGCCTCGAATTGCCTTATCATAGGACAGAACTCCCCAAGGCCATTACTCTGTCTCACCTCTGGCTATGCTTATTCCCTCCCCAGGACTAGACTATTGGATATTTAGTGTCTATCCCGGAAGCAGGGGAACAGATGGAAAAGATGTTGATCTTGACATGAGATGGACCAAGATTTGAAAACCAGATCCACCAACTCAGAACTTGGACATGTTACTTAATCTCCAGGAGCTTCAGCTTTCTCGTCTATAATGGGAATTTTAGCAGTCATTTAAAAGTTTGCTGTAAGGATTCTCAATAACTAATAGATAAGTAGAAATACAAAGATTTTTTTCTACCCCCTCCAAGGCTCATATGTGAATTTATCATGCTACCTGGACATTGATATTTGAATTATCAATTCCTCTCAAGAAAAGTATGAGTAATTTTATTTATTTTTAAAATGCACTGAAGTCCTACTGTGTTTCTGGAGTTTTGAAAACTTAAAAGATATCTAAAATATAATGATTGCATAAATGATAAGCAGGGTAAAGATGATTAAATATGTGAGTGGAGACATGAAGATAGTCTATGAATGAGGCTAGGAGTGCCACTGAACTGTCACTACAGGTGGGTCTCCCATTTGACCAATGCAAAAGAGAGACCATCTGGTCAGTTACACAATCACACAATTTTTTTTTTTCAATATATGAAGTTTATTGTCAAATTGGTTTCCATACAACACCCAGTGCTCATCCCAAAAGGTGCCCTCCTCAGTACCCATCCCCCACCCTCCCCTCCCTCCCACCCCCCCATCAACCCTCAGTTTGTTCCCAGTTTTTAAGAGTCTCTTATGCTTTGGCTCTCTTCCACTCTAACCTCTTTTTTTTTTCTTCCCCTCCCCCATGGGTTTCTGTTAAGTTTCTCAAGATCCTCATAAGAGTGAAACCATATGGTATCTGTCTTTCTCTGTATGGCTTATTTCACTTAGCATAACACTCTCCAGTTCCATCCATGTTGCTACAAAGGGCCATATTTCATTCTTTCTCATTGCCACATAGTATTCCATTGTGTATATAAACCACAATTTCTTTATCCATTCATCATTTGATGGACATTTAGGCTCTTTCCATAATTTGGCTATTGTTGAGAGTGCTGCTATAAACATTGGGGTACAAGTGCCCCAAACATCAGTACTCCTGTATCCCTTGGGTAAATTCCTAGCAGTGCTATTGCTGGGTCATAGGGTAGGTCTATTTTTAATTTCTTGAGGAACCTCCACACTGTTTTCCAGAGTGGCTGCACCAGTTTGCATTCCCACCAACAGTGCAAGAGGGTTCCCGTTTCTCCACATCCTCGCCAGCATCTATAGTCTCCTGATTTGTTCATTTTGGCCACTCTGACTGGCATGAGGTGATATCTGAGTGCACAATCACACAATTTTATATATAACAAATCCAAATGCTCAGAGAATTACTATTGTTCTCAGCACAAAAACTATATGGAACTTCCCTTATGAATGGACAGCAGCCTTGCAACATTCCTACCAGAGACAATATATTCATGAGGCTGATCCTTAATAGCTATAGCTGACACAATTCCTTCAGTCTGATTCCCACAAAAACCTGTTAACTCCCTCTTGCCCTCCCAGGAGCTGTGGGACCCCAGCAGTCTCACAGGCTTGAACAGCACAGCTTATAAAAACAATTACTTGGAGGCAATGGAATTAAATTTCTTTCAATATGCCATACATTTACTGAGCACCCTCTCTGCATAGAATACTGGGCTAAAGCTGGAAGGGATTTAAAATTTTTTTTTTTTCAACATTTATTTATTTTTTGGGACAGAGAGAGACAGAGCATGAACGGGGGAGGGGCAGAGAGAGAGGGAGACACAGAATCGGAAACAGGCTCCAGGCTCTGAGCCATCAGCCCAGAGAGCCTGACGCGGGGCTCGAACTCACGGACCGCGAGATCGTGACCTGGCTGAAGTTGGACGCCCAACCGACTGCGCCACCCAGGCGCCCCAAGAAGGGATTTAAATATCAGGCAGTCTCTGGACCTAACTGAGTCCCCCTAAAATTCATATATTGCAGTCCTAACCCACCAACATAGATAGCGCTTTTAGGAGGTAATTAAGGTTAGGTGAAGTCATAATCCAATAGGATTTGTGTCCTTAAAAGAAGAGGAAAAGACATCAAAACTCTCTCTCTCTCTCTGCCGTGTAAGCATACAGTGTCTGTCTATAAGCCAGTCTTCACCAGAAACCGACCGTACTGACACTCTTATCTTGGACTTTCAGACTCTATAATTGTGAGAAAATAATTTTCTATTGTTGAAGACACCCAGTCCATGGCAATTTTTTTATGGAAGTCCAGGCTGACTAATACAGGCTGTCTCTCCCCTAGTCCCTAGTTGTTCAGAATCTAGCAGGGACACATCTGCACAAATAATAGTCTACAAGGGTCAAAAAGACTTGTAAAGTGCTGTGGAGGCAAGGGGTAGCTTCTCATGGAGAAGGAAAAGGTTGCTATGTGACAACTGTGGATAGGACATCCAGGTAGTAAACATGGTAAGTAGATGCAAGAGTGTGGGACAGGCAGAGGATCTAGCAAGCACATGGTTTGGCTGGAGCCCAGGGGTGATGAGAGAGGGTGGGGAGAGATCAGCCCAAACAGATAACCTGGGTCCTGACCGTGGAAGGTACTAGAGGCAGGCTAAGGAGTTAGGTTTTTTATTCAGTGGGCAATGGTGAGCCACTGAAGGTTTATGAACAGAGGCAGGACTCAAAAAGAACTTTTTTTTTAAAGTTTATTTATTTGAGAGAGAGAGAGAGAGAGAACAAGCAGGGGAAGGGCAGAGAGAGAGAGAGAGAGAGAGAGAGAATCCCAAGCAGGCTCTTCACGCCATCATCGCAGAGCCCAACTCGGGGCATGATCCCATGAACCGTGAGATCATGACCTGAACCAAAACCAAGAGCCAGACACTTAATTGACTGAGCCACCCAGGTGCCCCAAAAAGAACATTTTTAACAGGTGTGTTCTCACTTTAGTTTGCTGGTGATGGATGCATTTGGAGTAAAGCATTAATTGCACCCAAACAGAGCCGGGAGGCTTGTGACAGTGCCAAAGCCTTGTCCCAGAAACTGTACTACTTGAGGCAGTCACCATGCTGCTAAGTGACTGAACCTCCTGAGCTTTAGACACATGAACAGGAGCCTTAGAGAATCATTATCTCCCAGCCAAGTAAGTCACTGAAATGGGAAAGTCCCAGTGTAGGGCCCTGATGATAGAATCCACTTCCCCAAAGTGGGACTTCCATACCAACACAGAGGGAATTTGATCCCTAAATCCTGCTCCTCCTCCCTTTTCCACACCTCCTATTTCTGTCTGGGAATCCCCCATCAGTTTATTTTCCCCATTTCCTAATCTGCAAAACAAAGGTACCTGCTTCTGGTTTCCCAGGAACAATCATAAACCTCAAAAATCAAAAGTCTTCAGAAAGAAAGAGACTGAGAAAAAGAGAGAAATCACTTGACTAGCTGACTTTTTGAACCTTTTGTGTTAGCCAATGAGATCTTCTCCCTAAGGTCTCCTAGTGCCCTACCCCCCCTACCCCCCACCCCCATCCCTGTTCTAATCAACAGTAATCCTCCCACCCTCCCTCCTCCTCTTCTCTTCCTTCAACTGGCCTCTTTTCCCTCAAGAATATGACAGCAAGAAAGAAACAGCAAATGTGAATTCTGCAAAGTACTTGGAAGCAGAAAGGCAGTGATGTCATGTGGGCAGATGACCGATTTAAAAGCCTTTTTTGTCAGTCATAAATCCTCCTAGCCAGAGATGAATGGTCATCTGCAGAACCACATGTCTTTTAAAGTGGTGTCACACAGGATCCACCTTGCTGCCTCCTGATCACATAAAAAACCCTGCCATCACAACATCCACACAATTTCTTCCCAGAACAGCCTGTCCAGGATTTGGACAACTTCACTTGCTAAACCTCCCTTTCTTTGAGTCCCTAGAGCAGCACTGCCCATAGAAATATAATGTAAGCCAAATGTGTAATTTCAAATTTTCTACTAACCATGTTTTTAAAAAGTAAAAGGAGATAAAATTAATTTTAATATCTTTTATTTAGCCCAATACACCTCAAATGTTGTTTCAACATGTAATAAATATTTTTAATGAGTTATTAATGAGATAACTTACATCCTATTCCCACAGAGACTACAAAATCCCTCACAGACATTTTATACTTAAAAGCACATCTCAATTCAGACCAGTCATAACTCAAATGCTGAATAGCTGCATGTGGCTAGTGGCTACTCTATTAGATAGCACTGCTCCAGAGTATCACCCAGATCTGCAATCATCTCAGGGGGTGAAGTAAATGTCACCCACATAAGGGGCACCTGGGTGGCTCAGTCAGTTAAGCGTCTGACTTCGGCTCAGGTCATGATCTCACAGTTTGTGAGTTCAAGCCCTGCGTCAGGCTCTGTGCTGACAGCTCAGAGCCTGGAGCCTGCTTCAGCTTCTGTGCCTCCCTCTCTCTCTGCCCCTCCCCTGCTCATGCTCTCTCTCTGTCTCAAAGATAAACATTTAAAAATTTTTTTAAAAAATGTCACCCACATAAATGTCATGTAGATCAATACACAGAAAACAGGACGTTTAGCAAGAGACGATGGGCAGTGATGATGGGGTTAAACAAAGCTTCACATAACTGAGGCAACATATCAACAGAGTCCCACCGAAGTACAATTGAGAAATGCTACCTCACGTACAATGTGATTTTAAGATTAGTAAAAGGTGAACTTTGTTGAATCTGTATGATCTCAAACATGCCAATGAAAACTGGAAAAGTCTAATAGATGTTTTAATATTAAATAAGATAGGAATATAAATTCCCTAATTCAATGCCTTCCACTTTGAGGGGTTCTTTTGAAGTCTCTGTGTATGACACAATTATTGGGATCTCTGGGATCATCTGGACTCTTGATCAGGCTGTCACTGCTAGACACAGCTTCCGAATTCTTTCTTGTAATCAGTGACTGAATAACATCCTGCTCCAGCTCAGCCCAATCAAGATGGGTATCTTGATTGCCCAGAAGCTGACCCTTGTAAGCTAGTGACGTGTTTGGGATATAGGAGGAGCAGGACAGGGGAAGGGAGGAGGCCAAGCAAGACAAAAGTTGGATAGAAAGTAACTTCAGCCTAACCCTGCAGGGGACTGCTGGAGAATATATACTCCAGAGCCGTCTCAGCAAGTGGCGAAGGAGCTGGTCTGATACTCCAGCACCTCCTGACAGTCTTAGCTAGGGGCCACCCCAGGAGCAGGAAAATTCTCAGGCACTTCTGGCTTTCTGTGTATGTGAATGGGTGTGCACAAAGGGGCTCTTCCTAGGAGTAGGAAGAGCCTGCAGTGCTGGCTGTTGGAAGGCAAAGGGGGCTGTGGTCTAGTCTAGGCTCTAATACAAACTCACTACATGACTTTGTACTAGTGAGCAAAAACTCACCCCAGTGAGTTGTTGAGAAGAATGAGTGAGATAATATAAACAAGGTATTAGCACAATACCCAGCACTTACTAAGGGAAGGCATTTGGGACCAGACCAGAGGAATCTTGTCAGGCTGACGGTAGATACTTGGAGTAGGCAGACCCATCACACTCTGTCTTGCAACCCTTGACTTGCCAGCATTCAGCCTGGTGCATATCATCAGGTAAGTGGGTGTCAGAGTCACTGCACTGCTGTCCACAACCCCTCCAGAATAGAGTCAGGCTAGGGCTACACACAGACTGGTCCAGAGACATTAGCATGGTGCCTGTCACACAGTAGGAGAAAGGAAGTGCTCTAAAGACAGAGTCCTCTCTCTAAAGCTCTTTTTGCCTGCTTTGGCTCCCCAAATCCCAGCATTTCTCTGCTCTCTTCTGAGACTTTGTCACTGATTTTCTGTCACTTAAATACACTCTCCTGGGACACAATCATACTGAATACAGACAAGGTGAAACTACGAGAGAACTACATATTTCTTAAAGACCAAACTCCCAGGCCTCCTCCTGCTCTCTTGAGCAGTCCATTGAAACACTGAGGCAAAGTTGGGACCCCATAAACAGTATATAACCTATATAAGGTGGGTCACCCTTAGACATCCACTTTAATAACAGTTATCTCTTATGTTTATGTTTATAGCACTTTGTAGGACAAACAGCCTTATCTTCCTTGATTATTATACCCGTTTTATAGGTGATAAGACTATAGAAGTAGAAGTTAAGGGAATTGCCCAAGGCCATACAGGTTGTCAGCAATAGAATGGAGATCATAATCTAGTTTTGGACTCTTATTCTAGAGCTGAACAGTGAGCTGAAACCAAGAAAATCAGCAGAAGTTCAAGGCCATATTGGGGGCCATTGGGGGGTCAACTGAGTGAGAGCACTAAGTGAACTGGACTAAGTTTTGCTCTCTAAAAACAAAACTGAGTTAGTTGCTAACCATTTACTCCTTAGCTTATACTCAAGATAAATACAATTTTTTGTAATAAAAAATACTTTCTAGACAGACACTGACCAATTCTCATGAGATTCTAGTAAAACAGAGGTAGCTATTAAGATCCTCATTTTACAGTAGAAATAGTCTCAAGCTGGGAGCCAGTTGCCCAATACTCAGCAGTGAGTCAGTGCCAATCCCAAAATAGAGGCTGGGCAAGTGAGCTCGTCTCCCACAATAGCCATGAAAACTTCCATGGGCCTAAGAGTCTTCTGGAATGAAGTCAGGGCATGGCCCCAAACACAGCCTGGACCACACTCTTTTCTGAGTTCTGCTGGCCTTAATCCTCACTTCATTCAGGTCTCTGCTCAGAAGTCTCCTCAGAGAGCCCCTCTCTGATGCTGCCCCCAATACAGTCACCCCCTAACATCTTCACCTCCTTTATTTTTCTTTACAACCTGTCACAACCTGAAATTAACTAGTTTAACAATTGTGTTCCCACTACGGGAGCTGAGTGAGGGCATGCGTTGTAATCACCACTGTATCCCTGGGGCTAGAATGGTGCCTGGAGCCTAGTAGGGACTCAGTAAATATTTGGGGAGAAAATGAATGAATGAACAAATGACATGCCCTTCCTAACCCCTGTGTGTTTGGCTTTGACAAGAATCAGCATCTCCAAAATTACCAAACACACTTGGGAGACTGAGGCTGAGGAGGCCTGCCTCATAAGCCCTCCACCTCCACAGAGAACTCCAATCACACCCCCAAGTCCAGGGCCTGGAGCTTGGAAAGGACACAGCCACACCGGAACATTCCACCTAGACCTCTGCCATTCCTAAATGTTACCAATTCATAATCTTTCACCTAGCCCAACATTACTATGGCTTACCCCTTCCCTGAGCCTCCACACCCACCTCCTCCCTCCTGTACCTCTAACCCCAATTACAGACCAACACCCACCATCCCCACTATTTCATTCCTAGGCTAGGTCCACCCATGCTGCCCCTGTTCTGTTCTTCCTCTAATCCCCTCACCACCTCATTTATACCAGGAACTAACTCCTCTGCATTAGTGACATACTCTGTGTTGAATAGCTCTAATATTGGTTAACTAACTGAGTAAATTCTATTTAAGAATATGAATGTTGAGGCACCTGGGTGGCCCAGTCAGCTAAGCATCTGGCTCTTGATTTTAGCTCAGGCCATGATTTCACAGTCATGAGATCAAGCCCTGTGTCAGGTTCTGAGCTGGGCATGGAGCCTGCTTAAGATTCTCTCTCTTCCTCTCCCTTTGCCCCTCCCCTGCACACACATTTTGTCTCTCAAAAAAAAAAAAAAAAAAAAATATATATATATATATATATAAATGTTAATGTCTATATAATTGGTTAAAAAAATTTAATTAGTAATCATGTGCTGCTCAATGAATAGTATTATTAAGAAAAGATTATTTGGATATAAACCCAATGTGGACAGTCAAAGGGGTCTCCACTGCAAAAAAGCAGGGAGTGAGCACATGCAAGGGTGACCTAGCATGGGATGACAACACTCCTGATGGCCCCCAGCTCCTCTAGGCTGAGGGCACCAAAACCTTTCACCTGCCATTTCCTAACCAAGGGAAGGACATAAACATTTGGCTCAGCCCCATTTCTGACCTCAAAGTGCTCCCTAAGCCTTACGATATAGACGCTGTCCCAACGCTGGAGTCCTGCCCACATTTCTGGTCTGCAGACAGTCCACCCTCAAAGCCAGTGGGTCTCAAAGTATGTTCCCTGGACCACTTGCATTTGGAATTCCTGTGATGGCTGTTAAGAATGCAGAATCCTGAACCCCACTCACCCTAGACCTACTGAATCAAAATCCCTGGCAATGGGGCTGGAAATATGAATTTTACTAGGCTCCCCTAACCCCTACCCATAATTCTTTGGCAAACCAATGTTCAAGTACCAATGCCCTATGAAGAGGTCACCTCACTTCCCAACACAAGCCCCTATGGCTCACCCTGAGAAGGAGGAGATTGCACACAGTTCTACGTCAAAGAAATAACTGGCTATGGTGCTAGGGCAGACATGCCCTTGAAAATCTTCCCTCTCTGTAGATTCACCCTTTCACCTTCTGAGATTCAGCCCTCCTAGAATTCCATGAGGCCTAAAGCTGCCTCCCAAACTACGGGTAGGGGGTGGGGCACGCAGGCTCAGATGGAAGCTGGCCTCATCCTGGCCTTGTAAGTCTTTCTCCAGATTAGCTGTATAGACGGGGTCCCTGCAGCTTATATTCAAGTAACACAGTTCATTAGAGCTAGGAGTTCCGAAACAGGATGTGGTGCCCAAGCCCTATTAATAATAAACAGTGTGCAATTCTCTGTTCTTACCCGCAGTTCACATGTAAATCTCACACACCTGGAGGGGAGTCTTCAGAGAAGGATTTGAAGGTTCATGGCCATCTCCAAGAGACATGACTAACCACATGCTGCTATCTCTATCTGGAGCCTGGAGTCAGCTCCCCGAACCCCCAGCTGCTGACTAAGTCTTTGCTCCAAACTGACAGAGGAGCTAGAACCCCAGAGCTGCCCCCCACCTGACTCTAAACATTATTAAGCCCTGAAAGAACTACCTCCTACCAAGCTCTTTGCCCAATTTCACCACTCCTCAAGGACACTGCACAGGCATCTTTGGGGACCAGAACTCCAGCCATGTTTCTATAGCACCAGTGTCCCTCCCAGCTCCACTGGACCATTGCTGAGGCCTCAGCGTGTCATGTAACTCAGCCCATCCAAATTTATGACAGAAAGGGCTTGTTCTGTCCTGCTACATCAAGCAGGATAGAGTATCAGTCATAGCAAATGCTTATGACCAGGATTCAGCAATGATTCAACTACAAAGATATAATAAGCAGTTCTTATTTTTCCTTATTTTTCTTATTATTCCTAATTTTTTTAGTAGGTGTACCCAGATTTTCCTATAGGAAACTATCCTTCCTCCAATTTCAGTCTGCAAGGTTTGAATAGAGCTGGTCCCACATCCTAGACCATGGGTGAGCACAGTCCATGGCACATTAGTCTCCCATGCCACAGTGATCAGTTCACTGATGGGCATAGGAAGAAGCCAGTCCAATCAAAGCGAATCCTAGAACTTTCCCTGGAACCCCTGGGAAAGAGAAGTTCTCTTCCTGCTGTAACTGCTGAGCTGGGAGAAATAAAAGTTTGGAGCAGCTGGATATTTTCTTGCCTCCATCTGTGAAGATCCTCCCTGAGAGAGTAACCAACACAGAGGAAAGCAGAGACAAGAGACAAAGAGAGAAACAGTCCTGATGATATTATTTGAACACAAGGATCAAACAAGACCGAAAGTCAATACTCTTAAACTTTTATTACTTTTTTTTTTTTTTTTTTTTTTTTTTTTTTTTTAAATTTTTTTTTTTCAACGTTTATTTATTTTTGGGACAGAGAGAGACAGAGCATGAACGGGGGAGGGACAGAGAGAGAGGGAGACACAGAATCGGAAACAGGCTCCAGGCTCTGAGCCATCAGCCCAGAGCCCGACGCGGGGCTCGAACTCACGGACCGTGAGATCGTGACCTGGCTGAAGTCGGACGCTTAACCGACTGCGCCACCCAGGCGCCCCTTAAACTTTTAAATAATGTGAGCAAATAACTTCTTTTGTTGATATGCTTGAACCCAGTTTGAACTGAGTAGCTACCATTTGCAGTGCACGGTCCTGACTGACACAATTAGACAAATGAATAATGAATAACAAATGGGCCCAAATGCTAAAGAACATTGTATTAAAAGTGCCCAGAAAATGAAATGTTGATGTACGCTCAATATTGCCATACAAGACCCCTCAGAGTCTGGTCTAAATACCCCCTTCTGAATCCCCTGAAGCAGCTATGCCCAACAACTAGCAGTTTCCGGTGTGTGCCTCTGTTTACATCAACACCCTTGGGCCAGACAGGCTTCTCTATGTACACTCTATATAGCTTATTTTTTTAGGTGAAATCTAGGCCCAACGTGGGGATTGACTCATGACCCCAAGATCAAGAGTCGTATGTTCTATGACTTAAAACTCCTGGAGTTTAAGCCAGCCAGGCGCCCCTATATAGCCTATTTTTAATGAGTCTTCTCCTCTATTAGATTTATAAGACTCTGTAAGCCAAGGGCTAGATTTTATTTCTCTCTCAATTCTTATTTGCTGGCCCACAGTATAGATTTAATATTTGTAGGATGGATGGATGGATGGATGGATGGATGGATAGGTAAGTGGACAGAAGGAAACTACACATGCAGTGCAGTCCTGTACCTGGTCCTGAAGGCCAAGAGGATTTGCCTATTTTACATCATACTGTCCACATCTACATTTCTCTTCTAACTGCCATGCGAATAAATAACAACGAGCTCCAAGACCCAGTGACCTGAAATGAAGTGTGTGTATAGAGAACTGTATTATCCAGTGATTCTCCAAATTGGTAACCCGGGCCCACGATATTTACCCTAAGCCCTCCCACTTGAGATGTTACAGTACAAAACATGGTGGTTGTTCTCCACCTTAATTTGCTTTAGCACATCTTCCATCTCCTTGCCAGAGACGAAACCTGGCTTCCCCTAACAAAACACCACTTCCCTCTTCAATGAGGTCTGCTCTGATTCTCACTTCCCACTGGGCCACGAGCAGGGTCAGCATTTGTGCTCACTGTCCACTGCCACATCCTGACCAGGCTGTTTCCCTAAAGGCTCCTTATCAACACCCCTTTCCAAACATTTTCCATCCCAACCCACAGGACCCCATCCTGGCCTCCTTATGACCTCCATGTCATTAACCAAAAGTCAAAGATCAGCCTAGGCTTAGAGATTTTTCTGAGCATTCCCTGGTTCTGATCACTTAGAAACATGTGAACTGGCACTGGTCCTAATCCTCACCCAAGGTATTCAAATGTTGAGGCATAAAAGTTATCCCTATTATGACAGGGCAAAAGTGATCACATACGTGTTCCAGACTTCTCCCTTCACCAGCTGCCACAGAGGAATCTGGACTGCCAGGCCTGTTCCTTGGGCTTTTATGACACAAATCCAGAGGGAGAGGGGAAAAAAATAAGAGATCCTCCAGCTGAGAGTGGAGAGGAGTTTTAAAGCCAAAGGTGAAGAAGGAACTACCATAGATTGGCCTATACTCTTCCAGGAAGCCCTCTCTGATTGCCTTTTTTCTCTGGTCTGACTTAATGCCCCTTCTGTAAGCAGAACTCCATCATATTACCTATACTGAAACATTGATATTATTACCCTATACTGAAGCACTGATTTGCCTATCTTTCTCCTCTGACTGTGATTTTGTTGTTAATAGGGAACAAGAACTCATTAATCTTTGTAAACTCAGTGCATGGTAGAGAGTGGGGTCATTCATTCAATTGACCTTGAGTGCTATGTCCACTAACACCACATTCCAAGAATTATTCACTGGGCATCTGCCCCTCCCTTAATTCCCCAAACACCAAAATTCCCTTGATATCTACCCCAGACAAACCTGAGCTTACTCTACATGACACATGATCTCCTGAATATCAGTAAGCTCTTACTTGACCCTGAACCTGAATTATTATATGCATACCTGCCAGCAGGTAATTTTTATAGATCCTTGAATATCTCCTCAGAAACAGCTACAATGCAACTTTTGGTTTGATTGTGTTTTAAAGTCATAACAATATCAGCACTCCTATAATTACTGTGGCCTTAAAGCTTTCCACAAAAGTTAAACATAATAACAGAATGACTACCCTTACAGCTTGCAGAGGATACGTAGGTTGCCTGAATGATATTTTTTTTCATAGCAAAGGAGACTTATACAAAAATGGCCTCTCCGGGGGCTCCTGGCTGGCTGTTGGTAGAGCATGCAACTCTTGATCTCAGGGTCATAGGTTCAAACCCCACACTGGGCCTAGAGCTTACTTTAAAAAGAAAAAAAAAAAAGCCTCTCCAAAATAACTTAAGGTGGCTTATAGTCTCAGAGATATTATAAAATGCAAAACAGTAACAACAAAAAGTAATAAAATAAGATCTAAGTAATTAAAGTAGGAGACTATGTCACTGAAACCTAGGCTAAGGAAAGCTAATGCATAAGCTTCCTGACAGCCAAAGCAAAGGCAGAAGTACAATAAGTTGGCTAAAGGGGCGCCTGGGTGGCGCAGTCGGTTAAGCGTCCGACTTCAGCCAGGTCACGATCTCGCGGTCCGTGAGTTCGAGCCCCGCGTCAGGCTCTGGGCTGATGGCTCGGAGCCTGGAGCCTGTTTCCGATTCTGTGTCTCCCTCTCTCTCTGCCCCTCCCCCGTTCATGCTATGTCTCTCTCTGTCCCAAAAATTAAAAAAAAAAAAAAAAAAAAAAAAAAAAACTAAAAAAAATAAGTTGGCTAAGAAAAGAAAGTAAACCAGCATTTATTAGCCCTCTTTAGTGTACATTCATTTTTCCTTTTGTCTAGTGCCTTCCCTTTCTGGGAAATGCTCTCCCAAGTCCTACTCAAATCATGTGGTTCAAATAGAAGCTCTTACGTTTTTACCAATCTCCCCTCCTTTGCCCTGCCCTCCGCCCCTGCTTTTGGCCAACCTTGAACTCCTAAACTAAACTGGGCTGATCACTGTGCCCCACCTCCCGGACACAACGATTGGTCTAGGATTGGGTAAGAGAATGGAACAGAGTCTTTCCTGGGGGCTTTTCAAACTGAAGCCAGCCCCTCAGTTTCTCTCTGGAACCAACTGAAAAGGAGCGAGTCTTAGAGCTGCCAAGGAGCAGACCCCCAACCATGTGGCAGAAGTACATCTGAGAAATCCCACCTTAGAAAGAAGCCAAGTGAGAGTCGAAAGAAAGCACCCTGACTGCATTCAAGGCCCTGGTTCCTCTTCTCCCTGAGCTCTGCTGCATCCCGGCCCTTCCTATGAATTGGCTATGTGGCCAAATACCTTCCTCTTTTGCCAAAGCTGATTTGACCTCAGATTCTATTCCTTGCCATCAAAAGAACACTGACTAATATAGGAACATTGAGCAATGTGACGGATGGTGAGCTCCAAGGCAGTTTTACCAAAAACATACATGTTCTTCATATGGGCAGCTCTTCTCATGGACTGTTTAGTGTTTGCTATATTAGAATCTACTCTGCAAAGGCATTTTCATGAATGGACAGTTACATATCTGTGTACTTGGCATAGGGGTAAAGTTCAGAACTTAAGATGTCAATGATGAGTGTTTGTGTTGTGTTTTAGTTGAGAGCTCCATGCAGCATTATTCAAAACAGGAGAAGAATGGACTTTCTAGTCTTGAGTGAAAGAAGACCCACATGCCCTAGACACCAGGGGTGGAGATGACAGAGATGATATTTTATTAAAAATTCAAAGGACCTACATGCACTTCTGCCTTGAGGCAGCAATTCCTGCCGAGTACCTTCCAATCCTAAAAAAAAAAAAAAAAAATGGTCTGCAGGAGTCTCTATGTAGGCATAGCACATTTGTGTCCAGATGGTCATGTGAGTAACCTGCTGAATCCACAACATTCTGAAGCATTCTGGATTTTTAACTGATCCTTCAAATCTTTCCTATAATGACCACGCTTTATCATCCTTCCCTTTTTTAAAGTTATGCAATAGCCTCCTAACTCTGTGAGGACTTCCTGCTCTGACCAGGATGCTGCCTATCAGTGACTGAACCTTCAGGAGGAATGTCAAGTTTTTATGGATATCAAATACGTAGTAGGTGTCTGCCGAATGTCAGCCATTGCAATGGTGTCAAGGACCCTCCCATAGCTCACATTCCCAGCCAGTTTCTAGACCATGCATGATGGATGATGCTTACATGCCACACAGTCTCACATGTATACCAGAGCCACTCAAAGTCTGAAGGGAGAAGAGAAGTAAAAGTGCAAAATAATTGTCCTCTTGCCTGTAAGATCTCAGGATCATTATCTCTGATGCCTATGAGACAGGAATCATGGAATTCTCTAATATCTGTATATTTTTCATGATACCTTAACCCTTACTCTGCACCTAATGCAGGACAGGCACATAGTAGCTGCATATAATGGATCCTTGTCAGTTTTTGGTTGCCCAGCATCTGAAACCCTCCCGAGGTATGGCAAATTCTCCCTCTAAATGAGATGTGGTGTGTGGCAGAAGCACTTCCTGATCCAGAAGCTGCAAAGGCCCAAGGCACACTTTCCCAACTTCTGTCACAGCTATTGCATTAACATGCGTAACTCAGCTTTGACCAATTAGATAAACTTACCCCAGGCTAGGAACTGGGAGCTGGAAATGCAAAGAAGCAGAGACAGAGGAGAACCAATTCTGGTGGAAGCAGCAGCCTCCAGTTCCCAGGAATTGCAAGGGAGACAGTGCCAGTGGCCAGAGCTGTGCTAGCCTTGGCCTCCAGGATCCTGCAACAGCGGGGGAATTCTCCCCAGATGGGTTCTGGGTGGCTTTAAGCTGTGGTCCTGGCCACGACCTGGCCTCCCTGGCTCCTGTCTGTTTTCGGAGTTTGGCCTTCTGAGGGATTCTGTGAGTTACCTACATAAATCTTCAAAAAATCCAGTTGATTGCTCTTCCTTAGAATGAAGAAATCTGACTTGTTATCATGCATAAAATGTTTAGGCAAAAAAATTCATAAATGATCTATTTTATTACATGTATTTCACAAACTTTACTGGGATGGATAGACACAAATCAGTAGCTTCACTGTGTTGTATAACAGCACTGAACCTCAGAGAGGCCAAGCAATTTCTCCAAGATTTACACAGCCAGTAAGTGGCAGGGTATAGACTCAAATGCCAGTGACAAGGTTCTAAGATGGTGTTCTTTCCATTATACCAAGCAGTTACTGGTTCCTGCCCCAATGATGTCCTACAGGTCCTTGAGGCCCTATGCTTTCAAAGCATACTGTCTCTTCACCTCACATCCTGACCTACTTCCTTATTTCTTATTTAATCCTTTGACCCAGACTGGTGCCCTAAGGCATGCTGAGTCTTCAACGCTATGGGGATCTGTCAGCTCAGCCCCCAGATGCAAATTGGCTTGAATGTTCCCATAGTGTTCTGCCTGTGTGTGTGTGTGTACGTGCACATGGAGGCAATAACTTTTATACTTTCTCCTCACCTACAGCTTACATAGACTATACTAGTGTATGGTAGAGAGGGAAAGTTAATAGTCTTGCACAGTTAATGTCCCAACAGCCACATTTCTGCCTGATAGAAAGGTCTGCTCTCAGTTTGGATCCCAATGGGGAAACCATTCTTGCTATCAAAGTGAGTTCCCTGGAGGGTGAAATGGAGACAATGCTATCCACTAGTTGTTACCTAATTGTTGATATTGTGGAAATCCAGCAAAGTTCCTGGCATGCAGTAAATACTCAAAAAATATTGTCCTTTCCAGATCCCAAACTGCAGAAATACTTATTCCAAATATGTTTATCACCACATCATTTATAAAAACAAAAATATTAGAAGTAACCTATATTCACAATGAATGATTTTCATATTATGCATCTATTAAAAATGGTAGCTAAATAAATAAATAAGAGTTATGAAAACTATAGGGGAAAGATTATAATGAAACAAGATGCAAAGCAAGATGCAAAAGTGTATCTAAACTAATTTTACAAGTATGTAAAATATTCATATGAAACAAAGTAGAATAATAACACCTAAACGAAAACAAACTTTATCAGAAAAGTCCCATAATCCCCTGTCCCCAAAATCTTGCAGTCAGATGTGCTCTGACATTCAGAATTGTTTGAATATTACCATATCTTGAATATTATATAGCACCGCCAGCATTCCTATATCCAGAGCACTAGTAGTCCAGCAATGAATATATGCATAATGGAATAAACAGACTCCAAGTAGCCTCTTCTCAGTTCAGGACAGATGTCTCCATCAGACATGTGCAGCTCAAGTCACAAATTTGTCTGCCAAATAAGTTCTAAAAACTTTCTCATTTATCAGCACTTGGGGGATTTTAGAATTGCTGATAAGAAATTATAGACCTATAGTACTTAAATATTTTTTTAATGCTTACTTATTTTTGAGAGACAGAAGAAGTCAGAGTGCGAGCAGGGGAGCGGCAGAGAGAGGGGGAGACACAGAATCCAAAGCAGGCTCCTGGCTCTGAGCTGACAGCACAGAGCCCGACACAGGGCTTGACCCCACAAACCAAGAGATCATGACCTGAGCCAAAGTCGAATGCTCAACTGACTGAGCCATCCAGGTGTCCTGGTCTATAGTACTTAAATATTAACCACCACATTGATTCTACTAAGTGAACAAGACTAAAAGCATAAAATGCAGGACCCAATGCTCGAAGTACAGTCACCAGTTCACTTGATCAGGCATACCCACTGTGGCAACAGCAATACTCAATGCTTTCACCATTAGCAAGATTTCTAATCCAGACCCAGATGGCCTTAACTCATTCTTGTTTTCCTTAGCACTTACTCTCTCACCTGTGCTTGCCGGCTCCCTTGTAGACCCCTTACACCATTATGCAGAAAAAGCAAAGGATTATAACCTCTACACATGGTTTAAGAGTAGCCTCTCAGGGCGCCTGGGTGGCTCAGTCGGTTGAGCGTCTGACTTCGGCTCAGGTCACGAGCTCACAGTTCGTGAGTTCAAGCCCCGTGTCGGGCTCTGTGCTGACGGCTCGGAGCCTGGAGCCTGCTTTGGATTCTGTGTCTTCCTCTCTCTCTGACCCTCCTCCGCTCATGCTCTGTCTCTCTCTTAAAAATAAAAAAATATTAAAAGAAAAAAAGGGTAGCCTCTCACCCTACTTGCTGCCATACAGTAATTAGTTAATATATAATAATAATATTAATAGATTGGGCCCAGAATGCCATTCCCATTCCTGACCTGTGCTTGATTTTTGTAGCCAGTGGTCAAAATCCCCTCATCATGGACTCAGGGAACCAGACCCAAAGACCAGGGTACTGAGGTACAAGCAGGAGCCAAGGTCCAGGCAGATTTGGGGCAGCAGCAGCAACAAAGGAGCTTGCTATCGACTCAGCCTCAGCCTGGAAGCTCTTTTATTCATATGGGAAGGCCAGTCATCTGGTAGGACTATGAGGAGCCTGATGATCCCTCCCTACATCACCACTCCTTCCCTCAGCCACCCCTGAAATCGCAACACGATTGCCCTCAGGGGTCAGCCTCACCTATGGAGTGTGCCATATCTGCAATGATTTGTTCCCTGCCCCCCCAAAATGGCGAGAGCCACTGGTTTAGATGGAGATCCTATGGGAGGTGGGTTCAGCATGTAGGATGCACAACCAGTTCCAAAGACTTTGATTTGGGGACATGTCCAAAGGCATAACACAAATGGCAGCTTTCTTAGTGGTCTTTTTTTTTTTTTTTTTTTTAATTTTTTGTAAATGTTTTTATTTATTTTTGAGACAGAGAGCGACAGAGCATGAACGGGGGAGGGTTAGAGAGAGAGGGAGACACAGAATCGGAAGCAGGCTCCAGGCTCTGAGCTGCCAGCACAGAGCCCGACACAGGGCTCGAACTCAAACACTGGGAGATCATGACCTGAGCCGAAGTCGGACGCTCAACTGACTGAGCCACCCAGGCGCCCCTTAGTGGTCTTTTAAAACACACTACTAGTTTTATAACATTTTAAAAAACAATTACTATGAATATTAAATTATGCTTTCCTTGATTTTCCTGCTAGGATAATATTCAGACACCTTGACATTTGGCTGTTGACATTTAATGTATGTCGCGAGCTACTTTTTCAGCTTTATTCTCCCTTGCGACTTTCTCAGCCTCAACTCTATGTATTTTCCCAACTTCCTCATTCCACTCAAGACTTCTAAATAGGCCCCCAAAGGGAACTACATTGTCTGAGTTACTAATATAGTCCCTGTTTATAGCCACCATGGTTATATATGCAGGTAGACAATAGCTGGGCAGCAGGTCCAGAGAACATGTGTAAAATGATGTCAGTGAGGAAGATTCTGGGGGAAAATGGAACTGGTAGATTCTTTGATGCACTAGACCACATGAAAGATCATGGTGAGAAGATGTGAGCAAAAGATAGTCCCACAACTAAGCAAATGGAAAAAACAATGAATTATTAACTTTAGGAAAGACAAAAAGCTTTACATGAAACAAAATGTAATCATTTCACACAACTTGGTTCAACAAGAAAAATGTTTTCATGAACATCATGCAAATTCTTAATACAAACTTATCCAGGAAAAATGTGAAAACATTATACTGAGAGAGTGTAGTAAAGGTCAGTGTATGGTAAGGGAGCTAGGAGTAAGTGCTAAGTCCTTATCAGACATACTAGGAAATCAGTAAATGATGTCTAACGTTGAGAAATCAAGAAAGAGTAGCATAAGCATATTTTGAAGAAATATAAATATAATACCAGAAGAAATAGCTAAACATAAAAAATGGTGACTTTTGGTGAACAATACTGAAGGGTAGAAGAGGTGAAGAGGAATTTTTGTTTTTTCATTATAAGTCTTTAAATACTATTTGACTCTTCGTTAACTATCTGCATGCAGTACTTTGACAAAAATAAATTTTAATTTTAAAAAATATATATCTGAAAATTTGGCGTATGTGGGTGGTTCATTTGGTTAAGCAACAGACTTCTTGATTTCAGCTCAGGACATGATCTCGCGGTTCATGAGTTCAAGCCCCACATCAGACTCTGTGCTGAGCATGGAGCCTGCTTGGGATTCTCTCTCTCCGCCTGTCTCTACCTGTCACCTGCTCACACATGCACTCCCTGTCTCTTGCTGTCTCTCCCTCAAAATAAATAAACATTTAATATATATATATATATATATATATATATATATATATATATATGTGAAAATTTGAAAGGCCGTGAAGAGACAGTTCACAGAAAAGAACTACAGACAATCCTTAAACATACAAAAAGACGTTTGAGCTTATTCAAAATGAGAGAAATGCAAATTAAAACAAAACTGAGATACTGTTTCTCATCTGTCATACTGGGAAAAATCCCAAAGTTGGAAGCCATCCTCTTTCGGCAAGCCTGTCAGGAGTTCAAAATGACTGAACCCCTATAAAGGCAGATCTGGCATATATATCCACTTAAACTGCAGATGCGTTTCTGCTTAACTCAGCAAACCCTCTTCTAGAAATGCACCCCCAGGTATTCCTGCACACATATAAAAATGACATATGTATAAGGTTATTCATTACAACATTGTTGTATGGCAAAAGATTAGAAACAAGGGGCGCCTGGGTGGCTCAGTTGGTTAAGCGTCCGACTTCAGCTCAGGTCACGATCTCACCGTCTGTGAGTTCGAGCCCCGCGTCGGGCTCTGGGCTGACGGCTCAGAGCCTGGAGCCTGCTTCCGATTCTGTGTCTCCCTCGCTCTCTGCCCCTCCCCCGCTCACACTCTGTCTCTCTCTATCTCAAAAATAAAATAAATGTTAAAAAAAAAAAAAAAAAAAAGATTAGAAACGATCCAAATGTCTGTCAACAGGGGACTGGTTAAATAAACTGTGGTTTAGTCACTCCATGGAAAACATTTATGTTCTCAATGAATAAAGAAAAAGTGTACAAAATTTAATTGCCAGCTTCCAGGCCCTCCAAAGCAAAGAGGGCTGTATCAGAAGCCTCTCAGACAGAGTAGGCTCTCTGCCCTTCCTAAGTATGAGCATAAGAGGAACTTGGCTCCCTAGCCCTTTCAAAACCTTAGAAACTAAGCAAAACGGGTGGTGAGGCAATGTCAGACTTCATGTCAGTCCTAAGTCCAAATCCCACTTGGTCACTTTATTCACCGAGACACTCCGGGCTTTCATTCCTCATCTGTAAATGGGGATAAAATTCCCTACCTCGCAGGGCTGCCGTGGGATGGTGTATGGGACACAGGTGGCACAGAGCTTTACTCTCACTAAGTGCTCAACAACAGAAGTTATTATTAATAGCAGTTAATAGCAATACCGGAAAAAAGAATTCTGTCTCCAAGACTGTGTTCACTATAGGAGGAAAGTCATCCTGGAAATACCAAGATAAGAATCAAAAGTTGCTGCTCTGAAGAAAAGAAGGAATTTCCCTACGTGACCAGGCAGTTTTGGAAGAGAGTCTTCAACCATAGGCACACATGCACACTGTGTGGGTGCCTCCAGCATCTCATGGCCACCACCACCTTTGAGGGCTGGTACACACTTTCCCTAAGTATCCTACATCAGCAGGGTGGGAAGGACCTGGGCCTAAACACCTTCCATTTAGGATGAGAAACCCAAGGACCAGAGGAATCATGATGTGCTTGAGAGCACACAGACAGCGGTCCTGTTCCATAGGCAGGCTGAGCCACTAACTAAATTGCTAATCAGGCGTACATTTGTATGACTGCCATTTTCCAGTGATTCAAAAGAGAATCAATAAATCTAAAAATGGGTGCTAAGTACATTGAGCTAAGTTGACTTTCATTCACTTCTGAAAGTGGTTGTTGATCAATGTGAAAGATACAACCAATACCGGTGGGGTGAGAAATGTTTATCTGTATCATCCCAACTTTATGGCTGTACCTACATGTTACCTGTTATACACTTCCTCTGGAATGGAGCTCCAAATTTAGTGGCAATTTGTATTACAGTAAAAACAAGGATTTCTAGGGGCGCCTGGGTGGCGCAGTCGGTTAAGCGTCCGACTTCAGCCAGGTCACGATCTCGCGGTCCGTGAGTTCGAGCCCCGCGTCGGGCTCTGGGCTGATGGCTCGGAGCCTGGAGCCTGCTTCCGATTCTGTGTCTCCCTCTCTCTCTGCCCCTCCCCCGTTCATGCTCTGTCTCTCTCTGTCCCAAAAATAAATAAAAAACGTTGAAAAAAAAAATTAAAAAAAAAAAAAACAACAAGGATTTCTAGAATGTGCCCAATCCCTACTCCAGCAATGATTACATTTGTAATGTTGGATTTCCATTTCCTCATCTGTAAAAGGGGACATCAGCCACCTCACCGCAGTGCTGCAAAAATAAAATCAGATACTATGTCTGTCTGGCACATGGCTGGCGCTACTTCCCACAAACCCAGGTGTCCCCTTGCCTTGTTTACATAGGGGACCTAATCAATCCCACAACAATCCATTGACACTGCTCTCTGAATTCCAAGTAAAAATTTCCCTCTAAGCATCTCAGAAAAAGTAAAAAGATAAAATACTTTTCATGATGTTTACATAGATAAATAGTTTTTAATTTCCTCAGAACCAAGAGTTAAGAAGAATCTCATTAAAAGGAATTCTAGAGGCACCTGGGTGGCTCAGTCGGTTGAGCAACCAACTTTGGCTCAGGTCATGATCTCTCAGTTCGTGGGTTCGAGCCCCATGTCGGGTTCTGTGCTGACAGCTTGGAGCCTGGAGCCTTTGGATTCTGTGTCCCTTTCTCTTTCTGTCTCTCCCCCACTCGCACTCTGTCTCTCTCTCTCAACAATAAATGAATATTAATAAATAAATAAATTAGCTTTAAAAAAAAAAGAAATTCTAAATCTACTTCTTTTTCAAGTTCCCCAGATACCTTCTTCATCACCATTTCTCTTTGGGACTGTTTCCCACCATGTCTACATTGATCTGGAGATCTCTGGATCCAGCCCTCCTCACTGGTTCCTGATTTTCCCACATTCCTATCCCAAGCATTTGCTCATGGTAAACAATAAATGATTCTAAGCTGAACCAAACAGAATGAAGTGAAGATTTTCAACAAACACATACTGAGCATCCACTATACCCTAGGCACTGTGTAAGACCCTTTCCCTCTCATATTTAATTATCACAACAATCCAGAGAGGTAATCATCATTATCCCCAATGTACAGATAACAAAACAGAAACTCAGAGCATGAAGTGACTTGCCTCAAGTCTCACTGTCAGGAAGGGAAGAGAGGGATGGAACCCAGGTCTCAGAGTGTGTTACATTTGGGAGCCTCTCCCTGCTAAAGCACCTTTGTTACTACGTTCTTTTCCAATCCACCCTCTGCATAACCAGATGCCCCTAATTTTCAGCAAGTCATTTGATAACTCCAAAAGAGGGGCCACAACATTGGTGAAGAAAGACAACATCATGTTTCCAACACACTAGTCAGACCAAGCGGGAAAAAAATCCCCATGACTTCAGTAATTTTCCATCCTCTGAAACAATGACACATATACAGAAGATTCACCATAAACATAAACATTGCTTTCAAATGACACCAATCTCTCTTTTAATATACCTTAAACAAATCTAAAATCTAAGGCTTAATAGCTTCCTTTCTTGTATCTGGAATAGACACATGAACCTAAATAGATACACAAAACGTACTTGCAACAACAGTCAACTAGTTAGATTGGGCTATCACATCAATACCGATTTTCCTTACAACCTGCACCCAATCTGACTGCAATCCTAGGCATGCTGACCTGAAATAGTTGCTGGCCGCGGCAAGGACCACGCGGTGGCAGGAGAATTCCTGAATGTCCACACACAAGACGACATCTGTCAGAGCATTTTCCACACGGAGGGTATCCAGGCCATTCTGCAGAATTAAGGAGAGTCCCGTGTCATCGAATTTTACCTTATCCCCATTTAAGATTTCTACCAGGTCTCCTCTTTTCTGGGAGGCCTCATCCGTAGAAGGTGCCAGCGGCCCTTCCAAACTCTTCTCTACCACGTCGCCCATGGTCCAGGCGCCCCCCTGTCCTGCCATAAACATCCAGACTGAAGGAGCGCCCAAGTTTCAGGCAGGTCACATTGCAGAAGTTGAGCGGATTTCCTGTGCAGAGCCCTCCACTTATCACCAGCTGTCACACACACACAACAGGAAGTCTCGTACTTTCTCATCCTGTTACTACAAACGCTAGTAACTTCTATTCTTCTTCTTTTTGTGAGTCAACAAAAGGTTGGAAATTACTTAGAAGAGGTGTGTATAAAGGGGCTCCAGAGGAGAAGGGGTGGCTTCCCAGAGTCTGCTATTAGTGCTGTGAGCTATTTTGGTCCATCTCCCCCTCATATCCGTGAGCAGGAAGCTTCTGATTCTGGTTATTACATTCATACCTCTGGTGCTTTTATAATGCAAGTTGTCAATGATAGGATGTGCAGGGAACATTCTACATTCTTCCCCCTCCCTCTTCTCAGGAGTGTGAGACCCCATGATAAGCCCCCACACAGTCCCTTGGGAACTTTGGAAAACCCACTTATCGCTGGCATTCTTGTTTATATCAGCATTGCACATGTTCTGTCTTTGTCTTCCTCCCTGCTCAGGGGAAAACAATGTCATTGCAAATATTAATGTTCCCCCCTACCAAGAAAGTCTATTGTTTCAGATATGTCTTTGTGGACAGAGAACAAATGATCTCCAGAAACTCCATCCCCAGGGTCTTCTCTCTTAGAAGACTAATCAGAGTAGGTCAACACCAGATTACCCTAGCAAGTCTCAAATTGGCCTAATCTCACTCAGCATCTATTGGCCGTGCATCTAGTGGTACACCATGAAGCATCTTCATTACCTCTGCAGGTCTCTATTAAGTGATAATAATCATCTTTTAATAAACTCCCACTATATTATAGACTAGAGAAGTTAATTCACTCTAATGTATTCTAACCTTTATAAGAATCCAGTGGGGCAGATATGATTGTCCTCATTTTACAGAGAAGGAAACTGAAGCTCTGCCCAAGTGAGTGGCAGGACCCAGATCTGTTTGGCTTCAAAGCCCCTGTTTCCTCCACCACCATCAGGCTACCCAGAGCTGTAATATCATGTTGATCCTGACCCCCGCATCTCCCACAGAAGGAATGGTAGGGCTTGCTTGCCATGGTTGCACCAGTCCACAATACCTAACCAAAGTGGCCTCTGTTGTCTGGCTCCTGCTTTCATGTACAGACAACACTAGTGTGTTGGTCTGACTATACTTTCTAGCAGTGGGGAACACTGGCTGTCCCCTTGATCAACAGGGAGTCCCAATCCATTCTCTGCCCTGGTCAGTGGTGACTGAGCCTCCTCCACGGGTCCCAGTTCTGCCTCAGCTCTTCCTCTCTTCCATAGATACTTATTCCTAAGGTCAAGGTCTTTCATATCTCCCCTCCCACCAGACTTGTGCTTTATCCAGAGCTCTGTCAATCAAGATGCTTTGGCTTCAACAACAGAATAGTCCATCAAAAGTGGTTTAAACAGGGGTGCCTGGGTGGCTCAGTTGGTTAAGGGTCAACTTCAGCTCAGGTCATGATCTCACAGTTCGTGAGTTCGAGCCCCACATCAGGCCCTCTGCTGTCAGCGCAGAGCCCACTTCGGACCCTCGTCTCCCTCTCTCTCTGTACCTCCCCTGTTCTCTGTCTCTCTCTCTCAAAAATAAATAAGCATTAGAAAAAAATTTTTAAGTGGTTTAAACAATATAAGTCTCATACTATAAGAAGGCAAATGTATGCAGTCTCAGGTTAATCCAGAAGCTCAGTGATGTCATCAATGACACAGAATTTTTCCATTTTCCCACTCTGTCACATTCTCAGTGTGACGGAGATGCCCCCTTATGATCACATAATAGCTGCCACAATACTAACCAGTCCAAAAGCAGGAAGAAGGGAAGTCCTCTTCTCCTTCATCTCTTTCTTTTTACCACAAAGAAAATATTTCCTAAAATCCCCATTAAGCTTCTCCTGGGTCACTAGACTACCTGAGATCTAACTCTAGGAAATACAAATGGAATAACATGATTGGCTTGCACCAAACATGATTCATCTGCTGGCTCCAGTCCCCTTTCCCCAAGATCAAGGAGTAGATACCTGATAGCCAAACAAAATCAGGGTCTGTTAGCAGAGAGGAGAGGGAAGGGCTGGTATATAGTTGACCTCCTGTGCCCATCACAGGGACGAACACACCTTGACTCTTCCTGCAGGCCTCAACTGGGAGGAACTCAGCACTTTCATCCCCATGACTCCAACCACCACCTCTGGTAGAGCTGAGGACAACACATGACCCAATCTCTCTCATGAAATCTTGTCCCCCAGAACCTCTCAAAGTATGAACAACCCTGGCCATATTCAGCTCCACTCCAACTCCCCCTCAAATAAAACGAAATAAGAATAAAATTCAATTCTCCATTCATGATGGATCCTGTTCACCAATCTCCCTTATTATTTTTCACATACCTTCCAAGTCCACCCACCCCATTCCCTTGACATAAGCAGATAACTGTTACCTTTTCCCCAACCCCACATTTTCCTAGTAGGGATGTATTCACAGACTTGTACTGTAGGTGTGGTAATACCTACAATTAGATTTAGTGCAAACGTAAAAAACACAACCAGTTTGGCATCCATGTCAACCTGGATATGCTCTGAGATTTAGCATTAACCGACAAATATTCTTTATAGATATTCTTTATAGCCACAAAATGTACAAGCCACTGGCAAAAGCTTTAATACTGGGAAAACAATCTAATTATATCTTATTAGGCTAGTTAGTTGGCTTTATAATGCTTATAAGGAATAGATTCTGTCTCCATACAAATGGGTAGCTTCACTCAATGGAAATCTCTATTCCTAAAACCACAGATTGCCCCTTCTGACCCCAATCAACTTTCTTCTCTAACACAACTTATCATGATAGAAACAAGTGTTAAGTCAGCTACAAAGGAAAAGCCACTGTTCTGTCATGTTAACTTAATGCTACTAAAGGTCTCATTTATAGAGTATCGACTATGCTTCAAGAACTATGAGAGTCATTTTATGAACTCTGATGAGCTTAATCTTCCCACCAATCCAGTGTAGTTAAGTTTTATGATCTCCATTTTGGAGACATGGAGACAGGTAAGATCACATAATTAATATCTTGTCCATAGCCCCTCAGTACATCCTGGAGGTCACCCACAGAAAGTTCCCAGAAGCACACCAATAGCATCACTGTGCCTGAGAGAGTTTTCCAGCTACAAGAGCATGTGGGCTCACCAGAGGTGCCCCCAGACTGACCTGCAACTGAAGGCCAGAAGTTGGTAGATAAAAACGCTAGCTTCCTTGTCTCTTCATGGGACACTACTGAAGTGCATTCTACACTGTCTATCATAAGACTCTCAGAGCACTGAGCTCTAGTTGCTCATAGTAGTAACCCATTCATCCTCTCACTTCCCCACCCTATCACTGTGCTTCTCAAATAAACTACCTGTAGCCAGTCCTTGTCTAATATCTACTTTGTGGTGAAGACAAATTAAGACACATAGCTACTGAATGCCAGAACTGAGATTTGAACTCAGGTCTGGCTGATTCTAAAGCCCAACGTTTTCACCTTCCACTGTTCCCCAATGACCCGGTAGAATCATAATCTCCAACAGAGGCTTTCCCAGAAACACTCCAGTGTAACTGTGACTTTGATTGATCAAAGTTAGAGGACCCCACCTTCCAGTCCCCTGACCTGAGAGTCTCTCTCCACCAACCCCACCAATGTCCAATCAGTTCTAT
The DNA here is from genome assembly GCF_046562875.1 of Panthera onca. Classification (NCBI taxonomy): domain Eukaryota; kingdom Metazoa; phylum Chordata; class Mammalia; order Carnivora; family Felidae; genus Panthera; species Panthera onca. The sequence goes on along the minus strand of NC_138347.1, from coordinate 83,734,604 downwards.
CTCCTGCTGTCTGCTGCTGCACCTCAATCAATGCGCAAGCACCTAACTCATCACTGACAGAAGGACTTCACAAAGTCAATTGAGACCGTGTTTACCTTTTTAGGAAATAGTCACAACTGCAATGGCACCAAAGCACCACAAGCTACGCCTGCAGTGCTCTGGGCCTCTGCCTGCCATATTTTCAGGGCCACACTTCCTTGAACATCACCACTGCCAACAACCCACTGCTTCTGCTGCTGTATCCCAGAGAAGGGGAAGACCCCTTTTTTCCTTTTCTGAGCAAAGAGCACTGGTATACCGGGCTGAAGGAAGATTCAATAAAAAACATGCCTCAGAAGTTAGAGATGGTGTATTGCCCCTGGGAGCTTTAGGGACTTATTTCCTCCTGAAGCCATTTGCTTATCACTTCTCAGGCCTTTTGGCTAAGATCAAGTGTAGTATCTGAAGCCACTCACTTATATATATTCCAACGTAGAAAAGCAAAAGTAGAGACTGCTCGCCCCCTCCCCAGAGAGGATCTGTTTACATTCCAGAATAAAGGTTTCTCTCTCAGGAGGAGGAGGAGGAGGAAATGGCCTCACATGCCACCTGTGCTATCCATATAAGCTGAGTCTTACAGTTTCAGTGCTCACCTCCCGTGGTGCAACCCCACTGCACATTATCTAAAGAGATAGGGATGCAGGGAATTGGTAAGAAGATGATCTGTGAGTAATAAATGATCTTTTCTCTGATTCAGAGACCTCATATTTCCTGTCAGAAGAAAAAACTGAAATATATACACACATACACATTTAACATGAGTTCATTTTCACTTGATTTCTCCAGGATGAACAGCAGAGTGAACAAAGAAATATTTGCTTCAGGGTCTAAATGCTACCAAGGGAGACCTGGACTTCATACTTTCCTTGCTGCCTGCAAAATGCCTATTTATCCTTCAAGATAAATGTCTCTCTTGTCTTCCTAAAGCTTCCCCAACATACCTACATTTATCGCAAGCTTTGCGTGTGTGTTCATGCTTCTGCAGATGCACTAAAGCACTGTATTGTCATTAGTCTGGCTCACGGTCTGTCTCCCCCAGTAAGCTGTGAGCACACAAGTCAAGTCATTCTACATCCCAGAGTCTAGCACAAGCCCAGTTACATATGATTCAGTCAAGTAATATGGGGCGGATAGACAGATTTCATGGTTGGATGAAAGAATAATCAAAAACTGGAACAAGAGCTCTGCCTTGGTAGCCAGTGGCTCTCTTAAGAGGAGTTCTTGCATGGCTGAGGTAATGTGTGAGCTGACCCAGGAGGACAAGAAGAATTTGTGAGGAGAGAAAAAGGGGAGGGGAAAGGAAGAATGAACACACTCAGAGGTATAAAAGAACAAGGAGTATTTGGAGAACTACAAACCATTAGGTAGAACTAGAAGACAAGGTGTGTGAGGGGGTTGGGGTTGGAGAATGGGGTACAATAGTAAGAGAGCAAGCCAGTGAGCCATGCCCTCTGGCAGCAATGTGAAACTGGAGCATGCATCAGCATTACCTGGGCCCCAACCCCAGACTTTCTAATTAGGTGGATCAAGGGTGGTGTCTGAGAATTTACATTTCTAACAAGCCACAAGTGGTGCTGCTGCTGCTGGTCCTGGTCCCAGGTCTATTCCTTGAGAACCATTGTTATATGTGAATCTGTCAGAGGCTCTGTAGGTATTTAACAAAGGGAAAAAGAAGGGCTCTGATACAGGATTTGGAAGGCCATCAGGTGGAAGAAAGTAGAGGATGACTCCAGTGAATCAAGAAAGACCCAACAGAAAAGAGTTACAGGCAGGCCACTTGGGGTCCAATGTGAAGAATTCTCAAATCCTTAGCGTCATCCCCGGCTGGTCTACAACTGCTTCAAACAACAGATCATGAAATAAACCCAGATGATTATGTGACTCATGCAATGTCAGCTAGTAATTAGCTGAAATGGGGCAAGAATTCAGGACTTGCAGCTCCTGAGCCAGTGCTTTATCCACCTCAGGCTCAAGGAGCACAATCAAGACTTTGTATGTTTGTGCTTGTAAGTGGGAGGTGACTGGAATGTCCACCTATGCCTCAAATAAGAGTAGCCTTACCTTCTGTTCTGTGATCTCCTTCTGGTTCCAGAGGACAGAGAACCTACAGCCTCTACTTCAGGTCAGGTTCACTTGTGCATCCCCAGCCTATGGGTGGTGCACCCCAGTCTCTGCCACTCCCATCCTGCAGACGCTATGGCTTGGTCTCTCTCCTCCCTGCCTGATTCAAGGCTGCCCAAGGCCCCTAGCCCTTGCCCATCAGAGGCCTAGCCCTGGGCCCCTCAAGCCAACTCCTCTTGACAACCTGGTCCCAGCATAACAGTAACAAAAGATAAATGCTTTCATAAGAGAATAATGAGCTGGGGGGCTGCAGGAGTCAGAAACAGGAAGTTGGAAGGTTGCATGAGAAGGAACATAAGGCTGATCTAAGTGGGGAGCCCAGAAACCAAAATCTGAGTACAGGGCCAAGCCCAGAGCCAACTGTTTCATAATTTAAATCTGGAGGTGATTATTTTCAAAAGATCTGTGTCAAGGCTTCATTTTCTGTTACAAATGCCACATACAGCAAACACTTTCCATAGTCTAAATTTGTATGTTTTAGTCAACACAATGAAAGACTTGCCATATATTGGTTATAGTTTTCCCAAACTCTATTCAGAGCCACCTTGCCAGGTCCCTGAGCATCACTCTAGAGTGTCCTTTGCAGACCTGAACTTAAGGAAGGCCAGGGGTTCCTGAGACCCCCACCAGGTGGTTCCAAGTAACCTCTTTCTGCAACAATGTCCACAAAATAGGGAGTCAAAATTTGGAAGTGACTTCTTGAAGGCAGCTGTGAGTCCAACCAAACCTGCTGCAAGCCCTAAGGGGGTCCCAGGGGCCAATAGCAAAAGTGAAGACTGATCCTCAACAAATGGCAAAATTGGAGAAGTTTGTCCTTAATATGCCAGCCTACATCCCATATATTTATATTTATTTTTTAATATTTTTGTTACTTTTTTCTGATTATAAAACAATAATAAATCACCTTCTTGAAAACTTGGAAAGTTCAGGAAAAAAACTAAAGTTAACATTTGGTGTGCTGGAACAGACTTTAACTAACTAGAGACAGTTGTGTCTATTTATTCCCAACTTCAGGTTAAGTGATACTATGTTGGTTGAAATTGGCCACAATAGGAGTATTTACATCATAGAAATTGGCAAGTGTTATAAACTAGAGGCTTTTTGTTTGTTTGTTTGTTTGTTTGTTTGTTTAAAATCCAGTTATTAAACATATACCACCTTCCCCTTTAGACTATTCAAGGTCCTGATGTGACCTTGAATCTGGACCACTCTCCAGCTCCAGTTAAGACTCTAATTATCAAATTTCAGAGAAATTCTGAATTTCTATATCCCTAAATCCCCCTTTCTCAAGGTAGCTTGATTGAGCCTCTCTGCTCCTTACAACCAAATGGGCTTGTTTAGACAGAAACAGAGCAATATCAGGATGTTCTTCTGTCTGACCCACACACTAACCACCATACCACCCTTCCTCCACAGACTCCAATGTGGGCCTCACCTCCAAGCACTCATTATGGAAACATCTACAGCCCAACTTGGTACCTTCTAGCTTCTACACCTGCCCTCATGGCAATTCCAGTTTTCTCAAAAAGAGAATTTCCCAAAAGACACTTATTTTTGAACCACTTATCTTCATGTACCTCTCACTCATTGCCCCATTATGGTTTTTTGTCCCAGTTTGCCTCTTGGCCAAATTTGCTCAAGATATTAAGAGGTTCTTTCTTTCTTTCTTTCTTTCTTTATTTCTTTCTTTCTTCCTTTCTTTCTTTCCCCAAACCACCATATTCCAATAATTCACCAAAATGACTAACACAAAAGGAAAGAGGCACCCACTATGTGTTCTCCAAGCTTTTTAGAAAACATGGACTTGTTCCTTTGGCCACATACATCTGAATATAGAAGAAGGGCAATGTCGTAGACATTAAGGGAATAGCACTGCTCAAAAAGGAATGCCCCACAAATGTTCCCATGGCAAAACTGCAGGAGTCTACAATATTACCCAGCATACTTCTGGCATTGATATAAACAAACAAGTTAAGGGCAAGATTCTTGCCAAGAGAATTAATGTATACATTGAGCAAATTAAGCATTCTAAGAGCCAAGATAGCTTCCTGAAATGTGTGAAGGGGTATGATCAGAAAAAGAAGAAAACTGAAAAGAAAAGTACTTGGGTTCAACTTGTCAGGGAGGAGGAAAATTTTATCCCTAGCCTGCTTGGTTCTTTTGGCTTGTGTAATAATTAAATTGGCACAAGACAGATAAACAGGGGGGAAAAACAGATTTAATTCATATGTATGGAGATCCCACAGATATAAGAAGTAACCAAGGCAGGTAGCTTTTATACTTTTTAGACAAAGAAATAAATTTCTGATGAACTGATAAGACAAACTTAGGTTTGGTTATTAATTAGTGGAGAATCTAAACAGAGTTTGCTTACATAGCCTTCTAGGCCCTCAATTTCCAATCTCTGACTGTACGGATGTCTCTATACCTCTGGGTACAGGGAAGTTACCTTCCACATGATAGATTTATTTCCTGCTTTCTGGAGACAAAAGAAGGTTAGAGTGTTCCTCTCACACTGGCTGTTTCTTAAGTAACTTCAATTCAGAATAATCAATATGCCTCTGTAGCACATCTTAGTACAACCTTCCCGGAACCCTAACAAGCCAAAATGCCAGCCTGCTCCAACCAGAGAAGCATACTTTGTAAAAATCAACACAAAGGAACCTGAACTTCTAGGACTCATTCCTTATGAATTCATGGCGTAATAAGGTGTATAAATAAATAAATAAATAAATAAATAAATAAATAAATAAAACTCTGTACTGTTTTAAAAAAGGCAGTGGGGGGTATTAAGGGCTCTGGCAGCAGCCCTCAGGTTTGAAGTTTATGGAAGAATATTAGCCCTGGAAATAAGCTGGAGGAGTGAGGCAAGACTCCAGCCCTGAAGGAATAGCAATACCAAACGTCGTACCCAGAGGACAAAGAACTAGAGATAGGCATAAGGTTAAAGTAAGGTCAGTTTATTGAAAGCATTTTAAGAACAGGTCAATGTCTCAGTATCTTTATCTGTACATTGGTGGTAGCAATAGTGTCCACCTCCAGGTGTTGTGGAAAAGGGGAAATGAATGAATATATGTGATTCCTTTAAAACAATGTCTGACATATATGAAGCCCTATGTAAGCATTAGTTATTATTATTCAAAACTTTCTATATAGGGGCGCCTGGGTGGCTCAGTTGGTTAAGCATCTGACTTCGGCTCAGGTCACTATCTCACGGTTTCTAAGTGCGAGCCCCACGTTGGGCTCTATGCTGACAGCTCGGAGCCTGGAGCCTGCTTTGGATTCTGTGTCTCCCCCTCTCTCTGCCCCTCCCCAACTTGTGCTCTGTCTCTCTCTGTCTATCAAAAATAAATAAACGTAAGAGGCGCCTGGGTGGCTGTCGGTTACGTGTCCGACTTCGGCTCAGGTCATGATCTCGCGGTCTGTGAGTTCAAGCCCCGCATCGGGCTCTGTGCTGACAGCTCAGAGCCTGGAGCCTGTTTCAGATTCTGTGTCTCCCTCTCTCTCTGACCCTCCCCTGTTCGTGCTGTATCTCTCTCTGTCTCAAAAATAAATAAACATTAAAAACAATTTTTTTTAAATAAATAAACGTAAAAAAACATTTTTTAAACCTTTCTATATAAAAGAAAGTATGTGTATTTCAGTCTAAATCTGGCTTCTGGCTTCAGACCAAAAACTCTTTCAGTACAATGACCTTTGTTAGTACCTACAGGCTATCTATTGTCCCCATGTTATCTTGGCTAATTTCCATATAGTCAGTGTAGAGAGGCCCATAGACCACCATCTCCCCAGGGAAATAAACATTCCCATCACTCCACCCTGTGCATCAGAAATATTGTTCTACCCAGAGTCACAACAATTCATAGAAGGATTTATCCATCGGGAAATTCTTCCCAGAAGTAACCCAGTCTAATCAGAGGCAATTTTAAAATATATTATTTCAATTATATTAATATATGTAATATATTAATATATGTTAATTACAAATACAGTTGACCCTTAAACAACATGGGGATCAGGAACACCAAACTCCGTGCAGTTGAAAATCTACATATAACTTTGACTACCACCGAAAACTTAACTAAGTAGCCTACTGTTGACCAAAAACCTTACCAATAATATAAATCATTGAGGAGTGCATGGGTGGCTCAGTCGGTTAAACGTCTGACTCTTGGTTGTGGGTCAGGTCATGATCTCGTGGTTTGTGGGTCTGAGCCCAGCATCGGACTCTGCGCTCCCAATGCAGAGCTGCTTGGAATTCTCTCCCTCTCTCTGCCCCTCCCCTGCTCATGCTCTCATTCTCTCTCTCTCTCTGTTTCCCTCTCCCTCTCTCAAAATAAATAAAGTTAAAAAAATAACATAGTTGATTAACACATTTTTCACATTATATGTATTATAATACGTATGTATTATACACTGTATTCTTACAATAAGGCAAGCTAGAGAAAAGGAAAGGTTATAAAGAAAATCATAGAGAGAAAATACATTTACAGCACTGTACTATAAAAAATCTGCATGTAAAAAAAAAAAAAAATTAAAAAAAAAAAAAAAAGGGGGCGCCTGGGTGGCGCAGTCGGTTAAGCGTCCGACTTCAGCCAGGTCACGATCTCGCGGTCCGTGAGTTCGAGCCCCGCGTCAGGCTCTGGGCTGATGGCTCGGAGCCTGGAGCCTGTTTCCGATTCTGTGTCTCCCTCTCTCTCTGCCCCTCCCCCGTTCATGCTCTGTCTCTCTGTGTCCCAAAAATAAATAAAAAACGTTGAAAAAAAAAATTTTTTTTTAAAAAAATCTGCATGTAAGTGCACCCATGCAGTTCAAACCTGTGTTGTTCAAGGGTCAACTGTATATTAATACACTATAGATGACACTATTACTATAGAAAGCATCGTTTGTTAAGATGTTACTGGACTAAGTGCTCTGTATGCTTTGTGTCATCCTATTTCCTTTTATCCTCATGCCTTGATAAAATAGATTGTTTTCTCCTTTTTAAACCTGAGGAAACCAAGACTCCAAACTGAAGTTGGGCACTTTGTCCCAAGTTACACCGGCTGTATTAGGGAAGTCAAGTTATAGCATCTGATTTGCCCAGGCCATAATTTAATGGAAAATTCCTAGCCCAGAACGATGTTGCCCAGGAAGCCATTTAGGGTACTATGTGACTCTGCTACTCCCCTTTGCTATTTGGACTAGAGTGGGTGTACCCATCCAAAGGTATACATAGAGAGTGTAGATAGAGATTAGTTTAGGGACACAAAGAGCTGGCTCAAAAAAATCCAACAGGACAATTAGAGACACTCTCTCTAATTTGAAATATGAAACAGAGAGTTTGCCATTTGAGAGAATAAATAGGAGGTAAAAGGAAGCATAAAGAAATACCAGATGATAGAGTCAGAACCAAACTAAAGCCATTTTCAAGCCAACTTCTGAAAAGCAGAAGAGATGCAGAAGGTAAGTAAGCAGAGAGAGCAGAAAGACCTGGAAGGTACGAAGAGAAGACTGAAGCCAACATGAAGAGAGAAGCTGAGACAGGTCACCCTGAAACTAGGTAGAAAGTCATAGGCTCCTGTTGCTGAAGCCTTGAGGCCACTCTGATCCTGAAACCACCCTCCAGCCCTAGTTAGGGCTCTGCTCTTGGGTTTTAGAGAGATTTCTGCCTAGATCGCACTTTTCTTGAAGTAACTTTATTGAAACTGTTCCTTACATCCAAAAGGACCTCAGTGGAACAGAAGCAGAGCAGTGCTGTAAAGCTCGTCTCTCTGATCCCACACATTAACGACTGTCCTATCTTTCTCCACAGACCAGAGATGTCTCCAGGTGCAGAGATGGGCCTTGAAAGAGGATCAGATGTCATAGCTGTGGCCAGTACTATTTCAGACCCTTTATCCATATCCAACTCTAAAGTAGACTTTCCAAATGAAGAATCACAGAATAAACTGGAAACAGCAAAAATTCCAAGGAGTGGGTTTTGTCAAAGAATAGTCCTCAAATGTTCACTTATTGCTGAGCAGGGGGAAAAACAGTAGATAGACTATGTTTCCATTTTTGCAAATATGAGTGTATATAGAAGACCAGAAGGAAAGGCATTTGCTTATTCTTCAAATGTTTAATGAGTATGTTCTAGGTGTTCAGGATACCATAGTGAGCAGATATTGTCACATTTCCCACCCTCAAGGAGCTCCCAGTCTAGTGAGGGAGGACCTACATTAAGAAACAAACACACACGTATGGAGTGTGGAATCACTATATTGCACTTCTGAGACTAATATTACATTGTACGTTAACTAACTGGAATTTATTTATTTTTTTAGTTTATTTTGAGAGAAAGAGACAGCGTGAGCAGAGAAGGGGCAGAGAGAGGGAAAGAGAGAATCCCAAGCAAGCTCCACACTTTCAGCATAGAGCCCCACACGGGGCTTGATCCCATGAACCATGAGATCATGACCTAAGCTGAAATCCAGAGTTAGATGTTCAACCGACTGAGCCACCCAGGTGCCCCAACTAACTGGAATGTAAATAAAAGCTTAAATAACAAACAAAACACACACACACACACACACACACACACACACACACACACACACATTGCACATTCTAAATGATGTGATGGAGATGTGCTTGGTGGAGAACCTTTATCAGGGACAATTTGACCTGGTTAGGGAGGTCAGTGAAGGCTTCTCTGGTGACTGAGCTGTGATGGACGACTGTGCAGTACCTACATAAAGATCTGTCTCAGCAGGGACTACAGTGTGGGCAAAGCCCAGTGGTATGAGGGACTACAGCAAGTATAAGGAACTTAAAAAAGGCCATGTGGCTGAAGTAAAAAAAGCTGGGCAGAGAATGGTGTGGGATGGGGCTAGAGAGGTAATAGGGCCAGGTCATGCGGGGCATTATATGCCAGGGTCAGAAGTCTTTACTGCTGAGGGACTGGGGAAACAAGTGAGGGTGGGTATGGAAGATACCATCAAATTTTCACTTTGAAAATATTTGTCTCTGTATGGAGAACAAATTACGAGGGGCCAGCATGAGGCAGCTAGAAGAGAAAAGAACCAGTGTGGAATCGATCATAATCCACGTGGCCTATGATGGCAGCATGGATGGGGGAGTAGTGCTGAGAATATAAACAAGTAAAGAATCTGAGGCATATAGAAAAATTAAAATCAATAGAATTTCAGGTAGGATTGGATGTGGAATGTAAAGGAAAAAGAACTTTCAGAATGGCTGAGGTTTCTAGTGTGAACAGATGGAAGACACCAACACTCTGATATGGGAAACATGTGCTAGGGGGAACAGGTTTGGGTGAGAGGAATATGAGTTTATTCTTGGTCATGCTGAATGTGGACTCTAGGACATTCAAGATGTGCTATCAAGTGAGATGTTTGATACAGAGTCTGGAGCTCAAAGGAGAAGCGTGGATTGGAGATAAAACTGATGTACTAAAACATGAAAAGTGGTTCTTTCTGGATGATAAGCTTTTGTATCTTTTGTTTTATTCTTTGTACTTTTCTGCATTTCTCATGTTTTTAGCAATGAAAAATAATTTTTTTCTAAACAGCGTTTTTAAAAAGAGTAAAATTTTCCCTGTGCTTGTAGCAAAGAGGAGTTCTCTACTTCTCATAACTGGCATTAGTAACCTCAACAGGAATGTCTCTAGAGTGAGGAAAGTCAAATTAATTTAACATTAATAACTCTTTGGCAATACCGTATTTCTTTTACATGGGTCTACAGAGATCTAGGCATCTTCCAAACTGTAACTTGTTGTCCTAATCAGATTTATACAACAGAAGGAGGTCCACTATGCAGATAGATGGTCGAGTTTGGTATTCAGGTGTCCCCCTGATAACTGAGGCATTTTAAGAAGTCCAATAAAAAGAAATATTTTGCCCCTCATACTGGAGATGAACCAACTGACAAGTAAAACAAAGAGTTAGGAGATGTGGGCCAAATACCTGTGTACTAGCTAAGCTAGGGAGACAAACTGTATAATCAACAGATTATCTACCCAGTTGTGGCAACACTGAAACAGAGCCAGCCCCCCACTCTCACCACCTTATCCCCAGAATTACAAAACACGTTAGAGTAGCCAGAAACCAAAGGAAGAGGAGAGGAAGACTCTGGATCGCGCACACACAGTTTCTACCTCCTCACTCCTCACTCACCATTTTCCTTGAGGCGGAATGAGGGAGGGAGGATGTACGGATGGAGAAAAGCCAGGGGTGAAAGGCTAATACCAGAAGTGAGGTGCACTCACATTCACCAACACCCACTATGAGTTACTGTATTTAGCATCAGGTTTCTAAATCAAGCTCAATCATGTATAAGATACTATGCTATCCATGTGCATTTGGATAGAGTCTGAGTCCCTGGTGACTAGCAATAAGTCAACACCAGCTAATCTCTAGCAGAAACTGAATTTGTTAACACAATATTGGATGCATAATTCTTGTTTGAATCCTGGATTCAAATAGAAAAACAACATTCATATTCCCAGCAGCATTATTCACAATAGTCAAAAAGCAGAAGCAACCCAAGTTCACTGACAGATGAATGGAAAAACAAGATGTGGTATTTACATAGGATCGAACATTATGCTGCCTGAAAAATGAAGGAAATCCCTATCGTGTGCTGTAACATGGATGAACTTTGAGGAAACTATGCTAAATGAAATAAGCCAGTCACAAAAAGATAAATGCTGCATGATTCCACTTATGTGAGGCACCTAGAGTAGTCAAAGTCATAGAGACAGAAAGTAGAAGTGTTGCTCCCACAGCGGCCATTACTCTGCAATGGGTAAGAGTTTCAGTTTTGCAAGATGAGAAGAGTTATGGACATTGGTGCACAAGAGTATGAATATACTTAACACTACTAAACTCTACACTTAAAAATGGTTAACATGGTAAAAAAAAAAAAAAAGCAACAAGAACAACAAAAACAGCTAAAAAAAAGTTTTCTTTCTAGTTTTAACACATTGAGAACATTGCACATACATTATTCCACAGTTCCAAAAGTACTAACATCAAATGTCACATGTTTCAATATATTGTTAGATCAAACACTATTGAAAATTGACTTAGGTTTGAAATAGAAAATTAATCAAAGTTGAGTCTTGGGATATTTGAGATAATCTAAGACATTTCCAATTATGTATGAATTCATCTTAGCACAAAAGTGGTATTAAAGGTTTGATTGCATTGCCCAAAAAACATAGCTACAAAGGATGTTTTAAGGACTAAGGAAAATTTAAACATGAACTATACTCAGTGATTTTATATCAAGGTTAAGTTTCTTGCATGTGATAATAGCATTATAGCTATGCAGAACAGTGTCCTTGTACTCAGCTGATACATGTGTTTTTTAGAGTGAAGCATCATACCTGCCACTTACTTTCAAATGGTTCAGCAAAAGAAAATATTTTATAGAAAGAGAGAGATAAAGCAAAGAGTATATGGGAGTTCATCATGCTATTCTTCTATACTTTAAATTTAAAATGTTTGGAGGGTGTATGGGGAGCACAAAATCTCCAACTTAGAAGAATGATGCTTGAGAGGCAGACAAGAACAGGCTCAAAATCACTCTGAAGGATCAGCCTGCGAGGACACCCTTTTCCTCACCCTCCAAGCATAGGATGCTGCAGCATGGCAGCAGTAATACTGCTGGGGAAGGGCATGGAATGCCACCATCACACCCATGCCATCGCTTCCCCCAAGGACTCGGTCTTACAACAACCTTCAACTTGAGTAAATAAGTCCAGCAGAGATGGTCACCTCTGGGTATACCATTAGAATTAAAGTGTGAACCTGATAAACTGATGATAAGACAAGGCGTAGCTTGGGGCAGAGGAGTTGGGGAACGGGGACTTCCAATCAATGTCATTCTGAAACAGCCAGGTGGCCTTCTCACCCTTAAGACACTTCACCCAGGGTAAAGAAATGTGATCAAGTCTGTTTGAAGTTTCAAGCTACAGAATTTCAATACACATTTAGACGACAGGTGAAAAATAAGAAAAACATTGAATTAATAAAATCTACTTTTTCTGCATCTCCATTTCAAGGGAAACTCATGTATATCTATGGGTATATCATCCACATTATCCAGAGATTTCTGAATTAACTTAAGTTCTTCTAGCCTTAACATACTGGAAACCTGATACAGTAAATATGATCCAGTAGCTCTTATCTTTTATGATTCTTTAAAACTTTGGGGCGCCTGGGTGGCTAGGTTGGTTAAGTGTCCAACTTCGGCTCTGGTCATAATCTCATGGGTTGTGAGTTCAGGCCCCATGTTGGGCTCTGTACTGACAGCTCGGAGCCTGGAGCCTGCTTCGGGTTCTGGGTCCCCTCTCTCTCTGCCTCTCCCCTATTCATGCTCTGACTCTCTGTCTCTCAAAAATAAATCAACCTTAAAGAAAATTTTAAATAAAAATATGTAGAAATATTTTAACACATTCCAAAGCCATTTAGGAAAGACTTTTACACGATCCCCGTATTGGGTTAACAATGCTGCTGCTCAGCACTGTGGATATATATAAATGAAAAGAGAAAATATTAAATGTGCCCTATATAACCAGCAGTCTATCTATAACATAATTAGTCATCATATCAGCCCTTCCAAATACAGAGATGACAACAGATGTTGGTGCGGGGTGCATACAAAGTAAAGGTCCTTGCTCACTCCAAACCTCACATTGCCACTTTGCAAACTGCCTCCTCCAGCATGGCATGTGAGAAGGGGAAGATGTATTAACCAGTTCAACCTGGGGGTTGGAAAATTTAGCCATCACTTTCTCAGAGGGATAATTGGGATTTTGAGTTTTTATGCCTAGAGAAAGGATCCTGGTGTGGAGAGAGAGTCAGGAAATCCATCATCCCATTCTAAGGGGCGAGGGGCTCTGCTTGAGCAGCAAAGAACACCACTGGAAAAGGTCCAAACTCTAGTGTGCATTTTAATCCCCATTACTGCATTTCCCAGTGTGGCATTGGACAATTTGCTTAACTTTGCAGATCCTCAGATTCTTCACCTGTAAGATGGCTTCACCATCTCATAGCATTGTTGAGGTTATTAAAGGAGAGATCAGTGTGTAAAGCCCTCAGCACTGCACCTGACAGGCAGTAGTGCTAAATAGATAACTATTATTAAGTAACGAAAGTTTCAAAACCTCAGTAAAGAAGAGCAGAGACATAAATTCCCTCCAGACGTGAGAACCATTTTGGCCACTGACTGACTGACTGACATGTAAATCATGTCTAACCCTCTCAAAATAACCCACCTTAACGGAAAGTCATTTCTATGTCTAAATTGGACAAAGTATACCCCTTTCACCAGGCTGTCCCTTTATCTATGGATTCTGATCTGGGTCATCAACAGGACGGAGAAGACACTGGCTATGGGGAGTTGAAACAGGCCCTTTTCCAGAATTGAAGTTTAAGTTTAATTAATTTGCATTAAATGTCAAGCATGGCCCAGCCACAGTGCTGGATACTAACTGGATACTAAGAGATACAGAGGTGACTAAATAGCCCCCAGTCTTGCCCTCAAGATGGTCCCAGCCTAATGAGGCCAGCATGTGAAGACGAAAACTCAACAGAATATGAAACATACAGGCTACGGTGAGAAAATAAGATACCCTAAATTTTATGGGGCCTTTTGGACCTAATCTTTATATATTTTCAACATTTTATTTTGTTCTGCAGTTTAGTTATTTTCCTTAACAATTAAACTCTCAGCAAGTAGGCTTAAGTCCAATGAACATTCAAATGAAAACAAAATTCATCACTTTCGGTTTGCTTAAGAGTTGCCATCTTTGTTTCGATTGTGCTAAATTTGTGAGTTCTTTGATTCTCGTCTCTAGCAACAGAGGAAAGTTACCTAATACAGCCTGGAGAAGGCTGTGCCAGGAAAGATCTCTCTGCCACTCTATCTGTGAGAACCATACTGGGGATTAGGGCTTTCAACATATGAATTTGTGGGGACACAATTCAGTCCATAGCATTCTGCCTCTGGCCCCCCTCCCAAACATGTCCTTATTGGATACCAAATACATTCATTCCATCCCAACAACCCCCAAAGCCTCTACTCATCCCAGCATCAACTCTAAAGTCTAAAGTCCAAACTCTCATTTAAATATCTAAATCAGGGGTGCCTGGGTGGCTCAGTCGGTTGGGCGTCCGACTTCAGCTCAGGTCACGATCTCGCATCCGTGGGTTCGAGCCCCGCGTCGGGCTCTGGGCTGATGGCTCAGAGCCTGGAGCCTGCTTCCGATTCTGTGTCTCCCTCTCTCTCTGACCCTCCCCCGTTCATGCTCTGTCTCTCTCTGTCTCAAAAATAAATAAACATTTTAAAAAAAATAAATATCTAAATCAATTATAAGTGAGATTAGAATTGTGATTCATCCCAAGGCAAAATTCCTCTCCAGCTGTGACCCTGTGAAACCAGACAAGTTATATGTGCTTCCCAAATACAACAATGGGTCAGGCATAGGACAGACATTCCCATTCCAAAGGGAGGAACAGGAAAGAAGGAAGGAAGGATAGGTTTCAAGTAAGTACAAAACCCAGCAAGGTAAATGCCATTAGATCTTCAGTCTGGAGAAAAACCCTCTTAGGCTTGATGCCTGGCCTTCCAGACCCACTGGGGCCCCACCTCCATAGCTCTGCCAGGCCAGGGTAGTGCCCCCAAGGCTCTGCCAGCAGCAAACCTTCCCGAGGCTCCAATTATTTTAACAGAGAGAACTTAAAATAGAGAATGTTTAACTAGGTAATATATAATTGTTAACTAAGTAATTGAAAAGGCAAAAAGAACACGCAGCTATCACAGAGGTAGCAACAGCAGGAAGCAGTTCACAGGGCTTGGGGAACAAAGGGAAGAGGTTGTCATTATTACAACTCAGAAGCTTGGAGAAGAATCCCAGTGGTTTGGGACCCAGGCTTCCCCAAAGAGGTGCCAGCTATCTGAGCTGGTGTCTCTGCAGAGATACAATGAGTTTGCCTTTGTGAGATGGTAAAACCTCAAACTAGATCGAACTGTATGTTATTTGCTTGGGCTGCCATAACAAAGTACCACAGACTGGATGACCTAACAGATACAAATCTGTTGTATCACAGGTCTGGAAGCTAAAAGTCCAAAATCAAGGTATCAGAAGGGTGCATTCCTTCTGAGAGCTGTGAAGAAAAGATCTGTTCCAGCCTTCTATCTGTGGCTTATAGACAGCCATCCTCCCCCTATGTCTCTTCACACTGTCTTCCCTCTATGCATATCTCAGTGTCCAAATTTCCTCTTCTTATAAGGACATCAGTCATAGTGGATTAGGGCTCACCCTAATGACTTCATGTTAACTTGATTGCTTCTTTAAAGATCCTATCTCCAAATAAGGTCACATCTTGGAATACTGAGGGTTAGAACTACAGCATATGAATTTTAGGGGACACAGTTGAACCATAGCAAACTGCTTCTGGAATGAACTGCCTCTGCCAGAGCGGAAGAAGCAGCATTGCCGGATGCTGATGTCAGGAACAGGAAGCCAACCAGGAAAAAAAAAAAAAAAAAAAACAGAGGCAAAGAGGAAAGAGTAAGTCCCTTCCTCCTCATCTAGCCATGCAATCTCCCTCTAATGTCCCTTACTGACAGAGCCTAAAAGGAAGCGGCTGGCAAAGGAAAAATGTGGCTTGCAGAGTCCCGGTCCCTGCATCACAAAGCAGAATATAGAAGAGTGGGTTTGAGGCTAAGAGCCAATAGCTTAATAACTGGCACAGTGCTGAATAACTGTTAGTTATTCTTATTAATCACTAGCATCAGAACTTTTATTTTCATTTTCCATATATTTTTATAGTATAGTAAGGAAAAGTTGCAACAAAATATTTAACTGAGCAAACATACTAGCTATGCTGCTAATGCTGTCCTGATGGCTGGTGGGCTGGAACATCACCATGCTGCAGCTCACATTCATTTGTTCAATGACATCCAGCACTGTATCAGTGGCCTTCCTATGGGAGGCCAAGGTGTAATATACACGGTGTGCAAGAAAACCAAAAATCTGGAAGCCAAGTTGTCACTGAGTGTTTTCTCCATTTTATGGCTGAGAAGATGAACATTCAGAAGGAGAAGTTGTTTGACCAAGGTCACACAGCTAATAGGTGACAGAGCATTGACTTGAACAGAGGTCTGATTCTCTGT
Source organism: Panthera onca (assembly GCF_046562875.1). NCBI lineage: Eukaryota > Metazoa > Chordata > Mammalia > Carnivora > Felidae > Panthera > Panthera onca. Next base: position 83,718,281 of record NC_138347.1, on the reverse strand, counting down.
GCCTCAATTCCTTTATCTGCCAAATGAAGATAACAATATCTATCCAATAGAGCTGTTATGAGGATTAAATGAGATAATATGTGTAGTGTGCATAACACAGACACAACCTGGCATGTTGTAAGAGCCTTAAAAAAGTTGGCTACATCTGGGGCTTTTTCTACCATAGCAGGCTACCCTGTTACATGCACTCGTCAAAACTTTACAGTATTTGGAGGTCAGAACTATAAAGAATAGAGATGGAGTTGAGAATAAAATTCCTTAAAAAATTATTTTATTATATTTGCTATCAAATCTTTCTGAGGGCAATCATCCCTTTTAGACTCCCATGAACTACAGACAAATATTTATTGAGCACCAACCATGTGGTAATTACTGGAGATACAACACTGAGACACAGAGAGCCTCATCTTCAAGTGTCTCATCAACTACTTGAGAAATCAGTCAAGCAATGATGACACAACCAGGGCTATGACCAAGGACATATAGCCCCCTAAGTATAGGAGCCCCCTAACAGGGAAACCTGATGTAGACTTGAGAAAGTCAGGAAAAGCTTTCATGGAAAAAGCCACATTTAAGATGAAATCTGAAGCACAAATAAGAGATTGGTGAGCACTTAAAATATAAGGAAAACATGAGAAGCCTAGGGCAAGAGGGAGGAAGGAACATTCAAAGAACGGAAGGAAGCTGACTATGGCATGGAAATTGGGGTGGGCAACAGACAAAGCTGAAAAGACCCCCAGCACCTGTTCCTCCAGGGCTTTGTGAGCCACAGGACCCTGGACATTAGCTAGAGGCAGTATAGGGCCTCTGTAGGCTTTTAGCAAGTAAGGGACAATTAGATGTGCACTTTATGAAGATCAGCTCGGATGTTATGTGGAAAATGGCTTTGAGTGAGGTAAAAAGGAAGGCAAGGAAATGAGAAAGCTGCTACCTGCCAGCAAGCCAAGTGAGAGATGATGGAGGTCTGAGGGATGTATCCCTAAGGGTGGAGAAAAATGAATGGATTCAAGTAGCATTTAAAAGGTAGAGCCGTCTTTTACCAAAACCATCAACATGGGCTGCATTTGCACCAAAACCATGAAGAAGGTGCCCAGGTCATCATGGAGAAGTACTACACGTGCCTGGGCCATGACTTCCACACCAACAAGTGCGTGTGAGAGGAGATCGTCATTATTCCCAGCAAGAAGCTCAGCAACAAGATAGCAGGCTTGTGTCACACAACTGATGAAATGGATTCAGAGAGGCCCAGTGACAGGTATCTCCATCAAGCTGCAGCAGGAAGAGAGAGAAAGGAGAAGTAATTATGTTCCTGAGGTCTCAGTCCTGGATCAGGAGATCATTGAAGTAGATCCTGACACTAAAGGAAATGAAACTTAGACTTCGGCAGTCTATCTAAACTTCAGGTCACCCAGCCTACAGCTGGGATGAATTGACTTCAAAATACCACATGGAACCATTTAAATCTTTCTGCTGTGCTGTAACATCTTTAATAAACCCTGGACAACAATCAATCAATCAATCAATCAATAAAAACTGAAAGGTAGAGCCAACAGGATTTGGTAGGTAATGAGAAGTAAGGAGTGAGGGGCAAGAGAAACAAGAAAAGAGAGAAATAAAGGAAAATGCCCAGGTTTCTACTTTGGGCAACTAGATGGATGGTGATACCCTTTACCAAGACAGGGGGCACGAAGGCAGAGCAGGGCTGACGCAGTAGCTGATGAGCTTAGATATAGGTTTAGGGTTGAGTTTAAAGTATAAAGGGGTCATCCAGATGGAGATGATCTGTACATAACTGCAAACCATCACATCTTTTTCCATTTCAACCGTTGACTGAGCAGCTGAGCTATGAATCAACCAATAAGTGCCTTGAGTACCACCTACTATCTAGAATATTATTAGCCTCTTGTTTTAATAACCAATAAGTTTTAATTTTCTCCCCTTTCAAAATGCACCCTAAGTGAGAACAGGACGTGGGTGCAACCAATAGATAATTACATACATACTACAAACTCTGTTTAAATTGAGACAAACCCAAATCAAATTTTTGCTCTTTATTTTGCTACCACCAACAAGGATAGAGGGTCCATGGGGCGCCTGGGTGGCTCAGTTGGTTAAGCGGCGGACTTCAGCTCAGGTCATGATCTCGCGGTCCATGAGTTCGTGAGTTCGAGCCCTGCGTCGGGCTCTGTGCTGACAGCTCAGAGCCTGGAGCCTGTTTCAGATTCTGTGTCTCCCTCTCTCTGACCCTCCCCCGTTCATGCTCTGTCTCTCTCTGTCTCAAAAATAAATAAACGTTAAAAAAAAAAATTTAAAAAAAAAAAAAGGATAGAGGGTCCAGTTTTTTTTTTTCCAACGTTTTTTTTTTTTTTTTTTTTTTTTTTAATTTTTGGGACAGAGAGAGACAGAGCATGAACGGGGGAGGGGCAGAGAGAGAGAGGGAGACACAGAATCGGAAACAGGCTCCAGGCTCCGAGCCATCAGCCCAGCGCCTGACGCGGGGCTCAGAGCCTGACGCGGGGCTCGAACTCACGGACCGTGAGATCGTGACCTGGCTGAAGTCGGACGCTTAACCGACTGCGCCACCCAGGCGCCCCCGAGGGTCCAGTTTTTGTAGTGTCATCCTGTCTTACTGTTCTTCACAAAACTAAACACTAAGGAATGGAACACAAGTTATTTGCATTTTTATTCTTGAAAAGAGAATCTTAAACTTTACAACATCGAATCAGATTTTTTCATCTAAGAATGTGGCCAGTTTAGAATCAGTAAACATTATGGCTAAAACATTTAAATAAGTGGTTATTTGGCTCTCCGTTCCTCGCGCTGCAGCCCCCGCGGTAGCAGCCGCCGAGCCCGCCGCCACCGCCCCCGAGCAGAAGATGGCTGTACCTCCCACGTATGCTGATCTTGGCAAATGTGCCAGGGATGTCTTCACCAAGGGTTATGGATTTGGCTTAATCAAACTCGATTTGAAGACAAAATCTGAGAATGGACTGGAATTTACGAGCTCAGGTTCTGCCAACACTGAGACCACCAAAGTGACGGGCAGTCTGGAAACCAAGTACAGATGGACTGAATATGGTCTGACGTTTACGGAGAAATGGAACACTGACAACACATTAGGCACAGAGATTACTGTGGAGGATCAGCTTGCACGTGGACTGAAGCTGACCTTTGATTCATCCTTCTCACCAAACACAGGGAAAAAAAATGCTAAAATCAAGACAGGGTATAAGCGGGAGCACATCAACCTGGGCTGTGATGTGGATTTCGACATCGCCGGCCCTTCGATCCGGGGCGCTCTGGTGCTGGGTTATGAGGGCTGGCTGGCTGGCTACCAAATGAATTTTGAGACTGCAAAGTCTCGAGTGACCCAGAGCAACTTTGCAGTTGGCTACAAGACTGACGAATTCCAGCTCCACACTAACGTAAACGATGGGACAGAGTTTGGTGGCTCCATTTATCAGAAGGTGAACAAGAAGTTAGAGACCGCCGTTAATCTGGGCTGGACAGCAGGAAATAGTAACACTCGCTTTGGAATAGCGGCCAAGTATCAGATTGATCCTGACGCCTGCTTCTCGGCTAAAGTGAACAACTCCAGCCTGATAGGTTTAGGATACACTCAGACCCTAAAGCCAGGTATCAAACTGACGCTCTCAGCTTTGCTGGATGGCAAGAATGTCAATGCTGGTGGCCACAACCTTGGTCTAGGACTGGAATTTCAGGCATAAACAAATACTGTACAATCGTTTAATTTTAAACTATTTTGAGCATAGCTACCTTCAGAATTTAGTGTACCTTTTAATGTCGTATGTCTGGGATGCGAGTATTGCTAAATATCATGTTAGACCTCCAGGTTAAAGATGATTCAGCTTTAAGGTGTTACCCTTTCAGAGGTACAGAAGAAACCCAATTCCAAGAAAAGTCCTTTCAGCTGTAGACTTTGGGGGACCTTGGTGGCCCTCTAGAATTGTCAGGTTTCTTTTTTATCTAGAAATGGCTGCAAGTGGAAGCTGAGACTTCGTAGGCACTTTGTAAACTGGTATTGAGTAAATGGATGAAACTATGACTTCCTGAGAATTAACTTTGGTTTCCTACCCTAATGAAGGAGAGACTCACTGATGGTGTGTACAAAATCATCTGAAAGAGACTTTTTTAGACAGATTTTCATGACCTGTTTCCACCCCAGTCCATCACCTCTTTTACACCAAAAGTAGTCTGCAGGGCATGGTAGCTGTTTCTTTTGTGCCATTTGGGGTGGAGAAGGTGGATGTGATGAAGCCAATAATTCGGGACTTAATTCCCTCTCATGTTGTGTTTTTTGTTGCCCTTGCACCAGAGTATGAAATAGCTTCTAAGAGTCCCAGCTGCAAGCTGGGAAGAGTCTCTGTGACTGTAATCACATGGTGACAACATTCGGAATCTATATTGGACTTCTGTTATATTCTCGCCACTCAGTTTATTTTTTAGCAGTTTAATGGGTACATTTTAGAGTCTTCCATTTTGTGTGGAATTAGATCCTCCCCTTCAAATGCTGTAATTAACATCACTTAAAGTAAAACTTGAATAAAATATTGAAACCTCAAAAAAAAAAAAAATAAATAAATAAATAAATAAATAAGTGGTTATTTTTCATTCAGAAATCCCTAAGTACAAGGTTACTCAGGTTCTTTTCAACACATTTTGGCCAGTGTCAGAAGATATGTAAGTACAATTCTGGTCTCCTTCACAAAATCAAGTAGCATCCGCAGCACGGGGGTAAGTGGTGAAGTTTTTCAGGTCTAAGTTTCAGGTGTAAGCTGCTTTCCATGGAAAGAGAGGTGGCCAAACCCAGGACAGAACCTCTAGTGGGACTACACCTTTGAAGACTGAGAAAACAGGAAAGCCACAGCCCACCCAATCCAAAGGAACCATATATATTGGGAGGAATTCAAAAACACCATTTCCTCCAAGAATCCTTCCTTCATCCTACTCAGGCCGGTTTAGATGTGTCCCAAATTTGTTCACAGAGAACCTGGAGCATTTCTGCCATGGCACCTGACACCCTTTATTAGAAACATCTATTACAGTAACCATTCCTGTATTATACATATTGATATGCAACATGAGGGCAGAAACTATGTCTTGGATATTTGTATCTCCTGCATGTCAGGCACAGCCGATATTCAGTAAAATCTGATAAATAAAATAGTGAATGGCCTACACACGTTTCTCAGGCAGCTCTATCATCAATAAAGTCACTTGAATGTTGAGGGTTAAATACAAATAAACATGTAATTCTATAAAATCTCATTGACTCTTAGCTCTTCTTACTAACACAAAACACAGCTCCCTGAAAAGTTATTTTAAAGAAGGCATTGTTTTAGATGGGTCCCCAAATAAATATGGTTTTGTCTCTGGTCAGCCATTGTATGAAATTTGTCCTGGTCTACCTCCACAGAGCACCATTCATACTTAATTCAAACTTATATTTTTAAAAATATGTTCATGCTCTGTCTCTGTCTCAAGAATAAATAAACATCAAAAAAATTTTTTTTTAATTTTTTTAATGTTTATTTATTTTTTAGAGAGACAGAGACAGCACAAGCAGGGGAGAGGCAGAGAAAGGGGGAGACACAGAATCTGGAGCAGACTCCAGGCTCTGAGCTGTCAGCACAGAGCCCGACGCAGGGCTCAAACCCACGAACCGCGAGATCATGACCTGAGCCGAAAACAGATGCTTAACCAACTGAGTCACCCAGGCACCCCAAATATATTTATTGAGTGCATACTCTATGGTAAGCACTGTGTTAAAATCAAGATATGCAGCACTGAAAATGAAAGAACCAGGCCCATGCCCTCATGGAGCTTATGGTCTGGTGTCTACCCCTCACCTCCGAAACTCTAAAGACTCTGAGAATGCCTCATAGGCATAATACAGTTTTATCTGTAAGCTCTTAAAAATTCAATACATTAATAAGGCAAGCCCAAGCTAATTCAGGAACATCTGGAGACTTGCTGTCTAGAATGAATAACAAGTCTGCAGGGACACCTGGGTGGCTCAGTCGGTTAAGCAACTGACTCTGGCTGAAGTCATGATCTCATGGATTGTGAGTTTGAGCCCCATGTTGGGCTCTGTGCTGACAGCTCAGAGCCTGGATCCTGCTTGAGATTCTGTGTCTCCCTCTCTCTCTGCCACTCCCCTATTCATGCTCTCTCTCTCTTTCTCTCTCTCAAAAATAAATAAATATTTTAAAGAAATTTTTTAAATTAAAAAAAAATAGCAAGTCTGCTAAACTATTTTAATTTTCCCAAGGCAACTAAGAACTGATCGGTCCAAAGGGATCCGTTCTGAGGTACATCCAAGTTTCCTTTTGCCTATCTTCAATGTGGGCACCTGCAAAGGGATAACCCATCTCAGAATGGCCTAAGGGAGACAAGGATGTCATGCAGTATCATTTGCTAAGTAAGGTCTTTCAACTGCTTCCTTATGAAGCACCCTTGGCAGGCACATTAAAAAAGGCATCCCTTCTTCCCCAGCAGATGTAGCCCTGCTCAGGGGTGTAGAGCTGGGTAAGAGGAACTCAACCAGGATTTCAATCCCAGCATGCCCCCTCAGCATAGTCCCATGCTGAAGCTCTGCTAACAACTCCCCAGCCCATGCACTGGGAGCAAAATGCATTAGTGCTTTTATATTATATGTGTTTTAAATTATCATCATAACTAAGGAAAACAGTATTTCTGTGAAATTACTTAACTGTATGGAAATCCTTTCCTAAAACGCAGCAGCCATGGAAACGTTAAACATGATTCAAAGTCATTAAACTTTTGCCAAGATTGCAACTTATTTCTGCCAAATAACTCTAACTCTTCAAAACCTGTGACTTCACTGAGCTCTGAGCAATTCAGAAATGGAAAATGAGCACAGTCTCCAGTTGTGTGGTTTGGGACTAAAGCCTTGCACCTCTCTGGACAAATATCAAGGTCAGTGTTCCCACAACTTGCCAAAGTCAAATCACTAAAGAAGTACAGTCTAGTAGTTTTTGAGTCTTTCGGAACTTAAATTCGCAGTAAGTCACTTTTCTCGAGTAGCAAGTCAAGAAATCCCCTCATCTCTGACCTGCCCCTGCTCACTTTGTCTCTCTCTCAAAATAAATAAAAAATAAACTTAAAAATTAAAAAAAAAAAAAAGAAGTCCCCTCATTCTAGCCATATATTATATTAAAATAACCCACTCTCTGGGGGCATCTGGGTGGTTCAGTTGGTTAAGCGTCTGACTCTTGGTTTTGGCTCAGGTCATGATCTCATGGTTCAGTGCGATGGGCTATGCACTGACAACATGGAGCCTGCTTGGAATTCTCTCTCTGCCCCTCCCCCACTTGTGTGCTCTCTCTCTCTCAAAAATAAACTTTTAAAAATTAATTAATCAATTAATTGATTTAATTAAATAACCCACTCTTTGTATCCTTTGGGTTCAGCCACTTCCAATTGCCTGTAAACGGGTAATTGTTCAAAGCACGGGCATAAGGAAAATGCAAAATCTTAATCATTTCTTCCATCACATCATTCAATAAACCTTACTTGAAATGTGGTCTTAATATCAGCTGGGGTAGCTGTGCCCCTTTGAGATCTAGAGAGGACAGGTTTAAGCCCCAATCCCGGGCCTGTGGAAAAGTCCAGGCTCTCCTGAGGTTTCTGCAAATGGAATAGGGCAGGAAGAACTGTGCTCTCACAGCTCCTTCAGCTCTAATTCCCAGCCTCCCTGGCCATGCATTCTGCTCTTTTACCCTGGCCCTGGTATGATTCACTTGGGACCAGCACTTGTACTTGGAACCCTGAGACGTGAACACAAGGCTGCTGTGGGGAGAGGTTACAGGGCTGCCCTACACCAGCTGACACTCATGTAGACAACCTGTTCTCAAAGGTCTCTCGGACACTCAGCACCAGACATATCTCACTTCTCACACCTAGCCAGGGACATCCTGGCCTTGTTCATGCCTCTCTCTCTTCTCCTCTCCCTGCTTTCCTGTCACCACCACACCCTAGGGCCAGATTCTCCACACAGTTTGAAGTGAGCCACTCAGCTCCTCCTTTCCGAGTCACCCCAGGCCCAACTTAAAGTAAACCCTTCAAGGGGCTCAACTGAATAAAGGGGCCATTTAATCTTTGAACAGAGGCCTTGACTTATAGTTGTTTTTTAACAACATTCACCATTCTTGAAGACAGTTGTGATTTCAAAGAGCCATTTCTCTTGGCCTTTGCTTTTATAATGAATTATGCAATGGAAATCAGGTACTTGAACCTCCTTCTTCAGCTTGAATAAACAGTGGAAACCTTTTTTCCCCCTTTTTATTGCAGGTGTTTGGTTTACGGTCAATGCATTCAAATTTTCCAAGCTTAGAATAAAGTTCCCAAATTACCAACTGGCAGGTGGTTTAGCCCTACTGGTTTATTGTGTTAGCTACTTAGGCTTAAAGACAGAGTTTTAGTATAAAATCTTGGTCAGACCATGGCCCAAGATCTGACAGGTCCCTTTGGTTGACAAACTTTGTCTCAGGAATGGTGCCACACAGTGGCACATGCACTCCTAGATGTTAGGTGGGTTTCTCAAGGCAAAGGGCCGGTCTTGTTTACTTTTGTAGCTTCTTTGGCTGACAGTCATTTTGCCTTTTCCTCTGATCCTTCCCTGCCATCCCTACTCACACATCAAAAGCAGAAAGGGGGCAGATTGTAATTTTCTACATTCTCTGAAAAAATGAAAAGGAACACTCTTTGTGTGTACAGTCATACACATACATACATCCATACATACACATGTGTATATGCATATATGTGTATGTTCGTGTATATACATTTTTTCATAGGCTCCTAGAGTTCATCATAGTAATAGAAAAGCCTGACAGTATATTAGAATTACCTCAAGAGCTTTTTTTAAAAAAAAGACTGGTGCTTTGGCCCATCCCAGACCAATTATATCATTGGAAGTAGGGCCTGGGCACCTGTAGTTTCTATGAGTCTATTTTTAAACCCCCAAGAAGAGGGGGCCTGCATGGCTCAGTTGGTGAAACATCCAACTCTTGATTTTAGCTCAGGTGATGATCTCACAGTTCAGTTTGTGAGTTTGAGCTCCCCATTGACAGTGCAGAGCCTGCTTGGGATTCTTTCTCTCTCCCTCTCTCTCTGCCCCTCCCCTGCTCACATTCTCTGTCTATAAATAAATAAATAAATAAATAAATAAATAAACTCCCAAGAAGATCCTGAGATAGAACCAAGATTGAGAACTGCGTAAAGTTCTCCTAAACCTTAACTATTCTAATCTGAAGAGCAGAGTCTCATCACCCAGACCTACTGAATCAGCATCTGCATTTCAGTAAGATCCCAAGTAACCCACCTGGTAGGTAGTAACACCACCATTTGAGAAGCACTGCTCTGATCGCTCTCTCACTTGATCATGAGGCCCCAAAAGACTAAGTTACTTCAGAGGTCATTCTGTTAACTGGAGACTCAAATGAGACCTCTTTACTACTAGACCCTTTGTTTTTATTACATTAGTGTTTTTCAGATTTAGCCAATAGTTAATTATTCCTCAAAATGTGTGTAATATGATCTTTCTCAAGTTTATCACAGCTCTAACTTGCCTCTCTTTTTTTTTTTTTTAAGCATAAATTTTTAAAAACATTTAAGACTTTCAGAGGCTTCCTTTTCTGCTAGTAGAGGACAAAATGGTTAGACAGCATGACAAAAAATACTTCAGAAAGACATGGTGGGAGCAGCTACAGAGAAAAGATGAAAGACATTTAACCAAACACTTGCACCTAAGCTGTAAATTAGCAGATTGCAGAAGCCACACCAATGTTTATAGGGGAACAGAGGTTGCCTATAAACTAGCAAGACTGCATCCCATAATTCAGCATATGGGAGACACCAAAGCCTTCATCCTGCGTCTGAAAGAGAGCACCTAAGAGTGGAGGCTATTTATAGGCTTGCAAATTTCATAAGTGCCTTTCCTATGAGAACAGTCCATATTATGGACAAAGGAAATGAACAAAATTCCACAGATCCACATAAGACAAAGCTTTATAGTCAGGACAGCCAACTGTATCAGGAATCCCATCAATCCCACAGTTCTACAGCCCTAGGAACTTGCAAGATTCCCCTTCCACCAGGTTCCAGGCTCTGCATTCCATCTGTACACCTGAACAGCTACTTCAAGCCCTTACACCCACCCCCAGAATCACACAGGCCCCACAGGGAAGGAGGACTCCCTCACAAACTTGCTGTACACAGCCTTCATCTTGAGCCAGTCTCCTTGACCCGCTTTTCACGCCTTATTCTGTTCTGATTATGTACTTGTTTGGGAGATGATTTTGATTCTCCACCCTGGCCACTGGGCTCAGGCCAACAGCCTGCTTCAAGCTAACAGCTCTCCCCCATCTGACCTGCCTATGACCCTTGTGCCCTGGCCCCTCTCCTGTAGTAGGACTATTTCCAGTCCTAAGAATGGCATCAGGCCACCAGGAATCCACAGTCTCAAGCCCAGGAGCATTTGCTCCTCCTTGGTTCCCTGTCCCACCCCCTTAAAACTAGCAGTACCACACCCCAAGGCTGCTGACATAGGTCCAAGAAGAGGCCTCCGTCCTGGAGGCTGAGCACTGGCTGATGTGATGTCACTGTCCCAGGGCTATTTCCTGCGCTAATGCCTTTGCAGGGCATTTTCTGGCATATCAATGCAGCTGCTTAGCTCTCCGTGCATTGTATGCTTTCATGACCGTGACTCTCAGGAGAGACAGAATTGAGTGGCATTTTGGTTCCCTGCCTAGTGAAAGTGATCCACATCCAAGGACACATTCCTTATGTGATATGCACTGCATTTCCACCTATCTCTGGCAACAGTGAACTCAAATAGTAGAAAATGCCACTGCTAATAACAAAGATTACAAAAAAGAGACTCTGCAACTCAAAGAGGTCATGCTATCAGGACAAACGCCCCTCTGCAGAGACATGGAGAAATTTTCTTCCAACTCTTTAGATGCCTGCTCTCCTGAAGTCAGATGGAAGCCAGGCCCAGTTTGGGGCAACACCAGGAAAGGAGGCAGCAGCTGTTACAGGGTAATTAAAGTCAGGGAAAATGCAGAGGAGGCCAGAAAGCTGATGTGAGGTCAGGCAGGGACACGGATCAGCCTAAGCCTGTAGCTGCTGTTAGAGGCTAACAGACAGGAATGGCTCATCTAAACACTGTCCAAAGACAAGAAAACTCTAACTTCAGGGGTCCAACAAGGTCTTCGTACATAGAACCCCACCACCAGATCCATTCTCTCACTCCCAAGTAGCTTCTGCTGGGGTCTCCTTCAGGAAGGTTGAAGAATTCCTGTTTCTTGGATGATTTGACTAAGAGGAAATTATTTCCCTAGCTTATGACACAATGGATGGATGGATGGATGGATGGATGGATGGATGGAGAGAGAAAAGTAGGAACAGGTTTATTCCACAGGTAGAACCAGCTGCAAGGATTTAATTTAATAGGGCCAGGATTTATCACCCTCCCCAAACTATCTCTGAGAACCACACTGACATTTGAACTTCAGGAATGCCCCCAATGAGGCTAAGGGTATGATCTTCATGGACTGGTACCAATAGCAACAGTTATAATAATGGCAATCATTTTTGTCAGAGAGCTGCTGCTATATACCAAGCATTGTCATTTACTTGCACTGCCCAGGACTCTTGCATGTTCTGTGCAAGATTCTTTGAGAAGAGTCTTATTTTAGAGAATGGATGTGATAGCTCTTTTGTAATGCATTTCAAGAAGTGTTTATAAATACTTGTAACAATGGTTATAAAAATGGTGCCCGCTTGGGACGAATAAAACAGTGCTATTTAAGTGGAGGGGAAAAAATAGTACTCTTGCTGTTACAAGTAACAAAACCTAAGTCAAATTGACACAAGTGTGAAAAATGAAATTGTTACAGATACACAGAGATCACTTTGAACCCATGCCCAGGAATGCTCCCAGGCTCTCCAGGGCAGATAATAAACCAGTAAACATTCCTTCTCTTAACATCTGATTTATTATTTTTCTCAGACTGGCTCTTTTAGCTTCTTCATCCTTATGACAGAAAACATGACTGCTACCACCACCCACATTTATATACAATTGTCTCATCCCTCATGGCAAACAATTATCCAATGCCAGTGCTTGAGGGGATATGGAAGATGTCATTGGCAAATGGCTAGAAAACAGAGGCTTTGAGGAACCTGAATGACATGTGGAGTAATTAATGTAGTCTCACGGCCTTTGGAAAATAGTTTCCATTTGTCTACTGAGAAGTTGAACCAGGCTAGACTGTCATTCCTTTGTTTAGACTTAATCTTTTAAGTCATGATTCAGCCTGCCACCTTTCAACCCTGCTACTTCCTGGCAACTTCCTATCCCTTGGAATTAGATTGCCTTTTGTTTCTAGCATGGATCACAGGAGTCTCCATGTCTTAAAATACACTAATGATATGCTGGATGTCAACCTTGACCCAAAAGAAATCAACTGTTGCTTTACAGCATTCAGCTTCACTGAAAGACTCAGATCCTCTAAGGTTTATTATAGAGATGGTAAGAGAAAGGTAAGACAGGCTTTTGCATTTTATCATGCCTATGAAGTGTTTTAGCACACTGAGCTATAAGCAGAAAATCTCCCACCATAATGATCACACCAGTATTTGTCAGGCCTTTTCCATGTATCAGACCCTTAAACCTGAACAACTTAACAAAGGTAATTATTCCTTAAATAGAGAAATTTAGATTCAAAGAGATTAAGTGACTTGACCAAGATCATTAAGCCAGTGAGTGACAGAGATAGAATTCAAACCCAGATGTCTGACCACAATGTTCATGTGTTTTCCGTCACACAGAAATGTCACACAGTCATTGTCATCTATTGCTATTTGCAATTTGAATTTGGCTGTGGAGGAGGAGATGGAAGTTCTAAACATAAATAGGATGGTATCCCAGAATTTCTCATCACTTCTATGACTCCCAGCATCTTATCCGAGCACCTTGGATCCTCTACTGGTTTGGTGCACACTAAATAAGTTTTCAGCTTTAGGAGGTCTTGAGGGCTCCAGAAGAGGCAAGCACTCCATCCCCAAGGAGGGAGGTCTTTACTTGGACCCTCTGTACTGAAGGATTTGTGACTCAGCATGACCATTACAGGGTGGAATGGTTAAAAGGTTGCCCTTTTTGCCATTCTAATAGGATTTTCTTGGGGAGAGTCTGCCCAAGCTTCAAGTTGCCTTCTCTATCATCTTCTGGCTGCAGAAAAGAGAAAACTAATTACTTCTAACATCTATCTTCTCTGGACCATGAGGATACTATACCCCTTGTTCCAGGTAACACGCCAGAGTGGGGGCAGTGGCCTCACCTTGCCCTCACCTTGAAACACCTCAGCTTCAAATAACATCTTCCCCTCTGAACAAGCTTTAGGGTCACTGTGCTTTCATTCTAGGCTCTTCTAACGCAGGTCCATCTGGTTCCTTCAGAGAACACCTACTCATTGTTGGGTGTTGCCTCTTTCATTCATCTATTCACTGAGTATTTATTGAGCACCTTCTATCTTTCAGGCATTATTCTAGGTGCCAAGAGTATTGGTGTGAACAAGATGGAAAGGTCTCTATCTTCATGAAATTTACAGGTGGGTAAAGGAACTAGAAAATAAAATAAGGAAATAGATAAGATCATTTAAATTTGTGTTAGGTGCCATAGATACAAGAAATAAGCTGATTAAATTTTCTTAATGTTTATTTATTTTCGAGAGAGAGAGAGAGACAGAGTGCAAGTGGGAGAGGGACAGAGAGACAGGGAGACACAGAATCTGAAGCAGGCTCCAGCCTCCGAACTGTCAGCACAAAGCCCAACATGGGGCTCGAACTCATGAGCAGTGAGATCATGACCTGAGCCAAAGTCGGATGCCCAACCGAATGAGCCATCCAGGTGCCCCAAGAAATAAAGTGATCAGATAGAGAGTAACAGAGGACTCAGAAGGAGCTACTTTAGATGGGATGCTCAGGAAAAGCCTTCCCAAAGAGATGATATTTGAGCAGAGACATGAAGTCTGAGAGAGATCCAGCCTTATCAGAGTCAGTAAAAAAGCATTCAAGGCAGAAGGAACAAGAAGTGCAAAGTACCTGAGGTAAGCAGAAGACTGGGCCATTCAAGGAAAAGTGGCTGCAGCACAGTGAACAAAGAGGTGGTCAACATGAACTTAAAAAGGAAGACAAAGGCTAGATCATAAAGGCTTCTATAGGCCAGGATTAGGAGTTTGATTTTATTTTTATGAAATAGGAAAGGAGGGCAGTGACATGATTGGACTTAAATGTTCAAAATTCACTCTGGTGAAGTAGAAAACAGACCAAACAGGAACAGGATGGAAGAAGAGAGATCAGGTAGGAGGACTTGGAGTAGTCCAGGAAAAGCTGATGGTAACTTGGAGGAGGGGATGATGGTAGAGATGGAAAGAAGAGGATGGACTAGGGATTTTTCTTTGGGTAGAACTGATAAGACTTGGTTACAGGCTAGAAGCAGGGGATAAGGAAAAAGGGGAGATCCAAAATGACTTTTAGATTTGGGAGTTAAGCAATTGGTTGAAAGGTGATGCTCTTTAAAATTATAGGAAAGAACTGGAGAAAAACAAATGGTGGAGATGGGACAGGGAAATCTGGGGCATGTTAAATGCCTATTAGACAAGCAACAAGTTGGATTCGTGATTCTGGGGCTCATAAAAAATGTTTGGGCTGAAGATACACATTTGGTACACATTTGGAAGTCATCAGCATAAAGTGGGTCAAAGCCATAAAATGGAAAGGGATAACATATTAAGAAAATGTAGACAAAGACAGGGTGAAGACCCAAGACAGGTCTTGGGCACAACCTCATTTAGAGGTTGGATAAAAGAGAAAAAAGTCTATCTTAATGATACATTGAGCAAGAGGGATGCACTTGGTATAATTAGAAAACCATTTTATTCTTTTCCTCCACTACCTGTTAAAACCACCCCCTCGGTGGGACTTGTTGTGCCCTGCTCCTTGAATAAAATCAAAGGCAATTCTGTGACTTTTGTTGACATTCTTCATAAAAAGCCATCAAATTACGTCTGGTCAGACACACACACACACACACACACACACACACACACACACACACACAGAGTTTCATTTCAGTAAGTATTACAAGTGGTCCAAAGTAATAACAACTTCCAAATCAATGAAGAGTTGAAGTTTCCCCACCACCCCCTAGCTTGGGTGTGCTCCACCCTGGCTGCCTCCAGTGGGAGAAGGGTATAGTTGGCTCTTTATTTCTCTCATCTAAAACCTTCAGTCCCATTTCTCTGCTTCTGCTTTCTCCAGGGTTGAAGCAGAGTGGGGAGGGAGAAAAGGAAAGATCTTAATTGACTTACGAACTAAACAAAGCTACTTGGGCTTGGCAGGTATTTAGAGCTTGTTCTTTATCTCCTGGGACTATTCTATGGCTTTTTTGGAGCTCCATCAGCTCAGGAAATCTTGCAATGGCAGCTCCCTTGTAAGTAAATGCATCTCCTAGGGCTGGTCACTTAAAACTCTCCCCTCACCACCCCAGAATCTAATGGTATATTTCCAGGGTTTGCTTGTTTGTTTGTGTGTTTTTCCACAAGCAGCTCTCTGGGGCAGGATCTAAGAAAACCCCATGCCTGCTCTCTATATGTACTATATAAGGTCTATGAGAAGCTTTGAGCATCATTTGCCCAAAACTCTGGGAGGGCAGCCATCCCCAACACAGCATCACCCTTTTACTCTGCTATCAGAGGAGCTAGCCAGCCACAGTTAAACTCCAGTCCTCTGTGCCCCCACTCTCCAAGTGCTCCCCAATAAAGCCCCTTTCACTAAACTGGCAGAGAAGACCAAGCATCCCCACTGCCTCCCTACTGTGAGAGAAAGTTATATTGCAGATCTCTCTAAAGTAGTTTTCTCTCCAATTTCCTATGCACTTTGGTCTCTTCAATCTCTTTTATAAGTTTGGATTTGTAATCAACTAATGGACATAAAGCCCATACTTAGCCACCTCCTTTACAAGTCCTGGCTAATAGTCTAATTCCTCACTTTGAAATATCGGAAACATCTGGGGCTCCTGGGTGGCTCAGTCAATTAAGCGATTAAGTGTCTGACTTCAGCTCAGGTCATGGTCTCAGGGTTCCTGAGTTGGAGCCCCACGTCGGGCTCTGTGCTGACAGCTCAGAGCCTGGAGCCTGCTTCGCATTCTGTGTGTGTCTCTCTCTCTGCCCCTCCTCCACTTGTGCTCACCCCTCTCTCTTAAAAATAAACACTAAAAAAAATAATAATAATACTTTTTAAAAAAGAAACATTGAAATCATCTGATTGTGAGGGGAAGCTAAAGCTGAAGACAAAGATGAATCCTGTTTTACAATCTGGTGTACCCAGAAAACCAAGAAAAAAACAACTAGAGGGAAAATAAAAACCAAGATAACATGATGTAGCAGAGGTTAAAGTGTACTCAAGTAGTCAAATGTTGCTAAAAGTGGAAGAAGATGAAGATAAAGAAATGCTCACTGAAATCTGGTTGCCTTGTGCTATTCCATTTCAGTGTAGTGTTGGGGACAAGAGCTAAACTGACATGTTAGATACTTCCCCAGAATCTGTTCTCCCCTTCTCTCAAACAGAATCCTGTGGCCAGCTCCAATGTAAATTCTGACTGGTCCAAGTCGAACACTATAATCTACTTTCCTCTAGCAATGATATGTTTAGGAATGGGCATGTGATATCATTCTGTTGTAACAAAATGTGAGGGGAAGTTTTTTGGAGAATTTCTGTAGAGGCCTCCTTTTTCCTTAAAAAGAGACATAAGGAAAAGACAGCTCCTCTTCTTCCATTGGCTATTGTCATTTTCTGCATGTGACACCTAGATCTGCAGAAACCATCTGGATACCAGCCTGAGGATAAAGCCAATGCCAAAAAGAAGAGCAAAGTCAAAAGAACTGCCACAAAGAAGAGCCAGAATTCATGCCTGAAGTTTGCTCCACTGTGGGGTTCTTGTTATTTAAACTCATTCTGAGTTTTGTTATTTAATGTTAAAAGCATCCTAAAGATTAAAAAATAGGCTTAAGGAAGGTAAAAAGCTAAAGGCGGAGTGTAGGTGACTCTTTTGAGATGTTTCTCTGGGAAGAAAGGCAGAGAGATGGTCTGACAGTTGATGGGGGATGAAGAAGTCAGTGAAGGCTTTTTTAAAGGTGGGAGACATTGAACCCAGTTTGTAAGTAGATGGGAATGATCCAGTAGAAAGGGGAGTGGGCAGAGCTGTAGGTACAGGCATCTTCTTGCCGCCTCACTTAAAATGGGCAGCCACTCTGGGAGTCTCCCTCACTGATCTTGCTGATGCCCAGCAAGGAAGAGCCACCAATTCTCACACTATTGTTTCTACACTCTGACTATAACTGCTTGCATGCTCCCTCCCTATTGCTCTCCCTATTAGCAGAATCCCTCTAGCCATCTCTGAGCTCTTTCTTTGTCTGGAGAAAAGGCAATGGCTGATCCCTGCAGGGCTGGGCTCTTTAGGGTGAACTCTGAGCTCAAGTGAAATTGGCAGGATCCCACCTTTTTATCCTCTTGAGGTTCTTCCCCAGGAAGGGCCAATCCTCCAAATTTTTACTTCCCCTCACATAGAGACCCAAGAGGCTAAGCTACCCAAGAACCTAGTTTGCAGTTATTTGTTTATGCCCCGAGCTGAGCCTACCCGTAAGCCCCACCTCACCCAGCGATTGCAAGCAGCTCAACTTGTTGAGCTTATAATAAAGCTTGTTGTTACTTAACCCCCTCCTTCCTTAACGTTCCTACCTTCTAATTATAATGGCACAAAAGGGCATGCACCGTTGCCTGTTGGAGAATATAGTCCCTTTCAAATATGGGAAGCCTGGTCCCCAAGGCAGCACTCTCTCCCTTTCCCAGCCACCTGAAGTCATATGCAAATGAACTCAGGCTATAAGGCCTTTCCCCAGGGGAAAAGAAACATTCAGTTCCAGGCAGGGCTTGCACTATATCAGACATCTATTTACTGATCAACTAAATGGTGATCCAAAAGGGCATTTCTATAAAACATTTCCAGTAAAAGTATAAAAACAATGCAAAGGACCAAGTCAAGAACAACGTTGATTTGCCTTTCTATTGTTTCCTATCCAGAGTAATGATCTGTTCCGCATTTCACTTCCCCTACTCAGCAGTAAAACAAGATATGTAGCCTAAACCATTTAATACTCATGCTATGGGGTACGATTAGCCACAGTCTACAGTAATATAGAAACACCTGGTAAAGCCAGACAACTGGGTTTCATTTCCTTATGAAATTTCAACAATTCATTAACCAGAACATTATAATTGACCAAGATATTTTAAATATCTAAAACCAGCTCTCTCTGTTAAATTCAAAATGATTTACTAGTTCTTATTTTTATCTTTTTTTTTTTTTTTTTTGAGAGAGAGAGAGAGAGACAGCTCACTTGACTTGGGGAGGAGCAGAGAGAGAGAGAGAGAGAGAGAGAGAGAGAGAGAATCTTAAGCAGGCTCCATGCCCAGCAGGGAGCCCAACACAGGGCTGGATCCCACAACCGTGAGATCATGACCTGAGCCAAAATCAAGAGTTGGACACTTAACCAACTAAACCATCCCAGCACCCTTTTATCACATTTTCTTACTAATATAATTTTGGCTAAAATACAGACTGTGTTTAAGTAAAAAGAAACAAACCAGCCAAATACTCACTTTTTAAAATCTCCACACTTATCTGTAATCACTGGGAGTAAAACTTTCCACTTACAACAATAACTTAAACTAAGCCACACTTGAAATTTTTAATGATTTCGGAGTAAAACATAGTAATACTAAATTTATGTATTTTCCAGGCTTATTATATTAAAGTCTGCATCTTTGCATACTTTAAGATTTAGCTGCCTCATATCCCTTTTTAGAATAAGGCAATTATTGGAACACCTAGGTGGCTTAGTCACTTGAGCATCTGACTCTTGATTTCGGCTTAGGTCATAATCCCAGGGTCACGGGATAGAGCCCCATGTCAGGTTCCACATTCAGTGTGGAGGGGGCATAAGATTCTCTCTCTCTTCTTCTGCCCCTCTCTCCTGCTCACACACTCATTCTCTCTCTCTAAAATAAAAAAAAAGTCAGTTATTAATTATTTTGTAATGATCTTTCTCTTGATGATAAATTCTTGTAATGAACATCAATGATATATGATTATAAGAGACTTCTTTGGGAATTCTCCTCTGAGAACTGCTCTTTCCTCTTGGCATAATTTCCATAGGTTAGTTCTTGTTGATTTCATTCTCCCAGACACATTTAAGTGGTCCAAGGACAGAGACCTGGCCAAGCTGGGCTGATCAGATTCTTTTATGGAAATCTGGAATTGAATATAGCCATTCTAATCAGGCTGTATGGATACTAAAGAGGATGGATGGGAGGCTGAGCAGACAGAAAAGCAAAGGAAAGAAAAGAACAAAGCATGCTCTCAAAGAGAACAGAACTAAAAGGCTATGGGGCCTCACAAAGAGAGGTACAGAGGAAGAGACAGCATGGTTTCTGGTGGCTTTCCAGAATCCAATCTGGTACCTCTTGGGGCTCTCTCTAAACCTTTTGTTCTATGAAACACTTGTAGTCTTGTGTCTCTTTTTAGCTTATGCAAGTTTGAGGGAGTTTCTGGAACTCTGAAGTAAGTTTTCTTTAAAATAACCATGAGGCCCTCAAGGCCTATTAAATTATGGAAGGCAACTGGCAACAACATAACACTAAATTTCCACAATTTATGCTTGCTGAGTTCTTGGTTCTGCTCTTTCTTTCTCTGATATGTTAAGCACCTATATAGGTTGACTAATGCTTCCCAATGTTTCTAACCACAACACACAGAGTGAAGTAATCAAAATGGTAAAATAAGAGTTTTCTAACAACTCCCCTCTAAAGAAGTGGAGTTCTGACAATCACTCATGGACAAGAGTGACTTTCTGGAAGTCCAGGAATCAAATGGAGAAGTTCCAGCAGACGGTTGAAGCAAGAAAATATCTATGTTGGACACACTGATGAGGGTAAGAGGAAACAGTTTCTCTTTACCACTCCTCCCTCAAGGCAGCACATTTCAGTGTCATGAGTGACCTATTCAGCTCATGATTTCTCCCACAGGGGAAAGTGAGTGTGTAAGTGCCCAGAGTCCCCAGCTGTGCATGATGCTGCTAAAGGGTCCCACTTCTTTCTCACCCATCCAAAATACTGAAGAGTACTAATGACTGGGGATCAGAGTAGCTGGTAGGCCAGCTGACAAGATGCTCTTGAAGAGCATCAAAGGGACAGAGATTTTATCAATTGTGTCATGTACTCCATCAAAAAACCCACCTGTGAGCTCTTGGGCATGCCTCACCTGAGGCCCCCCAACTGGCCCCACAGGGACCTGCAAAGCTCCACACCCCCTGGCCAGCTCTCTGTGTGTGCCCTGAAGGGCAGTGAGTGAGCCTTTGCAGAGAGCTGGTGAGCACACACAGAAAGCTGGCCAGCTCTGCAGGATTAGGTGAAAGCAAACAAATTTAAGCATTCAGCACCACCCCAGGGAAAGCACACGGAAGGCTGTCAGCACCTAGCCTGGCTTCGCACACAATCTTAAGAATCCCACCCAGGCCCAAGAGGGAACAAAAAATGTGTATAAGGGATATCCATAGAAAAGATCTGAGAAAGCCTTAGAAATCCTTAACAGTGCTGACAAAAGGTACTTCTCTCCCAAAACCAGTCAGTAAAGACTGAAGGTGACTGCTTCTTCAAATGTGAAGGCAGCAATGCAAAACTTCAGGAAACATTAAAAAATCAAGGAAACAGGGGCACCTGGGTGGCTCAGTCCACTAAGCATCCAACTCTTGGTTTCAACTCAGGTCATGCTCTCACAGTTTGTGAGTTCAAGCCCCAGGTCGGCTCCATGTTGAAAGTGCAGAGCCTCCTTGCGATTCTCTCTCCCTGGCTCTCTGCAACTCCCCTACTTGCTCTCTCTGTCTCTCTTTCAAAAATAAAAAATTTTTAAAAAATTTTTTAAATCAAGGCAACATAAGGGGTGCCTGGGTGGCTCAGTCGGTTGAGGGTCCGACTTCAGCTCGGGTCATGATCTCCCAGTTCATGGGTTCAAGACCCACGTCAGGGTCTGTGCTGACAGCTCAGAGCCTGGAGCTTGCTTCGGATTCTGTCTCTCTCTCTCGATCTCTCTCTCTCTCTCTCTCCCTCTCTGCTTCTCCCCCGCTCACACTCTGTCTCTCTCTCTCTCAAAAATAAAAAAATAAACATAAAAAAATTTTTAAATCAAGGAAACATGATACTAGCCAAGGAAGTACAATAATTTTCCAGTAAATGACCCCAAAGAAATGGAGAACTGGGATTTGCCCAATAAAGAATTCAAAATATTTGTTTTAAGGAAGCTCAGTGAACTATAAGAAAACACAGAAAGATAATTCAACAAAATCAGGAAAACAATACATGAACAAAATTAGAAATTTAACAGAGACAGAAATCACAGAAAAAGAACAAACAGAAACTCTAGAGGTAGAGAATACAATGAATGATGAGGCACCTGGGTGGCTCAGCCAGTTAAATGTCCGACTTCAGCTCAGGTCATGATCTTGCAGTCCATGAGTTTAAGACCCACGTCGGGCTCCGTGCTGACAGCTCAGAGCCTGGAGCCTGCTTCAGATTCTGTGTCTCCCTCTCTCTCTGCCCCTCCCCCGCTCACACTCTGTCTCTCTCTGTCTCTCTCTCTTTCTCTCTCAAAAACAAATAAACATTAAAAATATATGTTTAAAAAGAATACAATGAATGAAATGAAAACACAATAAGGAGCATCACCAGCATACTGGATCAAAAAAAAGAATCTGTGAAGTAGAAGACAGGTCATTTGAAATTATACAGAGAATTGGGGCGCCTGGGTGGCGCAGTCGGTTAAGCGTCCGACTTCGGCCAGGTCACGATCTCACGGTCCGTGAGTTCGAGCCCCGCATCAGGCTCTGGGCTGATGGCTCAGAGCCTGGAGCCTGTTTCAGATTCTGTGTCTCCCTCTCTCTCTGCCCCTCCCCCGTTCATGCTCTGTCTCTCTCTGTCCCAAAAATAAATAAACGTTGAAAAAAAAAAAATTTTTTTGAAATTATACAGAGAAGAACAAAGAAAAAAAAGAATGAAAAACAGGAAGAAAGTCCAGGTGAACTATGGAACAGCGTTAAAGAAAACATTTGGTGCATTGCTGGAGTCCCAGGAGAAGAAAAGAGAGACAGTGGGGCAGAAAGTTTATTCAAATAAATAATGACTGAGAACTTACCAAACCTAGGGAGAGATTTAGACATACAAGTTCATGAAGATCATACGTCCCCAAAATATTTCAACTCAGAAAGATTTTATTCAAGACCTATTATAACAAAACAGTCTAATTTGAAAAACAAAGAAAATTTTGGGGCACCTGGGTGGCTTAGTTAGTTAAGTGTCTGATTTCAGCTCAGGTCATGACCTCACAGTTTATGGGTTCGAGCCCCACAGTGGACTCTGTGCAGACAGCTCAGTGCCTGGAGCCTGCTTCAGATTCTGTGTCTCCCTCTCTCTCTACCCTACCCCACTCACACTCTGTCTCTCTTTCTCTCTCTCCCAAAAATAAACATAAAAAAAAAAAAGAAAGAAAAAGAAAGAGAAAATTTTAAAAGCAGCAAGAAAGAAAATTCCTCACATGCAAGGGGACTCCTACAAGGCCACCAGTGGATTTCTCAGAAGAAATTGTAAAGGCAAGGAGAAAGTGGGATGACATACTCAACATGCTGAAAGAAAAAACTGCCAACCAGTAATACTTTACCCATCAAAGTTGTCCTTACAAAGGAGAGAAAAAGATGTCCCCAGACAAGCAAAAGCTGAGAGAGTTCATCACCACTAGAACTGCCTTACAAGAAATGCTGAAAGGAGTTCTTCAGGTTGAAATGAAAGGACACTATTAATAACATTGAAATATATGAAAATGTACAACATACCGGTAAAGGTAAGTATATAGTCAAATTCTGAATAATACGGTAATATGGTTATGTATTAACCATTTAACTCTAGTATAAAGGTTAAAGGACAAAGTATTTTAAAAAAATAACTGCAGGGGCACTTGGGTAGCTCAGTCAGTTAAGCGTCTGACTTCAGCTCAGGTCATGATCTTGCAGTCTGTGAGTCTGAGCCCCACATCAGGCTCTGTGCTAACAGCTCAACACAAAGTACAAAGACCTGAAAGCTATAAGACATCAAAGAAAGAAATTGAAAAAGATATAAATAAATGGATATTCTATGTTCACAGATTGGGAGAATTAATATTATTAAAATGTCCACACTACCCAAAGCCATCTACAGATTCAATGCAATCGCTATCAAAATTCCAGCTGCATTTATCACAGAAGTAGAACAAACAATCCTAAAATTCATATGGAACCACAAAAGACTCTGAATAGCCAAAACAAGCCTGAGAAAAAGGAATAAAGCTGGAAGCATCACATTTCCTGATTTCATACTATATAACAAAGCAATAGT
Source organism: Panthera onca (assembly GCF_046562875.1). Classification (NCBI taxonomy): domain Eukaryota; kingdom Metazoa; phylum Chordata; class Mammalia; order Carnivora; family Felidae; genus Panthera; species Panthera onca. Next base: position 83,694,695 of record NC_138347.1, on the reverse strand, counting down.
AATCAAAAAAGCATTTTACTGGCATAAAAACAGATGCATAACAAAACAATACAACAAAATCAGGAGCCCAGGGGCACCTGGCTGGCTCAGTCAGTAGAGCATGTGACTCTTGATCTCCAGGTCATTAATTCAAGCTCCACCTTGGGTGCAGAGATTATCTTTTAAAAAATCAGGAGTCCAAAACTAAACCTATACATATGCAGTCAACTCATATTTGACAACAGAGCCAAGGATACTCAATAGGGAAAGAATGGTCTCTTCAATAAGGAGTGCTGGGAAAACTGAATATTCACATGCAAAAAAATAAACTGGACTCCTATCTTACGTCACTCACAAAAATTAACTTGAAATGTATTCCAGACTTAAATGTGTGATCTGATACCATAAAACTCCTAAAGAAAACATAGGGGAAAATCTCTTTGACATTGGCCTTGGCAACAACTTTTTGAATATGACACCAAAAGCACAAACAATGAAAACAAAAATAAACAAATAGGACTACATAAAATTTAAAAGTTTCTGCACAGTAAAAGAAACAATCAACAAAATGAAAAGGCAATCTATAGAACAGGAGAAAATATTTGTAAACCATATATCTGATAAGGTGTTAAAGTCCAAAATCTATAAGGAACTCATACAACTCAATCACCAAAAAAACCCCACAAATAATCTGAGTTTAAAATGGGCAGAGGACCCAAAGAGACATTTTTCCAAAGAAGACATTCAGATGGCCAACAGGTACATGAAAAGATGTTCATCATTAGTAATCATCAGGGAAATGCAAATCAAAACCAGTGAGGTATCACCTCACACCTGTTAAATGTCCATTCTCAAGAAGACAAAAGGTAACAAGTGTTAGCACCATTGTGCACTGTTGCTGGGAATATAAATCTGTACCATCACTATGGAAGACAGTATGAAGGTTCCTTAAAAAATTAAAAATAGTACTACCATATGATCCAGTAATTCCACCGCTGGGTATATATTCAAAGGAAATAAAATCGCCATCTTGAAGAGATATTCGCACCCTTATGTTCATTGCAGTTTTATTCACAATAGCCAAGACATGGAAGCATCTTAAATGTCCATTGATCAATGAATGGATAAAGAAAATGGAGATACACACTACACACATACATACACACACAAACACATACACATACAATGGCATATTATTCAACCATATAAAGGAAGGAAATGCTGCCAACTACAACAACATAGATTGGCCTTAAGTGCATTATATGAAGTGAAATAGGTCAGAAAATGAAAGACAAATACTACATGATCTCACTTTCTATAGATTCTAAAAAGGCCACACTCACAGTAACAGAGAGTAGAATAGTGGTGGCCAGGGGCTCAAGCTGGGGGAAATGGAGAGATACGGGTCAAAGGATACAATTGTACGATGAATAAGTTCTGGGAAGGTACTGCACAACATTATGATCATAGTTAATAGTTATGTATTCTATATTTGAAATTTGCTAAGATCTTAAATGTTCTCATTTAAAAAAAAAACTGGTAATTGGGGCACCTGGCTGGCTTAGTCAGTGGAGTGTGTGATTCCTACTTTTAGGGTTGTGGGATGGAGCCCCACGTTGGGTATGTAGAGATTACTTAAAAATAAAATCTTGGGGGCATCTGGGTGGCTCAGTCGGGTGAGCGTCCGACTTTGGCTCAGGTCATGATCTCGCAGTCTGTGAGTTCAAGCCCCACATCAGGCTCTGTGCTGACAGCTCAGAGCCTGAAGCCTGCTTCAGATTCTGTGTCTCCCCGTCTCTCTCTGCCCCTCCCCTACCCACACTCTGTCTCTCTCTCTCTCTCTCAAAAATAAATTAACACACACACACAAATTTTTTAATAATAAAAATTAAAAAATAAATAAATAATCTTAAAAAGAAATAGAAAACAAGAATTTATTAAACTGAGTTTATAAATATTCTTAAAAACTGAAATGGAGAAAATCAAAATAAGTAAAGAAAAATAATGTTTAAGGCAAATGAAAAAGTAGAATTTAAAACTATAGAAATAAAAAACTATAGAAATCATCAATATTTGAATTAGCAAATTTCAAAGTCAGCTGAGTTTTGTAAGTAAAATCACAAAAGAGAAAGAAAATCTTTTTTTTTTTAACTTAGGAAGAACTATTATAATCTATTAAATGGAATGATCAACAGGAAATTTGTAAGTAGTTACACATATATTAGTTTGCATAGTTTCTGATAAAAACTTTACTCTCAATCTTATCTTTGTTCCTCTTTATGTAATTTGTCCTTTTTACCAGTTTTTAAGACTGCTTTTTTTTTTTTCTCCTTACACTGGTTTTCAGAAATTTTATTATAATATGCCATGGTGTGGTTTTCTTGACATTTTTTCTGTTTGGGGTTCTTTGTACACAGGTTTATTTATAGTTTCCATCAAATTTGGAAAAATTTTAGCCATTGTTTCTGCAATTATTTTTTCCTGTTTCCTCCTTTAACCCCTCCCCACTTCTCTTTCTGGGCTTCCAATTACATGTATGCTAGACTGTTTATACTATCCCACAAACCATAATCAATCTGTTCATATATTTTCAGTATTTTTTCTCTCTGTGCCTCACTTTGAATTTGAATTACTATGATTTCAGATTCACGGATTTTATTTGTATAGTAACTAACCTTATCTACTATATTTTTCATTTATATATTTTCATCTCTAGAATTTCCATTTGGAACTTCAACTTTGTATCTTAAATTTCTGTCTCAGGTTTTCCCTCTACCTTCTCGAAAATATGGAGTATATTTATAAAAGCTGTTTTAACATTTTCTCATTCCATCATGTCTGTCATTTCTGAGACTGTTTTTATTGGTTGACTTTTCTCTTAAGTCATATTTTCCCACCTGGTTTTTGTTGTTGTTGTTGTTGTTGTTGGATGCCTGACATTATGAATTTTACACCTGAGTGCTAGATTTTGTTGAATTTCCTCAATTGGTTCTGGATTGTGTTCTGGTGTAGTCACATTACTTAGCATCAGTTTGTTCTTTTCAAAGCTTCCTTTGAAGCCAGAGCAGCCTTTAGCTTAGTCTAGGGCTAGCTAATTTAGCCTTACTGCTAAGGAAATACCTTTCTGAGATGTCTACCTGGTGCCATGAAGGAAACTATGAGATCTTTCTACTCTGGCTGCTGAAACACCAACTATTCCCAGCTCCATGTGAGCTCCAGGAATTGTTTGATTTACTGCTTTCTGGTGATCCTTTCCATGGCCTCAGTAGTTTCCTCTTACAAATGTGTAGACCACTCAACCAAAGACTTAAAGGGGTCTCTCTATAAATATTCAGAGCTCTCTCTTTGTACAGTATCCTCCTCTCCTTTACAAAGCCCCAAAACTCTAGCTGCGTTAACCTCTCTGAACTCCAATTTATATTTATAGCCTGAGAGTTTCTTTTCCCTGCACTGAGTCCATCCAGGCAGTATGCTGAGTCAATTGTAAAATTCATCTCATTTGTTTTCCTTCTCTCAGGGATCACAGATCTGTTCTATCTGCTGTCCACGTTCCCAAACTGTTATATATTTTGTCCAGAGTTCTAGCTGTTTAAATCTGGAGGGTAAATCTAGTCCCTATTTTACTCTATCATGTCTGGAAGCAAAGTCATCTCATTTCAATCAAAAACAGAAATCAGGGGCACCTGGGTGACTCAGTCAGTTGCACATGGACTCTTATTTCAGCTCAGGGAATGATCTCACAGTTCATAGGTTCTAGCCCCGCATTGGACTCCACGCTGTCAGGGCAAAGCCTGCTTGGGATTCTCTCTCTCACTCTCCCTCCCTCTCTGCATCTCTCTCTCTCTCTCAAAAATAAATATTAAAAAAAAAAAACAGAAATCAGACAAGAATCGCCCTTTTATTTAATTCATGGTATTTGTTATTAGTCAACACAATAAAAGAAAAGAACAAATACCAAGATGGCATTATTAGGTGTTTAGCAAATTCAAACAAACTACCTATATTGTGCCAAGACTATTCCTGGTCATGCAAGTCTTAATGTGATTCTTTGAGAGTTGTAGTTAAGAATAAAATGTTCCAGCCCTCAACAAACAGGAGAGCTTGGAGAATCTGTGTACAGAAACCAATGAGACAATGACCCACGTTTCTCTGCCTATTTAAATCAATACTTAGTCATGAAGTTACAATCATGCTACTGCCCTCTTGCATTTCATTACCACTAAAGATCTTTTATATCATGTTTTTCTTATTTTTAAATGTATACTGTTTCTCCATGTTCACTATGGAAAAAATTAGAACATACAGATAAACAAAAATAGGATGAACATTCACACAAAGTTAAATACAGATTGCAGGAGATAACAATTAAAATATCATATTCCAAAAAACTAAAAGTCCTTGATGAATTTTAATAAAATAAAGCTAGCAAGAATATTATCATTTAAATAGACAATCATAATCAGCTGTGATATGGGAGTATAATCAGGGAAAAAATGACAAATGAAAGTGAATCAAGATCCTAGAAACAGACTCAAAATACTAGACCATAAGCACAAACTGTACAAAATAATAACACAATGAAACATTATTTAATAAATCTTGGCAAATGGATTAATAAGTCTTTAATACCCAGTGTTAACTGTTTAAAGCTGCAGATGTATTGGTGGGAACGCAAACTGATGCAGCCACTCTGGAGAACAGTATGGAGGTTCCTCAAAAAACTAAAAGGGGCACTTGGGAGGCTCAGTTGGTTAAGCATCTGACTTCAGCTCAGGTCATGATCTCACAGCTTGTGAGTTCGAGGCTGGTGTCGGGCTCTGTGCTGACAGCTCAGAGCCTGGAGCCTGCTTTGGATTCTATGTCCCACTCTGTCTCTGCCCCTCCCTCACTCATGCTCCATCTCTGTCTCTCTCTCTCTCTCTCAAGAATAAATAAAACATTAAAAAAATTTTTTAACTAAAAATAGAACTACTCTATGATCCAGCAATTGCACTATTAGGTATTTACCCAAAGGATACAAAAATACAGACTCAAAGGGGTACATGCAACTCAAAGTTTATAGCAGCATTCTCAACAAGAGCCAAACTATGGAGAGAACTCCAATGTCCCTCAACTGATGAATGGATAAAGAAGATGTGGTACATATTCAATGGAATATTACTCATTCATCAAAAAGAATGAAATTTTGCCATTTACAATGATGTGGATGGAACTAGAATGTATTATGCTAAGCAAAGTAAGTCAATCAGAGAAAGGCGTACCATATGATTTCACTCATATGTGGAAATTAAGAAACAAATGAACATATGGGAAGGGGGTAGAGAGAAGAGAGGGAAACAAACCACAAGAGACTTGTAACTATAGAGAACAAACAGGATTGATGGAGGGAGGTGAGTGGGAGATGGGCTAAATGGGTGATGGGTATTAAGGAGGGCACTTGCAGAGCACCTGGTGGCTCAGTCGGTTAAGCATCCGACTTCAGCTCAGGTCATGATCTTGAAGACTGTGAGTTCGAGCCCCTCATCAGGCTCTGTGCTGACAGTTCAGAGCCTGAAGCCTGTTTCAGATGCTGTGTCTCCCTCTCTCTCTGCCGCTCCCCCACTCATACTCTGTCTCTCTTGCTCTCAAAAAGAAATAAACATTAAAAAAAAAAATTTAAGGAGGGCACCTGTTCTGATGAGCACCAGGTGTTGAATGTAAGTGATGAATCACTGAAGTCTACTCCTGAAACCAATACTGCACTGTATGTTAACTAGCTAAAATTAAAAAAAAAAAAAAAATGAATAATTTAAAAATAAAAAAAAATTAAAATCCAGAAAAAAGTTAAAATTTTAAAAAATAATAATAATAAAGCAGTTGTGTTAGAGAATCAAATGTTTTTAAATTTTTATTTTAACGTATGATAGATAAATTTATGACTACTGAAGAAAAATGAGGGGCATCTGGGTGGCTCATCATCTAAGTGTCCGACTCTTGATTTCGGTTCAGGTCATGATCTCACAGTTTGTGAGTTCGAGCCCCACATCAGGCTATGTGTTGACAGAGGAGAGCCTACTTGGGATTCTCTGTCTCCCTCTCTTTCTGCCCCTCCCCTGCTTGCTCTCTCTTTCAAAAATAAATAAATTTTTTTTTAATATGAAGATTTGAATCTTTTATAAGAGAGAAGTTTTCAGCACCCATCACAAATTTAAGTATTTTAAATGTATCATTATCAACTAGACTTTGGAAACAAATACACCCAGATATTGTATTTGCATTTTATATTGGTCCAATGTCTCTAAGCACCAATTGGCAGGCTACAAAGCTGTTTACACCTTTGACCTAATCATTTCACTTCTAGGAATACAGCACTAAGGAAATTTGCATTCTGGGCAAAAGCTTTTATAGTAGTATGGTTTTGAATAGTTCAGACAAACAAGACTTGAAAACCTTAGAAATGCCAAAAACTACAGCTACAGAAATAATTAATCAAACTAATACTATACACAACACTATTTACAATTTTAACCACCTATCAAGCACTTATTTGTCATGTGCCAGGTAGTGTGCTCAGTGTTTTTAAGCATTCCATTTTGTATTTGCATTTAATTGCTTAATAGTTTCTACCTTAGGTAGATAGCTATGAATGGAGAAATTAAGGCTCAGAGAAGTTATGTAATGGGCTCAAGTTTGCAATTAATAATAGCAGACAGACAATTCAGGTCTGTCTGACTTCAAAACCTTTCAGAAATTCCTTCCACTTTATCGTGGAATTGCAGGATCGAAATATGACAAACCCCAAAGTTCGTAAAAAAAAAATCAGAAGACATAAACCTTTGAGACCAAAAGATGCAGTAATCAAAATTATATTCCCTATTACTGGCCACCTATAGAGATTTTTCTGGAAAGATTTGCAATTGTGATTACATAAATGTTCAACACTGTACTTTTTAAGTACCCAAATACTGGTGTTTTAATTGATGTAAGACCACTTCCAGTCAAAAGTTTCATGCACCTGTCTTGGTCCTCCTTCCAAACCCTTTCCCTGTATCTTCTTTCTGTCTCCTGGACACCCTTTTCACAAACTCTTTCTCTTGTTCTATCAATTCCTGCCAGTCTGCCTTCTCTCATCTCTTCCATCCATTCCCCCATAAGACCCCTGCAAAGAGGCCAATCTCTCTGCCATGGAGAGAACCAAGTGCATCCCTCCAGAGTTGGGAAAGAAAATTCAAAACTAATGAAATAGGTCATCCTGAAGGCTCATTCCTGAGTGCTAAACCGAACAGAAAGATACCGAAGGGGGTGGATCTGGCAACTCCAAAAGACCACTGTTGACTGCTAGCCCCCCCCCCCCCCTTTCCAGACAGAGGGGACTGAATCCAAGGGAGCAGCCATACCAGGAGTGATCAGAAGAATGATATATAATAAACTTAATTTTTATTCTTTTAAATAAAAAAAATTATTTATTTACTTTGAGAGAGAGAGAGCAGGGGGAGGGGCAGAGAGAAAGGGAGAGAGAGAATCCCAAGTAGTCTCTACACTGTGAGGCTGTCAGCACAGAACCAAAATCTGGCCTCAGTCTCACAAACCAAGAGATCATGACCTGAGCTGAAATCAAGAGTAGAATGCTTAACCGACTGAGCTACCCAGGCACCCTAAACTTAATTATTTTCTACTGAAATATAATGAATATGTAGTTTCCATGGGTTTTATTTTACAAATCCTGAGATAAATACAGAAATACCAATGATGCCATCATGTGGTCACTAGCCTGTACATCTGTTACTAATGAATTTAATTGCATCACCAATTATGAAGGGGCCCAGGATGCCTTCCCTATAGAGAAGGCATGAATTTAAAATGCAACTGTTGGGAAAAGAACTATATATTTTTAAACAGTGTCAACAGGAAAAACTTCACATACAGAATACTTTAATGATTGATAAATCCAAGAAGACAGAACAAAATCTACCTGCATTTACCTAGGGCTGTCCATAGGAGAGAAGCATGACTTAGTGACTTCTAATCTCTGGAAAAGTGCATCTTACAGAGGAGGAGAAATTCACACTCTGCCACAGCCTAGATGAAGCAAAGGGTACACACACACACACACACACACACACTGGACTGCACTCAAGAGGTGCAAACAGGAAATGGCTTTGTCTCCTAACAATGTCTTTTAACATGCCTTACCGGATCTCCTTTTTAAGCCCCTGGACAACCAACATCCCAGGAATCTGGAAGTTTTCCAGGGTCTGTGGAAGGATTATATGAACAACTTCACTTGAGGACCTTAAAAAAAATCCAGTCCAATGTAAACAAACAAAAAAAAACCCTCACATTGAACTCAATACTTCTCCCCACTCCTCAGGTCTGACTTGTGGCTGAAGAATCCACATTGGGTAAGAAGGCATGTGTGGTCTGCAATTTCTCTTTCTTGCTACCTCATCCAACTCTCCTGGCTCCTGCAGGATTGGCTTGTAGAAAGGGAAGGATCTTTTTTTTTTTTTTTTTTAAGTTATTTGGGGTTTTTGGGGGGGGGAGAAAGAGAGGGGGAGAAAGGGAAAGATCTTTTAACTTAGAAGGGAACAGTTTGTGATCTCTTGACTAACATCAGCCGATGTTCAAGTGTTAGGTCCCCCTTCCCTCCCTCCTTCCCTTCCTTCCCCCCCTCCTCCTCTCCACTCCGCAGGTCACTGCCACCGATTGTCCCCCACTGGCAGGAAGATATTCAGAGATGCCAGGGCATGGAGGTGGGGTGCGGTATGAGCAAGCCTAGGGCATCGTGATGCCCCGTGGTGCCACAGGCCCTTCCCTTTGCCTCCCTCGTCTCCTTGAAGTTTTACCGAGCACCCTGTGTTGCCCGGAAGTTCGCTTCTCCGGCAGAAAGGGAAGCGAACCGTACACACATATCGGCCACACACCGTAGCTCCCAAAGATGGCCAAAGCGCCATCTTTGGCTGGCTCTGCCCACCACCATCGCTCACGCAGCCGCGTGCAACCCGACAAAGGTGACACGTGGTGCGCCCGCCACCTCAGCTCCCAGCGCGCAGTGAGATGACGAGCACCGCCCGCCGGACGGGACGCGCGTGCCTACCTTACTTGCTGCTCCCGGCTGCTGGGACACCGCATCGCCGCGGCCGCCTGGGGGAGGGGTAGCTGGGAAAAGGAAACCACGCGTTCGCTGGGCGGGCACCTGAGCGGAGACCTGAAGCGCTCGGGGTCACCACAGAGGGCCGAGAGAAACACGCGGCCCCGCCAAGGTTGTGCGCGTGGCTGCACGACCCTCGCCACCACACACCACCAGGAGGTCGACATAGGGTCTAGAGGCCAGGGAGAGGGCTGCGAACGAGCACAACGGCCCCCGGGGAGGTGGGGGGGAGGCGGAGGGCGCCGGGTTCCCCACACGCTCCCCCTACCCCCAACCCCACCCCCCCCTTCCGTGGGCTGCCCATGGGCGGGGAGCAGAGGCGAGGGGTTGCGGGCAGAGCGAGAAGAGCGGCCCCGTTCGCCTGAATGGCCGTCCCTCCTGTGGTGTGGCTTAGGCCCAGCCAGGGAGAGCGTAGTCTAGTTACGTCCATGAGTACTTGATGAGAACTTCAAATACTAGGTCTTCTAGCGAGGAAGCGTTTGTGGGTTCTTCGGGGCCCTGTGGTACCTTGGCAGTGCATGGTTCCCTGATGTGGATGAGGTCCTCTCTAATTTATTGTGATCCACCCCTTGGCTCCTGACCCCCGGAGGCAAACCTCCCTCCCCACTTTGTCATACTCCTAGAGTCCTGGCAGATAGCCCTCTAGGACAGGACCCCGTCAGGGCGGCTCAAAGCCCACTGCTTACCGCTCACTCCGTTTGGCCGAGGACCTTACACATCCGTGTGCCACCAAACTGTTGCCCTCTCTCCTTGCCCCTCCATCACCGTCTGCTCTAGCCTGCCTCTTACTTTCACAATACTCCCAGCAGCAAGCAAGCACCAATGTTTATTTCATTAGGAACACCCCTAACCCCACTACCACCCTCCCCCTCAAACTCTGAACTCCGGGGTCTGTATGTCAGGCTCCCCCCAACCTCTCTTAGTCTCCAGCTCTGGCTGCCAAGAAGCACAGGGGCTGTGATGACTTGTCAGCCCATCACTTAATCACATCACACCCTCATAGGCAGACTCTGAAATAAGCCACCTTTGAAATCCCGATTTCCTATGAGGCTGGAGATGGAGGGCAAGCTGATAGTCAAAGCACCAGCTCTGTCTTCTTTTAAGAAGCTCTGAAGGTATGTATAATGACATTCTTTAGAAAGGGGGAGGTACTTATCACAGCTTTGGGAATTTGGCCAAACTTCTGAGACACTAGAAAAATTCCATTCCATATGCTTGCACATTAACAATTCAGTTCTGTTTCTTGACATACTTGTTGGTTACTTGGGTGTATTCACATAGGGAAAAACTCATTGAGTTGTGTGTTTATGTTTTGTGTACTTGTCTTCATATAGGTTTTACCTGCATGAGAAGTTTATTTACAGGAAAGGATCCTGAATCCCCTGTACATTGAATTATGTGCCGGCATTTTCTATATCTTATCTCATTTAATCAGGCTGACTAACATTTATTAAGCTCTAAGTAGATGTCAGCACTTTTTTACATTATTCCTTTAAATTTTTATTGTGATGTATAATATATAGCAAGAATATGTTTAGTTTAACAAATAGTTATAAAGTGAACATGTAACCATCACCCACATCAAAAAATATATTGCTAGCACTCCAGAAATCCCTCATGTACCCATTCCTAATCACAACCCCCTGCAATAGTCTTCATATGTGCATAACTTAATTTAATCCTCTCAAGAATCCCGGGAAATTAAAATCAGTGGTTACCACCTGAAAAATTCCCAGAGCTTACCCAGATCCAGGATACATTTTGAGTTTTTTTAAATTTTTTTTTTTCAACGTTTTTTATTTATTTTTGGGACAGAGAGAGACAGCATGAACGGGGGAGGGGCAGAGAGAGAGGGAGACACAGAATCGGAAACAGGCTCCAGGCTCCGAGCCATCAGCCCAGAGCCTGACGCGGGGCTCGAACTCACGGACCGCGAGATCGTGACCTGGCTGAAGTCGGACGCTTAACCGACTGCGCCACCCAGGCGCCCCCAGGATACATTTGAGTTTTGATCAGTCAGGGTGTAGAAGCCTCACTGAGCACCTGAGACATTCAGTAAAGAATCCAAAAGGGTCACATCTCACAAGCAGAACTACACTAGTCCTAGAATAAAGGCTACTCTAGACCTATAATAACAAAACTTTAAAATAAGCTTCAAAAGCATCAAACTGATCTTCCAATAATTCAACTGCTTACCAGAACAAAGGCTGGTAACCAACATTCTTTAAAGGAAGAAAGTAAAATCCCATGCTCAGCAAATGTCAAAATGTCCAACATCCAATCAAGTATTACAAGATATGCAAAGAAACCTTTAAAAAAATTGAACCATGACAAGGAGAAAAATCAGTCAGTTGAAAACAATTTAGAAATAACAGAGGGGATGGATTTGTCAAATATGTACACTAAAACAAGTATAGCTATGTTCAAGTATTTAAAATAAAAATGAGTATAATACAGAGAGAAATGGAAGATATAAGAAGAACAAAATCAAAATTCTAGAGATGAAAAATACAATATCTGAAATAAAATTTACTGAAAGGGATTAACAAAAGATGAGGCAGTGCAGAAGAAAAGATCAGTGACCTTGGTGACATAATAGTGAAAGCTATCTAAACTGAAGCACAGAGAGAGAGAAAAAGGCCCAAAAAAAACCACAACAGAGTCTCTGTGACCTATAATAGCAAGTAGTCTAATATATATATATATATATATATATATATATATATATAATAGGAGTACAAGAGGAAAAAGTGAGAGAGTGACAGAAAAAATATTAAATGGAAAAGTTGCTGAAATTTTCCAAATTTAATGAAAACTCTAAATTCACAGAGCCAAGAATCCCAACAAACCCCCATGCAGGACAAATACACACACACACACACACACACACACACACACACACAGTAACCCCTCCCTATATACACACACATTTAAAAATATATAAAAGCAAGGCATATCATAAATTGCTGAAAAAAAGGTGATAAGAAGAAAATATTAAAAGTAGAGAGAAAGAAAAAAAGTAGAGAGAGGTACTTGGCCGGTTCAGTCATGAAGTGTGAGACTCTTCATCTCAGGGCCATGAGTTCAAGCCCCACATTGGGAGTAGAACTTACTTTTAAAAATATAAAAATAAAAAATAAAAAGTAGACAAAGAAGCACACATTTTATCCAGAGGGGGAAAAAATAGAGTGACCACTGACTTCTTATCAGAAACTAAGACATCTATAATGTGCTGAAATTTTTTTTAAAAAAGTCAACCTATTAATACCAACAGCATTTTTCATAGAACTAGAAAAAATAATGCTAAAACTTCAATTTCAATCACAAAAGACCATGAATAGCCAAGGAAATCTTGAAAATGAAGAACAAAGCTGAAAGTATCACATTCCCAGATTTCAAGATATACTACAAAACTATGGTACTCAAAACAGTATGGTACTGGCACAAAAATAGACACATAGATCAATGGAACAGAAATAAAGAGTCCAGAAATAAATCCATGTTTATACGGTCAATTAATCTATGAAAAAAAAAAGGCAAGAATACATAATAAGGAAAAGACTGTCTCGTCGATAAATGGTGCTGAGAAAAGAGGACAGCTACATGCAAAAGAATGAAACTGGACCACTTTCTAACACCCTACACAAAATTAACTCAAAATGGATTAAAGACCTAAGTGTGAGACCTGAAACCATAAAACTTCTAGAAGAAAATGGGCAGTAATCAGGGGCACCTGAGTGGCTCAGTTGGTTAAACATTCAACTCCGACCCAGGTCATGATCTCACAACTGGTGGGTTTGAGCCCCGCATCAGGCTCTGTGCTGACAGCTCAGAGCCTGGAGCCTGCTTCAGATTCTGTCTCCCTCGCTCTCTGCCCCTCCTCTATGTACACACTGTCTCTATCTCCAAAATAAATAAACATTAAAAAATTAAAAAAAAAAAAAAAGAAAATAGGCAATAATCCCTTTGATATTGGCCTTAGCAGTATTTTTCTAGATAGGTCTCCTCAAGCAAGGGAAACAAAAGCAAAAATAAACTATTGTGACTACACCAAAATACAGAGCTTTTGCGCAGCAAAGGAAACCAAAAAAATAAAAAGACAACTTACTGAGTCAGCTGCCCCTCAACTCTAGTTTTAAAATAGGCAGAGTAGGACACATAACAAGCTTTTGAAGCACATAAGGGACAGAAAACTAGCCAAAATGATGAAATGGAAGAATTTTCCTCAAAAGAAATTCCAGGAAGAAATGACAGCTAAAGAATTGTTCAAAACAGATATAAACAATATAACTGAACAAGAATTTAGAATAATAGTCATACGATTAGTCGCTGGGCTTGAAAAAAGCATAGAAGACAACAAAGAATCTATTGCTTCAGAGTTCAGGGAACTAAAAATAGTTTCAGAGAACCTGGGGCACCTGGGTGGCTCAGTCAGGTAAGCGTCCAACTCTTGATTTCAGCTCAGGTCATGATCTCACAGTCTCACAGTTCATGAGATCCAGGCCAAGTTGGGCTCTGTGCTCAACACAGAGCCTGCTTGGGATTCTTTCTCTCCCTCTTTCTCTCTCTCTCGCTCTCTCAAAAAAAATGAAAAATAGAAATGTCATACAATCCAGTAATTTGGGGTGCCTGGGTGGCTCAGTCAGTTGAGCATCCCACTCTTGATTTCATTCAGGTTGTGATACCACAGTTGGTGGGATTAAGCCCAGCACGGGGCTCTACACTGACAGCACTGAGCCTGCTTATGATTCTTTTTCTCCCTCTCTCTGCCCCTCCCCCACTCATGAGCGCTTTCTCTGTCTCTGTCTCTGTCTCTGTCCCTCTCTCTCTCTCTCTCTCTCTGTCAAAATAAATAAACTGAAAGAAAGAAAGAAAGAAAGAAAGAAAGAAAGAAAGAAAGAAAGAAATCTCATACAACCCAAAGAAAGCAAAAACACTAATTTGAAAAGATATATGTACCTCTATGTTTATTGCAGCATTACTTACAATAGCCAAAAAATGGACGTAACCCAAGTATTCACTGAAAAATGAATGGATAAAGAAGTGGTGGTAAATATATACAATGGAATATTACTGAGCCATTAAAAAAGAGAATGAGATCTTGTCATTTGCAACAATGTAGATGAACCTAGAAAGTATTATTGCTAAGTGAAATGAGTCAGAGAAAGACAAATACCATATGATTTCATTTGTATGTGGAATCTAAAAAACAAATCAAATGAACAAACAAAAGCAGAAAAAGACCCATAAATACAGTGAACAAACTGATAGTTGCAGGGTTAGCAGGGGTAGGGGAATGGACAAAATAGGTGAAAGGGAGAAGCACAGGCTTCTAGTTACAGAATGAATAAGCCATAGGGATGAAAGGTGCAGCATAGGGAATATAGTCAATACTATTGTAATAGCATTTTATGGTGATATATGGTAGCTATACTTGTAAGCATAGCATATAGTTGTTGAATCACTACGTATACCTGAAATTAATGTAATGCTGTGTGTCAATTAAAAAAAAAAAAAAGCAAGGGGCCCCTAGGTGGCTTAGTTAATTATGGGTCCCTTTCTTGATTTCAGTTCAGGTCATGATTTCGAGGCTCTTGGGATTGATATGTGCTCCCAATGCAGAGCCTGCTTGGGATTCTCTCTCTCTCTCTCTCTCTCTCTTTCTCTCTCTCTCTATCTCTATCTCTATATCTATCTCTCTCAATCTGCCTTTGCCCCTTCCCCATGGATATGCATGCAATCTCTCAAAATAAATAAATAAACTTAAAAAAATAAAAATAAATTTAAATAAATTTAAAAATAAAAAGGCAAGCAAAAAAAAAAAGTCAACCTGGAATTCTATATCCAAGAAATTCTATATTCTGTATTCTGTACCCTGAAAATATCCCCTCAAAATTAGGTTAAATAAAACTTTTTTAGAGAAACAAAAGCTGAGAGAATTTTCCACCAGTGGACCTGTCATAGAATACATGTTAAAAAAAAAAAAGTTCTTCAAACAAAAGGAAAATTATACCAGATGGAAACTTAAATTGGCATAAAGAATAAGGAATGCCAAAAATGGTAAATATGTGGGTAAATATAAAAGACTCATATTTTAATTCTTATAAAAGATAATTAACTATTTAAAGCAAAAATACTCCCCAAGATATTGTAGAGTTTATAATACATGTAGAAGTAAAATGTATTATAATAGCACAAATGACAAAAAAAGGGAAATGGAAGTATACTGTTATAAGTTTCTTACATTACACATGAAGCAGTGTAACATTATTTGAAAATAGACTGTTCTAAATTAAAAATGTGTATTGTAAATCTTACACCACTAAAAATAAGCCAAAGAAAAGAGATGTAGATAATAAGCTTATTGTGGAAATAAAATACTCAATTAATCCAAAAGGAAACAAGAAAAGATGGGGGAAATGAGTAAAGCAAATGGGACAAATAGGAAATCAATGGTATATTGGTAGATTAAAACACAGCTATGTCTGAGGCACCTGACTGGCTCAGCCTGGAAAGCATGCAATTCTTGATCTCAGGGCCATGAGTTTGAACCCCACTTTGTAGAAATTACTAAAAATAAATAAACTTTAAAAAAAATTAGAGCACAGCTATATCAAATATTACATTAAATGTAAATTATCTACCACTGTACTTAAAGGATAGAGATTATCACATTGATAAAAAAGCAAGACTCAACCCTCAACTGTATGCTACCTACAAGAAACTCATTTTATTTTTTTAATATATGAAATTTACTGTCAAATTGGTTTCCATACAACACCCAGTGCTCATCCCAAAAGGTGCCCTCCTCGATACCCATCACCCACCCTGCCCTTCCTCCCACCCCCCATCAACCCTCAGTTTGTTCTCAGTTTTTTTTTTTTTTTTTTTTTTCAACGTTTTTTATTTATTTTTGGGATAGAGAGAGACAGAGCATGAACGGGGGAGGGGCAGAGAGAGAGGGAGACACAGAATCGGAAACAGGCTCCAGGCTCCGAGCCATCAGCCCAGAGCCTGACGCGGGGCTCGAACTCACGGACCGCGAGATCGTGACCTGGCTGAAGTCGGACGCTTAACCGACTGCGCCACCCAGGCGCCCCAGTTTGTTCTCAGTTTTTAACAGTCTCTTATGCTTTGGCTCTCTCCCACTCTAACCTCTTTTTTTTTTTTTCCTTCCCCTCCCCCATGGGTTTCTGTTACGTAAGAAACTCATTTTAAATGTAAGAATACAGAATGATTGTAAGTAAAAGGATGTATCTCAATAAAGCTGATAAAGCTGTTTTTAAGAAAGTCAAAGTATTGGAGTGCCTGAGTGGCTCAGTCAGTTCAGCGTCCAACTCTTTATTTTCGACTTAGGTCATGACCTCAAGATCTTGAGATCAAGCTCCGAGTTGAGCTCAGTACAGAGCTTGGAACCTGCTTGGGATTCTCTCTCTCCCTCCCTCTCCCTCTGCTCCTCCCCCACTTGTGCTTGCATTCTCTCTCTCTCTCTCTCTCTCAAGATAAATGAATTTAAAAAAATAAAAATAAAAAATAAAGAGGGGCGCCTGGGTGGCTCAGTTAAGCATCTGACTCGATTTCAGCTCAGGTCATGATCTCACAGTTCATGGGATGGAGTCCCACGTCGGGCTCTGAGCTAACAGTGTGGAGCCTGCTTGAGATTCTCTCTCTCTCCTTCTTTCTGCCCCTCCCCTGTTTGCACACTCTGTCTCTCAAATAAACAAACAAAAAGAAAGTCAAAATATTAAAAACATACCATGAAACACTAGCCAAAACAGAGTTGGACAATGAAATGTCCTAAAATCAGATTTTATTGATGATTGCACAATCTAAAAATAATGAAAAATAGTAACTGTACATTTTAAATTGGTAAATTATGTAGTATGTGAACTGTATCTCAATAAAGCTGTTCTTTAAAAAGAAACCTAGAGTGGCTATATTAAAATCGATAGATTATACCTCAGAACCTTAGAATGAGATAAAGAACATTTCATAATAATAAAGTAAAAATTTTTTCAAAAACACATAAAAATACTTGATGTGTCTACAGCTAACATAGCTTCCAAATACATGAAGCAAAACTAATTGAACTGAAAGAAGAAAGATAAATCTATAATTATATTTGGAGGTATAAATATTTCCCACTCAAATATTGACAGAACAAGTAAATATAAAATCAGTGAGGATATCAAAGATTTGAGCAACTATATTGATTAACTAGGCCTAATTGACATTTGTAGAAAACACCACTCAGCAACAGAAGATACATTCTTTTCAAGTGTACATGAAACAGTCACCAAGATAGACCCTATGTTTGAGTTATCAAACAATAATGGGACCACTAATGTTTTAAATCCTGCTTTTTGGATCAAGCATCTTTTTTAGGGGGAGAGGGGAATTCCATAGTTTAATGAGGCATATGTTGTGTCACTCTGTCTATACAACAGAAAATGAAATTGCCAAATACTACAAATTTTTGGATAGTTTAAATGATGTTAAACACAAAAATACGCTACAAATATCTCTTGCCCAAACCAATAGGAAGTCCCAAGTCCCAGATAACAATGTCCAAATTCATGGCCACATATTATATATACATTTTTTTCTTTTTATCTTTTGACTTCCTTCACCCATTTTTCCCACCCCACCCACCTCCAGCAACCACTAATCTGTTTTTTGTATGTAGGAACTTGGGTTTTTATTTTGTTGGTTTTGGTTTTTCAGATTCTACATTTAAGAGAGATCATACAGTATTTGTCTTTCTCCATCTGAATTATTTCATTTCACATAATACCCTTGAGGTCCATCTATATATAAATCAATCATCTTAATCAGAAATAGAGCTTTGGTCCCTGCTCAACTTCTATGATACGGGGTTCTGCCCTGTTCTCCATATCCCAGAGGGTAAACCAAGCTCCTCAGGTCCAGAACTTGTACCTATAATTCCTGCAATGATCTGCCTCTCTCCCTGGCACTAAATTCCAAGACTTGCCTGGCCACTGGCCACTAGAACTTATTCCCTTTACCTGCCTCACCCTCATGAGTCACTAGGCTCTGGTTCCAATTACCCAGGGTCTAGCTCACTCATCCATGCAACAAGCATTTATTGAGCACCTATTATGTACCAGGTATTGAGCAAGGCCCTGAAGATACAACCATGAACAGGACAGACACAGTCACTTTTCTAAAGTAATTACAGATATAGACAAGTAATAAGACAATTACAGAACGTTGTGATAAGTCCTATGAGCAAGCAAGCCCAGGGAGCCTTGAAAGTACAGAGGATAAATGCCTAATTTGGACTTCAGGTTTAAGAAAGACTTTCTAGGGGCACCTAGCTAGCTTAGTTGGTAGAGCATGTGAGTCTTGATCTTGGGGTCATGAGTTTGAGCCCCACATTAGGTATAGAGATTACTTAAAAAAATAAATAGTTAAAAAAGTACTTTCTAGAGGTGATAAAAATCAAATCTGAGACTTAAAGGATGAGTAGGAGTTAACCAGAAGGATAGGAGAGTAATAAAATGTTTTAGGCCAGCACTTCTCAAAATGTGTTTCCAGACCAGCAGCAGCAGCAGCAGCAGCAGCAACTGAGAACTTGTTAGAAATGCAAGGTCCTAGACTCTTCACCAGACCTATAGGATCAGAAATTCTAGGTAATCAGGCCCACCAATATTTGTTTAACAGATCCTCCAGGTGATTCTGGTTCCTGGTAAAGTTTGAGAATCACTGTTCTAGGCTGCGGAACAAAATGTCAAAGGCGTAGAGAAAATGTGTAACCTTCTTGTCATACAAGTCATACTCCAGTTATTAGAATGATGATTCCAGTGCCTCATTTGAGATGCCAACTCCAGACCCAATCTAACCCCTTCATGATAGAAAAAAAGAATAGGGAAGGACTATTACTTGTTAAATACATTGTGTACACCAGGCCCTATGCTTCACATTGTTTGTTTGTTTGTTTGTTTGTTTTTAATGTTTGTTTATTTTTGAGAGAAAGAGGTCATGAGTGGGGGAGGGGCAGAGAGGAAGAAGACAGAGGATCCTGTGCTGGCTCTGTGCTGACAGCAGAGAGCCCGATGCTGGGCTTGAAATCACACACCATGAGATCATGACCTGAGCAGAAACCAAGAGTCAGTTGCCTAACTAACCAAGCCACCCACATGCCACCATTTTCTCTTTTATCTAATCCTCACTACATCCCTATTATCTTGCCCATTTCACAGATACGGAAACTGAAGTTCAGACACATCAAACAACTTTTGTCCAATATCACTTAGCTAGTAAGTAGCAGAACTGGAATTTGAATCCAGTTCTTTCTGACTCCAGAACGCAAAGATTTTTCTATAGGCTACTGCTTCCAGGGAAAAGAATTCAAGTTTAAAAGATTAGGACAAGATCAGAACATGGGCTGGGCTCTTGACCAAACAACACCAGATAGGGTAGAGGAAGGAAATTCCAGTCTCTTCCTATGTTTCTTTCTCTCAGACTCTCCACTCCACAGAGAGGAGATGACAACAGGCAAGAGCAAGGAGGCTGAGGAGTGCTGTGACTCTTGATCTTGAGGTCATGCATTCATCCCCATGTTGGATATAGAGATTACTTTTAAAAAGGCAGGGAGCACCTGGGTGTCTTAGTCAGTTGAGCGCCCAAATCTTGATTTAGGCTCAGGTCATGATCCTAGGGTGGTAGGGTTGAGCCCCCATCAGTCTCCAAGCTGGGAGTGAAGCCTGCTTAAGATTCTCTCTCTCTCTCCTCCCTCTACCCCTCCCTTGCTCCAGCGTGCATGCACCTTCTCTCTCTCCCTCCCTCCCTCCCTCTCTCTCTCTCTCTCTCAAAAAAAAAAAAAAAATTAAAATTATTCAATTTCATTTTTTAAAAACCTGATCCAAAGCTATAGGGCTGTGACCTCCTCTCAGGGAAATTTGAAAATTACCTGATGCTATCTGTCCCCCAGCCTCCATTTCTGCCTTCTCCATTCCTCTGGTCCAGAATCTCTTTGTAAACCAGAGAACCTGGCTTCCCTCTGAATGTT
The DNA here is from genome assembly GCF_046562875.1 of Panthera onca. Taxonomy (NCBI): domain Eukaryota; kingdom Metazoa; phylum Chordata; class Mammalia; order Carnivora; family Felidae; genus Panthera; species Panthera onca. The sequence goes on along the minus strand of NC_138347.1, from coordinate 83,674,554 downwards.
TACTGATCTGATACCTCTTTAGGCCCAACGCTTGCCCAGATCCTGTCTGAGCCTGTTGACCCAGCCCTTGGCTTCCACCGTGCCTCTCTCCCTGGCACTAAATTCCTTGCTCCCTGCCCCTGCTGGCCACCAACGGAGCCAGCACCCTCACAGCAGCTCTTGGTCATGTCTTCAGCACATTTTATAGACACAACATTTGTTAGTGAAGGTTGCAATCCAGAGGAGAAGTCAGATTTTATTTCTGGTGGTGACATCAGCAGGAGTCAGAGTAGCTCCTGGCTATAGTTAATAGCACAGAAACTAGCTCAGACAATTTGAGTGCTCTCTATTTTTGCCATTTCTCTTTGTCTGAACTTGCTGCTGCTTCTCTTTTCCCACCAAGCTTTGCTGCTACCATTAAATTTGTCTCATATAAAAGTTCTCTGGTTAAAAAAAAAAAAAAGTTCTCTGATTCTAAATGGGGTCAGATCCATCAGTGGACATTAAATGCCTCAGCTCCCAATGGTTCTTTTTTTTCTTTTCTTTCTTTCTTTCTTTTTTTTTTTTAATGTTTATTTTTGAGGGAGCATGAGCGGGGGAGGGGCAGGGAAAGAAGGGGACAGAAGATCTGAAGCAGGCTCTGGGCTGACAGCAGCCAGCCCACCCTGGGGCTTATATTGATGAACTGTGAGATCATGACCTCAGCCGAAATTGGATGCTCAACCGACTGAGCCACCCAAGCGCCCCCCAATGGTTCTTTTAATAAAATGTGGGTGGTTATGAAATAAGCAGAGGGAAATGTCTCCAGCAGCACTGCCCAGCTCCCTATTCTGCAGTGCTTTAAACTCTACCTCTTCTAGGCTGCAAATCCAGCCTAACCTTACACTATAGGGCAAATTTCCTTTCTGGGCAATCTGAGGTACCTGAACTAATAATTCAGCCTTCTATATCCTAGTCTGGTGGCTGCTTCCATTCTGAACCTACTACAAGAATGGGAATGGCTTGTATCTAAGCCCCTGTCTTAAAACCTCAAGCGACCTTGATCCCCTGCCTGGGTCCCCAAGGACAAGCCAGCCTGGCATCCCAGTAACTTGAAGATAGTTACCTTACAGGAGAGCCTTGTCCTCCTCAGGTACCGTCTCAAGAGGAGTGATGTGTGCTGTTGTGAAATGTTGTGAGCAGAGGTGAAAGGACCCAACCTGGGCTCTTGGCTCAGCTCTGGCCCAAGGCAAAAAGGATGGACTTTGGGTGCTAACCAGGGAGTGTCAGCCAGACCTCAGCAGGAAGGGAGCCTTAGAAGTTGGTCCCAAGCCACTGTATGCTAGGGCTTTGTCCTGTTTCCTGCCAGACTCTGAGATGGCTCCTAACTTAAGTTAGGCTTAGTCAGCAAAGGACATCTAGGGTGACAATTCAGAGGGATGGAATCAAACAAAGCCAGACTTTCCTCCCCTCTGTTATAGTCTGAGTTTCCCAAAGAAACAGAACCAATAGGAAAAAGTAGGTAGGTAGGTAGATTAGAGAGAGAGAGAGAGAGAGAGAGAGAGAGAGATAATAAGCAATCAACTCACACAATTATGGAAGCTGAGAAGCCCCAATACTTGCAATAGGCAAGCTGGAGACCCAGAAGAGCCAATGGTATAGTTTCAGTTTGAGTCTGACCCAATGGCAGGAAAAGACCAAGGTCCCATCTCAGAGACAATCAGGCAGAAAGAGAATTTTCTTTTTCTTCATCTTTTTGGTTCTATTTAGGCCTTCAACCAATTGGATGAGGCCACCCACATTAGAGAGGATATTCTGCTTTACTCAGTGTACAGATTCAAATGTTAATCTCACCCAGTAACACCCTCACAGACACACCCAGAAATGACGTTTGACCAGATATCTGGGCAATCCATAGCCTAAACAAACTGACACTTAAAATTAACCATCATACCTGACGTTTGACCAGATATCTGGGCAACCCATAGCCTAAACAAACTGACACTTAAAATTAACCATCATACCCTCCGTGGGCCTCAGTTTCCTCAATTTTACAAAGAGGAGATAGGTTCTGGTGATATTCAGTTTTATTTCTGGTTCTATGAACTTACCAGAAGACCTAGCCTATTCTGTAATCAGACAGGATAATAATATTACCTGGAGATATGTGTTGTAAAAAGCAAATAAGATATTATGTATGAAAGTGTAAAGCAGTGAGATTATTATTTTTTGAGATTATTGAAGTGCTCTGTAAGATTATAAAATTATTATCGCTACTAATTATCATAATTATCATGCCCTCTCCTTGGCTGTTACCCATGGTAACCTGTAGTCAATGCCACTATTACTGTCAGTTACATCTTGCAGCCCTACTGTTCCCCTACATTGTCACAATGTTTCAGCCATTATCTCAGTCATTGTCAACTTTACTACTCTGCTTGAAGATGTAGATTTCATTATTCAAGTATAGCAAGACCAACATATGAGCAGTTGACTGTCATTGAAAAAATAGTTACTCATAGTTCCCAGCAAAGGAGGTACACCGTGCCACATGGGGCCACATGCAGAAGCACTAGAATCCATCAGGAGGGAGAGGAAGCAAGAGAAAAACATGGCCAAGAACAGAAAGGAATAGGTGAGGCAGGGAAGCAGATTTAGAATTGGGTGGTTTGAGTAATTTCAGCAGACTCTAGGACTTTGGGGCTGTCTCTAGTAGCCAGGTACGTAGCCCTGGGGCAATGAAGGCAGGGGAACAATGACCCAAAGGTGAGAGCCCAGTGAGAAGCACTGGTTGGGATAAAGTCTTAGATTGGTTGGTTTACATATGAAAGATACTCTCCTAAGGGAGTTGTTTGCTATCTGTAGGAATTTGCTAACCCCAGGAGACACAGCACCTTCTAGCAGGCAAAGCCCCAAAAGCACCAAAATAAAAACACTTAATAGACACCTCAGTACTTAATACATACCCTAACAAGGTATTGATCTTTACTATCATAGTTTAATTTTTTTTTTTTAATTTTTTTTTTTCAACGTTTTTAATTTATTTTTGGGACACAGAGAGACAGAGCATGAACGGGGGAGGGGCAGAGAGAGAGGGAGACACAGAATCGGAAACAGGCTCCAGGCTCCGAGCCATCAGCCCAGAGCCTGACGCGGGGCTCGAACTCACAGACCACGAGATCGTGACCTGGCTGAAGTCGGACGCCCAACCGACTGCGCCACCCAGGCGCCCCTATCATAGTTTAATTTCATTGAAACTGAGAGTTCACAGTTAAGAGAGTTCTTTCTCTATTTTTCATTTGTTCACTTGACTAGCGTCTGTAAAGCACTTACTATGTACAGGACATTATCTTCAGTCCTGGGTACAAAGAAGGAAAACAAACAGTGCTTTTCTTTAAGTGGGGGTAACATGATGAAACAAGTTAAAATGCCTGTGATAAATGTTTTGACAATAGGAAGTCCTGTAACAGGAGAGACACCAAACACAGCCTGAAAGGGACAAGATTCCTCAGTGCCATGTCCCCTACCCCACACTATGAAGTTGGGGGGCTCAGCTCAGAGCCTGTGGCAAAAGAACTGAATAAATTCTCCTTTTCTCCTTGTCTTCTCCCAACAGCTCCTCCAATAAGGTCCTTTTGAATAAAAAAGAACATTTTGTCGGGGGGTGTGGTAGGGGCAGAGGGAGAGAGAACAAGTCTTTTTTTTTTTTTTTTTTTTTTTCCTGAGAGAGAGAAAGAACACTCACCAGGAAGGGGCAGAGAGGGAGAGAGAGAATCTTAAATAGGATGTGCTTAAGGTTGTATGTATAGTATTATAGTATTAACTCAAATATGCAAAAAATATGTATAAATAGCTATAGATGTATTAATATATCATGACCTGAGCTGAAATCAAGAGTCGGTGTCCAACGGACTGAGCCACCCAGGTGCCTCTTGAATAAATTTTTTTAATGTTCATTTATTTATTTTTGAGAGGGAGAGAGTATATGTGTGTGCAAGTGGGGGAGGGGACAGAGAGAAAGAGAGAGAGAGAGAGAGAAGGAGGGAGACACAGAATCTGAAGCAGGCTCCAGGCTCTGAGCTCTTATCACAGAGCCTGATGCTGGGCTCAAAATCACAAACCGTGGGATCATGACCTGAGCCAAAGTTGAATGCTTAACTGACTGAGCCACCCAGGCACCCCTTGAATAAAATTTTTGGACGAAATGATTTTCCCTTTACATTTCTGAGAATTCACCATAAGGAAATCCTGCAGTAGAAGTAAAAGTCTATATGCAGAAAGATGTCCATTGCAGAATTATCAAAATTGGGGGAGAAAAAAACTAGATGTAATATAAGTATCCAAAAACAATGGAATAATTGAACAAAGTAAGGCACAGCTACCAATGCACATTATGAAGGACAAAGAACTATATAATGGCTCAGAAGGAGAACAGACCCTAGAGTCAGATTTTCTAAACTTCATCCTTTGTGCAAAGTAGTTAATGTTCCTGTTTCTCAGTTTTCCCTTGTAAAATGGGGTTAGCTAATAATAGTTGCTATCTTGTACTGTTGTTATGGAGATTGAACAAGATACTTTAAGTAAAGCACTTAACAAACACCTAGAGTAGTGCTTAGAAAATGTTGCCATTACTGTTTTCATTATCAATATGAAGTTAATTGAGTGTACTTAATAAAGCATAGAAAATGTTCCCAGTACAGTCTTAAGTGAAAAAAATATATAAAATAGTAAGTATGTAAACAAATGCTGAGCCTGTGAGAAATACATGTGAAATAGTGGTATTGATAGCATAGTAACATTATGAATTATATTTTAATGAAAGATTTTAATCTTATTTCAAACTTCCGTCTTACTAGAAAAGGAGAGGGATGAATAAAAAATAAAACTGAAAATATTAGGTAACACTAAAGTAGTTGTATGGTAGGAGACTCAAAAAACATCAAAAATAAAAATGGGATTCATGTTTGCAGAGTTGATGAGCCTTTATCACCTTCAATTTGGGGAAAGACATCTTTTTTTAACATATAAAGCTCCAACTGATCTCAATTATTTAGTTATAACATGTTGATGGAAGCTAATTCCAGGCTACAGGTCAGTGTCATTGGGACTGCCAAGAGGTTGAAGATGAAAACAGATTAGAGAGAAGGAAATAGAAAACTGAATATTAAATGTTGATATATAAGAGTTTATTTTGTATGTATAGTATTGACTCAAATATTTAAAACTATCTATAACTAGCTATAGATGTATTAATATAAACATAAAGTAAAAAATTGGAAATGTATTGCAATTTCTTCTTTGTCCTTTCTAAAGTTGTCTACTCAGTATATAATACTTTTAAATCGGGAAAAAGAGAACTTTAAAAAAATATTCATTTCTTCTTTTTACAGCAAGGGATCTTTAACGAGAAGGTAAGAGGGAGAGCACAAGCCAGTGATGTCGTAAATTCCCTAGTGCATGTGATTGTTTACTCTAAAAAGTCCCTGAGTTGGGAGCTAAAAATAATAAGAGCTGGGGGCTGAATTTGGGGAGGCAACAAGTCCCACAAGAAAGGCTGTGAGCGGGGCAAACTGGGGTTCGGCACAGGAGCTGGGTGACTAAGAGAAAGGGAAGGTTAGCTCAGTCTCTCCCTTAGGAGTGGGGACTGCATAAGGAGTTGGTGCTCAGCCAGGGATGCAGCTTGGAGAGGCTTTGTGGGGAGCACTACTTCACGAATGGAAGAGTCGTTTTAAAGGTTCAGTGGAGGAGCCACGTTCAGTTTAGCCTCCCCAATCTCATTGGCCTGTCAAGCAGGCTTTCCTACTCCCAGACCTGGAACCTGATTTCTGGTCATGTGTAACCTCTGATCCAACCAATTCCTTTCCAAAGAATTTTTTGTACCTGCAGGTATGTTCTGATTTAGGTGCTTCTTTAACTAAACGACCTTTTCCAATGAAGTCCTTTTAACAAAGAAAAACACAGACTTCCCGTACTTCAAAAACTAGACAAGCCTTTGGAAACAGTTTAGCCAAATGCTCTCATGAGTGCAAGGCACTGTGGCTTTTCTAAAAGCCGGGGGGAAACCGGGGCCCAAGGAGATTAAGTGATTTGTCCAGGGTGACTGGGTAAGGTATGGCAGGGCCCCCCATGATCCCTCTTTTTTCTGTGTATTTGTTTTCTACTACCCCATGTTGTTCCTTGTTAAACAAGAAGAATCTTTCTTTGCCGGGATACATCAACACAAAGTTAGCTCCTGTCATAATAGGATTTATCATAATATCTTGACGAATAATGCTTACCACTATGTCCTGACTGAATAACATCCTTTATTGAGGCCTATCTGCTTTTTATAAGCTGTCTTTTAATTCTCATAATAAAAAGGTATTATTAGAATGCATTTTCAGACAAAGCATCAAAGCAGTTAAATAAACCATCCACCATCACCCTGTTAGGTAGCAGAGTCAGGATCTGAACCCAGTCCATCTGAATCCGAAGTTACCTTCTTGAATATCCATAAAAATGTCCTGATGCATGTGTGTATGTGTGTGTGAACACTATACTATATATATAATGGATTATTACTCAGTCTCAAAAAAGAAGGAAATCCTGCCATTTGGAACAACATGGGTGAATCTGGATGAGCTAAATGAATGAGCCAGACACAAAGACAAATATTGCATAATCTCACTTATATATGGAATCTAAAAAAAGTTGAAGCTATAGAAGCAGAGAACAAAATGGTATTGCCAGGGGCTGGGGGCTGGGAAAATGTGAAGATGTTTAGCAAAGTACAAAGTTTCTGTTTTGCAAGATGAATTAAGTTTGAGACCCTAATGTACAACAATGTGACTATAATTAACAATACTTTATTGTATTCTTGAAATTTCCTAAGAGGGGAGCTCTGAAATGTTCTTATAAAGAAGGAAGAAAACAGTGGGAGCCTGGCTGGCTTAGTCATGGAACATGCAACTCTTGATCTCAGGATTGTGAGTTCGAGTCCAACACTGAGAATAGAGATTACTTAAAAATAAAATCTTAAAAAAAAAAAAAAAAGGTAACTATCTGAGGTGCTAGATATGTTAATTAGCTTGATTGTGGTAATCATTTCACAATGATTTCAAATCTTGAAGTTGTATACCTGAAATATATACAATTTGTTTTGTATTTTATTTATTTATTTATTTATTTATTTATTTATTTATTTATAGACAGAGCATGAGCCAGGTGAGTTAGAGAGAGGGAAGCACAGAATCTGAAGTATGCTCCAGGCTCTGAGTTGGCAGTACAGAGCCCAATGCAGGGCTCAAACTCACAAACCCTGAGGTCATGAGCTGAAGTAGGACGCTTAACCAACGGAACCACTGAGGCACCCCTATATGATTTTTAATTATCAAATATATTCTAGTAGAAATTTAAAAATAATTTTAAAAAATACCTTGACTGTACAAAAAAAGAAAAAGAAAAAGATACTCTGATGTGGCTAGCCTTTATTAAAGTAAATTCATCATTCTCTGAAGTTCTCTCATTAGTGAAATTGTTTTTTCTTTAATGAAAATGGCAACATTTAAGCACCTTGACATTATATGAGAACTAAATTCCTAAAATGTATTATTTCTAAACACCTTCATAAAGCTACCAGGATAAAAATTTTCGCCCTGGACTTATTTTTATTTCACTTGAGTGTGCAAAGTATTACTACAGTGTATTGCTATAATATGGTAATGCTTTGCATACTCAAGTGAAGGAAAAAAAAAAGGAAGCCAGGGTAAAATTTTTATGAGAACTGTAAAGGAGAAATCTTAGATACTTCCTGTGTTTTATTTTATTTTCCATGAATATGGCGATCTTCACAAGTTTTATATTATGAAACATTTACTCTGGCACTTGAATTAATAAATAAAAAGCAAGGTGCCCTCCAATTCCTTACTAGTCTTCAGGACAAAGATCATTCAGAGTTCATCCTGAAAAGCATCTAAATTTAGAGATTTGCTGCAGGAGCAAAACTTTCATGTACCAGTAATAGAACCAGACTGGCTATCCAAGGTATGTCAGGCATGTGTTTGCGATGCTGTCACAAGCAGGGTCAAGAGTATCTGTCCCTGTGCACTGGTGACCTAGGAGGCCTGCTGTTTCTAGGCCAGTTACAAAGAGATCTGGGGCTGGAAGGAAAGGAGATTGCAGTAGTGAGCACAGGAGCTTATTTGATCACATTTGTCAGGCAAGTGTTTTTTAAAACATTTTTGTTTCATTTGCAAAGTGTATATATGTACATAGTTTTTTTTTTCCTTAGTGTCAAAAATTTACTGAAAAAAACATAGATCTCCCTCAACCCTTAACTGCTAGCCCCTTGATCTGCAACTCAGAGGAAATACATGGCCTTTGAGTGTGGATATTTTAAAGCAGAGGCAAACTGCTTTCCTACATCTGGTAGTCAGTCTCTTTCTATTTTTTAATCTTCCGAATACCCACCGGAAAAGACAAAAGAAGTTAGAGGACAGGACCCTGGTGAATGTTCAGAAAGGCTGCTTTGGCTTGTTTTTCAAATATAGATAACAGAGGTTATAAGATCTTTTACATTTCCTTTATTTCAGTCTTTACCCCTCCTTATTTATTTTTTTATTTTTTTATTTTTAGGGAGAGAGAAAGAGGGAGAGAGAGGATGCACACTTGCACAGGGGAGGGGCAGAGGGCAGAGGAGAGAGAATCTCAAATGCGGGGCTTGATCCCAGGAGCCTGGGATCATGACCTGAGCCAAAATCAAGAGAGTCAATGGATTGAGTCACCCAGGCACCCCCACCCCTCCTATTCTTAAATCAGAGGACAAAGCATATAGGACTTAGCTAGAATTGGTGGGTAACAGCTTTGGTTGTTATTGAGCACTTGCTATATTCCAGGCCCTATATATAGTTTTTGTTTTTCTCAGTTCATCTTTATAATAATTCTATGAGGTGGGTATTTTTATCCTCATTTTTACAGATGAGGAAACTGGGAAAGAGTAAGTAATTTACTCAAGGATATATAGCTACTAAGAAACCGAGATAAATTTTGAACCTAGACTCTCCAACTCTAAAACCCCACTGGAAACACTTAGATTTTCAGTCTTTGTAGGGAGACAGAGGACATGACCAGCAGAGTGCTGAGCCTATGTAAGGAGTGAAAAATGGCATAGCACAAATTAGGGTGGTCCCTGGCCTATCTATCACTGTGTGGGAATTGCTCTGAGATCTGCATTAAAGCTTTGGCAAGGTTGCACTGTTCAAAATGAATGTTGCAGACAGAGGATCTGATGAGCAAGCATCAAGTGAGCTTACTAAAGTGAGAATTCTCAGGCTGGAGATTAGTGTGTCAGCCTCAACAGATGCATTTTCTTAAGAAACTGGATGGGGTCTTTCAAGAACAGGAATGGTCTGCTGCAGATATTCTTGGGCAGGTCCAGCCCTTTCATACCTGCCGAAGAATTCCTGGGAAGGCTTCCAATCAGGCAAAAGGGAACCACAAAGGGACAAGACACTCTTAGAAACTGCAGTCATTTGGAAGGAGAGCAGTGCTAGGGACCGCAGAGAAAGATCAAGTTGGAATTATATATGCCTCTTAAATGTCACACAGGGTAGCAAGAAACTGGAGATGGCGTCAAAGTCCACGTGGCCAGCAGCAGGAATTCTATATGGACTCACAGTCATCTGTGGGACAGATTGCTGAGCAGAGCTTAGAGTGGGAAGAGTCATTTTTTAAACTGGCCTAAGCATGGGACCAGATGCCAGGAACAAGAGAAAACACTTTTCATGTATGTTCATACCTGAGAGGGTTTCACAGCAAGTCATGTGAAAAGGTGCTAGGGGGTGTCCGTTGGAGAATCAGGTCCACCTAGGGCAATCAGGGCAGGAGTAATTATGACAAAACTTTTCCAAAATGTCAGGTTTTTTCTGGGACCAAAGGAAACATCTGAATTCTCACTACTGAGGAATTAAGGAAGCAGAAAGGGAGGTGAAATCAGATGTCCTCAGGGCAGAAGAATGAAGAGCAGAGTAGGGACTGGCATCACAGAGCAGGGAGGGTGCAAGTATGCCTCAGCCCCCTGAAGTCAGAGCCCAGGACTCACGGTGACCAGTCACCCTTATCTGCACCAGTGTAGCAAGTTTGATAACAGGATCACCAACCCTTGGCATCTCATTGACGTCAACCTGGGACAGTTTCAAGAACAAAGCAAGGAATGCCACCCCACCCACCAGCAGAAAATGGGTTTGCTTCAGCTCTGAGGAAAGACACCTTATGGCAGACTGTGCTCATGAGGGGAAAACTCAGGGAAGGGGAGAGGGAGCTCACCTACCAGGTGGCAGACTTACCTCTTTTCCCAGATCTCAAAATGGAAAAATTTCCAGCTGTATCTTTCCTTGTGGAATCCTAATGCTTCTATGTTTGACCTTAAGTTTTGACTGGTCTAGTGGGACTAGACTGTCTGGGTTGGGATTGGAGTAAGAACCTCAAGAGGACAATTCAAACCTTTCCTGGTAACTATATAGCCAGGGAGAGTCGGATCTCTGCATTCAAAGGACTTCAGAGATGAGTCACATCTAACCTCACCAGAGAAAAAGGGAGGGAAGGCGTGGGCCTCAAGACTGGAGAGACTCAGGTGCCAAGAGCAAATAGTGTGCTGTGTTTACTCTCCCCTTCACTCAACACTCCGAGGTAGTATTGTGTAACAGACTTGCTAAGACGTTAGTGTATGGAGGAAAATGGGGCGGGAGTGGGGTGGGCAGAGATCATTTGTTATTTTTGCTATTCTCTGTCTTTTTTTTTTAAGTTTTTTTTTTTTTTTTTTTTTTTTTTAATGTTTGTTTCTTGTTGAGAGAAAGAGAGCATGAGCAGGGGAGGGCAGAGAGAGGCGGGGACAGAGGATCCGAAGCGGGCACTACGCTGACAGCAGCGAGACCAATGTGAAGCTCAAATTCACAAACCGTGAGATCATGACAGGAACCAAAGTCCAACACTCAACCAGCTGAACCACCCAAGCACCACCCCCCCTTTTTTAAGTTTTATTTATTTAAGTAATCTCTATATCCATCGTGGGGCTTGAACTCACAACTCTGAGATTAAGAGTCTCACACTCCTCCAACTGAGCTAGCCAGGAGCCTCAATATTCTCTGTCTTCCGAAGAATGGAGCTCTCCTCTTTGAAAGATGATGAGTGTGAAAATACGAATTGCAGAAAAGGAGATGGGGGGGGGGGTGTATCTAGGAGGAAGGTTGGCAGAGAACATGGAAAGGGAGGAAGCCCAAGTTTGTGGTTGGAGAGAGGTCCAAAGAGAGGGTGCCTGGTGGGGAAAAGAGGAGTAGCTAATACCAATAGAGAAGGTAAGATGAGGGAGCAGAGATGTTTGAAGGGAATTGTTATGGAGTTTTGTGGTGTGAAATGCCTTATGATTTTCTCTTTATGAAACCTTCAGTAAAATCTCCATTCATCAGTGCTTTGCAACTGGGATTTGTTACAAGGGAGATCAAAGGACACAGCTACATTCAGAGACTGGATATAAACACAGTGTGACTGTCACTTCTAAAGGACCTGAGAGGTATTCACGGCTTCACAGCAGGTCAAGGAGAGAGGAAACAATCAGAGGAGGTAGCACCAGAGATGAGCCTTAACCAATGACCAACATTTCTACTACAATAGTGCACAGGGGCTTTAAGTGTGAGAGGCCAAGAGGGGAGCCAGAAAGGTCTGAAAGTGTTTCATATTGTTTAGAGAATGGTGATTTACTATGTCCTGACAGTTGTCTGCATGAAGAAATGGAGCAGGCTGGAGAGAAAAAAAGAATGCTGGAAGAACTATGGATGATAGGCCATACCTTAAAGGTTGTCGTGGATGTGCTGGAGAGCAGAACAGAGGGAAATGGGGTATTTGCAAGAAAAGAATATGGCACAGTATGCTATATCCCTGAAAGAGAAAATAGGTCTGAAGACCCTCTGATTCCCCTACTCCACGTAGCTGCCTCCTTCAAATGACTAAGCCAACCTGAATTGTAAACGTTGTATAAGATAAATCATGTTTCAGCTTAATCTTACTCAACTTCAGTAGATTCCCCCTGGATTTGACATCTCTGCTCTGCTCCTATTCCAGCCCTAGCTGAGGAAAAGACTGCCACCGGGCCATGCTCATTGATTTGTGGGAGAGGTGTAATTCCCAGGGCCCTCCACCAATGCTGAAACTACCTGTATTCTGGTTGCCTGAGGAGCTCCCACACCCACCAGTAGGCCTCTTCCTGTCTACAGAGCTGCCTATTCTATGGGTCCCCTCAATCTCTTCCACTCTCAGAACTCTGAGTGATTAGATTACCCTGCACAACTGCTGCAACAGAGTCTGAGGACCTCCGTATATAGATGAGTCCAGGTTGTCTGGTGGCAATTTTTTTTTTTTTTAACAAATCATTTTTTTTTTTTTTTGAGAGAGAGAGAGAGAGTGAGTGAATGGGGAAAGGGGGTAGAGGGAGAGAGAATCTGAAGCAGGCTCTATGCTCAGTGCAGAGCCCCTATGTGGGGCTCCATCCCACGACCCTGGGATCATGACCTGAACCAAAATCAAGAGTCAGACACTCAACCAACTGAGCCACCCAGGTGCCCGTGCAATTTTTTCACTCTGATCCCTATAACCTCAAGAAGTAGAGCTCATTCCATCAGTTAACATATTGAACATCTACTAGGGAATCTATGATACAAAATGAATTAAGACATGATCCCTGGGACACTTGACTGGCTCAGTCGGGGGAGCATGTGACTCTTGATCTCAGGGTTGTGAGTTCGAGCCCCACATTGGGTATAGAAATTATTTAAAAATAAAATCTAAAAAAAAAAGAAAAGTCTTGATCCCTGACCTCAGGGGTCTAAGTTGAGAAAGACATGTAAATAAACATGGATAAGTAATGTGTTAACTGCTAAGAAGGAGGTAAGGAAGGGCTGCTGTGGAAAGATAGAGCAGAGACAACTAGTCCAGAGGGTATTGGGGAGGAAAGAAGAGTTCCCCAGGACTCCTGGAAGGAAAGGCAGGAATTAGCCCAGTGAAGGAATGGAGGTGGCATAAGAGGCATAGGGAGCAAGCTGTGGATGCAAATGGCCTGGAGACAGAGCAAGTCCTTTGGGCAGCTGTGGGTAGTTCATCGAAGCTGGTGTTCAGGCTGCATAGGTAGACCCCAGGGTGCATCAAGAAGGATCTTGTATGCATTGCCAGGGAATTGGGACTTTATAAAGGCAGGGAGAGCCATGGGTTCCTACTCCAGGAAAAACAAAAAGCCATATGAGACAGGAAATTGTATATTATTTGAGTCAGCACTGAATAATAAATACACAGTCCTAATAACATAAACATTAAATAACAATTTAACCAGAAATTATAATATTAGAAGGATGGCGGGAACAGGCATGACAGCTTCCTTATTAAGACATAGCCATGTTATGTGAAAATATAGATGCAAATAATCGGAATAGCTCAAATAATTGTGGTTTGCTTCTAAAGAATGAGGAGTAGAAAGGATGGGAGATGGGACTGCTGTTTTACCACTAGCCTTGTAATATGTAACTTTGTAAATAAGCTTTTTAGAAAGATAATTATGTACCTATATTAATATAAATAAAAACTCTTTTTAAGTATCTATGTGTAAACCTCAGCTTCATCACTTAATAACTGAGTGACCAGGGGACAACTCTTTATCCTATCTGTAGTTTCTTCATCTGTAAATTGGAATAGTAACACCTATTTTGCAGGGTTATTATGAGGATTAGAGAATATATGTGAAGTGCATAGCACTGAGTCTGAAGCTTAGTAAATAATATAATTCGATATTTATTAAATATTTAATATATAAACATAATAAATTGCAGGCATTTTCTTTTTAAGTTTTTAAATTTAAGTAATCTCTACACCCAAGGTGGTATTCAAACTCACGACTCTGAGATCAAGAGTCTTGGGCTTTTCTGATTGAGCCAAGCAGGTGCTCCCTGAGTATTTTTGTTTTTAATAAGAGATGGAAAAGAGGCCTAAAAAGTATATTTAGAAGGACTGGAAACATGCCTTCTTTATTTATTTCCACCTCCGGTCATTGGAACACATTCCATTATTTAACAAAAAGGTATGACTGTATTCATAAAGTATAGAAGGGAGAGAAGTTATCCCAATATTAGAAGCCAAAACCTAGTTAAATGTTTGAAAAATCAGGTGGTTGAAAAAATGTTTGCAGAAACAAAAGGAGAAAATGCTGTCCTTTGAGGTATCTATCTGCCTGAGAAAATAAGGATTTGTGACGTTGTTCACTTGCACTAAGTTTAAAATAAAAGGTAGGGGTGCCTAGGTGGCTCAGTCAGTTAAGCCTCGGACTTGGACTCAGGTCATGATCTTAAGGCAAGTTCGAGCTGCCTGGGGTTCTGCTAGACAGCTCAGAGCCTGGAGCCTACTTGGGATTCTGTGTCTTCCTCTCTGTCTGCCCTCCCCCGCTCATGTTCTGTCTCTCTCTCTCAAAAATATAATAAACATTAAAAAAATAAAAGGTAACCTAGCATTTGATATGACTGATATGAGTGAAATGAACAGATTTGCAGAGAAAGGCAGTTTCCCTGACCTGTCTAGCAACCAGAGCTAGTCCCTTTCACCCCTCCGGTCCTCAAATTTCCAGGTTGTGTATACAGGGGTCAAAAAAAAGATCTCTATGCCTAGGCCCACGCTCTAAGGTTCTGAGAATTGTCGGCAACGCGCTTTTGCCTGGGGACGTGGCAATAAACAAATGACTCGGGGTTTCTCACTAGGCTCCTAACACGGATGGATTTCCTTAACCCGTTTCTACCTAAAACAAAGTATTTCCGAATTAGCACCCTTAGATTGCTAATTGGGTCTCCTCACATTTGGCACCGACACCCCCCCCCCCCCCCATAGCGGGAAACCCTAGTGGCCCGGAAGGCGCCCCAGGAGTGGGAACTACATATCCCAGGGTGCCCCAGGGCGGGGGGCACCCACTCGGATTGGCCAGGGGTCGGTGACGCTCAGTGTTTTGGCCCGGACGGTCACATGTTTCCTTTGTTGTGAGCTACAGCAGACACTGGTGGCTGGAGGGGGACGCCGGCGCTGGGGAGAGCGCTGCGCCGCGGGCCGCTGAGGGAACGCAGGGGCCGCCGCTGGCCGTTTCCAGCCTTCGCCGAGAGGTACCAGGGTTGACAGCTCCGGACTAGCCGAAAGGCGACGAACCGGCCAGAGCCGGGAGCGGAGGGGCGGCCGAGGTCGCGACCACTGGGGTGTCTGCAGAAAGAAGCCAGCGTTGGCCGGCGTCTCGGAGCCAGACGTGGGGCCTGAGGGGAGATTGAGGCTGGTACTGCAGGGCCTCTGTCTGGGGTGCAGCGTCTCCAGGGCACCCTGGGGGGGGGGGGGGATTGGTCTTCAATCCCGGCACTGTAACGGCAGCCCTGAAGGGAGGGCACCTCCGCCTCCTGGCACTACCCTCCCGGAACCGCGGCGCTGCCGGCGCGCCCCGCCGGGGGCGGGTTGGGAGGAGCATGGCCGCCCGGGCTGGGGGTAGCAGGTGCGGGTCACCCCTTCGCCTCGAGGGAGGAGCAGCTGGCGGACAGGGCTGGGCAGATGGGCCCCGCATGTTGCTGATGGGCTTTGAACGAGGCGCTGCTCTTTTTCAATCGAAGGAAGCAATGAGAATGAGAAGGTCTCAAGTCAAGTCTTTTCGTTTCGTGGGGGCCACCCTTGGTCCTGTTGGGGAGGACTGACGGGGTCAAGGTGGGTCCCAGGGCAACGGGCCAGAGAAGCCCCATTAAAGCGGTTACGAAATGTGCTCGGCACTGTCACCTGACCGTTACCCCCGCCCCCACCCCCACCCCCCGCGAGCCTTTGTTTACCACGGATGGCGGCTGAGCCAGCGCCGGGAACCCAGCCCTGGAGCGACTGTCCCCGGGGAGTCGGGGCGGGCGGGGGCGCCGGCGTTCAGCCCGCGGAGTCCCCGCCTAACCTCCCCACCTTCCTACCAGTCCAGGACTCGGTTTCTTAATTTGGTTCCTAATGTCCCCGCCCCCCAAGTTCTGGACACTTGGGGCTCTTGACTGTTATCACAGCTGGGATTGGGCGCCGGCGGCTGCCTGCAGGCGGGACGACTGGGCGAGTTCCGAGTGTTTATTGGCGGTTGTCCTGTCGTTGTGCCCAAGCAGCTCTTCCCCGCCCCCTTGAAGGTGATCTGGAGGACGCGCGGGAGCGCGCGCTCTCGGCTTCGGCGCTCCTGCGGCCCTTTTGGAGCTAGCGGCGCGCGTTCCCGCGCGGAAGGACTGGAGCGAGAGACCCAGCCCTGTCACGACTGTCCCTCGGTGACCGCCGCAGCTTCTGCCAGAACCTTAGGCAGTTCTGGGACTGCAGAGGACTGCAGCGCGGGCGCCCTTGGAGGACCGGAAAATTAGCCCTATTTAACTAGTGTCGCCTTATTACCGAGATGGTGGGAAGGAAATCCTTATGTGAATTTGTGCTTGCTGATTCTGTAAACAACGTATGAGTAGCTAAATAAGGACCATAACGCCATATTTTAGGATGCCTCACTCACCCCTGAGGCAGTGACTGTTCACAGTTGATTTTAGTGATTAATCACTTGCTTTCAAGCAGCTTTTTAAAAATTACTTTTTAGGCTTTTTAGGTCCACCAGCCGAGCTTGATTTCTATTAGGAATGTAAAATAGATTTAAAATCTACCCGGTATGGGGGCGCCTGGGTGGCGCAGTCGGTTAAGCGTCCGACTTCAGCCAGGTCACGATCTCGCGGTCCGTGAGTTCGAGCCCCGCGTCAGGCTCTGGGCTGATGGCTCGGAGCCTGGAGCCTGTTTCCGATTCTGTGTCTCCCTCTCTCTCTGCCCCTCCCCCATTCATGCTCTGTGTCTCTCTGTCCCAAAAATAAATAAAAAACGTTGAAAAAAAAAATTAAAAAAAAATAAAAAATAAAATCTACCCGGTATCGACTAAGATTAAAATTAGAATTCTACTTAAAATAAATAAATAAATGATAGCTTAGGGATATCGTTCTAAAAGTTAAGCGCCTTGTATAGCCCGGTTTAGATTGTTTTCCTTGTTTAGAGGACTGTGGCACACTCCTATATTTATCTCCATTGTAATTAAAAATTTTGAATGAATTACAAATATGTTGTTTTAAAATTGTAAATTTAGGGGCGCCCGGGTGGCTCAGTGGATTAAGCCTCTGACTTTTGAGTTTGGCTCAGGTCATGATCTCATGGTTGGAGAGATCTAGCCCTCCTTGGGAGGGACACCACGGAGCCTGCTTTGGACCCTCTCTCTCTCTCCCTCTTTCTCTGCCCCCCCCCCCAATAAACATTAAAAAGTGTAAATTAAGATGACAATAATAAAATCTCCAAGAACAATCACGTTAGCCACAGTGTATTATAGATGTGGTTTGCTTAATTTCATGAATAGGGTACTTGAGTTTTATCATGTTTTCTTTTCCTGTAAATTTATAGGAATTCACCCAAGAATAATGCATTTCTATAGGAGGTAAATTGAGTTCCCTGGCTGAAGCAGAAATTGAATATGAACAGTTCTCATTTGTTACGCATTCTTAATATATTTTTAAAATTCAAGTGGAGATGACTATACCAGAAGGGCAGCTTCTGAAATCCCACACTCCTCATCACTTGTGCATTGAGGGCATTTAACGTATCTAAGTACAAAATGCAATCTTTAAATCAGCATTAAAAAGCTTGCATATCTAGACAAAGCCTGTGACTCATATCTGAACATAAAAAAGAAATATTCTGAGTTAGGGCTATAAGCTTTAATTTAAACTTTCTTGACTTCTGTTCAAGTTGCTAAAACCTTAATCCTTTTTCAGAAAACTTTCTTTTAACTTCCTTGTTTTTCTGCCATTTCATTAAAACCCAAAGGTCAAGCCTATGACAAATAAATACTATTAAGTGACTGCAGTTATTTTTGTATATACTTTTACCTAGAAATTTGGGACATCCTTTTTCAATAAATATTTAGGTATGGACTGTATACTGAAAAATGTAAATAAAATAGCCTCATAAGTGTATCCATATAAATATACGAAAAATACGTTTTGTATGATTCTGATTGTGTTGTGATTAAAACAAAATGTGGCCACCTGACAACTATTGACATTTTAAAACCCTTATTCTTTATCCTGTTAAAAACAATACCTGGGGTTCATGGGTGGCTCAGTCAGTTAAGTGTCTGACTCTTGCTTTTAGCTCGGGTCATGATCTCATGGTTCATGAGTTAGACACCCCCCCCCCCCCCCCCCCATAGAGCTCTGTGCTGACAGCAGGAGACCTGCTTGGGATTCTCTCTCTCTCTCTCTCTCTCTCTCTCTCTCTACCCCTCCCCTACTCTCATGCTCTCTCTCAAAGTAAATAAAGTTAAAAATAAACAAAAAACACAATAGCTGAACTAACTTTAATTGATGGGTTTGTCACTGTAAATTCATCACCCAAGGGCTTATAATTTTTCAGCATTTGGCACATCCTAAAGTCTAGCAACTTGATGTTTAAAAGTGATTAGGCTTTGTACTCAATAGTTTCTAAAACTTATTCTGTAAATAATTTGTGTCACCACTAAGGTAAATAAAAGTCACTAACTTACAAGTACTTTTATACATAGAGAAGTTGCTTGAAATACTGGATCTCAAACCTGTTTGAGTGGCAGAGCAGCAGGTAGGGTCCTTGCAGATTTAATTTGATTTTAAAATAAAATCATGCATTAAATACCTAAAAGAAACATGTTAGCATAAAACCAAATGACATTAAGTTTACATGTTAAGTCTAGTGAGAAGCATGAGTAGGCTCAATAAGGCAGCTTGATAGCAGGTGTGATTTTACATATATATATATATACGTATGCGTATATATATACATATATAAGTATATGTATGCATACTTATATATGTATATATATACGCATACGTATATATATATATATACATATATACACATATACATATTTATATATGTATATATATACACATACGTATATATATATAAACTGGAACTCATGAACTGTGAGATCATGACCTGAGTCAAAGTTGGACACTTAAAGGCCTGAGCCACCCAGGCACCCTAGGTGTGATGTTTGATAATTAACATTTTTTTTTTCCTTTGTGGGTTGGGAAATATTAGTAACCAAAAGTTTCAAGGCAAGGGAGAAAAACACTGAATGGAGAAATCTGATTTTTTTGTTATGTGATTTGAGAGAAGAGGGTATTTTTTTTAATTATAGAACTATATTGTCAAGTCTGACACATTAAGCACTGCTAAAGTTTTAATCATTAGATACCTCTTACTTTTTTTCTCTCATTAATCAAAGTCAGAACATATTGACCATTTGAATTCTAGTCAACAAGGGATAATCCCTAATTGCTATAAACCTAGAGAAAGAAATTTAAGTGTTAGTTGGTTTCTGGTGTCTTATGGTGGGTAAATATGTTCTTGGTGGTTCCATTAAGAAATTAGAAACGCTAGGGGTACCTGGGTGTCTCAGTTGGTTAGGCTTCAGCTCTTGATTTTGACTCATGTCATGATCTCATGATTTCTGTGTTCAAGCCCTGCATCGGGCTCTGAACTGATGGCACGGAGCCTGCTTAAGATTCTCTTTCTCTCTCCCTCTCTCTCTGCCCCTCTCCCACTTGCATGCACTCTCTCTCTCTCAAAATAAATAAATAAACTTTAAGGGGCGCATGTGTGGCTCAGTCAATTAAGCGTCTGACGCTTGATTTTGGCTCAGGACGTGATCTCACAGTTTTGGAGTTTGAGGCCTGTGTGGGGCTCTGTACTGGATGTACAGCCTGCTTGGGGTTCTTTCTCTCTTCCTGTCTCTCTCAAATAAATACACTTTAACAAATAAATAAATAAATAAACTTTAAAAGAATAAAAAAGAAATTAGAAATGTTGAAAATAATATACTGTTTATTTACTATTTCTTGAATTATTTTTCATTCAGTTATGTAAAATAAACCCTTTATCCTCCTTTCAGAGGAAAAAAAAAGAAAGAAAAAATAATATTTTTAAGACTGGGCTTTAAATACTGGATTTGTAAAACTTGGTTTAGGAACCACTCACTGCTCCAAGAGTAAAGCTTTAAATTAAAATTTCAAGAGTGTAAATTTATAGTTTTTAACAAGTCATTAAATAGAATGGTTCAAATAAATAAGCTTTTAAGAAAATAGGGTGAAAATATTTGAAATTTATAAAAAGTATACGGTTGGTTTTTTTTAAGTTTATTTATTTGGAGAGAAAGAGAAGGAGAGCACACAGGAGTGGGGGGTGGGCAGAGAGAGAGAGAGATAGAGAGAGTCCCAGGCAGACCCAAAGCCACAAACAGGGAGATCATGACCTGAGCAAAAATCAAGAGTCTGACACTTAGCTGACTGAGCCACCTAGGTGTCCCTCTAGTCATTTTTAAATAATGGATTTACTATGTTGCACTTTTCTGGCTTTCCTTCTTTTTTTTTTTTTTTTAATAATTTTTTATTTTTAAATTTACATCCAAGTTAGTATATAGTGCAACAATAATTTCAGGAGTAGATTCCTTAATGCCCCTTATCCATTTAGCCTATCCCCCTCCAACAACCCTGTTTGTTCTCTATATTTAAGAGTCTTTTATGTTTTGTGCCCCTCCCTGTTTTTGTATTATTTTTGTTTTGCTTCCCTTATGTTCATCTGTTTTGTATCTTAAAGTCCTCATATAAGTGAAGTCATATGATATTTGTCTTTCTCTGACTAATCTTGCTTAGCATAATACCCTCTAGTTCCATCCACGTAGTTGCATATGGCAAGATTTCATTCTTTTTGATTGCCGAGTAATACTCCATTGTATGTATATACCACATCTTTATCCATCCATCCACTGATGGACATTTGGGCTCTTTCCATACTTTGGTTATTGTTGATAGTTCTGCTATAAACATTGGGGTGCATGTGCCCCTTCAAAACAGCACACCTGTATCCCTTGGATAAATACTTAGTAGTGCAATTGCAGGGTCCTAGGATAGTTCTATTTTTAATTTTTTAGGAACTTTCATACTGTTTTCCAGAGTGGCTGCACCAGTTTGCATTCCCACCAGCAGTGCAAAAGAGATCCTCTTTCTCCACATCCTTGCCAACATCTGTGGTTGCCTGAGTTGTTAATGTTAGCCATTCTGACAGGTGTGAGGTGGTAGTTCATTGTGGCTTTGATTTGTATTTCCCTGATGATGAGTGATGTTGAGCATTTTTTTCAGGTGTCAGTTGGCTATCTGGATGTCTTCTTTGGAGAAGTGTCTATTCATGTCTTGCCCATTTCTTCACTGGATTATTTGTTTTTTGGGTGTTGAATTTGATAAGTTCTCTATAGATTTTGGATACTAATCCTATATCTGATATGTCGTTTGCAAATATCTTCTCCCATTACATCGGTTGCCTTTTAGTTTTGCTGATTGTTTCCTTCACTGTTCAGAAGCTTTTTATTTTTGCTTTTGTTTCCCTTGCCTCCAGAGCTGTATTGAGTAAGAAGTTGCCATGGCCAAGGTCAAAGAGGTTTTTGTGGGGCGCCTGGGTGGCGCAGTCGGTTAAGCGTCTGACTTCAGCCAGGTCACGATCTCGTGGTCCGTGAGTTCGAGCCCCGCGTCAGGCTCTGGGCTGATGGCTCGGAGCCTGGAGCCTGTTTCTGATTCTGTGTCTCCCTCTCTCTCTGCCCCTCCCCTGTTCATGCTCTGTCTCTCTCTGTCCCCAAAATAAATAAAAAACGTTGAAAAAAAAAAACATTTTAAAGAGGTTTTTGCCTGCTTTCTCCTCGAGGATTTTGATGGCTTCCTGTGTTACATTTAGGTCTTCCATCCATTTTGAGTTTATTTTTGTGTATGGTGTAAGAAAGTGGTCCAGGTTCATTCTTCTGCATGTGGCTGTCCAGTTTTCCCAGCACCACTTGCTGAAGAGACTGTCTTTATTCCATTGGATATTCTTTCCTGCTTTGCCAAGGATTAGTTGGCCATACGTTTGTGGGTCCATTTTTGGGTTCTCTATTCTGTTCCATTGATCTGAGTGTTTGTTTTTGTGCTAAGCTTTCCTTCTTTGGATTTACTTTGTAACTTTATATATCTTTAAAGATAAACCTCTTCTTTTTAGTCTTCTGGTTGTCTCTGCTGTGTTTTTCTTCACTCAAAGTTAAATTTGAGAAAATGGAGTAGTGTAGAGCATAGTATGTGGCAAGTCAGTACTGCTAGTTGTAGAGACCACATTAGTGAAAATATTGGTTTCCTTTACTATTTGGTATTTATTAGTCTTTAAAGCTCCTCATTAATCCACACTATCTTTAAGACTGATAGTAATTTCTTTCTTTGTATAGGATTCCTGAATTCTAAAGGAAAATTAAGCTTGGTTGCAGCATAGCTACACTGTAGATCAACTGTGATATTGTAGCTCCTCTCGACTTTACATTGGCCTCCTCTGTCCCTTGCCCTTACTTATTAGGGTGGTAAGTATTACTTTAAAACTCTGCTCAAAATGCCCTAGTGAATTGCCTTGTGATTCTACTCCTTAAGGTAATAATTGTAGACCAGATCAGTCATGAGAAAAATCTATTCCAATTTGTACCTGTGTTTTCTGCTGGTGAAACACTGAAAATTTGAATCTATTTTAATGTTAGTCTTAGAGTTCTTTTTTGTTGTTGTTTTAATTAATTAATTAGTTAATTAAAGTAATCTCTACACCCAATGTGGAGTTCAAATTCACAACCCCGAGATCCAGAGTCACATGCTGTACTGACTGAGCCAGCCAGGGACCACAACCCTGCAGAGTCTTAAACTGGATCTCAATTCAGTATTTGCAACTCAAGTGCCAGACAGAGAGTAAGCGCTCAGAAACCTTTCTCCATTTGACCCAAATCCCAACATTGGCTCAGGATCTTATTGTCCATTGGGAAGAAACACTTAACTTAGCTAGGATTAATGATCCCCTAATTTGACCAAGTTGAAATATTTTTTACCAAGGGTACATACAAGTTAGACTAACTTCTGGGAGTAAGGAAACTTCAAAATAACATTCACTTCACAATCACAACATAATCAGGTGTGTGTGTGTGTGTGTGTGTGTGTGTGTATAAATCAACAGTCCATTTCTTCATTTTCATGATCAACTTTTGTTATTTGCCTAAAGTTGTTAAGACTTTACAAGTTCTGTTTGTAGATACCTGGGCAAGACACCAGAACCACTTGTGTTTAAATAATATTGCTATTCCATGCACAGTTCAAGGTTCTAGTATTTTCTCTTAAGAGAAAATTCCTCTCCTCCCTCACTTCCACCAAAAAAAAAAAAAAAAAAAAAAAAAAAAAAGAATTGTGCTGAATTAGTTGGTTTCCACAGGTACTAAGTTTATAAGGTTTAACAAAGCAGAAAAAATATGTATTTCTGTATTAAAAGATTTTAAAATAATTATTTGAGTTTCTATATGGATAATCTAGATAACTAAGGATTAAAAACTAAAATTTTTTTCCTGAATTACCAGAAATTTTCTGATTTTCTCAAATTGATGCCATAGTTTTATATTACATAATGACTAAACTGTCAATTTTTGGGTTTTTAAAAAATTTTTTTTAATGTTAATTTATCTTAGAGACAGGGAGACAGAGCACAAGCGGGGGAGGGGCAGAGAGCGAGGGAGACACAGAATCCGAAGCAGGCTCCAGGCTCCGAGCTGTCAGCACAGAGCCTGACACGGGGCTCAAACTCATGAACCTTGAAATCATGACCTGAGCTGAAGTCAGATACTCAACTGACTAAGCCATTCAGGTACCCCTAAACTGTCAATTTTTCTAATACTGATAGACCAACTCTATTATTTACTGGCCCCAAACTCAGATGAAACATCAATTACCAGACAGTCTTCAAATATCCCTTGCAGAATTATCACAGGATATATATTTTTGTCATCTCAGTGCCACCAGTTAGCTTGCTGTTGACACAAATATTTGTTTACTCATCTTTCAAGAAACTTTACTCCAAGATAATATTGTCAAGTAAGGAAGCTGATAAATAAGGAAACTAATGCAGATGTAAAATAGCACAAAATTATTAATTTGTTTTAGGGAATTGTTATTCAGTAATGACTTTCTATGCAAAACTTTTAAACTGTGCGAAAGTCAGAAACTGAAATCTAAAACTGTTTCAGTGCTCGCTTCGGCAGCACATATACTAAAACTGTTTCAATATATTTTTTTTAAATTTTTTTTAATGTTTTATTTATTCTTGAGAGAGAGAGAGAGAGACAGAGCATGAGCGAGGGAGGGGCAGAGAGAGAGCGGGACACAGAATCCGAAACAGGCTCCAGGCTCTGAGCTGTCAGCACAGAGCCCAACACAGGGCTCGAACCCACAAGCGGTGAGATCATGACCTGAGCCCAAGTCGGATGTTCAACCAACTGAGCCACCCAGGCACCCCTCAATATATTTGTAAATAATGCCAACTATGCATGATGTGATTAGTATCTTATTTATAAATTGCTGTTCTCTGTTTATTTTAGGTGTGGAAATTAAAATAACACAAGTATTTTTACCGGGGCTTTGATCAAGCAAATGCTCAAAAGGTATTATATTTATAGTATTTATAAACTCCTAAACATTGCTATTAGATAATCTAAACCATTTTTCTTTCTTTAACCAGGGACTACTTAGGCCAATCAGAGTAATGGGGAACAAATTATATCTAGTCTCAAGATCAAAGGAAGACAGTGTCACAGTCATTTCTGTTAGCAAATATTTATCTACCTGTTTCAGCTCCTCCTTGATATCCTTAGCCCCTCTTCTAATTTTTCTCTAGTCTTACAAATACTAAAATAAGTTATCTCCCCTCATGTTTCTGTGACTTAGGCCAAAAACATAATTTTAAATCTACCTAGCAATCAGGAGCTAGGTCTACAACATGCATGAGTTCTACAGTTGGAAATAAAACCCTAAAGTACCTTTAGTTATTTTTCTTTTTAAGTTTATTTATTTTGAGAGAGTGTGAGAGAGTTAGCAGGGGAGGAGCAGGGAGAGAAGAAGTGAGAGAGAATCCTAAGCAGGCTCTGCATCACCAGCATGAAACCCAACATGGGACTTGAACTTATGAACCCTGAGATCGGGACCTGAGCTGAAACCAAGAGTTGGGCTCTTAACCGACTAAGCCACCCAAGTGCCCCAATGCTAGAGTACCTTTAACCAGAAGAATCTTTATGTTAAGAAAAGTCTCTCAAGTGTAGCATCAGGAATAAAGATCCTGAAGAAATGAGGGAGAGAAAGAAAGGGATCTAGCTTTTCTAGACAAATCATGTGACTCTGGCAGTCAGTTGCTGACTTGACAGTCTGATCACCCTTGTATTCACTACCTTTATCTAGATAAAACTTCCTGTCATTATATTCCTTTGGAACAAACATCTTCCCCTCTTATTTTATCTAGAGATGCTTATTTTTTTTCTAATGTTTATTTTTGAGAAAGAAAGCATGTGAGCTGGGGAGGGACAGGGGGGTGGGGGTGGGGCAGAAGATCCAAAGCAGGCTCCGCCCCAACAGCAGTGAGCCCCACGTGGGGCTCGAACTCACTAACCGTGAGATCATGACCTGAGCAGAAGTCAGACGCTCAACTGACTGAGCCGCCCAGGTGCCCTGCAATGCTTATTTAGTTGCTTGCTCTTTCCTGAAAGGAATGATGATGCTTTGATATTTGCTCAGTTTTTAGAATTCAATCTGTAATTTATGTTTTGTTTGCTTGATTGTGTATGAATTCATTTATTATATCACTTATTATAAATCTTGAACCTATAGTAGATACTCTACTTTGAGATGTGATTAAACGTAACTTTACATTTTTAACCATTACTAGTTAAAATAAAACACTTTGTGTAAAATGGGAAAACAAAAGCTATTGAAGCATACCTGGAAGCCCGAAAGATTCACTTTGAAATGCATCTCATATTTCTAAGACCCCTGTGTAAATTATTTACCCTGTCATCAATAGGAAGAATTTATATTTTGTGTTGTGCAGACTGGTTAATGGGAGACTTTCTCAGAAAGTCTAGAGAAAGTGAAGATGTGCAAAAAGCTAGGCCAAAGCTTCTTGGAAGCAAACAGCTCAGATCTATGAGATAGTCTCTCTTAAATACAAAGCAGTAAACAAGTATCTTTTTGCTGCTGAATACTTTGTAATAGCAGGTGATTTTATAGCTGTTCTAATACGGGATTTTCAGTTTTACCTTGGGTGAAAGCAGTGGAAGACCTCTTGTCAGTCAACAGTCAAGGAACCAGCTATAAGAATAAGAGGCAGAAAATAGCATAAGAAAACAAACCCTTCTTAACTCCTGTAACATCAGCCTTATATTAATACTTAACTCACTCAATCTACTATCCCTAAATTTATCAGATACAGATACCAGTTAACAAATACCAGATACAATATGATTACTAGATACAGAAAACAGAGTATCTTTTCATTTTTCTTACTTGTCCCTTTTAGCCAGAAGGAAATTCTTAGTTCTTACAGTGTGTTATTTTGTTTTGCATTTTGTTTGCATTCTGTTGCATTGTTTTTGTATTCATTTAAAGATTGAGAGAACAAAAATGTAGAACACAAAAGGCATAAAGTCCAAGATTTTTGTTGTCGCTGATGCCAGTCCTTATATCACCAGTCAAAAACAATAGTTTGTGAATTTTTTGAATCTGAAATGCAATAAGAATTTAAACTAAGTAAGCAAATTTATAGACAAATTTTTGATTTGGGAAGCTTTAACTTGGTAAAGCATTAAGATTAAAATAAGTTATATTCCATATCGTATTTATGTTTATCATAATTGAATGGTTATCACTTGTGATATTACATGCTTTGAACTTTTTTCAATTTCAACAACAAAAAGTTGGCATTCAGGCACAGTAGTGATCTCTCATCTATGGGAGATAGGTTTCTGTGT
Organism: Panthera onca; assembly: GCF_046562875.1. NCBI lineage: Eukaryota > Metazoa > Chordata > Mammalia > Carnivora > Felidae > Panthera > Panthera onca. The sequence continues at coordinate 83,647,664 of NC_138347.1, read as the reverse complement.
ATTGAACCAATACTGAGATAACTTCAGATTAAAAGCATATTCGAGATATGTGCTACTGTCCATTTGGAAGTGACTATATGTATTATAAGTGAATTTTTCAACTTTAACCCATGTATATGTACATGGGTTCGTGGATGGCACACACATGCGTGGGCAGCCATAACCCAAGAAGTTGTGTGACCTGCAGGGAGGCAAACGTGAACTCTCTAGTCAGGAAAGTCTCAAAAGAGATAGAAGAAACCTCTCCCTGTTTTTTTGGTTCTTGATTATACATTTTAAAACTGATAATAAAATACTTTAAGCCTATGTAATTTTATTCATTTAGGTATTAGAATTAACAAAATGAAGATTTTATTCTTAGGCAAATCTGTTACCTGAAACCTCCAAAGCATAATGAGATTTCAGTTCAAAAGCTAGCTTTCTTGGACTATAACATGTGGGTAAACTAATATTCTCTCAAATTTAAGAAAAGCTAATTTTACTGACTAAATATCTGGTATTTGACATTGCTCCAAAAACCAGTTAGTCATAAACATTCTCTCAGGTTTATTTTTACTTGTTTATTTAAGTAGGCCTTCTAGGGGTGCCTGGGTGGCTTGGTCGGTTAAGCGTCCGACTTCAGCTCAGGTCATGATCTTACGGTCCGTGAGTTCGAGCCCCGTGTCGGGCACCTGTTTCAGATTCTGTGTCTCCCTCTCTCTCTGCTCCTTCCCTGTTCATGCTCTGTCTCTCTCTGTCTCAAAAATAAATAAACGTTAAAAAAAAAATTTTTTTTTTTTTAAAAAGTAGGCCTTCTACATCAGTTTCTATGGCTGTAACTGTTTCATTACATTACAAACTTTGTTACACAGAAAATAAATTGCATGTATATTTGAATACTTAAAATTTTGTTTGTTTGTTTGTTTTTTAACTTAGAAGTGAGGGTAAAGTTTATCCCTATCAGTCTTTCACTTACTTTGTAAATAGCTCTTGCCTATTTAGAAAAATCTGTCTCAATCCTGTATGTAAAGTCCTAAGGCTATGAAACAACTTTTTGTTAATTGTAATAACAACTTCATAGGGTTGTTAGGAGGATTACATTAAATCTGTATGAAGAATTTAGAAAGTGCCAGGCACATGGCAAGCAGTTTAAAAAAAAGATTAGTGTTGTTGTTCTGTTTTGTTTTTTAATGCATACAAAGAAATATAGCTCCTGTGGTATTGTCAAACCAGTTAATAGACCATTATTACACAGGTTCGGCTCTTACTTGTTCCTACAGCCTAACCTGATAGAGTTCCAAGAACTTCCTCAGTTTTTGCCAGAATTCTTAGAGGGGACCAAAATGGTCCTTCTTCAGTTGTTTTATGACTTTTAAAATCCACACAATCTACATGAACACAGCATGGATTTCCCTATCAGCTTACTGCCTCTGAATCCCCACCTGCTGATCCCAAATGAAAATAGTTACTCACATCTTTATTCCATTTGACTGATAAAATTGCTTGAATTTTTTCTGACTTTCCCTGCAAAATTGGGAGATGAAGAGAGGAGTGTTTTGAAAAGATTCTGTACTTGGGGCGCCTGGGTGGCTCAGTTGGTTAAGCGTCCGACTTCGGCTCAGGTCATGATCTCACGGTCCGTGAGTTCGAGCCCCGCGTCGGGCTCTGTGCTGACAGCTCAGAGCCTGGGGCCCCTTTCAGATTCTGTGTCTCCCTCTCTCTCTGCCCCTCCCCTGTTCATGCTCTGTCTATCTCTGTCTCAAAAATAAACGTTAAAAAAAAAAAAATTAAAAAAAAAAAAAGAAAGAAAAGATTCTGTACATGCAAACGTTTAGGTGTCCTTCAAATGTTGTTACAACCAGGTACTTTTTCCTAACAATCAGAATAGCCTGGCATACATCTGCCCAGGGAAAACTCTATCATCTGGAATTCAGGAAGATTAAATGCTAATTTATATGAAGAGGTAAAAAACATTCCCATTGTAAGTGGGAACTGTGCTATGTGTACCAGTGTGGCATCATATTGCCTATGCTCCCTTATTATTTATCTTTGTGTGAATATGTGTTGTCTCAACTATATTTAAAATAAAAACTTCAACAGCAATATCTAGTAATACCTTTAGATCTTTGAAAACCATAGGTGTAGCACAGTATCCTGACAAAGGTGGGCACACAGTATTTGTTGATGATAATAGACATGGAACTGACAGAATTAAATAAACTCAGTGAGCGAGTTGATGAAAGTTGGAAGCATCTAGTGAATATTGTAACTAGGATATGTGGGTCATTAGAGTGATGGAGAAAAGAAAGCAAATAGAATAAGAATATGAAAAAGAATGGAATAGGTGAGTTGCTTCTTGATTTTGATATTTCATATTTTCTTGGTTATGTCACATGATTTTAAAAATGGGGTACAATTTAATACGTGATGGGGTATATAAAATACAGTCCTAAATTAAGATTGTTAAATCTCAAGTCTCGACTTTATTTGTGGCTTGTGAATGTAGGATGGCATTTCATTTTGGGGGTTATCTCTGATGTTCTTAAGCCTTCTTTATGATGCCATAGTTAGGTCTGGATGTCTGACTGTTGAAATATTTCAGAAATAAGCTGGGACCATTAGAAGGAATTCTGTATGATGGGGTGCCTGTGTGGCTCATTCAGTTGAGCGTCTGCATCTTGATTTAGGCTCAGATCATGATCCCAGGGTCGAGGTATTGAGTCCTATGTCAGGCTCCATGCTGAGTGAGTAGCCTGCCTAGGATTCTCTCTCTCTCTCTCTCTCTCTCTCTCTCTCTCTCTCTCTCTCTCTCCCTCTCTCTCTCCCTCTCTCCCTCGCGCTCTCTCTCTCTCTCTCTTCCCCCCCCCCCCCCGGCTTCCTCCCTCTGCCCCTCTCCTCCACTTGAGCCTGCTCTCTCTCAAAAAAAAAAGAAAAAAAAGAAGAAAAAGAATTCTGTATGAGATTATGAGGGCATGGGAATAGTTGAGAGTTATTCTGAGTGCTCTTAGGCCAATTACAAATACATTTTGGATCACATATTAACTTATGGAGATGTGAAAAAAAGTAGCAGTAGAAGAACCACCTTAAAAATCAAAATTTAGGGGCACCTGGGTGGCGCAGTCGGTTAAGCGTCCGACTTCAGCCAGGTCACGATCTCGCGGTCCGTGAGTTCGAGCCCCGCATCAGGCTCTGGGCTGATGGCTTGGAGCCTGTTTCCGATTCTGTGTCTCCCTCTCTCTCTGCCCCTCCCCCGTTCATGCTCTGTCTCTCTCTGTCCCAAAAATAAAAATAAAAAACGTTGAAAAAAAAATTTAAAAAAAAAAAAATCAAAATTTAAAAGAATTGATAGCTACAGCCCCCTGCCTCAATCCATCCATTAGTTTACCTATTCATAGTCATTTCTGAGAGAAGTTTAGGGATGTTTCTTACTAGCAAAAGAGAGAAGGGCATAGATACATGTGTTTTAAAAATCTGAAAACAGGGGTTCCTGGGTGGCTCAGTTGGTTAAGCATCTGACTTCAGCTCAGGTCATGATCTCACAGTCCGTGAGTTCGAGCCCTGCGTCAGGCTCTGTGCTGACAGCTCAGAGCCTGGAGCCTGCTTCAGATTCTGTGTCTCCCTCTCTCTCTGCCCCTCCCCTGCTCATGCTCTGTCTCTCTTTGTCTGAAAAATAAATAAAAACATTAAAAAAATAAAAAATAAAATATAAAAATCTGAAAACAAAATACTACATATTTATAGTTGAAATTGGGGGAAATAGAAAAAAACAGAAGATAAATAAATTGCTTACCATTTTTGGCATATGTGTCTCCTTTTTCTTTCCCTGAGACCACTGATACATAATTTTTTTCTGTTTTTTAGCATATATTTTATGATCTGCTTTCCACATACTACCTAATAAATACTTGCCCGTATTGTTAAATAGTCTACATAATTTTATTTTTTAAAGTTTTTTAGGTTTACTTATTTATTTTGAGAGAGAGAGACAACACATGCAAGTGGAGGAGGAGCAGAGAGAGAGGATCCCAAGCAGGCTCTGTATTGTCAGTGCAGAGCCCCGCACAGGGCTCAAACCCACAAACTGTGAGGTCATGAGCAGAGCCCAAACCAAGAATCAGACACTCAGCTGACTGAGCCACCCAGGCATCCCTAGTCTACATAATTTTAAATGGCTGCGTAGACTGTCTTCCATCCTTAAGATGTACTGTGGTTTAACTAATCTCCTATTGTAGGACATTTAGATTGTTTTAAGTATTTTCTATTAATACATCATTGAACATCCCTGTAAATAAATCTTTCCACATATTCCTGATTATTTCTTTAGAACAGATTGCTAGAAAGGGACTTGATGGTCAGACAGTTTCCTTTTTTTTTTTCTTTTAAGTAATCTCTACACCCAATGTGGTACTTGAACTTACAACCCTGAGACCCGGAGTTGCATGCTCTACCACCTTACCAGCCAGATGCCCCAGTATACATCTTTTTAAAGGCCATTGGCAGATACAGCTGAATTCCCCTCTAGCAATACTATATATTAAGATAATAAAACATTTATATTAGGATTCTGAATGTAGTCCAATTCTTTGTCTTGCAGCATTCCTTCTTAACTCTACAGTAAGTAGATGGAACCCATCTGTGTAATAGGGGAGACAGAGGTTATTAGTAATTCACAAACTGCATAATACTTTTAGAGGGGATGGGTTTAAGGAATACTATTGCAAATTGTACCCATAATGCAAATTTTTATTTAGCAATTTTAATTGAAATGAGATCATACTCTATGTCCTGTATAAGATATATCATGTGATTTTGTCGTAGTGTTTACATCAAAATGAAACTATGTGGAGTGCTGTTTATATATTGAAATGTTTTCATTTTTTTTACTTGTAGCCATATAAAGAAGATACTTAACAGTCATTTCTCAACAATTATATAGTCAACTGATGTAACAATGGTACTAATATTGGGACGAAGACTAAACAGAGAGGATCTTGGGGTGCGTGATTCCCCAGCTACTAAACGTAAAGTTTTTGAAATGGACCCTAAATCTCTGACAGGCCGTGAGTTTTTTGACTTCTCTTCAGGATCATCCCATGCTGAAAACATACTCCAGATATTCAATGAATTCCGAGACAGCCGCTTATTCACAGATGTTATCATTTGTGTGGAAGGCAAAGAATTTCCTTGCCATAGAGCTGTTCTCTCAGCCTGCAGTAGCTATTTCAGAGCTATGTTTTGTAACGACCACAGAGAAAGCAGAGAAATGTTGGTTGAGATTAATGGTATTTTAGCTGAAGCCATGGAATGTTTTTTGCAGTATGTTTATACTGGAAAAGTAAAGATCACTACAGAGAATGTACAATATCTCTTTGAAACATCAAGCCTCTTTCAGATTAGTGTTCTCCGTGATGCATGTGCCAAGTTCTTAGAGGAGCAACTTGATCCTTGTAACTGCTTAGGAATCCAGCGCTTTGCTGATACGCATTCCCTCAAAACACTCTTCACAAAATGCAAGAATTTTGCATTACAGACTTTTGAGGATGTGTCCCAGCATGAAGAATTTCTTGAGCTTGATAAAGATGAACTTATTGATTATATTTGTAGTGATGAACTTGTTATTGGTAAAGAGGAGATGGTTTTTGAAGCCGTCATGCGTTGGGTCTATCGTGCTGTTGATCTGAGAAGACCACTGTTACATGAGCTCCTGACACATGTGAGACTCCCTCTGTTGCATCCCAACTACTTTGTCCAAACAGTTGAGGTGGACCAATTGATCCAGAATTCTCCTGAGTGTTATCAGTTGTTGCATGAAGCAAGACGGTACCACATACTTGGGAATGAAATGATGTCCCCAAGGACTAGGCCACGCAGGTGAGAAAACTGTTTGTGAATGAACTACAACATAATCAACACAAGTTTTTATTTGTTTAATATTTTTAAACTTCCTGAGTGAAATCTCAGTTAGTCATTTTATGTATTGTCTACATGTAGCTTTATATGATTTAAGATTTGTTATGGATTATGTAAATAATTAAAATGCCCCCCTCCCCCCAAAAATAAAATAAAATGTCTCTGCCAGTGAAGGCTAGATTCAACAGTAACATTTTTTTGTTATTGTTCTGAGCTATGAAAGAGTATGGCAAAGGGTCTTTACAACTCTGCACATCTCAATATATTTCTACTTATTTCTCTTAACATTTATAGGATCCCAGATCATTTCACTTTTCTTTCCAGAGGGCCTTTGGATATAAAGTAGACTAAAGACTTTGGTAGACTGTCTTGGATTGCCTCTACATATAAAAAACAACCGACCAATTTACAGACTCCCTTTTTTCCAAACAGACAACTTGAAATATAATTGTGAAGTAAATAAGCTGCTATATATTGAGTGGATTCTTAGATGTAAAACCCATGTTTCAGATCTCTTCTTATTGCCATGGTTACTATATTTAATGTCAATCTCAATTTTTAAATTTTTTTCTGAATATAAAAATTGTATCATCAGAGAGAATTTAGAAATTTATGTTTGGAGGTGGGAATTCAATTCAGTATTATATTTGTATCATCTTACAATGTGTATTTATAAAGCACATATAGATTTTAATTCATAAACTATAGAAAAATAATATCCATGCTTTAATAATTGAAGGAATAATACTAAATGTGCCAAACTGTGAATAAGCAAGAAACAGCTATTGTGAGAAATATTACAGTAAAAAGTGTTTCTAATATCTTTCTAACAAAGCTAATTTTTTTTTAATTGTGGTAAAAAAAAGCATATAACATAAGTTTACCTTCTTAACAATTTTTAAGTGTACTACTCAGTAGTGTTAAATATATTCACATTGTTGTGAAACTGGTGTTTATTTTTATTTTCACATAGCGTCTCCACTTTTCCTATAAATTTACTAGAGCATAGCTCTTAAATCAAATTTTTAGACTTGATTTTGATTATTATTGTTTTATATGTGATTAAAATTCAGCAGATTAGGAGATAGCATGTCTTTAAAATCTACACTAGTTTGGATATAGTAAGATTTAATCTCTTTCCTCATATGTAAAATGAGAATGATGATTTAAATAGTACTTAGTTAACTATTAAGTGCAATAACTCTTAAGGTACTCATCATCAGAAGTGGTGTGCAGAAGTACTTAAAAATTATTAGCTATTATTATTTATGTAGTATAGTATAGGTCTGACCCACTTTAAGAAAACTCCCAGTCTGAACTTTTTTGGATACAGTATTGGGTAATTAAAACTACAAAAAAATAATGTAATATTTCTTTGTATTAGAGTTAGAGTGCACTTTTTTCTTCAAAGTCAACTGAGTTTCATGAAAAGTAATTGCTTTATAAGAAAGAAATATAAAATATTTTACTCAGTTTTTTAACAAAGGACAAGAACATACAATTTTATTATATAATATACTGATTTTTTTAAGCTGTTATTTTATTTAAGGACTGTTATGAAACTTGGGCTGAGCTTAAAAATGTAAAAGACCAAGGTTCTTCAATGTATTAATTAAGAACACTGGGGATGCCTGGGTGGCTCAGCCAGTTAAGCACCAACTCTTGATTTTGGCTCAGGTCATGATCTTACGGTTCATGGGATCAATCCTCACGTCAGGCTCTGAGCTAATAGTGCAGAACCTGCTTGGGATTCTTTCTCTCCCTCTCTCTCTGCCCTCTCCTGCTTGTGCTCACTCTCTCTCCCAAAATAAATAAATAAACATTAAAAAAAAAAAAAAACAACACTGAACAGCTTTGGGACTGTTCTAGAACTTTTCCGGATACACAGTATCCCTCCAAGGGGAAAATCGTGTGTTTTCTTTTAGAGAGAAAGAGAGAGTGCACGGAGGAGAGGAGCAGAGGGAGAGAGAGAGAATCTCAAGGAGATTCCACACTCAGCATGGAGCCCTACATGGGGCTTGATCCCACGACCCTGGTATCATGACCTGAACTGAAATCAAGAGTTAGATGCTCAACCAACTGAGCCACCCATGTACCCCAAAATTGTGTATTTTTTCTAAACAGAATGCCCTTATAGCAGAGAGAACGGTTTTGGGTCACATAGGGTTAGTAATACCTTTCCTGCATATCTCCTATATACGCATAAGATTAGAATTAGGGACCAAGGAATATATGTTGTAAAATCAAACCAAGTTATTTTATTATTAACATTATAAAAATATGACATAAATGAAATCAGATTGCAGCCTAAGGATAATTAAGCTTAGAATACAAATAGATAATTTTCCAATTCACTTAATTATTTGATTTGTAAAAATGTATTTTACATCCAATTTTTAAGGGAATCAATCCATTTCATACAGTGAAATAATCTGTATAAGGTTGTAATGTCATCTTTATTTAAGGGAAGAGTAGGAAAAACCAAACTGTAGTTACATTGAATTTACAGAATATTGTAAATGTAATAGAAGATATTTATTTTATGTAGGCATTACATGAGGAATATAAAGAGAAATGCTTTATTTTACAACTCTACCATCACCTCCTGTTCTTTATATTCTTTCACTTATCTGTTACTGCATATTAGTACCAATCACTAGGAATTTCATTATCTGAACAATGTGTATTGTTTGTACAGGTTCTCATCTTTCTGAGAAACTCCAAACTTCTTTGAAAGAGGAGTGATGTCTCCACTTCAAGTACAGTTCACTCCTCTGACTTCTGCTCCAGTCCCTCTACTGAAACTCCTCTCAATCAGGTCATTACTGACCTTCTATTTGTTATTTGTTAGCTTCTTTGCAGTCTTTATTCACCTTGATCTCTCACTAGGATTTGACATTATCAATTGTTTTACTTTTTCTTGATGCTCTCTCCTCCACAAGCTTCTGAAACACTATTTTCCTTATGGTCTTCTTCTCCAGCTGCTCTTTTCCAATTTGATGGTTCTATGTCTTATCTTTGAAATGTTGATCATCCCCTTGGTTCACACCTGTCTGTCTTGCCTTATATTACATCTTCCCAGATTATCTCATCTATTCTCTTCATTTTACTTACCATATATGCTATTGACACTCAAACCTATATCTCCAGCCCAGACTTCTCTCTTTTATTCATGCATTCATTCAGCCAATTTTAAAAAAATTATTTGTTTATTTTTACTTCAGGATGCATCTTTAAAACAATAACATAGGCGTACCATGGTGGCTCAGTCAGTGAGCATCTAACTTCAGCTCAGGTCATGAGCTGAAATATTTTGTTAATTTTTTTAATGTTTATTTATATTTTGAGAGAGAGAGAGAGCGTGTGCAACAGCACGATAGGGGAGGGGCAGAGAGAAAGGGAGACACAGAATGTGGAGCAGAATCTCCAGGCTCTGAGCTGTCAGCACAGATCTGACATGGAGCTTCAACCCATGAACCGTGAGATCATGACCTGAGCCAAAGTCAGATGCTTAACTGACTGAGCCACCCAGGCGCCCCAATAATAATTCTTTCATATTAACTAATACCCAGTCCATATCCATATTTCCCCAATCCCTAAACTGTTCCATAATGAACCTTGATCCAGTCAAAGACCACTCATTGCATGTAGTTATTTCCACCAAGTCTTTTATTCTAGAACAGTTTTTCATAATTTTAACTTGTTGATGGGCAAGTTGCCCAGGAGAATATTGCACCTTCTGTATTAGGTTGCTTCCTTATGGTGTTACTTAGTTGAATTTAGCTATGTTTACTGGAAACTGGAAGTTAGCTCTACAAGCTCCAGCTTGATGGAGACAAGTTAAATATTTTTGGCTAGAATTCATACTAGGTAATGTGTATATATTGTATGGCATTACATTAAGAGACATAGTATATCTGGTCGTCCCACCTTTAGTGATGCAAAAGTTAACTCTGGATTAGGGTGATGACAGTCTGTTCCTACCACTGTACAGTTAGGTTATAGTCCTCACATCAGCCAGTATTTCTTCAATGCTTATCCTGTGCCAAGTATTCTGTGGAGCTCAATCCATACTGGATATTCTAACTATATATACCCACGTGTCTCTCAAATGAGAGAGAAAACCCCAACATACATTATATTGAAAACAGTATGATAGGGTTACTTAGAAAGAAAGTATGGGCCAATCTAAGAGCATGTAAATTCTGATAATCTGTACTACCAGTTGTAAAGCCCTGGTAGAAAAAACAATAGAGACCAATCATAGGAATAAAGCTTAGGAATAGTTGTCTTTTTATTAATATATATTATGTAACTTTAAATCTCTGTACTAATAATACATAATACTGTTTTTTAATAAACAAGTGCAAGCATCATTATGTGTTCAGAATACTGGCTTCAGAATCAGGCTTAGTCTAAGATCTGGCTCTGTACGAACAGTTAATTCCATGACTTTAGGCAAAGCATTTTCACTTCTCTATCAGTTTCCTCTTGTCTAAAATAAGCCTAATGCCACTTTGTAATATTGCGAGGATTGGAAATACCATATGAAAAGTGTATACGCTCGTATTTGACACAAAAATACACAATAAAAGTTTTTACTTGTTTTATGAATAATAAAAATGCATTACAAATTTGTGCTATACTTTTACAGGATAGGAAATATTGTTTGAGAGACAGAAATGCTTAATGTGGTTTATTTTAAGCATAGTTTGTTCATGTCTATGGAAAAATTTGATGCTCTTTGTCACATTCCATTGAAGAATAGAGATAGCTAAGATTTAATAAGCTTATCATTTTGAGTTTGGAATCAGTTTTAAGTATTTTTCTAATAATTGTCTATCTTGCCTAATAATCAGTTAACTATATAATGAAAATTATGTGCATAAGGAAGACAAGGTTCAAGTTCCTGTTGGAAACCAATGAGTAGACAAAGATATGATTAAGATTTTGGGCAGGGGGTGGTGGTGCCTGGGTAGCTCAGTCGGTTAAGCAGCCAACTCTTGATTTTGGCATAGGTCATGGTCTCACAGTCATGAGATTGGCCCCACATCCAGCTCTGTGCTGAGGGTGGAGTCTGTTTGGGATTCTCTCTCTCTTCCTCTCTCTCTGCCCCTCCCCCACTCTCACTATCTCTGTCTCTCTCAAAATAAATACATAAATCTTTTAATTTGTTTGTTTGTTTTTAAGAAATAGTATTTTCGGGACATCTGGGTGGCTCAGTCGGTTGGGCATCCAACTCTTGATTTTGGCTCAGGTCATGATCCCAGGGTAGTGGGATCGGGCCCTGCATCAGGCACCATGCTGAGCATGGAGTTTATCTCTCTTTCTCACTCTCTGCCTCTCTCCCCCACTTGTGCTCGCTCTCTCTCTCTCTCTCTCTCACAGAAAAAAAAAAGAGTATTTTAAAATTCAGTGTTTTCAATTTTTTCCACTCCGTCTTAAGAATAATAATCTGTTATACTATAGTATGCATAGTTTACCATTTTTCTCCATGTTAGTTTCTTTATTTTTAACTCAAACATTTTTACATAAAAGTATACATGTAAGTCTCCCTCTACCTGACCCTTGATATATCAATTCTCCCCAAAGGATACCTGTTGCCAGTTTTTTGAACTCTTTAGAAATATACTTTGCATATAGAAGTGGGCATGTGAATATATGCGCACATACCTGCCTACTTTTTTTTTATACACTCCACTCTGCACCTTGTTTTTATCACTTATAAGTATCTTGGAGATTATTCTATATCAGCACACATAGATCTTTAAGTCAGTCTGTTTAGAGTATTCTCTTACTATGGACAGGTCACTAAGTGGGAAGGTTTTCAAAGGCTGTTTGGGCAAGCATGGAATCCAAACAAAGGGAGTTAGTAGATCTTTAGAATCAGAATCCTCTCAGCTAGTATAGCTTGAGCAAGTCTCCACAACCACAAAAATATTCTTACCAAAGAACCAGTAATGTTCAAGTTAGCTAACCTAAGATTCTTTTTCCCTTAGAAGTAACTTGAATGAGCACAGGAAATGTTTGCCTCTGTGATTATTATACTTTTTCATTCATTTACTTGTTGCTTCTATAACTGACCAAACCCCTCTTTTGATATGTAGGGTTTTTTTTAGATATATTAATACACTGAGTTTAGTAAGTGTCATACCTTATGGACTAAAGAACCATGTAGTCTCATATCTCTATTTTAGTTAATTATTTTGTTTGGTGGAGCAGTTTTCAGATATTTTTGAATCTCGGAATATAGATTCATCCTATAGTATCATCTTGAATGCCTTTTTGTTCTAGTTGCCATCATTAGCTGGAGTAACTTATTTCCATTAAGGCTATCATCTCCCCACCATAGATAAAAGTTTTCCAAGCTCAAGAAATAAAAATAACTTCTATTGGGTTAACAGTCTCTATAATGAGAACACTAGACCTGTCTCTAAGTTAAAAGCCATTTGGTTGCAAATAAGACCTTCCATACAGGCAAAATTACTAGTTTATTGATCCTTTCAAATAAAAACACATTCCAGTACACCCAAAATGATCCTTTATTTAGTGGGACTAATTGTTTTTTTGTGTTTTGTTTTTTTTTTTTTTAGTGGGACTAATTGTTTTGACCATTAGCTTTTTGTGCTCTTTTCTCTTGTCCCAAGGTACAAAAACATACAATATATGTTTATTAGGCGAAGAAGTCTTGAAAAAGGCAAGCAACATTAAGCAAAGAGAAACTATAAAACAAATAAAATGTTATAGGAAAAGTGTAAAGCACAATTCTATAATATAATAATAGTTGTATTGATTTTACATTAAAATAATTGGGAGTGGTTGGACCCCAATGACAGTATTTAGCAACTTTTGTTTTGATCAATCAATAAATAAGGCTTTGGGGCGCCTGGGTGGCTCAGTCGGTTAAGCGTCCGACTTCAGCCAGGTCACGATCTCGCGGTCTGTGAGTTCGAGCCCCGCGTCAGGCTCTGGGCTGACAGCTCAGAGCCTGGAGCCTGTTTCAGATTCTGTGTCTCTCTCTCTCTCTGACCCTCCCCTGTTCATGTTCTGTCTCTCTCTGTCTCAAAAATAAATAAACGTTAAAAAAAATTTTTTTTTTTAAAAAATAAAAATAAATAAGGCTTTGAGGAATATCACATGGATTTGTTTTAGAGGTATTTTAAGTGTAATTTTGGGAAATGATACTTTTATGGAAAGAAAGAAGTTAATAGTTATACTACGTATCTGGTGTTATTCTTTTTACTTTTAATAGTTTTGTGTTGGAATTACTCATTTTGGAATACTTTAATAGTCTCATTTTGGAATTATTTGGAAAATAGTATTGATAATATTTCCATCTTTCCAATAATATTTTACTATGTACTAGATTAGGGTTATATGATTTGCTGGGTTCCTAAAAGTAATTTTTATTCCATCTATGAACAAGATTCTTTTCTACAATATATTTTTCTGATTTTATAATGGAAAAATATGGCTGACATGGAACAGGAGAATGATTATTAGCTGGAAAAGCTATGAGTAAATGTAGCTAGAATAGAGTATTTCTGTTAGAGGAACATACCAGTATTGCTTAATTTTGTTTTTTTCTAGTGTAATTGTGTAACTTTAGTGTAATGACTAAAACTACAAATCAGTGTTCTGATGTGGTCTATCTTCCCTCCATATTTAAGTTAATAGAAGAGGGATTGTTAGCATTTTGCTTCATGAGACTTAAAATTATAACAACCATAAAACGTAGGTGCATTTTTCATTTCAGTTATATTTGTGAAAAAATATAAAAGCCAAATAACTTTCAAATTCCAAACTATCTATTGATCCTTATGAACAACAACAACAACAAAAAACTTAGATAAGTTTTTAGTTTTTCCTGTATCTAACTTAAATTTAAACTACAAAAAAAAAAAAAAATAAACTACAAAACAAAAGAATCCTGTGACTAACATAAACCTTAGGATTCTCTTAGTGCTCTAAATATTTTTTTTTTCCACTCTAAAAATTCTCCGTGCTCATTATCATCTTGAAAATTTGTGTTGATAGAAGGAAGCCACACTATCCAGAGATAACTATCGTTAGCACTTTGGTATATTCTTTCCAGATGCATTTTTTACATAGTATTGATGAGACCTTCTGTATAATTTTTGTCTTGCTTTTTTCCATTAACATTCTTTGTTATAAACTCTTTTAGTGACTGCTCAGTGTTTTGCTTTGGATTACTTTAATTACTTAACTTTAAAAGATTATTATAAAAAATAACTTCTGAATAAGTACACATACTCCTTTAAAGGGTACTTATACTATGAATTCGTTTTTTTTAGAACTAGCAGTCTGATGAAAAAGCACCATTTGTCTACATTATCTTACCTTGGTATGATTATACACATCTGAATTGCTACAAAACTACATTTGAAAATCATCCTTATTAATACCAGGATTCCAGTTGAGTTAGGTAGGATCTTTAGACTGCTTTACAATTTTTGAGGCAAAACTCATAGAAAAAAGTACCCATAGAAATTTTCTGTGGAAAATGATGTCACTAAATCCCTTATAAATGTTCTCAAAGTAAGTCATTGGCAGCCTGTATTATTTGGCACATGCTCAGAGAATAAACTGTTTACTTTATAATCGTGTTCTGCTTTCTTAGTGATAATGGTATGTCTTTAGAGTTTCCAATGATCTTGCATGTATTTTATTATTTAAACATTCCTATAATAATTATTTTAGGTCAACTGGCTATTCTGAGGTGATTGTTGTCGTTGGAGGCTGTGAACGGGTTGGAGGATTTAATCTTCCATACACTGAGTGTTATGATCCTGTGACAGGAGAATGGAAGTCTTTGGCTAAGCTTCCAGAATTTACCAAATCAGAGTATGCGGTCTGTGCTCTAAGGAATGACATTCTTGTTTCAGGTAAAGAATTATTACTGTAGCAACTTTTAATTTGAACATAGCTTGGCTGTTTTAAAGAATAGTACTGTCTCAAAAAAAAAAACAAAAACAAAAAACAGTGAAAGTGAATATGCCCACTTTAGGCAGATCAGTTTATACAACAAATAAAACCAAGAGTGACTTTTTGCGCTTAAAAACGAGCTCAAGATGATCTAGAGTGATTTATAAGAGATCCACTAGAAAAATGCTTGTAATCATCATATTTTAAATGTTATCAAATGCATATAGAATATAGTATAATTTTTCTTAACTTTTACCTGTTAACTTTGTTTTAGGGAACACAGTAAAGTATGCAAAGTGAAAAATAACCCATATAATTAAGCATCTCCAATCAACCCAGCTTTTCTGAAATTCTCCCAAAGTTTATGAAACATGATTTTCCTTAAAATTCTTAACTTCTTTTTTTTTTTTTAATTTCTTTTTAACGTCTGTTTTTGAGAGACAGAGTGCAAGCGGGGGAGGGGCAGAAAGAGAGGGATGCACAGAATCCAAAGCAGGCTCCAGGCTCTGAGCTGTCATAGCAGGGCCAGATACTGGGCTCAAACTCACAAACTGTGAGATCGTGACCTGATCTCGTGATCACGTGCTGAAGTCAAAAGCTCAACCAACTGAGCCACCCTGGTGCCCCAAAATTCTTAACTTCGTTTATGTGATGTTACATCTAAAATCAGAGACAGTAAAATGACAGACGTATACAAAGTATAACTACTGTATCAATGGTCCTAAGTCTGTTCATGGTTAATAATTTTACCAGCTTTGCAGATTACTATATTACTACCTGTTGAACAATGTAACAATACATACTTTATTTTGTACGATAGTATACTTTTGAAAAAATGGATGATTTAAAAAAACTTTTTTTAAATAATTCTGTTTGGGTGCTTCTGATGTCTGATTCAAATTAATAGTCTCATACATTTGTAAAATTCATATTCTGCATTTTATTATTTGGGGCCTATAATTATTATTTTTCAAGATAATCAGCCAAGTTTAAATCTGCTCTGTGGAACTATTTCCATTAAACTTTAAGAGGGTCTTTCATTTATTGAACTGAATTCACAAATTCTTAGACTGAATAAATCCTATGTTTTAATTATCTATGCCTTGAGCATAGTCCCTTAGTGATATATATATTATTGTGTGTACATTGTTTTGCATTTAAAGGTGGAAGAATCAATGGTCGTGATGTGTGGATTTATAACTCACAGTTAAATATTTGGATCAGAGTTGCTTCTCTAAATAAAGGCAGATGGCGTCACAAAATGGCTGTCCTCCTTGGTAAAGTAAGAAACCACTTTTTATTACTATTGCTGGTACATTTCCAAAATAAATACCACAGCTGAATCTTTCATTTTACTCACTCTCTGGGTATTTTGGATTCAAATTGTATTTCCTTCCATTTCTAACCTCAGTAGATAAACTGCAGATACAAACAATTTGACACTGTACTTTTGAATGGATATTTTGTTTTCCCAATTTGGAATTTGTGGCAGTGAAGCACATTTCTCTTTTTATGCTCCATTGGAGTCTGAATGCCTAAGAAGCATTGGAAAGTAAAGGAGTTAACATCAAGTACAAAAACAGGCCAATGTCTAATCCAAGCAATCATTTTCCTTTGCTGACTGGCAGTCAGGAGGAGATACATTTATCTAGAGTGATGTTATTTTATCTTTTTTCTTTACACAAGTTAGGGACAAAAGTTTAAGTGTTAAGATAAATTCAGCAACATATTTTAAAGAAAACTGATTATTGACTGTAGCTAATACATATTTAAAAATATATAATTTGGGGGCGCCTGGGTGGCTCGTCGGTTAAGCATCTGACTTCAGCTTAGGTCATGATCTTGAAGCATTTTGAGAATTCAAGCCCTGTGTTGGGTTCTGTGCTGACAGCCTGGAACCTGCTTCGGAGTCTGTGTCTCCCTCACTCTCTGCCCTTCCCCCGTTCACACTCTGTCTCTCCCTCTCTCTGTCTCTCTCAAAAATAAATAAGCATTAAAAAAAGTAAAAGTATATAATTTATCTTCTTTGTCCTTAGGAACTTGAGAAACACTTATAGACTAGTGGTTTCCAAACTTTTTTAAACCAGCTACATCCTCTTTTTTTTTTTAACGTTATTTATTTATTTATTTTTATTTTTTATTTTTTAATTTTTTTAACGTTTATTTATTTTTGAGACAGAGACAGAGCATGAACAGGGGAGGGTCAGAGAGAGATGGAGACACAGAATCTGAAACAGGCTCCTGGCTCTGAGCTGTCAGCACAGAGGCTTTTATTTATTTTTGAGAGTGCAAGTCGGGGAAGTACAGAGAGGGGGACAAAGGATCCAAAGTGGGCTCCACACTGACAGCAGCGAGCCCAATGTGGGGCTTGAATTCACAAACTGTGAGATCGTGACCGGAGCCAAAGTTAGGACACTGAACCGACGAGCCTAATCTAACATAAAAACCATTACACAGAACAGATAAAAATACAGCAGTATACCAAGGGCTCTTTAGCTTTTCACTACCTCCATCTCTGTCAGCTCCTCCAAAGCTACCTCAAATTAACGAGCAATCTGAGCAAAAGCAGCATACTTGCTTACATGGGTTTTTTGGGTTTTGTGGGGTTCTTTTTGTTTTTTGTTTTGTTTTGTTTTTTTATAGAAAGAGAGAGCATGGACCGAGGAGAGGGGCAGAGGGAGAGAGAGAGAGAATCCCAAGCACCCAGTGCAGCACCCAACACAGGGCTCGATCCCATAACTATGAGACTGTGACCTGAGCTAAAACCAAGAGTCAGATGCTTAACTGACCAAGCTACCCAGGCGCCCCGTTACTCATGTTTTGACTGGTTCCCTGAAGCCCTCTTCTAAAAAGATTGCTGCCTCTTAGGTCCTCCTATGGAGACATTTTAGAGCCACCAGTGAGAAAACAGAACTGCTCTAATTGAAACTGAGATGGTGCAGGAACCCTTCCCATTCAGCCTCTCATCAGCCCTCGTGCCCTCCCCCTATTTCCCCATGGAGGATTCTTGAAATTTATATACTGTAGAATACTAGAGTTTCTCAAAGCACATTTTGAAAGCTACTGTTTATTCCTAAGGATATTGATCTGTTGTGCTGCTGCTATTGACAGTCAATGAAACATTGAGGATCTTGAAATAGATGTAATGGAAATAAAATATTAATTCTATTTAAATATTTTCCAAAATCACTAGTTTGTTAGTACCTACTATATTATTTTTTTAATGTTTATTTATTTTTGAGAGAGAGAACATGGGAGAGGGGCAGAGAGAGAGGGAGACAGAGGATCTGAAGCAGGCTCTGTGCTGATAGCAGCAGCCTGATGCGGGACTCGAACTCATGCTCAGATCATCAGAGCCACCCAGGCACTCCAGTACTTACTGTATTGGTTTTGGTAGTCATGCGTCAAGAATGATAAAATATTACTGAAAAGGGGCAGCCAAAATATTCAAGGGGGTAGAAAGAGAAGAGATCTAACTAAAAAAAATAGTACTTATTTAGCCTGGAAGCACAAAGGCAAATGAAAATGATTGATGTCTCAAATATCATGTATGGATTGGAAAGCAATAATTTATTTGACCAATGTTAGTATACTTGACTTGAAGTTACCTAAATCTTAGAAGCAGTAAGTCAAGAAATGAAAGGAGTCTTTCTTACATAGCATATATTCAACTCATAGAAACTGTTGTCCAAAAAACTTACAGTATAAACTGAATTCAAGCCTATAAAATTATTTAAATTTATAAATTGTCACTATTAAGGTAGGATAGTAAGGATGATTTGGAATATAGAATCTAAATAGGAAGGAATCTTAGAGAATATTTCATGTCACTTTTTCAATTGATAAAGAAACCTAATTCAGAGTGATTGAGTCACTTGCCCAAGGTTACAAAGACAGTGATAAAGCAGGGGCAAAACAAAACTCAGATTTTCTTAATCTAGAGGCCTTTCATCTTGATGCTCACAACATATATTATTAATTTATGCATGTAGGGGAATGATATTAAAGTTTAATGCTCAAAATTATATATGTGATAGGTATTATTACTGTCTACATTTTTAAATTGAGGAAATTAAAACTGAGTCTCAGAGGGTAGGTAAACTGCCCAAGGTTTACATTCCATGGCAATGCTAGATATGAACCCTGCCTCTCTTGACTTCAAAGCCAGGCCCTTAATTGCTACATTTTGCCACAGTTGCCATACCCTTTCCAGCTGGGTGACCTTGAGTAAATTACTTAACTTCTCTGGACATCATGTTGTTGAGAGAACAAACCCACCAAGAGACCATTTTAACATAATGTGAGAAGTGCAAGATTGAAATACGAAATAGCATTGGCTGCTCTGGAAATTTGGAGGAGCACAGAAAGATAACTTGTGGGAAGACTGGAATGTCAGTGTATAAAGTTTGGCCTTGACCCTTAGGCATCTATTGTTGAACTACTAAAAGGAATTGATGAGGTATTTTGGGAAGATTAATCTGTGGTTGAGGGAGCACAAGAGTGTAGACCAGGAGATTAATTGAGAAGTATAAAATGATATGGACCCTGACTTAGGATAGTGGCAATTGGTAACAAGAGGAAAAGACAGATGTGAGATGCTGTGAAAGAAGACTTAGTGGGACTTACTAGTTATTTAGATATGGAGGGAAGAGTTGATAATGACTGTTCATTAAAGGAATTGTGGATGTTAAACTGGAGAACATCTTTAGGTTAAAAGTTTCTTGTGTATCTCATGATTCTTAATGGGTTATTCTGCATATAGATCATTTAATAAATAGCTTGTTGATTAGTTCACCTGTCTCAAAGATATTACTCTGCCTACCTTCCTCATATTTGTGAAACCTACTGAAATGTATATATAGTATAGAGTTCATTATGTCCCAGGTACTTTGCTAGGCACAGTAGGTACTAAAATGAAGAACAAGATAGACCCTGCCTTCAGTAATCTCACAGTCTAGTAATCCTTGACTAATATTTTAGTTTTATAGGTTTATTATTTCATAAGAATCAAATATTTTCATTATCCATGAGTGTGAGTATTTAAGCAATCATGTAATTCTCAACATGAGCAGTATCACCCTTAAGGGGGTGACGATCAGTTCTTAGGGGTGAAAAGAATTGTACTCTTTCATATATAAAGCACAGATATATATACAGTACATAAGTGGATATACAATATATCTGTGGTATTAAAACTTCATTGGAGGGGGCTATTATGAAAAAACGTCTGAAAAGTATCATTGGTGGTGGTAAGAGGGTGCCAATAAAGTTTCAGAAACTGAGCTAAATATATTGCAATTACAGTTATCAAGGGCTTTTTAAAGACAGATCCCTTAATTTCTTAGTCAACTACTTAAAAAATTCAGATTTTTGACAATTAAGGTTTTTCCATGTATTTTGCATATTAGGTATATGTTGTTGGAGGCTATGATGGGCAAAACAGACTTAGCAGCGTGGAATGTTATGATTCCTTTTCAAATCGATGGACTGAAGTTGCTCCCCTTAAGGAAGCAGTGAGTTCTCCTGCCGTGACTAGCTGTGTAGGCAAATTGTTTGTGATTGGTGGAGGACCTGATGACAATACTTGTTCTGATAAGGTAAGCCATGTCATCTTATAGAAATTACCAATGATGTATATAAGGAGAAAACTACATAAGGCTTATCAAATAGAGAGCTAGGTCCCTTATTGTGAGGAACCTTTTAAAAATTGGTACTTTATCCTTTTGGGGGAAAACATTGAGTTTCAAGTTGCTGAAGTGAAATCCTAATATATCTAACAATTTTCCGTAAAAAGCTTTATCTAATTTTTTTGAAATAAGACTAATTTCAGAGTTTGGATCTTAGACTAAATAAATTGTTTTAAACCTCTTAACTGCAGTAGTCTACAGAATCAAAAAATTATTCACACAAAACACGGTTGGGAAGTGAATTAGCAGAGTAGGTAAGATACAGTAGCTATGCTGCTTCCAACTGGGTCATCTTCTGCGTACTTTAAAAGTATTTTTTAGAACAAAAAGGAGGAAAGGAAACCTCTGTAACGTAAATGGAGGACAGCTCAAAGTTGCTGCAGTCCATTGGATTCCTGGGATAAAAGAACATGTGCCATCCTCACACCTCAGAAAATACTGTTTTTATTCTGGAAACAAATGTCTAATACCTAATCCCTTTAGCAATTGTTTACTGAATTTTGTCAATCAATTCTTTTTTTTAATTGAATTGTAATATAATGTGGTCAAATGTTTCATATGTAGAATTCAGTAATACAGAATTTGTGGTAATTCAAAGTACACTGAATTGAAATTTACTTGTGTTCTTTTGAAGAAATGACTTCCTAAAAGTATAAAGAAATTGTATTTAAATGGAGGCATAGTTATCCTATAGGACACAATTTTTTTTAATCTATACTGTTAATTTTTTTTTTTTTAATGTTTATTTATTTATTTTGAGAGAGAAAAAGAGCCAGTTAGGAGCAGAGAGAGAGAGAGAGAGAGAGAGAGAGAGAGAGAGAGAATCCCAAGCAGGCTCCACACTGTCAGTGCAGACCCCAACGTGGGGCTAGATCTCACAGACTGTGAGCCAAAACCAAGAGTTGGATGCTTAAGCAACTGAGCCACCCAGACACCCCAACTGTTAATTTTAACGGAAATAAGTAAAGAAACTTACCATGATAGCCTAGCCAGTCATCCTGGAAATAATCTCTGTGTGTGTTACTCTGTTCTGCTTGATAGTAATAAATTTGCATCTGAGAATTTTGTAATTCAGACATTTCCCTATCAAGCTAACCTTTCTTAATTCTGTGAACTAACGTGAATTAATTAATGTAAATTAATTAATAGGATTTGATTTTTAATCATGTTTCTATGTATCGGTAGACTTTTTTATTAAGTAAATTTGCATTGTTGTTTAGAAGTTTTAATTAAATATTTCTATACATTACTAGGTTCAATCTTATGATCCAGAAACCAATTCTTGGCTACTTCGTGCAGCTATCCCAATTGCCAAGCGGTGTATAACAGCCGTATCCTTAAACAACCTGATATATGTTGCTGGTGGGCTGACCAAGGCAATATACTGTTATGATCCAGTTGAAGATTACTGGATGCATGTACAGAATACATTCAGCCGACAGGTAATAACGTAAAACAGTCCAAAAGAAAAATCAACCAACGAGGGACCAAGTACATGGCCATTATAAATATACTGTAATTTCACTGTTAATATATTTTATGTGTGCTTGAATTATTTCATAACTTTTAAAACTCCACATTAAGCATATGGTATGATGTTTTGAACTCCTTCCAGAGAATTGTTTTATTGAAATAGCTTAATTTTTACCATCCCATGGTGAAGCAGCTGTTGTACTTGAGCTGGTGACTTTTTTCCCTTGACCTTTTTCAGAATCTACTCTAGTCCTTATCCCTATTTCTTAGGTATTTTGAAGAAAACAAATGTTCCCAAACTGGTTTCTTTCCTTCTGTGGCTTTTATCATAAAAGAAATGGCTGTGCTCAGGTCTCCTTCCTCCTATCTGTACTCCTACTCCACCTCTACCCTCTGCCTCCCCAAAAGCCTTCTCTTGGCCTTTGATTCATGGCTCCAACCTCCCTCTTTCTACCACCAAAATGCTTGATGGTTCTGATGCTGGAAGTCTAGCTCTACCTATACCACTCTAAGGTGTTATACTGCCAGAGGTCATTACTAATAATCTCAGTTTCATTCATATACTCTTACTTTTTCTATCCAACCCTTAAATATAAGTTTTCCTTGAGCCTCTTTCCCCCTCCCTCTTCCCAGTTTCTACTCTGTTCCTGAGTGATCACATTTATTGCCCAGTACTGATATACTTCAAGTCTTTATCATCATTAAAACCTCTCTCTTGTGCTCCAGACTCAAATTTCCAACTGCCTATTTGATATTTTTTATGATGTTCTATGACTTCAAACTTAAACCAGAATTCATCATCTTCCCCAACCCTACTTTTTCTGTTTCCAGGCAACCTAGTGAATAAAAGAATTGTTTCTTCCTTACTCACACTCACAGCACATCTGGCACCAGATATGTGCCACACCAACCAATTCTCCATCTCCAGCTGAGTGTCTTACAATTCAATTCAGTTCTAACACTGTCTACCTGGAGTTAGAGTCAGATTCTGCAAGTTAAGAGCTCAGTCCCCAAGACTGCCACTGCCTCAGACGCCAACCACTAGCTCCAGCTTGTCCCCAGTACTTTTGACACACTGGCTATAAATTAACATTCCCATAACCCCTCCTTGGGTTCGGTAATTTGTAAGAACAGCTCGCAGAACTCAGGGAAACACTTGTGTTTATTTGGTTTTTTGTATATTAAAGGATATTATAAATGATACAGATGAACAGCCAGATGAAGAAGCACATAGGGTAAGGTCCAGAAGGGTCCAAAGCACACAGGAGCTTCTGTTCTGGGGTTGAGGTGCACCCTTCCCCAATCCAGAAACTGTTCGAATCTTATACTTTGGGAATTTTTGTGGAGGCTTCATTATATAATTATTAATTTAATTTCTAGCCCCTGTCCCCTCTCCAGAGAACAGGGAGTGGGGATGAAAGTTTCAAGATTCTAATTATGGCATGATCTTTTTGGTGACCAGTCCCCATCCAGGAACCAGCCAATAGTCACCTCATTAAAACAAAAGACATTCCTATCACTCAGGAAATTCCAAGGGATTTAGGAGCTCTGTGACAGGAACTGGAGGCAGAGACTAATATATATTTTTCTACTGTTTCACACCGAGACTTATCTCTTAGATTTTCCTCCACTTTCTCCTAAATTGAATCAATCCAACATATCAGTTCTGTGTCCCCAGAGTTTTTCCTATTCTTTTCCATTCCTGTGGTTCCTGCTTTTGTTCAAGTTCTTATTAGTTCTTCCCTCAACAAAAACAGTAATATTCTAATTAGCGTTTAATGTCTTCTCTAACCCATTTTGCCACCCATTATTTCCCAACGAATCCTATTATATTCCTCCTCTGATTGGAAACATACTGACTAAAATCCAAAAGTTTTCCCACTTCATTCTAGACCTTCTGTTGTCTGAGCCCTGCTTGCCTTTTTAGCTTCACTTTCTGCAACTTTATCCCAATTACATTAAGTATCTGTTAACTTGCATTTGCAATATAGACCATACATGTTCTTGCCTTGGTTCATGCTATCCTCTTAGGCTCTAATGCCTTTTCTACCTTCTCTACTTTTTTTTTTTTTTTTTTTTTTTTTTTATTTTAATTTTTTAACGTTTATTTATTTTTGAGACAGAGAGAGACAGAGCATGAACGGGGGAGGGTCAGAGAGACAGGGAGACACAGAATCTGAAACAGGCCCCAGGCTCTGAGCTGTCAGCACAGAGCCCGACGCGGGGCTCAAACTCACAGACTGTGAGATCATGACCCGAGCTGAAGTCGGACGCTCAACTAACTGAGCCACCCAGGCGCCCCTCCACCTTCTCTACTTGTAACACTACTCTTCTTTCAAGGACCACTTCATGTTACAACAAACTGAAGTTTCCCTGTTCAGAATTAATCTGATCTGATCTGTCACTGCACTTATACCTCTATTATGGCAGTCATATATTCTGTTATGAGTATCAATGTTTATTTCTGTACCAGAATTCCATCTTCTTAAGAATACTGTTTTTTCTCTTTCCCAATGTATCTTGTATTAATTGGTGCTCAGTAAATATTTACTGAATAAGTAAAAAATGAGACAGTGAAGTAACAAAGGACCTAATTTTAAGAGTCTTAAATGTAATATCCCTAACAGATATAGACTATAAATATAATGAATAGGGATTGAGTATAACACCATTTTTCTTAAGTTGTTGACATTGAGGTATAGTCTCTAATTAGTAATGTATTCAAAATAACATTGCCTCAACTGATGAAAGGGACATAATAGTATCTTAAGCTTCATGGTACAGAGGTAATATAATCTTCTATCATTCTTGTATCACATTTAAGTAAAATGAATCACATTTCTCTAGCTCAGTGGCCTCTACTGGAAAGGACAATCTCCAGTTCTGCAGAAGTAAGAGTGTGCCTTACCATATAAGAACCCATATTATGGTCATATTCACCTGTGTGACAAGTGTTTACACTTATTTCTAAAATTTTTTAAAAACTTTTTTTATGTTTATTTATTTGGGGGGGGGGGGTGGGCAGAGAGTGAGAGGGAGACACAGAATCCAAAACAGGCTCCAGGCTGTGAGCTGTCAGCACAGAGCCTGACATGGGGCTCAAACCTACAACCACGAGATCGTGACCTGAGCCAAAGTCAGACACTTAACCGACTGAGCCACTCACGTGCCCCTAAATTTTTTTTTTTTTTTAAGTAAACTCTACCCCCAATGTGGGACTTGAATTCATGATCCTGAGATCAAGAGTCACATGCTCTACCAACTGAGCCAAGTAGATGCCCTAATTTGTAAATGTTTTAATCAAAGCTAATATTTATTGGCTTATTAAGTGAATATTTTAAAGTATAATGCATTTTCACCAAGAACTGTTCATTCAGAACTTAGCTATATCATATAAAATGATAACAACTTAGGAAGATAATTGCCAACATCTAGTATAATGCAGGACATACAATGAATATGTTTTTAACTACATGATTGAGATAAAACTATGAAAAAACAATGGGACAAACATGGCACATTTTTTCTAATTAATGAATAATCTGACTTCGGAAATTTCAAAGAAGAAACATTTAGATAAGAAGTGTATTAAATCTATTATGACAAAGACAAATCATTGAAGTCCAAATCAAGTGTTCTATATCAAATCTCTTGAAGCAAAAAATAATGATATTTCTGGTATTATTTTTTCTCCTCAGTCCATTCTTACTACCAGTACTTCTAAGTGTATATTTGTAAACATTATTAATAGGTAATTTTTGAACCATCTGTTTGCCTACCCTTTTGACGCTAATCAGTGAAAAAGGAAAAATCAGCTGTAATTTCATGTTAGACAGTTATTTGAGTCAGACTAGTTTTTTAAATGCTTAGAATATTAAGTAGCAAAAAAGCTAAAAAAAAAAAAAAAAAATGAGCTCTTTGTTTTGCAGACCTAAGGGACCTAATGCAACCTTTTTCTCTTTCTGTTCCTTACTATTTCCGTGCCTCTTGACTCTGCATGATTCCTAAAAGCTACAAGTTGCTATTTTAAACATATTTTGCTTTTTAACTCTTGTCAAGAACATCCTTTGAAAAATTGTGGAATTTTTTTTAGGTCAATGATATTTGTTTTTTAGAGTAATTATGTTATTGACAGAAAAGAGTAAAATTTAGCTAAGAATCCCATTATGTGCAAGGTTAAAATATTATTTAGGAAATTTCTATGTGCCAGCCAAAGTCCTAATAACAGTGCTTTGTTAATTTGTTTATAACTCTTTCTCTCATTCATTCATTCAACTTGGGGGTAATCCTATATGAGGAGTAATGTTCCTACTCCTTGGTCATGTAATAGCCACTTTCTACAATAAGAGAGCTTCCTGTAATAGGAGAAGCAAGCCATGTTCTTCAAAACTATTTTTGTTCAACTACTGTTAAGTTAAAACCCTTCTCTCTGTCCACTTAGCCCCCACTCCACCTCCCACATCTTGGCCCCAACCAATAACATATCTTAACATTTCATTCATGCAAAATTATCTGGCACTCATACATAGAGCAGGAGTTGGGCAAAAGGGAGCTTATTTGATGTGTCCTTTTTTTTTGGTCTGTTAAAGCAGGTCTTATTTTTCAGTTTGCTACTAAATCCCTTACCTTCAAGAATTAATTTTTTTTTTTTTTTTTTTATTTGGTTGAACAGGAAAACTGTGGTATGTCTGTGTGTAATGGTAAAATATATATCCTGGGTGGAAGACGGGAAAATGGAGAAGCCACAGACACTATTCTCTGTTATGATCCTGCAACAAGTATCATCACAGGGGTAGCTGCAATGCCCAGGCCAGTGTCCTATCATGGCTGTGTGACTATTCATAGATACAATGAAAAATGCTTTAAGCTCTAAAGCCGGGATACCTCACCCAAGAAGCCACACCAATCCAAGATGAGAGGTTTGAAAAACTCCAGAGTGGAAACTTGACATATCTCCTTTGTGCCATGTACGCAAAAAAAGTAAAGATAATAATTGTGGTGCCTTTCCCCCCAAAATAACCTTTCAAACTGTAATAAAGCCTTTCCTGTAATTGGGAAAAAAATTTTGTTGTTTTTGAAAGTAATAGTGGTTATTGCTTGGGTTTTGAGAGTGTACCTTTGTTAAGTATTTGTAAGAAACTTATGTGGAGTCAGAAATAACGTCTGCCTGAATAACTTTTAGGAATTTGTGAATGGTTTCTTCATTTATGTATGTTTATCTGCAAGCCTATATATTCTTTGTCATATTATGTATAGAAAACTGCATGACTTAGGCTTCGTTTAGGTTGGATCACATAATGCTTAGAATGCTTAGAATGCATTCTAAGAGGGGAAATCAGTTTCAAAAATCTTTTTCACTAAAGATATATCCAACCTGATTAATTTTATTGAAAGTTTTTTCAGTAATTGATAAAAATGTAGTAACAATTTGAGTATCATAAAGTACTGAATTATCATGACTTACTTCTTAGAATTGTTGTCTTGTATTAAACATATTTTTGGAAGAACATTGGGTAGGAGATAGAAATGCAAATGCCCCTAAAATGGGGATTAAAATTATAGGTTTATTCCTAAGAAAAAAATTATATAAGACCATTGAAGGGGAAAATGACCACTGTGGCTCTCAAAGTATTTATGTATCATCTCCAAATCCTCTAAGGAAGCACCTTTTCTTGAACCCAGCAAAAGAGTTGAAATCCACATTGCAAGATTATTTTGTAGAAAATGGGGACAAATTTTCTCCCTAGCCCAGTAGGGTTTGACTTCATTAGTATGGTGCTTTGGGTGAGGTCCTCTTCCCTGGTTATCCTCCTTTCCTGTGAACAGGTAAAAATCTTGGAGTCTCCACTGTTAAGTTGCCTTTGAAGGATAAAGCAGGGACCACCTATCAGTGGGTCCATTTTTCTTTTAAAATTAGCTATCCAAAAAACTAGCAGCATTATTTGCAGTTTAAGATAAATCTTTCATTTGGTACCCATTGTGGAAAATACTGGTCAACATTCTCAAGCTTCTATACAACAAACAAGTTACCTTTGTCTAGATTTTTCAACTCCAGTTTATAAGCTTACTAGTTTTCAGAAAGGAATGTAAAATTTTTTTCTAAGGCAAATGGAATGGCAGGAACTGTAGCAAAGTGATTAGTGTTATTCCTGGGTAAACAGATATAATTTACAACATTTGAGGGACGTTCCAGGGATGTTTCAGGTAGCCTGCTGGATTTCAACTTCCCAGGCACTATTGTCGTCTCACATCATAATTATATACTCCTGTCACAGGAGAGATGATGCAAATATGTGACTATAGTGTCACCAGATTTCTATGAAAACCAAGTTAGTAATCAAAAACCTAACATTGATAAACCACTTTTGTTTTCTCATCTTAGAATGATACAGAGATTTCTAATCATACGGCATCAACTTCAATGCTTAGCTGGAATCTGAATTCTGAGAAAAGCTCTAAAGATCTTACAAATGTTTAGGAAATTTTAATTTTTCAAATTATAATTTGAAATGATATGTACCTTTTTGAGA
Source organism: Panthera onca (assembly GCF_046562875.1). NCBI lineage: Eukaryota > Metazoa > Chordata > Mammalia > Carnivora > Felidae > Panthera > Panthera onca. The sequence continues at coordinate 83,619,139 of NC_138347.1, read as the reverse complement.
TAATTATCAGAGCAATTCAGAAAACAATTTTCTATCGTTTTAGTTGAAAGACAATTGTACATATAATTGGGACACTTGTTTGAATTTTAGAATAAACATCTACTTCTGCAATATACCTTTTGTAGATAATGGAAATTATTTAGTTCAGAAATTCTTTGCAGTAGATGAGATAATGTATGAGAAAAGTGTTTTGTAAATGCTAAGGATTATACAAATGATACTTGTTATTTTCATGTGTATTTGTAAGGTTGTGCCCATAATACAGACACTTCACACACAAAAAAAAATCTTCTCAAGATAACTTGTATCCATAGTACTTTTGTCTATTGTAAAAGTGTTAACTATTTACTTGTATTTCATCTTACATTTATTTTTAATATCCATGTGTTTATTGTACTAAATTTGAAATGAAATTCTAGAAAACAATTTTGTCTAAACATAGACTTCATACCAATATCATTTAATTTTTCTACATGATTTAAAACTAAGTAGGCCACCAAGAACTTAGCTTGGATCCTATGAAATTAACAATTTTTGAAATTACCCAACTGATATTTCAATATCCTTTAGCTATTTATCTTTCTTTAGTGATTATTGATAAATAATGGTGTTAGCATTGATAAAAAAGAATTTTAGGGTATAATTAGTATATCAAAATATCAAAAGGGATTCATAAACCAAATTGTGACAGATTATATTCATAGTGTCATCACATAGTTGACAGGCTTTCTTTTGATAGGAGATGTTCACATAAGCTTTGGGTTAGTATGTATGTATATACATGTGTATATAGATAGATAGTACGGTTATGTACACACATATATACAAACACCAAGAAATTGATCAGTTTGTGATGATCAGAAGGAAGCACATAAAGTAAAAATTGGTTGACCTTATTAAATTCAATTCCAGAAGATTTTTTTTTTATTTGGGCATTTCTATCATTCTTTTTTACATTTGAAAGTACATGATGAGGAGCACCTGGCTGGCTCAGTCAGTAGAGCATGCAACTCTTGATCTTGGGGTTGTGAGTTCAAGCCCCACATTGGGTGTAGATATTACTTAAAAGAGTTTGAAAGTACATGATGAGTGTTAGTGTAATAAATCGCATACAGTCAGAATCTGTATAATACATAAAGTTTCACAAGATCAGAAAACAAATTGGAGGTAGAGACGAGTTTGCTAAACCCAGCTGTGATACCTCAGTGGGAAAAGGAATTCAAGTGTATGTTTGTGGATCAACAGGAAAGTATAGTTGTTTTTTGTTCATGAACATGTGTTTTCCTATGTATGAGTGAGCTATAAAGTGGTCTAATTTTTACAACAGAAGACCTTCTTTTTCTACTTTAATCTTCCCACTGACTACTGCACAGGTATGAAATAGTAGCTTATTGAATTTTCAGTAACCTTTTTTTCCCCCTAGATGACTGAAATATAGATATTTACTCCATTTAAACCAGGTGTTAAGGAAAAAAATGATGTAAATACTCAGGGAGGGTATTAACTTGTCATTTTTGCCTATTTGGTGTGTTTAAAATGCCATAACTAAATAACCTTCAGTTCATGATTCTAGAGTAAATTTAATTTGGTTAAGGGGCTTCACACAGGCGGTGGTTGAACATTCATTCTTTTATATTTAGAAAGATGAAAATGTTTTGTGGACTGATACATTTTTCTCTTAGTGAATATGAATTGTTTATGTATCTCTACTGTCATACACCCTTTTGAAACTCAGGAAAGACAAAGGTTCAATTATACTACTTTTGTCAATATGCAAACCAGGTGTGTGTGTTTCTTTTCCCTGTTGTCTGGATATGGCAAATAGATTTTTTTTTTTTTTTAAAGAATTGCTGTGAGAACCCATACATGAAAAGAGAGGGGTTAAATAGTTGTGTGTGCCTTTTGTGTCTTGAGATTTGTATGTGGAAAAGACATCTCCAGACTGTATTTTCAAAGAGAAGAGATAACTATTTATGTGGTGCCAAGTGTTAAGATAATGTCTCTTAAAGGCTTCCTGTGGAAGCCTTTATTTTACTAAACTCAAGACACCAGTTAACCTCAACATGATTTTGGCCTTATTAGAATTTCTTGTGCATTATTTTGAAAGGCAGGTTTACATCACCTCACCCCATCATTCTTTGTAGTTAAATAAATAAATTCACCGTATCAAGTAACCAGAAGGAGGGCAATTTGGCGGCCTTTTAAAAGGTTAGGCCTTTTAAAAGTATAGGGAGCTATACTTATTGTCACATCTAATGCTAGACACCAGAAACCATTGAGCCAGAGTGTGAATTGATGATTCCAGAGACATTTTCAACATACTTCAGACATTTTTAAGTGTTTTTATGAATGTTTTACATTTGTGTGATGGCCTTAGATATTAAATTTACTTAGTGCTAAAGATCATCATAAATAATTTTTTTAAAAACAGCAGTAGTCATAACTTATTTTATATATTGTTCCAAAGAAAAGAATTTGTTTTAATGTTTTCAAAATAACTGCATCTGAATTTGTTTATGTGCCTTAAGTTCTCTAGTGATATTTCAGTTTTGGTTGTTTTTTTTTTTTTTTTTTTTTTTTCATTCTAAACAAAGCTTACCTTCAGTGAGTTTCATATCTGTTTCCTACAGAGTAAATAAACTTCCCTTCTTCTTAAATTTTTTAATGAGCACCATGTGGTTGCTTGGCAGAATGAGAATGTTAAGAAATGTTGAGTGTTTGGAGTTTTATTATATTTGGGAGTATTGTTTGTTTTTGTTACCAAGGTGCTTTCTAAGATATTCAGACAAACATCTAACACTGATTAAAACTTTGTAAAATGTCATTTACGATATCTACATCTAATGTCAAAAATGTAAACACACTTATTTTTGTTCCATTCTTATGTACTTTTTTTTTTTCCTCCTACAGGCTTTTTCTTTTATCTTTCTTGGAAAAGTTCTTATTCTTCCTTTCCCCATCATCCCTCCCCATAGTTTCTTTATTTAAATCTTTGAGAATTTCTGGAGCTAAGACAACACAATTATAGAGTTGAAAAAAAGCATAATATGCTTTCCAACTTGTACAGACCTATGGCAGCCAAATGTCATTCACTTTTAGTGAGAGGCTCCAGAATCTCCACAGTGAAAACAAAAATGCTTTGTACTTCTTTGTTCTCAATTCAGTTGTAGCACATTAATTCGTGTATGTCTTGTTTAAATATACTTTGTGCATAGTTTCTTTAATTTTTTAAAAGTTGTATCTAATAAAATGTCTTTTAACCATTATTATTTGACTATACAGTTGTATTAAATTTTGTTTACCAAAAAATTGTTGTTTTGTTTTATTTTTAAATATTTATTTATTTATTTATTTTTATGTTCTTTTATTTATTTATTTTAATATGAAATTTATTGTCAAATTGGTTTCCATACAACACCCAGTGCTCACCCCAACAGGTGTCCTCCTCAATGCCCATCAATATTTATTTTGAGAGAGACAGCCTGTGCACATGCTCACGTGAGAACACAAGTGGGGAGGGGGCAGAGAGAGAGAGGAAGAGAGAAAATCCCAAGCAGGCTCCACCCTATCAGGGCAGAGCTCATCTCGGTGCTTGACCTAACGAACTGTGAGATCGTGACCTGAGCCAAAATCAAGAGATGGACATTTAACCGACCAAAGCCATCCAGGTGCCCCATTGTTTTATTTTAAGTACATCCAAATGCTTGTGCAAAAAAAGAAGGAATGGAGGAAATTTCGTATTAATATATGTGAGTGTTTACTGGTATGTCCATAAGGTAACTAGAAAGGTAAACTAAAAACATTGGTGTATATGAGGAAAGGAAATGGTGGCTAATGAACAAGTAAAAAGGAAATGCCACCGCATACTCCTAATCATACGTAATGTATAAATAGGCATATAATCGATGTTTTAGTCTGAACTACATGGAAGTCACCTATCCAAAAAAATTTTTAATTACCAGAAAAGTTATTTATAACATGTACACTCTATAGTGTTTTTTGAGTAGGCTCTCAGAAGTACCCCTGTAGTAATATGAAGAGTAAAGGACTTAAGAAATTTTCTTTCAGGTGTCAGGGAGAGGGCATATTATTTACTGGAGATGCAATGTCTGATTTTACATTAACAAGGTAAAATTTTGAAAAGATATATGTTACAGAAGTATATGCAAGGCTTAGCTTTTTATGCTTAGTTTTTAAATTGTGCCATCAAAAGAAAATGGCAAGTTAGAGTGCTACTTAAATAATAAATGTTAAAGCTGTTTTCTTTGACCCAATTCCTTTGTATCCACACCTGGAAAGTGCATGGGCTTCATCAGACCTAATTCCAACCAGTGCTCTATACCATAAAGCTATTTAATCTCTGAACCATACTTTCCCATGTTTAGGAAAGGTCATGCTACTCACCTCACGGGCTTATTGTGAGGAGATGAGCTACTGGGATGTGTGTCCAAGGGTGAACAGTTCTGGCACAGAAGAAAAGAACATAAATGTTGGTTCCTTTTCCATGCAGCTATTTCAGGACAAAAATGCAATATGAAAAGCAGAGAAGGGGGTGAGAAAATTAAAAGTGTTTGTTAGCTTATAATTGGAAAATCACGGACAATGGGTAAAGAATAGAAGCCCCTTGTACTTTCAATTTTCTCTTTAAAAAATTCACCTGCACTCTTGGAGCACCTGGCTGGCTCAGTTCGTAGAGCGTATGACTCTTAATATCAGGGTCATGAATTTAAGCCCCACTTTGAATGTAGAGATTACTTAAAAAATCACCTGCACTCACAATGGAATGGGGAAAAATGATTTAAACCTGCCTTCTTCTCTGCTATTCACTATTAATGGAGATTTAGAATATCAAAAGGCATGGTTTTCCTCTTAATTTTGTTGGGATCTTTTTAATTTATTTTTTATTTTGTTTTATTTTATAATTTTTTGACATCTCTGGGGGACGTTGCTGGCTAGGGAGAGACTGTTCTTCCTAGAACTAGCTAATTCCTGGAAACAGTAACCAACTTGTCGGTGAGCCTACCTTTCATATATCATCCATGCCCACAACTAACTCCTTTAACTCACACACCAAGCCAATATTTCCCCTGCCCTGAGTCACCCTAGGGCCAGGTACCAGACACTGAGAACAGCTCCTCTGTCCCAAAGCTTGCTGTAATTATTCAAACTAGCCAATCCTAAACTGTATACCCTGCCCTGCCTTGACTTGACTTTCTCACGGAAAAGCCAGGAAAGGCTTTAGACTATGCTCTCCCCTTATTTCTTTCTGCCTCCTGACACTGGTGCTTCTTCCCCTGTGGCCCTGAGTGACATACTGTGCTTCTTGTTTCTAGAGGAACTGTGACTAACATTCAACTTTTATTTCAATAGTATTAACCTCTCTGTATTGTCACCCAGTCACCTTTATAAATTAAGACTCACAAATCACTTATGCTCAGCACAGAAGGGAGTTATGTTTTAGTGAGTAAAATGGAAGAAGAAGAAAAGAGGATTTTAAAAGATCCTATTTATTAGTATGCACACCTACCCCTTTCTACTCGGATTTGGTGGATGACGCCAAAGATGGTAGGGCTTTATATGAATTCAGTGTCCACACATGTGCAGAGGAGGTAAAACAAAACAGAAAGCCACCTTCCAAGAAGCTTGCGAGCATGGCATGGCAGCCAATGGAAATGGGTCTGACCTACCTCCAACCACAGGGAGCATAACTGACCGAATGATGCCACAGCTGCTGGCTTTGAAATCCATCTTGCATTTGTGCTGAGGCCACACGTCCCACCAGCTGTGCCCAGCCAATGTCTTGTGGCAGGGCTACTAAGGCACATGTGTTCCTAAAAGATCTCTCCTAATGGTGGATTTTGCCTCCACGACTCCCCTTCTAATTTGTCCAGCCTTCATTACACTGCATGGTAATGCAGGATGTTTCTATCCAACCTTCTTTCCCCCTTTCCCTCACTTGCTTTTAGGACCTAATGACTCTCCATGTTTTCTCTCACAGGACATTTCTTCCCTTGCATGTTTTTGTTAAAATCTTTGCCTATTTGATCTTATCTTCTCAAAGGACACAGGACTAGCATATATAGAAAAAAGTGCCTTAATGGAGTGCCTGGGTGGCTCAGTCGGTTAAGCGTCCGACTTCAGCTCAGGTCACGATCTCGAGGTCTGTGAGTTCGAGCCCTGCGTCGGGCTCTGTGCTGACAGCTCAGAGCCTGGAGCCTGCTTCCGATTCTGTGTCTCCCTCTCTCTCTGCCCCTCCCCCATTCATGCTCTGTCTCTCTCTGTCTCAAAAATAAATAAACATTAAAAAAAAAAAAAGTGCCTTGGGAATCATTGCTCTAATGATAAAGTTAGTACCGTGGAGCCATTCACTAAGCCTGGTTTTCTGAAAAGTGCTAGTTGGTACACTTAGACTAGGCTTAGTGGCAACATAACATGAAAATAAATTTTAAAACCAACCGTGTTTAAATGCCAGCTTTAACATTTACTACATGTATGTCTTTGGGTAAGGTATTTAACTTTTCTGAACTTTGGTTTCCCCCCTTCCCACTTAGGCTTGGTTTGAGGAATAAATTAGAATGTAAAACATTCAGCACAGTACTTGGCAATGGTGCTTAATCAGGGATGCTAGTAATTAATAGCTTTGAGATTTCACTCATTCATTTATTCATTTATTTATTTGACAAACATTGGAATCCTTGATGTAGATTAGGCAGAATGTTCCTTGCTGGGATTGCATTAATGAATGTGGCAGTGCCTGTTCTTTTTTTTTTTTTTTTAAGTTTATTTATTTTTGAGAGACAGAGAAAGAGAGAGAGAGAGAGAGCTAGTGGGGGGAGGGGCAGAGAGGGATTGAAAGAGAGAGAGAATCCCAAGCAGGCTCCACACGGTCAGTATGGAGGCCAATGAAGAGTTCGAACTCATGAACCATGAGATCATGATCTGAGCCAAAGTCAGATGCTTAACCAGCTGAGCCACTGAGGCTCCCCGACAGTCCCTGTTCTTAAGGTTTAGAGACTGACAGGGTCGGCAGACATGTGAACAGATCAATTCTGTATAGCGTGATAGAGGTAGTTACAGACATTCCACTTACTGAGAACTGTGTAAATGGGAATAAAGAATCATCATTTTCCAGGGTAAAGAGATTTTACGGTCTCTTCTTTCCAATTGTGCCAAGCACTGGGAAAGGTGCTGAGGGACTAATACATCAAATAAGATAGTCCCTGTCCTCCAGAAGCTTTCTGTCAAGTGAGAAAATGCATAGCAATCAGGGAAGGGCTGCTTGTTGAGACAGGGAAATAGCATTACACTAATGTCCTAGTTTTTGTTTTGTTTTATTTTGAAAGTAGTCTCCACACTCCACATGGGGCTTGAACTCACAACCCTGAGATCAAGGGTCTCATGCTCCACCAACTGAGCCAACCCGGAGCTCCCTAACCCCCTAATCTGTTGCATTTTCCACTTAACTTGTAGCTTCCACATACCTACCATTCAACATGTTATTTATAGCAAATTTGGCATCTGACTTACAGTCTTGCTCTTTCGTTTTGATTTCTGCCATTATCCTGGGTCATTTCAGCATTTAGAACCTGTCCCTTTGCTCTCACCTCACAATATTTCGACCTCTAGTCAATAGATCTTCACCCCCACTCAGTCCAGTAACTCACAAAGCCTTGCCTTAGATTGTTCCATCACCAGAATTATTCTTCCTATGAAACCTTAACCTCTAAAGCTTTTCTGTCTTTTGCCACGCCTTCCCTTCCTTCCTCTCTCATTCCGTGACTTTCCCTGTGACCTTTTCCAGATCGCCATCTTCCAACATTTCTTCATGCAGCCCCTGGGTTGCCCACTCTCCCTGCCCAGCCTATTCCACAGTTGTAATGTTGTTCCAACCACTCTCACCAGCATTCAAAATCTGCTCACCCTTTTGATCTCCCATCCCACTTTAAATCAACCCAGTTATTGGCCTTCTCTGCTCCTACTCCCAAGCTGCTGAGTACTGATAGAGAAAATCAATTCGCTACAAACTAATACCTCTGAAATGTGATTGCCAACCTCAACTGAGCAGGATACTCTTGGCAAACCAGTGCTCCTATGCTCTCTTTGTTCCTTTACAACAGCTCATTCCCCACTCTCCTGGAGTACTGTACTGTCTTCACTTGTGTTCTCAGCAACTGATCTTGCTCTTTCCTTCAAAGACTGAAAGACATGAAGTAGAATCTCTCTCCACATCTTGCCCTCCCAGACTTATTTCCCATCCTCTCTCCTTCATGATTTAGGTATCTGTCCTTCATCTAAACCCTGAATCCCCCTTGTCCAGCATTTTAGGGACTTCCCTCTACCTCCCTCTCTGATTTTCAACTTCTTTCACTGAGTACTTTCCCATAGCATTTAAAAATACTGTAGCCTCTCTCGTTTTTAAAATCCTTTCTGCAGGGCTCCTGGGTGGTTCATTTGGTCAAGTTTCTGACTCTTGGTTTTGGCTCAGGTCATGAATTCTCTACTCCTGAGTTCACACCCCACATCAGGTTCTGTGCTAACAGCGTGGAGTCTGCTTTGGATTCTCTGTCTCCCTCTCTTTCTGCCTCTCCCCTGCTTACACTCTCTCTCTCTCTGTCTCAAAAATAAATAAACATTTAAAATCCTTTCTGCAGCTCTCAATTCCATTCTAACTACACCTTCTTTTTAAAAAATCTCTCCTTTCAGGGAGCCTGGCTGGTTCAGTTGGTGGAAAATGCAACTTTTGATCTTGGGGTGTGAGTTCAAGCCCCACGTTGGGCATAGAGATTACTAAAAAATATAAAAATGAAAAATTTAAATCTCTCCTTTGCCTCATTTCTTACTGCAGTCTGGCTCATATCACTACAGAAATCACACTTGCTAAGAGTTCTAATTACATTTTGTTGCTAAATCCACAAGTCTCTATTTTATTTAACTCGTATAAATTTGATGTTCTTAATTACATTTTTTCTATCTTGGCTGTAGTCATACTTTCCCTTTTACTTCTTCTTCATGTTCTCTTCCTCCACCTCTGCCCTAAATCCCCAATCAGCAGGATTTCTTCTTACCTTGCAGATAATTATCCTGGATAATTTTATAAATGTAAATTCTATGGCTCTAGTAATGACTGTATTTAATGACTTCTAAATCTAAATATTCAGTCAATATACTTGTATCCAAATGCCTTTTTTAAAAATTTAATATATATACTTTAGATAAGCTCTTCACCTAACATGGGGTTTGAACTTACCCCCACAAGATCAAGAGTTGTGTGCCCTACCAACTGCCCCAACCAGGTGCCCCTACTTGTATCCAAATGTCTTTTAGAAATTTCAACTTGAGGGGCGCCTGGGTGGCTCAGTCGGTTAAGCGGCTGACTTCGGCTCAGGTCATGATCTCACGGTTGGTGAGTTCGAGCCCCGCGTCAGGCTCTGTGCTGACAGCTCAGAGCCTGGAGCCTGTTTCAGATTCTGTATCTCCCTCTCCCTGACCCTCCCCTGTTCATGCTTTGTCTCTCTCTGTCTGAAAAATAAATAAACGTTAAAAAAAATTTTTTTTTAAAGAAATTTCAACTTGAGAGGCACCTGGGTGGTTCGGTGGATTAAACTTCTGACTCTTGATTTCGGCTCAGGTCATGATCTTATAGTTGGTGACATCGAGCCCACATCAGGCTCTGCACTAACAGTGCAGTGCTTAGGATTCTCTCTCTCCCTCTCTCTCTCTGCCCCTCTCCCATTCTCTCTCTCTCAAAAATAAACAAACACTTTAAAAAAAAAAAAAAAAAGAAATTTCTACCCGAATCCTTAATATGGGACTACTAGCAGTGAAACTCTAGAATCTCTTTCTCCAAAAGTACTCATTTATCTTGTATTCTCTCTTCTGCAACAGATAGCAACAAAATTGACTGCATTTCAAAGCCAGAAATCTAGGAGTAATTTTTTCTGCTATTCAATCATGCATTCAAATATCAATTGAGTACCTATCTTATGCCAGGAACTCTACCTCTTTGATATCTCAATCTATCTATCCATCCATCAACCTTTCTATCCTCCATACCAATGTCTTAGTTCAGGCCTTCATCGTCTCTTGTGTGGAAGAGACTCCCAAATGATTTGCCTAAGATCAAAGTTGGCATATCACTAAAACCAACTCTATCTGAATAAGGAATTTATCAGAAGGCAGTAGAGGCTCACAGAATCAATCAATGAGAGAACCAAGTATCAGACTTGGAAAATAGGCAGAAACTGAGGCAGCTCCAAAGAGTCATGAAGCAGGACACACAACAGTGATCTTTAAGCAGAAATAATCTGGATAGAACATCCCTGCCCATCCAACACAACTGCTAACGGATTTATGTTTACCTCACTTACTCCTTGATTGAAATCCTTGGTGGAAACAATCAATTGATTGATACTAGTTCGTACACCTAGCTGGCTGCTAAGGGCCAGGGAGAAACATCTGAATTCTTTAGGGAGAGGAAGGCATTGCTACCTGCCAAAATAAATACAATATGGAATTCCCCAAGTCTTGGGGGACAGGGGGTAGCGGAGAGGAATGCTTCATGGGCTTACCCATCTCTGTGAACTGGCTTTCTTCTCCTGGAATGCCTGTCCTCCAGCTATCTCTCTCATTCTCTGAAAGACTTTAGATTTAATTTCCTCAGGAGAACTCCCATAACCGTCCTCCTCCCACCTCAGTCTGAGTTAGATGAGCTCTTGTGTATCCCCATTACCACCTTCATATATCTCTGTCATGGTACTTTTCTATTTGACACTTTACCTCCCTTTCCCAGGTTATGGACTCTTTAAAATTAGGAACCATTTCTTATTTGATGAGTTCCAAGGATCTAGCCAAGAATCCAGTCCAACGGAAATGATCAGCTGGGGTAAGATGCCTTAGTGGGTAGTGTTGGAAAGCCCCAGGTCATTGAAAATTGAGAAGAGAGAAAAGAAGGTTGAGTGCCAGTGACAAAGGACCTATTTTGAATTTGCCTAGAGCTGAAAAATCTCATCAATATATGTTAAATCATGTTCCTAATGGTTTCCTAACATCCTACATAACAGTGACTTTCCCTGACCTTATAATTAGGTTTTGGGCTTCTGTCTAAATTTAGGTTTACAGCAACCCTTTCCTTGCATCTGAGTTCCAGCTCAAATGCTGCCTCTTCTATAAAGCCTTTCCTGATTTTCCAAGGGGATTTATTCTTCTCTCCTTGAGGGCAAGGACCAAGTCTGTCTTTATTAACCTTACTCTTCCTAGGACTTGGCAAAGTGCCTGGCACAGAGTAGGTAATGAATGTTTATGTATGACTGACAATCACTATGCGAAGCATAAAGGGTAAGTTGAAAAGCAAAGGAATAGAGAAGCTATAAAGCCTCCAAAATTCTTTTTTTTTTTTTTTTAATTTTTTTTTTTCAACGTTTTTTATTTATTTTTGGGACAGAGAGAGACAGAGCATGAACGGGGGAGGGGCAGAGAGAGAGGGAGACACAGAATCGGAAACAGGCTCCAGGCTCCGAGCCATCGGCCCAGAGCCTGACGCGGGGCTCGAACTCACGGACCGCGAGATCGTGACCTGGCTAAAGTCGGAGGCTTAACCGACTGCGCCACCCAGGCGCCCCTAAAGCCTCCAAAATTCTTTAGTGGCCCCAGGTTTAGTTCACAGCTACTGTCTCTCACTTGTTATGCTAACTGGAAGTCCTAATTGATTGCCACTCAATCTTCTATTCCTGACTTACTCTGCTACTGCTATCCCTACCCCCCCTCCCAAATATCCCTATCCCCACAGCTGCAATGATCCCATTTTCATCAAAATGTTATAAATTACTCCCAGAATTGTAAAGAGTTTTGTGGACCCACACCCCAGCAAAACAACTATAATTGGTGAAAATGATTAAGAAAAACAACAACATTTAAAGTCTCTGGAAATTGTCCTGAGGGTATATAGCAAGTGATGAAACATTTATTCAAGAAAATCTACTAAAATTTAGTAAGAACAGATAGATTCTGTAGCACTTAAGCCACTCATTCTCAAACTCACCCCCCCCCCCCCCAAATCAATGAGACACAAGCTATACTTCCAGTGGGTATGGTCAAGAGGTGGGGCTCACCCCAGCTGCCAATCAAGGATATCTTCTTGGGAAGGGCAGGTCACCAGCATTCCTCATCCCCCACATCCCTGTTGACTAGGCTAATTTCCAGGTAAGTGTCACCGAGAGGTCAAGGCACCCTTCAACCAGCCAGCCCCCAATGGTATGTTAGTTTCAGTGAAAAAAAAGGCATATCAAGCAGACCAGAGACTAACACCCTAGCCCAACACTCTGCTTGTAAAACTGACTGACTTTATTTTAAACAAAGTGTGGGGAAGTTCAAGCCCAACGAGTCTCACAGTTTGTGGGTTCAAGCCCTGTGTCTGGCTTCATGCTGATAGCACAGAGCCTGCTTGGGATCCTCTCTTCCCCTCCCCCTGTCATGTGTGTGCGCTCACGCTCGCTCTCTCTCTCTCTCTCTCTCTCTCTCTCTCAATCTCAAAATTAATTAATTAATTAATTAATTAAAAATAAAATAAAGTAAGTTGTTTCAAAAATGGGCAAAAGATTTGAATAGATACTTCTCCAAGGAAGATAAACAAATGGTCAACAAGCACATGAAAATATGCTCAATATTATATTATTCATTATTAGGGAAATGAAAATCAAAACCACTATGATATAGTACTTCATATTTACTAGAATGACTATAATCAAAAAGACAGATTCTTTTTAGTTTAAATAAGTTGAATTTTTTAAAAAAGTCAAATAATGACAAATGTTGGCAAGGATGTGGAAAAAATGGTATCCTCATCTGGCTGCTGCTGAGTATTTAAAATAATGCACCTCCTTTAGAAAACAGTGTGGCAGTTCCTCAAAACTTTAAACCCAGAGTTACCATATAACCTCGCAATTCCACTCCTAAGCATAGAACCAGAGAAATGAAAACATATGTCCGCACAAGAACTGATACATCCAATGTTCATAACAACATTATTAATAAGAGCCAAAAGGCGGAAGCAACTCAAGTGTCTATAAACTCAAGAATGGAGAAATAAAAAGTGGTATATCCATACAATGAGATTTTACTCAGGAATAAAGAGAAGGGAAGCACTTATTCGTGCTACAGCATGGATGATTTTTAAAACATTACCCTAAAGGGGCTCATGGGTGGCTCAGTTGGTTAAACGTCTGACTTTAGCTCAGGTCATGATCTCGCAGTCTATGATTTCCAGCCACCGCATCGGGCTCTGTGCTGACAGCTCAGAGCCTGGAGCCCACTTTGGATTCCATGTCTCCCTCTCTCTCTGCCCCTCCCCCATTCGTGCTCTGTCTCTCTCTGTCTCTCAAAAAATAAAAGAAAATAAAGCTAAAAATTAAAAAAAAAAAATGACCTTTAAATAAATAATAAAACATTACTCTTATCTAGGGCACCTGGCTGGCTGGCTCAGTCAATAGAGCATGCGACTCTTGATGTCAGGATTGTGAGTTCAAGCCCCACATTGGGTGTAGAGATTACTTAAAAAATAAAATCTTAAAAAATATATACAAATAAAAACATTATGCTAAGTGAAAGAAGCCAGTCACAGAGGCTACCTATTGTGCGATTCCATTCCTGTGAAACATCCAGAGTGGATACAGAGACAGAGGTAAATTGGTGGTGGCCTGGAGTTGAGGTGCCAGGGCAGGGCAGGGGGTGGGAATAGAGAGTGACTGCTGATGGGCATGCAGCTCATTGAGCGGGTGTATGATACATTTTAAAACTGATGGTGGTGATGGCTGCACACTTCTGTGAATATATTAAAAAGCACCAAATTGTGCACTTTAAATGGGTTAATTATGTGGTATATGAATTACATCTCAACAAAGCTGTCATATTTTTAAAATTTATATAAACTCTTTCTTTCGAGAAGCCCATCCTACCCAAAATTGCTGTCAGAACTAGAGTTGACAGTGAGAAAGTTTCTTCCTTTTTTTTTTTGATGTTTATTTATTTTTGAAAGAGACAGAGAGAGAGAGTGGGGGAGGGGCAGAGAGAGAGAGGGAAACACAGAATCCGAAGCAGGCTCCAGGCTTTGAGCTGTCAGCTCAAACCCATGAACCATGAGATCGTCACCTGAGCCAAAGTCGGAAGCTCAATGGACTGAGCCACCAAGGCGCCCCAGTTCTTCCTTGTTTTTATCCTTGAAGTCCAGAGACTTTGCCCTGCTCAGCATTTCCTTACATGGATAAGGAGACAGACCTATGGATGGATAATTACAATGCTACGTGTGAAGACCTGTAACAGAGAGACAATTGGTATAGCACAGCAAGCACAGGGTTTTTTAAGCCAGATGGTCCTAGGTTTGAATCCCAGCTCTGCCTACTACCAACCTCCACTTCCTCTACAAATTGTGTGCAATAATAATGAGCCATGGCACTGCTGAAGGAATCAAAGGAAATACTGTCATCAAACCATCTGTCGCAATGCCTAGCATGAGGCCCTGCCCAGCAGGGCTTCTCACACTTCTTTATGCAAGGGAATCACCTGAGGATCCTGTTAAATTGCAAATTCTGATTCAGTAGGTCTGGGGTGAAGCCTGAGAGTCTGCATTTCTAACAAGCTCCCAGTGATGCTCCTAGTGTTTGTTGAGGACCAATTTAAGTAGCAAGACTATAAAGTACCCTACGTATAAAGTGCCAAGGAGTATAGAGGAGGAAGCAGCAAATTAATTACTTCTTCAAGAAAATAGAAGGCCTTGGGGCACATGGGTGGCTCAGTTGGTTAAGCAGCCAACTTCAGCTCAGGTCATGATCTCACAGTCTGTGGGTTCAAGCCCTGCGTCAGGCTCCATGCTGACAGCTCAGAGCCTCGAGCTGCTTCAGTTCTGTGTCTCCCTCTCTCTCTCTGCCCCTTCCCCCGCTCTCAAAAATGAATAAACATTAAAAAAAATTTTTTTAAAAGAAAAGAAAAAGAAAATAGATGGTCAGAGCTGGACTTTCCTTGAAGAATTGGTAAGGGAATTTGTCAGGAATGAGAAGGACAGATTGCATTCCAGGCAGGAGAGGGAATGAGTTAAGACCTTAGCTTTCCATAGAAGTGGAAGGTGACTTTGGAAAGAATTTCAGGAATGTGGTGAGCAGCAGCCAGAAACTGGGAAAGTAGATTGTAAATGGTCTTAAACCTGATGCTAATGAGTTTTAATTTTAACCTAGGCCAGTGGTTCTCAAATTATGGCCCTTGATCAGCATCATCCCCCAATTTGTTAGAAATGCACGTTTTAGGGGGTGGCTGGCTGGCTCAGTGGGTAGAGCATGTGACTCTTGATCTCAGTTTAAGCCCCACATTGGGTGTGGAGCCTAGTTAAAAAGAGAGAAAAAAAAAAAGAAATGCACATTTTAGGACCCACCCCAGACCTATGGAATAAGATACACAGGAGAAGGGCCCACCAATCTGTGTTTGAACAAGTCCTGCAGTTAATGCTGATTGCTAAAATTTGAGAACCGCTAGCCCAGGGTAATGGGGGTGAGGCACTGGGAGGCCCCTTAAATGGCAGAGTGAGGTGGTCAGATTTGTGTTGTAGAAAGTTGGCTTGGCAGCTGAGATGCATTTGATGAGAAGAGCAAGATGGCAACACAACCAGTGAGGAGGTGTGGGAATCCAGGTGAGAGAAAGTGGGACCTGGCCCAGGATGATGGCTGAGGGAGGAAAGAAGAGAGACCTGGCCTAAGAATTAAGAAGGTAGACTCAGTAACACCTGGAGACCAACTGGATGAGATCTGTGAGGGTAAATGCAGAATAGAAGATTCCAAAGTTTCTATCTTAGATAACTGAGTGGTTGGTGAAAAAATGAATTAAACTGTGGATAGACTGAATTTGCTTCAGGGCCACTCAAGGGGAAATGTCTTAAAGGTACTTGAAAATAAATATTTAAGAAAATAATGGCCCAGGTTCAGAACAGAGGCCTAAATTCATGGTCAAGATTTGAAACTCATTGGTACGTAATGGGCAGTTCAACCTGTACCTTTGGGGAAACTTATTCAAGAAATGAGAACAGACCAATGACAGAAGATCTAGAAACCTCAGTATTTAGGCATTGGCAGAGAAAGAGGAGGTTGGGATAGAAATTGAGAAAGAATTATCAAAGAAGTTGATGAGAATAAGGAAAGAAACACATTGAAGAAATCTCATGTGTCATACAGGAATGTCCTTGGCTAGAAATAATAGAAAACCTGGCAACAAGTTGTTTAAGCAAATGATATTTTTCTCACAAAGCAAGTTGGCGGTCTAGACCTGGTACAGAGACTCAATACTATCCTTAAAGACGCAGACTCCTGCTTTCTTTCTGTGCTACCATTTTTAAGGTTTTGGCTTATAATCTTATATTTGAAGGATGGCTGCTGGACCTTCAGGAATCACATCCAAATTTAGAGGGACAGAAGGGCAAAGGCAAAACTAGCTACAACTCTCCTCCTTCTTTGGGAGTCTCTTTTCATTCACTGAACTATGGATTCATCTTGTTGGCTACTGAGCCACATGGTCATTCCTGGCTGCAGGGGATGGTAAAAAATTGAGTGTTCAACCTTCCAGCTTCTATAGAAGAAGACAAGGGATTGTGGGTAGGGAATGAATGTGAAGTGTGCTAAGTTGTTTTGTATGTCATCTACTGAAGGAGAAGACAGGGTGACAAAAGGGGAAGAGGATAGGCACAGCTTCTTATGCCTTTGTTGTTGCATAAATAAATCTTTTGTGCAAAATGTAAATGTAAACATTGTACAAGCAGTATACAGTTAAGGGTCAAAGAAAAGTTTTCCCAACTATTATACCCAATACTATCGTGTTTTGTTTTGTTGCTTTGTTTTTTTACTTTGACGCAGACTGCGTGGGGGCACCGGGTGGCTCTGTCGGTTAAGAGTCGAACTCTTGATTTCCACTCAGGTCATAATCTCACCATTCATGAGTAAGAGCCCTGCGCTGGGCTCTGCGCTGACAGCTCAGAGCCTGCTTGGCGTTCTCTCTCTCTCCCTCTCTCTCAGCTCCTCCCGCCCTCCCCCCTCCTCAAAATAAATAAATAAACTTTAAAAAAAGAAAAAAAACCAGACTGCCTGAATTTTGGGCCATGAATTCATTGTATACACAAACTCTGCTCAGATTCTCCACTTGGTCTTTTCTACAATGAATACAATACAAAACAGCAGGGAAAATTCCCTGACAGTTTCTCCTCCTTTTGTTCCTTTTATAATGTGAACAATTCTTCTCTAGGCACATTTATGACTGTTCCGACATTATATGTTGCTTAGTTGGAGAACACCAAATCTGGATGCATTTACTCTGAACATATGAATAAGGCATTTTATAAGCATAGGAGGAGAAACATAATGGTCATACAACATAAGAGATTGGAGATGTTTGGAGAATAAAAGTTATTACCCATGTGGTTTGTATCACTGCCAAGGTCAATTTGTAGAAGATTGCTCTTCTGAAATTGCTCAACTGATATCTCCGACTCACTTGCATTGGAGGAACTGAGAACTGATTACAGGGGCAACATCCCCAAATCTGCCACTGTGAAGGCAGATTAAGACTTCTAACATCAGGGTCAACAGGATAGCACTCTCAGCAGCAATTGATTTTTGAAAACTGATATATGCAATATTCTTTGTTTTGGCTCAGGCAAGGCCGCCAGAGGCCTCTTATACTTGGGGATGAGGGCTATTTACAGTCAGGATTATACCTCTTGACTAAGGGCATTTGGGGGCATTTCTAGAACAGATGGATCATAAAATAGAAAGCCAGGAAACATCCTGATAAAAACTAGCAGAGGATAATACACATCAATATCATCAAGGAAATTAAAGGTTATTAAAAATTCTGTCAGAAAATAAGCTCAGCACCAGTGTCATTATTTATCTTTCATAACAGAGAGCTGTAGTATAGAAGTTCATTTCAAAAACATTAAACAATAATGAAAATATCTCAGTATTGTATTACCTGGACACCTAAAAGCTAATTAAAGACAAGGAAATGTAACCAAAATAAAATCAGAAGTCTTTAGGCTTTAAAAACTTGCCCTGAGGTTCAAGTAGAATTATTTTGGCAGAGTACCTGGGTGGTTCAGGTGGTTAAGTGTCCCACTCTTGGTTTCAGTTCAGGTCATGATCTCATGGTTTGTGAGTTTGAGCCCCACATCAGACTCTGCATGGACAATACAGAACCTGCTTGGGATTCTCTCCCTCTCCCTCTGACTCTCCCCTGCTCATGCGCTCACTCTCTCTCTCTCTCTCTCTCAAGAATAAAAAAAAAAGTTAAAAAATAAGAACTATTTTGTACATTCCCCTTTTTACATGATCTATATTCCACCTAAACCGACTCATATTGGTTGGTTGGAAATTTTGTATTTTTTTTGCCTTTACCTTTACAAGTAATTTTCAGAAATTTTTAACCTATGCTCGGAGACTACTCAAAAAAAGGTTTTTTAATATTTATTTATTTTTAAGAGACAGAGAGACAGAGTGTGAGTGGGGAAGGGGCAGAGAGAGAGAGAGAGAGAGAGGGAGATACAGAATCTGAAGCAGGCTCCAGGCTCTGAGCTGTCAGCACAGAGCCTGATGCAGGGCTTGAACCCACCAGCCATGAGATCATGACCTGAGCTGAAGTAAGACGCCCAACTGACTGAGCCACCCAGGCACCCCTCAGAGACTTCTTTTTAAAAAATAATAATTAAAAAAAACCTTTATTGAGATACAATAAAATTTACAATGAACATTCATGTACAAATTTTATGTAGACGTATGCTTTCACTTCTTTTCAATATTTGCCTGGGAGAGTAACTGCTGGGTCATATGGTAACTCTGTGTTTAACATTTTGAGGAACTGCCAAGCTGTTTGCCAAAGTGGCTACACACCCTTTTACATTCCCATCAGCAATGTATGAGAGTTCCAATTTCTCCACATTTAGGGTTCCAAGTAAAGCCACATTTAGAGGCTTTATTTTTATGTGAAACAAACACAGAGGACCCAACCACCAGTTCCAGTCATAGAAAGTTTCCTTTCAGGGCAAAAAGAAAAAATTTTTTGCCTTTTTTTGCATGAATGAAAACATGTCTTGCATCATCTTCCCCATTCCCAAAGTTTGTATTCCATGGTAACTGCATAATCCACACAGAGTAGAAGCACTAAGGGTTCCTGGTGGCTTAATTGGTGGAACACGCAACTCTTGATCTCAGGGTTGTGAGTTTGAGCCCCATGCTGGGTGTAGAGATTATGTAAAAATAAAATCTTGAAAAAAAAAAAGCACACTACCTGATTTCTTTTGGGTTATGATACGGTCCAATAAGATCTAAAAGGATGGGACGTAGTTTTGCCAAAATTCAAATAGGCCAACCAGACATTTGGTTTCTTGTTTGGGGATAGTCTTTTATTTATTTATTTTTATTTATTAATGATTTTTTATTCTTGGGGCGCTTGGCTAGCTCAGTCAGAAGAGCATGTGACCCTTGATCTTGGGGTCATGAGTTCGAACCCCACATTGGGTGTAGAGTTTCCTTAAATGAATACAAATTTTTTAAAAAATATATTTTTTAAAATGTTTATTTATTTTTGAGAGAGGGAGAGACAGAGCGCAAGCAGGGAAGGGGCAGAGAGAGGGGGAGACACAGATTCCCAGGTCGGCTCCAGGCTCTGAGCTGTCAGCACAGAGCCCCATCACAGGGTTTGAACTCATTGACTGTGAGATCATGACCTGAGCCAAAGTCGGATGCTTAACAGACTAAGTCACCCAGGCGCCCCAGGATTTTTTATTCTTAAGTAATCTCTACACCAACGTGGGGCTTGAACTCAACGACCGTGAGATTAAGAGTCACCCACTCCACCAACAGAGCCAGCGAGGTGCCCAATAATCACTTATTTTTAACTGCCTGAATGTAATTCCCAGGCACTAACAACAGTTTGCTTGGGGCTGTAAAGAAGTGAGGTTCTCATTTAAGAAGTCTAATTAGTATCTGCAACCTATAAGGGAACGTCATTACCTTAAGGGCTCTGGGGCTTCACTCATGTTAATTTTAGGAAGGGTGGGTGGATTTCCCAGGGAGTAGGCCAGGATACCTGAATCTCCGGGTCAGAAATTAGCAACAATTTTCCACCTGAGCCAGCTTCTGCCTCAGGCAGAATTTTGAGTTCACCATCCTTTCAGACTTTCCTTGTTTCCCTGATTGCTGCTTTCAGTCTGCCCATAGAGCTCCTTGCCACTGGAGCCTTGCACACAGCTGTTTGGCACTTCTCCCAGAGTAAGGCCCCTCCAACTATCCTGGGTCAGTGTCAATGCTCTTGGAACCTACTTGACAAACTTCAGTAATAGTTTTTTTTTTTTTTAATTCATATTTTACATTAAACATCCATAACTGCCATTTTCCTCCCACACTTTTACTGAGTAAGAGACCAGTGGGCAACCTAAACCACCAACCTCCCTTTCTCTCTCTCCTTTCCCACCTTTGCTTTTCCCGCTTGAGAGGCTATAAGACCCCAAACTGACTATATTTTTTTCCGAAGACTTGAAAATAAGTTTAAGTGTATTGTCAAGATCTCCCTGATCTCAGCCTTATTTAAATAAAACTGTTTGAAATTTAAAACTTATTTAACATTTTAGTTGCCGTGGCTCTATCATTTTAATCTTATATACTTGAGAATAAGAAATCACCTCTGAAGTATGATTGTGTCAGAAGCATGGAAACATAGGTAAGAGTTTCTCATACATATTTAATCTGAATATTAACCTGTTTTTACCAGTTTTATCTGATCAGATAACATACAGAAATTTCACAAATGATTTTTAAATTCTTACCCATAGAAGTTAGACATCTCAATTTTAATATTTTTAACTTGATACTCGGTATAGAGAAATAATTCTCTAACATCAGAAAACAGCAGCGCAAGTAAAACAATAAAGGGCAACTGACACTCAGTATGGAATGGGGGTGGGCAGGAAGACAATGGGGAGTGATGGGACCATCCCCTGAAGGCCATAGGGTTTCTCTAAATGGGACTGCAGCTTTCCAGCTGCATCCATGGCGTGGCAGCTAAGTTCTCAGACCCTGGTGCCAGACGGCCTGGGTGTGCAACCCAGCTCCTCCACTTCCTAGCTGTCTGACAAGTTACTCAACCCTTCTGGGCTTTAGTTTTCTCTTCCTTAATAGAGAGGAAGAAGAAGAAAGTTGTTATTTAGATTAAATTTGTGATGTGCTTGGAACACTGCTTGATACATACATAGTGTTAGCTAATATCTGATTATACCAAGGTGGGTCCAGGTTATACAGCTTCTGGTTTTTCACAGAAAGAGAAATCCAGGTTATTATGTGAAATTTCTCAATGTTCAGAGTGTTGGCTTGTTTAAAGCAAAGTGTGACACTGTAGGCTATGACTGCGCAACCCCTCTAAACTATACTTTTCTTAAAATTTTATTTAGTTAACATACAGCACAATATTGGTTTCAGGAGTAGAATTCAGTGATTCCTTACTTACACACAACACCCAGCGCTTATCCCAACAAGTGCCGTCCTTAATACCCATCACCCATGTAGTTCATCTCCTCCCACCTTCCTCCATCAACCCTCAGTTTGTTCTCTATTGTTAAGAGCCTCTCCCCCCAACCCGCCGCCACTTTTCCATATATTTGTCTGCTTTGTTTCTTAAATTCCACATATGAGTGAAATCATATGGCATTTGTCTTTCTCTGATTGACTTACTTTGCTTAGCATAATACATTCTAGCTCCATCCACGTCATTGCAAAAGGCAAGATTTCATTATTTTAATGGCTGAGTAATATTCCATTATATATTATATATACATACTACATATAATACAAACACACAACGGCTTCTTTATCCATTCATCAGTCGATGGACATTTGGGCTGTCTCCATAGTTTGGCTATTGTTGATAATGCTGCTATAAACATTGAGGTACAGGTAACCCTCCAAATCTGTATTTTTGTATCCTTTGGGTAAATACCTAATAGTGCAATTGCTGGATCCTAGGGTAGCTCTATTTTCAGTTTTTTGAGGGACCTCCATATTGTTCTCTAGAATGATTGCAGCAGTTTGCATTCCCACCAACAATTTAAGAGGGTGCCCCTTTCTCCGAATATTTGCCAACACCTGTTGTTTCTTGTGTTGTTAATTTTAGCCATTCTGACAGGTGTGAGGTGGTATCTCATTGTGCTTTTGATTTGTATTTCCCTGATGATGAGTGATGTTGAGCATCTTTTCATGTGTCTGTTAGCCATCTGGATGTCTTCTTTTATTTTTGAGAGAGAGAGCAAGTGGGGAGAGGCAGGGAGAGAGGGGGACAGAGGATCCGAAGTGGGCTCTATACTGACAGCAGAGAGCCCGATGTGGGGCTCAAACTCACAAACTGTAAGCTCATGACCTGAATCAAAGTTGGATGCTTAACCAACTGAGCCACCTGAGTGCCCCTTTCTAGATGTCTTCTTTGGAAAAATGTCTATTCATGTCTTCCACCCGTTTCTTAACTGGGTTAATTGTTTTTTGGGTGCTGAGTTTGAGAAGTTCTTTATAGATTTTGGATACTAACCCTCTATCCAATATGTTATTTGCGAATATCTCCCATTTCATAGGCTGCATTTAGTTTTGTCGATTGTTTCCTTTGCTGTACTTTCATTGCAATCTCACCAACTCTCACCAACTACCTGTTAAATGGTATTTTGACAGCACCACCCACCAGTTCTCCTCTGAGCCCCAGGGTCCTATGTAGGGATGCCTGTTTCATCTTGTCAGGGGAATACTTAAAATGTCCCAAAGGGAATTATTGATTCACCCAATCCCCAACACACAAAATCTGTTCTTCCTCCACGTTCCTCTTCTCAGTAAATGGCACTCAGCCATCTCAGCAAATCCACTGTTTGCCAATGCCAGAAACCTGGGAGCCACCCTCTATTTTTCTCCCTTCTGATCTTCTCCTCCCAGGCCTACCTCCACTTGTGCAGGTGAATGCGGGCTGAAGAGGCCTGGCTAAGGAGGGGACTGAAATCCAACCTCCAGCGTACAGGACTGTGTCTGCCTAAAGGATTGGGTTGGTTTTTCTTCGTGCATTTGACTTAGCAGAGTTCAGTCTCTCCCCAATTCATTACCAAGGCTCTTGGTATTTTGTCCACAATTCTTGAATCTATCTACTTCCCTCCATCTCTGCTGTTCAGTGTAAGCCATCCTCATTTTTCGTCTGGGGGACTCAAATTGCTTTGTAACTGTCTAGCTGCTTCTTTGTTCACACACCCTTCCAGTCATCCCCACCCATTCGCCAAGGTAAGCAATCTTTTTAAAAGGGCAAATAAAATACATTACACCCCTGTTTAAAACTCTTTAATTACTTCCTGTTGTTCTTATGGCAAAGATCAAAATCATAACACCATGTCCTGTGTGATCTTGCTCCCAGCCTCATCTCCAGCCATTTTACTCTTGCTTAAGTTACCCTGGGCTTTCTTCTTACCTTGTCTTAAGCATTATTATCATGCCCAAACAGCTTCTACTGCCTTCAGGGTTTCACTTAATGTCTTTTCAGGGAGGCCTTTTCTACCTCCATATTAAATGTGCTCCCTCTGTGCTGTGCTGTCTTCACTATGCCCATTTCCTTTATAGAGCTTATCTCTGTTATGAAAATGTGCACACTGAGTGCATATGTGTAGAAATTTGTAGCTATGTTATTTCTTATTAAATGAGGCAAACTTTTTTTTCAGAGGCTGTCATTGCTCTTGGGGACTGGGCTGAACTTAAACTTGCCAGTTAAAGTTATCTGGTCTTAAAAGATCTCATTTGAGGTAAATATTCTGTCAGCTTAAAATTGCAGTCCTGCCAGAACTTTCCCTTCCACACCTTGACTTCCCAAGATGGCCTGCAAGATCAAAGGGAAGGTTAGAAGCAGTGGCCAGAGGGGTCTCAGATCTGTGTGCAGAGTTAAGAGCTGTAGCCAGGGTCCTCACTGTCTTCTGCTCCCTAGTCACTCCTGATCACCACAGCCCTGAGGTTGTTGACTGGCAAGCTCGTGATCTATTGCTTCAGCACCGTGAAATTCATATGTCTCACTTTCTCACCCCAGCCCCTCCAATCCCTGCTCCTTTCATCAGCTGACTTGGGAACCCTTTTGCTCTTGCTGGAGGCTTCAGCTCTGCTCATCCTTGGGGTCTTAGTCACATTCTCCAGCCATCCCCTGCCATTCAATCCACCACTGCCCCTGGCTTAGGATCACCTAGTCCCTGGCACATTGTCCCATCCATGGCTCTCAACCATGCTATTTTGCCTGTCAGGGAGCATCGAGAGAAGTCTGGGTTTCTGGCACACCATCTGCAAGGTGTGGACAACTAGCAGCATCATCCTCTCTCTCCCCAATACCCCTACTCCTGAGCCCTGCTCAGTGTGAGACATTTGCCAGAATTGTTCAGCCTTCTAAGCTGGGCTAGGGGAACTGGGTTTCTAGCCCCACTCAATCCCTAGTCAGCTGGACACTACTATGCCCTTTTCTCAGGGTTAGACCTCAAAATCAGGGGAATATTGACCCATTCATGCTGACCTCTTACCCTACTTCTTTCTCTATGAAATTTATTTTTTACCTCCCCAATTCCTATTCTCTCTTTGGGTCTTAGCTTCAGGATAAGAGAAGCCTTTCCTGGCCTTTCAGATCAGATTGTCTGTAAATTTCACAAGGGCAGGATAGGTTTTGTTCCTTTCTGATCCTCGGTGCCTAACATAGTGCTTGGCAGACAGTGCCAGAACAGAAACGCAATAAAAAATTTGCTGAACAAATATTGTCAATCTGTCTTTACCCCTGATAGACTTTAAGGTCAGGGGGCCAGGGGTGACATGTTATAAAACCCTCAATTTCCTTATCATACAGAGTTTTGGAGTCAGTTCCTGGTCCTATTAACTCATTCATTCAACAAATACTTTTTGAGTGCATGCCACATGCAATGCACTGGGCTTGCTATTGGAGATAAAGGAGTGAACTCTTTAAAACATTTTTATTAAGCATTAAAAATTGATAACATATGTAAAGTATAAAAAATTATATAGGAAACTCTCTCTAAACTTATCACTCAGCTCCAGTGATAAATCTTTACACAGTGACTTGAACAGATTGAAGGGGAACAGAAACAGATCCCTGGACACCGGTTGGGCGGCTACAGCAGTCTTGGGCAGGAGATGATGGGGTCTGGGGTAGGGCGGTATAGGGAGAAAGAAAAAGGTGGGCTCAAAAGATATTTGGCAGGTAAACTGGACTTGATGGATTGTCACTCACTAGTTGTGTAAACTAGTTAAATCCCAACCTTTTGGAGCCCCAATTTCTGCATCTGTATCATAGGTTAGTAATAACTATTGTTATTTGTATCCCTAGAACCTAGCACAAAGCTTGGTACAAGATGATACACATACACAAATCATAGCTACTGTTACTACTGTAGAAGCTTCACATATGCCGGCAGAAGGAATATTCTGTCAAACTTGAGGCTGGAACTTGCCATCTTCTAGGATGGAAAATGATAAATGATGATGGTGCCTTTGCCAGAACCAACATCCATACTCCCCAGGCAGTGCGGCAGCACCGGCCGGGATCAGAGTCTGGGCCACCGCCAACCTCAGCTCCAGCCCGGCCAGCCTCGGCCCCAGCACCAGCTGGAGTCCTGGCCCCGCCCACATCTCTGCAAGTTCCGCCCCCGGGGCCGCGCGCGCGCGCGCGCCGCCGCCGCGCGCGTCCCGCCCCGCCCCTGCTGCTGACGTGCGGGGCCGAAAGGGAGGGACGGGCGGGCTCCGCCGAGCCTTGTGCTTCCGCGGGCTCTGGGGTCGCTGGGGCCTCGTGGCGGGGCGGCTCCGCGGAGCTTCGCCCGCTTTCGCACCTTCCTCGTGTCCTCTCGCGGCGCCCAGCTGGCCCTGCGCTTCGGCGGGAGACCCGGCAAGGGTGAGTGTTGGCGGGAGCGGGTTCCGGCCGGCCGGGCGCGCGCTCCGCTCTCCCGGGCATTGTCTGGGCGGGGGCGGCGCGGGCACGTGCGCTCCCCTCCCCCACCCGGGTGGCCGCGCGGTCCCGGGCGGAGCGGAGGGGGGAGCGAGTGACTGCGGATAGAAGAGGACCGGAGGGGCGGGCTGGTTCCGCGGTGAGTGTGTCTGTCGGAGGAGTCTTCGAAGCGGCAACCTGGAATTTGGCTGTGTGGGGGGTCCTTTTCTAAGGGGCACAGTGCTCTCTGCGGGGATGGGGGTCCCTTGGGCCCCAGTGGCCGGAGCTTTCAGGATGTTAAGCTTGGTGGCCTGTGATGGGATCGGAAATGAGATTTGGCTCCGGTACCAGCAAGTTGTGGATTTACCAAGAACGGTGAGATCTACCTCCAACCTGTCGCCATCCTTACCGCCCCCCTCCCCTGTGAAGGATGAGTGGGATTTAAAAAGGTTGGAGGATCTTCCAGGGATATGCCCGAGTTAAAGCACCAGATGTGTGAGACAGTGCGAGGTTAGAGTGGAAAGCTTGGGAAAGTGAGTAGTTGGAAGAAAGACTGGTTCGGTGGGTTGTGGCCAGATTGCAGAAGACAATGAATGAGGTTTATCTCATAATCTTTTTTTCTGTTGTGAGTGTAATTATGTTATAAAATAGAAAGTAGAGGAGGAAAATATCACCGATAATCCCATAGCCCTGACACATCATTCTTACAGTGTTTATGTTTGCTAGTATTTTCATCTAAGCTTATAACAGTTACAGTTAGAGTTTACCTACAATTTTCCATTTTCTTTTTTCCTTAAGGTGTAAAAATGCGATGTAATACACAGTATTCAACAATATCGTTTCCTCTTAATAAGCAAGTATTCATCATAGAAAAGTTTAAAAATACAAGCGAAATGAGGAAGAGTATTCATAGTTCTACTGCCTAGAGATGTTATTGTATATTTTTGGTTGTGTATATTCTTTCAAAGATAGGAGCAGATAATGCCCTGATTAGGAATTTAGTTTTCATAGGAATCCTTTGAAGGTTTTAAGAAGGCAGGTAGCATAATCTGACTGCTATGTGGAGAAAGAGGGCAAGAGTGGGGAGCTGGGAGATCAGTTAGGATGCTGTTTGCAGTACCTTGGACTAGGTCCATGGCAGGGATGAAGAGTAGAAAGATTTAAAAATATTTTGGAGGTAGAATGAACAAGACTTGGAAGTGGATTGATGAGGGAGTGGGAGAATTCTTTGCTTTTTAAAAAATATATATCTATTTTTTAATTAAGTAAACTCTGTGCCCTACGTGGGGCTTGAACTCATGAGCCTGAGAGATCGAGTCGCATGCTGTACCAACTACTCACTGAGCCAGCTGCATTCCCCGAGAATTCTTTGCTTTTTGGTATTTGTTTTGAGCAACTATGAGTAAATGGTGGCATTTACTGAGAGGGAGAAGAATGGAACAGAAGTTTGAGGTGGGAAGAATCATGAGATCTGTTTTGGGTGTATTAAATGTGAGATGCTTATCAGTTGTGAAGTTGGTAGTTGAGGAAGCAATTGGGTGAACAGGTTTGGATCTCATGGAAGAGAGAGCCAAGAGCTGTTAGATAAAAATTTGGAGTACTCAGTACATAGATGATATCGAAAGGTATAGACTGTATGAGATCACCAAGGTAAAAAGTATAGATAGAGAAGTGAAAATTGGCACTTGGTCCCCCCCAATACTTCAAGATGTAGTAGAGGAAGAAGATTGAACACAGGACAGAAGAAATAGCCAGTGAGGTAGGTGGTGGTGGTGGGGGAGGTAGGTAGGGGAGCAAAAGACCGGTGTGATGGAAACCAAGAAAAATAAGTTCACAGAAGACAAGAGAATTGGTCCATCCTTTCTTCTGAGATGTTTAATTGGTTTTGGAGGTTGTTGGTTTGGTCACTGGTATTACTTTTTTTTTTTTTTTTTAATTTTTAAGTAATCTCCACACTCAGCATGGGGCTTGACTCACAACCCAGAGATCAAGAGTCTCATGCTTCACTGACTGAACCAGCCAGGCACCCCTGGTCATTGGTATTATTATTATTTTTTAAACGTTTATTTGTTTTTGAGAGAGAGAGTATGCATATGCAAGCGGGGGACGGTCAAAGAGAGGGAGACAGGATCCCAAGCTGGCTCTGCACTGACAGCAGTGAGCCCGGTGTGGGGCTGGAACTGACAAACCGCAAGATCATGACCTGAGCTGAAGTCAGATATGTTCAACCGACTGAGCCACCCACACCCCCCCTTTGTCATTGGTATTATTATCCAGTGTTCTAGAAGTGGGAGGTGGAAACTAGATTGGAATAATTGATTGCGGCTTGAGTAAGTGAAGATAATGAGTGTGAATTACAAAAACCTGGGCCTTCTTCAACATGCCTTATTTCCATCTGCTCCACAACTAAATTTGATAGGTGAAAAATGGTGTCTTGTTTAGTATTTCATTCCTTGATTACTAGTGTGTTTGAAAATTTTTTCACATATATTGGTCATTGGTGAATTTCTGTTTCTGTCCTGTGTGTATCTTTTTGTGTTTATCACTTTTGGGAATTGATTGTCAAGAGTTCTTTTAGATATTGAAAACATGTAGTTTTACGTAGAGCTTGCAGAATTTCCCCCCTTAAGTATTTTTCCTTTCTGGGAATAAATGAGTTTATTATATATGCTCCATCAGGAGACACATGTCTGATCCCAAGTTAATACATGGTTAACTTCTATATATGCTTTTTTTTTTCAATTGTAAAATACACATAGCCTAAAATTTACTACCTTAACCATTTTTAAGTGTGCAGTTCAGTGGTATTAAATCCATTTGTAACAGTGTGCAACTATCACCACCATCCATCTCCACCACTCTTTTCATCTTGTAACACTGAAAATCTATACCCATTAAACAATAACTCCCCATTCCTCCTTTCTTCTAGTCCCTATAGCAGCCGCCATAAGTACCTCATGTAAGTAGAATCATACAGTATTTGTCTTTTTCTGATGGGTTTATTTCACTTAGCGTAATGCCCTCAAGATTCATCCATGTTGTAGCAGGTGTCAGAATTTCCTTCCTTTAAAAAAAAATTACATATTTTAATTAATTAAATCATTTTTATTTTTTTAAGTAGCCTCCATGCCCAGCATTGGAGCCCAATATGGGGCTGAACTCAGGACCCCTGAGATCAAGAGCTGGCCACTTAACTGACTGAGGCCATTCAGGTTCCCCTATTTTAACTAATTTTTATTCCAGTTGACATACAGTGTTATATTAGTTTCAGGTGTAGGATATAGTGATTCAACAATTCCATACATCACCGTGCTCATCAGGACTAGTGACTCCTTAATCCCTAACACCTACTTCACTCATCCCCTCACCTCCTCCCCTCTGGTAACCATCAGTTTGTTCTGTATAGTTAAGGGTCTGTTTCTTGGTTTGTCTCTCTCTTCCTCTCTTCCCCTTTGCTCATTTGTTTCTTAACAGTTTCAAATGAGTGAAATCATAGGTATTTGCCTTTCTTTGGCTTATTTCACTTAGCATAATAACCTCCAGGTCCATCCATGTCCTTGCAAATGGAAAGATTTTGTTCTTTTTTATGGCTGAATAATATTCCATTGTGTTTATATATATATCACATTTTCTTCATTCATCAGTGGACATGGGCTGCTTCCATATCTTGGCTATTATAAATAATTCTTCTATAAACATAGGGGCATGTGTTTCCCTTTGAATCAGTGTTTTTCTTTTAGTAAAGAACTTTCCTTTTTTAAGGCTGAATAATATTCCAGTGTATGTATATATCCCATTTTATTTCCCCATTCATCTGTCGATGAACACTTGGGTTGCTTCCATGTTTTGGCTCTTATAAATAATGCTGCTAAGAACATGGGTATACAGATACCTCTTCAAGGTCCTGCTTTTAGTTCTTTTGGTTTGTATATACCCAGGGGTGGAATTGTTGGATCATACAGTAATGCTATTGTTAGTTTTTTTGTCGAACTGCCACACTGTTTTCCATAGTGGCTTGCACGTATATTCATATATTCCCACCAACACTGTACAAGGGTTCCAGTTTCTTCACATTCTTGCTGACATTTGTTTTCTGGGTTTTTTTTTGTTGTTGTTGTTGTTGTTGTTTGTTTTTGATAGCCATCCTAATGGGTGTGAGGTAATAATCTCACTGAGGTTTTGATTTGTACTTTTTTCCCTAATATTAGTGATGTTGAGCATCTTTTCATGTGCTTATTGGGCACTTGTATACCTTTGGAGAAATGTTTATTCAAATCTTTTGTCTATTTTAAGTCAAGTTTTTGTTGCTTTGAGTTTTAGGAGTTCTCTCTATATATTCTGGATATTGATCCCTTATTGAATGTATGATTTGCAAATATTTTAGCTTTTTGTGAATTGTCTTTTTACTCTGTTGATAGTGTCTTTTGATGCACAAAATTTTTAAATTTTCATGAAGCTCAGTTTGTCTTTTTTTTTTTTTTTTTACCTGTGCTTTTGGTGTCATATCTAAGAAATCTTTGCCAATCCAATGTTGTGAAGCTTTTAATAGTTCTGTTGTTTTAAGTCTTATATTTAAACCTTTGATCCATTCTGAGTTAATTTTTGTATGTGTTGTTAAGGGTCTGACTTCATTCTTTCACGTGTAGATATTCAGTTTTCCCAGCACCACTTGTGGAAAAGACTATTCTTTCTCCATAGAATGGTCTTGGTACGCTTGTCAAAAATCATTTGACCATATATGCAAGGCTTTGTTTCTGGGCTCTCTTCTCCATTGGTCTGTTTATTTCTGTTTACGGCAGTACCAAACTGTTTTGATTACTGTAGCTTCTAGTAAGTTTTGAAATCAGGAGTGACTTCTTCAGTTTTGTTCAAGATTGTTTTGGTCAGGGTCCCTTGAAATTCCATATGAATTTCAAGATGGGTTTTTCTATTTCTGCGGAAAATGTCATTGGGATTGTGATAGGGATTGCATTGAATCTGTAGATGGCTTTGGGTAGTACTGAGTTTTAAACAGTATTTTTCAATCCATAAACATGAGATATGTTTCCATTCAGTTATGTTGTATTTAATTTCTTTCAGCAATGTTTTGTAGTTTTCATTGTATTACTCTTTGACTTCCTTGGTTAATTCCTAAGTACAGTTGGCTCTTGAACAACATGGGTTTGAATTGTGCAGATCCACTTATATGTGGACTTCTTTGGATACAGTATAATACTGTAAATGTGTTTTCTCTTCATGATTTTCTTAGTTTTTTCTCTAGTTTATTTTATTGTGAGAATACAGCATATAATACTTATAATATACAAAATATTTGTTAATTGTTAATGTTATCGGTAAGGCTTCTGGTCAACAGTTGGCTGTTAGTAGTTAAGTTTTGGGGGAGTCAAAAGTTATACATGGATTTGACTGTGTGGGGGTTGGTGCCCCCAATGCCTGCATTGTTCAAGGGTCAACTGTATTTTATTCATTTTGATGCTGTTATAAATGGAATTGTTTCTGTAATTTACTTTGCAGATTTTTTAGTATAGAAATGCAGCTGATTTTTGTGTGTTGACTTAGTATCCTGATATTTTGCTGAATTAATTTATTACAGCTTTTTTTCGTGGAATATTTAGGGTTTTTACATATAAGATCATATCCCTCCATATTAAAAACCCTTCGTATTCATTCATTGGATGCACTATAATTTGCCATCGACTACTACCAATTTTTTATTATAAAATATACAGGAAG
The DNA here is from genome assembly GCF_046562875.1 of Panthera onca. NCBI lineage: Eukaryota > Metazoa > Chordata > Mammalia > Carnivora > Felidae > Panthera > Panthera onca. The sequence continues at coordinate 83,587,408 of NC_138347.1, read as the reverse complement.
AGGAGAACTAACACTTAAACTATAGATCTGTAAGTGCAGCTCACATATGAGAGTAAATTGAGAGCAGTTTCTTAGGATAGATTTCTCAGAAAGAGGATTCTCTTCTTGTTTAACCAGAGATTTTTATTTGAATTTTCACTGCCAATCCTTAAATTCACCCCCATCTCCCTACCTTTAATCCTGGCTCCCTTTTATCCTGTTTTCCACACTGCTACCAAGTGGTGGGTGAAGGTCAGTACATTTTTCCCTCAGAAAACAAGGCTTATGAAGCAAATTGTGTCTGTAACATCTGTTTTGTGGGAGTTAGGAAAAAAAAGTTTCTGAAGGCTGGAGTGCATTTCATGGATGAGTTGGAATTTAATTGGATTTCTTGAAAGTTGAATAGCATTTCAGTAAGCAAGAGAGAAGGTAGAGGTGAAATATGAATCCATTGAAAGGTAATTGTGAGATGTTCAGGCATGCGAACTTTGATGACTGCAGACAAAGAGAGGTGGAACTAGTTCTCCAGCCAAGGATTGTTTATTCTGTTTATCTGAAGAATGAACTGTGGGGGTGCATGGGGATGGGGGAGATGTGTTATGTGTTGGTAGTAAAGGCTGAGGGTGAGGAGAATGCCAAGGGGAGTTCCTCTTGATTTGTATGTTTTTAGTCATTGAGTTAATGAATACATTGGTGATTGTTCTCTATTTTGTTTATAAAAAATTAGTTTCAGGGTACGTATATTTTTTAAAATTGACATATTCACTTAATGTAAAATTCACCATTTTAAAGTGTATAATTTAATGGTTTTTAGTATATTTACAAGGTTGTGCAACCATTACTACCATCTAATTCCAAAGTATTTCCATCACCCCAGAAAGAAACCCTGTACCTATTAGCAGCCAGTCCTTGTTCCCTCTCCCGTCATCCCCTGGCAACCACACTGAGTCTATGGATTTGCCAGTTTCTGTACATTTCATATAAATAGAATCATATAACACATTGCCTTTAGTATCTGGCTTCTTTCACTTAACATGATACATTCAGTCTGTCTGTGATATAGCATGTGTCAGTACCTCATTATTTTGCTTAGTAATACTCTCCTGTCTGAATATACCCCATTATGTTTGTCCAGGCATCAATCCATGGATATTGGGTTGTTTATACTTTTTCACTATTGTGAATAATGCTATTATGAACATTTAGGTGTAACTTTTTGTGTGAACATGTGTTTCCAGTTCTCTTGGATATATACCTAAGAATGGAGTTGCTAGGTCATATAGTAAATCTGTTTAACTTAAAAAAAATTTTTTTTTTAAGTTTATTTATTTTTAGAGAGAGAGTGCAGGAGGAGCAGGGAGAATCCCAAGCAGGGCATGGAGCCCCATGTGGGGCTGGAACTCATGAACCATGAGATGACCTGAGCTGAAATCAAGAGTGGACATCTGACTGACTGAGCCACCAAGGCACCCCACTTTTTTTTTTTTTAAGTGTAGGTTTTATTGTTTTTGTTTTGAGTTATCTCTACACCCGATGTGGGGCTCAAACTCGTGACCTGAAATCAAGAGTTGCATGTCCTTCCAGGTGAGCCTGCCAGACACCCCAGTTCTGTTTAACTTCTTCAGGAGCTGCCAAACTTTTCCACAGCAGCTGCACCATTTTACATTTCCACCCACAGTGAATGAGGGATCTCATTGTTTATACTTTATATGTGTTTCTGGCTGACTATATTCGAAAGTTGTAGGTTTTTAAAGTGTCATTGAGGTACAATTGGCATCTACAGACTGCACAAAATGGGTAATTTGGGAAGTTTCAACTTATTTATACACCTGTGAAACCATCACCACAATCAAGATAGTAAACATGTATCATCCCACAAATTTTCTTTTTTAAATGTTTATTTGTTTATTTTGAGATACGGAGAGTGTGTGTGTGAGCAGGGGAGCTTCCTAATGCATGATGTGAGTCTTCCTAATGTTGATTACCCAACTGATGGCTCTGCCCCTTTGTAAATGCACATATAGCATGCACTCATGTACTTGGGGAAGGATAATCTGTAAATAGATTTTTGTTTAAGGTTAATATATATTGGGTTTGTCTTTTTTAAGATTTAATTTTTTAATTTTTTTTTTTACATTTATTTATTTTTTGAGAGACAGAGACTAGAGCACAAGTGGGGGCAGGACAGAGAGAGAATGAGACACAGAATCTGAAGCAGGCTCCAGGCTCCAAGCTGTCAGCACAGAGCCCCACACCGGGCTGGAACCCATAAACCATGAGATCATGACCTGAGCCGAAGCCGGACGCTTAACCGACTGAGCCACCCAGGTGCCCCAAGATTTTATTTTTTTTAAGTAATTTCTACACCCATTGTGGGGCTTGAACCTACAATTCCAATATCAAGAATTGTATGCTCCACTGACTGAGCCAGTGAGGTGTGCCATCATTGTTATTTTTTATAATGACTTTTGAGATCTAATTCACATACTGTAAAATTCACTCTTTAAAGTGTAAAACTCTGTGTTTTTTCTTTTAGTAGATTCACAAAGTTGTGCAGCCATCATTATATCTGGTTCCAGAAAATTTTTATCAGTAGGTAGATTTTTATAAATAGATAGTTTTTTAGACTAGAGAGTGTTGATTTAAAGAAAAAACCATTTTCTAAAAAATGTCCCCTTTTTAAGTTGCTTGTTTCCTTTTAAGAATCTCAGCTTCACATGGAAAAGCATGAGACATCCCCATAGAATGTGTTGTCTTTGTCCATTTGAAAACTCCAGTGAAAAATCCCTACTTAGTGAAGTGTGCAAGATTTGGCTCAGTTTATGTATTCTCAGTGACTGTGTCCAAGAGTTTGACATAATCTTGATCTGGTCCAGTTCCTTCCTTTTTCAACCTGGAATTGTAGACCAGCTTTGTTTCCCTTTGCTTCTTTTGGAAAAAAAACTTTTAGGGCTTCACAATTGAAACAGGATTCTCATATGAAATCAGCTATCATTTCAGACTATTCCAGTGATCTTTGTCTGAAAGTGACACCAGGGAAGTCATTGGAAGGTTATGTACCCTCCCTTGTTTCTTTCTCTCTCTCTTTTTTTTTTTTTTTTTTTTTTTTTTTTTTTAAAGTTTATGTATTCAAGCAGTCTCCAACCAACTGTGTACTCGAACCCATGACTCTGAGATCACGAGTTACATGCTTCTCCAACTGGGCCAACCAGGTACCCCTATATGGTGTCTCCCTTCTGTCAACTTAAGAATTTGCTTTAAGTATCTCAAAACCTTTAAACAGTTCATGTAGGTCACTCTGTCCAGAGAAAGTGTATGTTGAAGTCCTGGAGTAAAGGAAGGGTAAAGCTTCCTAAGGCCAGCTATCCAGTTGTTGCACTAATGGATAGAAGCAGTGGCATGGATAATTTAGAATAGTTGTTTTATTCTAGATTTTCTTTCACGTTGCTTTGCACATTGGAGACCAAGTATTGGCCTGCATGAATCCTGGGGCTGACCTTTATAGCAACTTACATGGTCTTTAGCAATTTCATTTATTAATGGAAAGTATGTGTTTTTGACCTGGAAATATATAATACTTAAATAATATAATTTTTTTTGAGCTCAGCTTTCTAGCTTTTCCATTTTGCTCAGCTCTTTACATGTCATACTGGGAGATACCCCTGGACACAAGATCATGTTCCAGGGACTTTTTTTCTTTTTCTTTTCTTTTTTTTAAATAGGCTTCGTGCCCAGTGTGAGAGCCCAACACAGCGCTTGAACTCATTATCCTGAAATCAAGACCTGAACTGAGATCAAGAGTCAGATGCTTAACTCACTGAGCCAGCCAGGTGACCCTTATACTGGGAATAGCCCATGTCAGTATGATGTGATGAACTGACCTCCCATCAGCTCCCCACCATTCTGGTCCAGTGTAAAATTGTGATCGTTTTTACTTAAAAGACCTTCCCCCCCTGCCCCCATACCAGATGAGTTGAAGAAACAGTAATTATGTTGACCAAGAAATGAGAGTGTATTCAAATGGTCTTGTGTAAAAGATCTTAGAACAATTAGGGTACAGAATTTTTGTCAGTACCAACTTAAAATCAGAACTGAATCTTCTCCCTTTTAGATTTCCCTTGATCTGAGTCTTTTGTATAAGCTACTTCAGATTCCTTGTATTGTGAAAAAAAAAAAAAAAAAAGCATGATTTTGGGGAGAAAATTATTTGTGTATATTTTCAGTTACCTTTGTCAGTGAGAGATGACAGTTCTATGACTAATCTTCAGAAGAAAAAATTTAAGTTGACATTGAAATATATTTTGATTTTTAAGTTTATTTTTTTAGCACCCAACATGGGGATCGAACTCATGACCCCAAGATATGAGTTGCATGCTCTTCTAACTGAGCCAGCCAGATGCCCCTTTATTTTGATTTTTTTGATAAGACTTCTTTATGCAAATGATTTTTCTCAGTATAGCCTTTTTTTTTTTTTTTTTTTTTTTTTAAATTTTAGAATCTTAAGCAGGCTCCATGCTCAGTGCAGAGCCTGATGAGGTGCTCTATCCCACAACCCTGGGATCATGACCTGAGCCAAAGTCAGGAGTTGGGTGTTCAACTGACTGAGCCACCCAGGTCCTCCTAAAAGCTGCTATATTTAATTCCCAATATATAATTTATGAAATGGATCATATATATTTGGATTACTGAAAGTTAGTGGCATTAATATATTCCTAAAGATTCAACATTAGACATGTGCATTGCAAATCACCTTGCTTCTGAATCTCCTAAATACTTTGTTTATTGCTGGTAATGAAAGCTTCTAGGGGTGCCTGGGTAGCTCAGCTAAGCCTCTCACTTTTGATTTTGGCTCAGGTCATGATCTCACAGGTTCATGAGATCCAGCCCTGCCTTGGGCTCTACACTGATAGCGTGGAACCTGTTTGGGATTGTCTCTCTCCCTCTCTCTGCCCCAACCCCTGGCTCATGTGGGTGTGCATGTGCACTCTCTCTCAAACGTTAAAAAAAAAAAAAAATAAGTCTAGTTATTTTTCTATTTTTTAAATACCCTGCTGGATTGGCTTTGTGTCTGTGTTCACAAATGAAAACTGGTCTGTCATTTTTCGCTGCTGATGCCTTTGACCACATCTTCTTAGGTTTAGAAATGTTATGTTCTCTTTGTTGCTAATTTTAAAATACTCTTATTTTAATTTTCTCTTTGAGCCATGAGTTATTTAGAAGAGTATCTTGTTGGGGCACCTGGGTGGCTGAGTTGGTTAAGCATCCGACTCTTGGGTTCAGATCAAGTCATGATCTCATGATTTGTGAGTTCATGCCCCACACTGGGCTCTGTGCTGGCAGCACGGAGCCTACTTAGGATTCTCTCTTTCCCTCTCTCTGTCCCTCTCCTGATTGTGCGCTCACTCATTCTCGCTCTCTCTCTCTCTCTCTCTCTCTCTCAAAAAATAAACAAACTTAGAAGAGTATCTTGTTCTCCATATCATAGTGAGTTCTTGTTAATGATTTCCTATTTAATTTTGTTAGGATCAGAGAATATGGCTGTAACATTTCCATGTTTTTAACATTTATTCATTTTTGAGAGACAGCATGAGCGGGGAAGGGGCAGAGGGAGAGGGAGACACAGAATCTGAAGCAGTCCAGGCTCTGAGCTGTCAGCACAGAGCCCGGTGTGGGGCTTGAACTCATGAACTGCGAGATCATGACCTGAGCCGAAGTCGGACACTCAACCGACTGAGCCACCCAGGTGCCCCATAACATTTCCATGTTTTGTAATAATTGTGACTTTCTTTATGTTCTATCTTATGATTTAATTTCAATGAATTTTTATAGATATTTTAACAGTATTCTCTGTTGTGTTCAGAACTGTATGTAGCTGTTAAATCTGGCTTGTAAATTGCATTATCTGTATACTCTGTATTTTCATCTGTTGTTTTCTTGATCTTTTAAATTTCTGAGAGACATATGTTCAGATTATTTTGTAACGATTGTGATTTTTCTTAAATTGTCCTTGTACTTCAGGTTTATTTTGTATGTTTTGATGTTTGATGTCTAGTTTATGACATTTTTGTGATTGTGTCCTTTAGTAGTAACATAATCTTTATTATATTAAATGTTTTTTTTGCCTTAAATGATCCTATTTGTTATTAAGCATGCCGTGCCAGCTGTCTCTTCATCTGGATGTGCTTGTGTATAATAAATTTGCACATCCCTTTATTTTTAAAATTTAGCTATAATACCTTTGGAAATGTAGCATTATCAAATAGATTTGTAAGTATTAGGCAAGAGTGATAAAAGTTACTGAAGGCTGGTAGGTATGTTCCCTTGGGTATTCATGTTTTGGCGTATATTTAAGTTATACCTTTATTTATTTAGCAAATAATTTATTGTGAGCTTCCAGGAACTTTGGAAGGAGAACATGGGGAAAGCTGTGTTGAATAGTATGATTAAGGAAGGCCTTTGATAAGGTGGGCATTTGAGCCTGAGATCTAGTAAAGCTAACCTGGGGAAAGAGCATTCCAGGTAGAGGGAGCCTGAAGTCCAAAAACCCTAAGGAGGGGCACCTGGCTGGCTCAGTCAGTAGAGCATATGATTATTTCAGGGTTGTGAGTTCAAGCTCCATGTTGGGTGTAGAGCTTACTTAAAAAGAAGCCTGGGTGGCTCAGTTGGTTAAGCGTCCCACTTAGGCTCAGGTCGTGATTTCATGATTGGTGAGTTTGAGCCCCGTGTTGGGCTCTGTGCTGACACTGTGGAGCCTGGAGCCTGCTTCAGATTCTGTGTCTCCCTCTCTCTCTGCCCCTCCCCCTTCATGCTCTGTGTCTCTCTCTCTCTCTGTCTCTCTCTGTCTCTCTCTCTCTCTCTTAAAAATAAACATAAAAAAATAAAAAAAACAAACAAAACCAAAACCAAAAACCCTAAGAAAAGATTGAGGTGTATTTGAGGAACAGAAAGAAAACCAGTGTGTCTTGATGCTAATGGTGAAGGATGGTGAGGGAGGTAGGGCCCAATTCATGTAAAGATCTTGTAGGTCATGTTAAGGATGTGATTTTATTCTAAGTGTTGTGGGAAGCCACTGGAAGGTTTTGAGCAGGGGATGACATGATTAGATAAATATTTTTATAGCCCTTTTGTAAATTGAGCTGTAATTTATATACAGTGAAATGCACAGATTTTAAGTGTACAGTTGGGTGAATTTTCACATTGCTTATGCCCATGCAACCCATACTCTTGTTAAGATAAAAAATTTTCTCTTACACCAGGAAGTTCCTTTATTACTCCACCCAGTCAGTCCCCACCACCAGCACCTGAACAGCTACTCTCTTTTCTTTCACCATAGATTAGTTTGTTCTAGAACTTCGTATAAGTGGAATCATTCACATATGTACTCTTGTGTCTGGCTTCTTTTACTTGCCAAGATGATTTTGAGATTCATTTCTGTTCTTGCTTAGATCAGGAGTTCATTGGGTATACACAATTTGCTTATCCATTCTCCTTTTTTTTTTTTTTTTTTTTTAAGCAATCTATATGCCCAACATGGGGCTTGAAATCACAGCCCCAAGATTAAGAGTTGCATGCTGTATTGGGCCACCTGGGTGGCTCAGTCAGTTGAGCGTCCGACTTTGGCTCAGGTCATGATCTCGCGGTCTGTGAGTTTGAGCCCCGTGTCAGGCTCTGTGCTGACAGCTTAGAGCCTGGAGCCTGCTTCAGATTCTGTGTCTCCCTCTCCCTCTGCCCTTCCCCCGCTTATTCTCTGTCTCTCTCTGTCAAAAATAAATAAACATTAAAAAAAAAAGTTGCATGCTGTATTGATTGAGCCAGCCAGGTGCCCCTCCAATTTTTTTTCCCTGTTTTGTTTTTTACAGACATTTTCAAATGTTTCTTTGGCTAATAGAGAAGAATGGATTGTAGATTCTCTCTTTCAGATATTTAATAAAGAAATGTTGGTTGTCTTGTTTACAAAGGGGAAAACATTTTGTTTGAAATGAAGAATTTAGAAAGGATAGGGCCAAAGAATGATAAAGTCATTATTAACATCTTAGGAACATCTGTCTGTATGGAATCAGGTAGAAAATGATTGTACTGCTCCTCCCTGGCTCCCCTTTTAAATCAGATGCGAAAAGTTGCCTTGAGTGAGCACAAAATTCAGGGTTCTGATGAGATTCAAATGCATGAGGATCATAGAAGTTTATATTGAGAAGATACCTCACAAAGTACATTGCATATTTTTCAAGGACCTTATTTATAAGATTTCACTCCTTTCCCCAGAATTGGCCACATCTTGTAAAATTATTTGCAAGACAGGATTGTAGGACTGGGTATACTCTGACATAAGAACTAAGATCTTTTACTAAGAATTTCTAGTGACTGTATTACATAATTGTATTTTTAATTATACAGTTTCATTTTAAAATTATTTTTTCTTTCATATTTAAAGATAGAACATTACCAGGTTTAGTTTTGCTTTTGGTCTTTAACTTTTTTCAAGAACTCAGACTTGTTATTTGAACAGGTATGATAGGGTAGTTTTGCTTTCTTACATTGTATGTAGGGGAAAATGTGTATTTTTTTTTTTTTAAGTTTAAATTGACAACATTTACTTTGTGTGTGTGTGTATATATATGTATATATATATTTAAGTTTATTTTGAAAGAGTGTGTGTGTGTAGAAGTGGGGGAGGGGTAAAGAGAGGGAGAGAGAGAGAATCTCAAGCAGTCTCTGTGCTGTCAGTGTAGACCCTGACGTGGGGCTTGATCTCATGAACCCTGAGATCATGACTTGAGCTGAAATCAAGAGTTGGATGCTTAACCGATTGAGCCACCTAGATCCCCACTTTTTTTTTTTTTTTAAATGTAAGCTTTACCCTCAATGAGGGGCTTGAACTCAACCCCAGGATCATGAGTCACATGTTCTACCAACTGAGCCAGCCAGGTGCCCCAACAATGTTTACCTTTTCCTTTTTAATCCAAAATGTGTTTATTGCTGAGATACCTGGGTGGCTCAGTCGATTAAGTGTCTGACTCTTTTTTTTTTTTTTTTTTTTTTTTTTTTTTTTGGTGAACCTTTTTTTTAAGGTTTATTTATTTTGAGAGAGAGAGAGAGAGAGAGAGAGAGAGAGAGAGAGAGAAACACACATGGGAAGGGCAGAGAGAGAATCCCAAGCAGGAGCTGCACTGTCAGTGCAGAGCCCGACGTGGGACTCAAACTCACAAACCTCAAGATCATGACCTGAGCTGAAATCAACAGGTGGATGCTTAAGTGACTGAGCCACCCAGGCACCCCTAGATTTCTGACTCTTGATCTCAGCTCAGGTCATGATCTCACGGTTGGGAGTTCAAGCTCTGCATTGGGCTTTGCACTGGGTGTAGAGCCTACTTAAGAACAAAACAAAACGTGATCATTGGGATAGTGTTCCACTCATGTTGGTTCAGGCTGCTTTTAGTGCTGCTTCCATCTGAAGGAGCAACTTCCTATAGCCTTGCTCTTCCTCCTGTAGGCTTGCAAAGGACAGTGGAGCAGCCAACACACAAAACCTACCGTTTGTGCATGGCTAAGAGGATGGTGATTTTGTAGCATGCTTGGCACTTCACATCCATGAAATAGGAGTTGGGTCTCTGAACCAGGTGCTTCTTGTGCTTCCTCTTTTCCAGGAGTGCTGAGTAGAGGAGGTCCTTTGCGAGGAGTATGTTCTTATGGAGAGGTCCTCCCCGCTGGAAAGACGTTCACTTTTTATAATGAGTCTGTTTCAGTGAGATAAAAATTCTAAATTAGAGGAATCAGCATTATGTATGTTTCTCTATGTTTCTGTGTTTGGCGTTGGTCCCATGGTATGGAGAAAATCTTTTCTCAAAGTCAAATTATAAACAGTAACAGATTTTTTTTTACCAGTTCACATTTACCATCTTATTCTTTTCAGTTTCATCTGATTCAAAACCGGAGAAAATTAGTAGGACATTTTGTTTCAAAGTTGAATCTGATAATACCTAGCAACTGTTCATAATTTTCTTTTCATAAATCTCAAAGTCAGACAAGAATCCAAAACTTAATATGACCATGGGTCATTTGTTACACATTCCATTCATGTATTATTACATCATGGTGAGAGCATGCCTCAGCACTTGTGCCTAGCTTAGCTAGTGTATACTTGAATGTGGCATGTGTATACTTTAGTATTGTTCTTGCTAGACAGAAGCAGACCTGAATTATTAAAAAGTGCCCAGTGTGGACCTAAATCTTCCTAAACATGTTTATTGGAGGCCCAAATTTATACCCAAATATGACAGGAAAAGCTTTCTTTCATGGGCTGCATGAAATATGAATAACCTTGGCAGCACAGGTTAACTCATTGGTGGTTTCTTCCTTACCCACCCCAACCTCTCTACAAATTCTTCTCTTTTTTCCCTTCTGTTTCCCCAGTTTTAGAGCAAAAGTGAAAGAGTTTTGCTTTATCGCTTAAGTGAAGGTGAAATAAAATATTGTTTTCTTCAAGGATCCCCAGGCTTTCTGGGGAGGAGCTGATATTACTCTTGGGAAGTAGGAGGAGAATATTCAGATTATGAAGTCCATAGAATGGATGAGTGAAGATGATGCTGGACTCACTCATCTTTACAGAATGATCCCATAAGGCTCTGGCAAGCTGTAGGAGACAGGTGGTCACCAAGGAAATGGTGTGGTGCAGAAACAGATTTGGAGATCTGCTGGGATGTGTCTGTCTCTGCTTCTAGGTTTATTGGAGAATAGGAGGTGTGTTTTTTCCCATCTGCATTAAAGAAGAAGGAATGAGGTTTATTGATTTTTAGGAATGTATTCTTTTTTTTTTATAATGTATTCTTTTTTTATTAAAATTTTTTTAATGTTTATTTATTTTTAAGAGAGAGAGAGAGAGTGTGTGTGTGCACAGGCAGAGAAAGGGCAGAGAGGGTGGGGAAGACACAGAATCTGAAGTAGGCTCCAGGCTCCTAGCTGTCAGCACAGAGCCAGACATGGGGCTTGGACTCACGAACTGCGAGATCATGACCTGAGCTGAAGTCAGACGCTTAACCGACTGAGCCCCACCCAGGCGCCCCTAAAAAATTTTTTTTAATGTTTTTATTCGTTTTAGAGAGAGAGAGAACATGAGCAAGGGAGGGAGGGAGACACAGAATCTGAAGCAGGCTCCAGGCTCTGAGCTATCAGCACCAGAGCCTGACATGAGGCCCGAACTCAAGAATCTCGGGATCGTGACCTGAGCCGAAGTCGGCTACTCAACTGACTGAGCCACCCAGGTGCCCCTAGAATGCATTCTTCATGTAGTGACCCAAGATTTTTTTCAGGTTGTCTGAAACTAGTTGCAGACCAAATGCGACCTCCTTCTTACTTTTCAAAGAAATGTTTTATTATTATTATTTTGTTTTATTTTTTCTTAGTAAGTTCTATACCCAAAGTGGGGCTTGAACTCACAACCCCGAAATCAAGAGTCGCATGCTTTGCCATCTGAGCCAGCCAGGTGCCCCATTACGTGTCACTTTTTATAAACTTTTTTTTTTTTTAATTTTGTTAATGTTTATTTGTGTTTTGAGATAGCGACAGAGTGCAAGCAGGGGAGGGGCAGAGATAGAGGGAGACACAGAATCCAAAGCAGGCTCCAGGCCCTGAACTGTCAGCAGAAAGCCTGATGTGGGGCTCACGAACTGTGAGATCATGACCTGAACTGAAGTCAGAGGCTTAAACCAACTGAACCACCATGTGCCCCTAAAAACCTTAAAAACAGAAAATAATAGTTGGATTCAGGGCCTCTATAAAAGTAAAGATTCATTTATATGCTAAATTAAAGCAGTTATGTAATGATAGTGAACAAACATTAAATGGCTTGATTCAGGATATTTATAAATGCTAAAGATTTTTGAACATTTTTAAGCTTAGTGATATTATACAAGGTAGCAATTACAGGAAAAATGATCTCTTAGATCTAGGTTTTAAGTATATATCATTACATAATGGGTCTCTCTCCCATCTGATTCAAGTAAGCCTGTCTCTGGGATGGATGAAAGAACTGGACTAAGCTAAGAAACTTTTTTTTTTTTTTTTTTTAGGAAAATATTTTTAAGTAATCTTTATACCCAATGTGGAGCTCAAACCCAAAACCCTGAGGTTAAGAGTTAAATGCTCCACTGACTGAGCCAGCCAGGCACCCGTAAGCCAAGAAACTTTTAAATTGTTATTTCTATTTTAACTGAGTCAAAATTTTTGGGTTAGTATTTTATTTTTATTAATTTTATTTTGAAACTTTTTATTACCTCAAGGCACCTGGATGGCTCAGTCAGTTGAGCATCCAACTCTTGATTTTGGCTCAGATTGTGATCCCAGCACTGTGGGATCGAGTCCCACGTCAGGCTCTGTGCCGAGTGTGGAGCCTGCTTGGAATTCTCTCTCCCTTTGCCCCTTTCCCCTGCTCACACTCTCTGTGTAAAATAAACAAAAAACAAAAAACACACTCTTTTTATTGCCTCAATAAATACATATTGTGTATTTTTCTTTTGGTTAGGTAAATAACCATTAGCAGTAGAACACAGGTCTGGAAATCAGGGAGCTCTTTCTTTTCTGTGTCATGGATTGTGCTCTATGAGGCAACTCATGTAACCACCCTAGACCTGTTTTTTTGTTATCTGTATACTGTATCAGTAGGCCCTTGCTGCCCAGTAAGGGAGTCACTAGGCCAAGGTGGTACTAAGCCTTTGAAGTGTGGCTAGTCCAAATTGAGATGTGCTAGAAGTGTAAAATACACACTGGATTTTAAAGACTTAGCACAAAGATAAGAATGTAAAACTTGGGTACATTGGTTAAGCAAAAATATTATTAGAATTAATTTCACCCATTTCTTTTTCCCTTTTTTTTTTTTAAAGTAATCTCTTTGAGCCCAATGTGGGGCTCAAACTCATGACCCCGGAATCAAGAGTTGCATGCTTTACTGACTGAGCCAGCTAGGCTCCCCTCTTTTTCATTAAAAAAAAAATTTTTTTTTAAGTTTATTTATTTTGAGAGAGTGAGTGAGCAGGGGAGGGGCAGAGAGAGAAGGAAAGAGAATCCCAAGCAGACTCCTCGCCTGCAGCACAGAGCCCAATGTGGGGCTTGAACTCACAAACCATGAGATCATGACCTGAGCCGAAACCAAGAGACTTGGTTGACGCTTAACCAACTGAGCCACCCAGGTGCCCCTCTTTTTCCTTTTTTTAAAGTGACTGCTAGAGAATTTTAAATTCCACACATGGCTCACATTATATATCTTTTGGACAGTGCTGATGTGGACAGCATTTCCTAAATCAACTCATGAAATATTAATAAATGCTCAATGAAACACAGTTTAGAAGAGGAACAGGGTCCAGTAGAACTTTTTGCAGTGATATAAATGTTCTGTATTTGCACTGTCCAATATTGTAGCTACTAAACTACTGACGGCTATTGAGCACTTGAAATGTGGCTACTTCTGAAATTGAAAAATTGAAATGTGAAGAAAGGGACTGAATTTTGAATTAACTTTATTTTTTTATGTTTATTATCTTGAGAGGGAGGGAGGGACTGAGCGGGGGTGGGGAGGTGAGGGGAGGGTGGGGAAAGAGAGAGTGAGAGAGAACAAGAGGGGAAGGGGCAGAGAGAAGGAGAAACAGAATCCCAAGCAGGCTCTGCACCCTCAACACAGAGCCCTATGTGGGGCTTGAACCCACAAACTATGAGATCATGACCTGAGCTGAGATCAAGAGTTGGACACTTAACTGACTGAGCCACTGAAGCACCCCTAACTTTATTTTTTTAATTTTTAACAGTTTACTTAACACCAAATAGCAACATATGGGTAGTTGCTAATGTATTGGGACAGTGCAGACCTGGAATATTTATGGGATTGTTTTACTCAAAGACCTGTGTACATAGGACTTGTTTACCAGATTGCAAACTTGCTGTCTTAATATAAGTCTGTGTTTATTATGAATAATGATAAATGATCAATATTATTGAGTACCTGTTATGTAGCAGGCACGTTTAAGTAGCAGAAAGAGGATTTGTATGATAAATTATTTATTGAGAGCTTAACTATATGTATTGCTCATTTTTTTAAGTTTAAGAAATTTTTTATTTTATTATTTTTTGAGAGAGACACACAGAGTGTGAGCGGGGGAGGGGCAGAGAGAGACGGAGACAGAGAATGTGAAGCAGACTCCAGGCTTTGAGCTGTCAGCATAGAGCCCGGCGAGGGGCTCAAACCCACAAACTGTGAGATCATGACCTGAGGCGGGGTCGGATGGTTAACTGACTGAGCCACCCAGGTGCCTCTCATATTTTGTAATATGGTGGCTGCATTGTGAATTCCAAGATGCTATTTGGGCTTTAACCATGTTGTTATCAGAGTCTGGTTTCTTTCCTTTCGTTATGAGTGCCCTTCATTGAAAGACTGGCCCCTTTTGAAAAGCCTGAGTAGTGTGCTGCCTTGTTAAAGGATTTTCTCTTGAAAGGCAAACCTATGCTTTTTAACAGATGATGATGATTTTTTTCCTGAAAGTTAACCTTTGAAGGTAGTTAATGCTTTTGGCTTTAACAGGGATATGTGCATGTTTACACTGAGACTTGTGAGTTATCAGCATTATGTAATATTCCCTTTATATATGTGTAGACATATATTTATAAGTACTGGCATCAAACAGTGTTACTTGTTTATTTATTATTACTTCACAGTGAAGAACGAATGTCATGATGTCTGGAATCAAGCGGACAATCAAAGAAACCGACCCTGATTATGAGGATGTATCTGTGGCCCTTCCAAATAAGCGACATAAAGCAATTGAGAATTCAGGTAGAAATTCACCTCCCTTAGGAAATTATTTATTTCTTTGTTGAATCTGCCTCCCTATAAGATTTACAGAAAACTAAAACAAAATGCATTTCCACTGCTGTATATAATTTGAAGAGGGATTAGTTAAGTGCTCTGTTAATAGCAATACGCCATTTGTGACATAAGAGGCCAGGAAGACAATCAGGTAGACAGTGAAGTGTCAGTAATGAGACTGGCTGTAAGTTTTAGCTATGGTTGTGTGTTAGTTACAACCATAAAGTCCTATAATATGTATACTGCAGTGTGGTAGATGATTATAGGTGGCACATTGGGTTAAGTTTTTTATTGTAATTGTTGCATATTATTTTAACGTCTATTGGAAAGGTGATGGTCTCATCAAACTTGTAATTTTGTGACTACTTTTGCTTAGGATGAGGCTAAAATAATGTAAAAATATTATTTAATTATGTTAATTAGGTGTTTCATAGGGTTCTCAGATGTGGTGTAGATAACTTAAAGGTGGTATACGAATGATATACATTTGAGAAATAGTGATCTAGTTTAACTCCTGCACTTAGTTGCTAGTAGTTAAGGGGCATTAAACTACTTGCCCAAGATCATATAATTGGTTGAAGAGCAAATCATCAACTGTGTGTAGCTACCCAGAATGTTTTAAGCTCTCTCAGAAAAAGTTGCTAAATTTGAGTTATTTTATTTTATTTTATTTTAATTTTTTTAAATGTTTATTTTTGAGAGTGAGAGCGTGAGTGGGGGAGGGGCAGAGAAAGAGGGGGACAGAGGATCCAAAGTAGGCTCTATGCTGACAGCAGAGCCCTATGCAGGCCCGAACTCACAAACCACAAGATCATCACCTGAGCCAAAGTCGGATGCTTAACCAGTTGAGCCACCCAGGTGCCCCTGAATTTGAGTTCTTAAATTATTCCTGGAATTCATTACTGTTTATTTAAATAGTAAGTCCATGTAAGTTAACATTTACAGCTGGGTAAAGAAGGCAGCCAAGTCATAAAGTGTTGTAGCTCCACAAAGATTAGTGCTGCTAGAATTGAAGTAGTGAAAGAAAATTCCTGTCTTTCTCAGTGCAGTCAGGTCATATGTACCACAGAAAGTCTTTGTGGACCAAAAATTATCAAATTGAATTCCAAATAATGAAACCATTTCATTCACTGCAACCTTTCCCCTCATTCAGTTGTAATTTTATTTATAAGGAAAAGTCATTTCCTTTCTGTAATAAGCCAAACAAATGTGAAACTTATATCCATTATGCAAATGCATCACATGGCATAACTTTTTTTTTTTTAAAGAAAACTAAGAGTAGGAAAAACTGTTTTAGTAAACATCATAATTTCATTTTTTTTTTTAATTTTTTTTTTTCAACGTTTTTTATTTATTTTTGGGACAGAGAGAGACAGAGCATGAACGGGGGAGGGGCAGAGAGAGAGGGAGACACAGAATCGGAAACAGGCTCCAGGCTCTGAGCCATCAGCCCAGAGCCTGACGCGGGGCTCGAACTCACGGACCGCGAGATCGTGACCTGGCTAAAGTCGGACGCTTAACCGACTGCGCCACCCAGGCGCCCCCATAATTTCATTTTAAATCTGGTGTAAGTTCCCAGATACTCAGCCTGACAGGGATGGTTTTTTTCTTACTGAAAGACAGTTTGCTATTCTTCTTTTTGATGTCCATACTCTGCCTAATCCCAAGCCATGTTTTTATTTTTCAGAATTTTTCTCAAAGTAGATTTGGTAGGATGCTTCCCTTTGCTTGTATTGTTTTGTTTGTGTTTTTTTTAATTCTATGAAAGGGATAATTTAGAAGTGTTTCTTTCTGAGGAGCTTATGATAAAATAGCCTTCAGTGATCACAGTTTCTGACTTTTCAGCCTTCCCTAAGAGTATCTGCTGGTTTCTATAGACGAGGACATATATATAGTAATACTAGAAAATACTTTTCTTTTTCATGATGAGAAATATCAGTCATTTGCTTCCATGCAGACATATCCACAAGAATGCTCTCTTATTCCATTACTAGTATACATTGAAGTTTAATGGCAACATTGAAGTTGCCATATAATGTCATGTTTTACAATGAGAAAGTGATATGGCCATCAGAGTAGCCAAATTTTCTCTGCAGTTTTTCATATACTTCAAAGCATGGGTGAACATCATTTTTTCATGTTATAAACACAGAATCCTTTTGCAAAATGCCAGGTTTTTTTTTTCTTTTTAAAGATTTTATTTTGAAGTAATCTCTCCACCCAAAGTGGGGCTTGAACATAATTACAGCCCCAAGGTCAAGAGTTGTATATTCTGTTGACTGAGCCAGCCAGCTGCCCCCAAATTCCAGGTTTTTCAAGCAGTCATTTGGGTCTTTTTTTTTCTGTTGTATCTGATATTTTAGACTCTGAGTTGCATATTATTTTGAGTAGTCATCATCAGAATTCTATCACATTTAGAGGCATTTTCTTTTCTTTTTTTCTTTCCTTTTTTCTCTTTCTTTGTTTAAGTTTTTATTTAAATAACTTTAAATTTTTTTTTTAACGTTTATTTATTTTTGAGACAGAGAGAGAGTGTGAACGGGGGAGGGTCAGAGAGAGGGGGACACAGAATCTGAAACAGGCTCCAGGCTCCGAGCTGTCAGCACAGAGCCCAACGCGGGGCTCGAACTCACGGACCTCGAGATCATGACCTGAACCGAAGTCGGCCGCTTAACTGACTGAGCCACCCAGGTGCCCCTAAATACCTGTTAACACATAGTGTAATACTAGCTTCAGGAGTAGAAGCATTTTTACTTTTGAATTCTTTATTTGCTTATTCCTTTATGTAGTTGTGATCAGAAACTGCTGAATTGCTTGCCATATCCTTCTCTACAGAAGGAAGCTACATGCCTTTTTATGAACTGCTCTTATATCACAGACTGCCTCCTCTCTAGCTAACTGTATTTTCTTTGTCCTTGGACTGTGGTTTTTCACAGGTCAATAAATGTTTCTCCTGGAATTTTAATAGATTTCATTTTTTTTCCCCAGTAATTTTATTTTGATACAATTCCAAACAGAATAATTGCAAGGAATACTTGCATGTCTTTTATCCAGATTAATTTGCCAGTTGTTTATATTTTTGCCTTACTTGATTTATCAGTCTTTCCCCCACCCCAAACACACACACACAAACACACACAGTCGCACAAATGCATGCATTCAGGTATATATGCACATCATTCTTTTTTTTTTTTTTTAATTTTTTTTTTTAACGTTTATTTATTTTTGAGACAGAGAGAGACAGCATGAACGGGGGAGGGGCAGAGAGAGAGAGGGAGACACAGAATCCGAAGCAGCCTCCAGGCTCTGAGCCATCAGCCCAGGGCCCGACGTGGGGCTCGAACTCAAGGACCGTGAGATCGTGACCTGAGCTCAAGTCGGACGCTTAACTGACTGAGCCACCCAGGCGCCCCCACATCATTCTTTTTAAATCGTTGGAAAATAAGTTGGACACCTGTAAACACAGTGTTATTTCCTAGGGAGATTCTCTTATGTGATCATAGTACTATTATCAGAAGCAGGAAATTTTAACATTCATCCATTACATTGTGTAATCTATAGTCCATATTCAACACTTGAATAACAGGGACTAGTTGTCCCAGTATTGTATTTTATAACTGTTTTCCCCTCTCCAGGATCCAGTCCAGGATCACACAGTGCATTTTGTTGTCATATCTCTAATCTCCTCAACCTTTCTGTCTTTCTTGACTCTAATATTTGAATCATATAAGCCAGTTACTATGTGGAATATCCTTCAGTTAGGTTTGTTTGATGTTCCCTGTGATTAGATTTAGCATTTTTCACCAGAACAGCATAGAGTGATGACATTTCATTATGTCAGAAAACACATGAGGTCAGTTTGCACCTGTATTAGTGATGTTAACTTTTCATCATTGATTAAGGTGACAGCCACTAGGTTTCTCCACTTAGGAGTCATTGTTTCTGGGTTTGTTCTATTGCATGCTGACTTAAATCAAGACAGTCACGGATTAATTAGACCTTGGATTATTTTATGTTCTTTTTGCAGCTCGAGATGCTGCTGTGCAGAAGATTGAGACTATTATTAAGGAACAATTTGCACTTGAAATGAAGAATAAGGAACATGAAATTGAAGTCATCGATCAGGTATAATGGTGATAATGGTGATATATTTAAAAAATGGTGATAAATTTAAAAAAACAACAAAGCTATTGCAAAAAAATCTATACATGATGAATTAAAAAAGATCTGTTGAGATAAAATTATGTTTTTTTTCCCTTTGCCGTTCTTTTAAAGAGTTTTCTCATTCTGGAAAAAAGGCATTTTTTTTCTATAAATGAAACTGCAGGAAAACATAATGAAAAAAAATTACCTGAAATTCCATCCCAAAACATAATTCCTCTTTGCTCTTGTGCCCAGTTTCTTTATGGACGTTTCTCAGTGAATATGCATATATACACACAAATGTTCATATTAACATGTCTATATTCTCTTGCAAACATTGGCTTTTGTCATTCCTTTCAATCCTTTGCCAGTTTGATAGGTAGAAATAGTCATGTTTTTGCTTTCCTTTGCTTATTAGAGAAACTGAGCTTTTGGTCATTTGTATTTCTTATTTTATGAAAATTTTTATAGTGTATCTCTTCTGTCATTTCCATTTTTTTAATGAGTTAACATTTGTTTGTAGCGATTGATTGAGGCAAGAAGGATGATGGATAAACTTCGTGCCTGCATTGTTGCCAACTACTATGCTTCTGCAGGCCTTCTAAAAGTTTCTGAGGTAAGTTTTCCTCATATACAATCATTTCTGGCCATCCATATTTGTTGTATGAAGGGGAAATCAGTGTTAATGTGAAATTCCTGCCTTTGAAACGTATCTTGTATTGGCCTTCAGAATTCAAGAAGCCTCGCCTCCCTTCCTGGGAAAATACATAAACTGTCAATAATCCCAAGTAACATTTTTTCCTTTTTATTTAATCCTTTTCCAACTAATATTCAGCACTGTTGCTAGGATTTGCAGATACAAAGTTGAATGAGACCCTGTTCTTGCCTTATTCTTCATTTGATTATGGTCGGCTTTGGAGCAAATTATAGGTAGATTGATTTTCCTAATGAACAGCAATTTGTAGTTTCAGTATATATACCTTACTCAGGAAACCCTGATTTTTTTCCCCAGTCTTTATGAAAAATTTCAAGTACACTGAAGAGGTGAAATAAACACCTGTTTATGCTTGTTTAGATTCCGTATTTTAACATTTTGCTTTATTTATCTTATTTTTCTCTAGAACATTTGAAAATAAGTTCCAGGCATCATGACACTTCACCCCTAAATACTTAAATCATTTATTTCCTAAAGGACATTCTTTTGTGACTTCCTGATATTATTTGATAACCAGTCCATATTCATATTTTCCCAGTTGTCCCCAAAATATCTTTTAAAGATTAAAAAAAATTTTTTTTAATGCTTGTTTATTTTTGAGAGAGAGAAGCGTGCATGCACACACACGAATGGGGGAGGGGCAGAGAGAGAGGGAGACAGAATCTGAAGCAGGCTCCAGGCTCTGAGCTGTCAGCACAGAGCCTGACGTGGGTTTCGAACTCATGAACTGTGAGATCATGACCTGAGCTAAAGTTGAACACTTAACTGACTGAGTCACCCAGAGCCCCGTCCCCAAAATACCTTTTAAAGCTTGTTTTTGACACGGGATCTAAGGTTCATGGGCTACATTTGGACGTTTTGTTTCTCTAGACTCATTTCATCTAAAATACTTCTTTCACCTTTTCCCCATGATATTGACTTATTTGAAGAGAATAGTTCATTTATGTTTATAGGATATCCCACATTTTGGGTTTATTATTTTTCCCCTTGGGTTATTCCTTCATTCCCTCTATTTTTTTGCAAACTGGTAGTTGGGTCTAAAGATTTGATTAAAGTTAGAGGTTTTTGGCAATAATACTTCCTAAGTGATTCTGTATACCTCATGATTATATCACATCAGGTCACATAGTAATCAGGTTGTCCTATTGTTAAAGATATTAAGTTTAACCACTTAGTTAATGTGATTACCACTAGATTGGTCCAGTTATAAAGGAATGGGGATAGGGTTCAACTGAAACAGAAGTTCTTGTTTGACAGTTTGATAATTTCAGCATAACTTTTGTTCGTTTTTCATTTTAAAATTTCTTTTTCATAAGTTTTCTCAGATCATTCTCTTGGACAGTACTGGCTCAGTGAGAATGGCGGCAGGGCTGGGGAAGGTATGACAGCATACTGCTTTCTTTGCATTGTTCCCCATGGTTTTTACAGATAAGAGGTGCTGTGTTTTGGCTTTCATGTCATCCTGTGGAGCTTAGGGTACCTGGCATTGGTGGTACTCCTGACATTGTCTTGGAGAAATCTGGAGCATTATTTGAGTTTAATCTTAGGTAGTTGTTTCTTCTACTTTAGGAATTTCCATAATGCATATTAGAGTCTAAACTATTTTTTAATTTTTTTTTCTAAATGTTTATTTTTGAGAGAGAGAGCACATGCTCGAGCTGGGATAAGACAGAGAGAGAGGGAGACATAGAATCCACAGCAGACTCCAGGCTCCAAGCTGTCTGTACAGAGCCTGACGTGGGGCTCGAACCCACGAACCTTAAGATTTACGACCTGAGTCGAAGTCAGACCCGTAACTGACTGAGCTTCCCAGGGGCCCTGAGCTATTTTTTTAGAGCTATCATAACAAATTACCAGAAGCTTGGTGGCTTAAAATAAGAGGAATTTATTATCTGATGATTGTGGAGACTAGCAGTCCTAAGTCAGGGTGTTGGCTGGACCATGTTGTCTCTGAAGGCTGTGGGGAAGAATCCTTCTTTGCCTTCGCCTACCTTCTGACAGTTGCTGGCAAACCTTGGCATTCCTTGACTAGTGGCTACATCACTGTAGTTTCTGTATATCTTCACATGGATATTTTCTCTCTTGTGTGTCTTCTTAGTTTCTCTCTGTCCACATTTCCCTCTTAACTAGGTAGGCCCTAAAGCAGTATGATTTCATCTTAACTTGATCATATCTGCAAAGAGTCTATTTCCAAATAGAGTCACCTTCAAGGTTCAGGGTGCATATGAATTTTTGGGTGATGCTCTTCAATGCAGATTTTAAAGTCCTTTCTTATAAGCTAGCAGCTGCATGGTATGGGGCTTGTAGTTATTCTGTCTGAAGAGGTGGTTGTCCATTTAATATTTTGTTGCCTTTTTTTTTTTTTTTTTTTTTTTTAAACCATTAGCACTTCTGAACTGTTACTTGGTGGTCTAGAAGTACACTGATTTTTTTTTTTTGCTGTTTTGATTAGGATTTATTCAAGGATATTTAGGTGTATTTTTGTCTATTACAATCTGCCATTTAATTATTTTTAGTTTGCTGTAACAAAATACATCACAGCTCTAAAAAATACCCTTTATTATTGAGATTCAGCAGTTTTGTTCCTTTGAAATCCTAGTCTCTTGACTCCTTTTCTCTCACTAAATGATGTTAATAGCACGGTTTTTAAAAGCTGTGCTGCCTAGGAACTGTAGAGTGAATCACATTATAACAGAGTACACTGTATTTTGTATCCAAGTAACAAGATACACAAAAATATTCCAGGCTTCAGTACTGGTCTGATAGCAAATATATGTAAGTATTAATCATTTTACAGCATTTTATGCTACATTTTACTCCTGTGTGGGAGCCATTTTACATACACATTTAAAAAAATCTTTATGTCTCTTACAGGAATGTTTTATTTAGAGCAGTTGATGAGTTTGTGTTAAAGCATTGTGAGACTAATTTTTTAAAAGTCAGATCTTACTTTCTATATGTTACTACCTATTCACCTTGATTTCTCATTTTCAGAGAACTTGCATTTTTAACTTTCAGTGTTAGGACCTTCACACAATTATTTATCACTTTCTAGTTTTTGTTTTGTTGACTCCTTAACCCACGTTAAGGAGCTTGGACTTCGTTTTATGGGTGTGGGGAGACTTTGAAGAATTTCAAGCATGATCCCTAAATAGATAAGGTTTTAGAAAGATTAAAAGTTTAATTTGCTTGCTTTCATTTTTGCAGGGATCAAAAACATGTGATACAATGGTTTTTAATCATCCTGCTATCAAGAAATTTTTGGAATCACCATCTAGGTCATCCTCTCCTGCCAATCAGAGATCAGAAACACCATCAGCCAATCATTCAGAAAGTGATTCTTTATCTCAACACAATGACTTCTTATCTGACAAAGACAATAACAGCAATATGGATATAGAGGAAAGACTCTCAAACAACATGGAACAGAGACCAAGTCGAAATACTGGAAGGGTATAGTTGGATGGGTGGGAGGGAGTCAGAGGAGAAGGGAACTAGTATTTTCTAAGTATGTATTATTTCATTTTCTCTTCATAAGAACCCTAGGAAATAAGTCAATTATATCCCTTTTGGAGATGGGGAAGCCGTCTTGAAGAGGTTAAAGTTCTGTTTGCCCACAAGTATCAGAATTGAGAATTAAACTTAATTAAGCTGAGAATTAAACTGAATCAGAACTGTGTACCGCACAACTCCTAGATGCCATCCACATAGATATGAGAGAAACCTTGAGGAATTGGCAATTCTGTGACCTTGTCCAAAGTCTTTCCATTCTGTCATGTTTTATTTTCTTTTCAGCATTTTCCTTTGTGGAACCTTAATGCTTTAAAAACTGGGGGAAACTTGATAAATAATAAATAGAATTGAAAACCATTTATTCTTCTTTGATCCTGCCAGTTTCTTATTTGAGTTCCTGTATCAAACTGCTCTGAATTTATCGGTATATATAATATTTGGCTATAGAGCCCTTACTGGATGGTTTTCCTAGCCAGGGGTTCTGTGGTAGAGGAAATCTCCAGGTTGCTTTTCACATACTCAGACATCAAGGATTTTATTTATTTATTTTTTCAATTTTTTTTTAACGTTTATTTATTTTTGAGAGCCAGAGCACAAATGGGGGAGGGGCAGAGAGAGATAGGGACACACAGAATCCGAAGCAGGCTCCAGGCTCTGAGCTGTCAGCACAGAGCCCGATCAATGCAGGGCTGGAACCCACAAACTGTGCGATCATGACCTGAGCTGAAGTTGGACACTTAACTGACTGAGCCACCCAGGTGCCCCGGATTTGATTTATTTTTGATAAAAATCAAATTAAAATTTTCTGATTGTGAATCTGTACGTGTTCATTGTTGAAAAATTTACAGGAAAGTAAAAACAATAGGAAAGTCATTCATGATGCCACCACCCAAAAATGAAAACTCTTAATGTTTGGATTTACTTGTTTCTAACCACTATTATTTCTGAGCGAATACTGCATTTTTTTTTTTTTTTTTTTTGTATGTGTGTGTGGTTTTTTTTTTTTTTTCTAAGATTTTTTTTAATCTCTACACCCAATATGGGGCTTGAACTTACAACCCCAAGATCAAAAGTCATATACTCTACTGACTGAACCAGCTAAGCACCCCTTTTTGTTTGTTTTTGTTTGTTTTTATGTGTGTGTGTGTGTGTGTGTATTTTTTAATGTTTTATTTATTTTTGTGAGAGAGGGAGAGTGGGGGAGGGGCAGAGAAAGAGGGAGACAGAGGATTTGAAGCAGGCTCTGTGCTGACAGTAGTGAGCCCATGTGGGGCTCGAACTCACAAACTATGAGATCAAGACCTCAGCCGAAGTCAGATGCTGTTTTTTGTTTCAATTAAAAATAATTTAGGTAATACTGGTCATAGGATTTAGAAACTTACCATCTTGTATGTAATATACATGCTCATGTTTATGTAACAAATATTTAGTGTTTACTACATATGTACCAGGCACTTCTCTGAGAACTGTACAAAACAATCATGTGGCACAGGTACTGCTATCTTTATTTTTTATTATTTTTTTTAGATTTTCTTTTTTTAATGTTTATTCGTTTTTGAGAGACAGAGATAGAGCGCGAGTAGGGGAGGGGTAGAGTGAGAGGGAGACACAGAATCTGAAGCAGGCTCCAGGCTCTGTGACAGCAGTGAGCCCGATGTGGGGCTCGAACCTTGAGATCACAACCTGAGCCGAAGTCGGGCGCTTAGCTGACTGAGCCACCCAGGCGCCCCTGATTTTTATTTTTAAGTAATCTCTATACCCAATGTGGAGATCAAACTTACAACCCCAAGAATAAGAATCTCATTCTCTACTGACTGAGCCAGCCAGGCATCCCTGTTATCTTCATTTTATTAATGAGGAAATTTTGACAGAGAAGTAATTACACAAAATTTCACATCTGGTAAATGGGAAGAGTCAGGATTTAAACCCTGGCAGTCTATCTCTACAAAGTTTAAATTGATCATGTCTATGTTATTTCTCATTGAAAAAATTTTGATTATACAAAAGGTTGAAAAGAAAGTAAATTCCATTGACCTTTCCCCATTCCCATTTCCCAGGAGTAACCATTGTAATAGTTTCTTGTGTATCCTTCCATATCCTATTTGCATATACGAAGCAGAGGTGTATGACTGTTAAAAACACACATACATATGGAGTTATAGTGAACAAGCATAAACTATGCAAAAGATCAAGTAAAACTACTCTTTAATGCTCTGAGAGGTACTACAAAGCCAGAGAATGTGGTAATTTAAAAAAAAATCTGAGTTACTCTATGCATACCTTCTGTGATTTTGTGGTTTCTGCCTGTTGGAAATTGTCCACATTGAAAGTAAACATTGATTGTGATTTCTTTCAGGACATTGCTAGTATTACTGGCTCTCATAAAACAGAGCAGCGGAATGCTGATCTTACAGGAGATGAGACTTCACGTCTTTTTGTAAAGAAAACAATAGTAGTGGGCAATGTGTCCAAGTAAGTATCCAATTGAATTCTCCTATTTTCAGCTGTCCATTTATGTTAATACTCTTGCATACTTTTATTATTATAGTATTACTGTAGGAAGAGGCCTTAAGGATTTTTTTTCCCCCAAACTCTTTGTTGTTTTAAAAGTAAACTGAGTCTAAAGACTTGAAACTCTTGCTTCAGGGTGTCTGTTAATCTTTGACATAGAGTAAAATTGTGCTTGGTAAAAATTTCTAAGACCTGAGCTTTTTTTTTTTTTTTTTTAATTTTTATTTTTATTTTTTAATGTTTATTTATTTTTGAGACAGAGAGAGACAGAGCATGAATGGGGGAGGGTCAGAGAGAGGGAGACACAGAATCGGAAGCAGGCTCCAGGCTCTGAGCCATCAGCCCAGAGCCTGATGCGGGGCTCGAACTCACGAACCGTGAGATCGTGACCTGAGCTGAAGTCAGATGCTCAACCGACTGAGCCACCCAGGCGCCCCAAGACATGAGCTTTTATACAAATGGAGTGTTATTTTTTTTTAAGATTTTATTTCTAAGTAATCTCTACACCCAACGTGGGACTCAGACTCACAACCCCAAGATTAAGAGTCGTGTGCTTCACCACCTGAACCAACCAGGCACCCCATATACAAATGGTGTATTTTTCAAGTTTGTTAGTATGGATAAATTGGAAGAAGTTTTGACTTTTTCTGATCTATGAACTAGTTCTATTTTCAGGGGCCTTAGCTAATGGCTAAAAATATTTGTTGCCCAAATTGAAGTCTTTTAAATTTTTAACAAAAAATTGCAGAGCATGTCTTGAAGACAGAATTTCTCCAAGCTGAGGGGCTAGCTCTTTAACTATGATTATGGTTATATATATGATTATATGTTATATATACTTATATATATGATTATATAAGTATCTCAAGGTGTCTTGTGGGAACACCATCATTTTTGCCAAATATCTAGGAATGGATAGACCTAAATCTTCAAATAGTGTAAGAATGTTATTTCCTCACAAAGTCTTTATTTGCCCTTCTCCTCCCTCATGAAATATATTTTCCCTATGCTCTCTTGTCATCTTTATCATATAATCATTTTCTGTTTTTATATAATTTTCCCAAATCAGACTGGAATCTCTTTAGGGTAGAAAGTATGTCTTGTTTGTTTTGTACCTTATAGCAGTTGATTTTCAGTAAATATTTGATTGTTGAATAAGTTGATATATTTATGAAAATTGTAATTAGATTCAGTTATTGAAAATAAAGGATTCAGGCAGACAGTAATTATTTTGGGGGGGGAAATCAGATTGGGGGAGAAGTCTTCCAAGCCCCAGTTAATGGATCACAAATAACAAACAAGTACATTAAAGAGTCTCAGGATAATAAAAACAAAGATTTCTAATGGTCTGTGTGACAGTATTTAAATGGAAGCATAAAGGGGCACCTTGGTTGAATGTCCAACTCTTGATTTTGACTCAGGTCATCATCCCAGGGTGGTGGGTCGAGCCCTGCATTGGGCTCCGCACTGAGCGTGGAGCCTGCTTAGGGTTCTCTTTTTCTATCTTCCCTCCCCCTACCTCCTGCCCCTCTCCCGAACTCACTCTCAATAAATAAATAAATTAAATAAATAAATGGAAGCATAAAATATGATTAAGGCAATTAGATTTCTGTTTTATAGATGATATTAGAGTGGGTATGCATTTAGGTAAGGGAACTGATACACCATGTGAAGTGTTAAGAGTTGGGGCTTAACAATAGTACAAGACCAGTCAGCTCAGAAAAGTCCAAAACTGGAAATCTAGATAGACCCACCATTCCACAAGACGACTGGGAGAAACAGTCATTGACATTTCAAACAAGTACATTTAATTTGTACGTTTTTGGGTCTTTTGAAGACCAGCTAGAACTAAAATACTGGTTAACTATGGTTAATTATGGTAGAGAGGGAATGGTTGACATGAGAGTTGTAAAGTCCTTGTTTGTTGTGGAAGAGGGAAAAATTATTGATTTATTTTAGACTTGTTAAGAATGCTTGTTAATCTGAGATAATAACTAAAAGAATAGACATATGTTTTTATTTTATTTTTTAAGGTTTATTTTTGTGAGAGATAGAGCAGGGGAGGGGCAGAGAGAGAGGGAGACAGAGGATTCAAAGCAGGCTCTGTATCAGCAGCAGAGAGCCCAGTGTGGGGCTTGAACTCATGAACTGCAAGATCATGACCTGAGCTGAAGTCTGATGCTTAACGGACTGAGCCATATATATATATATATGGCTAGTACATATATATATATGTACTAGCCATATATATATATATATATATATGGCTAGTACATATATATATATATATATATATATATATATATATATATGGCTAGTACATATATAATTTTTTTTTTTTTTAAAGTAGACTTCATGCCCAGCATGTGAGCCCAACATGTAGCTTGAACTCACGACCCTGAGATCAAGGCCTCAGCTGACATCAAGAGTTGGATGCTTAAGGGCGCCTGGGTGACTCAGTTGATTGAGTGACTGACTTTGGCTCAAGTCATGATCTCGTGGTTTGTGAGTTCGAGCCCTGCATTGGGGTCTGTGCTGACAGCTTGCTCAGAGCCTGGAGACTGTTCTGGATTCTGTCTCCCTTTCTCTCTGCCCCTCCCTCACTCACACTCTGTCTCTGTCTCTCTGAAAAATTAAAAAAAAAAAAAAAAAAAAAAAGGTTGGACGCTTAACTGACTGAGCCACCCAGGCTCCCCTAGAGATTTAAACTTTAAAAGTAGTAAGAGGAAGGTGGGGAAATTGAATGAAAAAAGGGAAAAAAAAACCCTGATTCCATAAGAAGGCAAGCAGGGACAGGAGGAGGGATTTGATGAAGAGAAAAAAACAAGGCAAATAGTGTAAAATACTCTAGTAACAACAAATCTAAACATATCAATTATAAAAAATGCCTAGGGATTGTTATCTAGTTAAAAGATACTGTATTGATATAAAATCATCTAAAATTTAGTTCTCTGTTGTTTATCAGTTACACATCTAAATACAGAAAAATTGAAAGTAAGCAAATAAGTGAGATTTAGCTGGCAGATACTAACCAAAAGAAAACTAGTGTAGCATATTAATATCAGGGAGAATAGAATTTAAGACTAAAAGTATTCATAAAGGTAAAGAGTTATTATATAATGTTAAAAAGTTCTATTCAACAGGGTGATATTAAATAACAGTGTACTAGACAATAGTCTTAAAGTATCTAAACCAAAACTGAATCACAGGAGAAGTTTCTAAATGCACTAGTATACTGAGAGATTTTATGCACCTTCTTAGTAATTGGTAGATCAAGCAAAATATCTATATGAATATAAAAGATTTGAACATCAGTTAACAAAGCTTGATCTGATATACACACATAGACTATTACATGTAATAGTTGAAACATCTTTAAGCATAAGGAACATTTATGAAAATGACCACATAATAAGCCATAAAGTAAGCTCTAACAAATATTGAAGGACTTGTATCATACAGACTGTTTTTGTTTTTTTTTTTTTAAGATTTATTTTTAACCAATCTCTACACCCGGCATGGGGCTTGAGCCCAACCCTGAGATCAAGAGTCAGGCTCCACTGACTGAGCCAACCAGGTGCCCCCAGACTACTGTTTTTGATCACTGTTACAGTAAAGTTAGAAATCAGTGACAGTAGGGCGCCTGGGTGGCTCAGTTGAGCCTTTGGCTCAGGTCATGATCTTGTGGTTCATGGGTTTGAGCCCCACATCAGGCTCTGTGCTGACAGCTCAGAGTCTGGATACTTGTCTCTGTCTCTTTCTACCCCCCCCTCATTGTGTTCTGTCTCTCTTTCTCTCAAAAATAAATGTTGAAAAAGAAAAAAATCAGTGATAGTAGGATAACTAGAAAATTTTATGTCTAGCAATTTAAACCACTTCCAAACAATTCATAAGTCAATGAAAAAATCACATTAAAATATTCACAACTAAATACTCAAATAAGAACTTGTAGGATAACACCGGAGGAATATTTAAAGGGAAATGTATAGTCTTAGATGTCTGCAGTAGAGGAAAAGCTTAAAATTAATGAACTAACCATCTCAATTAGAATGATGCAAAGAAATTAGAAAAAAATAAAAACAAAACCCTGTATACACAAACTTGGTGAAATTAAGGAAAAAAGACATAGCTACAAATGATGTACTGTGA
This sequence comes from Panthera onca, assembly GCF_046562875.1. Classification (NCBI taxonomy): domain Eukaryota; kingdom Metazoa; phylum Chordata; class Mammalia; order Carnivora; family Felidae; genus Panthera; species Panthera onca. The sequence goes on along the minus strand of NC_138347.1, from coordinate 83,557,550 downwards.
GGTAAGAAATAATGCCAACATCTTTATGCCGGTACATTTAAAAATTTAGGTGAAATGGAGAGTTCCTAGAAAAATACTGTTTATGACTCAAGAAAGGAAAAACTTTGAATAGTCTTACAACTACTAAGTAACTTTAATTACTGATTTTTAAAACATTCCGATCACAAAACCAAACCAAACTACTAGGCTTAGATTGCTTTACAGGCTGAGTGAACACATAATTTCAGTTGTATACAAAGTCTTCTGGAGAGGGCACCTGGCTGGCTTAGTTGGTAGAGCATGCAATTTTTGAACTTGGGGTTGTGAGTTCCAGCCCCACGTTGGGTATAGAGATTGCTTAAAAAAAAAAAAAAAAAGTAACCAGAAAGCCCCCCAAAATCTTCTGAGGATAAAGAGACAACACTTAATCAGGCTATCTTATGAGGATAGCCTAACTTTTTAAATAAAGCCAAACAGTTCACGAGAAAAAGAAAATTATAGGACATTCACAGTTGTGAATAGAAGTGCATAAATACTGAACAAAATCATAAACTGAATTCAGTAAATACAGAAATGATAATACTTCATGATCAAGAAATGCAAGTTTGGATTAACATTAGAAATCAATATAACTTAGCCCGCTGCATTATTAAGGATAACCACATTATTAAGGACTGGGGTGCCTGGGTAGCTCAGTTGGTTGAGCGTCCAACTCTTGATTTCAGCTCAGGTCATAGTCCCAGGGTTGTTGGATTTAGCCCTACATCGAGCTCCACACTGAGCATGGGGGATCCTTGGGATTCTTTCTCTCCCTCTGTCCCTCTTCCCTGCTCATGCTTGTGTGTGCGTGCTTGCTCGCTCTCTCTCTCTCTCTCTCTCTCTCTCTGTCTCTCTCTGTCTCTCTCTCTCAAAAAAAAAAAGGCCATGACAATATTTTCTAACAATGTAATAAGGCCTCATGAAATAAAGGGAGGGCTAAAGATACTAGTTTTACCATGGTCAGGACTTAAGGGGATGGTGTATTTTGGCTTTTCTTAATTTATTTCTTAAAACTTTATTTTGAGAGAAAGAAAAGTGTGAAAGAAGGAGAGAGGCAGAGAGAAGAGAGAATCCCAAGCAGGTTCTGCACTCTCAGCACAGAGTCCAACATGGGGCTCAAACCCACCAATGGGAGATCATGACCTGAGCCGAAACCAAGAGTTGGGTGCTTAACCGACTAAGCCACATAGGCACCCCTGTTTTGTCTTTTAAAAGGCAAGAGACCAGTTGCAAACTTTGTGGCAGCAATGAAGAGTTCAGAGTTGTAGCACTCTGAAACCTAAATGAAATCAGCCCGAAAGCTAGAGAGACCCTAGCCCGGGAATAAAATATGCCAGTTTATTTCTACCTCATTTCTACCTCCACTTGGAAAGGCAAAATTGATTTTTTTTTTAATTGGATGATGATAATCAGAAAATAAAACGAACTTTAAGGGCATGCTCCTTAGAAACCAGAATAAATAAATAAATAAATACTTTTAAAAGATTAACAGCAAAAGATTCACTTTGATTGGTTAGGGGATAGAGCTATTAAATCTTTCTAGAATTAAAAATTTTTTAAGTTAGAATATTTTTTAGGGGAGTGGGAGGTATATGCTTCCAGTTATGGAATGAATAGTCATGAGGATGAAAGGTACAGTGTAGGGAATGTAGTCAGTGGTATTGTAATAGTGTTGTATGATGACAGATGTAGTGAGCATAGCCTAATGTATAGAGGTGTTGAATCACTCACTGTGTAGTATACTGAGACTAATGTAACATGTCAGCTATACTTCAATAAAAAAAATGGTCTCAGCCTTATTGACCTATAATTGACAAAATTATATTTAAAGTGTACGTTGTAATTTGATATAAGTATACATTTTGAAGGGATTCCTGCCATCAAGTTAATTAACATATCCAGTATCACCTCATGTTTACTTTTTAAATTTTTTTAGCATTTATTTATTTTTGAGAGAGGGAGAGCAAGTGTGAGTGGGGGCTGAGCAGAGAGAGGGAGACAGAGGATCCAAACACAGAGCCCAACGTAGGTCTCAAACTCACAACTATGAGATCATGAACTGAAATCAAGAGTTGGCTGCTTAACCGACTGAGCCACCCAGGTGCCCCATTTTTTTTTTTTTTTTTTTTTAAGATTTTATTTTTAATCTCTACACCCAATGTGGGGCTTGAACTCACAACCTCAGAGAGTCACATGCTCCACTGACTGAGCCAGCCAGGCGCCCCATCACCTCACATACTTATCTTTTTTTTTTTGGGAGTGTGAGAACATTTAAGTTCTTTTCGCTCAGCAAATTCTATAATGTTATCTACTGTAGTTACCATGTTATACATTAGATCTTCAGATCTTATTCATCTCAAAGCTGAAAGTTTGTACCCTTTTACCAAACTTTCTGTATTTCCTCTACCACTAGCCTCTGGTAACCATATTTCTGTTCTGTTTTCACGAGCTTGACTTTTTTAGATTTCATGTATAAGTGATACTGTGTAGTATTTGTCTTTCTCCATGTTAGTATTTGTTTGGCTTATTTCACTTAGCATAATGCCCTCCAGATCCATCCATGTTCTCACAGATGTCAGAATTCCCTTCTTTCTCATGGCCGAATAATATTCCCTTACACACACACACACACACACACACACACTCAGTTGACCCTTTAGCATTCTTGAGCAATGTGAGGGTTAGGGGCATCAACCTCCCACACAGATGAAAATGCACATAAAACTTTTCACTTCTCAAAAGTAACTACTAGTAGACTGCTGTTGCCTGGAAGCCTTATCGGTGACATAAACGATTGATTAGCACATATCTTGCATGTTACGAGTAATAGAGAAATAAAATAGAGAAAAGAAAATATTAAGAAAATCGTAAAGGGGTGCCTGGCTGGCTCAGTCAGTAGAACATGAGATTCTTGATCTCAGTGTCATGAGTTTAATCCTCATGTTGGATGTAGAGCTTACTTTAAAAGAAAAAATAAAAAGTCATAAGAGAAAATACACTTACGGTATTGTAAAAAAATGACATGTAAGTGGACCCTGCACAGTTCAAAGCCATGTTGTGCAAGGATTAACTGTATGTATATGTGTATACATCTTTGTCCATTCACATCTTTATTCAATCATATGTTAACGGACATGTATGTTTCCATATCTTGGCTATTGTAAATAATGCTGCTGTGAACATGGGAATGCAAATAGCACTTTGATAACCCATTTTCATTGTCTTTGCATATATACACAGCAATGTGGCAGTTTTTTAAATTTTTTTGAGGAACCTTCATATTGTTTTCCATAGTAGCTATACCAATTTATGTTCCCACCAATAATGCACAAAGATTCCCTTTTCTCCATGTTCTTGCTAACACTTGCTATCTCATATTTTTGATGATAGCCATTCTAACAAGTATAAGGTGATAACTCATTTTAATGTGCATTTTTCTCATGATTAGTGATGTTGACCACCTGTTTATGTACCTGTTGACCATTTGTATGTTTTGTTTGGAAAAACGTGTATTTAGTTCCTCTGCCCATTTTTAAATAGATTTTTATGACTTTTTTTTTCTATTCAATTGTGTGTGAGTTCTTTATATATTTTCAGTATTAACCTTTTGTCAGATACATGATTTGCAAATATTTTTTCTCATTCCTCATTTGCCTTTTCATTTTGCTGGTGGTGTCCTTTCCTGTGCAGAAACTTGTTTATTTGCTTTTGTTGCCTGTGCTTTCAGCGTCAGATCCAAAAAATCATTTCCCAGACCTGTCATGGAGCTTGCCCCTGTAACCTTTCTTCTTACCCTTAAAAGTTTTTTTCTAGGAGTTTTATGGTTTCAGGTTTTTTTTTTTTTTTTTTTTTTTTTTTTAATGGTTTCAGGTCCTAAATTTAAGTCCTACATCTGTTTTGAGTTGATTTTTATATGTGGTATAGGATAGGGGTCTAGTTTCATTCTTTTGTATGTAGTTGTCCCATTTTCCCAACACCATTTATTAAAGAGACTGTCCTTTCCCTATTGTATATCTTAGTGCCTTTGTCATAAATTAATTGACCATATATGCATGTGCTTATTTCTGTGCTCTCTTCTAGTCCATTTATCTATGTGTCTGTTTTTATGCCAAACCGTAGCGTTTTATTACTATAACTTTTTAATATAGTTTGAAACCAGGAAGTATGATGCCTTCTCCTTTTTTTTTTTTTTTTTTTAATCAGAAAAGAGACTATTTGGGGGTCTTTTATGATTCCATACAGATTTTAGGATTGTTTTTTCTATTTCTGTGAAGAATACTGTTGGGATTTTGATAGAGATTTCATTGAATCTGTAAGATTGCTTTGGGTAGTATGAACATTTTAACAATATTCTTCCAGTCCATGTGCATAGAGTATCTTTTTATTTATTTGTCTTCAGTTGTTTTCATCAGTGTCTTGTAGTTTTCAGTGTACAGGCCTTTCATCTTAGTTAAATTTATTGCTAAGTATTTTATTGTTTTTGATGCAATTGTAAATGGGATTATTTTCTTAATTCTCTTATAGTTTGTTGTTAGTGTATAGAGACACAATTGACTTTCTATGTCGACTTTATATCCTACAAACTTACTGAATTTATTACTTTTAACAGTTTTTAGGTGGAGTCTTTAGGGTTTTCTGTATTTAATATCCCATTCAGATAGAGACAGTTTTACTTCTTCTTTTGCAGTCTGAATACTTTTTATTTCTTTTTCTTGCCTAATTGCTCTGGCTAGAACTTCCAGTACTATGTTGAATAAAAGTTGTGAGAGTAGGTATCTTTGTCTTGTCCTTGATTTTAGTTCGAGTAAGAGCTTTTAATTTTTCACCATTGTGATGTTAGCTGTGGGCTTGTCATATGTGGCCTTTATTGGAGGTATGTCCCCTCTATACCCAATTTGTTGAGAGTTTTTTCAAGAATAGCTGTTGAATTTTGTCAAGTGCTTCCTCTGCATCTGTTGAGATGATCATAGGATTTTTATCTTTCATTTTGTTAATGTAGTTTATCACACTGATTGATCTGCAGATGTTGCATCCCTGGAATAAATACCACTTGATCATGGTGTATGATCTTTTAATGTACTGTTGAATTCTGTTTGCTAATATTTTGTTCAGGATGTTTTCATCTATGTTTATCAGGGATATTGGCCTGTAATTTCTTGTAGTGTTGTCTGTGTTTGGTATCAGGGTAATGCTAACTTTGTAAAATGAATTTGTAAGTGTCCCCTCTTCTTGTATTTTTTTGGAAAAGTTTGAGAAGGATTGGTGTCAATTCTTCAAATATTTGGTAGAAGTCACCCTTTAAGTCATCTGATCCTGGAGTTTTCTTTGTTGGGAGGTTTCTGATTACTGATTTCAGTCTCCTTACTAGTAATTGTTTTATTCAGATTTTCTATTTCTTTATGCTTCAGTCTTGGTAGCATGTATGTTTCTAGGAATTTATCCATTTCTTCTAGGTTGTCCAGTTTGTTGGTATTTAATTGTTCGTAGTTTTTTTTAAAAAAACATTTTGTTTATTTTTAAGATTTTATTAAAAAAATTTTTTTAATGTTTATTTTTGAGAGAGAGAGAGACAAAGTACAAGTGGGGGAGGGGCAGAGAGAGAATGAGACACAGAATTTGAAGCAGGCTCCAGGCTCTGAGCTGTCAGCACAGAGCCCAATGTGGGGCTTGAACTGACAAGCTGTGATCTCATGACCTGAGCCAAAGTTGGACCAACCTACCGAGCCACCCAGGCGTGCCCCTTAAGATTTTATTTTTAAATAATTTCTACGTGCAATGTGGGGCTCAAACTCACAACCCCAAGATCAAGAGTTGTATGCTCTACCAACTGAGCCAGCCAGGTGCCCATATAGTTGTTCATAGTTTTATGATCCTTTGTATTTGTGTGGTATTAGTTGTTTTGGTTTTTTTTTTTTTTTTTAAGTTTATTTTTTTGAGAGAGCTCACAAGCAGGGGAGAGCCAGAGAGAGAATCCCAAGCAGGTTCCACACTGCCAGCACAGAGCCCGACATGGGACTCAAACTTGCAAACTGTGAGATCGTGACCTTAGCAAAACCAAGAGTCAGACACTTAACTGACTGAGCCATCCACGAGCTGTGTGCTATTAGTTGTAACATCTCCTCTTTATTTATAATTTTATTTGAGTCCTTTCTCTTTTTTCTTGGTAAGTCTAGCCAAGGGTTTGTCTATTTTGTTTACCTTTAAAAAAAAAATAGCTCTTTTTGTCTCCATTTCTTCTGTTTCCCCTCTCATCTTTATTATTTCCTTCTTTCTATTAACTTTGAGCTTTGTTCATTCTTTTGAGATCTTTCTTAATGTAGGCATTTATTGCTATAAATCTCCTTCTTAAAACCTGCTGTATCCCTTAGGTTTTGATATGTTGTATTTCCATTTTCAGTTAAGATATTTTTTGATTTCTCTTGGATTTCTTCTTTGACTCATTGATTGTTCAGTAGCATGTTCTTTAATCTCCGTATATTTATGAATTCCCAGTTGTTTTCTTATAATTGATTTTTAATCTTGTTTTAAGTAGGAGTTAAATGTTTTGCTAGGTTTTTGAAGGAAAAAAGAATTCAGGCTTCTTTCTTTTTTCTCCTCCAGGTACATACCTCCTGATAAGAGAGAAGAAAATGACCAGTCAACCCACAAGTGGATGGTATATGTCCGAGGGTCTCGTAGAGAACCCAGCATTAATCATTTTGTCAAGAAAGTTTGGTTCTTTCTTCATCCCAGCTATAAACCAAATGACCTTGTGGAAGTTAGGTAAGCACAATTAAGTTATTTAATTTAGGAATTACAGATTTACTGATGTGGAAGAAGAGTGTTTTTACTTGAGAAAATTCCCTTTAATTATTAATAATTTACTTAGTTTTGGCTTTTAGTCACAATGTAGTTTTAATTGTGGTTCCTTCATGCAGATTATTGTCTCTCTGTAAAGGCACTATTTCCTCCTGTCAGAATTACATTAGTGGATTCTCCTCCTTCTGGAAATAGCTGAACTTATTTATGTAGATACAGATGAAATGTAAAAGTTTCCTGTTTTTTATATCATAATATAATAGTATTAAACATAGGATTCTAACATTACAGAAATATTTAATTTTCAAAGTTCCCATGATTTCAGCCTCTCAGAAGTAACCCCAGTGATATTTTTCCTACATATATTAACCTAGTACAGTTTGTTATTGTTGGTATTATTATTTCACGAAGATGGATTGATTTTATATGTATACTATTCTGAAATTTGTTTCATTTAGGTATTCTTTACATCTTTATGTGATGTTGCATATCACATATACATTCATTGTGTGAATGTATTGTAGAAGTGGTTTTGGTTTATTATCAGTGAAATTTATATCCTTATCTCTCTTCAGAACTTCTCTCCACTCCTGACTCTTAAACAGAACATGGCTGGGGCGCCTGGGTGGCTCAATCCATTGGGCATCCAACTTGGGCTCAGGTCATGACCTCACAGTTCAGAAGTTCAAGCCCCGCATCAGGCTCTGTGCTGACAGCTCGGAGCCTGGAGCCTGCTTCGGATTCTGTGTCTCTCTCTCTACCTGCCCCTCCCCCCGCTTGCTCTCTGTCTCTCAAAAAAAAATTAAACTAAATAAATAAAATAGAACATGGCTCTCTCCTAAGAACACTGCTTCTGAGAACAACTTTCAAACAACAGTTGTTTTTTCTCTCTTATACCATGTGCTGTTAGGTCCAGGGGTGGGGTGTGTGTCTTTCTTGCACATATTTGTGGCTTCTAGATCATCTTTTCCCCTTTTCTGCCTAAAAGCCCTCAGCTCCTTTGGAGCATTGTATCGTCCTCCTTGTTGCAGACATCTACTAATTTCCCAGTTACTCCCCTCTTTCAAAGACAGTTTTAGCCAATGTCCTGATGTTTCCTGTTGATGTCATTCTCAAGGACTTTGACGTGGAAGTAGACAGCTCACCCAGAACCCTAATTTCTAAGTTCATTGATTTCCTCACTTTTTAAATGAGGTTATTATGATACTGGTATACTGTAGAATATAGGCTGAGTAAGGAGAGAAGGAAATTATATAAAGAGCAGTGAGAGGTAGTGAAAATTGGTATGGGTAAGAAGTGGAATTCCCAGTGGGTTCAAAAAATAGTTGGATTAGGAATGGAGCTGGAAAGATAGGAATTGATAGATGGTCAGAAGGGGAAATACTTGGAAATGGGATTTTTATTTTCTTCATATGGATGATAGTTGTCCCAGTATCAATGATCCATCTTTTCCTTACATTTTTTAAAGATTTTATTATTTTTAAAAAGTTTATTTTGAGAGAGAGCAAGAACATGAGTGGGGGAGGGGCAGGGAGAGGAAGAATCCCAAACAGACTCCACGTTGTCAGCACAGAGCCCGATGCAGGGCTCAATCCCATGGATTGTGAGATCACAACCTGACCCAAAATCAGGAGTCGGACATTTAACCGACTGAGCCACCCAGGCACCCCAGCATATATCCTGGATTTAATTGTACCTCTCCATGTTCTTTACATGGATCTTAAGATGTTTTTCACATCAGGTGTCTAAAGTAATTTGATGAGTAGGGGAGACTCTTGGGGTTAATCTTCCCTGTAGCTCATAAGCAAATGTGTGTTTCTCATGTACTCTGAATTTGCTCATCACAGTACATTACTTGTAGATTCTGCTAAGAAGCATCTTTTTTTTTAAAAATTTTTTTTTTTTTCAACGTTTTTTTATTTTTATTTTTGGGACAGAGAGAGATAGAGCATGAACGGGGGAGGGGCAGAGAGAGAGGGAGACACAGAATCGGAAACAGGCTCCAGGCTCTGAGCCATCAGCCCAGAGCCTGATGCGGGGCTCGAACCCACGGACCGCGAGATCGTGACCTGGCTGAAGTCGGACGCTTAACCGACTGCGCCACCCAGGCGCCCCAAGAAGCATCTTTTTGACATTTGGTTCAGTTACCACGACCATCCTTAGCCAGCTTCCTAAAGGCTCTGATAGTAAACTTTGCTTTTAGGTACAAGATAGTCACTAAATGCATTCTAGGTCCAGGACTTGATGCAGGGATTGCAAAGATGAAGAACACATGGTTCCTTCCTTTGAGAAGTTTAGTAGAGTATTCTGGTCCTAGTACATGAGTGACTAAAGTTCGTTGTATCTGTTTCATTTAGCTTGAATATAGGAGCTCTCTAGAGCTACACTGTCTAATATTATGACGCACGTAAGTAATTTAAAATTTTCTAATTGCCACATTGAAAAGTAAAAACCAAAAAAGTGAAACCAGGTCATTTCACATGGTAATTCAGTCTTAGGCTGTTTTATTAGAGGTAAAGCAGACTTGCTCTACCCTGCATTCTGACAATATCTAGCCATGGTGTTATGCCTCTGGGAGGAGAGTCGTCTGAACAGTAAGGAGATCTCACACCACAGGGATGTGGACAACTAGCAGTTAAAGTGTGGGCCCTGGAGTTTGTTGCCTGAGTTTGAATCTCAGCTCTACTGCATATTTGCTGTGTGACCTTGGGGAAGTTAGTTATTCAACCTCACTGTGTCTCAGAAGGGACATTTCGTAGTGTGATTGTGAAGATTAGATAAGTTAATAGATATGAAGGGCTTAAAACAGTGATTGGGTCATAGTAAATATTTAAGTGTCTGCTGCTGTTGCAGGGAATAGAATGTGTTCATCTTAAAAAGAGAAACTTAGGGGATGTTTTAGGGTTTTTGAAGGTCATGTGGAGGAAGAATTTGTGATTGCAAAAGGCATATAGTAGATCTAACATGTAGGAGAAAGGTGAAATATTTTTATAATGGAACTGTTCAGAAATGTGGTAGAGAATCTCATTAAGTAATGAGTTTTAGGTCACTAGAAGTGACCTTGGAAGACTGGTTGACCATTTGAATTAATTACTTGGACAAGGAGTTGTACTCCATGCTGTATATATCTAGTAAAGCCATTTTTTTTTTTTTAACCCAGTATTCTCTGAGTTTTCCTTCTTGGTTATTGATACATTTCACCTTCTGTGAGGAATCCAGAAATAAAAAAGTCTGTTTGAGGGAAGCAGTCTTTTTGTGTGTGAGATACGTGTATCTTTTGAAGTTTAACATTTCTATAGGTGATGTCTGTTGGTAAGTCTTAGGTTCCTTTTTTTGCTTCCAAAAATATGGTTAGGGAGAAATTTCCTGTTAAAAGCATTGTTCCTTTTTCCTGGCCCTCTATGCTGTTTGTCTGTCTTCTCTGACAGCAGTCCTTCCTGTTCATTCATGAGAGTTTAGCCAATGTACATAAATTGAGGAACACCGCTAATTTGCAATATCTGTTGTAAGAGAAATTCAGCATACAAACAATATAATTGATGTATTGAAAAATGAATTTAGGCTATCTACTTAGCTTTAATGGAATTTAAATGACCAAACATGTCATCAATAAAACTTTAATTATTATTCTTACATTCACCATGCCTTGGCCCTACTTCATCCCTTTTCAAATTACTGTATCAAGTCAATCTTCTCATTTGACCCTAAACTTAAAAAAAAAATTTTTTTTTAATGTTTTATTTTTTATATTTGAGAGAGAGACAGTGAGTAGGGGAGGGGCAGAGAGACAGAGACAGAATCTGAAGCAGGCTCCAAGCTGTCAGCACAGAGCCCGACGTAGGGCTCAAACACACGAACCACGAGATAATGACCTGAGCTGAAGTTGGATGCTTAACCGACTGAACCACCCAGACGCCCTGACCGTAAACTTTTTAATTTCTGTCTGGACCTATACCAACATCATAGCTACTTTACTTACTATAACTCACCTGGTGTTCAACTGGTTTCTCCCACCCAGGACACTCTAGTTTTCTTTCTCTCTGTTTTATAACATAGCTATTGCTTTTTCTCCCTTCCATCCTACTCTCGTACTCGTGGATTTTTCCTGACTTGAGCTTTCCTGGTAGCCTTGTGCTTGGTAATTCACATCCGTTGTTAGACTCCTTTCAGGTTGTGTTCTTGGACTCAGCCCTTACTGAATTCATGTCTCTTCTTAGTTTTTGAAAAGCACATCCAGCTGAATGTTTCTTCCTCCCTGTCATCTTGGCATCTTCTCTCATTATAGTAATTCCAAGGTAGTGACATAATGAACATTTTCACTTTAAAGCATTCTCTCTCCCCTGTTAAACCATATTATTTTTGAGTACATGAAGTTCTCTCAGTTAAATTTAAAGTATTTTTATGTGGAAAATTCCAAACATATTTAAAAGTAGAGTATCTTGAACCCTTATATACCCAGCATCAATTAATAATTTGCTAGTTGTTTTTTCACCAACTTTCCTTTTTGTTTCTTTCACAAATTCTGTTTTGACTAAAAATTCTCTAATCCAGTTAACATTCACACACATTTCTCTCTATCCACTAAAATCATAATCACTGGGGAAGATCATATTGTGAACATAAGATCTTTTAAATCAGGTTAGTGGATAGTTTCAAATAAATTGTCACTTTCAGATGAGCATTTGTGATCTATTGTTTTTGCCAGAGTGGAGGAATAAATATGAGTGTCTGGGGTAAGGAACATATACCTCACAGCCTGTGTCTGTCAAGTAGCAGGCAAAGATTCTGGCTTCTAATGTATGATATCCAACAAATCACCTTGAATCACTGTGAAAATAATGATATTGGATTATATACTATAAATATCTCTATTCAGTAATTGAAAGTTTAATGTAGGTTTGAGTTCAGTTTTTCTTTTAGCATCTTAGCAAAATTCATATTGATTTAGCTTCAAATGAGGAAATGTAAACGATAGTAAGAGGCTCTGAATTTCTGACTTACCAATACGAGAAAATTTTCCTGTCTAGAATGAGAGACTGACTGTGGCTTAATGTGTTAATACCTGCTTTTCCCTAGAGAGCCTCCTTTTCACCTCACCAGAAGAGGCTGGGGCGAGTTTCCTGTCAGAGTTCAAGTTCACTTTAAAGACAGCCAGAACAAACGGATAGATATCATACATAATCTGAAGGTATTGTAACAAAACATTGTTCCCCAGAAGTGAATTACCTCCTTTTTTTTTTTTTTTTTTTTTTAATTAGAGAGTGTGAGCTGGGGGGAGGGGGGGGACAGAGGGGCGGGGGGTGGGGAGAGAGAGAATATCTTAAGCAGTCCCATAACCTTGGGATCATGACCTGAGATGAAATCAGGAGTTGGATGCTCAATCAACTGAGCCACCCAGGCACCCCTGAAGTTCCTCTTTGTGTCTGGTTACTTAAAGCAATGGGTTAGGCCTCCTGAGAGAAGTAGCTAAGGACAGTGGAAGCAGGGTTAATATTTTTGATTGTGTGATGCATACTGCTACAAGACTCCTTTGTTCCCTGAAGGTTGGGGGAGCAGTTGCACTACAGCAGAATGTATGTTCTTTAAAAAGATGAACTGGTCAGAGAATCAGAAGACTTGAGTCTCTGATCAAAGCTCACTGTTACTGTGTTACCTGAGACTAAGTGACTGAAATCTTTAAAAAATCTACGGGGTGCCTAGATGGCTTGACTGATTAAGCATCCAACTTTTGATTTTGGCTCAGGTCATGATCTCCTGGTTTGTTAGATCAAGCCCCATGTCAGGCTTTGCACTGAGCATGGAGCCTGCTTGGGATTCTCTCTTTCTCTCTCTCTCTTACACAATAAATAAACATTTAAAAAAACCTATTTACTTTTTTGTAAAATGAGGCAAATAATAAGCCTGTTTATCTCATAAGGATATAGAATAGAATATGTTTATCTTGGAAGCATTAAGACAGGAGTGAACATATTTTAGAAAGTTGAAAGTACTGTACAAAGTTGTAATTTCGTATTTTAAGAAATCCCTTATTAATATATCCACATGGTTTATTATGCAGCCATTTTAAGTTATATATTATGATGTGTTTTCTATACCTGGGGAAAAACTACCAACTCTGGCAAGTGAAAAGCACAGGGTATAATATGTATGTATAGTATGAAGTCAACTGTGATTTTAAATAGGTGGAAAAAACACAAAAGAAATATACCAAAATGTTGGAGTAATTGTAGTATGACATTGTGGGCAATTTCTCCTGCCCTTATTTTCTATTTTTTGTTTTTGTCTTTTTCTAATTTTATATAATAAGCATGTTTAACTTTTATGATTGGAAGACCATTTTTTAAAATGTTTTCCTAGTTCCTCTATGTAGTCTCATGTAGATTTTCTCTACATAAGATAAAATTCTAATATTAAACTTCTCCCAAAGCACCCTTACTTTGTGGTTTACCACATTATTCCCATTACTGGCTCCCAAAATTGAACTAAATGAGTGTCGGTACATCTGCAGAATTCCCTTTGTTCTACGAATACAACTTTTTCTTTCTTTCTTTTTTTTTTTAAATGCTTGTTTATTTTTGAGAGCAAGAGAGACAGAGTGTGAGCTGGGGAGGGGCAGAGAGAGAGGGAGACACAGAATCTGAAGCAGCTCCAGGCTTCAAGCTGTCAGCACAGAGCCTGATGTGGGGCTTAAACTCACAAACTGTGAGATGAGATCATGACCAGAGCCAAAGTTGGACACTTAACTGGCTGAGCCACCCAGGTGCCTTACAAATACAACTTTTTCAACCTTAAGGCTAAAATTTGCTCTCCATTGGTGACAGCACTGTTAAACTTTGTGTTTAAGTTATATCTGAGAGATTACTATAAGATTAGATTGCATTATAACCTAGCAGAGGAACTGGAATGGAATCAAGCACATACAGCCACTTTGTTCAGAGGGGCAAGATTAGAGGAAGGTCTAAAATAGTTGCTTTCCTTTTATCTTATTTTAAGCACTGCACATACTAATCTTACATTGCACTGGGCCCAGCCCTAATTTTTAAAATATAAGGAATTATTTACATAGTTCTTATACTATTATATTGTCCGTATCACTTAGAGGTCCTGATGGAAGTTTGAGACACAGTTTTTGTTTTGTATTATTTTATTTTATTTTATTTTATTTTATTTTATTTTATTTTATTTTATTTTATTTTATTTTATTTTGATGTTTTCATTTATTTAAAAAAATTTTTTTTCTTAATGTTTATTTTTGACAGAGAGAGAGAGAGAGAGCGCATGAGCAGAAGAGGGGCAGAGAGAGAGGGTGGGGAGACACAGAATCTGAAGCAGGCTTCAGGCTCTGAGCTGTCAGCACGGAGCTCAGTGCAGGGCTCGAACTTGTGAACCATGAGATTATGACCTGGGCCAAAGTCGGATGCTCAACCAACTGAGCCACCCAGGTGCCCCAAGACACAGTGTTTTTAAAAGGACAGTATTTAAGTTTTTTTATCGGCTTTTCTGGAAAGCTTAATTTTATTATTATGTATTGATAGGCCTTCAGGCCTTAAACACTGTGTTGTGACCATGTGATCTTTGTACTGGAGTATTTTCCCTTTTATTGCTGTGTTAAATCTCAGAGCCATCTTGGATTCTCCCCTCTTTGTTCTAAATATTTGTTCAGTTGCAGACTATTATTCTTTCTTCATCATCTTTCTTAGATTCTACCCTTCTCCTTTCCTGCTCTTGCCTAGGCTATTATTCTAATGTCTCCTGATTAAGTTCTTTAATTCTAATCTGTCTCCTTTACCCTAAATCCATTCTGAGCACCATCAGATTAGTCTTCCTGAAATAGGAAAACCATTATGCTGTTCCTCTCTGAGAAACCTTCATTGAATTCCCTTTACTCAAGTTCAGACTTCCCTGACTCTTTAGGGCTCTTCACATTTTGACTCAACACACTTTTTTCCTACATTATCTCACACTAATGCCCTGCATGGACATCCTACTCCAGCCAGGTCAGTTATTCACATCCCAGAAATGCCCTGGGCCTTCTTCTCTTGTGTTTGTTTGTTTGTTTGTTTGTTTTGTTTGTTTTTAATAATGCCTGTTTGAATTCTTAACATTCTTCAAGTTCAGATTCCTATGTAACTTTTCCTGACTAAACCCATAGTGATCTCTCTGTATTTTGAAATGCTGCTGGAATGCTTAAAAATCTATATTTGATACTGTAATAATTACATTAAGTACTAAGTACTCAAGTATTAGAGGTATGTAAAATTTGAAGTTCCCAGAATCTATGAAATTCCCACATCCTGAATCCCTGATGAACCATCACCATGGAGCACAGTAATTCCCAAAACAACCCTTTTATCCATTTTGTAAATAAACTTTTGGAAGATTCTTCCATAAATTTAACTAAAACTGTCTTTTTTTTTTTTTTTTTATAAAAAAAAAAAAAACAAAAAACCTTGATCTTATTTGTCCTAGTTTGATTTCTAGAATAGCACAGGACAGGACTTTGTGTTGTTTTATAAGAATCCTAAAAATGTTTAATGACGGCCTTCATGGCTCTTCTTAAATCCTTTCCAGGCAGAACCTATTCTTCTTTTTTTTTTTTCCTTAACATTTATTTATTTATTTGTTTATAAATTTTTTTTTTTAACGCTTATTTATTTTTGAGGCAGAGACAGAGCATGCACGGGGGAGGGTCAGAGAGAGGGAGACACAGAATCTGAAACAGGCTCTAGGCTCTGAGCTGTCAGCACAGAGCCTGACGTGGGGCTCGAACTCACAGACCGTGAGATCATGACCTGAGCCGAAGTCGGCCGCTTAACTGACTGAGCCACCCAGGCGCCCCAACGTTTATTTATTTTTGAGAGAGAGAGAGACAGAGCATGAGCAGGGGAGGGGCAGAGAGAGAGGGAGACACAGAATCCAAAGCAGGCTCCAGGCTCTAAGTTGTCAGCACAGAGTCCAATGCAGGGCTCAAACCCATGAACCACGAGATCATGACCTGTGTTGAAGTTGGACGCTTAACCAACTGAGCCACCCAGGCGCCCCCAGGCAGAACCTATTCTTGTAACATTCCTTGTACACAGTGCTTTCTAGTTTCTCTTGCCATTTGGATAACAGTTCTAGGTTATCAATGTCTCTCATAAAGTATGGTCCCAAGAGTGAAACATAGGCCACTACAGATTACAGCGAGACTATTATTTCCATGCTGTGGAGAATATGAACATAAACTAAACAAAATAGGAACAAAAAAGGAACAAAAACTAAAAAAAAAAAAAAAAAAAAAAAAAATGGGCATAGCCTAAAATTGCCCACATCATTAAAAAGAAATTTTTTTTAATGTTTATTTTTTGAGAGTGAGAGAGAAAGAGAGAGAGCACAAATAGGTGAGGTCCAGAGAGAGGAAGACACAGAATCCAAAGCAGGCTCCAGGCTCTGAGCTATCAGCACAGAGCCAGATGCAGGGCTCGAACCCATGAACTATGAGATCATGACCTGAGCCGAACAAAGTTGGACGCCTCACCAACTGAGTCACCCAGGCGCCCCGCCCACCTCCTTTTAACAGTCATACTGTTGGCTAAGGTTTAAGTATTAAAATTCTAGATCTCTTCCATGGAACGAGTGTGAATTCACCCTGCATTGCCTTTTTTGTTACGAAACTAGTTCTCATGACTGAGTTGTCATGTCTGTGTTGGCTGCTAAGGACCTCAGCCAGAACTTGAAATGTACTTTTTGCAAGTCTTAGAGTTTTCTATTTACTGATTAGTAAATCATCTTTCCTTTTTACCAAACTTAATAGTTTTCCCCCATTGATCTTACTGTGTAATGTTTATATTGATAAGCTCCACAAATCCTCTTTTTTTTTTTTTTTTTTTTTTTTTTTGGTGAGGATGGAGGTTTGAGTGCTTTATTGCAAAAAGCAAAAATGCTGTTGAGGAACAAATTGTTTATGCTAAGCAAAAACTTTTTCTGATTTTTATCTTTATTGAAATACAGTTGACATACAGTGTTATATTAGTTATAGGTATACAGCATAGTGATTTGACAATTCTATACGAAACTCATTAAGTGTAGTCACTGTACAAAGTTACTACAGTATTATCAACTGTATTCCCCATGCTGTACTTTTCATCTCTGTGACTTACATAACAGGAAGATTGTACCTCTTAATCTCCTTCACTTATTTTGCCCAACACCTTACCCCTGTCCTCTCTGGCAAACACCAGTTTGTTCTCTGTATTTGTAGGTCTGTTTCTGGTTTTTGTTTGTTCATTTGTTTTGGTTTTTAGATTCTACACATCAGTGAAATCCTATAGTATTTGTCTTTCTCTGCCTGACTTACTTCACTTAGCATAATAGCCTCTAGGTCCATCCATACTGATGCAGATGGCAAGATTTCATTCTTTTTTATGGCTAAGTAATTGTGTGTGTGTGTGTGTACAGATTATTTTTTTAAAGTGATAGTAAAATAAAATACAGGAATAAGAACTGAGCATTTTTGTATGTAGGTGTAAAGTTTGTTTATGTTACATTTTTTACATCATCTTTGTAAACACCATCTAAATGGCTAGAATACTTCACAGTTGATGGTTCAGGATTTACTTAAGCATTCCTCTATAGCTGGACTTTTATGTCTCCAGTTCATGGCTATAGTAAACACCATTTTGTGTAAAACTTCCTCCATTTTTAGATAGTGCTTAGAATGTTTTTAGAAGTATATAGTTTATATTAAAGGTATAATAACTATATGATTGAGGTTGTTTTTATTAATTTTACTCATCCCTCCAATTCAGAGGGTTTTTATCGAAGTGATGAATAGATATATTATGAAAAAATAGATCCTATGTTACGAAGACTTGTGGTGAAAGGGGTTTTAGATGAGATTGTATCCTAAGATTTATAAGTAAGCTTAGTGAAACTTTACACTCTTCTTTTGTCTTTCAATAGCTGGATAGAACTTACACTGGCCTGCAGACTCTTGGAGCAGAGACGGTAGGTTTTTCCTGCAGTATTATTTGGGAATAAGTAGAATGAAAATTGATCTTCATTTTTAACTGGAAAAAAACGAGTGCTGAATTTTTTAAAGAGTTTTTCTTCTCCCTTTTTAAATAAAAAAAAAAATGATTAAAATGCACATAAAGTATCATTTTAACAATGTTTAATTGTGCAGTTAAGAGGTATTAAATATACTCACATTTTTGTGCATGTATTGCTATCATGCATCTCCAGAACTCTTTTCCTCTTGGAAAACTGAAACTATCCCCATTTACAGTAACCATTCCCCTTTCCTTTCAACCCCTGGCAAACACCCTTCTACTTTGGGTCTCTGTGAAGTTTTGACTACTCTAGGCATCATATAAGTGGAATTATGCAGTCTTCTTTTTTTTTTTTTTTTTGATTGGCACATTTTACTTAGCGAAATGTTCTCAAGGTTCATCTGTGTTGTGGCGTGCATCACAATTTTCTTCCTAAAAAAGGCTGAATAATATTCCATTGTATGTATATACGTTTTGTTTATCCAGTGATCTGTTAATGAACACTTGAGTTGCTTACATCTTTTGGTTATTTGAATAATCCTGCTAAGAACATGGGTGTATAGATACCTGTTTGAGTCTATGCTTTCAGTTCTTTTGGGTACATACCCAAGACAGTGGAATTGCTAGATCATATGGTAGCTCTATTTTTTTTTTTTTTTGGAAGATTTTATTTTTTAAAGAAATCTCTATACCTAGCATGGGGCTTGAACCTACAGTCCCAAGATAAGTAGCTGTACACTCCACTGACTAAGCCAGCCAGGTGCCCCATGGTAGCTCTATTTTTAATTATTGAGGGACAGCCACAGTCTTTCTATAGCAGCTGTACCATTTTACATTCCCACAAACAGTGCACAATGGTTCCAGTTTCTCCACCTGTTTTCCAGCACTTATTTTCTATTATTTTGATAGTGGCCAAACTAATGAGTGTGAGGTGGTATTTCATTGTGGTTTTGATTTGCATTTTCCTAATGATTATTGATGTTGAGTATCTTTTCATGTGTTTATTGGCTGCTTGTATATGTTCTCTGGAGAAATGTCTAGTCAGATCCTTTGCTTATTTTTGAATCAGGTGTTTGGTTTTTCGTTTTTGAGTTTTAGGAGTTCTCTCTGTATTCTTGATATTAATCTCTCATCAGATCATTCTGTGTATTATTACCTATTCACTCTGTTGATCGTGTCCTTTGATGCACAGAAGTTTTTAATTTTGATGCAGTCCAGTGATTCTCTTTTTTCTTTTGTTGCCTGTGCTTTTTATATCATATCCAAGAAGTCATTGCCAAATCCAGTGTCATGAAGCTTTGCCCTTATATTTTCTTCTAAGTGTTTTACTGTTTTGGGTCTTCTGTTTGGGTCTTTGATCCATTTTGAGTTAATTTTTGTATATGGTGTGAGGTAAAGGTCTTCTTTCATTCTAATGCATGTGGATATCCAGTTTTCCCAGAACTATTTGTTGAAAAGACTGTCCTTTTCCCAGTGGTCTTGGCATTCTTGTCAAAAATAATTTGTCCATACATATGAGGTGGCATTTTATTCCAGTGGTCTATGTGTCTTCTCGATCCTAGTACCACATGGTTTTGATTACTATAGTTTTGTAATAATAAGTTTTAAAGTCTGGAAATGAGACCTCCAACTTGGTTCTTCTTCCCCATGCCCTTCCTTCCACTTGTTTTGTTGTTGGTAGTGTTCATGCTATATCAGCAGTAGCCATTATAGTTAGAATTAGCCAATTAAACCTTATTCTGTTTAGGGAAATGTGCTCTGTTGTATCAAAAGGTACTTATTGAGCATGTACTCTATAGGAGACATTGGTCCTGGTAATGGGGATACAGAGAGATAGCTGCTGTTCTTAAAGAGTTATATTCTTGATAGTGTTGAGAATGGGAAGAAGATATAAAGATACTTATTGAGCATGTACTATATAGGAGACACTGGTCTTGGTAACGGGGATATAGAGAGATAGCTGCTGTTCTTAAAGAGTTATATTCTTGATAGTGTTGAGAATGGGAAGAAGATATATAGTAAACAAAAGGAAATAAGTGATATAAAGAAGAGAGTAGCTGGGGGACAAGGGAGTTGCTTTAGCTAGGTTGGTTAGGGAAAGCCTCTCTGAGAAGGTGACATTTGATTGAGACTTGATGAGAAAGAGGCAGTCATACAGGGATTTGTGGGGGAAGAGTGTTCTAAGGCATAGAAACAGCAAATAGTCCCAAATTATATGATTGGTTTCACTGGGTTATTTATCTATTAAACCAGACTAGATTACATTCTGGGGTAAGTCGTTTAGTTCTTAGATTGAAATTGCCTTTGAAGTATGATTAAAAATCATTTGTTACATCTCTTAGAGTACCATGTTCTTAGACAAGCTTGGGGCTTTCTGTGACACTGATGATGGATTCATGAGTCCAATTGTTGCCTGATTGTGTAGGTAGTGGATGTTGAGCTCCACCGACATTCTCTTGGAGAAGACTCCATTTATCCTCAGTCTTCCGAGTCAGACATCTCTGATGCCCCACCATCTTTGCCTTTGACCATTCCAGCCCCAGTGAAAGCTTCCTCACCGATAAAGCAGTCACATGAGCCAGTACCTGATACTTGTGTGGAGAAAGGTAATATATTTTTCCTTATATGGAAATGGATTTTTCCTTGTACAGAGGAATCACTCTCTGGGGCATTCCTTTCTCTCATTTGCATAATATGATATTGAACTGCTTCCTGTAGAGACTGAGGAGTGTATGGAAAATAAGTTTTCCATAAATAGGCATGCTGCCTCTACCTATACAGTCCAGTTGTGAAAATAGCCAAATCCTTATTCTCAGAAAAAATTTTTTCATGAAGTTCTACATGTTTTATAGAATATAAAACTTACTAAAAGACATTAAATGTTCATTTTTTGATGATTATAATGGTTTCTTCTGACATGTTATAGGAAGAGTTTTTGGTTGTGTGTCTTGTTGTGTGAACAAGAAACTGAATGTTAAGTATCTATTATTTAAAGTACAACGTAACAACTGACACCACAGAAATACAAAGGATTATAAGAGAATATTATGAAAACTATTTATGACAACAAATTGGACACCCTAGAAGAAATGGATAAATTCCTAGAAACATATAACCTCCCAAAACTGAATCAGGAAGAAATTGAAAATTTGAACAGACCAATTACCAGCAGTGAAATTGAATCAGTAATCAAAAAATGCCCAACGAACAAAAGTCCAGGGCTAGACAACTTCACAGGTGAATTCTACCAAACATTTAAAGAAGAGTTAATACCTATACTTCTCAAACTATTCTAAAAAATAGAGGAGGAAAGAAAGCTTCCAAATTCATTCTCTGAGGCTAACATTACCCTCACACTGAAACCAGATAGGCACTACAAAAAAAGGAGAACTGCAAGTCACTATCTCTGATGAATGTAGACACAAAAATCCTCAACAAGATATTAGCAAATCACATCCAGCAATTCATTAAAAAAATCATTCACCGTGATCAAATGGGATTCATTCCTGGGATGCAAGTGTGGTTCAGTATTTGAAAACCAATCAGTATGATACACCACATCAACAACAGAAAGGATAAAAACCATATCATTTCAATAGTTGCAGAAAAAGCATTTGACAAAATACATCATTCTTGATAGAAACCTTCAACAGAGTAGGTCTAGAGGAAACATACCTCAACATAATAAAGGCCATATATGAAAAAACCCATAGCTAACATCCTACTCAATTCCCCTAAGGTCAGAAACGAGAAAAGGATGTTCACTCTCACCACTTTTATTCAACATGGTACTAGAAGTCCTTGCCACAGCAATCAGACAAGAAAAACAAATCAAAGGCATCCAAATTGGTAAGGAAGAAGTATCACTGTTTGCAGATGACATGATACTATATATAAAAAACCCAAAGACTCCACCAAAAAACTACTGATAAATGAATTCAGTAAGGTCACAGGGTACAAAATCAATATACAGAAATCTGTTAACATTTCTATACACTAACAATAATAATAAGCAGAAAGAGAAATCAAGGAAACAGTCCCATTTACAATCATACTAAAAGAATAAAATACCTAGGAATAAACTTAAGGAAGTGAAAGATCTATATTCTGAAAACTGTAAAACATTGATGAAAGAAATTGAAGATGACACAAGCAAATGGAAAGATACTTGATACTCATGGATGGAAGAATAAATATGTTAATGTGTCCAGACTGCCCAAAGCAATTTAATGCAATCCCGATGAAAATACCAACAGCATTTTTCATAGAACTAGAACAAACCCAAAATTTGTATGGAACTACAAAAGACCCCCCCCCCCCCCCAAAGAGCCAAAGCAGTCTTGAAAAAGAATAAAACAGGGGTGCCTGGGTAGCTCAGTCGGTTAGGCCTCCGACTTCGGCTCAGGTCACGATCTCGTGGTCCGTGAGTTCGAGCCCCACATCGGGCTCTGGGCTGATGGCTCAGAGCCTGGAGCCTGCTTCTGATTCTGTGTCTCCCTCTCTCTCTGCCCCTCCCCCGTTCATACTCTGTCTCTCTCTGTCCCAAAAATAAATAAATGTTAAAGAAAAAGAAAAAAAGAATAAAACAGGTGGTGTCACAATCTCAGATTTCAAGATCTGTTACAAAGGTGTAATAATCAAAACACTATGGTACTGGGACAACAGCAGACACATAGATGAATGGAACAGAATGGAAAACCCAGAAATAAACCCATGCTTATATTGTCAATTAGTTTTTGACAAAGGAGGCAAGACTATGCATTGGGAAAAAGACAGTCTCTTCAACAAATGGTGTTGGGAAAACTGGACAGCAGCATATAAAAGAATGAAACAGGACCTCTTTCTTTCACTATACACAAAAACTCAAAATGGACTAAGGGCCTAAAATGTGAGACCTAAAACCATAAAAATCGTAGAAGAGAGCCCAGGCAGTAATTTCTCTGACACCTGCAGTAGCAACATTTTTCTAGATATGTCTCCTGAGGCAAGAGAAACAAAAACAAAATAAACTGTTGGGACTACATCAATATAAGAGCTTCTGCACAACAAAGGAAACCATCAACAAAACCAAAAGACAACCTAGTGAATGGAAGAAGATATCTGAAAATGACCTATCAGATAAAGGGTTAGTATCCAAAATGTATGAAGAACTGATACAACTGAACACCAAAAAAAGAAATAATTCAGGTAAAAAAATGGGCAGAAGACATGAACAGACATTTCTCCAAAGAAGACATACTGTTGGCCAACAGACACATGAAAAGATGCTCAACATCACCCATCATCAGGGAAGTGCAAATCACAACCACAAGGAGATATCACCTCACACTGGTCAGAATGGCTAAAATCAACAATGCAAGAAACAGCAAGTGTTGGCAAGGATGTGGAGAAAAGAGAACCCTTGTGCACTGTTGGGGGGAATGCAGACTTGTGCAGCCACTGTGGAAAGAACAGTATGAACGTTCCTTAAAAAATTAAAAATAGAATTACCATATGTATGATGCAGTAATTCCACTACGGTATTTACCCAAAGAATACAAAAGCATGAATTTGAAAAGATGCACACCGTATTATTGCAGCATTATTTACAACAGCCAAATTGGGAAGCAGCCCAGGTGTTCATTGATGAATGGATAAAGATGTGCTATATATGTATAATGGAATATTACTCAGCCATATAAAGACTCAAACTTGCCATTTGCAACATGGATGGCTCTAAAGAGTATTTAAGTTCTTTTAAGTAGGGTTTTTTTTATTTAACAAGTGAGCTATTAATTAGCAAAGTTGTCACAAAGCAAAAACAGAAGTCATCTCATATGGAAACAGTTATAAGGAAAGAAATGAAATTCAAAGCAGTCAAGTTTCATCTCCAGGAATTGGTGCAGGTAAAATGTTTACTAGGATGTATGGTTTCAGCTAAGGTAGAGATTAAGTTTATGGATTATATATAGAAACCAGAGTGACTAGTAATAAAAATAAATAAATAAATAAGTGGAAGTCCGAGAAAGACAAATGCCATGTGATTTCACTTATATGTGGAGTTTTAGGAACAAATGAACAAAAAAAAGGAGACCAACAAAAACAATAGACTTTTAATTATAGAGAACAAACTGATGGTTACCGGAGGGGAGATGGATAGGGGAATGGGTGAAATAGGTGGTGAGGATTAAGGGTACACTTGTGATGAGCACTGAGTAATGTTTAGAGTTGTTGAATCACCATATTGTACACCTGAAATTAATAGAACACTGTGTGTTAACTGTACTGGAATTAAAAATATAAGATTCATCATCAGCAAATGTATTTTGACTACGGTATTTTTTCATTTAGTAAGTATATATATCATTAAATCACTTCTCTTATATAAAACTGGTTCTAAATGGCATCAGTTTACTCTCTCAGCCTATATTTTAATGTGATGTTAATAATTTAGTCCTTTTATAAATTTTAACTATTCTTTAAATTTCAGTTGCATCTTCTTCATGGGCATTTAGCAAAATAGGGCATTATTAGATTAAGCAAATGCTTTCTTTTTTTTTTTTTTAATTTTTTTTTTTT
The DNA here is from genome assembly GCF_046562875.1 of Panthera onca. Lineage (NCBI taxonomy): Eukaryota > Metazoa > Chordata > Mammalia > Carnivora > Felidae > Panthera > Panthera onca. Next base: position 83,533,146 of record NC_138347.1, on the reverse strand, counting down.
TAACGTTTTTTAATTTATTTTTGAGACAGGGAGAGACAGAGCTTGAACAGGGGAGGGTCAGAGAGAGGGAGACACAGAATCTGAAACAGGCTCCAGGCTCTGAGCTGTCAGCACAGAGCCCGACGCGGGGCTCGAACTCACGTACCGCGAGATCATGACCTGAGCCGAAGTCGGACGCTTAACCGACTGAGCCACCCAGGCGCCCCAACAAATGCTTTCTTTTGAGTTTTTCTTTTTTTGTAATTTATAGTTTTTTAGTTCATATAAAAAATGGCAGAACATAATACACTTGTGTACTTTTTATATTATACATGCTTTATAGTTAACATTTTCTAATTTTTTGAAAGAAGCGTTTTAATAAAATGATTCTAAACATAATTTACATTTCATCCAAAAATGTATAAAGGGTTCGTACATATGCCAATTGTGTTTTTTACTAGTGAGTGGTTTAAAGATGATTGTTGAAATAAGGGATCTTTATTGTTTCATTCTTTTTCCACGATAGTAAGGTTTTATGATTCCTAAGCAATTTCTGACTTGTCATTGACCTGTTTCCTTTCAAATAGGATTCCCAGCCAACACTGAAGCTGAGAGACACACTACATTTTATTCTTTGCCGTCTTCATTGGAACGGACGCCCACCAAAATGACAACATCCCAGAAAGTTACCTTTTGTTCTCATGGCAATTCAGCTTTTCAGCCAATAGCATCAAGCTGCAAAATTGTGCCACAAAGTCAGATTCCTAATCCTGAGTCACCTGGAAAGTCCTTCCAACCCATCACCATGAGCTGCAAGATTGTTTCAGGTATATAGGTGATATGTGTCAAGTTGATGTGTATAAAAAATTGTTGGAATGACAGAATGTATTATGGCTTTCTTTTTTTAAGTTCTTTTAATTAGGGTTTTTTTTTATTTAACAAGTGAGCTGTTAATTAGCTAAGTTGTCACAAAGCAAAAACAGAAGTCATCTCATATGGAAATAGTTACAAGGAAAGAAATGAAATTCAAAGCAGTCAAGTTTCATCTCCAGGAATTGGTGCAAGTAAAATGTTTACTAGGATGTATGGTTTCAGCTAAGGTAGAGATTAAGGTTATGGATTATATATAGAAACCAGAGTGACTAGTAATAAAAAAAAAATTAGAGGCCTTTTGGTGTGGAGTTAAAGCTTTAAAGGTGGGAATTGGTTTGGGATTGAAATGTCTTTTATACTCTCTAACCACACAGAACATTACTCATTTCTGTTATCAGTGGGTAGTTCTGAGCCTTCACTTTCACTAAAGTTGAATTGTCCATTGTCTCATGACAGTCTCATGTTAGGTAGGCTTCTGGTAGGAATATACTTTATGGTTTTGACTATACCACTTCAGAAAAGACATGAAAGAGAGTCTGCAGAAATATCTAGGCAGTGGGAGCCTTCTGTATATGAAGGGAGAGAAAAGGAGTCTTTGGTGCTAAAAACAGACAACTAAGCAGAAATATCTAAGTTTTTGAAATTCATGAAAGGTGAAGGACGTATAATTTTACCTACAAGTTAGAAGCATTTTGGAACTTGCTGCTTCAGAGGTGAAATAGGCTGACATAGAAATTGGTTTGAAGTTTAGAGAAATTCATGGATGACACATTTGATCGATACAAAAACCATTGAGGATATTTAATGATACGTGGGTAACCTTTGAGAGTGTTCTGTGGGAACAGGTATCTCCGGATTGTGGCTCTGACATAGGATTGGCAGACTTGTTTTGGGTGGGTGAATTTCCTACTTTCCTATTGGAAATTAATTGTAAATCAAGACTCCTGCCTGGTTTGTAAGTCTGGCTGTTCACTTATTTCCTCTAATTTTAGTGTCTTTGAGTGTAACCATAGTTATAACAATCTGCCCAAGTTGTTAAGAGTTTTATTTAGGGATTCAGCGGTTTCACGCTGTTATATAAAGCTCTGCTTTTTGAACTTTAATGTGCCTTGGGATGGGTGTATGGGGGAGAATCTTGTTAAAGTACAGATTTATATTTAGTGGGTCTTGGCTAGCATCTCAGAATCTGTTTTTCAAAAGCTCCCTGCTGATGCAAAGATGTGGAGAGGGAAATAGACTAATCCCTGCCTCAGCTACACTGCTGCTGTTGCTCATTGTCTGAAATACACAGTCCCATTCTCTTTTCCCTGGTAGCCCTGCCCCTCTTGCATTATCTTCATCACCTTAGATGGGTTGAGTAGATCTCTTTTGTTTATTTGGTTTCTCTTTTCTCTTTTTTATTAATAAAGGTTCCCCCATATCAACTCCAAGTCCATCACCGCTGCCTCGAACCCCAACTTCCACTCCAGTCCATGTGAAGCAAGGCACTGCCAGCTCTGTCATTAATAATCCCTATGTTATCCTGGACAAGCCAGGGCAGGTTATTGGAGCCACCACTCCCACTACAGGTGTGCGTTTGATCAGTCTTTGTGTTATCCCAAAGGTTTGATCTTTCGTAAAGATGAAATCTTAGTGTGGACTTAGTAGTCATGTAATAGAGTAATGAAATCTTTATAAAAAGAGGAGAGGATCTGGAATAGTAACTCCAGTGCGGTTTCTTTCAGGGAAGATGTACTTTTTGTAAAAGTTGTATTTTTTAGGATTTTTTCTTTTTAATTTCTAAAGAGTAAAAGTGGGCCATAATTAATTTTCTTTAAAAAAAAAAAAAGATGTTTTATTTTTATTTGGAAGATAATTCTTTTTTGGGCCTGCAAGCAATGTAGTTATTTTCCAAATTAAACTTTAGAAAAAAGAATACCTTTGTGGACCATGTACGTGTTTCACCAGTCAAGTAAAAAAGTGATCTCTACTTTTCTGTGAATAAGGTAAATTTTGTGTGTGGGAAGGAAATTGAACTCTGCAGTTCTAAAAAGGGACCTCTGATAGGAAGAATAAGAATTGGATTCATTGTGTTTGTCACCATAATCTGTAACTACAGAGTGCTTTTCAGGTTTTTTCGCAGTATTTTCATTAACATTATTTTATGTAGTCCCTTCAATTAAACTATGTAAACACATGCTTCTAAGTTTCTGTAGCTTTAAGAGAAATAGTGAAAAGAGAAGTGATACAATGAGACTGATTTTTTTTTTTTTTTTTTTTTTAAACATAATTGATTTAACACATGAATGTATGTTGGGTCTTTCCAGGTACTTTTTTTTTTAGAAAAGTTAGGTCCTTTAACCATGATTGTAACTGTGGAGCTCCTTTAAAAATGCTGCTTTCAGGGGTGCCTGGGTGGCTTAGTTGGTTAGGTGTCGGACTCTTGATTTCAGCTCAGGTCATGCATGATCTCACAGTTTGTGAGTTTGAGCCCCATGCTGGGCTCCACACTGAGCATGGAGCCTGCTTAAGATTCTCTCCCTCCTGCTCCCTGTGCCTGCGTGTTCTCTGTCTCAAAATAAATAAACTTAAAAAAAAAAAAAAAAAAAAAGGCTTTCAGAAATTACTTAATAGCCTTTTGAATGTATTTAGAGATGCCAAATAGGAATCTTTGAGGGTGTTTAGTTTTAGGAATCAGCCAAAAGTCTTTGTAAGCAAGTTTGGTAAATGGAGCAGGTGATCAAATACCATTTTGGTCTTGATTTATTGTTGGCTATAGATAATGAGACTTTTATCAGTCCCTAAAGGCAGTTGTACAGACGGAATATAAAATGTTTAATGTTGGCAGCACTTTGGAACAGGTCTAGCCTCCTGTGAAACTACTTTTATGGAGCCAGCATTCACTTGAATGCATACATTTGGCACATTGTTAAATAACCAATATCATTGTGTTCTGGTGTCTCTATTTAAATAGCAGAGTATATAATGTTTACTTATTTATTCTTCTACATGTCCTTACTAGCTTCTTGTCTGTTTTTAGGTTAACGAGGTGGTCAACTTCATAGGAGGAATCTCTAAGTGTTTTTTCTATAATAATTTCATGGTTGTGAGTTTTCAACCTTTGAAAATGAAAAATATTGGGGGAAAAGGGAAGGTTGGTGGAAAATACTTTAAAGTTACATTTTGTAAATTTTACTTTGTGCTTTATTTTTAAATATGCCTTGCTTATCAGGAAGTCCTACAAACAAGCTCTCTACTGCTTCTCAGGCCTCCCAAGGAACAGGTTCCCCTATTCCTAAAATTCATGGAAGCAGTTTTGTAACATCTACTGTCAAGGTAATACTCTTATTGCATTATTACACTTTGCCAGTTTCTAAACACAGTAAGTTCAAGCTCAGCAAGAATTTAAGTAGAATCTTCAAGCTAGTAAGAATCTTGAAGACCATCTACTCCAGACTCCCCTACCTTACTCTTGACCTTTTCCTAGTGTAGAAAGTGTTTTCTCAATACTTCCATCAGTTGGACAGTTGGTATCTATTTGAAAACTTACTATGATGAGGAGGCAGCTATTTTGAGGGGGGGGGGGAGGGGTCAGTTTTGTTACACATTTTTCCTTATAAAATTTTTCCTTATTCATCTGGCAGTATACGTCTTTTCTTCCTATATTTGTACCAATAAGGAGTAAATACATTTTTTTTCTAGGTGTCAGCCATGTAGTTACTTGAAAATGATTCTTATCTTTCCACAATTTTTTTCTTTGTCCTCTCCCCCGCCTTCTTCAGAGTAAGAAGGCCTTTAAAATTAGAACTTAAGGTATGCTCTGACTTGTTCATCTAAGAGTGCTAGGTATCTGCTCATTGTTTAGCAAAGATAGTCCCTACTGTTTGGTTAGTTATTCAGCTTACTCATCATGGTCATGGCTGCCTAGAGACTTTGAGGTATAAACTCATGTGTGAGAAAGAACTAAGAATTCAGAGATCATCTCCTATGTGACTAGTGCTAACACAACATTTCTTATATGTAAGCAGTTAATGGTGATGCTGTTGAATAGTTTTCTGGTCCAAGGTGACATTTTTCTGAGTTCAGTGCTGTCTGTGAGCACGTGTTACATGAATGCCTAAATTGTAATAATTGCCTTGAAGGCTGTAATTCTCTGTCAGTCTGTTTTTTAATGTTTGTTGATCTTTTCGTTACACAGCTAAGCAGTGTTCTTAACTTTACTTGTCCCTAATTTATGGCAAATTGCCTCTGAAATTTACAATTTGTATTTGAGAATTAGAGACAAGTGACAGTAATTTTGAATGTTGACCTTCATTGTTTTTGCATTTAATAACTCTTCAGGTTCTTTTTGTTGTCTTTTAAATACTTATTGAAAAATTTCTGCCTGTGTTGGGTATTTATTTGGAGTAAAGATAAGTCAAGTTGTGTAAGTACTATTGAAAGGGTATAAATACTAAAACACTCTAACCACCTGTTACATTTATTTATTTAGTGCCTAGACTCTAGGGATAGAAAAGAAATAAAGTACAGTGTCAGTCTTTTTCAGTGGCTTATGACCTGGCAGGGGACTAGACATGTACACCAATGAGTCAGTCAAATGTTAGATAAGACTCTACATTGTTAGATAAGAGTCCACATTGTATCTACATTGTAGATAAGAGTCTACAAATGTTAGATAAGAGTCAAATGTATGATAAGAGTCTTTTCAGCCTGTGAGGGGCACAGATGAGTAGGTTCTTGCCAGGTTATAGCCTTTCCTTGCATTTGGTTTCTAAGACAATATTAAAATGCAAGTGTGGGGGCTTGGAAGACTCCAAAGAGTTGAGCTTTTAGTTTTCTTTTGTGTATTGGTTATGTTGCTAGAGGATGTCACAGATTTATATTAAATATAAGTGACTGGGATATCTGAAATCACTTATTGTATCATAATTGAACAGTGTATATTTTTACATACACAGCAGGAGGATTCTTTGTTTGCATCTATGCCACCTCTTTGTCCAATTGGGAGTCACCCTAAGGTTCAGAGTCCCAAGCCTATAACTGGAGGACTTGGAGCTTTCACAAAAGTGAGTATTTGTTAGGGCATTATCCCATGAGTTGATATGGTTTTGTTACGTAATAATTTTTGTGGCATATTGGAGTTGACGGACACTACCTTACTACACGTTACTTTTTAGTATGCCTTAATTCTTAAGATCTTACTTCTGCAACATGTTTTCATTTATTCAGTAGTGTCCACAGGGCAGCCTTTGGAGTCCAGCAAGATGGTAACTCCAGAGAGCACAAACGTTGTGTGTGTTTGTTTCTTCTGCCATTTGCCACCAAAATCCAGAACAAATGGACTAGGTTGGGTTTGCAGAAATACAGGATCAAATCCAGATCCTACTTGTGGTCCTTTTGATAGCTCTTATGGGCTATATTTAAGCGGGGTTTTTTTGTTTGTTTTGTTTTTGTTTTTGTTTTACTCTGCTGGTGGGGTCAATTTTTACAGAGCTTCATTCATTCATTCATTCCTACAAGCTGAATAGATTCAGATATTAGTGGCTTTTTTCATGGAATGTTTATTCAGTGTCGTTATCATGTTTGTTGCCAGGTAATCATCAAACAGGAACCTGGTGAAGCCTCTCATGTGCCTGCAACAGGGGCTGCCAGCCAGTCACCACTCCCTCAGTATGTGACTGTGAAAGGGGGTCACATGATAGCTGTGTCCCCTCAAAAACAGGTCCTAACTGCTGGAGAAGGGACATCCCAGTCACCAAAGATCCAGCCCTCCAAGGTTTGAATTGGGTAGGGATGGGGAGGTCATTATGTAATTGAACATTATTTCCCTAAATAATAGGCAGGTGCTGACAAGATTCAGGTGATAGGATTGCTGATTCCAGGAAAACCTGTAGATGGAAGCCATGTTGGAAAAGCAAGTCAGTCAATGTTAAACCCATCTGCTCTTGCAGTAATCTTTGACAAGAGCAGCGGTGTGTCATGTAGAGGGCCCCAGAACAGTTGAGGAGGCAAAGGGACACTGTCATCTGACAATAAAGGTGATAGACTTCATGTACACAACTTCCCACTTGATTCAAGTGTAAAGGCCACGGGACCAAGGTCTACTGTTTTCTTTATTTCTGGTAGGCAAGTGCTACAGTTTACACCTCTGATGTTCAGGCTGTGTGATCTCTTTATTGACTCTTGACTCTTTTTTTTTTTTCCTGATTCTTGACCCTCGAGAGAATTTATTTGTTTTATAATTTGGAGATGTGAGGAATTAATATATCGAGAGAACTATAAAATTGCATGTAGATTCATGTTTTCCTGCATTGGTTGTGCTTATGAGTGCCTGTGTGTGTCCTCTTCTCACACGCTGTCTGTAATTCTCAAACAGCCTTGTAAGGTGGATACTCTGCACCCCATTTTACAAACAAGGAAGCTGTGGCTCTGAGGGGTCAACCAACTTCCTTAAGAGTTTATAGCTAACAAGTGACACAGGATTTGAACCTAGGTCTGCTGATTCCATAATCTTCCATTGCAGAGCTAATTAAAATTTGTGAGCCATTGTCTGGAACCTAAACACGCTTTTAGAACATAGTTAAATTAGCTCATTTTGGGGGCAGATACATTGTAAAGCTATCCAGAATATTACATGAAGTGCTTTTCAACTTGAAAGCCAGCCTATCTAGGGATAGATGAATTGCTTTGAGAAGAGTACTTTAAAATAGAAAAATGGTTTTAGATATTTTGGTTAGTTTAGATAGCTACACATGAATTGAGACAAAAATTCATGTTCTAAAATCTGTATGGTTCTAAAATTTATAAGAATCCATTAACCACTTTCCCAAATTTATCTGGTCATGACTCATCTGATGATTAAAATATATAGATACTGACGCTCAGTTGGTTAAGTGTCCAACTTCAGCTCAGGTCATGATCTTGTGGTTTGGGAGTTCAAGTCCTGCATTGGGCTCTGCACTGATGGTGCGGAACCTGCCTGGGATTCTCTCTCCCTCCTTCTCTGCCTCTTTCCCACATGGACATGCATTCTCGCTCTCTCAAAATAAGTAAATAAATTAACTTTAAAACGTATAGATATAGATACTGAGGCCCCCATCAAACTTTCTGAATCAGAATATTCTTAGGGGCCCTAGGAATCTGGATTTTTATTAAGCTATCCTGCTGACTCATGTGATTAGGCAAAATTAGGAACCACCAAGCTATAGCATCATATTTGACTTTGGGGCTTCTCTAGCCAGAATCACGAAGACGGGCACCCCCAACTGCTTCCCAGTGCTCCATTTTTTTGGCCTTAGGGGTAAGCCTTTTGGCAAAGTCCTTTCTGTTACTATTATCTGGGCTTGTTACTCAGACACATTTTACATGTTCTTCAGAATCTAATTTGCTTCACCAAAGTTACATGGAATGTCTGATTTAGGTTTTTGAGTCAATAGTATTGCTGTTTATGCTCAGAAGCTCTGAACAAATTAGTTTCACTTTTTTACACTTTGCAGTTTGCAAATCCACTCCTCTGTGTTGCTGAACAACTGTATTGGCTTTCTTGTCACATTGCCACCTACTTAATGGCAATGCAGAACTAAGAAAAAATGGATGGGTTTGTGCTAGAATGCCCTGAATAGAGTTTAAGGGCACCTGAAAAAGGCATAGAGGAGTGTGAAAGAAATGCGCAAAAGCAGAAGACCATGAGAAAAGACATTTCCTGTTTACCTAGGAAATTTAGTGTATGCTTTGGACTCCAGATAAGGAGCTGTCTGCAAGTACAGACTGTCCCTGGTTATTGCTGAAGTGCCTGCCCAGAAAGCAGAAGCTTGAGCAAAATGATACTGTTTTACCTTCCATTCAACTTTGGCACAATAGAAATACAGCTTATCTTTTTTCATGAAAGTAGAGAGGTGCTGTTTTAAGGGACAGCTAAGTACTTAGTGGGTTCGTGTGAGAAAGAACCAGTGTGGCATAGTAAAAAGAATGTGAGCTTTGGAGTTAGAGCCTTTTCCAGATCTCAGCCACTCCTTGCTTGTGTGACCTGGGCAGGTTTGTCTTCCTAAACTTTGTTTTTTCATCTAGTAAAAGGGAGTAATACTCTCCTCTGCCTTTCAGAGTTATAGGAGAATTAGAAACCATTGTACATGAAGGACTTAGCACAGAGCGAGCGCTTAATAAATGATAGTAGCTTAAATGACTACGGACAAATCCTATGTAAATGTGCAGGAGTACCATGTACTTATCATTAAGTACTAAATCATAATTGGCCATACTCTTCAGTGTCTGGAGAGAAAATTGCATACATAGAATCCTTACTTTCTGGTTGTTAAAGTAAATTCTGACTTGCAAAGGTCTGTACAGAGCACAAACAAAAACACTGAATCAGAGCATGAATCAAAGTGAAATATTTACAACAATATAGAACAAAGGGTGTCTGCTTTGTGACACTAAAGGAAGTTAGGAATGCAGAGAGAAGTGAATGGGAAAAGTTCACATTCTAGGCCAAAGTGTTATATTGTAAAAAAAAAAAAAAAGAAAGAAAAACTAATTTGAGGTTATAGTGACCTACTTAAGAGTCTTCCTTATGATGTCTGTAGACAGCTGTGAGTAGGATTTTCCCCAGTAGAATTCCAGACTTCCTCATTCTCTCTTTTTTCAAACAAGATGGGGGGAGTTGGGGGTGCTAATCTTGCCAGTGGTATGCTCCTAGTGGATAAGCTCTGCTAATCAAAACTGCCCTCCTGTGGCCAACTTGGGATACCACATTTTATTTAGCTCTTGGGAGAGATTACATATGTCATACCCTGGAAATTTTGAAGCCGTTGAGTGAGAATAGAGGTTGATACAGCTGAGAAAAGCAAGTTAAGATGCATGGAGTTTTAGAAAAGAAAATAGGTCCAATCCATATGTTTTCCTTTAAGATTTTTTTGCTTTGTTTGTTGGTTTAGGAACACGAAAATAGGGGCACCTGGGTGGCTCAGTCGGCTCGGCGGCCGACTTTGGCTCGGGTCATGATCTCACAGCTTGAAGGCATATAGGTTCGAGCCCCATGTTGGGCTCTGTGCTGCCAGCTCAGAGCCTGGAGCCTGCTTCAGATTCTGTGTCTCCCCTCTCTCTCTGCCCCTCCCCTGCTCATGCTCTGTCTTTCTCTCTCTCTCAAAAATAATAAACATTTTAAAAAACTAAAAAAAAAAAAAAAAAGGAACATGAAAATAGATGATGTGTAATTTAGTTCATGCAGTGAATTACCAAATTTGATATATTCAGGAAATGTGAAGACTCTCGTCTTGGGAAAAAAAAGTTTGACTACTATAAAAGAGAAATACAAAAACCAGAAGCCTAAGTTTTTCTTTCACTCATAAAAGACCAGTAGGCAGTTCTAGTATGTCGCTTCGACAATCATCAAGAATCTAGACACTCATATCTTGTTGCTCTGCCATTCTCAAAATTTGGTTCTCAAGTTGTGGGCTAATAAGATAACCATTTTATCTCATGCCACCATGTTTGCATTTCTGGCCAGCAGGAAGAGAAAAGGAGGTGTAAGGAGGCATAACCCAAAATTTGCACTCATCACTTCTCTTCCTATTCTTTTAGCCAGAAATCAGAAGACCAGCCCTAGGCTGGGAAATATTCTATGTGGCCATGTCCACATAGCTAAAAACCGGGAGCTCTCTTACTATGAGAGAGAAAACAAGAATGGATATTGGGATTCAACTGGCACTTTGTGCCGTATTCCAAAAATGTTTTCCTACGTTAAGAAACTTTTTTTTCCATAAATACACAGAAAAGTTCTTGATTGGGGTGCCTGAGTGGCTCAGTTGGTTGAGCATCTGACTCTTGGTTTCACCTCAGGTTATGATCTCATGGTTTCTGGGTTCAAGCTCTGCTTTGGGCTCTGCGCTGACAATGTGGAACATGTTTGAGATTCTCTCTCTCTCTCTGCCCCTCCCCTGCTTGCTCGTGTGCTTGCTCGCTCTCTCTCAAAATAAATAAATAAACTTAAAAAAAAAAAAAGCTGATTAATAAGAAGAGTTTATACTTCCACATCTGTAGGGGAAGTGACTATGCCCAGCTCTGGCCACAGCGACACTCCATGTTGCCTTCAGAATGAGGCTTATACAGTCAGAGTAGAGAGATCTGGATTGTTTTAACCATGTCAGTATAGCTGGGAGGATTTTTCTTCTCTATTCTAAGTTAACTTGCTTTTCCCCATTGAGTCTTTGAGTCTTTTCTTCTTCCTTTCCATCCTTCCTTTCCATCCTGCCTTAAACTTACATGAAAGTGGAGAGACTTTGGTAATGAATCCTATAATGCCCATTACCCAGTTTCAACAATTATCAACATTTTGCTAATCTTATTTCTCTTTCTAGGATATTTTAAAGCAGATACCACTTGGTATATACTTTAATTTCTTTTTGACCTAATGAGTCTAGGATTTAAGACTAAGATCCTCTGCCCTAGCCGAATGCTTATCCATTTGGTACTCTGTATCCTTTGCATCTTCATGTAACCTCATAAATTACTGTTCTTCAGTTAATTATAACCAGTGCCATGGAGAGCAACAGCTATCATTTACTGTGTTCATCATACTGGCTAGGCATTTGATAAACTTATCCTCATTTATGCCTCATGATCTTATCCATATTTTATAAATGAGTTGTCTAAGGCTAAAGCTCACAAACATTAAATAACTTTTCCAGCTACAAACTAGTGGAACAAAACTGGGAGACCAGGTCTGACTGCTTATAAAGTCCCGTACTCTTTGTTCTTTGTTACACGGTGATTTATAACACTTGATTAGGGGACCGTTTTCTTCACATCAGTCATATTGTCCAAGCATGTGGCCAGTGTGTTTTACTGTATTCACATTCTTTGAAAAGAAACCATGTATGATTTATTAATTATTTAACTTAAGAGTTTCATTCATCAGTTGCATGTTTATCATTTATCTTAGGTAATCCTGTTGTTTTTAGTTGAAAAAAGATGCTAAAATTTCAGTAAAATACAATGATATAATCAATACCCATGTATCCTCCACCCCAAATTAACACGTTCATATTTATTTCATCTCATATTTTCTCCTAGTAAAACATGACAGAGTTGAAGTCCACTTTGTTCTTCCCCAGAGCAACACTATCTGAATGTGAATGTGTAGCTTTCGAGTTCATACTTTGTATTGCATAAATCCATAGCCATAAATAACATGTAATGTTGTATATTTTGAAGATTTACGTAAAATATATTTTTATATATATATATTCTGTTTTTCTTCAGCTCCCCTTCCATTCAGGATTTGTACTGTCAGTCTGTTGATGCTGATACATGTAGTTCTAGCGTATGCTATTCCATTGTCTGTCTTATACCACAATTTATCCATTACTCTACCTGTAGACATTAAGTATGTTGCTACATGTTATAGGTATTAAGTTTGTTGACAGTTTTTTGTAATTATAAATAATGCTATCTTGGACATTATGTTCCCTTGAGCACATGTCTAAGATTTCTCTAGGATATATTTCTAAAAGTAGAATTGTTACAACATGGAGTATGTGAATTTTCTTTTTTTTTTTTTTTTTAATTTTTTTAAAATTTTTATTTTTTAACGTTTATTTATTTTTGAGACAGAGAGAGACAGAGCATGAACGGGGGAGGGGCAGAGAGAGAGGGAGACACAGAATCGGAAGCAGGCTCCAGGCTCTGAGCCATCAGCCCAGAGCCCGACGCGGGGCTCGAACTCACGGACCGTGAGATCGTGACCTGAGCTGAAGTCGGACGCTTAACCGACTGAGCCACCCAGGCGCCCCTGAATTTTCAATTTTAGTGGATATGCCAGTACCTCTCTGGAGTGGCTGTACAAACTTACTTTTCTTTCATCAGGGAACAGATAGATGTTCCTATTTCCCCAGACCCTTTAGCCACTTCTTGGTGTTATCAGAGTTTAAAGTTTTTGACTCCAATCTGATGGGTGAGAAGTGCTTATGCTTTCTCATTTTCACTTTTAGAGAGCAGGTCTTTGGGTATTCTTTTAATCTTGTAAAAGACTCTTTGCAATAGTTCCTGGTGAGAAGTTCTTTTTTATGAAATAAAGAACTGGGAAGTGGAAACCCTGCCCCAATTTACCATTAATTGAATTGTTTCTTGTAATTTAACATCCTCTATTGACTTTGTCTGAAGAGTTCTGTAGTATTTTCTTACTTGAAAGAGTTCACTTTATAATATTTTCAGAACCAGATATTTTCAACTTTCATAATTTGGGTATTGGGTCTTTTAAAAAAATATTCTTGCTTAGACCTTTTAACCAAATGTTGACCTTTAAGGAAATGAAAAATTGGAAGTATTTAGAAAAAGATGACTTTTCTTAAAAATCAGTTGGAAGAAGGGGCACCTGGGTGGCTCAGTTGATTAAGTGTCCGACTTAGGCTCAGGTCATGATGTCATGGTCTGTGAATTTAAGCCCTGCATTGGGCTCTGTGCTGTCATAACTGCTCAGAGCCTGGAGCCTGCTTCAGAGTCTGTGTCTCCCTTTCCCTCTGCCCCTCCTCTGCTTATGCTCTGTCTCTCTCAAAAATAAATAAATATTTAAAAAATCTTTTAAAATGTATATTAAAAAGAGTTGGAAGCAAATACATTAAAAATATCAAGAGGTTATTTCTGGGGCATCTGCCTGGCTTAGTTGATAGAACATGCAACTCTTGGTTTTGGGGTGATGATTTTGAGCCCCATGTTGGGGGTAGAGTTTACTTTAAAAATAAATAAAATTGGGGCGCCTGGGTGGCTCAGTTGGTTGAGCATCCGACTTCGGCTCAGGTCATGATCTCACAGTTCGTGAGTTCGAGCCCCGCATCAGGCTCTGTGCTGACGGCTCAGAGCCTGGAGCCTGCGTCACATTCTGTGTCTCCCTCTATCTCTGCCCCTTCCCTGCTCATGCTGTGTCTCTCTCTGTCTCAAAAATAAATAAACATTAAAAAAAATTAAAAATAAAATTAAATAAATAAATAAATAAAATTTATGGGGCGCCTGGGTGGCCCAGTTGGTTAAGCGTCCAACTTTGGTTCAGGTTATGATCTCACAGTTTGTGGATTTGAGCCCCGCATCGGGCTCTGTGCTGTCATAACAGCTCAGAGCCTGGAGCCTGCTTTGGATTCTGTGTCAGCCACTCTCTCTGCCCCTCCCCTGCTCATACTCCATCTCTCTCTGTCTCTCAAAAATAAATAAATGTTAAAAAAAAATTAATAAAAATAAGTAAAATTTTAAAATCGGTTATATCTGGAAAAGTAGAAATTTTTTCTTTGTATTTTTGTATTTTCTAAGTTTTTTTTAATTAAAAACACATAAAATAAGTTCTAGATAGTTGCTGGGGTTAAGACAAAAACTGTAGCTTTTTATTGTAATACTATCCAAAATGTGAGAAATGTTTTCACATCTATCATAGGTATCATTCCTAGAGGATTAAATTAAAGTCATAGCTAGGACTTTGCTTTGTTCTTTGCTAGAAGAGAGTGACTGTTCTGTTCGAAGAGTCCTTGAAAGGACTGAGAAGAAGCACTGCTGGATTCTTCTCTATTTTCAACAGGTCGTTGGGGTGCCAGTTGGGTCCACTTTACCTTCAGCAGTGAAACAGGCTGTAGCAATCAGTGGCGGCCAAATCCTTGTAGCCAAGGCCAGCTCTTCTGTTGCCAAAGCTGTTGGTCCAAAGCAAGTTGTGACCCAAGGAGTTGCCAAAGCAATTGTGAGCGGAGGTGGAGGCACCATTGTTGCTCAGCCGGTGCAAGCCTTAACCAAGGCTCAGGTCACTGCCGCCGGCCCTCAGAAGAGTGGATCCCAGGGTTCAGGTAACTGATACTGTTGCGGGGCCCTTTCAGCAGCAGCTCTTTCTAAACTGTTCTTTGCTAGTGATTTTTTTCAGTGTTTGGTTCTAAGAAAACCTGTTGGTTAGTGCTATAAGGAGTATATAAAAATATGTTAATCTTCTTCATGTAACATTTTATGTAGAGATCTGTAAGTAGTTTAAGAGGGGTGTGTGTGTGTGTGTTTTAGCAAGAGTAATAGAAATAGAGGGTTTTTCTAGATAACTGCTTTCTGGTCTGACATAATTTTTGTTTGACCTTATCTCCACTTTGGGTTGTATTCAGACTTAAAATCTTGGGATGGTCATTTATCAGCAGCATTTTGAGATACTGATGTATCATTATATTGTATACCTGAAGCTCATGCTATATGTTAATTGTACTTGAATAAAAAAATTAAATTAAAAAAAGAAAACTTAAAAACTAAATAATAGGGGTGCTTGGCTGGCTCAGTTGGTACAGCATGTGACTCGATCTCGGAGTTGTGAGTTTGAGTCCCACGTTCGGTGTAGAGATTATGTAAAAATAAAATCTTAAAAACCCAAAACAATTCCAGAACCAACTTTATATATTCAAAATAAAATAGGGGCACCTGGGTGGCTCAGATGGTTACACTACCAACCCTTGATTTTGGCTCAGGTCATGATCTCACAGTTCGTGAGTTCAAGCAGGTTCTGCCCTGACAGTGTGGAGCCTGCTTGGGATTTTCTCTCTTTCTCTCTCTCTCCTTGTCCCTCTCCCTCCCTCCCTCCTGCTCCCTTCTACTCCCTCCCTCCCTCCCTCCCTCCCTGTCTCCCTCTCTCTCTCTCTTTCCCTGTCCCCCCTTCCCCCCCCAAATAAATACACTTGAAAAAATATAAAAAATAAATATAAAAGATTCATAAGAAAGAAGAAAAAGAAGGTAGTAGATGTCCAAAATAAAGATTTCAGAGGTGATGAATTGCTGGTGATGACAAAGTCCATTTGTGGCCTTAAAAAAGAGTGCTTGAGATAGATTGGAAGAAATGATCTTGGGAGTTTAGAAAATGAAGTACCTGAGAAGCCAGAGAATTAAACAGGTCATCTGCAGTGCTGTCACTGAGGATGACAGTTGTTGGCATACAGCAAGACTGAGTCAGGAGTCAGTCTTTAGCAAGTGAGGGGAAGTGACTAGGGGTTCAGTAAATGAGAGTAGAAAAGCAAGGGGTAAGGTGGTAGAGCCATGCATGATCCTAACAGGAGCCAGCAGGTTTTTCCTCTGGAATGAGGGGTGGTAATGGTCTGAAAGCCAAACTGGAGAGCAAAAAGGCTTCTCTTCTAGTCCTGGCCCTCATACACTGAGGTAAGATTTAAAAAACAAACAAAAAACCAGCTTTTAGCTAAGGGGCTGCAGAAGAAGTCCTATCTTCAGAGGACTTTTAGTGTTTAGTTACACAAAAAGACATTAAGGTTGAAAGAGGTGGAGATTCTAAAGGGTGTAATTGACCACAGCAGGAATTCCTGGGGGCTTGGTGGAGGAGGAGGGCCTGAGAAGGTGGACTCAGATCAGGAATGGAGAGCAGTTTGGGGCTGGACTTCCGGGTATGGGTGACAGACCAGAGAGGTTTGCTGAGATGCATATGGTGTAAAGTGGGATTAGTTCTGGCAGTAGTGGAGAGATAATGGCACTCAGTTTTAATATCAGTCCCTGATGTTTTGGGGCAGCTTCTAGGTTCTTGGTTCCCCAAACCTTGCACAGTGAAGTAGTAATGAGAAGGAAGACTAGTCCAGCAGGCTGGAGGAGGCCATGAGAGTCCTTTGCCTCTGGTGACTCACGTGGTTCTGTATGCTTCATTTTGTGGGGATTTGGATTCAGAGCATTTGCAGAAGTTTTGATGTGTAAGTCTCCAATTAAGAATCTCATTTAAAGGTTTACAGCCCTGTGCATCGAGAAGTAAATTCTAAGGGATAAGCGAAAGCTCTTTGACATAGGTAAGACTGAATTATAGTTTCATAGTATATGTGCCAGTTGTTAACTGTGGCATTTTCTTAGTTCTTAGAAAGTGAGAGAGATAAGAAGTCTAGTTTCAAATCAGTAGATTCATTCATCACTAGCAATTGATTGGAGGGGCTTTAAACAATTGGGAGGAAATATACATTCATCCATAAATAAGGTGATTATTTCATTGATTGTCTAAACTATAGTACTTGTGAGAGTAAAAAGAGTTACTATTTTTTTCTTAATTTTTTTTTTTTAACGTTTATTCATTTTTGAGAGACAGAAACAGAGTGTGAGTGGGGGAGGGTCAGAGAGAGAGGGAGACACAGAATCTGAAACAGGCTCCAGACTCAGCTGTCAGCACAGAGCCCGACGCGGGGCTCAAACTCACGGACCGCGAGATCATGACCTGAGCCAAAGTCGGAGGCTTAACTGACTGAGCCACCCAGGCGCCCCAAGAATTACTATTAATAATCATTGGGACACAGGTATAAACTGGAACTGTTCTGGGAAAACTGGGACATATGGTCATCCTATTTATGTACAAATATTCCTTTCTAGTTTACAGCAAGCTCTTCTAGTATATAGATTATTTTTTAGGTAGCAAGATATTTAAGACTGTCCACCTTGTGTGTTTAAGAAAACTGTAGAGTTTACTGTGTATGTTTTTCAGTAAGTATCTTACTACGTTGTTTTAATTTTAGAGATAGCATTGACCTCAGTTCAAATTTATCATAACTGTTTTTCCTCTTTTTTTTTTTTTTTTTTCCTTTTCCCCTTTACCATTTTAGTAATGGCAACATTACAGCTACCAGCCACTAATCTGGCCAACTTGGCAAATTTGCCTCCTGGCACCAAACTCTACCTTACAACGAACAGCAAGAACCCTTCAGGAAAAGGAAAACTGCTGCTGATCCCTCAAGGAGCCATCCTACGAGCTACCAACAATGCTAGTTAGTCCATCATTAAATCTTTGGTTCTTGGGCCTCTGGGTATGTTCATTTCACCCACCCAGGGGCAGCTCTTACCTGTTTCAGGAAGTATTTCCATAGCTCTGTATGATGGTAGTATTTGCCCACATGGATTTAAAACATGCATATAATTTAACTAGAAGTAGGCTTAAACGATCGTAGTCCTAGGAGGTGATACTGTTATTTTGCATTTATCTACTTAGAGTTTGGGATCAGGTACAAAATACATTGGAGAGGTATGGCTACTGAAGGTGTGTTGAGAGAAACCTGTCCATGTGAACTGTAAACAAAAAAGAGTTCTTCCTTTTCAGTGATGTCTAGAAATGTGACACCTGTGGAGAAGTTAGCTGAGAGCCTATATTTATTTTGGAGGGGATAGGAATAGGAGTGGAATCAAGTGTGTCTGCCTGCCATTATTTAGATGTGCATGTTAAGTTTGCTAGGTTTGGAGATGGAAAGAGAAATAGAGAGTCAGCCTTAGTGTACAAGCCTTAAAACCCCAAGGAAATTAGGTGGTTTATCTAGATTGACAAACTTTTGTTTTGACATACAGAGAAAACAATTTGGTGTTGGAAAGGAAAGGGTAAAGGGAATTATTTCCCTCTCAATCAGAAGTAAAATTGGTATAACCTCACACCGGTCAGAGTGACTAATGTGAACAAATCAGGAGACTATAGATGCTGGCGAGGATGTGGAAAAACGGGAACCCTCTTGCACTGTTGGTGGGAATGCACACTGGTGCAGCTGCTCTGGAAAACAGTGTGGAGGTTCCTCAAAAAATTAAAAAGAGAACTACCCTGTGACCCAGCAATAGCACTGCTGGGAATTTACCCAAGGGATACGGGAGTGCTGATGCATAGGGGCACTTGTACCCCAATGTTTATAGCAGCACTTTCAACAGTAGCTAAATTATGGAAAGAGCCTAAATGTCCATGAACTGATGAATGGATAAAGAAGATGTGGTTTATATATAAAACGGAATACTACTTGGCAACGAGAAAGAATAAAATCATGCCATTTGCAGCACTGTGGATAGAACTGGAGGGTATTATGCTAAGTGAAGTAAGTCAGAGAAAGATATCATATGTTTTCGCTCATATGTGGATCTTGAGAAACTTAACAGAAGACCATGGAGGAAGGGAAGGGGAAAAAAATAGTTAACAAACAAGGAGGGAGACAAACCATAAGAGACTCTTAAATACAGAGAACAAACTGAGGGTTGATGGTGCAAGGGAAGAGGGGAAAGTGGGTGATGGGCATTGAAGAGGGTCCTTGTTGGGATGAGCACTGGGTGTTGTATGTAAGCCAGTTTGACAAATTATGTTAAATAAGATTTAAAAGCACCCCCCTTCCCCAAGTATAATTGGTATAATAGGTTCACTAAAAATTAGCCACTCTTGCCAAAATGTAGTGTGTGAGCTAGTCGCCATTTTGTTTACTAACTATAATGGGTGATTTCTGCTCTCTCACCCTGGCATTTTTTCCTCCTACTTAAGCTGTAGTATATAAAAGATATGTAAGAAAAGGACAATGTGAGTATTCCACAAGTCACCCAGAGAGCTATTTAGGTTTTAGTTTGTATATATTATGTCACCAAGTGGGAAGTAAAAAAAATTCAAAGGCTTTAAAGTAGAATTTTAAAAGGAAAAAAAAATGGGGCCCTGGAGTCATTATGAATGTGAAGAAAATCAGTTTTTTCTGGGGCAGAGGGCAACAGAAAAGGTACTGTAAAATTACACTAAATTCCAGCAGTTTCACTGAAATCAAATGCGATGCCAGAATGTTTATAAGCACTTCTCTGAGCACGTTCCAGTCAGCACTTGGTTAAAAATGTCACTATCACACTCTTTCTTGATGTCCCACACTAAGTCAAAACTCTTGTTAAAGTTAAGTTCTTCATTGTACCGAGAGCTGAACTAGTCAACTGTCCTTCAGTTGGAAGTAGATCAGTCTTCAGTTCTAGGATGTTCTTCTCACTCTTGTCACAGAATAGATACATTACAGAAAAGAAAGGAGAAAATAGAAAAGGGAAGGAATGTCGCTGTAAGGGAAACATCCCTCTGGGCTCATCTATCTTTCTGTTAAGCCTCTTAATACCTTTTCTGATGTTGCTGTCATTTCATTGTATTTTCAGACCTCCAGTCTGGCTCAGCTGCGGGCAGTGGTAGTGGCGGAGGCAGCGGTGGCAGCGGCAGTGGCAGCGGAGGTGGAGGAGGAGGAACAGGAGGAACTCAGAGCCCTGCAGGCCCTGGAGGGATATCCCAGCACCTGACTTACACATCTTATATCCTAAAGCAAACGCCTCAGGTCTGATCGTTTGTGACTGGTGTCTTTTAAATCCTTTGGTTCCTTAATAACTGCCTTTAATTATAGTGGATTTATCTTTACATCTCTGGGATCAGGAGTCAATACTAACATTTTAGCTATGTTATGAATCTATATTATTTTGGGCTTGTTTTATGTTGAGACAAGAGGTCCTAGACATTCAGATAGACTTAAGTAACTTTCCCAAGATGTCTCTGCTAAGCCAATGATAGAATTTGGATTTAAACCCAGATCTTTCTGACTCAAAGAAAGATTTTTCCTATGCTTTTGCCTTCCAAATCCATGAGTTAGTGAGTAGTGTTCATGTGCAGTTGAAAATTTTCTCTTGGAAGGGAGTAACCAAAGAGGTACTATCAAGTTAAGGTATTTGGAGTTAGGTTGGATTCATGATTAGGAACAAGTTTCAACTTTCTTTCCCCTCATTGCTAAAGTCTTGACTCCTCTTTAAGAATTTTTGTTCTCAATGTTCTTACTAAGGATGGATAGTTATGAATCTTGAAAATTAAATCCAGATTTAAAGACTCGGTTGTAAAACTTGAGTTTTTAAGCAGCCTGCTCCACAGCTACTGTGCAGAGTTCTAAAAGTGGGGAGAGCTTTTGGGAGGGACCCTGAGAGCAGAGCTGTTCCTTACAATTATTTTGGCTGAGTTGGAGAATTCAAGGGGGACATTGTAGCTTGTAACATGGGACCTTGTGATTTAAAGGGTCAGGACAAGTCATTTGAACTTAATAATTACTGAGTAGGTCTTTATTTGTTTCTAGGGCACATTTTTAGTTGGTCAGCCATCACCCCAGACATCTGGAAAACAGCTGACTACTGGGTCAGTGGTCCAAGGAACGCTGGGAGTCAGCACATCTTCTGCACAAGGGCAACAAACATTAAAAGTCATCTCTGGACAAAAAACCACTTTGTTTACCCAGGTAAATACACACATACCCCAAATACAAGGTGGTTATGGCATTTATTAAAACTTTTACAGCTTATCCTTTTCCACAGAGAAATTAAGGTTGCCCAAGAAAATGAATAGTAAGGGGCGCCTGAGTGGCTCAATCAGTTAGGCATCTGACTTTGGCTCAGGTCATGATCTCCAGCTTGTGGGTTTGAGCCCCATGTCGGGCTCTGTGCTGACAGCTCAGATCCTAGAGCCTGCTTTGGATTCTGTGTCTCTCTTTCTCTCTCTGCCCCTCCCTTGCTTGCACTCTGTCTCTCTCAAAAAATAAACATTAAGAAAAAAAAAGAAAATGATAATAAAACAGTATAGAAAAATAAGAATAAAATCTTGAAATTTGGGAAAATACAAGTAGAATGAGAAGATAAGGCCAGAGTTATTAGATATGCAAACAGCTATGTCCTATATAATTAATAAAATTTGCCAAAGCAAATCAGAAGCATGATCAGTTATAAAATTCAGTTTGTGAGAGGCAAAACAATACCTACATATTTCCTTAGAAGAAACAGGTTTTCTTGATACTTCATTCTAAAATGTCTCTGGAGGAACTTCGTGTGGGAGATTCTGAATAGTGTAGTAGGTGATGCCATCCACAGTATCCATGTACAGTTGATCCTTGCACAACAGGGGGTGGGTCAGGGGTGCCAACCTCTCTCACAGTGGAGAATCCTCATATGACTTTTGACTCCCCCCAAACTTAACTATTAATAGCCTTACCAATAACATAGTTGACTAGCACACATTTTGTATGTCATATGTATTATATATTGTATTCTTACAGTAAGCTAGAGAAAAAATGTTACTAAGAAGATCATAAGAGGGCACCTGGTGGCTCTGTTGGTGGAGCGTGTGTTCTTGATCTTGTGGTCATGCGTTCAAGCCCCATGTTGAGGGGTAGAGATTACTTAAAAAACATTAAAAAAATTTTTTTTAAGTGTTAAACCAGCCCTGCATTCCTGGAATAAGCCCCACTTGTTTGTGACATGTTATCCTCTTTTAATGTATTGCTGGGTTTCATTTGATAAAATTTTGTTTAGAGTTTTTGTAAGGGTTATTGGTCAGTGGTTTTCTTTGTAATTCCTGTCTGGTTTTGATATCACATAAGTGAATGAGTTAGAAACTTTTCCCTCTTAAAAACAAAAAACAAAAACTTTTCTCTCGTTCACTTTTTGTGTAAAAAATTTTATGTAGAATTGGTATTATTTTTTTCTTTAACTAGAATACACCAGTGAAGCCATAATGACCTCAAGTTTTCCTGATTGGGAAGGTTTTTAACTACAATTTCAATTTATTTAGTAGATACAGAACTATTCAGGTTATTTGTTTTACCTTGAGGAAGGTTTGGTAGGTTATATCTGTAAAAAAGGAATTTTTTCTCCATCATATATTTTTCATATTAGTACTGTTTCATTTCTTTGAGTACTAATTTCCCTTTGGTCAGATGCACTTAGTATTTTAAACAGATATGAGGCCCTAAAATTCTTCAGGCAGTTCTTTAAAATCTTAGCTTATTTCTTCCTACCTGCTTATGTTGCAGCTAGTGGAGTGACTTTCTTCCTGTTCTACCACTGCAGAACAATTACTGTTGCTTTTTTTCTTTTTTTAAGTATATTTATTTGGGGGGGTGGTGAGAATGAGTGGGGGAGGGGCAGAAAGAGAATCCCAAGCAGATTCCATGCTATCAGCACAGAGCCTGACGTGGGGCTCAATCTCACAAACTGTGAATTGATGACCTGAGCCAAAGTCAAGAGTCGAGCTTAACTGACTGAGCCACCCAGGCGCACCTGTTGCTTTTTAATAAGGTATTATTTACATAAAATAATGCATAGACCATATGTGTACTGCTCAATGAGTGTTGACCAGTGTACAAACTCATGCAAGCACTATCCCAGTCAAGTTACAAAACATTTGTCACTCTAAAACATACCCTCTTTTTTTATTTATTTTTTTTTTTTAAATGAACTATACTATTATGAACATTCTTGTATAGATGTTTTGTACTGTAAAATAGCTAGGTCCTAGGGTAAGTATATGTTAATAAGAAAGTTATAAGGTGGTGCCTGGGTGGCTCAGTCGGTTAATTGTCCGACTTCAGCTCAGGTCATGATCTCGCAGTCTGTGAGTTCGAGCCCTGAGTCAGGCTGTGTGCTGGCAGCTCGGAACCTGGAGCCTGCTTCGGATTCTGTGTCTCCGTCTCTCTCTGCCCCTCCCCTACTCACACTCTGACTCTCTCAAAAATAAATAAAACATTAAAATTTTTTTAAAAAATAAAGTTTATAAGAAACTGACAAATGGTTTGCAGAGTGGTTGTACCATTTGACTCTCCCATAAGTAATGTGAGAGAGTTACAGTTGCTGTTCATTCTCACCAATATGGGAGACTGTCATCCTTTTTAATTTTAGCCATTTTTGTATGGCTAAGATTTTTGTATGTATCAGGCTCCAATGGCTACTACTTCTGCATTCTAATCATGGCGCTTCCAGTTACTAACTGTATGACCCTGGTAAAATTACTGAGCTTAAGTTCTTCATCTGTAAAATGGGACTAAAATCTACCCTATAAAGTTTATGAAAAGATTCATTGACATAAAATACATGAAAGTGTTTTTGCCATTACTGACACACAGTTCTAGGGACTGATAAATGGTATCTGTTTGTGGGGTGTATTAATTTTGGGCAGTAAGCAGTCATTTAGGCCACGGGTCAGTGAACTGTGCCCAAGGCTTCCTATTTTTATGAATAATATTTTACTGGAACACAGCCACACCCGTGTAACAGTAGAGTTGAGGAGTTGAAACAAGGACCATATGGCCTTCAGTGCTATAAATGCTTAATGCCATTTACAGGAAACGTTTGCTGAGCCTTAATTTAACCCACTAAAACTATAATTTGTTAATGGTACTACATTTGTTGAGCAATAATAAAATGCTAAGGTACTAGCCTAGAGCACTTAACTTACCCATTTAAATCTGGCCCATATTGTTTAGATTTTCATGTTTAAAGATTACACATATATTTAAGAGCATTTTAGGCTCCATTATTTTGATAACAAATGACCTAGTATCTTTGAAGTCACTATTGCCAAATAGTGACTTGTAAGTGCATTCATTCACTTGTTCTACATTAGAGGTAAAGGAACATTTGTATGTAAAATGTCATAAACTTGAGTGTTTATTGGAAAGGTGCACAAACACCTCCTATGTTTTTGATTAGCAAGACTTTCTTGGATGTGCTTTAATTCTTGGGGCCTGTGTATGTAAGGAATAAATTATGCCTATAAACCAAGGCAACATTATTACTTCAACTGATTTTGTTTCTGCAGGCAGCCCCTGGGGGACAGGCATCACTAATGAAAATATCTGATAGCACACTGAAGTCTGTACCAGCCACTTCACAACTCTCAAAGCCTGGAACCACAATGCTGAGAGTGGCAGGAGGGGTTATCACAACCGCCACTTCCCCAGCTGTGACCCTCTCAGCAAACGGTCCTGCACAGCCGGTGAGAATTAGCACAACAGTAGAAAACCATAATGAAACATAAAAGTATTAAGGTATTTAGCAGGTATGTCAGTGGGCCATATTCTATTTAAAAAAAAAAAAAAAAAAATTGGAGTGGGGTGCGCCTGGGTGGCTCAGTTGGTTAAGCATCTGACTTCGGCTCAGGTCCGGATCTCATGGTTTGTGGGTTCCAGCCCCATGTCGAGCTCTGTGCTGACAGCTCAGAGCCTGCAGCCTGCTTCAGATTCTGTGTCTCCTCCTCTCTCTGCTCCTCCTCTGTCTCTCAATAATAAATAAATGTTAAAAAAAATTTTTTTTTAATTGGAGGGGCACCTGGGTGGCTCAGTCGGTTAAGTGTCCAACTCTTGATTGTAGCTCAGGGCATGATCTCGGGGTTCATGAGATCAAGCCCCATGTTGGGCTCTGTGCTGACAGTGCCTGCTTGGGATTCTCTCTCCCTCTCTCTCTCCTCCTGCCCTCCTCATCTCTCTCTCAAACTTTAAAAAAAATTAAAAATTAAAAAAATTAAAAATCAATAAAAAAATTGAAATATAATTCATATGCTATAAAATTTACCATTTTAAAGCATACAGTTCTGTGGTTTTTATTATATTCTCAAGGTTTTGCAACCATCACCACTTTCTATTTTAGAACATTTTTTTAACATTCCTAAAAGAAACTCCATACCCAATAGCAGTCCCTCCTACCCCCAGTACTAGGCAACTACTCTTCATGTCTGGCTTCTTTCTCTTAACAGTATTTTCAAGGTTCATCCAGGTTGTAGCATGTATCAGTATTTTTTTATACCTGAATAGTCGATATCCAGTTTTATGGCCATACCACATTTTGTTTACACATTTATTTATTTTTTAATTGTTTATTTATTTTTGAGAGACAGAAAGAGAGTGTGAGCAGGGGAGGGGCCGTGAGAGAGGGAAACACAGAATCTGAAGCAGGCTCCAGGCTCCAAGCTTTCAGCACAGAGCCTGATGTGGGGCTCGAACTCACGAACTGTGAGATCATGACCTGAACTAAAGTCGGATGCTTAACTGACTGAGCCGCCCAGGCGCCCCTTGTTTATGTATTTATTAGTTGAAGGACATTTGGGTGGTTTCTACCTTTTACTTATAATCAGTAATGCTACTATGAACATTTATGTTCAAGTTTTTGTGTAATGATAGGTTTTTGGTTTTTCTGGCTAATTGTAGGAAGGAAATGCTGGATCATATCATAAACTGTGTTTAACACTATGAGAAGCTGCCAGTTTTCTCAGGCAGCTACACCATTTTAGACTCCTACCAGCAATGTATGAGGGCTCCCGTTTTTCTACATCCTTGTTGACACTTGTTCTTTTCCTTTTTTGTTGTTGTATCCATTCTAGTGGGTGTGAAATGGTAATCATTGTGGCTTTGAGTTGCATTTCTCTGATAGCTAATGATAGCATCTTTTAATGTACTTATTGTCCATTTGTGTATCTTCTTTGGAGAAATGTCTATTCAGATTCTTTGCCATTATTATTCTAGATACAAGTCTCTTACCAGATTTACAAAAATTTTCTACCACTCTGTGGTCCATCTTACCACTTCCTTGATGATACTCTGTGAACCACAAAACTTTTTAATTTTGATAAAGTTCAGTGTATTTCTTTTATTGCTTATGCTTTTGGTATCATAGCTAAGAAACTATTGCCAAATCCAAAATCATAAAATTTAAGCCAACATTTTCATCTAAGAGTTTTATAATTTTAGCTCATGTATAGGTCTGTGATCCATTTGGAGTTAATCTTTATATGGTGTGAGGTAAGGGCCAAACTTCATTCTTTTGCATGTAGACAGTCAATTGGCCTACCAACATTTAAAGTCTGTTTCCCTTTTGAATTGTCTTGGCACCCCAGGGACTTTTTTTGAAGCTGATTTTGCTTGCTTTTTAAGGTTCATCTCCTACAACTACTACCTCTCATGCCTGTTATCACTCTACTTTGCATGTAGTCCCATGAACATAACCATGTTCTTTCATGCCTCTCTTTCTACCTACTATCTTCTGCTAAGAAACATTCATTTCCCCCTTTTCCTGTCTTGAATCTTGAAGATCCCCCTAAAGTGCCATTTTTGTACATGAAGCTTTTCCCAATACTCTCCTCTCCCCATCCCTAGGCAGAAATAGTAATTTTCCTCTGTTTTTTTTTAAAGCATACTTATTTATTCTGAGAGAGAGAGAGCATGGGCAAGGGAGGAGCAGAGAGAGAGGGAGAGAGAATCCCAAGCAGGTTCCATACTATCAGCGCAGAGCCCAATGCAGGACTTGCTCTCACGAACCATGAGATCATGCATGACTTGAGCCAAAATCAAGAGTTGGACTCTTAACCAACTGAGCCACCCAGCATCTCTTTTCCTCTCAGTTTTAATGGTGCCTTGTACCTATGCCTACTATACCATTCGTCAGTCAACCTGTTTTCCTTGAGGGCTTTTCTCTCTGGGCTTTAGGATTTAACACTGTGCCTGCCATGAAGTAGATGTTGGTTGAATGAATGTGACAAACATTATAGTGAGTTTTTAATAACGCTCATTTTATTCCACTTTTATATTCTGAGATTATGTCCTCCTTTATTTGGTATTGAAATATCCTTTTATAAAGTGATGTAGTAGGTGGTGAGGTTTTTTTTTTGTTTTGTTTTTTGTTTTTTAATGTGATAACACAATGATGCCTCCTTGTTTTATAATTTTTTAACTTTGCCTGGTCTGTGAAATCTTTAAAAGTTTAGGAAACACTAAACTAGAGAGG
This sequence comes from Panthera onca, assembly GCF_046562875.1. Classification (NCBI taxonomy): domain Eukaryota; kingdom Metazoa; phylum Chordata; class Mammalia; order Carnivora; family Felidae; genus Panthera; species Panthera onca. The sequence continues at coordinate 83,506,002 of NC_138347.1, read as the reverse complement.
CGCTCTTTTTAAATGCATGGTATTTAATAGGTAGGTAATACAATAGCTAATAGATAACATGTATTGAGTATGCTATCTGCCAGTTACTGTTCTGAGTAAGTTACATTGCTTTCTTCTTAATTTCTATTATTTTCCGCCCTGTGTGTGAGCAGTCAGAAGGAGCAGTTCCCAGTTCATCATCTGCTGTAGGCCCTGTAATGAAAACTTCTGGGCAGCAGCCAGTGTGTGTGAGCCAGGCCCCCGTGGGAACCTGCAAGCCTGCTGCTCCCTCTGTCATCAGTGCCACGTCCCTGGTGCCCACACCAAACACAATCTCTGGAAAAGCCACCGTATCAGGTCAGTTGTATCATAATATTTTTTCTCTCTCCCTTCTTTGCGCTAGAATATTTTGGTCTTAAGCAGTATTTTGTATAAGTTAAAAAAAATTAACCCAGCAACATTTTCCACATAGCTGCTTTTCAGGTAATTTATTTTTCTTTAAAATCTACACAAATGGGGCGCCTGAGTGGCTCATTCGGTTAAGCATTGGACTCTTGATCTCAGCTCAGGTCTTGATCTTAGGGTCGTGAGTTCAATCCCACATTGGGCTCCACACTGGGCATGAAGCCTACTTAAAAAACATAATAATAATAAAATAAAATCTACATGTGGATTTTTAAGTCTGAGCTGGTTTCATGGATTGAATAATAATTTTTAAGTGATATAATAAAACTTTAGCCATCTGGAACTCTGGAGTATTTTAGCTGCTTTCATAATGTAATTTTGTGGAGAACTGAGAGTTTACTCTCCTTAAAGTAACATTATCTTTTTTTTGTTTCATCATCAGTTTTGAATGGAACATGTTACAAAACATTATCCATACTCTTTGCTTTCATAAACAAAGTATATAAATTACCCTTGATGACTCCAAGTCACGATTTTTAACATTAGTTATTATACTGGGTAGTGTTAGAGTGATGTGTATGAGGCCTGGTAAGGTGTATATTTTTTGTGCCAGCACTAAATGGTCCCAGAAGAGTGTGTCTTTTACTTCTTTGGTTAACTTGCAGCATAAATCCTGGAGCCAGGTTGCCTTAGTTAAAATAACTTGCTTCATTTTCCTTGGCTGAAAATCAGGTTGATACTAATACCTACCTCATACAGTTGAGAGAATGAAATGAGTTAATATGTAAATGGTTAGAATGCTGTCTGACATGTAGTAGCTGTTATATAAATAATGGCCGCTATTAGCGTGTTTAATGTTGTGTAGTCCACATTCCTTTTAATTTTAAGATCTGAAAAGCTGTGAAAACCAAAGGTGTTTTTTTGTTTCTTTGTTTGCATAACTAATTTTAGTGTGAAATCTGACCTTCATTGACAGGCTATTTGTACGACTTAAAATGAAAATTTGTGTTTTGCCACAAAAATACTAAGGTGCTTGGATGACACTGTGTGGCCCCACATGCCAGGGGACTGATATAATATACAGCATTGCTTCTCAAACTTGAAAGATCAGTTTTTCTGTTTGTTTTTCTACAATCTAATACAGACAGATACTTCTGTAAAATACTGTAAGAACGTCAGCAGGGGTGCGTGGGTGACATTAGTTAAGCGTCCCACTCTTGGTTTCAGCTCAGGTCATGATCTTGCAGTTTTGTGGGTTTGAGACCCACATTGGGCTCTGAGCTGGCAGAACAGAGCTTGCTTGGGATTCTCTCTCTTTCCTCCTCTGTCTGCCCCTCCCTCCACTTGCGCTGTCTCTCTCTCTTACTCTCTCTCTCTCTCAAATAAACTTTTTGAAAAAATTATTTTTAAAAATGTCAACAACAATGTCACAATGTTACAGAAGTTTCCAAACACTCTTAGTTTTTGTATTGCCTTGTTGTAGATTGATAAAAGCTTATCAGGTTGCACTGACAGAAAAAACTGTTGCTGAGATATATGTTACACACACACACACACACACACACACACATATTAATACATGCATGCACACACATAACCTTAGTACCCTTGGATAAAAGATTGTGGATGTTGTTCTTATAGCTGTTATTACTACATTCCACACACAACTCCAAACCAAGCCCCTGTGTCCTTTTGTTTTTTGACTAGTTCAAGACCAAAAGATTAAAGCTGGTAGAGTTTCCCATGACTTCCACCTACCTGCCAGTTACCATTGACGAAGTTCTAGTACAGGGAGTGCTGTTCTTTGCTCATAGAATGTTCGCAGGCACCATGTTAAGCCCGGAGTAGAAATTACAGAAATAGAGGGTTGCTATTATGAGAAATAAATGCCCTCCCATTTTCTAATTAAGTATTTTACATGAAATAAATGAAATCTTCCTGCTTTAAGTTCTTATATCCTGGGATGCTGCTGATGAAATTTGCTGTATATAATGTTTTCATAAAGTAATCAAACTATTTTCTGCTGCTCATTAATTTTTTGTGTGGGTGTTGACTCTCTTTATATAACTGAGGTATAATTATTAATTTTTTAGTTCAATTTTTTGTGTACATTATGGACTGTTCTGAACAAGGTCATTATTAGGACTGTGTAGGTCATTTTAAGAACTTTGACTTTCAGGGGAGTCTGGGTGGCTCAGTCAGTTGAGTGTCTGCACTTGATTTCAGCTCAGGTCATGATCCCAGGGTCATGGGATCGAGCCCTGTGTCAGGCTCCGGGCTAAGCATTGGAGCCTGTTTAAGGTTCTCAATCTCTCTGTCTCTCCATCCCTCTGCCCCTCTCCCTTACTAGTGTGCTCTCTCTCTCTCTAAAATTAAACATTAAAAAAAAATTTTTTTTAAATAAAAAGATCTTAAGAACTTTGACTTTTACACCAAGGGAAGCCATTGGAGGGTTTTAAACTAAGGAGTAACATTATCTGCCTTACCTTTCAATAGAATCACTGGCTGCAGCATTTAGACTAAACTGGGGGACACAAGATAGAAGCAGAGAACAGACCAAAAAGTGGACACTAAGAAAGAAAATTCGGTGATGTGTCAGGAGTCCTGGCAACATCAGACTAAAAGGAGTTCCAGAAAGAAAACAGGAAATAGTGGGAAGAAAATGATCCAAGAAATGAAACAGTTTATCTCAGAATTGAAAAGAACAAACTCCCAAGTTCAAAAGACAGTGTCCAACACAATGAATGAAAGGTGCTTCACACAGAGGCACAGTTTGTTCACAAAATCAGAACACCAGGGACAAGGTGAAAGTCTTACAAGTTGTCAGAAGGAGAAGTAGAAAAACTCAGAAATTACATTATCATTGGGCTTCTCAGCAGTACTGGAAGTTGTGATACTGCTTTTCAGAATTCTAGGGGACAATTATTTTCAGTTGAGAATTCTGTAGTCAGGCAGATTGTTATGGAGAGTGAGGGCAGAAATATTTTCTGACAGGCACAGTTCTAAATGTATTTCCTATGTGCCCTGTCTCAAGACATTACTAAAATACATGTTTTTTATCAGAGCGAAGAGGTGTAGACTTAGAAGAAGAAACAGGGTCCGATATAGAAGGAAGGTAAAGGGAAGTCCCAGGGTAATGGTGAAGAATGTTTGCAGTATGACAGCTGTGCAGCAGGCCTAGGAAACAGAGTGGAGCAGATCAGAGCTCTTCAGAAAAGATACCTTTTATAAAAATGGAACCATAAGAGAGATTTGACTGCAGGGAGAATTATGTAAAGGAGCAGCTTATGGCATTTTTGAGGGAAGTGGGAAGACTTAGTAAGATTTTGAAGGAGAGCCAAGCAACTGAAAAAGGAGTAAATGTTAACACCAGAGAACAAAATGGAATCGTTGTATGGTATTCTTTGAATCAGTAGAGAACAGTTCTTGGTGGACAGGGAAAGAGAAGGTTATAAGTGCCTTAAAATGCCCAGATCTACACTAATAATAAGTCAATGTGTAACATCAAAATGTTACATCAAAATTAGTCAAGGCCTGTAGTATACATTTTCTTTTAAAAATACTGAGATATAGGGGCACCTGGGTGGCTCAGTCAGTTGAGCGTCCGACTTTGGCTCAGGCCATGATCTCACAGCTTGTGAGTTCAAGTCCCGTGTCAGGCTCTGTGCTGGCAGCTCAGAGCCTGGAGCCTGCTTAAGATTCTGTGCCTCCCTCTCTTTCTGCCCCAACCCACTCACATTCTGTCTCTTGCAAAAATAAAAAACATTAAAAATAAATAAATAAATAAATAAATAAATAAATAAATAAATAAATAAATAAAATGCCAACATATATATTAAAAAACAGGGCCAAAACGGTTGAAAGTGGATACTGCTAGGGAACTACATGAGGATAGGAAGGTGGAGGAAAGGATGACTATATTTAATTAAAAGCCTTTTCAGCACTTTTTTTACTTTTCAACTGATAAGCATGTAATATTTTGATAAAAATAAGAATTTGAAAAATATGAAAAATCGAGTCATTGTCCTTTTTTTTAATAGTTTGTTTTTTTTAAATAGTTTATTTTTTAATTTATATCCAAGTTAGCATATAGTGCAACAATGATTTCAGGAGTAGATTCCTTAATGCCTTTACCCATTTAGCCCATCCCCCCTTCCTCAACCCCTCCAGCAACCCTCTGTTCTCTGTATTTAAGAGTCTCTTATGTTTTTTCCCCCTCCTTGTTTTTATATTATTTTTGCTTTCCTTCCCTTATGTTCATCTGTTCTGTATCTTAAAGTCCTCATATGAATGAAGTCATATGATATTTGTCTTTCTCTGACTAATTTTGCTTAGCATAATATCCTCTAGTTCCATCCACATAGTTGCAAATAGTAAGATTTCATTTTTGACTGCCGAGTAATACTCCATATACCACATCTTTATCCATTCATCCATCGATGGTTTTGGGGGCTCTTTCCATACTTTGGGTATTGTTGATAGTTCTGCTGTAAACATTGGGGTGCATGTGCCCCTTTGAAACAGCATACCTATATCCCTTTGGTAAATACCTGGTAGTGTAATTGCTCGGTCCTAAGGTAGTTCTATTTCTGATTTTTTGAGGAACCTCCATACTGTTTTCCAGAGTGTCTGTACCAGTTTGCATTCCCACCAGCAGTGCAAAAGAGATCCTTTTTCTCCACATCCTCGCCAACATCTGTTGTTGCCTGAGTTGTTAATGTTATCCATTCTGACAGGTGTGAGGTGGTATCTCATTGTGGTTTTGATTTGTATTTCCCTGATGATGAGTGATGTTGAACATTTTTTCATATGTTGGCCATCTGGATGTCTTCTTGGAGAAGTGTCAATTCATGTCTTTAGCCCATTTCTTCACTGGATTATTTGGTTTTTGGGTGTTGAGTTTGATAAGTTCTTTATAGATTTTGATACTAATCCTTTATCTGATATGTCGTTTGCAAATAATTTCTCCTATTCCATCAGTTGCCTTTTAGTTTTGCTGATTGTTTCCTTCACTGTGCAGAAGAAGCTTTTTATTTTTTTTTTTTATTTTTTTTTTTTTCAACTTTTTTTTTTTTTTTTTTTTTTTATTTTTGGGACAGAGAGAGACAGAGCATGAACGGGGGAGGGGCAGAGAGAGAGGGAGACACAGAATCGGAAACAGGCTCCAGGCTCCGAGCCATCAGCCCAGAGCCTGACGCGGGGCTCGAACTCACGGACCGTGAGATCGTGACCTGGCTGAAGTCGGACGCTTAACCGACTGCGCCACCCAGGCGCCCCAGAAGCTTTTTATTTTGATGAGGTCCCAGTAGTTCATTTTTGTTCTTATTTCCCTTGCTTCCAGAAACGTGTTGAGTACGAAGTTGTTGCAGCCGAGGTCAAAGAGGTTTTTGCCTGCTTTCTCCTCGAGGATTTTGATGGCTTCCTGTCTTACATTTAGTCTTTCATCCATTTGTAGTTTATTTTTGTGTACGGTGTAAGAAAGTGGTCCAGGTTTGTTCTTCTGCATGTCGCTGTCCAGTTTTCCCAGCACCACTTGCTGAAGAGACTGTCTTTATTCCATTGGATAGTCTTTTCCTGCTTTGTCAAAGATTAGTTGGCCATACATTTGTGGGTCCATTTCTGGGTTGTCTATTCTGTTCCACTGATCTAAGTGTCTGTTTTTGTACATCACTTGTTGTTCCTTTTGAGGGTACATCTCGGTATGAACTTACTACCTAGGGGCACCTGGGTGGCTCAGTTAAATGTCCAATTTGGGCTCAGGGCATGATCTCACAGTTGGTGGGATGGAGCCCTGCGTCAGGCTTTATGCTGACAGCATGGAGCCTGCTTGAGATTCCCTGTCTCCCTCTCTCTCTGTTCCTCCCCTCCTTGTGTGTGTGCTCTCCCTCCCTCTCGCTCTTAAAAATAAATAAACATTAAAAAAAAAAAACAAAAACAACTTACAATCTGATTTGACATTCATCTGTTCCAAAGAAAGATTTTTATAAGGCTTTTTTTCAGAAAGGTTTTAAGATTATTATTTTCCTTTTACACATACATACCCTCTGCTTTCCAATGTCTTAAAGTATCTTTAGCCTCTAAGCTGTTTTTTTTCCTATTGCTGTTTTTAAGTGTGTGACAGCATGTGTTTGTGTTGTGTCTTTTGTGCTGTCTCACAGTAACTGCCTATTGTTTTTACCGGCCTCTGAATGCCTCCAATAGTTGAATAGTGGAAATGGGAATATGGAAGTTTAGCCTAAAAGGAAAGTGGAAGAGGGTGACCCTTTCTAAAATGACAGGTGGAGGGGCACCTGGCTGGCTCAGTTGGTAGAGCATGCGACTCTTGATCTTGGAGTTGTGAGTTTGAGCCCCACATTGGGGGTAGAGTTTACTTAAAAATAATAATAATAGGTGGAGAATGTTTGATGTTTGAAAGATGAGAACTGCACACAAGTAGGAAATTAGAAGGTATGGTGAGTACACAGATAGGAGTATTTGATCTATAAGGATGGTGTGAAGGGGATGCAGATAAACTGGGATGAGCTTAAAATGGACTCTGAATACTTTGAAACTAATTTTGGAAACATTCTCTGGGCAGCCAGGAGCTAGAGAAGGTTTTAAAGTAAGAAAATGACAGTTAACCAAATCAGAAGACAGAATTTTATATTCAGTTTGTACCTGTCACAGCTATGTACAAAACACAGAAATTGTCACAGAAAACAAACATGGAAAGAACTGTCTTAAAATGTTAATACTGTTCTCTCTGTGGTTGGGCTTTCGGGGATTTTTTTCTCTTTTTTATTGTTTTATTTATTTATTTATTTTGAGAGAGAGAGAAAGAGAAAGAAAGAAAGAAAGAGGAAGAAAGAGAGAAAGAAAGAGAGAATCCCCAGCAGGCTATATACTACCAGAGCCCAGTGCGGGGCTTGAACTCACAAACTGTGAGATCATGACGTGAGCCGAAATGAAGAGTTGGATGGCCAACCAACTGAGCCATGCAGGCGCCCCTACTTTTTCTCTTTTTTTAATTTTAATTTTTTTAATACTTTTTCATGTTTTCTCTTGTTGATTAGTGTTGCTTTTCCAAAAATTTCTGTTACTTCATGATTGCGGAGCAAAAATAAATCCTCACTGTCACGTCATTGTTTTCATTGTGAAATCTGTCACATCCATTGCTTCCAGCTCTCTGTTTACTGAAGGGGTGGATGTCCTAAGAACTTCCTCCTGTGAGGAAAGGTGAATGCTGAAGAAGGCAGGACTTTCAGAAAGCATCTGATCTTCAGCTTGGCCTTATCTTCCAACTTATTTTAGGATTGCTAAAGATTCACTCCAGCCAATCCAATCCCCAGCAGGCTGTCCTGACAATCCCCAGCCAGCTCAAGCCACTCAGTGTAAATACATCTGGAGGTGTACAGACCATACTGATGCCTGTGAATAAAGGTAAGTCCTTCACCCACGGGTTTCGGCTGCCACCAGGACTGTTGGCAGGGGCGTCTGGGGGGTGGTTCCCAGGCTCCCCTCCCCATTTGGTCTTCCCTTTAGCCATCAGAGTTGTCCTTGGCATTTTGAACTCTGGGACACCATAAACCCCAGATGACCCATCGGCTTCTAAATAACTCCCCATTTCTAAAGTTGAGTAGCCGGGGAACATTTTAAGTGTTCAGGAGAGTTCCAAGCTAATTGGATTTTTATTTTCTTAGTGACAAGCCCCCATTTCCACAGTGGAAGATAATAAAAGCTCAGTTACCCTGGTGCTAATAGTAAACAGCCTACCCTACCTTGTCACATCACTGTATTAATAAGGACCTTTTTAATGTACTGAAATTGTTCTTGTGCCTTTAGTCTAAAATGGGGCCATCACCTGGGAGTTAGGTCATCATTAGAATGATTTCTGTATTTCTTACATCCTCTCCCTTTTTTTCCCTGTTAGTGGTTCAGTCATTTTCTGCCAACAAATCACCTGCCATTCTGCCTGTAGCTTCCCCAAACCCAGTTGTCCCCAGCTCTGCTCCAGCAGCTGTTACAAAAGGTAGGTGTTTCTCACGGTATTTTTGCCCGGAAGTTTCGTGCAAGGCGTTACTGTAATCTGGGTCCCTTCAAGTTTCAGCATCTGTGAATCAGTCCCTTCAGAAATACTTAGAGTATTTTAGAGTAGACCTGACATTGAGGGAAATGCAGAGATGTTTAAAGCAGCATTTCTGTCCTCCAAGAACTTACAATCAGGTTGAACTGAGTTGTAGACAGCAGGCAGTGATTGATAACTCCAGCATAAGTGAGCTGGAAAATGTGAATGTGAAGTGTTTTGGTCTAGGATGTCTGGTCAGGGTTGGTGGGGTGTGGAGTGGGTGTGGAGGTGTAGGACTTTGTGCGGGGCAGGGATTATAACCTAGACTTAAGAAGGGTGAAGCATGTTAAGCTGTGGAGGGGGAAGGGGCGTGCCAGATTGAGGGAGCAGTAGGGTTTGTTTGGGGGAAGTAAACCAATTAGGGGACTCACCTAGGGTGTATCGTTGTAAAGGAGCTTTAGGTGGGGCCAAACTTTGGCAGGCTGGCAAGGGGGACATTTCTGACTACTGAGTAGATTGAGATAGTGCAATGGGTTAGAGCAACACATTTTGAAATCTGTAACATCTGTAATAATGATAGCTACCATGTGTTAAGAGCCTGAAGGATACCAGGAACCTTGCTGGCTACTTTATATATATCACTAATTCTCACAGTCCTTCAGGGTAGCTATTATGCTCGTATTACAGATGAGGAAAGTGAAGTTTGGAGATAGTAAGTATCTACTTCCCAAATCTTGAAAGTTAAAAAGCAGTGTAGTCAGAATTTGAAGTAGGTCTGCTTCTCAGGCATGCTGGATCTTTCACAGTAGTCTTGAAGAAAGGTGAATTTGTTACTTACAGCATGACCAACTAAAACATGGATTTGCTGATTACAGTCCTTGCCTGTTTTTAAAAAAAGGTTTTTTTTTAACATTATTTATTTTTGAGAGACAGAGCATGAGCGGGGGAGGGGCAGAGAGAAGGAGACACAGAATCCGAAGCAGGATCCAGGCTCTGAGCTGTCAGCACAGAGCCTGATGCGGGGCTCGAACCCACAAACTGTGAGATCATGACCTGAGCCGATGTCGGATGCTCAGCCGACTGAGCCACCCAGACGCCCCTCCCCTGCCTGTTTTTTAAATAAAAGTAATTGGCACCCAACCATTCCCATTTATTTACATATTATTGGTGGATGCTCTGCCACCTCAGAGTTAATCAGTTGCACCCGGGGTCATATGACCCACAGAGCCTAAAATATTTACTGGTTAGTCCTTTATAGGAAAAGTTTGCCAACCTCTGATCAAAAGATTGCTAATAAAAGAATTGGATTAGTCTGGACCAGTAGTTCTCCTCAATAGTAGCTATATTTCATAGGCCTTCCTCATGCAGATTCTGATTCAGTTAAATTTTTTTTTAGGTTTATTTATTTTGAGAGAGAGAGAGAGAGAGACAGCGCAAGTGGGGGAAGGGCAGAGAGAGAGGGAGAGAGAGAATCCCAAGCAGGCTCCATGCTGTCTGCCCAGAGCGCGACATGGGGCTCACACTCAGGAAACTGTGAGATCACGACCTGAGCCGAAACCAAGAGTCAGATGCTCAAGCGAATGAGCCACCCAGGGACCCCTGACTCAGTTAATTTTGGACTGGGGTCAGGGCATCTGTTTTTATTTTAATTATAAAATTTTGTATATTGAAATGCAAAGATAATTAGCATACCATTTGATGAGTTTTATTATAAACCCATGTAACCCATTTTCCATTCAAGATACAGAAATTTTCATCACCTTGTGCTCCTTCCAGTCAGTTTCCAACCCCTATAGGCAGCCACTGTTCTGATTTCCCTTAGAATAGACTAGAATAGAATAGTGTGTCTGCTTTTTTTTTAACTTTATATGAATGGGAGCACATGCATTCTTCCACGTCTGGTTTTATTTACTCACCATAATATTTTTCAGATTCATATTTATTGTACCTGAATAGTATTCCACACTGTAGGAATACATCATAATTTGTTTATTCTTTCTCCTATTGGTGGACATTAGAGTTGTTAAAAGTTATTATGTATAAGTTTTTAAGAGCATATGTTTTCATTTCTCTAGTAGAATAGCTGTGTCAACCTAAAAATGCTAACAGTATAATTCTGTAGTAGTTTGAGGGCCAGATTAATATAAGTGTACTTGCACCTGTAGAACTAGAACTTTTTCTGAGGACTTCCTTCTGTGTCTTTTTTTTTTTTTTTTTAGTTTTTTATTCTTGAGAGAGACAGAGTGTGAATGGGGGAGGGGCAGAGAGAGAGGAAGACCAGAATCTGAAGCAGGCTCCAGGCTCCAGGCTCTGAGCTGTGAGCACAGAGCCTGACGCGGTGCTTGAACTCACGAACCATGAGATCATGACCTGAGTGGAGGTCAGACGCTTAACCAACTGAGCCACCCAAGCACCCCCTTTCTGTTTCTTGAAGTCTTGAAATCACTAGGGAGTGGGGGAATATATACTGTCAAAAATGAAATTAGCAAGGTCATTTGATACAAGTCAATACATAAAAATTTAATTTTTATGTAGAAATTAAGTGCTAGCAACCTACTAAACAGTTCTGAGAGAAATTAACAAGACCTAAATAAATGGAAGGAGGATATTCCATTATAAACATAATAAATTATAAATACAGTTGACACTTGAACAACACCGGTTTGAACAGTGCAGGCCCCCTTATTACACAGATTTTTTTTGCAATACAGTACTGTAAATGTATTTTGTCTTCCTTATGATTTTCTTAATTTTTTTTGTCTCTAGCTTCATTACGGGAACACAGTATATAATATATACAACATGCAAATATGTATTAATTGTGTTTGGTAAGGCTTCCAGTCAGTAGTACGTTGTTAATAGTTAAGTTTTTGGGGAGCCAAAAGTTAAACACATGGATTTTTGACTGAAGGGGGAGGGTTGGCTCTCCAGTCCTGCAAGTTGTTCAGGCCTCAACTAATTTCTTACAAATATGAATAATTATGTTAACTTACTAAAAACATGATGTGTTATGCTTTTTCCCCGCCCCAAAAATGGACAAGATAAATCTAAAATATACGTGGGAATGCAAAGGCCTAGAGTAGCTGAGGCAGTTTTGAAGAACAAAAAACTAGGGAACTTGGACCATCAGATATATATACACTTTAAAGCTACAGCGAGGGGTGCCTGGGTGGCTCAGTCGGTTGAGCGTCCGACTTCAGCTCAGGTCATGATCTCACAGCTCGTGAGTTCGAGCCCTGCGTCAGGCCCTGTGCTGACAGCCTGGAGCCTGCTTCAGATTCTGTGTCTCCCTCTCTCTCTGCCCCTAACCCACTCGCATTCTGTCTCTGTCTCTCTCAAAAATAAAAATAAACATTAAAAAAAAAAAAAGCTACAGAGATAGGGGCACCTGGGTGGCTCAGTCGGCTAAGCGTCCGACTTCGGCTCAGGTCATGATCTCACAGTTTGTGAGTCTGAGCCCCACATCGGGCTCTGTGCTGACAGCTCAGAGCCTGGAGCCTGCTTCAAATTCTATGTCTCCCTCTCTCTGCTCCTCCCCTGCTCACGCTCGGTCTCTCTCTCCTTCAAAATAAATAAAAACATTAAAAAAAAAAATTTAAAGCTGCAGAGATAGTGTTGAATTGGTTCAAGAATAAACAGAATAATGGAATGGAAAAGAGAACCCAAAAATAGACTTCCACGTATATGGTCACCTGATTATGACATTCAGTAGGGAAGGGATGTTCATTACCATACATAATGCTGGGTTAATTAGATATATCCATTTGGGAAAACACTGAACCTTACACCATAAACAAAAATTAATTTGAGTTGGATATAGAGCTAAATGTGAAAGGTAAAGCAATAAAGCATCTAGAAGAGAATATCTTCATGACCTTGGGCAAAGGTGCTTTGTAAACAGAACAGGTAAGAAAACTAGCCATAAAAGAAAAGGTCCATAACACTGGGAACCTCACTTCATTAGAGGTACAAAATTAAGAGTGAAAGTCAAGCCACATACTCAAGATAGTGGTGATTGATACATCTAACAAAGGAGTCATAGCTAGAGTATACATACGCAGACCATCGAAAAATCAATATGAAAAATACGGACACTAATTTTTCTTTAAAGAACGGTGAACAGACACTGCACTGAAGAGGATATCCAGATAGCTCATAAAGATATGCAAAGTTGTTCAATGTCATTAGTCATCAAGGAAATACAAATTAAAGCCATAGTGAAATGCTGTTACATCACCAAATAAAACACTGGCCATTCAAGTTTTGGCAAAGATGTGATGCAGCTGGAACTCACATGCCCTGCTGGTGGGACTAGAAATTGATATAATCACTTTGGAAAGCAGTTTGACATTTTCTGATCTGCCAAACTGCAGGTTAGATTCTAATAAATCTTACATTTATTAGATTAGGTTAGATTTCTAATTAGATTAGATTTCTAATAAATCTTATTAGATTCTAATTAGTAAATCTCCTACATCTGCCCTCCATTCCAGCAAATACACTTCTAGGAAGTGCACACATATGTCCATCCACCAAAAGACATATACAGGAACGTCCATTGCATTGTTGTTTTTAATAGCTAAAAAGATGCTGATGCAAAGGATTATGTGCAGTAAGATTCCAGTTATGTGAAATTCAAAGTGGACAAAAGGTGATTATCTTTGGCAGGGAGGAACTACCAAAAGCATAGGGAGCCTAGTTGAGGACTAGAAATAACTCTATATCTTGATTGGAGTGGTGTACATGGGTGTAGACATAGGTAATTGAACCATACCCTTAATATTTGTACATTTTTTGCAAGCTATGTATCAATAAAAAGGAAGAGAGATGTATAGAGATGTATTAGTAGATCTCATTTGTAGACTCTTGTTACATAGGAAAGTACTGAAGGATGTTAAGTATGGAAATGACACTAAAAAGGTCACTTAGGAAAATTTTCTGGTCCGGATATGCAAGGTGAATTGAAAGGGAAGGATTAAAGGCAAGGAAGCTGATGCAGAAGCAGAAAGTGTGTGGTCATGGTTTTTTGACGAAAAAGACGCAGAAATACAGGGAGACACATGCACCTGAGACCTTGCTATCTTCTGTCAGTAGATTTAGTAAGATTAAAGCCTAATGTGATTGGCTTGGTTATTTCCAAGCACAGCAGATCTGAATTTTGCTTATGCCTTGTGTCTCAGAACACTAAGATAATGCTGAAAGTTGATAAACTTAGCTGGAGAGATGATATCCAATAGGATATTAGAACATGCCAGCATTGTATTTTAATGTGTGTGTGTGTGTGTGTGAGTGTGTGTGCATGTGCGTGTGCGCACGGGCACGCACGCGAGAGAGAGAGAGATGGGGGGGATCTCACATAGTGGTGTGGTTGGCCCTTTAAGAAATATATAAAAAGCCATTTTATTGCCCGCCTTGTCATGAGCCTAGAGTTGCTCCCCCTGAGACCCAGAGTAACAGTTCTTCCCTTGTCTGCTGATCCTGTGATGATGGGTGCCATCTCAGTCCCCTAGCTGTGTCTCTGCAGCAGCTGCTGTGGCAGTTTCCTCCCTGAGTTTCAGTGGAAGAGCTTTTGTTTCTGCCTGCACATGTCCTTCCGTCATTGAAGGCTTACAGCTCTCTTTTGTTGCTCTTCCCTTGTAGTAAAGACTGAACCAGAAACGCCTGGGCCAGGCTGCCTCTCTCAGGAGGGTCAGACACCAGTGAAAACAGAAGAAAGTTCTGAACTGGGAAACTATGTCATTAAGTAATTATTTCAGTCCTTTCTAAGGGAGTTGTGATTTTGGTGTTTTTATGATACTTTTTAAAACCCGTTCCTGTGACAGCTGAGTATGTGCAGAGTTGTGTGTGTATAGAAGTAAGCCCCTTGATGGGTGGGACCTTCTGTCCATGTGCAGTTGAACAAGTGTTTCTGCTTGATGCACAGCTCAGGAGTCTTCAGTTAATACACTGATGTCATCTAAGGGCGGGAGGCACTGGATTTGTTGCCTTGGAAGCCTCAGGTGGTACAGATCTCCCTCCAGTGGAGCTTGACAACATGTACTTTCTTTGCTGAATCCTTGGGTATGAAATTTCTGTGGGGTAATTACTCAGGTGTGTATACATTTTATGTCTGAGTATCCATACACCTGCCTAACTTAAACAGCTGCCTTTTCATGGGCCATACACAGTCATTGCTTTTTCTGAAAACATTTCATGAGATTTTCTAATTTCCAAATTGGGAACCCACCTCTGCCCATGTATTTTGAAGCATGTCAAATTACTGGGGACAGTAGAAACTTAGCCACTTTCACATGATAGGTGACAGCATGAGCTGTAATAACCCTAAGAATAGGCATTTGAATATAGAAAATTCTCTGCTCTAGTAGCATTGAATTGAAAAAGGTATGTGATTATTTAATTTTAAAACATAAAATTAAACATATTTGTGTAATTTGCCATTCCTGGGGTCTCATCTGGTTTATGTTTAAAAGGCTATCCATGAAAGGAAAGACCTGCCTAGTACAATTCGTTATGTTTTAATTCCCTTGGAAAGAGGATATGTACATAAATTCGTGTGTGTATGTGTATGTGTGTATGTGTGTATATATATGTGGCTAGAAAACACTGTGTGTGTTTACTACCTTAATCTTTTTTTTTTATTCTCAGGATAGACCATTTAGAGACTATCCAGCAACTCTTAACAGCAGTGGTAAAGAAGATTCCCTTAATCACTGCAAAAAGTAAGATAATTATACTGAATATATGGATGCATTTTTAAAGCTGTGAACTACTTGGTTTATTGAGTCAACTTAAATCATATTGTAGTGTAAATTAATACTGATGTAGTAGTTATCTTAGGAGGTTTTAGTTACAACTATAGTTCATTTGCAGGCTTTTAGAATTCATAATATCTTGGTCAACCAGTTGGCCTTTTACTGTTAACACTATGATCTATGGAAGGAATTTTTTACATTTGTTGTATGTAAATCTTAGTAAATCTGTTGTATAAAACTGCATTAGTTTTTAATGCTTATTAAGGCAGATTAGTCTTTGCCTGCAATGTGCCAGACTCTGTGCAGGCTCAGTACATTTACTGTCTCTTGTGGGATAGGTGGTATTATCTCCATTTTACAGATGAGAAAACCAAGGCTAAGTAACTTACTCAAAGATCACTAGCAGTGGGTAGTGAGGGAGGATACTAACCTAGGTCTGACTCTAAAGCCATTAATCTTTTATCCCTCACGATCCCTCACTTTGTACAAATGCACAGTTGTCAAGACTCCCCAACAGTGAAGTCTGTTCTGTCACTACCCATCGTCAACAAGACTGAAAAACTTGCCTCTCAGTTCTTTGGACAGAATCAGCTGCCTTTAGGGGGCAGATAGCCTGTTGATACTCAGGCGTACGCTCTTGGGCAAGATGACTACGAACATTTAAACTTCCTTTTTTTTTTTTTTTTTTTTTTTAAAGTTTATTTATTTATTTTTGAGAGGGAGAGGGAGAGGGAGGGAGGGGCAGAGAGAGAGGGATAGTCCCAAGCAAGCTATATGCCATCAGCACAGAGCCCGATGCGGGGCTTGAACTCATGAACTGTGAGATCATGACCTGAGCCGAAATCAAGAGCTGACATTCAACCAGCTGAGCCACCCAGGCACCTTGCAAACATTTATAGGGAAGGGATGAAATAGATTATCATGTTACATTCATGGGAATATGAAAATGACAGGCCAAGTACAGCCTGCCCTGCTTATTTTTTTCTTTTCTTTTCTTTTTTTTTTTTAATTTTTTTTATTTTGATGTTTTATTTTATTTTTGACAGAGACAGAGGGTAAGCAGGGGAGGGGCAGAGAGAGAGAGAAAGGAAGACACAGAATCGGAAGCAGGCTCCAGGCTCCGAGCTGTCAGCACAGAGCCCGACGCGGGGCTCGAACTCACGGACCGTGAGATCATGACCTGAGCTGAAGTCGGATGTTTAACCAACTGAGCCACCCAGGCGCCCCCCTGCTTATTTTTTTCTAACAGCAAAGAAATTACCTCTTTTTTTCTTGGTTGAAATCAGGGGGGGTCATTCTCAGGTAGTTCAAAGGAAACTTTCAGGGACATTTTCCTAGCCTGGCAGAAAAAAAACCAGAAATCTGTTTTTTATTTTTACTTAAAAAAATTTTTTTTAATGTTTATTTTTGAGAGAGACTGCACACGAGCGGAGGGGCAGAGAGCGAGGGAGACACAGAATCTGAAACAGGTTCTAGGCTCTGAGCTGTCAGCACAGAGCCCAACATGGAGCTCAAACCCACGGACTGTGAGATCATGACCTGAGCTGAAGTTGGATGCTTAACCGACTGAGCCACCCCGGTGCCCCAAAAATGTTTTTTAAAAACTTAGATACAAATATAGAATACTAGAACTGGAAGGCAGGTTAGAGACTATCTGTCCCAATGGTCTCATTTTACAGATCAGAGAACTGAAGCCAGAGGGGTGCTATAGGATGCCTGACACCACTTAGTGAGTTCATGGCAAGGCCAGGGCTAGACCTCAGACCTCATGTCCCTAGTGGAGTGCCATCTCCACTGATTTGAATAGGTAGTCGACTGCCATGAAGGTTGCTCTGCCAAAGAAGCCGATTTCCCAGAGACTAATGTTGTTTTGAGTACACACCAGTAATAAGATGCCTTCTCTTTTAAGGAGAAGCTCTCTCTCTGTGTTAGTGAGGAACGTATATCCATTTTGCCCAGTAAGGAATGTATATCCAATAAATAGGTCTAAAGAAACTTTGGGACATATCTCTCGCAGATAAGGTTTGATTTAAATCATACCAACTTTATTCATAGAGTTTGCTGGATATGTGCATTCTAGGTGAAGATGCCAGCTGTTTTTCTGCGAAGTCTGTGGAGCAGTATTATGGCTGGAACATTGGAAAAAGGAGAGCTGCTGAGGTAATCCTTTGTCTGCCTATTTGTGATGCAGGCTGCCACTGAGTCTGGGAAGAAAATAACCAGAACACATGTGCATTCAGGCTGCTTCCATAAACCTTGTCTTCTGGAACAGTGACAAAATTTGCAACATATTTTATTAAATATTTGGTGGTAGAATTTTTTCCTCCATTAAAAATCTCATTTTTTAAACACTTGGAGCTAGCCTTTGAAAGGTCTACTTGTTTATCCTGCATTGGTAAAAATCTCTAAAAATCTTATATGTATTTCAGTATATTAAAATGAAACCAGGTATTTGTTGATTACTTCCAATGCAGCAGCTCCTATGCCAGATGATGGGGTTACAGGAGAAATTGGCACATGTGAAGGCATGCTCTGAGGAAGTTGGTGTGATGGGTTTGGGGAAGACTGGGGGAAAAGGGCAGTAGGAGACCATGGGTTGAGACCAGGTGAAGAGCCTAGGAGTTTCATTGTTATTTCATAAACATCTGATATACATTCCTTGACTTCTTTTAAAAAAATTTTTTTTAATGTTTATTCATTTTTGAGAGAGATAAAAGACCGAACATCATGATGGCGGGGGGGGGGGGGGGGGGCAAAGACAGAGGGAGACACAGAATCCAAAGCAGTCTCCAGGGTCCGATCTGTCAGCACAGAGCCCGATGTGGGGTTCGAACCCACGAGCTGTGAGATCATGACCTGAGCCAAAGTCAGATGCTTAACTGGCTGAGCCTCCCAGGCGCCCCTCCTTTACTTCCTTTAAAAACTTTTAGGGGTGCCTGGGTGGCTCAGTCAGTTGAGCCAGGCTCAGGTCATGATCTCACTTGTGGGTTTGAGCCCCGCATCAGGCTCTGTGCTGACAGCCCAGAGCCTGGAGCCTGCTTCGGATTCTGTGTCTCCCTCTTTCTCTGCCCCTCCCCTGCTCACGCTCTGTCTCTCAAAATAAATAAACATTTAAAGAAAAAAATTTTTTTAACTTTTAAAAAGCACAATCAGATTTAAAAAAAAATAATTCTGACAAGTTAGCATGGTAATTTACAGTTGAATGATTTATTTTAACACATTGCTAAGTTGAAATTGATTATGGTTCAAAAAAATATTTTTTTAAGTGGCAAAGAGCAATGACAATGCGAAAAGTCTTACAAGAAATACTGGAGAAGAATCCAAGATTTCACCACCTGACTCCCCTTAAAACCAAGCACATTGCTCACTGGTGTCGCTGCCATGGCTATACCCCACCTGATCCTGAGACACTGAGGAGCGACGGGGACTCTATTGAGGATGTGCTGACCCAAATCGACAGTGAGCCAGGTACACCTTTGGTGGGGCTCACTGGGCACCATCAGTAGCCCGAGAGGTGTTTCCGTGGAACACGCTCTCATCCCTTCAGCCTCCACGGTTCTTGGACCACTTCAACCCCAGAGGACTTGAAGAGCCACCTTAAAGAACATGAGCATTTGCTCACCTGTAGCTGTGTGTCCTGTCCTCCCCTGCCCCAGCCAGGAATGTTCCAGCCTGTGACATACAGCAGGCACACAGTTAGATCATTTCTTCTTTGAAGACTTTCCTAACCCACCTCCTTTCCTCCAGATAGAACTGACTTCTCCTTCCTTTGTAACCTTGCAACCACTCGTAGACAAGTCTACCCAATCTCCTTGAAGATGGAGTTGCTGCCTTATCCATTACTTTATTTCCAGACCTAGCTAGGAAGTGCAGCACCCAGCATTGGAGGCTCAGCTGGAAACAACTAATAATGTTGCAGACAGGATGAATTGTTTTATGGTAAAGAAACCAAGAGTTGTGCTGTATGGGGTGGGAGCAGGGCATAAAAGATATTTTGAGTTTTACCTTAATAAGAAAGGTTGTTTTCTCCTCCCAGCCCTACACTACTTGTGTAGAAAAGCAGAAGCGCCACCTCCCACTCTGAGGGAGCCTGGGATCCAGGGACAGTGTGGGAGACCTTTGAGACACAAGTTCAGTGTTCTCCCTGAAGCTGTCCAGAGAGCCCTCATGCAGGACGACCTCTCCTTCCTCTGAAATCCAGCAGCATTTAGTATCAAACCTTCACAGTTTGTCAGAAAGAAATATCTAAGTTCTTTGCAGGACAGAAACCATACTGATTATCTCCATACCTCATTGGTGGCATACATGAAGCACCATACTTTACATATACAATGCTTTCTGTTAATATGGCCGATTAATTTGTAAGTACCCAGTCAGTGAAGCAAAATAAGCCAGGAGCTGGTGCCCTGCCACCACCCTGCTAGGCACCCCTAAGCCCGTTGTAAGATTCCCAGGTCCTCCTCTTCTGGCTTTCAAGTTCTAATACTCTTTGTTAGACTTTGTGTAAATCGACTTATTAAAAATGAAAATGTTAACAGTACTTAACCTCTGAGCAGTGAGAGGTGCTCATGTGGGTGATTTTTATTTTCTTCACTGTGCACTTTTAAGTTTTCCAGATTTAAGATATGAAAATCAGTTACTCATTAGCATTTGGGGCTTGAGGGGATGGCCTAGTTTTGGGTGGCGTAAGTCAGAATTGTGTAGTGTCTGCTTTGTCTTAGATTGCAGTCACATCACATATACATTAACACGAGATGCCGGTCTCTGTGCTTGTCTGTCTCATGAATCACTAGTTCTCACAGTTACAGATCCATAGAATTCTAGAACTGGAGAGAAGGTCAGCTCCCCTGATACTCATCCCTTCTTCTCTGGGT
This sequence comes from Panthera onca, assembly GCF_046562875.1. Taxonomy (NCBI): domain Eukaryota; kingdom Metazoa; phylum Chordata; class Mammalia; order Carnivora; family Felidae; genus Panthera; species Panthera onca. The sequence continues at coordinate 83,485,948 of NC_138347.1, read as the reverse complement.
CTCAGACTGTTGGTCTTACAGAGATGGAAAGTCCTTTTCTTTTGCCACCACAACTGCCCTAAGACTAAGTACCTCTCATTTAGAGTGCCCGTCGTCATTCTCCTCTGCGGACAGCCTCTGCCGGAAACTGGAGGACCTACAGCAGTTCCAGAAAAGAGAGCCGGAGAATGAAGAGGAGGTGGATATCCTCAGCCTCCCAGAGCCATTAAAGATCAACGTCAAAAAAGAACAGGAAGAGAAGCAGGAAGAAATGAAGTTGTACCTGCCACCCACACTGGGGTCTGAATTTATTGGTGACATCACACAGAAGGTAGGGGCTGTGGCCTGTTGTGTTTTTTGGTCACAAACCAGGTGCTTCATACTCAGACCCTCAGCTTTATAAACCGACAACCAGACTTTCCTGTCTGAAATGTGTGAGTCACTTGTGCCTGACGGACTTGGGTTATGCTCTCTGGGTGTCCCCTTTGCTACATCAGGGCAGGAAAACTAATTACATGTGGAAGGTTGCTTGCTGGCCGTGGAACTGAAGCAGAGGCAGCTAGGTGTAGACACTTTCTACTTTCATCTTTGCTCTCATTCGCCTCGGTATAGAAGCACCTCTCCCTCCTGAGGCACGCGGTAATATTGCCAAGTGGTACTTGAGAGGGTCAGCTCGCCCTAACATCTTATAGCCCCCACGTGCCCTGCCTGTGGTGTGGGTGTGGCACACACACTACCCTGCGGTACTGGAGACAGTTCTCTCTCCTCCTCTGGTGGAGCTCAGCTGCTCTTCAGCATCTGTCACCTGTACTTGGGACCCAGAGGGGAAGAGTCTTTCTTTACGGGAGAAAATGCCAGATGGGGCAAGACACAGTCTCCAGGTATATGTTCATCACCTTTTGCAAACAGGGCCTGAAGTCTGATTCTAGGCTTTCCAGTGTCTTAATCCTACACTCAGAATTCGTGGCAATTCTGACCATGATCTTCATGAAGGAGATTTGGGGGTAAAAGCAGGATTATAATAGTATTTTTTAACAACCACTCAGAAACAAAGAGAAATAGGATAGCGTATTCTTCCAGTTGTTACATTTTGTGTTACTTCCCCTGAGCTTTGTCCAGATTGCTTGAGAGTTATTCTTTCAACTGGACATCCCTTTGGGTATCCAAGAAGTGTGCTTGTTTGGAGAGAGGTTGTTTGTAGGGTAGAAGGAGGAACAAATGGCTTTCTTCTCCTTTTCCAGATTGGGATCACCCTGCAGCCCGTGGCACTTCACAAGAACGTGTATGCGTCTGTGGTAGAGGACATGATTTTAAAGGTGGGTGCCTGCTGGCATCAGAGGGCCCATGAGCTGCCTCCAGGGGCTGAAGCACTGAGGTGCCAGCCAGGCAGGATAGTCTGGGTCCCAGGCTGTTTTGAATAAGGGACAAAGGCAGAAATGGAACATCAGAGATAAGTTTTTTCATCTTATTCAGGCTTAACATTTCCTCTTTTTTTTCCTCATTCTGACTTTTAAATGAACTAAATCATGGGTCTTCTGAGTGTTAAAGCATCTCCAAGAGTTTTTGCGCTGGTGTCACTCTAATGATACTTCTTAGTGCCTTTTGAAGCATTCTGAGGTGAGCATGCTCTCAAAGCAAAGCCTTGGGTTTTCTCCACATGTCACAGCAACAGAGAAATAACCACAGCCGTGCCCTCCCTGGGCAAGAGGATGACAAAATTGCTTCCTTACCTGGCCTGAAGCAGCTCCTTTCCTGATGGACCCCTCTCGCAGCAGATATCACTCACAAATAACCCTCACCTGTTTTTTCCTTAAAAAACAGTGTCTGGTTAATGAACGTTATCCCCATTCAAAATTTCTCAGAATCATGGGCTCTATTGTTGTGAGCTAATATTCGTGGTCTGTTACTTGAACGCTGAGTTTTTTCTTAAGGACTTTTGATCCTGAGATACAGTTGTTTTCCAAGTTTTGTGTATGGGACGGGGTCAGATGTGTCCCTTCTTACCAGCAGGCAGGTGGCCGTTTCTGAGAGTAATCACGTCTTCTGTCATAGGCCACAGAGCAGCTGGTGAACGACATCCTGAGACAGGCTTTGGCAGTTGGATACCAGACAGCATCTCACAACAGGTACTCCTATCTCTTTAGTCCGTGGTACTAGGTTTACAGATCTTTCCTGACAGTTGAGTTGCCCATCCAAAGGTTTTATACTTACTGAAATCAATCCAGTTGGAGATGGAGGTGGCCGTGCTTGGGACATTCTCAGAGGTAGACAGGCTCAGGGGTCTGCTTGGTCATTTTGAGAGACTCTCATTGTGAAAGCTCACTGTTTCCCCAAGGTCTGTATCTTTCCAGTCACTACTTCAGACACACTGTTCCAACACTACAGGGTTGAACAAATACCAACTCTTTGCAATTAAAGATAATAATACTGTCTGTTATGTGTCAGATGTTGGAGTCACACATTGCATATGTTACCTGATTTATTTTCCATTGGAGAACTGTAACCCTGTTTTTAGAAGTCAGGAATCTGGGCTTTGAAAGTTAGTGTTCCCTGCCTTTCCCTGCACATGTGTGATAGAGAACCTACATTCACCTCAGACCTCACTGGCTCTAAAGCCCACAGGCTCACCACTGCTTTGCTGCCTCCCTAATTATCACTGATCAGGACACGGAGTTTTGCCTTTTCCTAGGCCCTGAAGAATGGCAGACAGGCTTTTCTTTGTTCCACATCCTGGCATTCCTTTCAAAGGAAGCAAGTATTTTATCCCAGTATATATGCTTAAAGCGTGTCATAAATTTGTAAAATTTACAGATGTATGAGTGTCTGAGGACATGAAGAGGCCTAGATCAGAGGACCGTTAGGTCAGACATCACAAGAATATAATACATTGGGCAGCGTGGAAGATGTCTTTAAAAAGAAGGAAGGGGAAACGGGAGTTCCTGGAATGCTCCTTTCCCGGCATGAGATCCAAGAGTGGGCTGAGGGCCTTCTGCGGCCCCTGCTCACTGCCGTGGTACTGGCTGTGCAGATACAGGGTAGCCTGGGCGCTCTTGATGAGAACATTTAACATTACACTGGCCTGGCAGGACTCCACCTCCCATCTTCCCAAGACAGAAACAGGGGCCCACAGTACTGTGGTCCTTTGACTCAGCTTTTAGTCTAAGATTGAATTACAAAGACATTCTGTTGTGCTGTCCACTTTACTTCCTTCCTCTTTCCTCAATCCTCAGAGTCTTTTTTCCCCACTCAACCAAGTTCTTGAAATCCATCTCATACCTGTGACTGGGAAGTCAGATTTGAGCCCTAAAGAGGTCTGGCAGTGAAGAGGGCAAGCCAGTCTTGGCCGAAGTGAAAGAAATGAATAGGGAAGGAGAACGAGTGAGAGGACGCACCTGGCCTCTCTGCACCCCATGCGGCCCTAAACCGGGTGTCAGCATTGTCCCCTTCCAGTAGGGCCTGTGTACGGGGTGGTCTGCTTGATAAATGGATTAATTCAATTATTAAATGCCTGAGAAAATTGCACCTAATATCCTTTGTTTTTTCGACAGGATTCCCAAAGAAATCACAGTGAGCAACATCCACCAGGCCATTTGCAACATTCCTTTTCTGGACTTCCTCACAAATAAACACATGGGGATATTGAATGAAGATCAATGAAGATGCCCTTGGAAAAGCAGGATTTGAAGATGTAGCCAAAGCTTTGAACTGTGATGTCTCCTCTTTGGGGAAGGAGGTTATTTTCTGTGTGCCTCAGAATATTATGGCTACCAAACCATTGTCTCCACCTAATTCTCTGTAACACCAAGAGTGTTCAGTCCCAGGTCAAATCCCTTCAGGACAGAACCTTGTTTCCTGATTCTAGAATGAAGCTGTGAGTGGATGTGTGCTCTGTCAGCTGACATTTGCTCACTCTCTGTAAAGAGAATCTTAGAGCTGGGCCAGGCCATGTGTAGCAGGTCCTTCTTTCCTCTGGGCGTCAAGGGGCATCTTCGGCTTGAGTGTAGGCAGAGAATAAGACTGGCACCAGAGGTTTTCACCCATTCTGAGGTTACAGGCAGTTCCAGCAGTTACCTGGTAACCTCTGGAGACAGACTGGGCTCGGCACTCGGTGGCCGTGGTGCAGAGGACCCAGTCAGCTATAGGAAGCAGTAATGCCTTGTGGAAAACAAGAAAGTCTGGGAGCCTGCACGCTGAGCAGAAGTCTTTGTTCGTGGAGCACAGGAACATTACTACAGCCAGGCTCAGAGAACTGTCCAGGGATAGATCCCAGCATAGTCAGGGAGAGGTTTGCTATAGTCGGGAAGCTTTTAAAATAATGTTAGTAATCGAGAACACCCACAAACTCCAGGTACTTGGCAGACTTGTACCAGCTTTGCGAGTGTGCGTGCGGGGCGGAGAGTGGTATGTGGGAGCACCTGCCACTGAGCCCATGTTGAGTGCCTGGTGGGGGGGCAGCCTCTGGGGCAGGCCTGCTTGGACCGTAAGTCTTGTCAGTGGATTTAGTGTCCTGTTCTTTTCCATTCAGTCTTTTCAAAGAAGAAAAGCTTTTCAAGGAAACACTGAGTGCCTTAAAGAGAAATAACTGCCGAAGCCAAGAGGCAGGAATGTCAGTGCTCAGAAGCAGTGAGAATAGGTTGTATCCATATGTGGAGCCCTCTCGGTGGGAGAGGTGAACAGAAGAAGGGAGGTTTGCAGTGCCCCGTGTGACGTCCAGTTCCATTAAAGATACTCTGTCCTAATCTTCCTAACATAGTCTGTGTCGAAGGAAAGGAAAGAATTTATTCTGTTACTGGGAATCTGCTTGGAGGAAGTTTGAAACCTGTGAGTCAAACTTATCCAACCAACATAATTCACATTTTCATGAGTTCTGTAGGCGTTTGGGTCAGGAACGGAAGACAGGGTAATGACTGAGAAATCTGCACTTCTTTATTCAACATCTGAGGATTGCAGATGCAAAAGGAAATCTATTTGGTAAGGCAGTGGGAGGCCCAGGCTTAGTAAAAAAAAAAAAAATCGAGTACATAAAGGCTCAGGTACTCTATACATGAACTGGTACAAGCAAGGTGAGTGGGCAAGTGCACAGGGTTATTCAGCAGTGGACTGTGACAGATCTACAGGAAGATTTGGTCCAAATGGCAACAGGTTCATTTAGTACATGTATGGAAGCCTAAAGTAATTATCTTTTTGCAAATGAAATATTAAATGATTTAATAGTTCCCATGTGTTAATGTTTCAAATGTGTTTGTATCATAACATGTAACATAATTGTGTAACAGAAGTCTGCAATAAATCTTTTAGTATTTGTGATGGGTTCTTCGGAGTTTGAACACTACACTTGGTGGGGTTCTTACATTAAGTCAGAGAGAGCTGGAATGGGGCAGAGGTATAGGTATTTGTGGGTTTACATTAATTATTCCACTTCCTTCCAAAAAGAATTTACAGCTCTTCAAGATAAAGGATTACAGTTACATAAAAATCTGAAAAAAAAAATTGGAAGATGCATGTTGACTGTGGAAGTAATTATTTCTGACAGCTTTGGGGCAAACTACCTAATTGAGCTCAGAGCCTCCTCAAAGCCAAGGCCAAGAGGGAAAACAGCTCCTATTGTCTAACAAAGCAGCACACTGGATTTTCCGGAAAGATAGAATTGGTCTATGCTGAGGTCTGGAAGAAGTTACTCCTGTGACACAGTCCTGCTGTGACCATCTGCTATCAGAATGTCTAAAAAAATTACCAAAGATGCAGAAATATTTCAGAACTGACCACTTTTTACATTCACCCTTAGTAAGAACTAAGGGCTTTGAAAGCTTTGGTTCTTCAAAGGCAAGAAGTTCGGAAGGGAAGGACGTGATGGGAGTCCAGGTACGTAGCTTTCTTGGGACCAGACTTCACTTACTGTCAGCCTCTAGGGAAGTGAAGTGTCTGGAGGAAGGAGAAGAGGGGCAGTGCTTAGGCTCCTGTCCCGAGTGTGTGCCTCAGCCACAGTTTTGACCGGAACCATGGGACAGGGATTTGTGTCACAGGCACTCCACCTCAGTTGGAGACTCCCTCTTACTTGAGCCTGTGTGCACAGGGCTGGCAGAGTTGATCCCACTCAAAGGGGAGGTTCCCCCATCTTCCTCAGGGTGGGCTGCAGGGTCAAGGTTTTCTCAAAAGCTGCTTTTTGGAGTTTGGCCTAAAATCCTGGTGTTAGTACAGGTGTGAGAGTATTCCCATTTGTGATGGGTTTTTCTGAGTTTTGAAGCACCATGGAACAGAGGCCAGACCTTGATCGAAATGCAGGTGAGGACTTTGGAGGGGCCTCCCTCTGGCTGGGCCTCATGGTGCATCCTCAAGGCCGATCAAGGCGGCTGCCGGCAGTGCTAACATTGGTTATGGAATCATTGATTCTGAACTCTTTTGGCTGAAATTAGCTAACAGATTGAACTTTTTATTTTTAAAAACATTGCTCTTTACAGAATTAATACAAAAATGCTTATGTAGAAACTTTAGCAAATATAGCAAGGTGTAAAAAATTTGTTACCCATAATTCCCCTTCCCAAAGATAACCACCATTAGTATTCCAATGTATTTTTCTACTTTAGTTTATATAGATGTGTAGGACATGTGTTGGGGGTTGACACCACACAGTTGAGACTATGGTCTCAGGTGCTTTGGAAGGCCACTCCAGTAACATGAGGGCAGGCTTTACTGAGACCTAGCATGGGTGGAGGAAGTTCCTTCTTCAGAACCCAGATCTCCTACTAATGAAGTATGGTGAGGACGATGATTGGATTGGGGGTTTTGTGAAAAGCTGTCCTGGTACATTCCAGAAAGGTTCCTTGGGCACGCACTATGCTTTCCAGAGGCAGGCCCCCATTACCCTGCTGAGGTACCACACCAGGGCTCGGCTGCGGGGAGGGTGGTGATCTCCGTGAGGTACTGCATCCAATGCCAGTGTGGAGGGCAGTCCCAAGGGGGAGTCCCTAAGATTTGCAAGCCTCCAAGGGTCAACCAGCAGTAGTTGATAAAGTCCTTATTACCAAGAGGAGGATAAAGACATATGAGAAGGTGCTCCATGTTTATAATTAAGGAAATAAACCGTAACAGTGCATTTTCGCATTTTAGTAAAATCGGATTGTACGGTTAATCTGTTCATTTCCCACAGAATGCACAGCAGCAGGCAGTCTCTTTTCCCTCAGAAACCTTTAACATGCAAACCAATGAAGTCTGAAATAATGGAACTCTTTGTGTAAGCATATGATTTGGGTTCTGGCTTTAAGATGATTCAGAGCATCTCCTTTGCAGGACTGAGGGAAGGCTGTGCCAGCCAGAGCTAGCCCCTCTGAGGGACCAGGTTCCCTCCAGCTCTCAGGGGCTGTGAAACCTGAGTGCCACTGCGGGCTGCTTAAGTAAATGTTCGCCAGAGCCCCTTGGGGCTGGAGCGGGATAAAGATCCAAAGGGAAATCCTTGAGTTTCCTTTACCCAAAACTGCCATTACCTTGTGCACCCTAATCTATAAGAAGGGGCAGAAACTCCTTCAAAGGTTTGACCACCTGCTGTGCAAACCCGGGCCAGGCTGGCTCCCTGTGGCTATGGCCACATGGGCTGGGACTTACTGGGAAAGGAGGCAGCTTTCCAAAGACAACAGCTGCTTCCTCACAGCTCCCTGTGACTGAGAGAGCAGGGTGGGAGTCCAGGGGCTGGTAGAGATGACACTCTAAAGTCTTTCAGGGAGTAAGGCTAATGATACTTCTTACCCCAAAAAGCTCCCAATGCTTAGCAGGTGTGTACCATGTTCCCTTCTAGTCCACTGTTAAGGGAAAAAACTGGAATTAGTAATAAACTATGGGGCTCAGAAGCCCCAAGGTAAATGTCATTCATTCAGTACTTAAAGCACTCAGCACAAGAAACCTTTTGTTAAAATGTAAAGGTCATCTTGGCCCTAAATTATGTCTTTGAAATTGAAACCATATAATTGATACTCTGTACCTTTTGGAAATGTCATCCTGGTTACTCAGCATCATCATGAGTCACATGCAGGTGATTACCTAAGATTTCTTCTACAACCTGAATGGTGGGGCCATTTGTAGGAATATCCAAGGACAGTACTGTGGGTGGCCATAGGTTACAAAGTTACCATGCAGCCTGGGAAAACAAGAAGGTGGACCTTACTGGTTTCTTTCGAGCAACTGTTCTGTCCCTAGTCCTCAGCCCTCGTGGACCAATTCAGTTCACAGCAGAATTGATCCTTAAGTTCTTCAGATTTAAAAACGGAAGGGTGGCCAAAAGAGGCAATTTAAAAAAGATCTGAAGCCTTCTATACTCGTCTTGAGGAACAAGAGGATGGTTGAGGCCCAGAGCCCAGCTGTGTGGGGCCATGTCCATCTGCGCCTCTGCTCTGCACCAGGCCCACAGTCCGGGTGGCAGTGGGGGAGAGTGGTGCCCGCAGCAAAAGACAGGCCTTTCCCCTGGGACAGCAGGGGACCAGTCCCAAGATCTCACCCCATTCCCCATCTCAGCAGCAGTGTGTTCCGACTCCACCATGGCACTCTTCCTTGGTGGCAGTCACACGTTGAGGATCCGGGGAGCAGGAGCATGAAAGATGGCTGACGGGTTAGGGGTGAACTTCTTCCTCCCCTCAGTAGCCTGAAAAATGAAATGTGGCCCCATATCAGTGTGCCTCTCCATCAACTTTCCCTCTTCCCCCAGCTCCAGGAAGAAAATTCCCTCCTCCTGTCCTCCAAGAGTTGAGACTGCTGACCTAAAGGGTCCAAGGGGAAACATATGCAGGGGGCAAGGACTTTCCATTCTGCTGAGGCCTGAATCACCTCCCTCCCATCTCCTCTCACACAAACGCTAGGGACTTGGAAGGCTCATCGCTAGTCCTCACTGGTAATGGGTAACATGGATTTAGGAGGGGAGGGGACACTCAAGCCAGCAGTAAGGAGATGCCCACCTGGCTGGCAACAAAGGACCATCTTGGTTCTCTGTTGGGGGATGACTGAGTGCTCAGTGTTGTCCGTGGCTATAATGACATTTTGCACCATCCAATCTCAGTCCCTAGCCTGTGGAAAAGGCCTCTGTTCCCACACCCGGTGCAGCCGGGAGCCCAGCCCCTTGCCCCACAGCACCAGTTTCAGCCTGACCTGAAAGCTGACCCCAGGGCTGCCGTCCCAGCCGGAGCTGTGGGTTGTGAGGACCGTGGCGGGTTTTGCCTTTGTGGATCTCGACGGCTTCACTCCAGTCCAAGCCTGGAATTCCTGTCTGCAACAGAGAACACGGACCCCCCTTGCACAATGTCAGTCATCCCTCCTGACTCTTCAGGGGCCACTGCCATTGCCCCGTGCTTCCTGGAATGCCCTGGCCAACCTCCACTGCTAAAATCCTGCTTTGGATCCAGACGCAAGCACCTAGTAGGTGCTGGGCATCAGAAACCACATCCCAGCCCTTCCTTCAGTGCTTCCTGTTTTGTCTCCAAGCCACCCAGAACCTATGATGGTCAGTCCCCAGCTCACTGGTGGCCCTTACATCCACAGGATGCCAGCCTAGACGGCACCCAGTGCAGCAAAAGTCTTCCATACCTGGTTCCAACTGAGAAGGAAAAACAAGAGTATCATGTTTATGTTTTAATAATTTGTCTTAACTCCTACAAAGACAGGACAGATTGGAGGGGTGACTCAAAAAACTACAAGCCGGTCTGGCTCTTGCATGGCACTGTGCACATGGGTACATCTGCCTGGGTACGGGAAGGAAGGTGGTGGGGAGGTTGGGGGGGCGGCTCCCGGGACAGAAGCGACAAGGCAGGCACAGATTAGCTCCATGTTCCCGGAGTCCATTTTTTGATAAAGATTTAATTCCTCAATTCCTCCGCACACAAAAAAAGCCCTCTTTCCTTTAATTCTATCAGCTCCCCTGCTAGAAAGCTCAAGAAGGCAGAGACCTCCTGTGTCCATAGGCACACCTGGCCAAGGCAATGTTCTATAGGAGAGAGTCCAGCTGGCCAGGGGCAGCACCCACATGTGGGCTGGGTCCATTCTTGTCTCATCCCACCCACAGCCCTGGCTGGGTTTCAGGCCCAGAAGTCAACAAAGCTGCCTCTTCTCCTTGGTGGCAGTGGCACAGCTGGGCACCACTGGGCAGGCCGCTCATGGAGGGAGCAGCTGCGCCTGGCCACAGTCAGCACTTGGGGGTGCCAGGAGGCAAGTGGGGCCAGGGTCCTATCACATCACTTTGGCTTCTGAAGCTGCAAGGTTCCAAAGACCAGCTGCCTGAGCCATCTGCCATTCTGTTTCTCCTGCGGAAACGGGTCCTCCCCTGGGCGTGCCCTTCTGTCCCCAAACTGAGCTGAGCCTTGGGCCTGGCAGCCTAAGCCTGCCACCCCACGGTGGCTGCAGGGGTCCCAACATGGAAAGTGACCAGAGCCAGGAGTGAGAGTGATGCCCATGGCTGCTCCTGGGGCAAGGCTGGTGCTGGAGACCAGTGAGAAAAGACTGCAGTGGGATGGAGAAGGGACCTCAGAAACCGGGTGACTGCCTGGGAAAGAAGGCAGGCAGAAATGGCTCTGGCAAAGAATAAGAACACAGCCACATACACCATGCGCCTCCCCTGACCAGGCTCCGTTCCCATCCAGCTCGTTTGGGCCTCAGCTGGACCCTAGGGGTGGCTGTCCCATTGAGGGTCAGGGGCCACCTGTGGCAACACCGAGAGCCCTGAGTTCTCAGCCCAACAGGGCTTCAAGGCCATTCTTTCCTCTGATCCTCAGTTTCCTCATGAAAAAGGCTACTGATCCACGTGTACAAGGTTATGATGAACCTTCGTGCTGGGCACTTCAATGGTTGGCCCTTTGACTCACCGAGAAAGGATAAAGGAGGATGACTGAGGAAAGAGGTCTTCTGGAGTGGGTGGAGCTAGAACCTGGGCCAAAGGTGCCAATGGCACCTAGAGAATTCCAGAGGGGAGGCTCTGGGAACTTCTCAGGAGAGACCCAGGCTGGTTGTGAGAGCAAGATCCCCTGCACCCATCTGACCAAGCAAGTGAAGCAGATAGCTTTCACAGGAGCAGCAGGGGCTGGTGAGTGGCCACAAATATTCTGGTATTTTGGATTCCCTGGATCTGTTACTTTTCCTACTGAATTTCCTCAAACCGTTTGCTCAGATAACATGCATCTTACGAGGAAGAGTCAGGATGGAGTTGCACGCGTCAAGCCCTAGAGTGGGGAGGTGAGGGGTCCCAGAGGTCAGCTGGCATGGTGTTGGGGAAACCAAGTTCAGCAGTGGTCGTGGGTCTTGGCCAGAGTTGGGATATGGGGGCCTAGGGAGCCAAGCTCTGGCTATTTCTGTTTTACAAACAAGGAAAGGGTCAGAGAGACCAAGTGACCCACCAAGTGTATACCCCAGGAAACCAGAGCTCCAGTGAGTCCCAACTCCGGGCAGTACCTTTCCACCACTGCAGGACACCTCAAGAAACTAAGGGGCTCAGAGGCGGCAACATCTGGGGAGTGAGGTCTTGGGGAGATATCTATGGGAGGAGGTCCTGAGCCTGGTGCCTGGTACGTGCTAAGCAGAGAACAACGACTGGTACCTTTGGCGTTACTGGAGCTGGGAAGACCCAGCAAGACGTCCAAACCCACCATCTGCTTAAGACAAGTGAGGGGCCGCTTCTAAAAGCCCAATCTTTGCCTGAACATTCCCAGTGAGGAGGAGCTCAGCACACCTGAGGCAGTTCACACCACCCTCCTTCCATGCAAATTATTAGAAAGCTCTTCCTTTCCCTGAGCTGAAGCTAGCTCCCCACGGGCTCTGCCCCGGGTCCTGCTCCAGGTCTGGAACATCAGCCATTTGAAGGGGTGCACACCCAGGCCCTCTGGCCTTCCAGACCTCTCACCATCCAGGCCCCTCCAGCCGGGCCTGGCACACAGCAGTCAGAACCATCCACAGCCTGGCTAGGGCCTGAGCTGGACTCCGTGTTTGCCCTGACATTCCCCTGTGAATTTCGGCAGCTTGGCTAGAGCATGCATCAGTGAATGCAAGACCCATCCTGCAACTACCATTCCCCTATGAAGTTCCCGAAAAACCGCACGCCCAGGAAGGAACCTCTGGGGAGATAGAATGTTCTACATATCTTGAAAATTACTGTATGGAAATTCTACCTTAACACCTTTGATTTTAAAAATAATAAAACTGGGGTGCCTGGATGGCTCAGTCGGTTAAGTGCCTGGCTCTTGGCATCAGCTCAGGTCATGATCTCAGTTTGTGGGTTCAAGCCGTGCATCAGGCTCTGTGCTGACAGCATGGAGCCTGCTTGGGATTCTCTCTCTTCCTCTCTGCCTCTCCACCACTCACTCTGTCTCCCTCTCAAAATCAACAACAGACTAAGGGAGAAAGTTCATACCTTTTTGTCCCTTTAATTCTGTTTATACTAATGAAATTGATAAGAGTAAAGACAGCTATAAGGATGCTTATCACAGAAGTTATTTTTTCCTCTAAAAAACTTTTTTAAAAGGTAGTATGTGTACATGTTTAAAAATAAACAGTTCTTCAGAGAATGAAAAGTCACTCAGTGCCCTTCCAACCCTGGCAACATCCCTTCCTTCTCCCCACTCTGCCTCTCCCCAAAGATTCCTGTTTTTTCACATATCCATCCAGAGATAACCTATGCTTATTTGAGCAGATAAGTGTATATCAATACCCTTTTTAAAAACACAAATAAGAAGCACACTACTCTGGGGTTTTTTTGTTTTGTTTTGTTTTTTGGGTTTTTTTTTTTGGTTGTTTGTTTTTGTTTTTGTTTTTTTTTTTTGAAACATACCCATCCAAGATCTTCTGCTATCAGTACATTCTAGGCCTCCCAGTAGCCCATCCTCTGGACTATAATTAACCAGCCCCTACATCAGTAGGGCAGTGGGACTGTTTCTATCTTCCGGGGTACAATGTTGCAACATACCTTATACTCCTTAGCTCCCACCCCACCTTCAAGGATACTTGTATGGGAAACTCCTGGAAATGAAGTACTGGATCAAAGAAAGGGTTTTTATGGTCCCAAATTAGAAACATCCCAAATATTCAATGATACGACGGCAGATTAATAACTGGACATATCAATGCGTGGATAGTATATCCCTAGGATAAGATACTGCACATCGATTAAATTCACGTTGTAAAAGAACATCTAGTAACATGCACAGACACCCAAAATAGATGGAAAAATGTGTACAGTAAGGATCTAACCATAGAAGAATTACAAATGGATATACACTCAAACGTTAAGGATTAGAAAGAACTACCAGTTTGGGTAGGATTAAGGGAATATTAACTTGTTGTAATGTCTATAATTTCCAATTTTTCTATGGTGAGTTTATGTTACTTTTGAAATAAGAGAAAAAAGGAAGCCCTCAGTTGTCCAGGGGCAGAGCTAAGGTGGGGGCAGGGTGGACCCACAGATCTGTCCTCAGCGAAGGCCAAGTCACTGGCTCTCGGGCACTCAATGAGATCCCGGGGACCACCTACTGGGAGCTCCGTGTGGTCCTCACCACCAGAAAGTCCACAGTACACTGGCCAGAGGGAGCTCACGCAGTTGGCCTGCACGCCCCCTGCCTATGGTTAGGCCCACTTGGTGAAACTTAAAGCAGATTTTAACTCAGTCAAAGGCAGGTATTTCTGACAGGGCTGCCCGAGAGGAGAGCGGGCTGTGAGCGAGGTAGTGAGCTCCCTGTCAGCAGAGATGCTCGCTCATTCACTCAGGCTGGTCAGGGAGCAGCAAAGGCGACGCCTCCCGTGCTCTGGGACCAAAGGGGATGGCCTCCGAGGCCGCCTCCCGGAGTGGTGTGCGATGGGGGCTCCAGGCGCCTCCTCCCTCCCACCCAACGTGGTCCTCAAGGCTCTCGGCTTGTTTCCTCCCACCGCCAGGTCCGACTCCAAGCACTCCCCTGCCTGCAGCCCCATACCTGTACGACGTGGTCACCGCTGCAGCCGCGTCCGCGTCGCCGATGGGGAGCACGTAGACGCCCCGGCTGGGGGCCGTGGGGGGCTTGCTCCTACGGCCGCTCGCACCGGGCCCCCGCCCCTGCGGCGCATCCCTGGGCCCCGCGGGCGTCCACACACCGAAGTCCCGCTGGTACTGAGTGAGTGGCACGTCCCGGCCAGGGTCCCGGGCGCCTGCAGGGGACGGGCCCCTGCGCGCGGCGCCGCCGCCCGGGCCCGGCTCCTCGCTCTCAAGGTCCGAGTAGTTGTGCAGGGTCAGCGGCACCGCCACGTCGGAGCGGTCCAGCTGGTTCCAGCGCCGCGCCAGGCAGCAGAGGCGGCTGATGCAGGGCCACGCCATGCCGGCCCCGGTGCCCGCCGCTCGGCTCCCCGCGCTCCCGGCCGCACCGCCCCCGCCCGGCGTCCCCGCCCCCGCGGCCCTCCCCGCGCCGCCGCAGCGCCGCCCCCTGGCCTGGGGGTGGCCGTCCGGGGAGGGTAGAGGGCTCGGCGACAGCGCTTGGCCTGGGCTACAGCCGCGGAAGAGCACGGCCGGATGGGCGCAGAGACGGGGAGGGGGTTAAGGGAGAGCGGAGGCAACCGAAACTGCCTGGAGGAATTTACCAGCGTCCAACTTGAAGGTCTCATAATTTAATCAAGTTCCCTTTAACGCTGTCTTCTAAATCGGACCTGGCTTCACAGAGAGCGAGGGCTGGGTGGCAACGATGCCTTGATGCCTTGCTGACCGCAGTCCGCACCTGCCAGGGTGGCGGTCCTGCATTTGCGCTCGACTGCTCCGCGGGGAGTTGGGGGCGGAGCACAGAACCGAGGTGCCACAATGCGGGGATCACAGGGCAGACGTGGGGCCATGCTTCCCAGAGAACACGTGTTTGAATCGGCCAGTGAGTCACTGTTTGCCTTTACGGTGCTAAATTTGTAACAACCAATTCAATTTTCATTGAGAACTGGCATTAGCCCTCAATTGACCTTTCCCTGGGTTTTAAAATTCCTAATTTTAAAGCACGGCAACAGAGGGTTTAGTGTTATAAAGCTGCCGACAAATCTTTGATCATTGTGCTTTAAAAATTCTCTTCCCTCCTGCAGGCATTCTTTTTTTATTGCAGAGCAAAGTTTGGGTAATCCTTCAGGCGAAAGGTCAGCCTGTTTAAAGCATGACAGGTCATCAGAACGAACTCCCTGGCCACACAATAGACTTCCTGAGCATTTGACCTGTGACCTCAACGTGCACTGCAGAGCAATGACTAATTAAGCTACTGAAAGCATGAAATTACCCACAGCTCCATCTCAAGCATATACTTGGACAGTATCCAGTCTGCACGTTAGAAAAGAGAACTGCAGTACAGCCCTGACCAGTCAGGACTCCTATCCCAAACCATCGCCTCTCTAAGCTTCCAGTCACAGCAGGTGACAGGGCAGCTGCCCTACCAGGCCATGACCCAAGAGAAGAGAAACACACTGGAGACACTGGGAGGTTACACACCTGCTCTCCCTGGGTGGGGTAAGCTGTCTTTGTGTGACCTCTGTGCTCCAGGGCCCGGGGTTAGCCAGTGGGGACATTTGGTGACTACAGTATTCCGTCCTGCAGGAAAAAGAAAAAAAAAAAAAAAAAAAAGGCAGCTCTTCTATTTCTTCATTCATCAACCAACCAAGAGCATTTCTATGCGCCTGGAATAATGCTGGGGGCCCCCAGAAGATTTAGTGTAGTAGGGCAACAACAGAACTGGATTAAGGCAAGTGGAAAGAGGGTGGGGAGGCTGGCCTCGCCACCTGTAATGAGGGGCCCTGGGTCAGGGTGGAAATGCAGGGTAGGGGGTCGGGAGGTTCAGCAAAAGGCAGAGAGATGGGACCGGGCAAGCCTCAGGAGCCATACTTAAAGCTTTTCACGGGGGACACAAGGGAAGGACAGAAGTGTTTTAGCACTATGTGGCCAGATGGAGACACACAAGGAAATTTTAGAGACCAGCTGGAGAACAGTCTCAACAGTCCAGGTTAGAGACAAGGGACTGAACTAAGGCACAGGCACTGGAAATGGAAGGGGCATTGGATTCTAGAAATAAGAGATGAGGGAAGGAAATCTAGAATGGCTCTGTCTCTGGCTTCCAGTTGGCGAGACTGCCCCTTAAAGCCAGGAGTGATATTTGAGGTGCCAGCCTGTGCAGTGGGGTCTCGGCACCTGAAACCATACCTGGCACGCAGAAGATGCACGTACTGAGGACGGAGGTGGTCTGTGGGCCTGGAGCTCAGAAGACATGCTCATGAAGAAAACTGAAGCCAGGGGAAGTGCAGGGAGAGGAGAGCTGCATTCCTAGGGACACCACACTTACCAGACCAGTAGAGGCGACACGGCCTGAGAGGCACAGGAGCCAGGTGGAGCACAGCCTTCGCGTGCTCACACGTCAGCAGAGAAGCCAAAGTGAGCAAACACCCTAGTGGGTAAAGAGCAGGGACCACCGCCAAAGCTGTAGACAGTAAGGCTGGGGCTTCCAGAGCTGGGCTCTGACCCTTCACAATGCCATTCACGGAGAAAATGGCACTTGGGCTGTTCAAAGCCTCCAGCACTGAGGTATGTTATGGACAGAGAAGTGATTTAAGGGACTTGACCTTCTCAGTGTTCCTTCCCTAACCAACACAAAGCAGGAAGAGACATGTCTTCGTGGCCTGTGCTCCTAGCCTTCCCACAGCAAGACATAAATTTCACTGTGGACTCCATATGGAATGTCCATGTGATCTCAGCCTCCCATCCCAACTCTGAAAAATGCTTCTTGCCTCATCTGTATGTCACAGGGTTGTTAGCATAATGTAGTCAGAAATGTCAAAGCACAGCAGTGTGACCCTGAGCAGTTCCCACACGCAGCCACCCCGGTTCCTTCCTGGCAAAGTGAGGGTTGGGTTAAAAAACAACTCTCTCCTGGATGTGATATTAGTTTAGAATAGAATCCTTTCTGCCTGGTAAAAAGCGGCACTTCATACTAGAGAAGAATCTGGGGGAAAAATATAAAGAATCGCCCAATCCTGGACAATTCCTATGTGCAGGCACATACTGCCATTCAGCTCTCAACACCACGTGAGGTGGCACGACTCACTCCTTTCCCTACAGCCCAATGCTCCATGCCCAGCACCACACAATACAGATGGCTGTGCTCCTCTCCCATGCAAGGTGCAAGATCTTGCATTACCTTTCAAGGCCACTGAAAGACTGAAAACTCTCCTGTAAATCTTCTCAACAAATACTTTTAAATTCAAAAGGCATTTCTTAGAAGTAATTTTCAATCACGAGGGCAACAAGAGTTCTGCTATAGTGAAGCTGTTACAATGACCACTGTCTATTTCAGTAAGATGCTTCAGTTCAAGAGTGTACGTTTTCAAATGTAAGATGCAGTCAGGCTCAAATTCAAGTCTGGGTTATCCGTGATAGTTCCTTCTAACTCTTAATTTAGCTACAATTTTAACCTAGAAAGCAAAGCCTAAAAATAGCTTTTTGTATATGCCACTCACTGCCAGAAAACATTACCTTTCTTGGGAAAATGTAGAAAATACTACAGCTGTTGTTTCAGACCAAGCCAGACAGGAGATACTCTTAACATTTTTTTTTTTTTTTTAAACCTGTAGACCAACCAAAGAAAGGGGTAGGTGAGTAAGCAGAAATGCAAGAAGGCCAAAGCACAAACACCTGCATTTGTGAATATCATGTCTTTCCCTGTGCACTCCTGCCAAGTCCACGGCTTAAACTATGTCAACTGTAACAACTAACAGCAAAGATTCCAGGACACCATGAGTACTCTTCTAAAGGGACACACACCCTCTGTTTACAAACTAGAGATATAAACCTTTATTTCACAACTTTGTCATAATTCACTTTCTAGTAAGACATGTGCTGAGGACAGTTTAAAATACTGGGAAAGCTAGATGCTGGGTGTCTTCCAGGCAGGAGCAAAGATGTGGTCACTCCAGGGCCAACGTATTCCTGGGGCTCTCCAGGCGGCATGGGCCACATGCACCAGGATCATCCAACCCCAGTTTTACTTGGAGCCACCTCCTTTTTTGGGGCCGTTAGTCCTCATTTCATGCCAAATTTTCACTAGAGGCTCTCTGTTCTTCCAAATGAGTTCATGACCATAAGTAATATACCATCTGGGGAAAAGAAAAACAAACCAGGTTCAACATTCAAACAGTAGGACATACAAATGTTAAGTATAATGACGACATCAAGTTGACATATAAAACTGAATGCCACTATCATTTACTATCTTGCTTATTAAAATAGCTGATGAATTTATTTGATGGAGATCAATGATTTATCTTTAATATGGAATATGTAAAAGGTCGAAGTGGGATGGGGCCGTGTGTGACACACTACCTTTGATTCACCACTGCAATGAAGCCTCACCTCCTTTCAGAAAAAGCAATTGGTTCAGGGGCTAACAGCTTTTAAGTGGTTGATCAAGGACTCACCTAAAGGTCACACAGATTCTAAGCCTGGACTCTTTTTTCTACATGAAGTGTATGAAATGTCAGAATTAGAGTTCACTAATGATGGCTTTAATAGTTTAAATGTTTCTCATCATCTTCCATCTGGCTACACAAAGGGTCATCTGCTAATCCAAATTCTTCCCACCTTTTAAAATATAGCTCCAATCCCCATTCTGCTGTTAAAAACTGCCTACACAGCAGCCAGAAGCAATGAGCTAAGGCACCAACAGGTTTAGTAATGTAACTTGCCCAGGCCGCACAACTAGGAATCAACAGAACGAAGACGAGAACCTAAATCTGCCTCTGAAAGCTATACCCAGACCACTGCTGGGGAGTCTAGGGAGCACCTGCTGTAAGTTCAAGCACACACAGTTCAGTGACCAATGAAAAGGGCCTGACTTTAAACGCCCATGGGCCTAGGTACTACAAGACCAGGAGCTCTACCTGAGAGGGAAGCACAGGCTGCAAGCCTAACTCAGGGGCATCTACCTCCTCTTCTCCTGGGCTAGGGGAAGGCTGAGGGGGCCTCCTGGAGGAGGTGGGGTTGATGTGGAATGACTGTTATTGAAAGCTACTATGACTGAAGCCTTTATTTCTGCCCTGTTTTACCCAAACAGATTTCATGTTCCCTGAGGCAGAGACCAGACTGTGTTGATCTTTGCATCTCCCCAGACAAATGACTAAAAAAAATGCTCTATTTAAATGGCTTAGATTAGTATCAGAATAGCAGTTTAATGTTTTGATTTTTTTTAATGTTCTGAGTATGTTTACCATACAGTACTTGAATCTTAATATTCACTAAATATAGTTAAAATACGAACATGAAAATAGTCACCATTAGAATTTTGAAAAACAAAAAAAAAGACATGTAACAGGAATGTTACAAAATTCTTTCAGACTTAGTCAAATTCTGTGTGGAACTTAGAACAACAGAAAAAGGATTACCTAAGATTCAAATGCAATCGTAAAACTCTTGCAAGAAATGAATCATTTGTCAGGAACGCTCCATTAATAAAATGTCTTCCCAAATCTCTGTAACCCACTTATTTCAAGCAGAGAGTTAAATACTTTAATGTTACAGGTAAACTATTCCAATCATACTTAGAAATTCAAATAGGTCATTTGGCTAAATTAAAATTAGGAAAACACTTTAAAATGACTAATTTCTAAGTTTTTGGGTTTTTTCCCCCTGTTTTGCGGCAGCCTCACAACCTAGTGTTCACTCTGAAACTCCACTCTTCAAGGACCAGCTGTGTGACCTCCAACAGTTCCTTTCTTCAAAGCAGTTTCCCTTCTATAAAATGGAATACCTCACAGGACTTAAGAGTATTAAGTCAGGCCTTAGGTTTCGGCTCACAGCAAATAGCCAATGGATGTTGGCTCTTATTATTATAAAAGTACGAGGTGAAGACCTTAATACCTGGTGAGGGACACAGAGTCAAGGAAACATGCAGGATGAAACTAATGGAATCTTTACCATTATTAAGGATTTCTAAATCTTTTGCTTTATAAGTCTAATTAAAGATGTTAGAAAAGATGAATTTTGGATAAGACTGAGATCTAGTAAATGAAAGGAGTTGAAATTAGAAACAGCAAAGAGAAAGGATTCCTTTGCCTTTCAGATCATGGACTTTAAAATACATTTGATCCAATTATTTTCAGAACGGAAAAGGTCATCTAATTATAGTTCAGAAGAATAAAAACCTGCTGGGGAGAAGATCCTTTAAGTATACATGGGAGGATCCAGAGAGATAAATTTAGAGTTCATAAAACAGAACTCTTTTTCATAAGTCTTTATGTTTCTCATACTGTAATACCAGGTCAGTTTCTACTATTTATAATGTGCTGCTGTTAAAGCTAGAACTCACATATGCTATTGTTTAATCATCACTGAAAATTATAAATGGCATAATGGCATTTAGTTCCACCGCCTACTGGGCAAAACTTCTCCACTTAGAATAGATTTTTCTTTCTTTTTCTTTTTTTTTTTTTTTTTTTTTTAAATCTAAAAACTTCAGTTTTCTATTGTCATGAAAGAAAATAAAAATCAAGTAAGGGCAAAAGGCAACATTTATGCAGGAAAAGATAGTCTATCAGGGGAGCCACTGTATCAGATAGACAATTACTCTCATGGTCAGATGGGCCCCAGGAGTTCTGAGCAATTTCTGCGACAGTCACTCCAGCACTACTATGTTTTAGGCAAAAGTCTGTGGTCTGAAGCAGAAATGGAAGATCTTGTGAACACAATGTTACTGTACTCAATCTGGTGTGACGGGGGCGGGAAGGGCTTTGGATCTGGGTTTAAATCTTTGCTCTGCTCCCAGCTGTTTGACCACGGGAAGATCACTTCCGGCCTGTGTCCCATCAGTAAAATGGAAGGAATAACAGTGGAATGTAAACCACTAGCTCAGAGCCTGCCATGAAGAAGGTGCCCAGTAAGTGGTCAACACTGGCTTATGATCCCCAGCCTCTACTAATTCAGACAGCACACACCTACACACTTGCCACAGGCAGAGTGTCCATTCTCTGTCTGCCCAGCACCGACGACAGGCAGGTGTGAGTGGTGGCAGGAGAGAGGAGGCCTGAGAGCAGGGAAAGAAGAGGACAGCACACACCAGGGGCTGGGAAACGGTCTCCAAGCAGGGCTAGGCATCCTGACCACTCACGAGGAATCCTGACCGCTCACCTCAATCCTAAACTGAGGTTAAGGGCAGAGTAAAGGCATAGTCTCTCTACCAACAACTAAGGCTGGGGCAGGACCGATCCTCTCTCCTCCCACCTCACATGGTGAAAGTGGGCAAGGCCGAAGCAAAGCACGTTGAAGTTTTCTCACCCTCCTAACCCTACCTGCTCCTGCTTCCCTCACACAGTTAACTGCCTTGCTCTGCCTTCCTAAGGTGAGGGGATGGAGAGCACCTAAGAAGGCAGTGTAGCGATCAGTTATATTCAAACTTACATTCCAAAGAGAGCTCCCCCAAGATGTGCTGCATGATCAAAAAATTTCCATCCCAGGATCATTCCTGCTGTATCCATGGCAATAATGGCTTTTAGGGCCTGAAAGTCAGCAAAAGAGAACAGAACTGGTACAACTTTGATTCCTCCAGCATTGACATTTCTAATTTAAGGGCAAGAATTCAACGAATGTAAAAATATCACCACTGTCCCCAGCACTTCAATTCATAAAAATACTCACATTCCCTGCTGTGAATGTGAACATTGGAAGGAAGATAATGGCGAGCCTCCCTTCTGGGATCTTTGTGCACACAGCAGCAAGGACGGTCATGATAGCGCCTGACTGCAAATGAACACACGTGAAAAGGTCAAACTCTGAATGTGCAACCGTTTAGTGACTACAATCTGAAGTAGCAATACTTTTTCCAGAAAGTTTATAAGCCACACATTTCTAGGTTAGCACAAAGCTTAAAAGTTTTTTAGTTACTAAGGTACAAAGTATCAGGCAAAAGGGCTCCAGTCCATTACACAGTTAACCTGGAAAGAACAAGGTGTGTAGCAAACAGCATGTGAGTGCTTAATGAACTTCAGGGACAATGTTAAGCATGATTATGCATCATTTAATAACTATAAAAGAAATTCTCAAATTCCCACAAAGCAAAGCCATTTCAACCAGTGTGTGCATGAATTTGCCCAAAGAAACCCAGACGTGTGGAATTTCTTCCAAGTAGAATGCTTTCTGTTTACAAATAAATAAATAAATAAATAAATAAATAAATTCACATGAAATTTCCATCCTACTTCACAATAAAACTAAGCGTTTTCTTTAAAACCTTTGAGCAAATGTTCTGCTCCAGGAAAGCATGCAGTGTTTGTCCCATGGCTCTGCATGACCCACCCCCCACAGCATCCTTCCAGGGACACACATGCACCTGCCTTAGAAGCGCTTCCTCCAACAGCCTCAGATGAGGCAATAAAAACCTAAATGTCAGGGTGGCTGGCTGGCCAGTTGGTAAAGCGTGCAACTCTTGATCTTGGGGTTATGATTTCAAGCCCCACGTGGGGCCTAGAACTTACTTAAAAAAAAAAAAAAATCTAGGGGTGACTGGATGACTGTCAATTAAGTGTCTGACTCTTGATTTCAGCTCATGTCATGATCTCATGGTTTGTGGGTTCGAGCCCCATGTTGGGCTCTGCGCTGGCAGTGCAGAGCCTGCTTGGAATTATCTCTCTCCTTCTCTTCCAAAATAAACAAACATGAAAAAAAGTCTACATTGTCACAACCTTACAATCAATCATCCATTTATTATAACTGAAATTATAATGATAATTTAAGTTTTATTTATTTATTTTGAGAGGGACAGTGAGAGAAGGGCAGAGAGAGAAAGAGAGAGAGAGAGAGAGAGAGAGAGAGAGAGAGAGAGAGAGAGAAGAGAGAGAAAGAGAAAGAGAGAGAAAGAGAGAGAGAGAGAGAGAGAGAAAGAGAGAGAAAGAGAGAGAAAGAGAGAGAAAGAGAGAGAGAGAGAATATGAGAATCCCAAGCAGGCTCCACACTATCAGCGTGGAACTTGACGCAGGGATCGAACTCACAAACCGTGAGATCATGACCTAAGCCAAAGTCAAGAGCGGGACGCTTAACCAACTGAGCCACCCAGGTGCTCCTGGCTGTATTTTTTATTTTAATCATGTGTTTTTCCAGGTTGCTACATAATCTTCATAATTTAAATGTATAATGGCTATGAAATATCTTGATAAATAATGCTAATTTAAACTCTTAATGTTAGACATATTCCCACTTCCTCTAAATGGTAGAATACTTGAAAAATTAGGTCATAATCCCTAGTTAATATTAAGTCTCACAATAATCATTCACCCAAATACTTGAGGCCTACTTTGCACCAGGCACTATGTAAATGTTGGGGGTACAGAAAGGAACAAAACCCACATTCCTTCCTTAATGGAGCTTACAGAGAAAAAGTAACAACAAAACACGATCAGCCATGATGATGAAGCAGGGCATGCTCTGGCAACACATGGAAGGGAGAGCCGATAGAAGCTCAGCTCAGGGTTCGTAATGACATCAAGTTTTGCATGGAAGGGTCACCAGGCACTGGCGAAGTAGAAGGGGAAGAGATGGGAAGAGTGTTCCAAGCAGAAAACCAAGTTGAACCAAGCCTGTGTGTGGCTGGAGACCAGTGGGAAAGCAAAGGGAGGCTGGTACTTTAACTATATTTGTCTTCAGCCAAAATTCTCGGTTCTTAGTCACTTATTAAAAATAATAAAACTGGGGCACCTGGGTAGCTCAGTCAGTTGAGCACCAACTTTGGCTCAGGTCATGATACCATGGTTCATGGGTTCAAGCCCTGCATCAGGCTCTATGCTGACAGCTCAGAGCCTGGAGCCTGCTTCGAATTCTATGTCTCCCTCTCTCTCTGCCCCTCCCCCACTCACTCTCTCCCTCTCTCTCTCAAAAATAAAATAAAAACATTAAGAACAAAAACAAACAAACAACTCCAGGGCACCTGGCTGGCTCAGTTGGTGAGGCGTGTAACTCTTGATCTCAGGGTTGTAAATGCAAGCCCCAAGCTGGGTGTACAGATTAAAAATAAAATTTTTAGGGGCACTTGGGTGGCTCAGTTAAGCGTCTAACTCCTGATTTTGGCTCAGGTCATGATCTCATGGTTCGTGGGTTCAAGCCCCATGTAGGGCTCTGCAATGACAATGGGGAGCTTGCTTGGGTTGTCTCTCACTCTCTCTGCCCCTCACCACCTATCCCCCCTGCCCCCCAAATAAATAAATAAAATAAAATCTTTAAAAAAATAGTAATAATATAACACTTCCCTGAGGGCTATTCTACAAAACATCTTCCCACTATTCTTCAAAAGTTTCAAGGTCATGAAAGACAAATACGGAGAAAGCACCACAGACTGGAGGATACTGAAAAGACATGATAATTAAATGCAATGCGGTATCCTACAACAAAACAAAGAACATCATGGAAAAATAGGAAATCCAAATACAGTCTGCGGCTTAAGTCCTATACCGGGGCGCCTGGGTGGCTCAGTCGGTTAAGCGTCCGACTTCAGCCAGGTCACGATCTCGCGGTCCGTGAGTTCGAGCCCCGCGTCAGGCTCTGGGCTGATGGCTCGGAGCCTGGAGCCTGTTTCCGATTCTGTGTCTCCCTCTCTCTCTGCCCCTCCCCCGTTCATGCTCTGTCTCTCTCTGTCCCAAAAATAAATAAAAAATGTTGAAAAAAAAAATTTAAAAAAAAAAAAAAAAGAAAAATAGGAAATCCAAATACAGTCTGCGGCTTAAGTCCTATACCAGGGCGCCTGGGTGGCTCAGTCGGTTGAGCATCCAACTCTTCATTTCAGCTCAGGTCATGAACCCAGGGTTGTGGGAGAGCCCCATGTTGGGCTCCACACTAGGCATGGAGCCTGCTTAAGATTCTTTCTCTCCCTCTGCCGTTCTTCCCCTGCTCATTCACTCTTTCTCTAAAATAAAAATTTAAAAAAAAGGGCTATGCCAATGTTAATTTCCTAGGTTTGATAAGTTATGGCTATAGAAGACGTTAACATTAGGGAAAACAAATGAGATGTACTATACCGCCAACCATCACAGCATTGTTACATTCACCATTGTAACAACCATCACAGCAAAAACTGAGTCAAGCTACAATAATCAATGGATGCTATTTCAGGGGGGTGAGAGGGGTCGATGAAGAAGAGATCACAACACTTACATAAATCACAAAGTATCCCCTCACACATTACATGTTAACTTTAAAAGGTAAAGGAAAACAGCAACTTTATAGTAGAGAAGCTGAATAACAACCAGTCAACAAATGGACATTATTGCCTCCAACTGTGGTACCTGAGGACATAACACCACTCATGTAGCATTCCAACCAAAAACACACACTCAGAATCTCATCATGAAGAAACAGACAAACCCAACCGATGACCATTCTATAAAATAACTGGCCTGTATTGTCCAAAATTGTTAATTCCATGAAAAATTTTAGAAAGGCTGACCAAAGGCAACAAAAGCAAAAACAAGTAGGACTACATCAAACTCTAAAGCTTCTGCACAGCAAAGGAAACCATCAACACAATAAAAAGACAACTTACCAAATGGGAGAAAATATTTGCAAATCCTATCTAATAAGGGATTAATTTCTGATATATATATAAAGAACTCATATAACTCAAGAACAAAAAAACCACAGTCCATTTTAAAATGGGCAGAAGAATCTGCACCTTTTTCCAAAGAAGACATCCAGATGGCCAACAGACATATGAAAAGATGCTCAACGTCACTAATCATCAGGGAAATGAAAATCAAAACCACAATGAGATTACTACCTCACCCCTGTTAGAATGACTATTATCAAAAGGAAAATAACAAGTGTTGGTGGGGATGTGGAGAAAAGGAAACCCTTGTGCGCTGTTGATGGGAATGTAAACTGGTGTAGTCACTAGAGAAAACATTATGAAGGTTCCTCAGAAAATTAAAAAGAGCATTATCATGATCCATCAATTCCACTTCTGGGTACTTATCCCTCCAAAGACACTAACCGAAAAAGGTAAATAAACCCCCGTGTTCATTGCAGTTATTTGCAATAGTCAAAATATGGAAACAACCTAAGTGTCCAACAATGGATGAGCAGATAAAGAAAATGTGGTATGTACACACACAGAGGAATATTATTCAGCCACAAAAATATAAGGAAATCTTGCCATTTGTGACAACATGGATAGACCTTGAGGG
The DNA here is from genome assembly GCF_046562875.1 of Panthera onca. Lineage (NCBI taxonomy): Eukaryota > Metazoa > Chordata > Mammalia > Carnivora > Felidae > Panthera > Panthera onca. The sequence continues at coordinate 83,459,818 of NC_138347.1, read as the reverse complement.
CATTATGCTAACTGAAATGAGTCAGGGAAAGACAAATACTGTATGATCTCACTTATGTACAGAATCTTAAAAAAAGAAAAAAAAAAAAAAAAAAAAAAAAAAAAAAGCCAGCCCGTGTATGGAAAGAACAGACTGGTGGTTGCCAGAGTTGGGGGTGGAGAGACCAAAATGGGTTAAAAGGGTCAAAAGGTACAAACTTCCCATTTTAAAATAGATAAGCCAGAGATGTAATGTACAGCATGGTGACCACAGTTCATACTGTGTTGCATATGTGAAAGCTAAGAGAATAAATCCTAAAAGTTCTTATCACAAGGAAAAAAAATTTATTAACTATACACAGCGACAGTCTTACTGTTAACGTTAACTAGATTACCTCTGGTGATCATTTTGCAATATATACAAATAGCGAATCATTAGGTTGTACACCTGAAACTAATACAATGTTATGGCAATTATACCTCAATTAACAAAAATGGCTAAGGAAGGAAATGTTCCAGCTTTTAGGAGACCAGAGGAACATAACCTCTAAATGTAATACATGATCTTAGAAGGGGAGAAATAACTACAAAGGACATTACTGGGACAATTGACAAAACTGGAATATGTTAATAAGTTAAAGTATTATATCAATATTAAATTTCTTGAATTTGATAACTGGAAAGAGTAAAATATTCGTATTCTCAGAAATATACACTTAAGCATTTTAGGGGTAAAAGGGCATCATATATGCAACCTACTTGCAAACAGTTCAGGAAAAAAAAAGTGTGAATAGAGAAAACAGTAAGTGAAATGTGACACAATGTTAAAAACTGGTGAATGTGGTTCAAGAGCATTTTGCTGCACTTTCAGAGTGACACAAAGACCTAGTGTGAAAGCTACAATAAAAACTTCTAAAGAAGCCATAAGAGGAAACTCTTTGTGACCTTAAGTTAGGCACAGATTTCAGTTATGAGACCAAAAAGGATGATCTGTAAGAAAAAAATTAATAAATCAAACTTCATATAAATTAAAAACTTACAGTCTTCAAATGACACTGTTGAGAAAAGACAAGATATAGGCTAAAAGAAAATATTTGCATCTCAAAAATCTGATAAAGGATTGTATCCAGACTATGTAAAGGAAAATAATTAAAATCTTTTTTTAACTGGGCAAAATATTTGAACACTTCAGAGAAGATATATGAATAGCAAGTAAGCACATGAAAAGATGAGTCAGGAAATAAAAATTAAAACTACACAGGTATCAGTACATACTGCTTACAATAAAAAGACCAACCATTCCAAGTGTTGGTGAGGATGTGGAGAAACTGAAAATCTCGCATGCTGCTGATAGGAAAGTAAATTCTATAATCACTCTGGAAAATTGCTGGGAAATTCCTTAAAAGTTAAATACTTATTTACCATTATGATCTGGACATTCCAAGACATATGAAAGCACACAAACAGTTATACACAAACGTTCACAACAGCTTTTTTTTGTAACAGCTAAAACTAGAAACCCAAATGTCCACCAGGTGAATGGATATACATATTCTGGCATATCCAAATAATGGAACATTATTCGCTCATACAAAAGAACAGACTGATATACACAACTTCATGGATGAATTTCAAATAGAGTAATGGAAGCCAGAACAGTAACAAAAAGGAGTATATGCTGGATGATTCCATTAATACTAAACTCTAGAAAATAAGTACAAATGAAATCATCATAACAAAGTAGAGAAGCTGTTGCCCAAGAAGGGGGTTAGAAGCAGGAAGAAGGGACTACAGAGGAGCACCAGGAAACTTTCAGGGATGATGACTGTATTCATTATCTTGATCCACACGTCCAAGCTTTCCAAATTATAAACTTTATCTTTTAAATGTTTATTTTTTTCAGAGAGAGAGAGAGAGCGAGCGAGAGCGAGCAGCGAGGGGGAAGGACAGAGGATCTGAAGAGGGCTCTGTGCTGACAGCAGAGAGCCCAATGTGGGACTCAAACTCACAAACGGCAAGATCATAACCTGAAGGCAGACGCTCAACCCACTGCATCACCCAGGCGTCCTGAAACGGTAAACTTTAAATATGTGCAGTTTTTTCCACGTCGGTTATACCTCAGTAAACCCTAGTGATTTTATTTTTTAAAAGACTTAGAAGTCCTTTGTACTGAAAATTTTCTGTAAAATTTGAATTATTTCTGGGGCTCCTGGGTATCTCAGTCGGTTAGGCATCCAACTCTTGATTTCAAGTCATGATCTCACTGTTCAGGAGTTCAAGTCCCGTATTGGGCTCTGTGCTGACAGCACATAGCCTGCTTGGGATCCTCTCTCTCTCCCTCTCTCTCTGCCTCATGTTTGCTCTCAAAATAAATAAACTTTAAATAAATACATAAATAAATAATTTCTAAGGAGGATGTTAAAAAAGACATCTAAGAGAAGAATGATTTTTATAAAAGGTATCCTGTAACTGATTACCCCTATAAATAAAAGGAAAGGTTCCTACATTTTTGTATTAAAAATGCTATTTCTGAAAAAATAGCATCTCTTTTTTAAATTTTTTAATATTTATTTGGTGGGGGAAGGCAGAGTGGGGGAGAGAGAGAATCCCAAGCAGGCTCCACACTGTCAGTGCACAGCCCGACAAGAGGCTTGATCCTACAACTGCAAGACCATGACCTGAGCAGAGACCAACAGTCAGACCTCAACTGACCAAGCCACCTAGCATCTACCTAGCTAGGCGCCCCTAGCATCTACCACTCTTAACCACCATTTGTACAAAGGGTTGACTCAAAACACAGGATTATGTGACATTTTAGTAATTACTAATAAAGTGTTAGGAGTCCCAGGGATCCCAGATATCCCAAATCCCTAATACACAGTTGCCAACTGACCCAAACAGGGAAACCTGCTCAGGCTGCATTCCCAGGAATGGGCTGGGATAACTGCAGGATGGAAAGACAGTATGAGTATCCCTTGGAAGGAAAACCAAAGATCTCAGTGAAGGTAAGTAGACAAAAAACAAAACAAAACAAAAACAAAAACCCTAGTGCTCTATATGTTAACTAACCTGGATTTAAATAACTAAACAAAAATATTTAAATATGAAAAAAAAAACCCTAGTCCTTGGGCTGAAAAAGTGCTAAGACCAACAAGGAAACAATAACCTCAACTGCACAGTAAAGGCAGGTGGTGGTGGTACCTGCCATTATGCAGTGGGGGTTAGGAGTCAGAATTCTATCTTATTTTTTTTAATTTTTAAGTAATCTCTACACCCAATGTGGGGCTCAAACTCACAACCCTGAGATCAAGAGTCACATGCTTCACCAACTGAGCCAGCCAGACACCCCCAGCATTCTATTTTCTATATTTAAGATCAACTCTCTGCTACTGCATATTGGACCAAATTGGCTTCTGTACAAGTCTAACTGTAACACACAAGGTTCTTCCAAAATCCTGACTTCCCTTAACAGGGAGATTACTGGTTGTATGGAAACACACATATGCACATACACAGCCTCCATAACTTGTTCACCTTTCCCTGGTTCCCTACTCCAGGTCCTAAACGGGTTCACAGCAAATTTTCAGGATATCAGAACCACATCAGAAGATTGCAGGTTTATTTCCTCACAAACTTGCTGGGTCATGGTACAACATTTTATACTGGCCATATTTATATTTATTCTGAAAGATCTGTTCTGCCTAGAACATCAATATCCGCCCCCCAAAACTATCAGCACGTGCTATATTAACATTAAGCACAGTAGATGTCAATGTCACTAAGAATTGTAAAGTTGGAGTGAACAGTAGCTCATCACCTTCCAGGTTTTATTGCATACAAGCAACTCTAGTATCCCAGGTTTATTTTTAAACAAACTAAAAATGTCAATTCAATGAGGGGCGCCTGGGTGGCTCAGTCGGTTAAGCGGTCAACTTCGGCTCAGGTCATGATCTCGCGGTTTGTGAGTTCGAGCCTGCGTCGGGCTCTGTGCTGACAGCTCAGAGCCTGGAGCCTGCTTCAGATTCTGTGTCTCCCTCTCTCTGACCCTCCCCCGTTCATGCTCTGTCTCTGTCTCAAAAATAAATAAACTTTAAAAAAAAAATTTTTTTTTAAATGTCAATTCAATGAAACTCCAAACAAATCAAGCTGAAACCTTATTTTCTGAGAGGGAAAAAACCCAATAAAATTACACTTTCCCTCAAATGAAGCCAACAGAGTTTGACTGCTTGATGTGAAAGAAGAACATTAAAATTCTGTTAGGTGCCTCTACATTATTTCTCCATAGATGATTATGCTCTCCATCTAAAATGCTCATTACAGATATTTTAGTATGAAAGAAAATTCTCATTACTGTGCATTTCTATGTAAAACCAGTTTCTCTAACTATATCTTATTGTTCTTATACATTATTTTATTTTTTTTAATTTTTTTTTTTTTTAAGTTTATTTATTTTTGAGACAGAGAGACAGAGCATGAACGGGGGAGGGTCAGAGAGAGTGGGAGACACAGAATCAGAAGCAGGCTCCAGGCTCTGAGCCATCAGCCCAGAGCCCGACACGGGGCTCAAACTCACGGACCGCGAGATTGTGACCTGAGCCGAAGTCAGACGCTTAACCGACCAAGCCACCCAGGCGCCCCTTATACATTATTTTAAAGATAGAAGGCAGTTCCATTGTCCTAGAATTTTCTCAAAGTGACCTTTACCTACACAAATGTAAACATTTATGTATCTGAATAAATCCCAACTTCCTTTTTTGACAAATGTTTGGGCCTACCTCCATGCACAGATTCATTCATTCATTCATTCATTCATTCATTCTCTTTCTTTTCCTTTCCTTCCTTCAAGTTTATTTATTTTGACAGAGAGAGTGTGGGAGAGGCAGAAAGAGGGAGAGAGAGAATCCCCGACAGGCTCCACACTGGCAGCACAGAGCCCAACGCAGGGCTCGAACTCACAAATCCAAGATCATGACCTCAGCCAAAGGTGAACACTTAACTGATGAAGCCACCCACGTGCCCCTCTCTTTCTTTCTAGTTTTTATTTTGAGAGAGAGAGAATATCCACTCTCAGCATGGAGCCTGACACAGGACTCAACCCCATGACCCTGGGATCATAACCCCCGCCGAAATCAAGAGTCAGATGCTCAACCAACTGAGCTACTCAAGTGCCCCTATTTTTTTTTTTTTTAACCTTTTCTAGTCAGGGGCATTTAAAAATACAGTGAACAGGGACCCTTTCTCCTCAGAAAAATTTCACATTCATATATGTTTTAGGTACAATCTCAGGGAGTTATTAACCCCAACTCACACAGACTCTAGACACTTGCCTCCTTGGTTAGAGATGAAGATCTTTTATTCTCCACCAACAATTTATGTACACTGGTTATGTACTTGCAATCAACATGCGTACAATTTTTTTACTTATTTCATAAGTAAATAATTTTCATAAATAATTTCCTATATCTATATAATCTTCATATCATATTGTTTACATGTATGATTTTTTTTTGCACCATAAATTTTAAATGAATTTACTCTAAGGGGTTTTGTGCTTCTATAAGTACAGCCAAAAACCTTGGCACTACATGTAAAACAAACATAAGACAACTCTGAAAGGCTGAGAAAGAAAAGGAGAGTGGCTAAGGAACCCTGGGATCCAAGGAATGACACAGTGGTGAGTCCCCTGGGTTTTCTTTTGGCCTCATACAGCTCAGACTTGGCTCTGGAGAAGCTCATGACCTGGAAATCCCAATGAACTCAGACATAATAGGTCTATCCCCATCCCCCAAAATGCTCTCTCTAGCCAAAGGACCAAGAAAGGGTAGCCTAGCAAGACAGTCAGCTTTTAGATAATAACCACTCTACTCCAGCCAAACAACAGAAAAGCTTGCAGCCCAATCCCCATCAACAAAGGCTGAGTGGAGAGCCTAGACTTCTACCCTTGCAGATGGCAACGAGGCATCATGATACCGCTGACGGGGTAGTGTCAGTGGAGGTCATGTGGGCAGCAGTAACAAGGCACCCTGTTCCTCCTAGCCAGGAAAGGTCTACATAGGAGACTGAACTTCCAGAACTCCAAGTCCTGCCTCCTAGTAACCAGAGTCCTTGTACCCTAGGTATCAAAAGAGGCTGAGTAAAGAACCTGGACTTTCACCTCACCAGACAGTAATGGTCAACCTTCCCCTCGTCAAAGCAGTGGCAGGGGCAGCCTCATGAACAGATTTAAATAAGATTCAAAGTCTCATAATATCCAAAATGTCCAGGTCTCATTTAAAAATCACTCAACATACCAAGAACCAGAAAAACCTCAACCTGAATAACACAACAGAAACCAACAAGATGACACAGCGATATTAAAACTGTCTGACACGTATTTTAAAGCAGCGATCATAAAAATGCTTTAATAAGTAGTTACAAGCATGCTTGAAACGAGTGAAAAAATTGCACAGAAACAGAAAGGCCAAAAGAAACAGAAGATACCAAGAACAATGTAAAATTTAGAACTGAAAAATACAATAACCTAAATAAAAACAATAATAGGGCCCAAACAGAATGGAAAGGACAAAGAAAATAATCAGTGAACTTGAAACAGAGTAGCAATTACCCAATCTGGACTACAGAAAGACAGACTTAAAAAAATTAACTGAATTTCAGAGACCCTAGAGATTATATTAACATCATGTCATCATAGTTCCAAAGAAAAGAAAGGTGAGGCTGAAAAAGCATTCAAAGAAATAACAGGTGAAAATTTCCCCAAAGACATAAACCTCTAGTTTCAAGAAGCTGAGCAAACCCCAAACAAGATCAACATAAAGAGATCCATGACAACAGAGTCAAACTTCTGAAAACTAAAGACAAAGTAAAAAATCTTCAGAGAGATCAACACCACCTTACGTACAGGGCAAAAGCTATATATATTTTTTAATGTTTGTTTATTCTTGTGAGAGAGAGAAGGGAGGTGGGGGGTAGAATGAGCAGGAGAGACAGAATCCCAAGCAGGCTCCATGCTCTGAGCTGTCAGCACAGAGTCTGATGGGGGCAGTGAGATGATGATCTGAAGTCCAGCTATTTGAACAACAAAGGATTTCTCTTCAAAGACTATGGAGGCCAAAAAGAAGTGGCACAACATTTTTCAAGTGCCAAAAGAAAAGTCAGCCTGGAATCTTTTTTTATCCAGTGAAAATATCCTTCAGAAATGAAGGGGAAAATCAAGACATCCTCCAAGAAAAACTTAAAGAGAATTTGTCATACCTACCTAAAAGAATGGCTAAAGAAAATTCTCTAAATAAAAAGGAAATGATAGAAGGAAGAATCTTGAAACATCAAGAAAGAAGAACAATGGAGAAGAAGAAAAATTATGCATACAGACAACAGACTTTTCCTCCCTTGGAATTTTCTAAATGATGTTTAATGGTTGAAGCACAAATGATAATAACAGTAGCCAATATTCTAAATGCACGCAGTGGAAATATTTAAGACAATTATATATTATAATTTGGGGAGGACACAGGGATGAAAAGGGAGGTAAGGTTCACGTCAAACTGGTAAAATGACACTCCCACCAGCAGACTGTGATAACTGAAGTACAGATACTGGAAAAGCCACTAAGAAAGTTATACAAGAGATATACTCCAAACACGATAGATAAATAAAAAAGGAATTCCAAATGAATCCATTCTAGTGACCATTTTATTTTACTTGCAATGCTGTAAGAAGAGACTAAAGATACTTTCCTGACTTAGAGAACTCAGTTTAAGAACAGGTTAAATCAGTGATACTTAAATCAATGAAGTTACAGTAAGCAAGTTATCGTATGTTAAGCAAGCTTCAATTTGGCCTGTGATATACGTCAAGCAAAAAACACATCTCTAACATTTTAACAAATGCGGTTTCCTACCGCAAACATTTCATTGATCTTTGCCATCTCAAAATTAAGGGTTACATTTCACAGAAAATAAATTTTTTAAAAGCAGGTTAAAGCTTCCTACCAATAACTAAGAAACAATTTTTAAATGAGATTCAGAACATCCAGAGCTCTAACTAAATAAAACCCTTACCAAAATCCAATATTCTTGCTCCCTAATGCCAATATGTCAACTGACAAATATTCTTTAGCCCTTCATCCTTTAACACAGGATTACAAGGAAGCCAGTAAGACCAATACTTCGTATTTTCTAACAAAACTTTGTCAACAATATTTGTTTCTAGATTTCTCATTAAAAATATTATTATACTTGGTGACTTAGTTTTCTTTAATTTTAACTAAGAATGAATGAAAATATTTGGGGATAATAATTTTATTCTGACATGGCTCTACAAAATTGATGACTGAACAGGAACTACCACTACCACGTTTTTTAGTACATGCTCCTTATTATGCTAGGCCATCTAAACACACTTGCACTGCAGATCAGAAAGCGATGTATTGTCCCCATTTTATACAGAAAAACAGAGAGGGTTGGTAATATGTCTTAGAAATCACAGATAAGTGGCAGAGCTGGATTCAAACCCAGCCTAATTCCAAATACCATCTGTCACACTCTTCTCATCTTGGACTTTAGTTTCTTATCTGCAAAATGAGAATAACACCTGTAGCACATCAAAATGCCCTCCAAGATCCTCTCATTTAATGAAAAAAGTATCCCTACTCTCAGAACCCCTGAAGTCCTCTAGAGAACACTCAGCCCTTTTAGCGTGGTCTTCGTTGCCTTCACATAACAGGTGCTTAGGCGGTGAATGAGGTAAAAGATTTGAAATATGTAAATTACACCAGCACCAAATCTTGTATATAAAACATTCCATGAAGGAAAAAACGGGGGCTTAAGAAATCACGTAGGTGACAGGACAAGATACAGGTCTCATTAGGAAATTTAAGTATAAAAAAAGGACAATTAAGTATGCACAAATATGAGGAACACACACATTATGGGATGATTACATAAGAATTCTCTTCCAAAACTGAACCTTCTTAGTTTCTTTAAATATGAAACTCTCTATCTGAATATATTTAAGTGTATTAGTGTTTAAACATGTACAAAATGAATGTGTAGTCTTTAGAGAGATGTTATACAAAGATTTCCATGTGCCTAGAAATTTCCATTAAACTAAAAAAACAAAAAACAAAAACAAAAAACACTTTTTCTGTTTAAACATCCAGAACATAGCTCAGGAAGAGAATTGTGATCATCTTGCTCACTGGTATATCCCCAGTTTCTACTACAGTGCCTACTAGTCTAATCTGCACAGAAGACACTCAAATAGTGACTAAACAGAGGATATAGTACCAGATTCAAATCTGTAATTACTGAGAATTTTCCAATGCTTGATTAGGCTGTCTGGTTTTGAGGAATGGATACCCACTGTTCTGACTATGCTCTTGATTTGTAGTCTGTTCTAGTAAGTACAGTATATGTAAATGACCAATGGTTAAAAGCTATAGCCTGAAGTTTACAAGGCTCCATAAATTCTATTTTTTAAATTTTTTATTATTATAATAAAGTATTGTAAATACTTTATTATTTTGAGACAGAGACAGCGCAAGTGGGGGAAGGGCAGAGAGAGAGGGGAACAGAGAATCTGAGGCAGGCTCCACACTGCCCGCATGGAGCCCAACACAGGGCTCGAACCCACAAACCATGAGATCATGACCTGAGCCAAAATCAAGAGTCGGACACTCAACCGACTGAGCCACCCAGGTGCCCCAAGACTCTATAAATTCTAAATTAGACACAGATTAGTTAGTATTGTTTCAATGTTAACTTCCTGTCTTTGATCATTCTACTGTGGTTCTGTACTTAACAGTAGCGTAAAGGGTATATAAGAACTCTTTGTAATAATTTTGGACTTTTCCATAAGTCTAAAATTATTTCAAAATGAAGTTAAAGACTAAATTAAGAAAATTTACATTACAAATACTTACTGCACCAAGTGATGGTCCATATCTTCCTGTCGCGACTTTACACACATAACTGACAAAATTGGAAATAACGCCTGAGAAATAAGTCACATTTCAATAATTTTAGTGTAGTATAAAAATGGTTTCCACCCCACAGAGACTAACAATGTTGGATTTCTACCTGGATCAGTACAAGGTGCAGGTATGAATACTTATCCTATCACCTCAGATATTTTGTAAGTGTGACCAACTACACAACTTACTGAGTGACACAGGGTCCTTCACTTTACCTCTCAGTTCTCACTTTCCTTATCTATAACATAAAAGAGATTAGTTTCAAACTCACCAACTGTCAGGGAATCCTCTGGGCTGCACTCCAAACACTAAATCGGATTCTTGGGAACGGGACCAGGGAATCTATATTTTACCCAGCTTGCCAAATGACTCTGCTGCAATTCAGACTAGATGCTCTTTTACAAGTCCCTTTGGCTCCAATGTCATCTAAGCTGAATGTGGCTCATTTTAAAAAACTTCCTGTAGAGCAGGAATTAATCATCTGAAACAGACCCATGTGTAACCTACAACAATACAACTAGTGCTTGGGGAAAAAACTATACACTTCTGGCACAGGCCAAAGATGTTGCTCAGTTTCTAGTTTTGAAGGACCAGCTACATGGGTATTTAATTAACAATGACTAAGCACCCATTTTTGATGCCTTGTGGTAGATGTGTCTATTTAATCCTTTCTACAACCACTTGTCATGAGAGAGTATCATTATCCTCAAAGAGGTGTTATTATGGTCTTTTCTGCAGTATCACACAGCAAGTAGCAGAAATAAGATCCAGTAAAACTAGGTCTTCTGTCTTCAAGCTCTCAAGTGCTTTTTTTTCCATACTACAATATGACTACAGTATGATGTACTATTTTTTAAATAAAGGGATTTCAGGGACACCTCGCTGGCTTAGTGTGAAGAGCATGCAACTCTTGACCTCAGGGTTGTAAGTTCGAGCCCCATGTTGGGTGTAGAGATTACTAAAAAAAATAAACTTAAGAAACATTTTTAATAAAAAAAAGTAAACAAAGGGACTTCAGAAACGAATTTTCATGCCATGTGGTTTTTAATTCAATACATTTTGCAAATAGAGAGGTAAAATTTAACAGACCAATTGCCAGTTTAGTAGCATCTAGGAACCTGGAATCCTTTACTACCACTTCCTAGTTGAAATAAGGAAACGATGATATCCCCAGGACCACAACTGGAGTGGCTCCAGACTAAGATATATGCTTTCAGAAAAGAGAAAAAACTCATTCTTGACGATCTTATTACAAAGCTCTGGTCTAAAATAAAGCTTTCTGGAAACTGAACACACTGTGGGAAATGAGCCTAAGGTTATTTAACAAAGATCCAGATGATTGAGACAGCCAGGAAGTCTGGGAAGAATTTATCTATAAAACGGTGGGCCTGAGCTAAAGTAGCCAAGGCCTAATGAGATAAAAACGACATGCTTAAATTCTCCACTGAATCTTAACCCATCCTATCCTAATTTAAAACTAAACATACCTAAATAATCTAAGAAGAAATCGCGAAACAAGAAGCAGGAAAGCCAACAACCCCACCAGCCTGCGATGTCCTTCTCTACAGACAGTATGTATAATTCCCTACATACAATCCTCATATGTAGAATTCAGCTATGATCGTTCCCTTTGTTCCTTCTCCAGATAGGTTAGCGTGCTCGTACTCCAAAAGATCCTGAGATTAAAGCTTATTACCTGCAGATAAGTACACTGCCATGAACTGTTCTTGACCCAGAATGTTCACTATGCTGGAGGAGAAGCTCCACAAAACATACATATTTGCTGCCATGTGAAACAAGGAGAAATGACTGAACGTTGACAGCAACATTGGAGAACAAAGGACCTCTACAAGAGAAAGAAAAACAGTCTGGTAATCATAGGACACACAGCCATGACCTAAAAATTATCTACTTTTGATTTTTTTCATTATTATTATGAAACAACTCGAACATAGGAAACAAAAACAGAGCCAGTTCAAAAGCTTAAATAAGATGGTTTAAGGTAGCATTTTTTTGGGCGCCTGGGTGGCTCAGTTGGTTAAGCGTCCGACTGCAGCTCAGGTCATGATTTCACAGCTTGTGAGTTCAAGCCCCACATCGGGCTCTGTGCTGATAGCTCAGAGCCTGGAGCCTGCTTCAGATTCTGTCTCCATCTCTCTCTGTCCCTCTCCTGCTCATACTCCCCATCTCTCTCAAATATAAACAAACACTAAAAAAAATTTTAAAAGATAGCATTTTTCAAAGTGGTAAAAAGTTATCTTAAATCTCTCTCTTCTACTTAGTAAGCAACCAATAAAAATTCTCAGTTCAATGAAAGCAACTTGTCCTCGTGGCAAAAGTTAGAAAAAAGAATTAGTAAGTTATTTCAAGTACAGATATAAAGTTGTATATAATAATCTCCTCAAAGAGTGAACTTGTAGTGATCACGGATCTTACGTCATTAAAAAATACATATCTACTGGGGCGCCTGGGTGGCTCAGTCAGTTAGGCATCCAACTCTTGATTTCAGCTTAGGTCACGATCTCACAGTTGGTGAGATTGAGCCCCACATTAGGCTCTGCACTGTCAGATCCCACTGCTTGGGATTCTCTCTCTTTCTCCCTCTCTCTGCCCCTTCACCCACTGGTGCTCTCTCTCAAAATAACAAACATTAAAAAAATAATACTTATCTGATATGTGCAAGGCACATTTTAGGAACTTGGGATATAACACTAAGAGAGATGGGGTCCTTTTCCTCAGGGAGCTTATAGTCTATTTTCTGGATATTACTTACAACTGTTGACAAGCAACTCATCCTCTGCATAGCATTTCAGTTAACACAAAGCTTATTTCTTTCATATTACCTCTATCTCAAAATAAAGTCATAAGTAGACTTACTTGAGGCTGGATTGGATGTGAAATATCTGATCATTGTCCGCTGTAGAGAAGGTACTCTCCATAAACAGAATACAAAAACATTCGCAGCTATGATACCTACAAAATAAAGATTTATAATTTAGGGAGGTTAAAAATTGGAATAAAGAAAGTCTGATCAAAAGTCCACCTGAATAAGATTTTCTACCACAATTATGTAAGAGTATTATATACTTGGGGCGGGGAGAGGGTGAGCTAAAGGAAAGTAAGTGAAATCAATGTTTTTAAGTATCAAACTATGCCTTCATATAGTCAGAAAATTCCTAGAAAATTGCAAATGCTCTAGAAGCTGACTTCCTTCGCTCAGATCCTTATTTTACTTTTTTTTTTTTTTAATGTTTATTTTTGGAAAGATAGAGAAAATGAATGGGGAAGGGGCAGAGAAAGAGGAAGACACAGAATCCGAGGCAGGCTCCAAGCTCTGAACTGTCAGCACAGAGCCCGATGCGGGGCTTGAACTCACGAACTGTGAGAACATGGCCTGAGCCAAAGTTGGATGCTTAATTGACTTAGACATCCAGGTGCCCCCTTATTTTATTTCTTCAGAATGGTTCACACTGTACCCAACAATCATCAGATCTATAATTATTGTTTGAAAATGGCCAAGCCAAAGACAACTAATGTACAGAATTGGGTTCTCTGGCTAAGACTAGAAAAGCTCTATTACATAGCATGCTTCTTTTTCCATAGGGAATAAAATACCTCTTAAACTTATAGAAACACCTACGTATCAACTGGGTAAATAAAAATCCACTTGTCTGAGAAAATACATGTTAGATAAGAATTCAGGAATAATCTGGAATTTTGCAACTGCTTTTAAAACTGTTTACATGTAGGAGCTGGAGGACTGTTTCATTTTTCTCCAAGAACAGATGCTGCTAAAACTACCACTAAACGGAGGTTTATTGTTTAATGATAGTTTCTTCACTAAAATGTGACTGAATAGTTAATTCTAAGTTATTCTTAAAAACTATGAACTTTAAAAACCACACTAATTGCAATGTACCACAACTCCGTGACCATATAGTAGGCACTCATCTACTTGAATTAATTAAAGGAATTGCTAGCAGGCAACTAGCCCTTTCAACTCCTTCAAGGACAATAAGCACGGATTCCAGCAACATTCTGGTAAGAGGATTTATTTTAGAAGATATTCATTGTATAATCCTCACCAGCTGTTACATCTTTAGCTCTCAGCTATCCCTTGGCATTACTAGTCTCTCCAGTTTTTCTCTCTCTTCTGAGAGGTAGGAAAGGAAGCTATTATTTTTCAGATTCTAAGACATCTCCTTTTTAATATCTGTAATCAGGATGCATCTTACAACTGGTGGTACGTCACAGATGAGCTAGAAACATTTTTTTCTCCATGGCACATGAAATGGTATTTTGTTGTATTTAACTGAATTGGTTCCATTAATTTTATCATATGTCTTACTAGTGGGGACTGACAGCTGTTATACATTTTCAGTAAATAACCAACTAGAACTCCTTCAAAGATGGTGAGAGGAACAGTATTCATGAAAGGATGGGAAAAAGGGGTCATAAGGAAGGCAAGTACGAGTACTATGTATACTTCCCAATGAGGAGCCTGGAACCCTGGAACAAGGGAGGTGGGGAGAGGAAGGGCGGAGTCTCCGAAGACAGAGGAACAGACCAGGTTTATTCTATGAAAGTGAGCAGTGATTTATTTAACATCTTTATTACCCAAAGATTCCTCTAAGGTCTAGGTTGCTGTACATAGTGACTGGTATCTCAGGGTAAGGAGGACCTGAGAAGAGTTTGACCCCAGGCTGCCATGATCATGAAAATAATTGGGGCTATACAATTTGCTCCAATTGTGGTACACTGCAAAGAAAGCAAAATGGGGTCCTTGATCCTGCCTGCTAGGCTGAAAAATGGCAACAACTACTCTGCATGTTCCACAGGCTACTTTCTGAAACCAGTGACATACAGCAGACAGTTCTGGAAACTGCAAGCAGCATAGTACCGCAGAGTCTAGTCTCTGACTGAAGAGATTACAACTAGGGAAAAGCCTTGAGAAGGGGAGAGATAACCAAAGATATCAAGGTGAACAGTAGCCGAAGAGTTAATATTGCCAAATTCTCACCCCAAAGAGGCCTTTTTGGTAAATTAAGACAGAATATCAGCACCAGAACACGCTGTACTTAAAACTCTCACTTCATAGGGGCACCTGGGTGGCTCAGTCGGTTAAGTGTCCGACTTCGGCCCAGGTCATGATCTCACAGTTTGCAAGTTCGAGCCCCATGTCAGGCTCTACGCTGACAGCTTGGAGCCTGGAGCCTGCTTCAGATTCTGTGTCTCCCTCTCTCTCTCTGCACCTCCCCAGTTCATATGCGCACTCTGTCTCTGTCAAAAATAAATAAACTTTAAAAAAAACCCAAAAAAACAAAAAACTCTCACTTCATAGACCTGTGGTCTACAGTTAAGAATCCCATCAGTAAACAACTGAACATACATACCCAAATTATATACACAAATTACTGTAATTCATTCTAAAATACACTAACAAATTTTAAATGAGAAAAGCAAAATGCAGTTATTTTCCTTGATGCACATCCCATTTTGAAGGCCAATTATAGATGAAAAAACTGAGGCTCTAAGTAAGAGATATAAATTTTTAGCCAAATTCAGTGGCCAAGCCACAATTCCTAATCTAGGGCTCTATTTTTTTTTTTTTATTTTATTTTTTAATATATGAAATTTACTGTCAAATTGGTTTCCATACAACACCCAGTGCTCATCCCAAAAGGTGCCCTCCTCAATACCCATCACCCACCCTGCCCTCCCTCCCACCCCCCATCAACCCTCAGTTTGTTCTCAGTTTTTAACAGTCTCTAATGCTTTGGCTCTCTCCCACTCTAACCTCTTTTTTTTTTTTTTTTTTTTTTTCCTTCCCCTCCCCCATGGGTTTCTGTTATGTTTCTCAGGATCCACATAAGAGTGAAACCATATGGTATCTGTCTTTCTCTGTATGGCTTATTTCACTTAGCATCACACTCTCCAGTTCCATCCATGTTGCTACAAAAGGCCATATTTCATTTTTTCTCATTGCCACGTAGTATTCCATTGTGTATATAAACCACAATTTCTTTATCCATTCATCAGTTGATGGACATTTAGGCTCTTTCCATAATTTGGCTATTGTTGAGAGTGCCGCTATAAACATTGGGGTACAGGTGCCCCTATGCATCAGTACTCCTGTATCCCTTGGATAAATTCCTAGCAGTGCTATTGCTGGGTCATAGGGTAGGTCTATTTTTAATTTTCTGAGGAACCTCCACACTGCTTTCCAGAGCGGCTGCACCAATTTGCATTCCCACCAACAGTGCAAGAGGGTTCCTGTTTCTCCACATCCTCTCCAGCATCTATAGTCTCCTGATTTCTTCATTTTGGCCACTCTGACTGGCGTGAGGTGGTATCTGAGTGTGGTTTTGATTTGTATTTCCCTGATAAGGAGCGACGTTGAACATCTTTTCATGTGCCTGTTGGCCATCCGGATGTCTTCTTTAGAGAAGTGTCTATTCATGTTTTCTGCCCATTTCTTCACTGGGTTATTTGTTTTTCGGGTGTGGAGTTTGATGAGCTCTTTATAGATTTTGGATACTAGTCTAGGGCTCTATTATACACAGACATAGGTAGCCAATAGGATTTCTTTTGACCTTGGTCACTCTAGGATTTCAGATCAAAGGGCTCTTTATCTAGGAAACAGCAGGTTGGTCCCCAGAAGCCAGTGAATAGGACAGGATGTGAGGTAATCCTAGGCCTGAGGCAGCACTGCACGTTGCCTAAAGGCATGGATAAAGGAATCCAGCTGAACTGACTGTCCTACTTATAACTTAGGGAAGAGGCCCCTAACCTCTCAGCCTCAGTTTTCTCTTCTGGAAGATAGGGCTAATAAAATCTACCTTAAACAGTTGAGTGTGATGAAATGAGAAAGCACAATTAAATGCAGCAGTCACACGGTGAAAACCCATAAATGAAAACTATGGGAGAAAGGGAACAGCCTTCTCCAGTCTGAATCCTACATATGCCACTTAGTAGAGCTTTGTGGTCTGAAGCATTTCATCTCCTTCACCTCAGCTTCATTTGTAAAATGAAGATAAATACCTCATATACCTTACAAAAGTTGTAGTGAGGCTTAAACAAAATACCACACGTGCCTAGTATGCAGAAGCTCACATAATGGTTCCCTCCTTACCCTTTGAGAAATAGAACTGCTTAAGGTCTTTGTATCTCCATTTACAGCGAGTGTCACTTGCCTCCTCCCTACTCAGTCAACTCTTGAACAAGCTCGACACCGCTGATTTAAGACTGCTGCTGGCTCAACACCTACCTTTACCAAAAAGGAGGCAATGGATTACATCAATGAAAATAATGAAGTAAGGACCTTGAAAAATTCTCCCCTTCACAAAACAATGAAAAATTGGCAAAAAGCTGTCAGAAGCAACTTTTTCACAGTTCTGGAAACTAGCTAAAAGCTTGCAGCAACTCGACATTTAAGGAAAATGGCTGAATCTCAAGAAGAACAGCAACTCTGGGGCACTTTAGCTTGCCCTGGTCCCATCCTCCACTTTCCAGCTATACGTTGAAGCTATAAGCTATGAAAACAATCCACATTTCTCGTACAGCTTAGCAAGCACTAGAGATGGTACAATGGAGCTGGAACTCTTTCAAAGCGTCATTCCCAAAGAACTATTATTTGATGTTATAATATTTCCCTGCAAAGCCCCACTTGCAAGGCTGTCTATATTTGACTTGACTGAGAGCTCAAGTACACAATTCCTTTTTCCAGGGGGCACTTGTCAAAAACAATTACAGGCAAGTGTTTTAAGTCCATGGCTACCTGCAGTGGGGGATAATATTTGGAGTAAACAAGAGACCAAACAAAAATCTTAAAAGGAAAAGCTGAGGAATGAGATGTCCATAGGAGCTTATAAAACCTCAATATATTCCTGGGATCTTGTACACCACAAGCCTAACAAGAAAATAACATAGATGATCCTAACAATAGAATCCCAAAATATATGAAGTAAAAACTGAACTCAAGAGAAATAAACAGTTTAACAATAATAGTCGGAGACTTCAATACCTTATTTGCAATAAGAGAGGAGATCATTGGCAAGGAAACAGAAGACTTGAACAAAGCTATAAACCAGCTATGCCTAACAGACATCTATAAAACACTCAACACAAGACAATACATTCTTTTCAAGAGCACATGTAACATTATCCAGGATAGACCATATGTTCAGCCACAAACAAGTCTCAATAATTTTTTTTCTTTTAAAGTTTTATTGATTTATTTGGGGAGGTGGTGCAGAGAGAGGGAGAGATATTCCCAAGAATCTGTCGGTGCTGAGCCTGACAACAGCGGAGAGCCTGAAGTGGGGCTTGATATCACAAACCATGAGATCATGACCTGAGCCAAAATCAAGAACTGGATGTTTAACCGACTGAGCCACCTCAAAAAATTTTTAAAACACTGAAATTATACAATTACATTCTCTGATCACAATGAACTGAAATTACAAATCAACAAGACATAGGGAAAGTCACAAAGATGCAGACATTAACACACTCCTAAATAACCAATGGTCCAAAGAAGAAATCGTAAGGGAAATCAGAAAATACTTTGAGATGAATGAAAACAAAAATATAGCAGGGACTGAATTATGTTCAGTGGGTTAAGCAACCAACTCTTGATTTTGGCTCAGGTCATGATCTCGCACTTTGAGCACAGAGCCTGCTTGAGATTCTCCCTCTTTCTCTGCCCCTCCCCTGCTCACACTCTGTCTCTCTCAAAGTAGACTTAAAAATTAAAATATAAATAAATAAAAATAGGCAAAGGACTGGAATAGACATTTATCCAAATATAATGTTCAAATAGCCAACAAGCATATGAAGAGATGTGCAACATCATTAACGATTACAGAAATACAAATCAAAACCACAATGTGTTACTTCACCCACCCATTAGGATGGCTGCTATCAAAAAAACAGAAAAGGAAATAGTGCTGGTGAGGATGTGGAGAAATTAGAACTCTTATGCACTGTTGGTGGGATTATAAAGTGGTGCAACCACTATGGAAAACAGTATGGAACTTCCTCAAAAATATTAAAAATAGAACTACCATATAATGCAGCAATTCCACTTCTGGGTATATATCCCAAAGAACTGAAAACAGGGTCTCAAAGAGGTATTTGCACATCCATCTCCACAGTAGCACTATTCACAATAGCCAAGAGGTAGAAGAAACCTAAATGTCTATCAATGAGTGAATGCATAAACAAAATGTGATATATACACACAATGGAATAAAGATATACACCCAATAGCCATAAAAAGGAAGGAAATCTTATCACACACTACAACATGGATGAACTCTGAGGGCATGCTAAGTGAAATAAGCCAGTCAAAAAAGATAAATACTGTTTGATTCTACTTAAATAAGGTATATAATCAAATTTGTAAAAACAGAGTGGCATGATGGTTACCAGGGACTGCGGTGTGGGGGGGGGGGGGGTGCAAAGTTGTGTAATTAGCATAGAGTTTCAGTTTTACAAGACAAAACAGAGTTCTACAAATGTTTCATAACAATGTAAACATACCTAACACTATTGAATTGTACACTTAAAAATGGCTAACATGGGGGTGCCTGGGTGCCTCAGTCAATAAAGCATCTGACTTTTCAGAGCCTGTTTCAGATTCTGTATCTCCCCCCTTCTCTGCCCCTCCCATGCTCATGCTATCAATAAATGTTTAAAAAAAAAATGGCTAACATGGTATATTTTGTTTTTACCACAATTTAAAAGTTAGAGTACCATATGACCCTATGATTCCACTCAAGGTATATTAGCAAAAGAAATGACAACATGTCTACATGAAAATGTATACACAAAAATCCACAGCATTATAATAACGAAAAAATGGAAATAACTCAAACGTCCATCAACAGATAAATAAACAACATAATGGAATATTCAGCCACAAGAAGAAATGAAGGACTGATACATCATGCCACAACATGGGTGAACCTTGAAAACATTACACTAAGTGAACAAAGCAGACACAAAAGGCCACATATGTGATTCCATTAATATGAAATGTCCAGAACAGGCAAATCCATAGAGAAAGAAAATAAATTAGTGTCTGCCTAGGGCTGAGGGGAGGAGGGGAATGGGGAGTGACTGCTAATAGGTATGGAGTTTCTTTTTGGGATGACAATGTCCTGGGATGATGACAGTTGCACAATACTGTGAATACAATAAGAACCACTCAAGTGGTTCTGCATACTTTTATGTGGCAAATTATAAGATATGTGAATAATATCTTGATTAAAAGAAATATATACTAATTTGGGAATCCTGCTTGGTTCAATAATCTCAGTCCATTTTCCTCCTTAGCCCAACGAAGGTAGTACAACCTTTTTTTTCTCTTTTCCTAAAAAAGGACCCACTATCCCACTTGGGGTTCAGTAGCTAAGTACAGGATCCCCTCTGCTGATGAGGTGGGCCAGCTCACCACTCCACAGCTTCTCTATCTGAAGGAAGCTAAACCTGGCCAGTCCAGACACTGACTCGTATATACAACCATGACAACCAAAGAACTGAGCTCAAGTGGCCCCTACCTCAGGTTCCCTAGGAACCAGGACTATAGGCACAGGGATCATCCTGTTGGCTTCACACAGTGACTACAATTTCTCTTCCTGGGCAGTATGGACAAAACCAGTTAAGGACTGGTCCCACAGCTTTCTAGAGTCAAGAGAAAATCCAGAAAGACTACCCATCTTCAATCCTCCTGCCGGGAGACAAATAGAAACTGATAGGGGTAGATGAAAAGAATAGGGCAAATCCACAATAAGGGAGACAAAGACCTTTACAAACTAACCACAAAAGGGGTTATTTCTCTGCACCCTCCCTGCAGATGAGAATATGTAACCTCCTCTGTGAGCAACTTTTAGAAATAAAGGACTTATTTAAACTCTGTATGTTAATGGAGGATGTTTACATTGGTATACAACTTCAAGACAACTTTGACATCCAGCAAATCTATTTCCAGTAACTCATCCTAAAAATTAACTTGCAAAAGAGTACAAATATCTCTATATAAGGATATTCACTGCAGTGAATATAGAAGACTATAACCTATTGAAATATCCATTAATAAAAGACTTGCTACATAATATTCATTTCCATGAGTTACTACAACGTTATTAAAAAAGAACATTCTGAGCCCAAGGTGCTGGTAATTTCCATTTCTTGATCGGGTGCTAATTACACGGATGTACTCAGTTTGTGAAAATTAGTTGTACCTCTGAAATGTGCATGTTTTTCTATGCACATTATACCTCAATAAAATATAAAGAAGCAATAGACCTACTTGTATTGATACAATGTCCTTTAAAATATCAAGGGAATAAAAAAAAATAGGTGCAGAGAAGTATAAATGCCTATTTAGAAATAGATGCTTGGGGCGCCTGGGTGACTCAGTCGGTTAAGTGTCTGACTTCGGCTCAGGTCATCTCACGGTTTGTGGATCTGAGCTCTGCGTTGGGCTCTGTGCTGACAGCTCAGAGCCTGGAGCCTGCTTCAGATTCTATGTCGCTCTCTGACTCTCCCCCGCTTGTGCTCTACCTCTCAAAAATGAATGTTAAAAAGAAAAAAATTAAAAAAAAAATAGATGCTTTAATAGAACATACAAGTTTAACTAAAAAGGAGTGGTTGTTATGGGGACAGAAACTGCATCACTGGAAGTCTACAGTGAGAAAGACTTATTTTTCACTTGATATATTCTTTACCACTATTTCAATCTGTTTGCATGCACATTTATTCATTTTACAATGGCAAAGACTAATCTAAGTAGCCAAAAAAGGGCTCCCTTTTATCCCAGCCATCCTATGCCAGCCTGCCATTTCGGGACAATTTGCTGCAATTTGGGCTGTCAATAAACACCCAAATACCTGGGATGGGAGTAGGCAGTGTGGGTCACCAGAAAGGTAATTTAGTGATGATCTGCTATAGTTGAAAGTGAAAAGACGTAATCAAAAGTCTATTATTTAAACTAAGAAGGAGTGTGTTCCCCATCTCCAGCTAAAACTGTGTGATATCAGACAAGTTATTTAACCTCTCTGAGCCTCAGTTACCCATTCTGAACAATAAGGACACCACTAACAGGGCTCTTTCAATGAAGACTAATAATAAGGATAACAGTATGTATGTAAAGTACCTATCCTAGTACTTGAAGCCTAACTGGCACTCAACCATTAGTTTTTTCTTTACCCTATAAAAATAACTTGTCTGAAGACTGAGAAACCACGAGTTTCAGGAAAAACAGTGACAAATTAAAAGGTTAAGATTAACTAGAAGACCAAGTAAACACTGCCTTATGAACAACTTCAGGAACAGGGAAGCAGACCTTAGTCTAGGAAGTATAGCTCAAAATCTTTGAAAGGTATAAGGGGAAAGAAAATTGAAACTAAAAAATAAAGTAATCCTGGTAGAAGCAGAAAGCAAAGGAAAAACAGACTTTAGGGGCACCTGGGTAGCTCAGTAGGTTAAGTGTCTGAATTTGGCTCAGGTCATGATCTCATGGCTCATGAGTTTAAGTCCCACATCAGGCTCTCTACCATCAGCACAGAGCCTGCTTAGGATCCTCTGTCTCCCTTTATACTCTGCCCCTCTCCTGCTTGTGCACGCGCACGCTCTCTCTCTCTCTCAAAAATAAACAAATGTTAAAAAAAAAAAAAAATAGACTCTAGAAGTTGGGGCAGAAGGGTCAAGGCCCTGGGGTAGCAGTGCCTAAACTTTGGAGCTGACAATAGATATGGATGGGCATTGTTTTCTCCAGTCTTCTCTTCCCATCCTCCTCCTTCCTGTCTCCTCCTTCATCAGATACAATAATTTGGTAGGTTCTTCTCTCTCAGCTTTACCAAATAGTAAAGTAAGCATTCTGCTGGGTTAACAGGAAAACCAGGCAAGTGTCTGAAAACTAGAAAGGTAGAGGAAATCCTCTCCTTAGAGGTTGCCTAGGGACTTCAAGTACAGGTTTAAAAGCCTTGCAGATCAACGCAACAGAACAGGAGAAGAGCTTAAGTGTAAAAGCATCAGGCACAAGTCTAACCTGAAGAATGCTATCTGATGCACCTACAAATACGAAGTGAACATATAAAAACTGTTCAAAGAAATGTGAAGTTTGGGGAGAGATTTCTGTGTAGTAATTAAGATTAATACCAAAAATTAAAAAAAAAAAAAATCCCCAAAATAACCAAACAAGGAGGAAAAACAAGGAGCAAGACCAGTTCTCTAGCACACTTGAAAAAGGGATTCCCAGGGACAGGTTGAGATTGAGTCAAAACCAGGGATTCCAAACTGGACATCATCAACTCTAAGGCAGGGAGGTTTTTCACCTCATCACTGGACTCTACCTTAACAATAAATTACAGGTATCCTTTATGATTTGTTCTTATCTAAACCTAGGAACCAAAGAGATATGGGTAAATCTGAGATACCCCTTGCTATCTCAAGCTCGGGAACCAAACATTTCCTATGCCTCAACTATGTGCCTGGACTTCCTATATCCAAAATCTTGCCATCCAAATTCAGGAGCTCATTAGATTCAGACAGCAAGGAGTCCTTATGTAAAATGTTCAATGTAACAATCAGACATCCTTAACTTACCAGAGCTTTCATGTTGCCACTACCGAGGAGTGAATACTACAAAGCAAAGAAACACACTGGTCTCAAAGAGCTTTGAAAGGACTTTTCAAGTTCTTTCAAAATTCAAAAAGGAAAACAAAACAACAACAACAGAAAGCATGTGCTATCCAAGAAAGAGAGTGGTACAGAGTCAATATGTCACCCCATAAATCAATCCTCAAATAAAATAGGAGCTAAGCCAACCTCATTTAGGATCAGCCCAAAGGAAGCAACTGGGAGAGCTAAGCAAGGTAAGCTAGATGAATGGACACTTCTGAAGAAACAAGACGTAACTGTAATCGTGAGAATAGCACATAAACATGAGACTCTTAGTATATAGTTAACTTATTAAACATTACTAACAAATGTTGTATAGCTAGACTCACTGCTACCAAAATAATTATTTCCTACAACAGAAGTCTGAGGTGACGCTGAATGGATCAAAGAGCATTTCCTCAGCTTTTAAAGTCACTTAGATAACTTCACAATAAGGATTTGGCATGACTGCTCACGTTTATGTGGTTCAAAATACTTTACATACAAGCTGCTAGTTAGATTAAAAACATCTGTCTATTCCTACTGCTACATCCTATGTGCCAAATAAATTATTAGACTAAAAGAAAAGAAAAAAGCTAGGGGAAATTCTGATTTTCAGTTATCTCCAAATACCAATTTCTTTGAATACGCTATGCACTGGCATGAGAAATATTTTATTTTTTTTAATGTTTATTTTGAGAGAGCACATGCGCGAGCAGGGGATGGGCAGAGAAAAGGGGAGAGAGAATTCCAAGCAGGCTCCACACTGTCAGCACACAGCCCAACATGGGCTCAATGAACCGCTAGATCACAACCTGAGCCAGAACCAAGAGTCAGATGCTTAACCAACTGAGCAACCAGGCAGGCACCCCTGGCATGAGAAATATTTTAAATTCTGACCCCAAGTTTCTTCAAATATTTAATGGCATAAAATCTGAAAATGTCAAAGGAAATCAAAACTTTGCTATCCCAAGGAAATACTGTTAATTTTGGTTACTTTCAGAGAACAAGCAAACAAACCAAAACTCTCCTGTTAATCCCAATGGAAAGAGATGTATTAGTATAGAGCTATCTTGAAAGGTATCATATTTATTAAACCTCACTGACTAATCAATTCTACAGTATGGCAATATACTTTTGAAAAATATCAATCCTTTGATTCAAGAGTCCATTTAACATTCATTCACTTAACAGATTTTCATCAAGTGCCCTTACTGTGTGTGCAAGACATGTGCTAGTTGCTACAAAAAGTGAAAAAAAAAAAAAAAAAAAATCTCACCGTTGTCCTTTAGGATGCTGCATGCACAATTACTAAGGCAGGCTGTGTTATAAATGATTAAAAAGTGCAATGAGTTCAAAAAAATGAAAGCACTTCTGTTACCAGCAAGACTCCCTGAACTCAGGAAACTCCCAGAAGCTTCTGCCTAATGGTCACTTTCATCTTTTAGATACTAACGAACTGCTGTAACAGGAGAAGAAACATGTGAGGGGAAGCCTGTACAGACAAATCACAAAGTGCCTTCTCAATATTCATCTCAAGCCCTGATGAAAGGAGCCTGCTTACCCCTGTCAGAGAGTCATGGCTTTGGAAATTATTCCCCATGGTCTCCTTATTTGTACAAATAAGGATAACCTTGTGAGGCAACTCCACCTGTGTAGTCGGTCTATAGCTCAGCAAGGAGCAGACCCACTTCAGTCCAGTAACATTTCCTATGAGAAGAAATGTCTGAAGCATAAGCTTAAAAAACCAGCTCAGGTTCCAACAAGGAGACAGAAAAAGTAAACCTTCCAGACAGAGGAAAGAGTCCAAAGGAAGAAAATAAGCACCTTTTCTCCACTTAGGTAGGTAAAAAAATTGAGTACCATTAAGACTAACTGTATTTGAGAAAAAGCAGTATTTTGCTATTTTTCTAGGAAGATTTTTTTTCCTATCCGTACAATTGTTAAACTTTCAAATCCATTTCCCCAAATTTCTCAAGTAACTAAGTCCATAAAATATTGTGTAAGTGTTACTTTGAAAAGCCAGCTTTGTCTGTCATAAAGATTTACAAAGAACAAAAATTAAATTATCATGGTGACATGCATGGCATGCTTATATTTATTCAAAGAGGATTTTATAAACAGCATGGTAAAGAGAAAATCAGCTTCAGAATGAGACAGACCTGGGTTTTGCAACTTAGCTCTACTACTTACTAGCAGTGTGACCTTTGGAAAAGTTCCTTCTCTGAAAGCCATTCCTTACTGGTAAAAAGGGAGATAACTACCCGGTAAACAACCCTGTGAGGTAGGGAGAGAATGTGTATAAAGCATTCTGCATAAAGAAGGTGCTTAATCAATATCCCCTTTAATTTCTTTAATAGGGAAGTAATAAATACAACCTATTACACAAGCTAGGATTCTACAACAAAGATAGATTATTTGATCAGTGTCATACTACGTCAAAATTAGAAAGCAATTGACCCACAGCATCACATATACCATTATGCCACACTACTTGTTATACTATTACATTAGCCTGAAGGTACAGAGACTCTGTCTTCTAAACCACTGGTGAGCAGAGTACAAAAGCCATTGACTGTGACATACTGTACCTTTTGGTTTGATTTCTCTTCCCTTGAATGGCTAAAACGTGTAAGCTAACACAAACCTGTCACAGTCCGCTGGCCATCACTTAGGTTATTCCACCACTTGTTAATCTAAAACAGAAGGAAAATTGCCTATCACCATATGGTAAATACTTTCAGGCTAGGAAAATGAAAAGCCAGAGAGAAAAAGCTTTGTGCATAAAAAGATTCCTCATGTGTAAAAATACCCATAAACAGGGATGCCTGGGTGGCTTAGTCGGTTAAGAGTCGACTTCAGCTCAGGTCACGATCTCATAGTTCCTGAGTTCAGCCCCATGTCAGGCTCTATGCTGACAGCTCAGAGTCTGGAGCCAGGAGCCTGCTTCAGATTCTGTGTTTCCCTCTCTCTCTTCCCCATCCCTGCTTGCACGGTCTCTCAAAAATGAATAAACGTTAGGAAAATATTTTAAACTTACCAATAAACAGACATAATAAATATGTGGCAAAACAGAAAAGCAGGTGCTTTATAGCTAGCTCACATTCTCTACAGAGCGACTGTCTAGCTCTGGGACATCAGACAAATTACTCCTAAACTTGTTATCTGACATATGAAATGCAGACAGTAAATAGACCAGTGGCAGTACTGCTGTGAGAACTATCAATAACATAAAGCACCTAGCACACTATCAGATGTAATAGGTATCAAATTTAAGTGATTATTCACCAAGGTCCAATCTAGTTGTAGAATCCTAACCAAGAATATTTTCTAAAATTACCTTTTAAGGTATGATAATTTGAGGTTTAGAAAAAAAAGACACACATCAAAATAAGCCTAGGATTTGCTTTACAGTAATCAGTGGTGGGGAGAGAAGGGAAACAAAGTTGGCCTTGTGTCAATAATCACTGAGGATGGATGACAGGGGTTCATTATATTTTTCTTTATTAAATCTGTTTGAAATTTTTCCATGACTAAAGTTTTAAAGTAAAAAATATATCTTTTTTAAGTTTATTTATTTGAGAGAGAGAGAGAGAGGAGAAAAAAAAAAAAAAAAAAAAAAAACCACGCACAGAGAGGGGCAGAGATGGAGAGAGTCCCAAACAGGTTCCGCACTATCAGCACAGAACCCAACATGGGGCTCGATCTCACCAACCAGGAGATCATGATTGACCTGAGCTGAGATCAAGAATTGGATGCTTCATCAACTGAGCCATTCAGGTGCCCCTAAAAAACAAATTCTAACTATGAAATTGAACCATACTTTGTATACCAATACAGAAAGAAATCCAACGTTAAAAAAAAAAAAAAAAGTTACAGATCAGTATGTATATTGATGCATATACAATGATTCCATTTTTGTATTTATAATTCAATTGTGTATGAGCTTTCAGACCTTACTCCCTACAATATATAGTGGTGTGGCAGGGGTTCCCAGGGCTTTTGCTCCCCATGTTATATTTATGTATTGTTTTAATTTTCTTTAATGGGCATGGATTTTATATTTTATAACCTATCATTTGTTTACCTAGTATAAACAAATCCATCTTTGGAAAAGATTATGTATATTGCTTGTGTCACTTTTCACCATTCTAAAGAACCAACTGGGCCATCAAAACTTTATAATACAGCCATGTGCTGGAAACCCATAGCATTCTAAGGAATCCAAGATTATGGAACAGGTCAGTGTGATTACCTCCTCAAACATATTGTACTGAATAAATCACTGTTAACTATTGTAGCTTTCACCTGCAAATATTACACCCACTGTCCTTCTGACACCAAGCCTCTCTAAAACAGGTATGGCTCATGCTACTTGCATGTCTATGGGGAAACGAAGAATGAATACTTCTTTGTACTTTGAAGAACGCTGAATTATCATTAGGAGAAAATTAAGCGGACATCAACCTTCTCTCCCAAGTAGAGAGGCATGTGTCACACACAAAAAAACCAAAGGTACTTGAAAACCAAATGAACCTGGATCCACATATTAACTTAAGGCCTCAGTGCTCAATAAGTATTGTCAAATGACATAAATATATTTTATTTGAAAGGCAATATTTGTAAAACAAAAAAACAGTTAAGAAATTGAAAGAGGGTCACCAACTTACATGTGAAATAATGAAAAGTTCTAAAAGCTCTGTATTTGTACCCTTTTCTTGCATCCTCATGCCCTGAGCAGTTAGAAATAGAGGGTATTTATCAAAGGTATGTAAACATGTCACCAAGCTTTTTAAAATCCACATAATAGGGGTGCCTAGCTGGTGTGGTCAGTAGAGCATATGACTCTTGATCTCAGGGCTGTAAGTATGAGCCCCACACTGGGTGTAGAGATTACTTAAAAATAAAATCTACATACTATTTCTGTACCTGAAGCATAAATGTTTTGAAAAACTGCCTATGATTCTAATATGGACTCTAAAATAATCCAGCAAGGTGATACAAAACAGTAGCCCTTCAACTTTAGTAGGGCTGAGAGAGACACCACAACATTAATTTTTAGCAACTTGATTTTTGATACATGTGGGTAGAGGTACAAACTTCCTGGAACACTGTCAAGTACAATACTGCCAGACATACAAAGCATAAGTAAATACTCACCACAATGAAATGACTCTAAAGAAGAATATTAAATTCACTAACTACATATTTGCTGATCTAAAGGTCGTCAGTCACTAAAAACACTTCACAAATAACCAGACTTCAAAATTTATGATCAACTAGAAGAAAGCCATGTTTATCTTTACCTCCTTTCTGAAGTCTCCCTCCTTCTGTGGTCTTATGCTATCCAACCAATCAGCTTTTATACCATCAAAATAACTCTGGACCCTGGATTTCAGTGATTCATATTGCCAAATGGCAGCTGATCCAAATGCACAGCCTGTAAACTACATAAAATTAATATATCACAAAATAAATTCAAAAGAGAAATAGACCTACACATAGTTCCAAGGAAAATATTTCATTTTCATTGCTTCTTACAAAGCAACAGAAGGAACAGGAACATCTGGCACAGTAAAACCTATTAGGTGAAAAGAATATTTAACTGTTCCCACATTTTATTAACTCCACAGTACCCTGGAGCCTGTTTACAGCCAGAAATTTTCAAATAAAATTCAAAGTATCAACTTAGTATCACATGAAAAGTTACCCCAAATAAGAGGCCCATAAGTTTCTTCTCCAGGGCTTACATAAATGAACCAGATTCTAATAGTAATTATTAAATTCACATTCTCCTGTAATCATTCATGACCCCAGATACCCAGATCCTTTAAATCCCCCTCCACTTGCCTTTAAGATAGACCAAATAGGACAAACAGTACTTCAACACTACACCAGCAGCAAGTTAGGTGACTCCTAGTGACATGAGCACTTACCCCAACAGTGAAAAACAAGGGCTTTATAAGGGTCCTTATAGGATAGGGAGAAGGATAAAAGACTGTTTCTTCTACAGGAGGAATCAAAGCACTTCTCTTGTATGTTTCACCAGTTGTTCCAGTGTCTGATCTTCTAGGTTCAACCTTCCTGGGTGCTTTTCTGAATCCACATTTTTGCTGAATAAAAAAGTTAAACCTTTAAGGGGAAAATAAGAGATTACCAAGAGCACTGTCTTGGAAACATCAACCTCTATGAGCCTCACCCCTGGCCTGCCATCATCAACATCTTAGTTCATTCTCATTCTGTAGCTCCAAAGAAGCCAAGATGCCTACTCCCAGGTAGAATTCAAAGTCAAAACACTGAACCGTGCCTTTCTAGAAAAATATAGCAACTTTATTTATTTTTTATTTTTTTTAAATGTTTTTATTTATTTTTGAAGGAGAGAGAGAGGGACAGAGCATGAACGGGGGAAGAACAGAGAGAGAGGGAGACACAGAATCCGAAGCAGGCTCCAGACTCCAAGCTGTCAGCACAGAGCCCGAAATGGAGTCTGAACTCACGAACCGTGAGATCATGACCTGAACCGAAGTCGGACGCTCAACCGAGCCACCCAGGCTCACCCAGGTTTTGTTGTTTTGAGTCCTCATAGCTTGACCTCAAAATATTTGACACTATCGATGATACTTACCAGCTCTGCCTAGTTCCCGTAAGATTGCATTCCCTATTCTTCAAATTCACTTTCCTCATGGCTCTTTTTTCCTATCCCTTAGTGACAGATATTCTCAAAGGCTCCAATAGTTCCTCTACACACTCTCCATTCAACCGATACAAATCTCTTTTTTTTTTCTTTTGTAAAACTGTAACTTCTCCTAAGTAGACAACGTAGAATCCCCTTTCTGTTTGTTCCCATTGTACTCTAAACATACCATCTTTCCAGACTCAAAGCTCCTTGAAAGCAGAAATCGGAAAGGCCTTCCAAAACTTTGAAGAATAAATGTATTTCTGTGGCCTGGATGACTTGTAAGTAAACGATTCAAATATATTTCTTTAGTCTTAACTTCCATCTTCTATATTGTATTTCCAACCATATACTGAATATTTCCATTTGGATATGCTCCCAATTACTTTAAAACCAATGTATTAAAAGAAAACTCCACCTCTATAAACAGCTCCATTTTCTGACATCCTCAATCTTTTTCTTTTTAATTAATTTATTTAATTTACATCCAAGTTAGTGCAACATGTAGTGCAATAATGACTTCAACAGTAGATTCCTAATGCCCCTTACGCATTTAGACCATCCCCGTACCCACAGCCCCTCCAGCAACCCTCAGTTTGTTCTCTATATTTAAGAGTCTCTTATGTTTTGTCCCCCTCCCTGTTTTTATATTATTTTTGCTTCCCTTCCCTTATGTTCACCTGTTTTGTATCTTAAATTTCTCATATGAATGAAGTCATATGATATTTGTCTTCCTCTAATTTCACTTAGCATAATACTCTCTAGTTCCATCCACGTAGTTGCAAATGGCTGACATCCTCAATCTTTTGGAGAGACCACAGTTCTTTCAATCACTGAGGTTAAAAAATCTAGAGGTCATTTTGGAGTTCTCTCTCTCCTTTACTCTTTCCGTCCAATGAAAAACAAACTCTGTCAAATAAAAATATTTTTTTCATTCTTAGTCCCTCACCTCATGCCTGGATTACAGCAACAGCTTACTTAACTCCAAACATTTTATCTTAACGTATTGTTTTTTCTCCTACCACTTTTTCTCAAACATTCAACAGTTCCTCAAATGCCTCTTCAGAGGGCCAAAAATCTCTCCCCAGTTCCAATACAACTCCTTAGTTCATCCCTTCTGACTTGGAATACTCTACTATTTTCTAACAGGTCTCATTGCTTCTAATATTGTCCCACTCCAATTCATCCTCCACATTTTATTAAGCACAAATGTAATGTCATTCTCCTGCTCTAAACCCCACAATAATTTTCCATTCTTCCATCAAACTCAGCAGGGCTACTCCTCTGTCTGGTACCTCCCTTTGGTACCTTTATCTCCTCCTCCAGGAAGCCCAGAGTGGGGGTCTCCTTTGGACTCCTAGAGTCCCAAAGCAACCTGTATAGACTCTTTTACTTATGTCAACTATTGCCTCTACCACAACTGGACAATTTTGTATTCACTGTACCTCTATCACTAAGCCCAGTCCCTAACAAAGGTCAATAATTATATTAGAAGAAGGAGGTCAAGAATGATTGTTAGTTCTATTAAGAATAACTGAAAGGAAGATGGTAGTATTCACCAAGACAAGGGAAATCAGAAGCACCAAAATAGGAAACTGGAAGATAAAACATGAAAAATTCCATGTTGGGCAGTGTTCAAAATGCTTGTGGTCATGGCAGCTCTATTCTAATAGCCAAAGAACTGGAACTTCAATTTCCATCAAAAGGGGAAAGGATAAACTGTGGAATATTCATACAATGCAGTACTACTCAACAAAAAACTACTGATCACACATTATGGATCAATCTCAGGAACACTGTTGAGCAAAACAATGTTTATCTTTCAGTGATGGTTCCATAGGTGTATACATTTGCCACAATCCATGGGCCATACACTTAACACTTACACACATCAAGTATTGTTAGCATTGTAGGATACCTAGATGGTGTCTAGTAGGCATCTGGAAACAAATGAAACTCAGAAAAATGGCATAGTGACTATTATTACTATTACTTGCCTAGTATGCTCTTTGAAAAGTCTGAGTCCACTCCACAAATCAACTTCTCAGAAGTCACATTGTGAGGGTGGGCAATAGTGATAAAGTAATTTACCTCCAAATCTTTAATAACTCATAACTTATACTTCTAAATAAGTGCTATTCTTTTCAAGGAAATCTATTTTGAAAAGTGATGAACTTATTCAAACAAAGGCAATGTTGCCTTGACTGGCTCTGAACTTCCTTCAGAGCCCTGTTACCAGAATTATGAATATCTCTTAGCAAATACTGTTAAATAGCTAATCCCAAATCTATGTCTAGTTCTTTTTCTCTTGCCTTTTTCTGCAGAGACTAAAAAAGATAAGTATCTTCACTTTTCCAGCATCCTTTATGGCAGAAGGTGGCCATATTACAGAATTCTGACAAAATGAGAGACAAGAGTTTTTTAGGGGTTCCCCAGAGTGACTCAGTCGGTTAAGCATCTGACTCTTGGTTTCAGCTCAGGTCATGATCTCACAGTTTGTGGGTTGGAGCCCCATGTCAGGCTCTGTGCTGCTGGCATGGAGACTGCTTGGGATTCTCTCTCTTCCAATAACAAATAAATACACTTAAAAAACAAAAAAAGAATTTTTTAGGTACCTCTTGGGAAGATTTTGCTTATCTGATAAAAACTGGCATATCACCAAGGTCACACCCCTCCCCCCTTCTGTTTGCCTTGAATGGGGATGTAAATGCCTAGATTTGCGGCAGTCATCTTTTTTTTAATATTTGTTTATTTTTGAGAGAAGAAGAGACAGAGCGTGAATAGGGAAGGGACAGAGAAAGAGGGAGACACAGAATCCAAAGCAGGCTCCAGGCTCTGAGCTGTCAGCACAGAGCCCGATGTGAACTGTGAGATCATGACCTCAGCCGGAAGTCCGGTGCTTAACTGACTGAGCCACCCAGCTGCCCCGGGGCAGTCATCTTGAATGCCAAGAGATTCAAATACTGACATTTTTAACCCACTGAGCAGACAGTAGCCACTTACCTCCATCTACTTAAACTACTCCCCTCATTTATTTTTAATTTTTTTATGTTTTTATTTTTGAGAGAGAGAGAAAGAGAGAGAGACAGAGTGTGAGTGGGGGAGGGGCAGCGAGAGAGAGGGAGACACAAAATGTGAAGTAGGTTCCAGGCTTCAAGCTGTCAGCACAGGGCCTGACGCAGGGCTCAAACTCACGAACCATGAGATCATGACCTGAGTTGAAGTCGGATGCTTAACCAACTGAGCTACCTAGGCACCCCAAACTACCCCCCTCATTTAAACAATAAATTTACTTACAGTCAAATGTATTCATGACAACACCTTTAAAGTGGCAAATATTGGGGCGCCTGGGTGGCTCAGTTTGGTTAGCCTCCGACCTCAGCCCAGGTCATGATCTCATGGTTTGGGCCCCACGTCAGGCTCTGTGCTGACAGCTCAGAGCCCGGATCCTGCGTTCCCTCTCTCTCTGCCCCGCTCCTGCTCATGCTCTCTTTCTCAAAATAATAAAAACACTAAAAATATCTTTAGGTGGCAAATGTTAACACTCTACAATTGAATTTTTAAATTATTTTTTAATGTTTATGTTAGAGAAAGACAGAGAGAGAGAGAGAGAGAGAGAGAGAGAGAGAGAACAAGTGGGGGAGAGGCAAAGAGAGAGGGAGACAAAGAATCTGAAGCAGGCTCCCAGCTGTTAGCACAGAGCCTGACTTGGGATGGGAACTCACGAACTGTGAGATAATAGCCTGAGCCAAAGTCAGACACTTAACCAACTGAGCAACCCAGGTGCCTCTGGATTTAATTTTTATTAAACAATTCAAAGCAACACGGAGCTAGGTTAATAAATAAAGTAACATCACCACTTTGGCCCAAAAAACAAAAATGTGACATAAAGTAACAGGAATATGTTCCCTTTAAAGACCACAAGTTGTAACCCAGTGTTGTTTTCTGGCATTACTTTTTTTTATTAGACCAAGAAAGATGAAGAATGAGACTTCTTTGTATCTCTAATGGTATAATAATAGAAGAAACGTACTCAATCAGATCTAATGAAAGATTACTTCCACAGCTCATCGACTTATTTCAAATTCTGAAGTACAATGTTTGAAAAGGAACACAAACACACCAGGTCGGGAATCTAAACTTGAAGCAAACTCAGACCTTTTGCTGAGAATAATATTCACCTTAGAAATAAGTATGAGGCCAAGGACACCAAGAATACGTGACACAAGTTGGCTCCAGGGTTAAATTCAGATGCAGAGTACATATATTAAGAATACACACATGGCACAAAAACAGACACTCAGATCAATGGAACAGAATAGGCAACCCAGAAATAGACCCAGAAACATATGGCCAACTAATCTTTGACAAAGCAGGAAAGAATAGCCAATGGAATAAAGACAGTCTCTTCAGCAAATGGTGCTGAGAAAACTGGACAGCGACATGCAGAAAAATGAACCTGGACTACTTTCTTACACCATACACAGATACAAACTCAAAATGGATGAAAGACCTAAATGTAAGACAGAAAGCCACCAAAATCCTCGAGGAGAAAGCAGGTAGAAACCTCTTTGACCTGGGCTGCAGCAACTTCTTACTCAACACGTCTCTGGAGGCAAAGGAAACCAAAGCAAAAATGAACTATCGTGACTTCTTCAAAATAAAAAACTTCTGCACAGCGAAGGAAACGATCAGCAAAACTAAAAGGCAACCAACGGAATGGGAGAAGGTATTTGCAAATGACATATCAGATAAAGGGTTAGTATCCAAGATCTATAGAGAACTTATCAAACTCAACTCCCAAAAAACAAATAATCCAGTGAAGAAATGGGCAAAAGACATGAATAGACACTTCTCTAAAGAAGACATCCAGATGGCCAATCAACACATGAAAAAATACTCAACATCACTCATCAGGGAAATACAAAATCACAATGAGATACCACCTCACACCTGTCAGAATGGCTAACATTAACAACTCAGGCAACAACAGAGGTTGACAAGGATGTGGAGAGAGAAGATCTCTTTTGCACAGCTGGTGGGAATGCACACTGGTGCAGTCATTCTGCAAAAGTATGGAGGTTCCTCAAAAAATTACAAATAGCACTACCCTACCACCCGGCAATTGCACTACTAGATATTTATCCAAGGGATACAGGTATGCTGTTTCGAAGGGACCCATGAACCCCAATTTTATAGCAGTGCTATCAACAGTAGCCAAAGAATGGAAAGAGCCCAAATGTCCACCAATGGATAAATGGATAAAGAAGATGTGTGTGTATATACACATACACACACATAATGGAGTATTACTTGGCAGTCAAAAAGAATGAAATCTTGCTATTTGCAACTACGTGGATGGAACTAGAGGGTATTATGCTAAGCAAAATTAGTCAGAGAAAGACAAATATATGACTTCACTCATATGAGGACTTTAAGATACAAAACAGATGAACATAAGGGAAGGGAAGCAAAAATAATACAAAAACAGGGAGGGGGACAAAACCATAAGAGACTCTTAAACATGAAGAACTAATGGAGGGTTGCTGGAGGGGTTGAGGGCAGGGGGATAGGCTAAATGAGTAAGGGGCTTAAGGAATCTACTCCTGAGATCATTGTTGCACCATGTGCCAACTTGGATGTAAATTATAAAAAATAAATTATAGAAAGTAAAAAAAATAAATATATGTATCTTGAAGGTGAAACCAAAAAAAACAAAAAAAAAACAAAAAAATACACACACACAGAGGCTCCTGGCTGGCTCAGTCAGTGGAGCATGCAACTCAGGTTGTGAGTTTGAGCCTGACAACGAGTGTAGATTTAAAATCTTAAAAAAAAAAAAAAAAAAGTGTGTGTGTGTGTGTGTATGTATGTGTGTGTATATGTACACACACATATATATATAAAGAACATATTATTGGGAATTACAGTTAGACATACAGACCTTGTTGGACAGAATTAAGTACAATGTATTGGTTCACTGAACATCTATTCCTATTACCCAGCACATATTCATACACCACAGGGGCTGGAAACCTAAAAACTGTGTTTCCCAGGTATCCTTTCAGTTAGGTTCCAGATGTCCTTTTGATTAGTGTTATACCTATTCAATACCTGAAGTCAAAACTGAATAAGAAGGCAAGACATAAGGTATCAATTTGCAAGCGAAAATAATGGTGAAGGCAGCATAGTTCTTACTTAGGTCAGCAGATCCTGATTTGGCAGCAGCTTCCCCAGTCTTCTCGTTTATTGTTGCATAACAAACCACCCCAAAACTTAACTGTCCTGAAACCGTAATTATTTCTCAAGACTTTCTAAGTTAGCTGCCCTCAGGAGGGCAGTCCTTCTGGTCTCACCTATGGTCACTTACACAACCCGTCCTTTGAGCGCTCAACTGGAGCTGGGCAGTCTAATATGGCCTCACTCCCACACCTGGGGCCTGTATGGGCTATCGGCTGGCCATCTCTCACCAAATGGTCTCTCAGTAATCAAGCTAGTGGGGGCTTCTGTCATGGCAGTTGGGAGTGTTCTAAGAGGGAAAAGGTGAAAGCTGCAAGGCCTCTCAAGGCTCAGACTCTGGACCTTGTACATTATTTCTGCCACAAGCTACTGGTCAGAACAAACCACAAGACCAACCCAGCTTCAGGAAATAGAGAAATAGATAAGAGAAATGGATGAGAGGAGCTGTGAATTACTGCTGCCATGTTTTTTAATCTACC
Source organism: Panthera onca (assembly GCF_046562875.1). NCBI lineage: Eukaryota > Metazoa > Chordata > Mammalia > Carnivora > Felidae > Panthera > Panthera onca. Next base: position 83,422,810 of record NC_138347.1, on the reverse strand, counting down.
ATCAGTTGCGGCAGCGGCAGTGACGACTGAAAGCTTAGTCTCAGAACAGTAATTCTCAATCCCGGCTCCTGAAGAGCAGAACATGCCACCGTGGCATAAGGACTGTTTTGAGCTGAGTGCAGCTGAGAAGCAGATATAAGAAAAACTCTGCCCTGCCCCCATGTGCCTAAAAGTAGGATATAAATTTGTAAAGGTGTACCCACTATCCTCCACCAGGAAAAATAGAATCAAGAGACAACTCTAGACCCTTATGTGCCCAGAGAAGGCACCAGAAAAATCTAACAGCCTTATATCCATTAGCTCCCTCATATATTGCTTCCCCACAGTTTGCTGTCCTAAAAACTCAAAAGTCCTTGTCCTTTGTCTTCTCATTTCTCTAAAACTTTGTTGTTTTTCAAATGCTATATAAACCCAGATTCTAACTTTGTGTTATTCATCAGGGAGTGCCCCCACGTGTATGTGCAATGCACACGTTCACAAGCTTGTTTTTCTCTTGCGAATCCATCTTTTGTCAGTCTATACAGGGCCCTAGCCAATGAGCGTAAGATTGGTACAGGAAAAACAGCTTTTATTTCCCTATACTACACATAAGAATTGCCTAGTGAGCTCTTAAAAATACTGTACTATGGGGTGCCTGGGTGGCTCAGTCAGTTAAGCATCTGACTTCAGCTCAGGTCACGATCCCATGGTTTGTGAGTTCAAACCATGCATTGGGCTGTCAGCTCAGAGCCCCATTCGGATCCTGTCTCCCATTTTGCTTCTCCCCCCCCCACCCCCCTCCCACAAAAGTGCATACTCTCTTTCTCTCTCGAAAATATTTTAAAAAATACTGTACCATGGCTCCACTTCATACCAATTCGTCTCCAGAGGTGGCATGAAGGCATCACTAAAGAGCTACCCAGCTGATTCTCATGTGCAGCCAGGGTTAGGATTTACCACAGGTTTGGGAAAAACTTCAAGTATATATACAAATCACCTGGGGATCTTGTTAATATCAAATTCCAAATCAGTAAGCCTGGGGTGAGGAAAATAGCAGATTCTGCATTTCTAAACAAGCTTGCAAAAGGACAAACTTTGGCCTGTATGGTGGATTTGGCCCTCCAGCTAAGTTTTAAATTTTTAAACATTTTTTTTTAAAGTTTACTTATTTAGGGGGAGGGAGGGAGGGGGAGAGAGGGGGAGAGAGGGGGAGAGGGGGGGAGAAGGGGGGAGAGAGGGGGGAGAGAGGGGGGAGAGAGGGAGGGAGGGAGGGGAAGGGCACATGAGCGTGAAGGTAGGGGAAGAAAGGGAGAGAGAGAATCCCAAGCAAGACCCTCAGCTGTCAGTCCAGAGCCTGAGGTGGGGGGCCCTATGAACCATGAGATTATGACCTGAGCCGAAATCAAGAGTCTGACACTTAAAAGAATGAGCCACTCAGGTGGCCCAAGGAATTATTTAAAGGAAAAGAAAGAGTATGTGACAGAGACTATATGTGGCCTGGTCATTTTCTATCTGGCCTTTCACAAAATAATTTTGCCACCACGGTCCAAGATGCCTAAGCATGGTTCACAAACCACTTTTTTTTTTTTTAATTTTTTTTTATTTTTTTAATATATGAAATTTACTGTCAAATTGGTTTCCATACAACACCCAGTGCTCATCCCAAAAGGTGCCCTCCTCAATACCCATCACCCACCCTGCCCTCCCTCCCACCCCCCATCAACCCTCAGTTTGTTCTCAGTTTTTAACAGTCTCTTATGCTTTGGCTCTCTCCCACTCTAACCTTTTTTTTTTTTTTTTTCCTTCCCCTCCCCCATGGGTTTCTGTTATGTTTCTCAGGATCCACATAAGAGTGAAACCATATGGTATCTGTCTTTCTCTGTATGGCTTATTTCACTTAGCATCACACTCTCCAGTTCCATCCATGTTGCTACAAAAGGCCATATTTCATTTTTTCTCATTGCCACGTAGTATTCCATTGTGTATATAAACCACAATTTCTTTATCCATTCATCAGTTGATGGACATTTAGGCTCTTTCCATAATTTGGCTATTGTTGAGAGTGCCGCTATAAACATTGGGGTACAGGTGCCCCTATGCATCAGTACTCCTGTATCCCTTGGATAAATTCCTAGCAGTGCTATTGCTGGGTCATAGGGTAGGTCTATTTTTAATTTTCTGAGGAACCTCCACACTGCTTTCCAGAGCGGCTGCACCAATTTGCATTCCCACCAACAGTGCAAGAGGGTTCCTGTTTCTCCACATCCTCTCCAGCATCTATAGTCTCCTGATTTCTTCATTTTGGCCACTCTGACTGGCGTGAGGTGGTATCTGAGTGTGGTTTTGATTTGTATTTCCCTGATAAGGAGCGACGTTGAACATCTTTTCATGTGCCTGTTGGCCATCCGGATGTCTTCTTTAGAGAAGTGTCTATTCATGTTTTCTGCCCATTTCTTCACTGGGTTATTTGTTTTTCGGGTGTGGAGTTTGATGAGCTCTTTATAGATTTTGGATACTAGCCCTTTGTCCGATGTGTCATTTGCAAATATCTTTTCCCATTCCGTTGGTTGCCTTTTAGTTTTGTTGGTTGTTTCCTTTGCTGTGCAGAAGCTTTTTATCTTCATAAGGTCCCAGTAATTCACTTTTGCTTTTAATTCCCTTGCCTTTGGGGATGTGCCGAGTAAGAGATTGCTACGGCTGAGGTCAGAGAGGTCTTTTCCTGCTTTCTCCTCTAAGGTTTTGATGGTTTCCTGTCTCACATTCAGGTCCTTTATCCATTTTGAGTTTATTTTTGTGAATGGTGTGAGAAAGTGGTCTAGTTTCAACCTTCTGCATGTTGCTGTCCAGTTCTCCCAGCACCATTTGTTAAAGAGACTGTCTTTTTTCCATTGGATGTTCTTTCCTGCTTTGTCAAAGATGAGTTGGCCATACGTTTGTGGGTCTAGTTCTGGGGTTTCTATTCTATTCCATTGGTCTATGTGTCTGTTTTTATGCCAATACCATGCTGTCTTGATGATGACAGCTTTGTAGTAGAGGCTAAAGTCTGGGATTGTGATGCCTCCTGCTTTGGTCTTCTTCTTCAAAATTACTTTGGCTATTCGGGGCCTTTTGTGGTTCCATATGAATTTTAGGATTGCTTGTTCTAGTTTCGAGAAGAATGCTGGTGCAATTTTGATTGGGATTGCATTGAATGTGTAGATAGCTTTGGGTAGTATTGACATTTTGACAATATTTATTCTTCCAATCCATGAGCAGGGAATGTCTTTCCATTTCTTTATATCTTCTTCAATTACCTGCATAAGCTTTCTATAGTTTTCAGCATACAGATCTTTTACATCTTTGGTTAGATTTATTCCTAGGTATTTTATGCTTCTTGGTGCAATTGTGAATGGGATCAGTTTCTTCATTTGTCTTTCTGTTGCTTCATTGTTAGTGTATAAGAATGCAACTGATTTCTGCACATTGATTTTGTATCCTGCAACTTTGCTGAATTCATGTATCAGTTCTAGCAGACTTTTGGTGGAGTCTATCGGATTTTCCATGTATAATATCATGTCATCTGCAAAAAGCGAAAGCTTGACTTCATCTTTGCCAATTTTGATGCCTTTGATTTCCTTTTGTTGTCTGATTGCTGATGCTAGAACTTCCAGCACTATATTAAACAACAGCGGTGACAGTGGGCATCCCTGTCGTGTTCCTGATCTCAGGGAAAAAGCTCTCAGTTTTTCCCCGTTGAGGATGATGTTAGCTGTGGGCTTTTCATAAATGGCCTTTATGATCTTTAAGTATGTTCCTTCTATCCCGACTTTCTCAAGGGTTTTTATTAAGAAAGGGTGCTGGATTTTGTCAAAGGCCTTTTCTGCATCGATTGACAGGATCATATGGTTCTTCTCTTTTTTTTTGTTAATGTGATGTATCACGTTGATCGATTTGCGAATGTTGAACCAGCCCTGCATCCCAGGAATGAATCCCACTTGATCATGGTGAATAATTCTTTTTATATGCTGTTGAATTCGATTTGCTAGTATCTTATTAAGAATTTTTGCATCCATATTCATCAGGGATATTGGCCTGTAGTTCTCTTTTTTTACTGGGTCTCTGTCTGGTTTAGGAATCAAAGTAATACTGGCTTCATAGAATGAGTCTGGAAGTTTTCCTTCCCTTTCTATTTCTTGGAATAGCTTGAGAAGGATAGGTATTATCTCTGCTTTAAATGTCTGGTAGAACTCCCCTGGGAAGCCATCTGGTCCTGGACTCTTATTTGTTGGGAGATTTTTGATAACCGATTCAATTTCTTCGCTGGTTATGGGTCTGTTCAAGCTTTCTATTTCCTCCTGATTGAGTTTTGGAAGAGTGTGGGTGTTTAGAAATTTGTCCATTTCTTCCAGGTTGTCCAATTTGCTGGCATATAATTTTTCATAGTATTCCCTGATAATTGTTTGTATCTCTGAGGGATTGGTTGTAATCATTCCATTTTCATTCATGATTTTATCTATTTGGGTCATCTCCCTTTTCTTTTTGAGAAGCCTGGCTAGAGGTTTGTCAATTTTGTTTATTTTTTCAAAAAACCAACTCTTGGTTTCGTTGATCTGCTCTACAGTTTTTTTAGATTCTATATTGTTTATTTCTGCTCTGATCTTTATTATTTCTCTTCTTCTGCTGGGTTTAGGCTGCCTTTGCTGTTCTGCTTCTATTTCCTTTAGGTGTGCTGTTAGATTTTGTATTTGGGATTTTTCTTGTTTCTTGAGATAGGCCTGGATTGCAATGTATTTTCCTCTCAGGACTGCCTTCGCTGCATCCCAAAGCGTTTGGATTGTTGTATTTTCATTTTCGTTTGTTTCCATATATATTTTAATTTCTTCTCTAATTGCCTGGTTGACCCACTCATTCGTTAGTAGGGTGTTCTTTAACCTCCATGCTTTTGGAGGTTTTCCAGACTTTTTCCTGTGGTTGATTTCAAGCTTCATAGCATTGTGGTCTGAAAGTATGCATGGTATAATTTCAATTCTTGTAAACTTATGAAGGGCTGTTTTGTGACCCAGTATATGATCTATCTTGGAGAATGTTCCATGTGCACTCGAGAAGAAAGTATATTCTGTTGCTTTGGGATGCAGAGTTCTAAATATATCTGTCAAGTCCATCTGATCCAATGTATCATTCAGGGCCCTTGTTTCTTTATTGACTGTGTGTCTAGATGATCTATCCATTTCTGTAAGTGGGGTGTTAAAGTCCCCTGCAATGACCACATTCTTATCAATAAGGTTGCTTATGTTTATGAGTAGTTGTTTTATATATCTGGGGGCTCGGGTATTTGGCGCATAGACATTTATAATAGTTAGCTCTTCCTGGTGGATAGACCCTGTGATTATTATATAATGCCCTTCTTCATCTCTTGTTACAGCCTTTAATTTAAAGTCTAGTTTGTCTGATATAAGTATGGCTACTCCAGCTTTCTTTTGGCTTCCAGGAGCATGATAGATAGTTCTCCATCCCCTCACTCTCAATCTAAAGGTGTCCTCAGATCTAAAATGAGTCTCTTGTAGACAGCAAATAGATGGGTCTTGTTTTTTTATCCATTCTGATACCCTATGTCTTTTAGTTGGCGCATTTAATCCATTTACATTCAGTGTTATTATAGAAAGATATGGGTTTAGAGTCATTGTGATGTCTGTATATTTTATGCTTGTAGTGATGTCTCTGGTACTTTGTCTCACAGGATCCCCCTTAGGATCTCTTGTAGGGCTGGTTTCGTGGTGACAAATTCCTTCAGTTTTTGTTTGTTTGGGAAGACCTTTATCTCTCCTTCTATTCTAAATGACAGACTTGCTGGATAAAGGATTCTCGGCTGCATATTTTTTCTGTTTAGCACACTGTAGATATCGTGCCAAGCCTTTCTGGCCCGCCAAGTTTCAAAGGAGAGATCAGTCACGAGTCTTATAGGTCTCCCTTTATATGTGAGGGCACGTTTATCCCTTGCTGCTTTCAGAATTTTCTCTTTATCCTTGTATTTTGCCAGTTTCACTATGATATGTCGTGCAGAAGATCGATTCAAGTTACGTCTGAAGGGAGTTCTCTGTGCCTCTTGGATTTCAATGCCTTTTTCCTTCCCCAGTTCAGGGAAGTTCTCAGCTATAATTTGTTCAAGTACCCCTTCGGCACCTTTCCCTCTCTCTTCCTCCTCTGGGATACCAATTATGCGTATATTATTTTTTTTTAGTGTATCACTTAGTTCTCTAATTTTCCCCTCATACTCCTGGATTTTTTTATCTCTCTTTCTTTCAGCTTCCTCTTTCTCCATAACTTTATCTTCTAGTTCACCTATTCTCTCCTCTGCCTCTTCAAGCCGAGCCATCGTGGTTTCCATTTTGTTTTGCATTTCGTTTAAAGCGTTTTTCAGCTCCTCGTGACTGTTCCTTAGTCCCTCGATCTTTGTGGCAAGAGATTCTCTGCTGTCCTGTATACTGTTTTCAAGCCCAGCGATTAATTTTATGACTATTATTCTAAATTCACTTTCTGTTATATTATTTAAATCCTTTTTGATCAGTTCATTAGCTGTTGTTATTTCCTGGAGATTCTTCTGAGGGGAATTCTTCCGTTTGGTCATTTTGGAGAGTCCCTGGCGTGGTGAGGACCTGCAGGGCACTTCCCCTGTGCTGTGGTGTATAACTGGAGTTAGTGGGCGGGGCCGCAGTCCGACCCGATGTCTGCCCCCAGCCCACTGCTGGGGCCACAGTCAGACTGGTGTGTGCCTTCTCTTCCCCTCTCCTAGGGGCGGGATTCACTGTGGGGTGGCGTGTCCCGTCTGGGCTACTTGCACACTGCCAGGCTTGTGTTGCTGGGGATCTGGCGTATTAGCTGGGGTGGGTAGGCAAGGTGCACGGGGGCTGGAGGGGCAGGCTTAGCTCGCTTCTCCTTAGGTGATCCACTTCAGGAGGAGCCCTGTGGCAGCGGGAGGGAGTCAGATCCGCTGCCGGAGGTTTGGCTCCGCAGAAGCACAGAGTTGGGTGCGCGGAGCGAGCAAGTTCCCTGGCAGGAACTGGTTCCCTTTGGGATTTTGGCTGGGGGATGGGCGGGGGAGATGGCGCTGGCGCCTTTGTTCCCCGCCAAGCTGAGCTCTGCCGTCCGGGGGCTCAGCAGCTCTCCCTCCCTTTGTCCTCCAGCCTTCCCGCTTTCCGAGCAGAGCTGTTAACTTATGACCTCCCAGACGCTAAGTCGCGCTTGCTGTCGGAACACAGTCTGTCCGGCCCCTCCGCTTTTGCCAGCCAGACTCGGGGGCTCTGCTTGGCCGGCGAGCCGCCCCTCCGCCCCGGCTCCCTCCCGCCAGTCCGTGGAGCGCGCACCGCCTCGCCGCCCTTCCTACCCTCTTCCGTGGGCCTCTAGTCTGCGCTTGACTCCGGAGACTCCCTTCTGCTAATCCTCTGGCGGTTTTCTGGGTTCTTTAGGCAGGTGTAGGTGGAATCTAAGTGATCGGCAGGACGCGCTGTGAGCCCCGCGTCCTCCTACGCCGCCATCTTCCGGAACCTTCCCACAAACCACTTTCAATAGCAAGGAGCTAGAACCTGACCACCCCCCCCAACAATATTTCTACTTCAATTAGAATGGTTATGTACAGGGGCATCTGGATGGCTCAGTCAGTTAAGCATCCGACTTTGGCTCAGGTCATGATCTCACGGTCTGTGGGTTCGAGCCCCGCATCAGGCTCTCTGCTATCAGTGCAGAGCCTGCCTGGGAAATTTCTCTCTCTCCCTCTCTGCCCTTCCGCCATTCACACATTCTGTCTCAAAATAAACTTAAAAAAAGGTTATGTACAAGTTAATCCTATTTAACTAGGACTAACAAAAATTCAGATTTGTAACAAAGAATTTAAACACAAAAATTTAACTAGGGCTGACAGTAAGCATTCCTCACTGACCCCCAGCATCCATGCCCTTTTCTCCCTCTCGTAACAGTGTCCTGGAATTTCTAGCCATTTGGTTGGGGGAGGCACCCAAGCTCCGGACTAGCTTAAGCTAACCTACACACCCCACTCTCTGCCAATTTCAAAGGATTCAAGGATGGGCATGTATCTCAAATCAGGCCAAGTTGGTCCAGTGAAATTCAATTTCAAGACTTGGTTTGAATACTGGAGAACTTTTTCTGCTGGATGTGAACCTAAAAGTATATAGTCCCAAGAGCTGTTAACAGCCATTTTGAGATATGAGAATGAGACAGCATGCTGAGAGAATAAAGCTAACACTTAGGAAGCAGAGCCAAGCCATGAAGAAAAATGGAATCCTGGTGACAATCTGAAACACCAAATCTTGTTTCACCAGTCCTGCTTCTGGACTTTTTTAACTGCAAAAACCAATAAATTCCCCTAATCACTGAGATTGGTTAGAGTACAGTTTTCTGTTAGTACAAAATTTTTTTTTTTTTACAAAAATGCTTTTAGATGGAGTACTTCATCACACATTATATGACAAAGTACATTTGTCTTTAGGGGGAGTTTTGTGTTAAATTTCTTAAAATGCAACAACAAGAAGGAAAAACATGATAAATGTCTCCAATTGCAAATGTTAGAGATATTTACAAGCTTAGGTTCTTTAGTGCTACCCATTCACATCGGTGCAAAAGATGGAAAAGATGACTTAATAAATCACTTACCTTAAGTAAATTCGGAAAACAAAAACAACATGATAAAATGGATGGTGTGAGGGGAGAGCGGAATGGGAGGAGAGGGGTATTAGAGGCATATACCATCTCATAAAGACATGCCCGCCATTTAGCTCTGCTGTTTTGGTCCTTCCGCCAATAACCAGGAATTTGTGAAAGCAGTCTAATGCACTCAAAGTGGGAAGATCTCATGAATACCTGAGTCACTACTGGCCATATAATTGTTATAGTTCAATTTTTTAACATGATCCCATAACTTTTAAATAGAAAAAAGTATTATCTATGTATTAGCTGGCATAATGATGAATTGTCTTGTGAGTTGTTTTTAACAGTGCAACTTGGGTATAAGTACAAGTCGGCACTAATGTCTATGTTATTAAAGATTTTCATGAATAAATTGAGTAGAAATGGCCTAATGTTCAAATGGAGACAGCATGTGTCCAAGGATACATAAAGTCATTCCACTTAAAAATAAATGTTTTTAGGGGAGAGGGGATTTTGACAAACACTTGCATGACCAAATTATTTTCTTAAAACCTATCCTGAGTTAACAGATGGTAAATTAAACAGGGAAAATAATTGAACAACCAACTATTCTCTTAGATACTCCCATACAAATGAAATCATGCAGGCTTCTTTCAACACTAAACCATTTCTCAGAAGTGCTGCCAGAAATTTGAATATGGTAAAGCTTCTGAAGAGCCTGATATTTTTTCCTTTTTCTGTAAAGGAACAGAGACTAAATATTTTAGTTGAAGAAACATCTGTCACATATTATTTTGCTTTGCAACCCTTTAAAAATGTAGAAACCATTTTTAGCTGGTGGACCGCCTTAGACCTGCCAGTTTACAGAACTTCTATATCACTACCTGTAGTGCAAATTCTCAGCCATGCTTCAGGCCTATCATAACAGAATCACAAGGATTAAGCCCAGAACTCTGCTTTTTAACCTCACCTCTAGCTTCATTCTTCTGTATACTAATCTTAGAAATACAAGAAGTCAAAGCAGACCTAATAAAGTTACATACAAGGTAACTCATTCTTCCTATTAACTTTAAAGTGCTTGTTTCCAGAGGTGAGTAGGCATATATACTATTTCAGGCTTACTCATATTCTTTTGTAATGCACATTTTTCTACGCAACCATAAAAATGTCCTTTTCCAACTCTGCAAATAAATGGCAAGCTTAAAAAAAAAAAAAAAAGATGAGGAGTACCTGGGTGGCTCAACTGGCTGAGAGTCCTACTCTTGGCTTAGGCTCACAGTACATGGGATCAAGACCTGCCTTGGCCCTGCAGTGACAGCACGGAGTCTGATTGGGATTCTCCCTCTCCCTCTCTGCCCTTTTCCCTACTTACACGGGCACACGCACACTCTCAAAAATGTCTTTCACTTTCCGTTCCTTACACATATTTTTAATATTAACACACCTGTTGTTTCCTAATAGCCATATTAATTTTTCTTTCCCCTCAAATCATGCAATTCTGATAGGGATTTGGGATAAACTATGGAACCTGGACCCCTGAAATCTATTACCACCTCCACCTGACCTTCTCATTCTCCACCTCCCCGGGAGTTTAAGATTAGTGCCTGAATCTCCATGTTTAAGGTGTATCATGAAGTTAAAGTACAGTGTGTATGCAAGTTTTCACAAATCCCTATCCTGATTCACTTGCAGTCCTTGTAAGAACTACAGGCTCTTCCACTCCCTACCCTCCTTCTGAGTTGATAGAACTGGGGTGAGGCCTGGAAAATACATTCTACAAGCACTCCAGGTGATTCTTAAAATTGGGTAATGGCTCTACCAGTATGGACCCTCAATATTTGCTACTGGCCGCCCCTCTGTTGAACGCTCTACCTTTCCTTGCTACCAACAATCAGATGGATTCCAGGCATCTGGAACCAACTCCAACTCAAACGGGGAAGGATGAAACTCCGGATTAAAGAACAGGAACAAGGGGCACCTGGGTGGCTTAGTTGGTTGAGTTTCCCGCTCTGGATTTCGGCTCAGGTCATGATCCTAGAGTAGTGGGATGGAGCCGGTGTCGGGCTCCATGCTGCGCGTGTAGCCCACTCGAGATTCTCTCTCCTTCTGCCCCTCTCCCTACTCACTCTCAAAACAAACAAACAAACAAACAAACACCCAGGAACAAATTTCAAGTTAAATACACATCAAAATCTTGGACAGCTGAGGGATTTTTCTCTTCTCTTAATTCAGAAGTGAATTAACAAAAGCAGCAAACACTGATAGACAACACTCTTCATACAGCTTCTACTCGGGAAAACCAGTACTGTAGTTTTCTTTCCAAATCATGTGAAAACAAAATATTCCAGGGTCTCCATTCTTAAAAAAAAAAAAAAAAAAAAAAAAAAAAAAAAGCCTTTCCTACGACTTCGTAGAAGGCAAAGGGATGCCCTCTTCTGACCCCGTCTTCCCTTAGTTCTTTCTCTTAACGCTAAAGAAAATAATTGTAGAACAGAGGTTTATAAAGACTGACAGAGAATAAACTCTCAATTCTGCTATTCTAACACCTGTGTCACCGCTTCACTTAAAAATATGGTACCAGTAACTTCCTCGCGGGATTATGAGGGTTGCACGCCCTCAGCCCTCAGAGACTAGTTCCCCTTCCCCCCACGTCCTTCCTGATGGGAAAAGGAACAGCCCGCGCGAGCTCACGGAGAGTAGGGCCGGTCACTGTGCACCCCGGCTCGGGGCAGAGTGGCGCGGCGAGAAGCGAGGACTGGACGGAGGAGAGAGAAGAAAGCAGGACGGAAACCGGAAGGGACGGGTGAGGAGAGGGGTGAGCGAAGGCAGCTCCAGAGACCCCACGGCTTGCACCCCCGAGGATGCTCGGCCAGAGCTGAGGAACCGAGGAGAAAGAAGCCAGGAGAGGCGATCTTTACCTGCGTCCGAGCAGTCGCGGCGGGGCCAGGGCCGCAGTGAGCTCCTCGCAGCTGCGGCCGCCCGCCGGCGGAGCCCACGCCCGGCCACAGCCCCAGCCTCTCTGCGCCCAGCCTCGCCACGCCATCTTCCCAACCTCTGCCCCCCCATGGCCCGACCTTACGAACCCCTGCCGCGGAACCACTTCCGGGGCGAAGGAAAAACCATAGAGCGCCGAGGAGCAGCCTAGAGCGCCCCTGCACGGCTGAGCGGAGGCCCAACGCACCCAACGGTTCCGCGGCGCTCGGAGAGCGGCGCGGCCTCCGCCTGGTTTGCACATGAGGTCCAGAGGAAAAAAAGACGGAAAAACTAGCACTCATTGAGTAATGCCACGTACCAGGGACTTTACCGAAGTTACTGCGTGTAATCCTCGCAAAACTGTTGAGGCGGCCATTATCATCGCTGGTTTACAGAGGCTCAGAAAGGAGTGGAGGAACCGTCATTGCAACCCAAGTTCTCTTATATTACTTCTCTTTTTTTCTGATCTCTTAGTTTCATGTTATGACATACTTAAGAGGATGTGCCTCAGATCTTTAACAAAAAGTCCAAACCTGAAATGAAACTCCGGATTCTAGGTGAAATACAAACTTCATGAGTCAACCTTGCCTACTTGTCAGGCAGCTTTATTTCCTGCCACTCCATCCTGCCCTCCGACCTTAGCTGCAGTCAAACTGTATGATTTGCAGTTTCTTAAAGGCACCTGCTTCTCCAGAGTTCATATACCATTCTCACTGTCTGAAACACCTTCCCCTTCTCTCCCTACTCAACCTACCTAACCAACTTGTCCTTCAGACCAACCTCAATTGTCATCTTTTCTAGCAGGCTGTAGGGGAGGAAAAAGTTTTCCTCCATTTTCTTGAGGTCCCTGGCCAGGTCTGAAAATTAAACTGCTAAATATTAACAGGAGGAGTGCCTGGGTGACTCAGTGGGTTAAGCACCTGACTTTTTTTTTTATATGAAATTTATTGTCAAATTGGTTTCCATACAACACCCAGTGCTCATCCCAAAAGATGCCCTCTTCAATGCCCATCACCTACCCCCCCCCCACCCCCACTTCCCATCAACCCTCAGTTTTTCTCAGTTTAAGAGCCTCTTATGCTTTGGCTCTCTCCCATTCTAACCTCTTCTCTTTTTTTTTTTCCTTCCCCTCCCCCATGGGTTTCTGTTAAGTTTCTCAGGATCCATATAAGAGTGAAAACATATAGTATCTGTCTTTCTCTGCCTGACTTATTTCACCTAGCATAACACTCTCCAGTTCCATCCACATTGCTACAAAAGGCCATATTTCATTCTTTCTCATTGCCAAGTAGTACTCCATTGTGTATATAAACCACAATTTCTTTATCCATTCATCAGTTGATGGACATTTAGGCTTTTTCCACAATTTGACTATTGTTGAGAGTGCTGCTATAAACATTGGGGTACAAGTGCCCCTATGCATCAGTACTCCTGTATCCCTTGGGTAAATTCGTAGCAGTGCTACTGCTGGGTCATAGGGTAGGTCTATTTTTAATTTTTTGAGGAACCTCCACACTGTTTTCCAGAGTGGCTGCACCAGTTTGCATTCCCACCAACAATGCAAGAGGGTTCCCGTTTCTCCACATCCTCTCCAGCATCTATAGTCTCCTGATTTGTTCATTTTGGCCACTCTGACTGGCGGTGAGGTGATATCTGAGTGTGGTTTTGATTTGTATTTCCCTGAGGAGGAGCGATGTTGAGCATCTTTTCATGTGCCTGTTGGCCATCCGGATGTCTTCTTTAGGGAAGTGTCTATTCATGTTTTCTGCCCATTTCTTCACTGGATTATTTGTTTTTTGGGTGTGGAGTTTGGTGAGCTCTTTATAGATTTTGGATACTAGCCCTTTGTCTGATATGTCATTTGCAAATATCTTTTCCCATTCCATTGGTTGTCTTTTAGTTTTGTTGATTGTTTCCTTTGCTGAAGCACCTGACTCTTGATTTCAGCTAAGGTCACAATCTCATGGTTGATAAGATCAAGCCCTGTATCAGGCTCTATGCTGACAGCACAAAGCCTACTTGGGATTCTTTCCCTCTCTCTGCCCCTCCTCTGTTCGTGCTCTCTCTCTCTCTCTCTCTCTCTCAAAATAAATAAATAAATAAACCTAAAAAACGAAGATTAACAGTGGCAAAGCATACAAATTTTATTTTATTTTTACATGTACATAGGAGTCTTCACAATAGAACAAAGATCTGAAGAAGAGACCAGGAAATTTTTATATCTTTTAGACAAAGAAACAATAATTTGTGAATAACTGGCAATGAAGTTCAGATTATAGGTAGTCCAACTAGGGCTAGGTAGTTGCTAGCTACCTAGCTTCCTTCCCACCTAAAGATAAGGGTTAGTTTTACAAGGTTTATTTGCAGATTACTCCGGTCCCTGGTCTCTGGCTTTTGGGCTGTTAAGAGTCTGTCTCGAGGAAAGGAGACATTTCCTGCCTTTAGGCAGAAAAAGGGGAGCTTTTTCTGCATTTACTTCTTAATTGCCTTCAGCTCAAAATAATTTTTATGTCGAAGAGGCATATTTTGGGGTGACATTCTGGCTTCCTTTGAGATATTTCTCAGTCCTCCACTCTGATTTATATGGCCTCTATTTGTGATTTCATACTGCTTTATGCTTATCACTCTAATACTGTATTCATCCAATACATATTTATTAAACACCTTCAGTATACCAGGCAATATACTAGGATGTGTTTTGGAAGACACTATCTCTGACCTCCCAGAGATCCTGCTCTATTGGTGGAGAAGGGAGCAAGTAAATAAACAGGCAATTACAACACACTGCAAGAAGTGCTATGAGCCAAGAAACAGAAGGCTCTATGGGAGTTTAGAAGAAGGGGGAAATACCACAGAACAGGTGGCAGGGAGAATGCTTCCCAGGGAAACGGATGGAGGTGACCAAAAGTAGGGAAGAACTGCAATGTTCTAGGCAGAGAATAGTGTTTGTGATGTCCTTCAGGGCATGGTTTGTTTGAGAAACTAAAATAAATTCCCTTTGGCTATGTCATAGGTGTCGAGTCTGGGATTTCATTTTACCTTATTTGCAAGCCAATGAGTTTGGTTGCTGGCAGAAAACAGGAGACTCCAGAGGGGCTCTAACAGGGCAAGAACTGACAGAGGCTTAGGAGAGGGAGGCAAAAAGGGATTGGATTAGGGGTCCTGGATTAGGTGTTTCCTCCACCCTATAGCCTGCCTGGGCCACAAACAGCTGCCAACCTTGAGGAAGGGATGGGGGAGACCCCAGACAGGAAACCCCCAGTCTCTCTGCTACTTTCTGGGACCCAACTTGCTCAGTGGGTCCCAGTCTGGACTCTCCAGGCCATAGGTATGGTTCCACACAGAAAATGAGTTGTCTGTGAGAAAGCTTCAAGATTTCACAAAGTCTAGAGGAACTGGTAAGCTTGCTTGCGAAAAGGCCAGAGGCTAATTAATACATCAACTTTCCTTAATTCTAATGGGAATCACCCAGCTCAGTGTAGCAGCAACGATTGATATCCTACTAACTTGAAATGTTGATGAATTCATATGTACATCTTCTAAATACCTCAAAGGAGGAAAAAAAAAGACGTGCCTTTCTTAGAAGTCAGATTTATTGAGACATGATTTATATACAATGAAATTCACCCTTTCAGGTATATAGTTCTATGACTTTTGACAAATACATCCCATGTAGAGCCATCACCAGTTATGATACAGAACATTTCCATCACCCTGATGTTCATCACCTGATGCTCCTTTACAGTCAACCCATAACCCCATTCCCAGACCCCAGCAACCACGTATCTGATTTATGTCCCTATAGTTTTGTCTTTTAAAAAGTATCATAGAATAAGAGACTCTTAAAAACTGAGAATAAACTAAGGGTTGATGGGGGTGGGGGGAGGGGAAAATGGGTGATGGGCATTGAGGAGGGCACCCGTTGGGATGAGCACTGGGTGTTGTATGGAAACAATTTGACAATAAATTGCATATTTAAACAAAGTATCATAGAAATAGAACCATACAGTATATCTTGGTGTGGACATGTTTTCATTTCTGTTGGGTAAATACCTAGGACTGAGATGGCTGGGTTTTATGGTATAATGTTTAATTGTACAAGAGATTGTCAAAACAATGGTTGTACCATTCATTCCCACCAGCAGAGTATGAGGGTTCCAGTTGCTCTGCACCCTTTCCAGTACTTGGGATTGTCAAGATTTTGTTTTTAGCAGTTCTAAAGCATGTGTAGTGGTATCTCATTTTTATTTTAATTTGCATTTACTTGGGGCACCTGGGTGGCTCAGTCGCTTGAGCGTCCGACTTTGGCTCAGGTCACGATCTCGCGGTCTGTGGGTTCGGGCCTCGCGTCAGGCTCTGTGCCGACTGCTCAGAGCCTGGAGCCTGTTTCAGATTCTGTGTCTCCCTCTCTCTCTGACCCTCCCCCGTTCATGCTCTGTCTCTCTCTGTCTCAAAAATAAATAAACGTTAAAAAATTTTTTTAATTTGCATTTACTTAATATCTTTTTTTAAATAAATAGGCCTTTGTCTGGAGACACAATGTTTCAAAACTTGGCCAGAGGCTAGGGAGAAGGAAAGAGAGTGCTTGCTGGAGAATTTGTTGAGAACTGTTGGCATTGGTCGCTGGTTTTGCCTGGTAACGGACAAGATCTGTCTGCAGTGACCTGCACTTCTTCCCTTTGGTCAGGAGAGGGCAGGAGAGGGCAAAAAATAAACTGCCCAGTCTTTGGCTTCTTAGGGGCCAGCATCCATAGTATTTGCCCTCAGCATTATATTTACAGTTTTTCTCAAATGTCTTTCCCTCTAAACCTAGTTAGTTGCTACCTTGTGAGTCTTGACTCCCCAAGCTAATCTTGTCAAGTGATTCAATGCCAAACCTTAAGTAACCTTGTAAAACCCTTTCCTGCCAAAGCATAACTAACCCAAGACTGAGCTACTGAAGCTATTATAGAATCCTTATTAAGTCTACCCTCTAATGTCACTCCATAGAGCCTGTATCAGGGGATCCATGAGCAGCTGAGCTGGGTAAAACCCTGCTTTTCTTCTACAATTTTGCAGAAGCTGAGAGAGACTGAGGAAGGACTTTGTGGGAGGACAGGTCTCCAGACCCTCTGCTGGCTACGGACCCTCCCCACCTAGGACCTGGGCTAGGGCAGCTCAGATGGGGCACTGCACAGATTCTTGGGGGCTGGGGCTGCAAACTGCCCCAAATGTAGTCCAGCCTGAGCCCTGGGCTCCTCCAGCAGTTAGAACCAAAATGTCCTGAAGAGGGTAGCAAACATCAGGAAGAGCTCCATCTGAGCCAGCTGGTCCCTTGGGCACACTTGATGCCCTGGAAGCAGAGGGAAAGGTTAGATGGTGGCAGCTGTCTCTGTGGCTGTTCCATCACACCCCGTACCTACCACCCATAACCCGATGTTTTGCCCAGTATCTGCAGAGAATGGCAGGAAAGCCTCATTGACCAGGAAGTTTCCATCCTTGTCTGATAAGTGGCCTGGGTTGAGCTGGTGTGTGTGTGTGTGGGGGGGGGGGGGGGCGGTGTCTCCCAACACTCAGGATCGAGGAGCACAGAGGCCAGGTTGGGCAAGATGATGGTGCTTTGCAGAGAGACACTGGTGTGGCTTCTGGAGCGTCAGCTGGTCCAGCATCTAGCCCTGACACTGGGCTAAATGAGCTGTGAGAACACCCATTGTGTTGGTGAGAGTGACCCAGGGGCAGGAGGCCTCCAGGAGATTCAGCAGCATCTCTTTCTGGGTTTCTTTTGTCCAGGCTCACATCAGCGAAGTTGCTGAGCATCTTACTTTCCTGGCTAAGGGCCACCTGTCTTTATCCTGAAGACTCCCAGCCCAGATCTAGAGACACAACTGCTGTCACTTATGGAGAAAACCAGCAGCTGAAAAGGACCTGAAAAGGACCAGGTTCTGCATAGGGCAACAAATATAGCATGAGGTGGGGGGGAGATGAGGGGAGAAACAGAATGGCAGAGAAAGAAAAACTGAGTGATGAGGCAGAGGAAAGGGGATGAGACAAAAAGCTTCCCTCTTTAGGACCAGGGAGTGGAGAACATGAACCCCAACTTAGCCCTAGCCCTAACCCTAACCTTAACTCTTTTGGGGGGTGGGGAGAGGAGAACTTGAACCCTAGCCTAGTCCTCACTCCAACCTCAAAGGAGGAGTGATTGGAAGGAGAATCAGCCTGATCAGGTGGGAGCATAAAGGAGCCAAGTGTCCCTACAGGGTGACTTCTGCTCTTTACCATGTGGCCCTGGGCTAAGAGGAAGGTCAAAGTGGAACCAGGATGGGGTTGGTCATGCATCCAGGACTTGGGACACTCAGCTCCAGGGATTCTGAGGAAGGGTTCATAACTCACAGCTCATTTAACTAACACCTGAGAATTAAATTAGCCACTCCTGTGGAGGCCAGAAGACTAGCCATAGGATTCTTGGTTTCAATAGGGTGTCTTGGAGTTAAAAACAAAAACAAAAAACTTAGCAGTTTGACGCCTCCATCCCAAACAGAAGCAAATTAAGAATGCAGAAATTCAGCCAATGTAAACAGTACTTTCAGAAGTCACTTTTCTTTTTTTCCCCTTTTTAAAAATAAACTATACACCCAATGTGGGGCTCTAACCCACAACTCTGAGATCAAGAGTCACATGCTCTTGGGGTGCCTGGGTGGCTCAGTCAAACATCTGACTTCAGCTCAGGTCATGTGATCTCATGGTTTGTGGGTTTGAGCCCAGTGTTGAGCTCTATGCTGACAGCTCAGAGCCTGGAGCCTGTTTCAGATTCTGTGTCTCCCTCTCTCTCTCTCTGCCCCTCCCCCGCTGGTGCTCTGTCTCTGTCTCTCTCTCTCAAAAATAAATAAATATTAACAAAGAAAAAAAAAGAGTCACATGCTCTACCAACTGAGTCAGTCAGGTGCCCCTTCATTTCATCTTTTAAATTTTTTTCTAACGTTTATTTATTTTTGAGACAGAGAGAGACAGAGCATGAACGGGGGAGGGTCAGAGAGAGGGAGACACAGAATCTGAAACAGGCTCCAGGCTCTGAGCTGTCAGCACAGAGCCCGACACGGGGCTCGAACCCACGGACCGCGAGATCATGATCTGAGCTGAAGTCGGCCGCTCAACCGACTGAGCCACCCAGGCGCCCCTCATTTCTTCTTTTAAGTTGCACTACTGCAGACTTAAGCGGGGGGCCGACCCCAGCCATCTGAACCACGAGGCTGGTCTATGGCTTTTACCAGAGGCGTTGGGAGGCATATGTTCTGCCTGAGTGAGCGATATGTTTCTTAATTATAGCCCTGGGAATTTCCCCTTGTTTTCCCTACCTGGGATGAAGGAACTTCTGCATTATAACATTTATTAATAATCATGTTTAGATGCGGAGGGCCCTGGCAAGACTCTCTTTTCCACCCGAATTTGTTATTTCCTGTTCTGGGTGACATTCTGGATTCCTTGCAAAGTGACTGATCATAATTCATGGAACAGCCCCAGAGTATAACCTATCCAGTACACAGAAAGGGCAGCTCAAATTACAGAGCCATCTGCCTGCTGGGTACCCCCTGTGGACTCCATGTCAGCTTCTTCCCAGGAAATGACAGTTGGGAGCTTATAATCAAATAGAATGTCTGAGAAGACAGGCTTGAATGCCATCCCTGTATTAGAGATCGTGCTGGTGTTGCTATCATTTGGCTTGATGGAGTAGTTAAAAACAGTTTAGGAATACCTGTAACATTTACTGATCTGCTGGCAAGCTTTGATTTCTCTTTCAGAAAGCATCTCCCACCCAAGTTGCAATAGCTCAGTATCGATCCCAGGCTATTAATGGCTCCTTGGAGCTCTTGTTACAGAATAATTTCCAGAAAGAAACTGGCAGAAATGAGCTCTTAATACGGACATTTCTGATTCCAAGTGGCATAAAACAACTGAACTCTGATTCTCTCCTTTTTAACTTGATCTAATTTGACACAGCTTTTAGACCACCAGGGCTCAGGGCCTCCTACCTGCCAACAGCAAGAGGACCTGAGGACACGGTCCATGGTCCTGTCCTCACATCGTAGTAGACATTTGTCAAACCTATGAACTTGCTGGCCAGTTACTGCCGAGCACAGTTCAATATCCTTTAGTGAGGACTGGATGATATCGTGGGTGCAAAGCCCTTGGCACCCAGTACACCTTGGCAAAGAGCAGGAACCACTGTGTTATTGTCCAGCCCATGTCAGAAACCTGCATAGAGACTGTCTCAGGCTGGGTTGCCAGAGAGCTACAAAGCTCAACGACATATTTTTTGACTTCGTGTAGGAATGTATTCAACTGGGGCGCTTGGCTGGCTCAGTCGATTGAGCGTCCAACTTCAGCTCAGGTCATGATCTCACAGTTTGTGAGTTCAAGCCCTGCATCAGGCTTGCTGCTGTAAGCACAAAGCTGCTTCAGATCTCCACACCGCCCCCCCTGCCCCTTCTATGCACCTGTTCTCTCTTTCTCTCAAAAATACACATAAAAAAAGAAACGTATTGAACTTGATGTTAAACTTTTATCTCTTGAAAGGTATTAAGATAAGCAGCTACTATTTTGAAGAATATTTCTGCATCTTTCAAAAACTCCTACTTAAGGCACCACCCAATACATTGTCCACTGACCCTCAAAAGGATATTGTGAATAATGATCAAGGGTTATAACTAATTGGAGATTCTTTTTTTTTTTTTTTTGCCTTGACTCCAAGGAAGCTCAGACTGAAGTTTTATGTACATGTACAGTAGGTGTTCTTGACCTAAATATTTTGATACAACTCTCTTCCTCTATCATGATTTGGTGCTTGTTATCTTAACCTTGTTATCAAATGAAGAAAACAAGATAGGCATTTCTACTAGAAATCAGTTCCAAAGAAATAATACAAAATGCAGACCAAGCTAAAGGCACGTAAACTGCAAATAGCCTAAATGTTCACCAATAAGGGTTAAGAATTATAAAACATCCATTTGGTGGAATGTTATGCAGCCATTAAGAGTGATATTGTTTTTTTTTAAAGTTTCATTTTTAAGTGATCCCTACACCAACATGGGGTTCAAACTTAAGCCACCCCAAGAGTGATATTCTTAAACAGTGATTTTCAAAATGTGGTCCCTGGACCTGAAGTATCAGCCCTGCCTGGGACCTGTCACAATGGTGAATTCTTAGCCCCCACCCCTCACGCCCAGACACTGAGGCTGGAACCCACAACAATGTCCATTTTAGCCAACCCCGTGGAGACATGGGTCCCAGGGCTGTAGAGAAAGCCCAGCTGGTCCCAAACAACCCTGGGACCTTCCTCTTGGCGTGAATCTCCTGCCTTCTTGCACTCAACACTCAGTTCAAGTGCACCTTCTCAGAGCACCCCCAACCCATTCCTCACACAAGTCAAACCCACAGTCCACATTGGTGCCAGCTGTGCACTTAGAATAGCCAGGAACCCAGCACTTCAACACATAGCATCTTGTTTGGACCCCAACAGTCCTGGGAGGTGATCTACCCATTTTACAGATAATGTTAAATTGTAAGTATACTTTTCTTCAGGGCTCAGTGTCCAGTGTGGACTTTCCATACATTACATGAGTCCACCATAAGTGTAAGTGTTGAGGTAGGTATCATTATCTCCATTTTATGAGTTAGAAAATAGAGGCCTGGGGCACCTGGGTGGCTCATTCGGTTAAGTATCTGTCTCTTGATTTCAGCTCAGGTCATGATCTCACGGTTCAGGAGTTCGAGCCTGACATCAGGCTCTGCGTGGGCAGCGTTGGAGTCTGCTTGGGATTTTCTCTCTCTCTCTCTCTCTCTCTCTCTCTCTCTCCCTCTCTGCCCTTCCCATACTCTCTGTCTCTGTCTCTGTCTCTCTCAAAAATAAATACATAAACATTAAAATAATGAAAGAAGAAACAAAGAAAGGAAGGAAGGAAGGAAGGAAGAAAATAGTGGCCAAACAACAAAGCAGAAGATAAGAGCTACGGAAAACCCAGGTTTGCCAACTCCCAGTGCAGTGCTCTTCTCACTGCATGAGAAGCCTGGGTCTGTCATCTAGTATGCTCCACCAAATCTTTAAAAAGTATTTAGTCAGGGGCACCTGGGTGGCTCAGTCAGTTGAGCATCCGACTTCGGCTCAGGTCATGATCTCATGGTTCGTGGGTTTGAGCCCCGCGTCGGGCTCTGTGCTGACAGCTCAGAGCCTGGAGCCTGCTTCGGATTCTGTGCCCCCCCCCCCCCCCGCACCCTCCTCTCTGCCCCACCCCTGCTTGTGCTCTGTCTCTGTCTTTCAAAAATGAATAAACATTAAAAAAATTTTTTAAAGTATTTAGTCAACATTGATTGAGGGCTGACTGCTGTCATGGGGAAGGGAATCGTTCTCAGCAGCCATTCACCTCTGGCTTGGATTTCAAACCCCACTTAACATAACAGAAGCCCTCCAACCGATGAGATCCATCTACCCTAGAAGATGGCTTAGTATAGAGTTGTTTCTTGGGTGTGCCCTCATCCCACGTGGGTTTTCAGAAAATTCCTCCCATCCATAAAGGCACCCTCCTGAGCAGAATCCTGTTAGTTTTCCCTGCTGTGTTACGTCCATGGGCAGCGGGCTTCCACCAGCTCAGAATTTTCTGTGCAGAGGTAGGCTCTGCACAGTCCTAACCTTCAACTTTTGCAATCCCCTCCCAAATCCCACATTTGAAGGGTGAAGAAACTGAAGCTCAAGGCCGCAGAGTGAGTGGCAGGACCAGGATTCACCCCCACGTTTCTGACCTCAGTTCCTTCCTTCTAGTGTCCCTGGACTGAGAGAGGGAGGCTCATCTGCCTACCCCTTCGGGGCCTCCAATCCAGGACAGAATTGCCACCTGGAGCAGTGTCTCCGGGTGCAGCTGAAAGCTTGGCTGCCACAGGTTTCCTAGGATGGGAAGGGGAGGGAACCAGCAGGAAGTGCCCTTCCTCAGGAGAAGGTGCCAAGTTTCTGGAGCAGGAGGCCAACGTGAGTAAAGCCAGCCCGTTGAGCAGGGGCTACATCTTGGACCTGCACCTCCCCTCACCCCTCTGCTTCCTGGTCCCAGGGCTTCTAGTTCATTCCAGCCTCCTTCTTAGTCCCCTCTGGCCACCTTCCTCGCCCACCCTGCCTGACCTCAGCATTTATGCCAGCGCTCTCAGCCAGTGGTGTCTCAGAGGATTGGTGTGGAGGGACTCAAGTTCCGGAATCTTTCCCAATGGAGCAAATCCATCTGGTCATACCAGTCACACTCAGGCCCTGCTGCTCAGCCTGAGGCAGGTTGAGATACTCTCACTCTCACAGTAACCTCACCTCTGGCCCATGGAGCCCAACCCTAGTCAGCCTCCTTTCAGCCTCTACCTGGGAGTCTCAGCTGGCTGCGTGGGTCTGCTCAGGGAGGGATGGGGGCAGCCCCTGGAGTGGCATCGTCTCCCTTCAGGATATGCTATTCCTGCTATGAGGAAACCCGAGCTCGTGGTTCCTTCTCTCCTCTGACCAGGCACTAAGCAGCCCCCGGGAGGCCTCGCCAGCATCCCCTGTCACCGCGCTCTACCCAGCTCTAAGCTCTGGTTGGCTTGGACCCTTACCTTGCCTGGGGTCCCCATGTTCATCAGTCGTCAGGTTCTGCAGCCTTTGCTTTTGTCTCAACCGTCCTGGAGCCAGACTGCTGGGTCTAGATCCTAGCTTTTCTCTTACTAGGTGAGTGACTTCAGGCAAGTTATGCAGCCTCCATTTAACTGGGTGTGCTCGTTTGTACAACTGAGAAAGCCAACTGCCCTCACAGAACTCTATACCTGTACCAGTAACGGCAGGAGGCAGACGGTATGCTCAGGTTGGTAAATTGAGGGTAGTTTAATAAAAGATGGTTTACAAGAAGGTGTGTGGGCAGGGGTGAGGGGAACCATAGAGCATAGCAGTGCTCAGGGCTAGCCACAGTGAAGGGCCTTTTCCACCTGAGGCTTAAAGAGTCAAGGGACATTGTTTACTGGGTGCAGAATTTCAGTTTGGGCAGATGGGAAAGTTCTGGAGATGGTTGCTGGTAACGAATACACAACAGTGAATGCACTTTATGCCACTGAACTGTACACATAAAAATAGTTCAAATGGTAAATTTTATGTTATGTATATTTTACTACATTAAAATTTTTTTAAGTTTATTATTTTTTGAGAGAGAGAGCTCAAGTAAGGGAGGGGCAGAGAAAGAGAGAGAGAGAATCCCAAGCAGGCTTCACACTGTCAGCACAGAGCCCAATGCAGGGCTCGCACCCACAAACCACAGGATCATGACCTGAGCTGATACCAAGAGTCAAACACTTAACTGACTGAGCCACACAGGCGCCCCAAGGGATTTTATTTATTTATTTATGTATTTATTTATTTATTGACTGACTGACTTATTTACTACTATTTTTTTTTTAAGTTAAAGGAAAGGGATGTTGGAAGAACCTGGAGCCCCTAGCTTGGTGGAGAGGGTCACTGGCAAGAGCTCTGGCCTTTGATAGAAGAAGGCGGCTGGTTCATGGCAATTCTGTAGGGATAAATACCCCATCCTCACTTTTCCTTCACTCTCCGATCAATCTAATTAGCAGCTGGAGGGTGAGTGACCCCATAGAGAATGTAAAATAGTGCAGCTTCTTTGGAAGCAGTTCCTCAAATGATTAATTACAGAGTTTTAACATGTAAACCAGCAATTCATCTCCTAGGTATATACGGAAAAGAAATGATAATATGCACACACAGAAACCTGCACACATATGTGTATAGTGGCATTATTCGTAATGTCCAAAAAGTAGAAACAACCCAAATGTCTATCAGCTGATGAATGGGTAAATAAAAATGTGGTATAATCATACAGGGGAGTGTTGTTTGACAATAAAAAGGAATGGAATACTGATACATGCTATCACAAGGATGAACCTGAAAAATTTATGCTAAGTGAAAGAAGCCAGTCACAAAGAACATATTGATTCCATTCATATGAAATGCCCAGCATAGGCAAATCTATGGAGACCAAAAGTAAATCAGTGATTGCCTAGGACTGGGCAGAATGGGGGGATTAGACCTTACGTGTGGATAATGTACAATGCTTGTACAATATTTGTTGCTGCTGCCATTCCCACAAAACTGCTACCTGTTTGTTAGAACTTCCCTTCCCCTCTCCCATAAATCATGTTCTTCTTCCTCATAACATTGTTTCAGAAACTAACCTCTCCGAAGACTTCTCTAGTCAACCCCACCAATCCCTCACCACTTTCGCTAAACATGCCAACCATCACCTATAAGGACCTAAGGTCCTTGCCTTGTTCTGGGTGACTCCTCAGCTCTGTTGACCACGTTTTGTGCCTCCGTCATCTTTTCCACAATGTGACAAGCACCTAAAGGCGGGTACCAGGTCTCCCTTTCTTTGGGTTTCTCCAGCATTGTCAGAGTCCTCAGGTGTCATTGGGTGATGTGGACTCGTTGACAGGACATGGTGGCCCCCAGGACCCAGTCCCACAGTGCACAACCTTCCTCTGTAGCACACCAGTGACCTATTTATAGGAGCTTCTACATTGGGGCTCCTTTTATATATGCCCAGACTCTTTGACCACTTCCTCTCCCACTGCAGCATGAGCTACTGGAGGCCAGCAACCATTCTCAACTGAAATATTACACATGTAGCCTAGAATACTCTTCTAGCCTTCGATGAAATTCAGACAGTTTGGTGGTTTTGGTATACGTGGATGGTAGTTGGGGGTGCTAGTAGTCATGGGGGTTTTGTTAGAGGCTTTAGCGCTGATGAAGGTAGTTGGGCAGGGGCTGTGATGGTAACTCCTACTTTTGGAGATCGGGGTGACATAGAAAGATGGATATTTCATCTGTCTTTGACTCCACTGACCACATTCCATTTGGCTTCAGCTGTCATTTGGGTATCTTGGCCGGGAATGTTGTCCAAAACCTCCTCAAAATCAGATAGGGCATTTGAAGACTTTTCTTTAAGTTGCAGAAACGTATT
The DNA here is from genome assembly GCF_046562875.1 of Panthera onca. NCBI lineage: Eukaryota > Metazoa > Chordata > Mammalia > Carnivora > Felidae > Panthera > Panthera onca. The sequence continues at coordinate 83,397,221 of NC_138347.1, read as the reverse complement.
ACCCTAGTGGGAGGCTTGCCTACTCAATGTTCCCAGATGTGTTGAACTTTAAACTCCCCCTCCTTCTTCTCTTGCCCAAGGTCACACTGTCTGGCTGCTGAGGGTGGGATGCAGTTCCTAAGCCAGAGACACACCCAGCACACAAGGCCTGACAGCCTTCAGATTCCAGGGGTGGCAGGTCCAGGGACGCGGATCTGGAATGGAGACCCCAGAAGGGTACCAACTCCTTCATTTCTTGGCCAAGGCCCTCAGTGTCAGACTGTGTGCTGTGGGCTCCTGAGATGGTGGAGGTGGGCCACAAGGTACCCACCTGAAGGGAAGCTCCCATGCAGAGTATGTCTGACCCCGTGGGAGTCCACCCTCAAGCTGTACATTCATAGGCGGCCTCCCTGTGATTCTAGCCATCATTGCCACCCAAGCCACGGGGCCCCCTGTTTTCTCTTTAGGATTCTAGGCCAAGGATGGACAAAACTCATACCCCTCTCTCTTGGTCCTCTAGGAACAACTCAAATCAACTAAGATGTTTTTGGCTGGGCATCTTCCCTGCATGAGGTATTTTCACATCAAATTTCTAAACCAGTCCCCTCTATACTACTGTGAAGAAAACTGCTTCCACTTTACAGATGAAGAAAGCAAGGCTTAGAAGGGTGAACTGATTTGTTTAGTAATCCAGATCTTCTGTCTCCAAATTCAGTTTTCTCTTTCCACAGTTGCCTCCCAGCTGGGACAAACCTGCATACTCAAAAGGAAGTTTGTTAAAGGCTAATAGAAAACAGATGTTTTCTAGAAGCTAGTCATGCTTCTAGAGGCTCTGATGCAGCTGTAGGGGACTCCTTTGCAAGGCCTCACCTGTCTGATGCTGCTCTCAGAAACCCCTTCTTCAGAGCCAACATGCCCTTTCCTCTCTGCCTCCCTTCTCTGCCCACAGACCTCCATCCAGGTGAGAGCCCTTTCTGTGGCCTTTGAAGAAAGTGGATAAGGAGTGCACATCAGACTCATCCCAGGGGGCTGTGCCCCAGGCAGGAGCCATTTCCCGTGACAGACTGCCCCCCACTATAGAGCTCTCAGCCCCCACTTCAATAGATGGGCTCAGGTGGCTTCTCCCACCTCTAGATCTACCCAAATCCAGTGCCTAATCCATGTTCAGTGCCTAGAGGATGTTCCATCCTGTCCCCCACATCTCCATCCACGGGAAAGAACCCAAGTATCAGGAGATACAGAGACCACTAGAGATGGAAGAAATGAGACATGAGGCAGGAGAGGTCCCCAAACTTATCTCCATACACCTGAACAAAGAGGGGCCTTTATTTCTTGTTTGTGTTTAACTTGTGCAATGTGCCCCAGTGTCTCACGGGAGTGAATGGAAACAAATACAGGTGGCCTGATTGGCCCTGGACAATTAGGTAAAGTCCCCAAGGGACTGTAGCTATGAGTAGGGAGGGTTGGAAGACCCAGGGACCTCTAGCCAAAGGAGGGATTCTAGTCTCAGACACTATATCCAGGCAACCAGGGCAAAGGTCAGTGCTAGAGGGCATGGCACTGTTTTGCACATTTTATTATTAAACTTTTTTTTAATGTTTATTTTTAAGAGTGTGTGTGTGTGTGTGTGTGTGAGAGAGAGAGAGAGAGAGAGAGACAGGAGGGGCAGAGAGAGAGAGATGGAGACAGAATCTGAAGCAGGCTCCAGGCTCAGAGCTGTCAGCACAGAGCCCAACGTGGGGCTCCAACTCACGAGCCATGAGATCATGACCTGAGCCAAAGTCAGACGCTTAACCAACTGAGCCCCCCAGGCGCCCCTGCACATTTTATTATTATTTGTGCCTTCCTTCACTCTTGCAAGTATCTGCTCTGCTTCCTGTAAACACTCTACAACTGCTGACTCTAGTCTCCAGCCTTTCTAGAAGGGGAAATAGTGATGTGACATCTGACAGTTTGCAATGAACTTGGCATTTAGAATTCTGCTGAGTGTTCCAGGAAGCTTCCCCACAGGGAGCTGCTCTCTTTGAACCTCAGCTTTGAAGGCTGGGCAGCACTATTCAAGAGTCAGCTGAGTAGCATGACAGTTATTAAGTACCCACTATATGTAAAACATAGTATTTAAGCCAGGAATTATAAAGCATACAAAAATAAGATTTGCTGCCTTTAAATTTATATTCAGATAGGTGGCTCAGTCAGTTAAGCGTCTGACTCTTGGCTTCAGCTTAGGTCATGATCTCAGTTTGTGGTTTGAACCCCACATCAGGCTCTGCAATGTCAGCATGAGGCCTGCTTGGGATCTCTCTCCTTCTCTCTCTGCCCCTCCCCCACTCATACTCTCACTCTCAAAATAAATAAACTTAAAAAATAAAAGAATTTTATATTCATGGGCAGAAATATAAGAAAATGATCCATTATAATATGCAAAGAAAACAGAAACAAACCCTAAAATAGATGCGTAAGGAAAAGGTTATAGGAACCCAGAGGGATGTGAAGAGAAAGGTTTTGTGGGGGAGATAATAGTTGACCAGTTTTAAAAAATATAGCTTATTTATTTACTTTAGGTGCATTCTATGCCCAATGTGGGGCTTGAACTCATGACCCCAACATCCAGAGTTTCATGCTCTACCGACTGAGCCAGCGAGGTGCTCCAAAACATGGCTTTTTTAAATAAGAGAGATTCCAAGCTAATAGCCAAGACTTAAAGGTGTGAAAAATATTTTTAGGAATACTGAATAGAAAAGGAGGGTTAGAGCATTGGACACCCTCAATGCCAAGCTAAGGAATATAGGCCACTTTATAGGCAATTGTTCCTTGAAGATTTTTGATGGGTAAAGCATTTGACCAACTTGCATTTTTGGTCAGCATTTGGGCAGTAGAAGGACAATGAGGCAGGGAGACTGGTTATGAGCTGTAGCTACAATATGAAAAAAGAAGGGAGGTGGGCCTTAATTAGGGCAGAGAGAGAGAGAAGGGGGTGGTGGTGGTGATATGTAGGACCTGGAATGACAGAATTTATTTGGGAAGAGACAGGAGAGCAGAAATAATTCCAGGCTTCTAGCCTGGAAGACTAAGGAGGCCCTGGGACTGCTAATTAAGACAGGGAGCATTGTTAGACTTTCGAGAGGCTATTTGAGGCACCTGGAGGACGCCAGTGGCGATGCTCGGCGCTAAGACAGGCCAAGCCCGCAGCTGAAGGTACGTCACTGTGCCTGTAAGAGTGAAAGATCCACTCAGGAGAGAAAAGGCAGGAAACGTCTCCATTTAAGGGGCAAAGCAGGGAGAGGGAGGTGAGAAAAGACCAAGAGAGATAAGAGAACAGCACCAAAAGGAGGGACACTGGAGGAAGGGTCGCATACAGCAGGGGGCTTCAACAGGGTGACCGTGTAGGGGCTCTTCTTGCTGACTCTGTCACCTTCTTGGAAGGTAAACTCAGGGAATCAAAAAACGTGGCTGTTTACCTTAGTGCTATCCAACAGAACATTCTGCAATGATGGGAATGTTCCATACCTGCACCGTCCAGGCCACATACGCCTACCAAGCACTTGCTACGTGACAAGGAGCTGAATTTTTTTAATTTTAAAGTTTATTTATTTTGAGAGAGAGAGAGAGAGGGAGAGAGAACCCCAAGCAGGTCCTGCACTGTCAGCACACAGCCCGATGCAGGGCTCGATCTCACAGGTCATGTGGGATCATGGGTCTTTCTGGCACGTGACTCCCTCGTTGGATATTCAGATCCAAGGCTCTTGTACACCAAAGCCACTACAAAGACATCTTGCTCCCTTCCCAGAAAACTATTTTCTACACCAAGAGTTTTACAAAATCCAAAATAATTTTATTCACTTTTTCAGATTTTTGCTTCCACGAGGTGTTCAGCAAACATGCTAAGGCGACAGAATGTCTAGTTGGTCACGACATGCAACTCTGACCATTCAGTTGATGACAGCAGCGACCACGCCCACCTGAGCTACTGGTCCCACAGCACAAAGGGGGTTTGCGGGAACACACGGAACCACACAGCAATCAGCAACCTGAGGTAGGTCTCTTTACAGTACAAAAAACTTCTACACCAGTGTGAGACACTGATTAGCAAGAGCTGCTTAAAGTCGCAGACTTTGGAGAGAGACAGAGACTGTGTGACAACTGCAGGGAGAGAGAACAGACCCACAAACTCCTGAACCCTGTCACTGAACCGTGGAGGCGTGGGACCAGGCAAATGAAAAAGTACCACCGAAGAAAGCAGCAGCTGGCTCCCGGGTTTGGAGCCAGCGGGTGTAGGAGCTGGAGAGCTCTGTGCAGTGGCCAGCGTTAGGAACCTGAGGCAGTGGGACACTCGGAATAGACTTGATTCTGGTTAAGAAACAACAGCAAAAAGAGGAAGGCAGGAAAAAAAACGCCCCCTGTCCGAGGAATGCTCTTCTGTGATTCTCATTCCCGACGGAGGGAGTGAAAAGGGGTCTGGGGCTTTACCCCACTGCTCTCCCAACAGAAACAGTGAATGACAACAGGACAGAAAGCAGGAGCCCTGAGAATTCACGGCGCTCTGCATGGCCTCCAGCCGCCCCCTCTACCCCACCTGGGAGTGGCTGGGCGGAGGCGCAGAGGGGGCCGCTGGAGGGCCCGCTATTGCCACACATCTTCCTTTTGGACATCCAGAGAACCCGGCACCGTGAAACCACCAGCTGAAGAACAGTATGCTACCCTTCCTATAATCTAATAGCAAAATCAGATCTCTAGTACAGCAAACTGTACAAAAATGATAGAAAGGAATTTGCACTGTTATCAGCACAGTGCTTATTTTAATATAAAATAAACAGCTTACATTTTCACTGTAAATATAGGCTATGTACAGAATTATATATAGATATAGCTACACGTATAAAGCTTCATTATAGGCCTCTGATACATTTATAATAACGGTTCCCTGAACCTTTTAGAGTGCAATTAAGAACAAAAACTAAATTTTGTTTACATGAATATGGAATAAATACGATAATCAAAATATGACTCTCCCTAAAATTGAAACACATAAGCCAATCCTGAACTGCTGTGCGAAAGATAAAATTGGGAAAGGCAAGGTTTCGGCAGGAGGACGTGATGAGGGGCCCGCCCTAGGCAGGGAATGGCAATGCTCCAAGGAAAAGAGACGTGGCAGCAGCAGGGAGGAGTTAGCCCTTGACAGCGACCTTGTTCTCCACAGCGGCAAACATGGCATAGAACCGGGAGCTGTCATTGGACAGAAGGACTGATGGGGTGTCGAACTCCACCACCTGCAAAGGAAAGAGACACATCACTTGGGGTCATTCAGAGGACCACTGCCAGGAAGGGGGCAAACCCCAAGTCCCCCTGGGGAAGAATCGCAGTGATACTTTGATCAGTCCTGCCACGCCCAAATGGGTTCTGCATTTGGTTTTTTGTTTTTACTAACTAGGGTATAAGGAAAGGTTAGGGACAAAGACATCCAGACTTCCTTCACATAAATCTCAGTGGGGGAATAAATTACAGCTCAAGTCAACAGCATAGCAGGCAATTCTCATCTTGTTATACAAACTGATCCCAACCCGATGATGGAAAAAGAACAGCCCAAAATACTGGGTCGGTGGAATAAAAAAGGAAGTAAGGGATCCATCCAGTCGATTATCCATTCTTATGACAGACTTCAGTGTAGCCACTGAAAATCATATTGTAGCAAAAAACTGAATGATATGCTGGCAGAGCCTGCCTTCCACCATAGAGGCAGAAAATGTCACATATTCACTTTCCCAGCTTTTCTTGCTACAGGGCCAAGACATGGGGCATAGCCTTGACCAAGGAGCAGTCTCTGCGGTGCTTCTAGGAAAGGCTGTCCTGCCCACTAGATACAGACATAAGGACAAAGCCTTCCACAGGATTGCCTGTGTGAGGATATGACATTGGGAGCTAGAGCAGACATCCTGCACCATGAAGGGGAGAGAAGGTAGGAGCTGGCTGGAAGCTGACGTTGCTGAGCTGCTGAATAACCAACCATCAGGCCTCCTGCCATGGGATAATGAACTCCCGCCATCCAAGCCTCTTTCATTCTGGTATTGTGTGTCTACAGCAAAGCACATCCTATCTGCTGGAGTCTGTGTGCATACAGGCATGAAAAATGCTGGCAGGGTGCAAATTAATGTATTAATGATGCTTATCCCTGGGGGCATAAATGACTTATTTTTGCTTTTATGCTTTTTTTTTTCCATGTTTTCCTAAAATTACAAGGAATTTTAATGAACACAAAAATTAAGGGATGGGAAGGACAGAGTTCCTCATTAAGAGCCAATCAATCCCCATTCCAAAACATTGAGCCACTCATAGAAACAAAGTGGTGTGCATGTGTGTCTTTAAGAAAGAATTTCCCAGAAGGTGTTCTTGGTCCCATCTACTTTTATTTCATTATATTCTATTTAATACCTATGTACAGAGTAGTAGCTCTGTATATCCAATGTGTAACAGAATCTCACTAAACATTTAGGATAATGCAAACAAAGATGGTAACAAAAGACCATTAATGTTAACATAATTTCAATATGAGGAGAAAAATCATTAACCCTATGTCCTCTCAAACCAAGCTGTGAAGCCCAGACTAAATCTGCAGTGTTAGATGTTTTTCTCAGTACTTCTCTACAAATAGAGGGATAGTGCAGTCCAGTAGTGGAAAGCATGGTTTTGGAGTCACTGGCCTACCTTGCCTCCAACTCTCCCTTCCTGCGGACTGGAGACAGGTTAAATTCCCTGAGCCTGTCTCTTCTTCTGGAAGGTAGGGTTAAAATATCTGTAGCTTTCTCAGAGGTTGTGATGATTAGTTATATATTGAGAGGCAGTATATAAAAGCACTTACTGCGGTGCCTGACATATAATAAACATCCAATGAAAGTGGCTATTATGGTAGAAAGTGGTATTATGGTAACTTGTCTCATATAACACGAGACAAGTTATATATCGTAACTGGCTTGTTCCTGCTACCATCAATTTGCTGCCATCCCAGGGGCACACAAAGGAGGTACCCAGCCAACACAAATCTGCTTAACATCTTAAGTGACATACTTAACGTCTATCATGTGCAAAGAACATAGTACAGAGCCCTGCCAGGGACCCAAAGATGAATGAAGTATGACCCATGACTCTAGAGAGCTTACAGTCTAATAGGGGAGAAAGAGCATTAGCCAGTTACCATCAGAGGAGGCAGAAGAGGTACACATACAGTTTAAGGTGGCAGAGGCAATCAGGGCATTTAAGCCATGTCTTTCTTGAGAGACAGGCAGACTGTATGCAGACAGATGTAGGGATGTGGGCGAGGGGACAAGAGGAAAAGGTGCTGGAGGTAGATGGAACCAAGTGAGGGAAGAACAGAGGAGAGAACCAGCTTAGGGTATGCAAGACTGGTTAGAGCCACCAGCACCTGCAAGGAGAGAGGGGGAAATGAAGGCGGCTAGGCTGGGCCAGATTGTGGGAAAGTTTGGAACAGCCAGATGAGAAGTTTGGCAACACCACATGATTGCAGAGAGCAAACAGAAGGTGGCTGGTCTCAATATGTCTCGGGCAATTCCTGCCTACGTGAGTGAGTTAGTATGAACACATGCTTTCTGACCTAAGTCAAAGTGTCACTTTTACAAGCAACAAAAAAGCAGGTAGTAAAGTATAATGAGAACCCAGGAAGAGTGCTCCTACTCAATCTCTTGATTGGGGGGGCTGTATCCCTCCATGCAGCCGCCAGGTTAGAGCTGCTAAGGATGTTTATCTGAAAGCTAAGAATCGCCCTGAGATGGCAATCAGCCCAGTCCTGCCAGGGGCCAGTTTTCCTCCCAGACAAGGCCACATGCCAAGCCACGGTCCTTCAGGGGCTCAGTACCTGTCCCTGGGCCAGCACCATAATCCTATCGGAGCCTAGGACTGTATGTAGGCGATGGGCAATCGTCAGCATGGTGCAGTCAGCAAATGCTTCTCGGATAGTCTCTTGGATTAGTAAGTCTGTCTCCGTGTCCATGGCGGCTGTGGCTTCATCTAGAATCAAAATCTGCCAGAGAAGAGAGGAGAAAGAGAGATCCAACCAATTTCTTCCTAAGCATTCTACTTAATCTAGGTTTCACTAAAATGTATTTTATTATTTAAACCGTAATCTGTTTTTCCTAAGTAAGTACACACATATGCAAAAGAACCATTTTGCTTAGAACGGAGACAACTTCAAACCCATGTGTTCGCCTTCATTTCCACAAATAAAAGGAAATGCGTGTAATACTGATCTAACAAAATGCTTGCTCCTGCTTGCTCTGTGACTTGGAAAAACATCTTTCTGGATCTTCCTCTTCTGGTTTACAAAACAAGGCGACTGGATTTGATGGCCTGGATATCTCCAAGTCTATGGTTTCCAACAGTACTACAGCTACTCACTGGTCAGAAACAAAAGTCACCTTTGGAAATTAAAGGCTCAGGGAAGTCTGAAGGCTCAAAAACACTTGTATACCCAGATCGTGTCAAGGTTAATTTAGAAGCCTCTCTGGGGACGCTCCTAAAATGCTCCACTGGGCTTCGTGCCAGGAATGCCTTTGGTTCTCTTATGACAGAGAAAGGCTGTTCTTCCTCCCCACCGCTCACCAAACCACCTACCTTACAGTGACGGAGCAAGGCTCTCGCGATGCACAGGAGCTGCCGTTCCCCCACTGAGAAGTTATCCCCGTTCTCCATCACTTCAGATTCAAGTTTCAGAGGTAGCTGAGCAATCTAAGGAGAAAGGAAGGTCGGGACTTGAAGAGTCCAAAAGTAAATTTTGAAAAAAAAAACCAACGAATAAACAAAAACTATACTAAATTTTGTCAAAACTCCAGTAGCAAAAATAAATTATTCTGAAATAGATGAAACAATTTTTAGCCACAAATCTGGCTCATCTGGAAAGAAGGTACAGGTGTTACGATCACATGTACGAGGACCCTCATTTTTTTCTAATGTTTATTTATTTTTAAGAGAGAGAGAGACACAGAGTGCTAGTGGGGGAGGGGCAGAGAGAGAGGGAGATGCAGAATCCAAAGCAGGCTCCAGGCCCTGAGCTGTCAGCACAGAGCCCGACATGGGGCTCGAACTCACAAGCCGTGAGATCATGACCTGAGCTGAAGTTGGACGCTTAAGTGACTGAGCCACCCAGGTACCCCAAGGACTCTCATTTTCTAGGACATTCCATATTTCAGATAGATTATTCTGTTAGCCTCATACCATTAAAAGGTCCTAGAAATTCCAGTATTTTCATGTCCCCAAATCCTGTCCGGTGGCGGCCCTAATTTTGGTTCTGAAAATATGGTCATGCAAAGAGATCACTCTTTCTGAATTTCAAAGCTATAGGTCCATGGCTGTTAAATTTGCCTTTAAAATAAGCTATTAAGCCTACTCTTCAAATGAAATTATTTGAGGAAGGTCAATATATAAGTGATAAAGGCACAGCTGATCTAGTTGAGTCAGGGCAGGGGATCCAGAGCTTTACTCAACTCAGGGGCATGAGAGACCAACTCCAGGTCAAGGGGATCACCTGTGGCCTTGGGAGGGTACATACTGAGTTACCCCAAGAAGTCTATGACTCCATATGCATGCTGCATGCTTTTTGTGGACTTGATACGTATTCAGATGCTTCAAAAACATGTTATACTGTCATGATGAATACAATAGAAATTAACTTAAAAGCATTACAGAATCTGAGTGGTTGTCATTAATATCTTTTTTAATCAATAGGGAGCAAAAGGGCAATATGACCATGGTCCAGAGATATCAACTTTTATGCCCTTTCTGAAATGCCTGGGAAGCCTTATCTAAAGTGCTCCTTCATAGGATTTCACAGACATCCTGGAAATAGAGCAACAGGCAAGGCTAGACACACGTGTCACTGCATTCCCCCCCTGCCCCCAGATTTCCAGCAAAGTGCTCCCTCTGTGCTTTACTTACACATTCTTTCATGTGTGTCCTTTCTAGGGCATCCCAAATCTGGTCTTCAGTGTACTGGTTGAAGGGATCCAAATTTGATCTGGAGAGAAACACAGTAGGAATTTCACAATGATCCAACATGTAAGTGACCATCCTGCAAAGGTTATCTGTCATAGGATCATACATGGGAACAGGCCAGACCTCTCTGTCTTCTTCTTCTTAAGTTTATTTATTTTTGAGAGAGAGAGAGAGAGAGAGCGCGCGCGCGTGCACATATGCTCAAGTTGGGGAAGGGCAGAGGGAGGGAGAGAGAAGCCCAAGCAGGCTCCACAGTGCCAGCATGGAGCCAGATGCAGGACTCAATCTCACGGCCCCAGGATCCTGACCTGAGCCGAAATGAAAAGTCGGCGCTTAACCAACTGAGCCACCCAGGCACCGCCTCTCTGTCTTCTTTATAAAACTTTATTTAACTTTTATTGTTTTTATTATGTAAATAATACAAGTTAGTTACAGAAAAATTAAGAAATACAGATATGTGAAACACAAAACCAAAGCCAATTGACATTTTAATCACTTCTAATCTGACCCCCCAGAAACAAACACCGTTAGCATTTCGACATATACATGTTGAAATACATCTCTCTGTATGTTCAAACTTAGAAAAACATCCTGATGCACCAGGGTGAGAGCCTGTCACTGAACAGGGACTCGAGGTCAGCTGGCTGACCAGGAGGAGGAGCTGATCCAGTAGAGGAGAAAGAAGAGCGTGAACAGCAACTCAAGAGGAAGGAATTTACTGGAACAGAAAAGCAGGTTGGGGACTATTCTTGCTTACTGTACCAACAGTATCTGCCTTAAGAACATCAAGGATGATACCAAAAAATTGGCCTAGACATTTCTGGAATCTTAAAAGACAGGGGAATCAGCTCTTTGTCCTAGAGGATGAGGGTAAAGTGGTGGGGTGGAACAGATAATTGATAGAAATTGGGATGTTACATGAATTTTGCAGTGCCTTGTCTCCATCTAAACATGACATTTATAGTTCTAGTAACCTGAAAGGTATTAGGTATAATTTGCTTTGTCCATAAAATTATACTTGGCATACAGGAAATAGGAAAGTCTTTGGGAAAACTTTAGCTCTGTGTCACATCCGTCTCCATGCCTGGGGTTAGCAATTCCAGGCACATAAACGCAAGCAGGACATTATCCCAGAACTCCACCTGACAGGAGGAAGCACAGGCTGGCACCGATCTCGCTCATCCCTTTGGGACACTTGTGGACTCTGCTGGGAGACTCTAACTGGCTCTGCTCTCTTATGCCCTTTGAACATGTGCACCTCTCCCCACCCTTTTGCTTGAGAGACACTGGTAAAAGAAAGGGTTCTGGGACCAGACTTGCTGATTCCTGTACAGCTTCTATTACAACTGTGTGACCCTGACCAAGTTAGCCTAACTTCTCTATATTTCAGTTCCCTCACTTTTTTATCCCCATCTTAAATAAAAAAGCACTTGTCTCTCTGTTCATTTGTCTGTCTCCCCCAGTAGATCAGCATCCTTGTCTGGATCTTATTCACTGTTGAAACCCATGTATATTGTCTACTATTTGTTGTAAGAATAAAGGAACACACATTCTTATTTGACTTCCTGGTAAGAGGCATTAGTGTGTCACAATTTAAGCATTTTTTGTAATCACAGAGGCGAAGAACAGTATGATGCAGGGAGGGTGTGAGTACACAGAATCCAGGCAGATTGGGCTCAAATCCCCACTCTGCTTCTTACCATCTGCATGACCTTGGGCAAATTACTCCTCAGTCTCGGACCTGCTCTATAAAATGGGGATATAGTGACATGACTCAGTAAGTTACTGTAAACATTAGAGATAATATACCTACAGTGCCTGGAACAAGGCAGACATTCAATCACTGGCAGCTGTTAAATAGACAAGGTACATGTGGACACATTAGCTGTCTCATTCCAATGCTTGGTGGCTTTCTGATTCATATATTCAATGCATTTTCCAAGTGGACACAATAATCCAGGATCCTGAATACCAGGCTCAAAAGAGTTCTGATAAAGTCCTATCTGTGAAAAGTCTGGATGGGGAAGACTAATCTTCTATAAGCATACCATCTAATATCTATTATCTCTGTGGGCATATCTCTTAAAGTAGAAGGTAGTCCAGGGGACTTAGGTGGCTCAGTTGGTCGAGGGTCCAATTCTTGATTCAGCTGAGGTCAAGATCTCACTGTTCGTGAATTTGAGCACTGTGCCAGCAGAGCCTCCTTGGGATTCTCTCTCCCTCTCTCTGTCCCTCCCCTGCATATGCATGCACGCATGAATGCATGCTCTCTCTGCTCTTCAAAATAAATAAAACATTAGGGAAAAAAACAGTACAGTGATGCCTATTGTTATGGGTTGAAGTGTGTCCTCTCCAAAAAGACATGAAGTCCTATCCCTCAGTATCTAAGAACGTAACCCTATTTGGAAATAGGGTCATTGCAGGTATAATTAGTTAAAATGAGGTCATTCTGGAGTGGCAAAGTAGAGTGGGCCCTTAATCCAACATGACTGGTGTCCTTATGAGAGAGGGTCACGAGAAGGCCAGGTGACAATGGAGGCAGAGATTGGAACGATGTATCTATAAGCCAAGGAGCACCAAAGATCACTGGCAAACCACTAGTGGGTAGAAGAGACAAGGGAAGGATCAGAGGAAGCATGATCCTGCTGATACCCTGATTTCAGACTGCTATCCCCTAGAACTGTGAGACAATAAATTCCTGTTGTTTTGAGCCACCCAATTTGTGGCGCTTTGTTGTGACATCCCTAGGAAGCAAATACACCTAGGAAGTTCACCACATACCTCTTATCAGACACAGAGTATGCACACAAGGGATACAGTTACCTGCTCACTGAGGAGCCTGCCCCAACGGATTGTCTGTGGGTGAAGACTCAGTGGACACATGGGTAGGCTCCACATTCAACCCTCTGAGGCTCATCACACCAGCTGACGGAGCCGCTGAAGGCTGAGCAATGGGCTCCAGATATATAAGGAATATTTACATACACCAGTAGGTGGTGTACATACACATTAAGACAGACCAGACTGATCTCAACAGGGAGCTCAGTCAGGAATAGAAAAAAATACACTGTCATTAGAGAAGCCAGATGGCCCCGAGTCTAAGCCACAAACAGAAGCGAAAGCAAAGTTGCGCATGCACAACATCAAAAGTTGTAGCTGGATGGCTGGCTGGCTGGCTGGATGGATGGATGGAGAAAAAAAGCACCTGAGAATGAAGACACCTATTTGTAATAGTCAGAACTCCTGGAGTCCTGGGGTACCTGAGTGGTTCTGGTGGTTAAGTGCTGACTTTGGCTCAGGTCGTAATCTTCAGTTCATGGGTTCGAGTCCCGCATCAGGCTCTGTGCTGACAGCTTAGAGTCTGCTTCCAATCTGTGTCTCCCTCTCTCTCTGCCCCTCTCCCATTAGCACCATCTCTCTCTCAAAAATAAATAAACATTAAAAAAAAAAAAAAAAAAAGAACTCCTGGAGTCCTAATGCTGCCAGAAGTGCATTTTCATCTTTGGTCTTTCATATTTTATTTTTAGCAGTATTCTAAGCTTGCCTGGTGGCCATGGCTAAATGAGGCTGAGAGTACCTCTGAGAGTGTGAGAGGATACAGGAGTCCCCTCCGCCCCCATACATGGGAAGACACTGCTACGCCACACCGTCCTGCCATGGTGGGGGTGGGGGTGAGGGGGCTCCTGAGCAGCCTGGGGCCTCAGAGCAGGGGACTTGGGACCTGCAGACCTTCTTCTGCTATCAGGAAGCTAAAGGAGAGCTCTAGATAGTTATTCAGAAATATGGACTGGTTGTTAAGAGTAAAATTAGATAGAAAAAAGGTTAGAAGTGGAAAAAGAGATATGGGGAATGTAGAGTAAATGAAAAAGACTCAAGAGAATAGCAGAGAGTGCATATTTTTCTTTTTTCAAGATAAGCGAAGCCTGTACAAATCTGGAATCAGATGAGATTTTGAAGATGCTAGAAAAGAAAGGTAACTAAAAGTAAGGCCCCTGAGGAAGCAGGTCTAACTCTGGTTTTTGGAAAGACAGGATACCTCCCAAGGTCGTGATTATTAGCAGGTGTTGTGATAGCTTCAGGAGGCAAAACAGTGAGTGTGGCACATAAGAGCCCTGACAACCCAGGTTCAGATTCCTACCTTTGGGCAAATTACTTAACTTCTCTGGGTTTCATTTTTTTCATCTATAAAATTGGCATAATAATAGTACCTACCTCATGGGGTTTTGAGTATTTGATGAATTAATACAATTAAAATGCTTTGGACAACATCTGTCACATACTGTTCTGTTGTTCTTTAGAGCAACAGTATCTGGCACAGAATGACCCCCCCCCCCTTTTTTTAAAAATAATTTTTTTAAGATCCAATTTAGCTTCACAGCAGAACTGAGAGGAAGGTAAAGATTTCCCATATATCCCCTCTCTCTGGAATGACTTCAGCAAATGTTAGATAACATCTAGTGTTCTTGATACAATTATTCTAGACTTCACATTACTTTCTGATGTTTACACTAAGGAGCTTTTGGGAAATCCCAAGTTCCACAGGGACTAAGACTATCAAAATAAAAAAAATTAAAAAAAGGAAAGGGACACTCTTTCTTAAAATTTATTTTATTATTATTATTTTTTAATTTTAGAGAGAGAGAGAGAGAGAATATCTTAAGCAGGCTCCATGCTCAGTGCAGAGCCTGATGCAGGGTTCGATCCCATGACCCTCAGATCATGACGTGAGCTGAAATCAAGAGTCAGCCGCTCAACCGACTAAGCCAGCCAGGCGCCCCAGGCTTTCTAATAGTCTAAGGAAAGCAAAAGAACACCAAAAACTGAATATTCCTTGGGATAAAACCTGGTCTTATGTAAGACCTGAGAAGATAAAAGGAAGAATATCATAGGTCTGTGATTTAATTTCACCTCAGCATCTACTATTGACTTAAAAAGCCAAAATTACAGCTGGCAGAAAATGAAACTTACAGGATTCCCTAAATTTGTACAGTGGATTGCCCAAATAGCACTCTGAGCACAATAACTAAAAACTCAGGGCAGTAGCACACCAGCCATAAGCTTGTCCATCAAGCAGCAACATGTCTCTGGAGTTGGTAACAAACGGCCTCAACTCCCAGAAAAGCTGCACTTCCGTGAGGGTTTACAAATACCAGCTGCCATGCCAGCAGGTCAGTTCTTAACCATTAATTCTAGCATATGTGCTGCCAAAGCTAGCACTGAACCATCAACTCTAGAAGCCCCTGATTCACAGCCCCAAATGAAGTGCTGTAAAATTTAGAGATAAAACGTGAGGCATATCAGTGGCAGTGTCCTTAACAGAGTCAAGTTTAACACACTTTGTTTCTTAATGTTTTTCCAAGTGATGATAAAAAAAAAAAAAATGGTTCTTTTGTCCGGAGCCAAAAATTGTAAGGCCAATTATATTCTCAAAGGCATTCCTTGTGGCATCTAAAAATGGAGAGATTTATGGGAGGGAAGAGCAGATTTGGCAACAACTCTCAATTTCTTAATTTTAGACCCTAGTCTTCAATAAATTCTAATTCTCTTCTGACATTTGTTTGACTTCGTTATCTCAGTTCCTAAAGGGAACGACTGATCCATTCTACGCTGCCCAAATTCATTGGTGGTTAGAGAAAATGCCAAAATAAACACACCCGAGAGTGTTGACCCTACATGTGTATAGGAGAGAATTCATTTTATCTACCAAACCTCTTTGAATCAGTGAGTTCAGGTGCCATTTCTGAAGAAAGGGAGGGGACCTCATTTTTTTTTAATGGTTATTTATTTATTTTGAGTCAGAGAGTGAGAGCGAGAGAGCGAAAGAGAGAGTGAGAGAGAGAGAGAACCCCAAGCAGGCTCTGTGCTGTCAGCACCAAGCCGGACACAGGGCTCAATCCCACGAACCGTGAGATCATGACCTCAGCCCAAATCAAGAATATGACGCTTAATTGACTGAGACACCCAGGCGTCCAAGGAGGGGACCTGATTTTAAAGATAAGTCTGTGGTTATTTGAAATTAAGTTGGTACCAATTTTTTTTATTTTGAAGACCACTAAAAATGAAAGAAATGGCAATACTACTTTCAGAGTGATTAAAAAAAAAAAAAAAAAAGAAAGAAGTCCAATCTAGGTCAACTATATAGTTAAAGATATTTTTAGTTCAAAGGAGAGGCAACTTGAATAGAAATGGACATGGATTATGGAAAGCCATTGTTTCCAGGAGGCAAAAGCTTAAAGCTAAGGGCAAGGGTGGGATAATTTATAAGGAAAGATATTGGGCTTAAATATTATTTCCTTCTTAGTTACTATTTTAACAGGTTGAGAAGAGGAATTTTATCTTAGGCATCCTGGCAGATTTCAGAGAGGCATCATTCCAGAGGCAGAAAAAACACGAGGAATAATAAGGTCAGAAAACCATCACGAGAACTGCAACTTGGAGCATAGCTAGGGGAGATGACAACGTGGAGTGGGAGGAAAATAAAGGATGATGGTAGTGAGGCTGATGAGCTGCTACTATTCATCGGATGCTCACGGTTTGCCAGGCTCAGTGTTTATATAATTTATATGGACCTATCCAACTTTCACAATGAAGATCATCCCCACATTTAATTAATTTAATAATATTAATTTAATATATCCCCACATTTGGGACACCTGGGTGGCTCAGTCAGTTAAGCATTGACTCTTGATTTCCGCTCAGGTCATGGTATTACGGTTGGTGAGACTGAGCCCACACTGGGCTCCGTGCTGAGCATGAAGCCTGCTGGGGATTCTTTCTCTCCCTCTCTCTCTGCCCCTCCCCACCACGTGTGTGGGCTCTCACTCTCTCTCAAAAAATACATAAATGAACAACAAAAAAAGTTTTTTAATCCCCATTTTACAGATGAGGGAACAAGCTTAGTTAGGTATGTTCAGGTAACTTAGTCACAGGGCAGAGATCTGAACCCAGGTCTCGCTGACTTCTTTTTTTTTTTTTTTTTAACTTTTTTTTTTGTTTGTTTTGTTTTGTTTTTTTGAGACAGGGAGAGAGAGAGCATGAACAGGGGAGGGTCAGAGAGAGGGAGACACAGAATCTGAAACAGGCTCCAGGCTCCAAGCTGTCAACACAGAGCCCGATGCGGGGCTCGAACTCACGGACCGCAAGATCATGACCTGAGCCAAAGTCGGCCGCTTAACCGACTGAGCCACCCAGGCGCCCCTCTCGCTGACTTCTTTACCACCATGCTGCAGGGCCCATGGGCCCTGTTTCGTTAATGAGGTGGCTTGTGCGGGGGAGCTGCCCCTCACTTCTGCAGTAAGAAGCACAGGGTGGTGGGAAAAGCACTAGACTAGAGGTCACTAGATCTCAGTCCCACATGGAGGCTCTAACATGCCCATCTGGCCTCGAAATGCAGCACGAAGCACATGGGCGCTCAGGTCCTTACCTGACAGTGCCACTGAACAGCACTGGCTCTTGAGGAATAATGGAGAGCTTGCTTCGCAGGTCGGCAAGGCCAATGTCACTGATTCTCACTCCATCAATCTTGATGCAGCCTCCGGATAACTCCACCAGACGAAAGAGGGCCATCCCTAGAGAGGACTTCCCTAAGGAGTCAAAAGACATGCAGAAAAGTAGCTCAATTAGCAAATTCCGTGAAGACAAAACTGGTTTATTCTTGGGGCAAAATCATCTAATTTTCTAGTTCTATTCGAACACTATTTCATCTGATTAGTTAAGATAATGTAGAAAATGATAGCCAGAGGGGCACCTGGGTGGCTCAGTCAGTTAAGTGTTTGACTTCAGCTCAGGTCATGATCTCATGGTTGGTGAGTTTGAGCCCCACATTGGGCTCTGTGCTGACAGCTCAGAGTCTGAAGCCTGCTTCAGGTTCTGTCTCCCTCTCTCTCTGTGCCTCACCTGCTTGTACTCTGTCTCTCTCTCTCTCTCTCTCTCTCAAAAATAAATAAACATTAAAAAAGAAAAAAAAAAAGAAAATGATTGCCAGAAATAGCAAAAAAATGCACTTTCCAGAGCTACCAAGCATATATATTTAAATCACACAGCTTCAGCCTGAGAAGGAGTTTGAGGGACTGTCAGAATTTCACAAGAGTAAATTGGAAAAAGGCCTGCTTTTCACCTTTGGGGTGGGCACACAGGCTGAAATGCATCTCAGGCAAAGTGAGAAGAACAGAGAGCTTATAGTAAGGAACTAGTGGGGCAAACCAGAGGACACGGTGTCTTCTCTCTTTTCTGTCCCTGTATCACAGCCCAGAGAGAAACAAGATAAGGCCTTTCTACCACTGCCGCAGCAGCTGGGAACGGAAGAAGTTCTGGGGTAAACACATAGGGAAGGAGGCTTCGGCTTAAGTAAGTAAGTGGCTGTAGATAACTACTGCGATAAGGAACTGTGATAGAAAAGGAGGTCTGAGGGAGAAACTGATGAGGTCAGAATAGCTTTTCTTAATTGAATCTTCATTTTAAAAGTCATATAAGTAATTCAAGGAGATAATGTTAATCTCCTATAATCTCACTACTGTTATTTTTGATACATTTCCTTTCAGTCTTTTTCTCTGAATTGAGATCACACCAGAGATACAATAATATAATCGCCTTTTCCCACTTATTATATAACAAGCACTCAACCATGTTAAAAAATTTTTCAAAATAAAGTTTTATTGGCTGCAATATATTCCACCATGTGGATGTGCTCTGGCTTACTTGACCAGTCCTCTAACATTGGAAACATATTTTAATTTTTTTTTTTTAACATTTATTTATTTTTGAGACAGAGAGAGACAGAGCATGAACGGGGGAGGGTCAGAGAGAGGGAGACACAGAATCTGAAACAGGCTCCAGGCTCTGAGCTGTCAACACAGAGCCCGATGCGGAGCTCGAACTCACGGAGCGCGAGATCATGACCTGAGGTGAAGTTGGCCACTTAACCGACTGAGCCACCCAGGCTCCCCTGGAAACATATTTAATACTATAATAATGTTATGGCATGTTCAACTGTGCTGCCACCTCAGATGATTTCCTTGGAAGACAGAATTACTATGTCAAAGGATATAAACATTTAAAAAGCTATAGTGCCCCCACCCTCCAAAAACTTAAGACATAGTCAGGTCTGCCTTTCTGCCACTCAGACCCGTGGTTTAAATTTAGAACCACAGGTTTTTAGCTTTTCAACGACTTTTCCTTAGCCAGATGCCTGGTTCTTGACCCCCCCCTTACTCTTCTTCTGCCTCCATGTTTTGAAAGTCCTCTCGTGAGAACTTCATGACTTTGTCTATTTAGCAGTCACTGAGGGCACAAATATCCTTGCCTTCTCCCCAGTGTCTACAGCCACATCTCCACTGTCTGGATTTGTTCCCTGGGCAGACCCCTGTCAAATAACTAACGGGGACCCTGAGAAATGTCCACCTTCCTGAAGCAGTGATCCTTACATGCATCTACTAGAAACAAGCTGGGAAACTGGGTCCACGCAGCAGGATTCTTAAGGAGGCCTTCTCCTCTTATAGGTAAATGCCTTTGTTCAGAATTGGCGGGGGGGGGGGGGGGGTCTGGTTATTGGTCCCGTACCCTCATACAAGGAAGGCAGGGAGACTCTCTCTTAGTGTCAAGGCAGTGCTTTAAGATCTAAACCAAGGGAGGAATTTTCCTCAAATAAATAGATCAAGTTGTTCCACCTTAACAAAAGATGCTACCTGGACTGGAAGATCCTACGGTTCTCTGAATCCAGACTACCTTTGCACTGATGGAATGTACTAGTAAAAGAGGCCATGAGGTCCTCACAGTGATGTCCTTGACTATAGCCATGGCAGAGTCCCGGTCTAACAGTCTTTGTAGAAGCTTGTTAGAATTAGAGTCTAGATTTTGCAAGTCAGGCCATTTATAATTATTTTATTTTTTCTTATTTTTCTTCTGTCACTACTTATGGCTCAATGAAGTCTCAGTGAATACTTCAGTCTGTCTTACCTGTGTCAAAGGGAATCACAGGGGGGGACATCAGTTAGAGCTTTCAGGGGAGCTGAGTACCCCTGGAAGCCAATGTAGCAGAGGGAATTTGAGGGAGGAAAGCATAGGCAGAGCTTTCGGGACAGCCACCCTCCTTGGCTGAACATCCTCCTGCCAGTGTAAAAAAACCTACAAACTGCATTGTTCTGACATGAAATAATTCCTTCAAGCAGGAAGCAGGAAATGGCGCTTTTTTTTTCTCTTCTTAGCAGGTTCTTTAAAGTAAATTGGCCAGAAAAGACACAAGGCTTTTTTTTTTTTTCTTTAATGGAAAGAAACAGACCTGGAAGAGTTCTGATGCCAGGGAAGCATGGAGCCCCAAAAGCTAATGAGAACTGAACCAGAGAGACTGCTTAAACCAGGTACACCAGTTAGTAAAACAAAACAAGACTCAATGTTTGAAATGTTATTCAGGAAGGAAAGGGAAAGAAATGAATTACTCAGTTCTTAACCCTAGAAATCTAAAGGGCACATAAGTAATATGATACTAAGGGCAAAGAAGAACGCCTAAAATGAGGGCCAATTCTCAATTTCTTTGCAATCAATATCAGGTTAAGAAAACAATTTCTGTCTTCAAAGGGACACAGGTTCCTTATTTAGAGCTGTGTTGGCTTCTGGTAAATATGAGGCAACACTGGCAATATGTCACAGAAAACTTAACTTTTTTGTGTATTTTGACCTCATAGAAATAAGGATGTTCACTGCAGTACTATTCATAATAGTGAAAAATTGACAACCACCTCAATTCCCCACAACTGGGGATTGGTTAAATATAAATTACAGTATATCCATAAAATAGAATTTTCTATCATGCTGCATAGAATTCATGTCATAGGCTATTCATTGACGTAGAGAAATAACTGGTAGACTTAAAAGCAGCTCATGAGATGGTGTGTGTAAAATGACCCCATTTGTGTAAACATATTTTTTTGATAGAAAAAGCCTGACAAGATACCCACCAAAATATTAATAGTAATTATCTCTGGGTAGTGGAGTTATGGGTGTTTTTCCCCCTTTTGCACTTTGCTATATGCTCCAAGTGTTCTGCATTGAGAAAGTACACTTTTATGATTAGAAAAAGCACTAAATATTACAAAAGCAGAGTTAAGAACACATTTAGAAAATTGGCTTCAGAGACACCCCTCTCCTCATTACTCATCTAATACAGAACTGGTTTGAAGGGATGAGAGTGATAGTCAATAAAACAGCAAATCATGGGCCCCAAGCTTAACTCAGATAGGTTCAAATGTTTCTCCAGAGGCCTTTGCATTCTTACCTGATCCGGTCCGCCCCACAATGCCAATCTTCTCCTTAGGTTTGATGGTGAAGGACACTTTCTTCAGAACCAGAGGGAGATTTTCTTGGTACCTCATCTCTGCATTCTCAAAGGTCACCTCTCCTTCCTGGGGCCAATCAGGGGAGGGAGCCTTATTCTTAATTCTGGCAGGTGCTTCCAAAGAGAGAGTCTGGGGAGACAGAAGGGGCTGGATCAGACTGACCAGATTCTGTGGGGGCTGAAAGGCCTTCAAAGAGAAGTAAAATCAGGACAACCATAGCAGCCACAGAGAGGCAGCTGCTACCCTGTCCCCGCCCCATGAAACGGAGCAAGGGCTTATTACCACTAAACCAGACAGCGCACAATGGCTACTAGCTTTTCACTTAGCAGTTTACAGTGGCTACTAAGCAGCATCTTGGGGAGGACAGCAGCTTTCAAACAGTTTTCTGTCTTACGGAATTTCTCCACAAAACCACCTTGGAGGTTAATGGTGGGGCATGAGACCTTTCACTGGCTCTTCACACACAGCCATTTTGATCGGAATTCTTTGAAAATATTCTACTTGAAACAAGATCCCACCATTTGAAAGCCAATGGCCTAAACCCAAAGGAAGGAAACTACCATTTACTAAATACTTGATCAGATCCTGGCATTCTGACATATCGGTCACCCCAGGAGACATGGGCTGTAATCCCAGTTTGCCACCAATAGCTGTGTGACCTGGATATATCACTTCTTCACTCTAGGTCTTAGTTTCTCATCTATAAATCGTGGGACTGGATTAGAGAATGGTGGAAATCCATTCAGCTTTAAAATGCTGTGTTCAATGTAACTGCTTGGGTGATTTTTGTTACCAACAGCCCCACCTTGTAATGTTTGAAAATTCTCTGGCAACTAGTTATGGAGCTTTATAGCCTCATAGGGAAGTGAAGGCCATGGGCTGTGGTGCTCTGGGCAGCAGTAGGGGTGGGGGGTGCGGGTGGAGACTGAAGTCTCAAATTCCAAGCTGGAAGGACTCCATGCCGGCACAGGCATCCAGGTTGGGGACTGGCAGTGGAGTCAGTCCTCAGAAACGTGACTGGTTTGTGCAGGGTCCACTCTGGTATGGCTGACCATCACCCTGACCTCTCCAGCAAGAGACTCTCACCAACGGCAATATTAAATCAAACACTACACACCTGTATATACACCCACATATTATCCACAGACATGAGCACTGGGCAACGAGGCTAACAGATAAACATAAGGAACAGCTATTAGCAGATATATTAGATGGTTATCTGCCATTCTGAGAATAACAGTTTGTAAGCTTAAGAAGTATCCTACAATTAATGAGGCTCATTGTCAAAACAATTCAGTGACGCATGCGTGCTGGAAAACGCAGTTTACGTAATATACTAGTTCTCAATGGAAAGGGTAGTTTTTTAACACTATGCTTGTAGGTCAATTATTGGGAAGTTGGGATATATTCTTCCCATGTAAACAATGATAAAGTCTCTGAGCAGTTCACAAAATAGGGAACTCCTGAGAACTGAGTTAAATTTGCGAATCCTAACTACTCATGACTCTGCTTCTCTCTATAGAAAACTGCTTTCAGAGTTCCAGCTAGGACACCAGCAAGAGGCTGTCTCCTGGCAGCACTGCAGGGAAGGTGGGAAGAACTAGATCATCTCAGTATCCACTAAATTAACTGGTTTCTAAACTATGAGTGCAGTTTAGAATTAACTAGGGGGCTTCTAAAACTTCAGAAGCTGGGGTCTCACCCCAGACCTACTGCATCGGAATCTCCAGCGATGAGGCCCACATCTGTCTCTGCCTAAAGCTCAGTGGGGGACACTGATGGCCTTCCCTGGTTAAGAGCAAGTGAACTAGGCTAAGATTTAAAACAATACGTGGTTTCAAACAGGGTAAAGAAAATGTTACAGTAGTCAGCTTAACCGAACTAACAAAATTCTGAACATTTTAGAAGTTAGCTGATGAACCTACATTCTCAGACACAATTCACAAAAGTATTTAGAAACTCTTAAGCTATTCTCTTCTCCATTCTACACATGCTGAAGAGTCGTCCCTGTGGAATAAGGCAGAGAAAACAAGCATCCTCCCTGCACATCCAGCTGAGGCAGTAAAAGGGCAAAAGGACCCCATGAAGGGTCACATCACAGTAAAAGGACTTCTCAGCCTGACCTTGATGTAGTGGTTGATTCTCTCCACTGAGGTGAAGCGGGCTTCTGTCTCGGATGCCAGTCTGACGGTAAACTGGAACAGCCCCGTTAGCTGATAATGGAAAGCAAAAGCCAAGGGAGAATTTATTATGAATACATGTCAGGCCAACAATAGAAAACCTGCTCCATCTAGGGGATTAGAGCTCAATATACGAACTAACCGGGCACCTGCAGCAGCTAGTTTTAGGGACTGAGTCATTCATTATCTTCCAATCAACTGCAATTCTCAGTGAATGTAGGTGGCATTGTGGTATTGCATGCACTAACTTTCCTGTATCCAAAGGATTTCCATCCATCTTTACATTTCCAGTACACATATCTGCAGCTGAGTAACTTCTGGGCTTCATACTTGCACCTGCAACTGCTCTGGCAGTCCTTTCCTCCTGAGAGGAACGAGTGAGAATGCAGAGCCCCTGTGTACCTCAGACTGAGGACCCTCAAACACAGCACATATAACACATATTCTTCCCTACCCAATAATCAAGTAAGTCTGCCTAACACGGACAGACATCTTTGGGAATCTGTGAAGATACGTATCTCCTCTTGGTTTTCTTTTGCTACTTACTTATTTTGATCTTTCCCATAGGGAAAAATGTCAAACATATACAGGAGTAGAAAGGGAAGTATAATGAACTCCCATGTACTTAAAAAACTGTCAACTTAAAGGCAATATTGTATCATTTATACCACGCAACCCATCTGTATTATTTGAAAGCAAATTCCAGACATCCTATCATTTTATCCATAAATACTATAGCTTACATCTCTCTAACATATAAAGACTCTTTTAAAAACACAATACCATTGTCCAACACCATGATGACACCTTAACAGCTTCAAATACTTAGTGCCCAAGTTCCCAATTGTTCTTTGAGCTTTTTAAAGACCTTAAGACTACCCCTAGGGGCCAGGTCTCCACGTGTAACAGTACTGGGAAAATCAGGGGCCTGAAAATAAAATGCATATAAGAAGCATACTGAGGACACAATATTTTTTAGAAGACCAGGAAAAGGCCAGAGATGGGAGGGTGGTGAACATAGAAACCTACAATTAAGAAACTATTTTCAAAATCATGTTTATTTATGAAGAAACAGCACCTATTTCTTAAACACATGCAACAGACTTAAATCTCTTTGTTCTTATATAGCACTTGGATCTCTCTCCCATTCTCCCTGCCCAACCAAGCCTAGGTTGTTACTAACAAAGAGATGGACAGAAGCTCTAAGAGTCAAAGGCTTAGGGAGAGCCCCCTACCATGCCTCTCCTAGGGCAACACAGGACTCAAGTGAGGAGAGGTAATGCTCCGCCCCAGAGACTGACCTGGACAGCATAAGAGATGGCAAGACCCGAGTAGGCAGGGGGAATCTGCCCATGCATGAGAACAATCATCAGCCCAGTGGTGGTGATCAAGGCAATGCTGATCAGGTCCAGCCGCACAGCCAGCCACCGCATTGCACACGTGAACAAGAAGAAAGGACCTTGGTTGTTATCCAGTAGCTCCTGGTACCTGTGAGGGAGACAGAACACCTAATAGGCCAACAAAGCACTACACAGTCCTGGGGAGGGGTGATGTCAGAGTTCTGGTGGATTATGGATGGAGGGCTAACTTTTAAGTACTTCCTGTGTGTCACCAGGAAAATGCTATGGAAACCTAAAGACTGCAGAGTATTCCAGGCTCCATACACAGGACAACTTGTGATTTTCCAGTTTTACTCCTTCAAAGAAACATACTAAATTTGTTAGGGAAAAATATCTACGTTAACGGCACAAGGAATGCACGGGGAAAAGAGACCAAATAAAGAGGCTGGTTAAGCTTTAGCAAAATGTCTTAGCTCAGGGGTCATTTCCTCAAAGAAAGAGAGGTTACACAGGCAAACTGCAGAAATGCCCTAGGGCCTGGAAAAATAAACTCGCAGAGTGAATATGGTAAAATGGAAAATGTCTGCTGGGGCACTGATGTTGGGCAAAACGGTGCTTGTTTCCCAAGGCCGCAGAGCACAGAACCAGGAGATAAACCACAGCAAAAAAAAGACCTGGACAACCTTTGCCACTGAAGGAGCGAGACACTACTGAACCTGGGGTCCTAGAGAGCAGATCAGACACCATCCAAAGGCTTGGGTGTCACATACAACTACAACTTCAGAGCAGGGAGTCTTGCCAGGCAAATGTGCTTTGTTTAAAAAAAAAAAAAAAAAAAAAATCTCTTTTCTTCTTTATATATTTGGAGAAAATCTAGAAAATGTAGTAAAGAAGAAAACGCAGTATTCTCACCACTCTGTTAAAACCAGGGTTAATATTCTGCCATATCTTCTCTCAGTACTTTTTCTAATACACTTAAATTTATGTGTGCGTGTATATACACACACACAGTGTATTTTACTGTTTTTCTCTTAAAGTTAGGATTATTTTTCTGAGTCGTTTAACCTAGACTTTCCATTCTAGATTTTCTTTTAATTAATTACCTAATTTTTGGAGTAGACAAGATATGCACAGAAGATTTAGAAGGCATAAAAAAGTTTTTTTTTTTTTAATATTTATTTATTTTTGAGAGAGAAAGAGAGAGAGAGAGAGCACAAGCAGGGGAGGAAGGGACAGAGACAGAAAATCTGAAGTAGGGTCCAGGCTCTGAGCTGTCAGCACAGAGCCCGACGCAGGGCCTAAATTCTTGAACTGTGAGATCATGACCTGAGCCAAAGTGGGACACTTCATCAACTAATTCACCCAGAAGCCCTGGCATAAAAAGTTTTACCATGAAAAGTCAGTCTTTCTCCTGCCCATCCTCCAGCTACTCAGTTCCCCTTTCCAGTGGCAGCTAGTAGTTCCTTGTGCACCCTTTCAAGGATATTCTAAATGTGATCTATATAAACATATACTTAAAAGGGAGCATACCATGCACACACATCTGTATCTTGCTCTTTCACTAATGTATTTTATTCATTTATTTTTTTAATGTTTATTTTTGAGACAGAGAGACAGACAGAATGTGAGTGGGGGAGGGCAGAGAGACAGAGGGAAACACAGAATCTGAAGCAGGCTCCAGACTCTGAGCTTTCAGCCCAGAGCCCGATGCGGGGCTCAAACTCACAAACATGAGATCATGACCCGAGCCTAAGTTGGATGCTTAACCAACTGAGCCACCCAGGCGCTCCTCACTAATGTATTTTAGAGATTATTCCATATCAGTACCTATAGTACTGTCTCATTCTTCTTAAGGGCCACAGAGTATTCTATTTGGGTATACCATAGCTTGCTTAATCAGTTCTGTATTGAAGGACATTTAAGTTAGTTCCAATCTCTTGTTAATACAAAGCTCCAAAATGACTATCTATGTAGATAAATTTCTGATATAAACAATCTTCAGCAGCTAAAATAAAAATGTCAGTCTAATGTCAATGTTCATCTTCTACGGTTTCAAAAAAAGAAAAGAAAAAAGGAAAACTCCTTCATATATAGCCATTTAGAGTCCAAAGCCAATAGACTCCAAAACCTGTATTTTGCCTTCTCATTTGCTTAGAAAGGAGTTCCAGCAAGTGAGTGAATAAATTTTAATCAGAGACCATTAGATCACTAATACTTTTTTTGTAATGAGCTTTACAATCCCCAACTCTGGCCCTGAAAGGCTTCTTGGACTTATTAAATGCCGGTGTGTTGACCCCCCCCCCCCCCCCTTTGAGCCCTTTGGCCGCCATCAGCACTGACCTGTGCAGAAATTCCTGCCCTTTGTTGTAGGCATGGATGGTGGCAAGGCCCTGTATGCTGGATGTGATGTGGGAGAGGAAAGGTGACTGTGTGATATTGTCCAGACGCTTCAGCTCTCGAATCAGCACCCTGGAGAGAGAATGAGTTCCATGTCAGAGTGGTAGACCAGCAACTCTGGCTTCATGCTGGAAGATGTAAACACTTCTTGTTTACCTGGAGACAATGTGCAGAACTGAAAAGAGGATGAAGAGGGGCCCCACCGCCACCAGGAACCATGGGAAAACTCCAGCGATCATTCCAACACAGAAGAACACCAGGATGACATTTTGGATGAACATCTCAGCCTGGAAGGGCAGGCGGACATCAACTGCAGAAATCATAAAGGAACAGGGAAAATGAGACCAAAAATTTTTAAAAAACACAAAAAGATTCCACAAATTTTCTGTCTGAAATTTGTGTGTTGTCTTTTAAATCAAAGAAAAATCTAGAAACCTGGTTGCTCTAATTTTTCTTGTCCCAGGAAATTCTAAGTGATCTTTCTTTCCCCAGTCCCTCTTTTGGGTTTACCATGCCACCCAATCACTTTAAACATTTTTTCCCTTTACAAAATAAATATGCTTGTTGCAAAATATTTAGAAAATAAATATTCAAGAAGGAAAATAAAAATGATCTTTATTCTTACCAGTACCAATAAACTGCTGCTAACATTTAAGAAATTTTTCATTATGAAAAAATTTAAACGTACACAAAAATCAAAGGAGTATAGAACCTTCAACAGTTAACAACATTTTATTCATCTCCTTTTAGTTATATCCTCTCCCAACTTTTTCTTTTTTTTTTGTTTTGTTTTGTTTTTTTGTTTTTGGCTGGAGTATTTCATAAAAATCCCAGACATGTTGATATCACTGATTTTTTTCTTTCCATCTTTTCTCCGTGTGTGTGTGTGTGTATGTGTGTGTGTGTATGTGTGTGTGTAGAAGAAATGGGATCGTGTCATGCATCAGTTCTGTATAGTAGTGATGGTTCTGATCCCTTGTTACTTCTGGTCATAGCTTTACATTGGCTTATCAACATCTGAAACATGTCCTTGGAGGCAACGCAGGGTGACAGTTAAAAGCATTAGCTCTAGGTGAAAAGATCTGGGCTCAATTCCCAGTTTTGTTATCTAATAGCTGTGTAATCTTGGGCAAGTTGTTTAACTTTTCTAGACATCAGCTTTCCCATATAGTCAGTGGATGAAGCAATACCCACCCCCCTAGGGCTACTCTGAAGATGAGGATAATCTATCTAAAACATTCAGTACACTGCTGGTTACATGGTAAGCCATCAATAAATATCAGGTGCCACTACTATTATTCTGGGCTATGAGAAGTATTTAAGCTCTGGTGCTGGCACAGCCCATGTGACATCCAGAAAACCTGCCAGAGGTTGTAGGGGTCCAGGAACCAACACTGCCCTCAAAGTAAACATGTTTTGGAATCTCAGATGCTCCCATCCAAAGCATTTATGCCAACTGAATCCTCAGAACTTATTTTCAGGTTTAATGAGATCAAATGAGAAGTTAGATGGCAGGTAAGAAATCAGATGGGTCCTTAGCCTAAGTACAAGTTGCAATCTGGAGAAAATGCCAAAACTAACATGTTCCTGGTGTGGACACCAGCACACCTGGTGAGAGCCCCTGTGCTCTCAGAATCTAAGGCTGGATAGATGTGCACACCTGGTGAGCATCTAGAAGGCTGGAGAGCACAGGGAGCTGCAGCTTGGGCTCCAGAGCATAAAAGAAGAAGCGAGAAATACCTTCATCCATGTCTTTGGAAAACCTGTTGAGAATCCTCCCTGTGGGGGTGGTGTCAAAAAATTTCATAGGGCTTCGAAGGATCCTTCGGAAAAGTTCATCATGGAGCCGGGAAGAGGCTCGCAGTGTGCCCTAAAGAGCAGAGGACAAAGTGATCATGGCTCAGAGACCCAGGGACTCAGGCAGACTCAGTTCCTATTTATCCAGGTCACAACTCCACAGGACATCCAATCCCAAAGCTGGAGAAGGGCAAATGGTCATGGAGGAAAGAGGTGGGTACTAAGAAAAGGCTGGGGCTAATGGGATACAGGTCATTTCAGCTAGGGCCATCTTGCTTCAGAGATGCTCCCCTGCTCAGAATTGACCTGAGAGAAGCCATGCCAAAGTCTGACCACGGGGTTATCAGGGAGAGGATGAGCAGAAGTCACCACTGCATACCTTGACAAAGACAACTCCTCGAATGGCTTTCAGGATCAGCATGACTGCCATGGAGAGGGCGTAGATGCTGGCATAGTACTGCATGAGAGGATTGTCCTTCATGCTGCTGCTCATAGAGGTCTTGTTCCCTTGTGTCACCGTGGTGTTCTGTTTGGAGGCAAGGCTGTGTGAGGCAAGACTCCTATAGACAGCAAAGAACTCCTACTCAGGGCCATTCTCAGTTCAAGGGAAGGTGCAGAATAATGACCATGGGATCTGGTTGTGGCAAACACAGGCAGGCTTTGGCCCCCACTTCTCTCTTTTCTAAATGAGGGCAGACAGCTTTCAGGTGTCCTATTGCTGCATGAGCTGGTTAGGGAGCAACTATCTTGTGAGGTTGCATTAGGGACTCGTCTTTTTTATCCTGGGTAATCCTTGTTTATTGGTTCTTTCAATCAAAAACTGAGCAGTTTCCCCAAGAACACCCAGAGAATACAAAGAAATGGCCACATTATTAGACATATAATTTTCCCATTAATGAGTAACCTTACCCCACTTCCTTGCTTGATCCAGTAACTCAACCACCAATTGCTGAAAGCTGTGCTGCCCACATTCAGCATGAAAAGGGATATAATGACTAGGAATGCCAAGGGGCCCCCAGCAGCCTGGATGTAGACGCCATATACTGACCAGGGCACTGAACCCTGCCCCTTTTCTTCCAGTTGCACCAGCTGCCCTAGGTAGGAAAAAAAAAACAACAAAAAAAAACACCATAAACTCAGCAGAAAAAGGCTACTTTTCTAAAACTGAGTCACCTATAGAAGAGCAAAATCAAAGAAAACCAATAGTTTCACATAGCTCTAGATCAGAATTATTTCCTCCTTATTAGAATATTATTCCCTTTAACATTTACTAAGCACCTATTATCAAGCGGGCCCCACATGAGTCCCTGGAGCAGTAAAGAGGATTAAGACTATGTCCCTGCCCTTAAAATCTGGCTGAGGATCCTTCCACAGCCTGGTAGGACAGACAGATAAAACAAGCATATAATTATAATAAAATGTGCTAAATGCCATGTTAGAGACATATGCAGGGCAACATGGGAACATCCAGGTGTGCCTAAACTATTTGGGGAAACTGTTTCAGGGAAGACTTTCTGTATGGTCTCAAAAGGTATGCCAGGTTTGACCAGGTGGGGAAAAAATGGGCACTGGCCCAGAGGTGGGAAAATAGCACAACCAAATCAGCCAAATCAGCAAGGCTAGAATATTAAGTGCAGCTAAGAGTAGCAGGAGATAAGGTTGATTAGTAGGGAGGCCGTGGTCAGAGGATAAAGGCATTTGAAATTCATCCCTCAGATAAGAATTTCTCCCAGCAGGGCACCTGGGTGGCTCAGTCGGTTAAGCATCCCTGCATCCGGCTCTGTGCTGATAGTTCAGAGCCTGGAGCCTGTTTCAGATTCTGTGTCTCCCTCTCTCTCTTCCCTTCCCCCACTTGTACTCTATATCTGTCTCTCTCTCAAAAATAAATAAACATAAAAAAAAAAAAAAAAAAGAATTTCTCCAGGTGCCTGGGTGGCTTAGTCGGTTAAGTGACCAACTTCAGCTCAGGTCATGATCTCTCAGTCTGTGAGTTCGAGCCCCGTGTCGGGCTCTGTGCTGACAGCTCAGAGCCTGGAGCCTGCTTTGGATTCTGTGTCTCCCTCTGTCTCTGCCCCTCCCCCACTCACACTCTGTTTCTGTCTCTCAAAAATGAATAAACGTTAAAAAAAAGAACTTCTCAAGAGAATGGGCTACAGGTGTGTGGAGATTTGACTCCTGCCTAGGCTACGGATGGCCAGATCAGCCGCCTCAGGCAGCAAGCAACCTCATCCTGTGGTCCCTGTACAAATAATGGCATTTCCTACGCGTGCCCTATCAGGACAAGGATTAGGAAACACTGCTTTGAAATGGGAGGCTCCTGAAAAGACTTCCTGAGGGAAAGTGAGTTAGTTGGTCTCCTGTTTTTAACTAGATCTCTCAGCTGTCTGTATGGAGGACAGATTTAAAAGGAAGTAGCTATAATACTCTAGGTACAAGATGATAAAGGCCAGAACTAGGGCCCTGGCAATGGGGATGGAGTTTCAGGAGGTACATTCATCCAGACATGGTGATTGGCTGAGGAGGAGAGAAAAGTTCAAGGGTCTCTCCTAGCGGCTCCCAGGGATCAGGTGACTGATGCTGGTGCACTAACACAGAGAAACAGCTCTACAAAAAGCTAGCGCCTCTATATCATGGTCAATGTTTAATTATCTTGGAGCAAGCCTCGTGTGCCTGGAGTACTTGAAGAGTTATGAGTAACCAGGTCAGGGGCTCTGCAGATGAGAACAAATGTTCCCTAAGGGTATTCTGGGTTTTTTTAATACTGCCTATGGCAGGAACCAACAGATAACTCAGGCTTCTGTGCTATGTTTGCTTCCTGTGTAGAGGTATCTTACTTAAACCACACCCCAATTCAAAGTCTCATACATGGTTTATGAAAAGGAAGAAAAGCTCCAGAGTGTACTAAATCAGGGTGGTTAACTCCCAACACCAAACATCCACAGCTTTAAGAACAAGGAAGTGAAAACGGGCCAGGGCCAAAGCACAAGCAAACCCAGGGAAGGTCCTGGTTTCAGAACACTAGGTGACATGATGACACAACAAAACCAGAGCTTTAAAACAGACACATTCCTTTCTTTCCTTTCTTTTTGGTAAACTGATATGCAGCTTGAAATTCACAAAGGTGAAAGAAAAGACCTAAGGTATTGTAAGTAGCTTTCCTAACTCTCAATGTTTGTTTTATTGCTAAGATAAAGGATTTAAAAAACAAACAAAACAAGACTCCCCAGGACTTGTTTCCCCAGGACTCCCCCTGGGGAAAGTGCAACAGGAAAAACCTGCGCTATAAACTCTTCACCACAGCCCAGCTGCAGCCTTGTCGGAAAAAGCCAGGAGTGTATCATTCTAACGAGGGAGCTACTGAGGATACAGGCACTGCTGGTGCTGGAACATCTCTGCCTAGACTGGCACTGACTTCTAAAGAGCAGAGGTGAATCGCAGGAGGAAGGGTGTATCTCTAGCCATTATTCCATTTTTCCTCACTCAAGATGACTCAGCTGATTGTTGACACCTGACCCACACTGCAGAGAGAGGAGGCAGAGGATTAAAGGTCCTTCTTACTGCTTTGGTCTGTTTAAGCAAACAGAGGGTGCGCCTCATGATCTCCCAATATTCTGTAAGACTGTTATTCCAGAGGTAAAAGGCCAGAGACTCTAGAACACACAATGCTGTCAAACATTATGAATCACTACTTGGCATAAAGTTTCTAATAAACTTTAATGACAAATCTAAGAGGTCAGAAAAGGTCGTTACCTTCCTCTGGCTTCGCTGCTTTCTCCTTCTTTACTGATCCTGTTTTAGGACCCTTGTCTTGTGATTTCTTCTGTGAACCGCTGGTTTCTTTTTTTGAATTAATCTAATAAAAAAAAAAAAGTGTCTCCAGTTACAAGGCAGCCATTCAGACAAAGGTCCATAGGACATACTCGAGAATTCATCTGGCAAGCTGCTGCTACTCTTGAGAAGAAACACATCAAAACCTCTCAAAAGGGCCACCTATTCTCATTTCTTGTGCTTCCTCAACTCCTTCAATCTTTGAGATCTGGGTTCCTACCCTTGTCATTCCATTGACATTGCTCTCCCCAATGTTCTCAGCCACTCCAACTTGCCCAAAGTATTAGGGCTGGGGTCATTTCCATTCCTCTCACCTCTTATCTCCACATTACTAAATCAAGTCATAGATCTGATCATTTCCCACTGCTACTACAGGATAAAATCAAACTTCTCAGCCTGATTTTGCAAAACCTCCATATTCTCGCCCCAGCCTAACTCTACATGTTTCTCTCCCATTCCCATGGCTTCTACTCTACAGCCACATTGGATTTCATACCATTCCTCACACCACACTGCCATTCTCTACTTCTGGACCTTTGTCCACAAGGGTTCTTCACTTGGAATGCCTCTCTCCTCATCCCAACTCAGTTAGTTGTTCCCATTCAGAGGGATTCAAATCTTATATCCTCCCTGAGGCAACTTAGACTCCTCCAGAAGAGAGCTCACCTCTCCCCTGTTCTCCCAGGCACTTGTTCTCCCAGGCATGCTGCTGTAGATGTGACCTGGTATTACAGTCCCCTGTAAGAGCATAAGAGCATTGATCTTTCCTAGGAGAATGTGAGTCCCTCAGGGATGGAGAGGATGTCGGACTCATGGTGATAACCAACATTCACAGGGCGAGCCCTAAGCACTGCCCATAATAGGGCACAAATGGACTTAATATAAACACTCATCAGGGGCACCTGGGTGGCTCAGTGGGTTAAGCGTCTGACTCTTGGTTTTGGCTCGGGTCATGATCTCATGGCTCATGAGCTCGAGCCCCCATTGGGCTCCTCACATCCGGCTCCATGCTGGCAGTGTGGGGCCTGCTTGGGAATCCCTCTCTCTCTGCACCTCCCCTGCTTGTGTGTATGCTCTCTCTCTCTCTCTGAAAACAATAAATAAACTTGAAGAAAAAAAAAAAGAAAAAAAAAAAAGATGAGGAAACCAAAGCTCAGGAAAGTTAAGTGACATATTGGAAGTATGTTCTCTCTGCTGCAATACACTGACTCTCAATATTCTTTTATTCCTCAGACATTTCCTATTTTAACTTCTCTCCCTCTCATTTTCCCCTCCATGTCTACAGTGAGGAGGAAAACTTCTGAAGAGTCTAAAGTACCCTAAGACTCATAAGGAGAGATCATAAAATCCAAATCTGGATTCTGGCATCTCTATAGAAGTTCCTGGTGACACTCTGAAATGCTTGAGTTATCCCCAGAGGCCTAAAATACATTGGTCACGAACAATTAGTTGTTCTGTATCTGAAATCAAAGAGGATGACACCCAAAGACTGAAATAGGACTCCCAGAAAAGGCCCCAAAAACTCTGCTTTTATCATGCATAGACATCAAAATGGTAGCTAAGAAGTTGCTTTTAGGCTAGCCTGAGTGCACCCCCAGGACCCAAGGTGACCACAGAATAAGGAGTTCAATATGAGAGCAGGTTGGTAAGAAGGAAAAACAACGTCTTTGGTGTTTGCCTAACTTGGAGCCCGGAGTAAAGCCATGGAAAGCCGCCATCTTTCTGTGCTGCCACAGGAGGCAGGGTAGCAAGGCAGAAACAGCACCACGGAGTCAAATCACCCCCTTGTTAGTGAGCTGCTTAACTTTTCAGATCTTCCATTCCCTCAGCTGTAAAAGTGGGGGATAATCCCCTTTTGCCACAGAGCTCTATTAAAATGACTAAATGGGATGACATCTATAATGTGTCTAATCCAGTAATTGGGACACAGTAGGTGTGAGTTAGTGAGTGCCAAGTCAGCAGTCAAAGCACCACGGATCATTTTCAAATGTATGCAATATTTAATTTCTCTTCCCTCACTCCTTATTCTCTCTTGTTTATTTAAAAAGGAGCTCCATAATGCTTCAATCAGGATTGGTCGCGTTTATGAAGCTAAGTTATGACTGAACAACACTGAGCCCATATATCCTTCTCCCTGTCATTGCCTTATTAATAAGTTCTCAGTGGCAGAAGACACTGGCTCACCAGCCATATAATCCTGCTCTTCTAGAGTAGAAACAGTATGTGAACCAGCACAGCAGTCTGGTCACCAGAAAATAGGGCCCCTTCCAATAAGACAGACACTGAGTTCAGCTGAGATCTCTCCATCAATCACTATGGTCGTGTCTCCCTTGCTAGAAAAGAGGAGGCACACACAAACACCATGAGAATCTTACCTCAACTGGGGGTGTCTCTCCCAGCAACAGGTTATTAAAAATGGTAGCATAATCACCATTTAAATTCATCAGCTCCTCATGGGTGCCTCTTTCTGTAATACAGCCCTCTTTCATGAAGATCACTTCATCACAATCAGCCAGGTACTGGGGACAAAGGCAGGGACAACACAGTGTTGCTGAGATTTGTGCAAATACATTCAATACCTATACCTTAGTTCAGAGGTTCTTAGCTGGAGGCAATGGAGCCTCTCGGGGGACATCTGGCAATATCTGGAAACCTTTCTGGTTGCTACAACTGGGGGCAGGGTACTGCTGTTATCTATCTAGTGGATAGAGGCCAGGAGCTCTCTGGGCCCAAATGTCAATGGTACCAAGAGCGAGAGAACCCTTGCTTTAGTTTATTGTGGCTTGTGACATAGTTCAAAAAACGTCTCCCATTTTTGGCATAAATCTGTCGATGGAGCCACATAAGCCTTGCATTAAACTTCACACCCTTTTGTTGCACTCAGAAGTGCATACAATTACAGACTTTCTGTTGCAGAATGGGGGATTAGCCCCCTAAACTTGACGACATATGCAAAGCAGATGGCAACATCCTGGAGCTGCTCTCCAAAGTGGCTGCTTGTCTTGGAATGACAGAGGGAGAAGAGCTTGTTTTCCTTAAACAGTTCCCACTTGCATATAGATATTAACACAAGCTTTCCAAACTATCTCATACCCAAACTCCAGTTTTAGCCTACTCCTCTTAGCCCTTTTACTTACTGATTTACATGCAAAAGCTAACATGCTCCAAGGATCTCTAATTCAGATGGCCATCTGGTACACCAGTACAATGAGTTTTATTGGTACATTGGGCCGGGAGCTATTTGCTGAGGAAATAAACACTGATGACTCCAGGAACCTCTAAGGAGTCCCGTGAAGGTACCTGGACCAGGCCCACCTCCCTGTTTCTGATTTCCCAAGCCAAGGTGGGCAGCCTGAGGAAGAATGCTCCATACCTGTAACTGGTGGGTAACAAATAGAACTGTCTTAGACTTTAAGTGCTTCTGGATAGCACTGTTGAAGATGTGGTTGCCCACATGGGCATCTAAGGCACTGAGGGGATCATCCAGGATGTAGATGTCCCGGTCACTATACAAGGCCCGGGCAAGGCTGATCCTTTGGCGCTGTCCACCACTCAGGTTCGCTCCTCGCTCGCCAATCTACAGGAGTCCAGAAAGCATAGTGAAACCTCC
Source organism: Panthera onca (assembly GCF_046562875.1). NCBI lineage: Eukaryota > Metazoa > Chordata > Mammalia > Carnivora > Felidae > Panthera > Panthera onca. The sequence goes on along the minus strand of NC_138347.1, from coordinate 83,360,764 downwards.
AGTTCAAGTCCAGTACCTTACTTAGTGATCACCCCAGTCACTGCTCCTCTGTTCCATCCATACCAGCTGCTTCTACTGAATTCCCCACCTGGATGAACTGCAACTCTTGATCCTCCAGGGCCCACACCAGAACCAGGGAAGCCAGCCCAGAGGAAGACAACTCTTCCTCTCCCATAACCAGCTGGTTACTACTCAGCCTTACTACCTCTGGCTTTACACTCCCCCTTGACATACCATCCCAATCCATTATCTATGGGCAGAAAGATCTTTCCAAAACACAAAGCTGACCATGTCCCACTCTCGCTTAAAACTCCCTTTCGAGGGGCGCCTGGGTGACTCGGTCAGTTAAGTGTCAGACTTCAGCTCAGGTCATGATCTCACAGTCTGTGGGTTCAGGACCCGTGTTGGGCTCTGTGCTGACAGCTCAGAGCCTGGAGACTGCCTCAAATTCTATGTCTCCCTCTCTCTCTACTCCTCCCCTGCTCACTCTCTGTCTCTGTCTCTCTCTCTCACTAAAATAAATAAACATTAAAAGAAAAGAAAAATCTCTTTTTCAAGAGCCCTAAGAAACAAAATCTAAACAAACATGTCACAGAAGGCAGGCCCTTTGCCACCTGGCTCCACTGCCAACCCTCTCTTCTACTGTCTGGGATTTAAGCCATTTTAAATTGCGTGTGTATCTGAACCCTCACGACTACTGTCATGCCTTTTCTGTTACCATATCTGCTCAGTTCTGACATCCTCTCCTCTGTGAAACATCTCCCACCCTCTTCTCTACTACTACCCAAAAAGGGGGGGGGACTTTTTTCTTTTTTTAATTAAAAAAATTTTTTTTAAGTTTTGAAAGGGGACTCTTTCATCAACTTATTTTGTGCCTATTCAAGTATCTCATCCTCTCAGCTATAAGCTTTTTGAGGGTATAGATCATTCTCCTATTGCTTTATATCCCCAGTGCCCAGCCATTTCTGTCTATGTAGCTGGCACATGAACATGTGAATAAATCAATTGTCAAATGGTAACTGGCTCTGTACTTAAAAAACCATTAATTGAATTCAGAGGTTTCAAATTTGAGCATGTATCAGGTCACCTGCAGGGCTTGTTAAAACGGATGGTTGGACCCTGCGCCTATGATTCAGTAGGTGTGGGGTGAGGTGTAAGAATCTGCATTGCTAACAAGTTCCCAGTAACATTGCTGCTGCTGATCCACTATGAATCCGGGAACTAAGATTTGAGTACCATTGAACTAAAGAAACCATTCTGGTTTGAAGGATTTAACTCAAGTCCGATGAAAAAAAGTGCAGGCCCCAGAGACCTCCAGGGTAGGTCACGGGAGACAAATATCAACAGGGAAGGACACAAGCCAGTTCCAAAGACTCACCTCTGCAAACTGCTCCAGGGCAGAGAGCCAAAGAAAGAGGCTTTTGTGCTAAGGCCTCTTTCTTTCTAATTGAAAAGGGCTCTCTGCAGACTGTATATCAGTAAGGATATACAGGATTCTGGTCGGCAGAATGAAGTTCAGAGAAGCTCAACAAGCACATGCTTGACTTATGGTTTTTTAAATGAATAGTGTGGAAAACATGAACTCTGAACCAACAATGGGATTTTGTTTAAAATTTGTATGACGTACAGAATGGCTAAAATTAACAACCCAGGCAACAACAGATGTTAGCGAGGAAGCAGAGAAAGGGAAACCATTTTGGCACTGCTGGTGAGAACGCAAATTGGTGCAGCCACTCTGGAAAACAGGATGGAGGTTCCTCAAAAAATTGCACGATCCAGCAATTGCACTACTAGGTATTTATCCAAAAGATACAAAAATGCTGATTTGAAGGGGCACATGCACCCCAATGTTTATAGCAGCACTACCCAGAATATGGAAAGAGCCCAAATGTCCATTGACTGATGAACAGGTAAAGAAGATGTATATATAATATACATATACAATGGAATACTACTCGGTGATCAAAAAGAATGAAATCTTGCCATTTGCAACAATGTGGATGGAACTAGAGGGTATTATGCTGAGCGAAATAAGTCAGAGAAAGCTATCATATGATTTCACTCATAAGTGGAATTTGAGAAATGCAACAGATGAACATAGGAGAAGGGAAGCAAAACTAAGATAAAAACAGAGAGGGAGACAAACCATAGAGACTCTTAAATACAGAGAACTGAGGGTTGCTGGCGGGGTATTAGGTGGGGGGGATGGGCTAAATGGGCGATGGGCATTAAGGAGGGCACTTGTGGGGATGAGCACTGGGTGTTATATGGAAGTGATGAATCACTAAATTCTACTCCTGAAACCATTATTACACTATATGTTAACTAACTTGGGTTTAAATAAAAAATAAATAAATAAAATGATATGCAGATAGGGAAAAAATTCAAATGACATATAAAATATGTATACATTTAACACAAGTAGTGTTGATAACCCCGCCCTAAGGAACACATGCTTTCCTAACATAAAGTTTCAATGAAAGCAAAACTCCCTGTGTGGGTACTCCTGCATTTAAGATGCATTACTAGTAGATGGTTCTGGCACAGCCCCGCAACCCATCTTCCAGAATCCTCTCTGTTAAACACACTGCCCCAACAGGGGCAGAAGGCCTGTACCTCAGTCAGGTCACTGTTGGGAAGAATGGCCAGGTCAGGCCTCAGGCAGCAGCTGTTGAGCACAGAGTTGTATCTGAAGGACATAAAGAGACTAAGCATCAGGGACATGTTTGGAGTAGAGCCTGCTGCCTTGGGCTGCCTTGAGTCTCACACGGCCAAGATGGGAAAGCATGAGAGAAACCAAACATTCCTTGCCTTTCTTCATCAAATTCCTTCCCAAAGAGGATGTTGTCTCTCAGAGTGGCATTGAGGATCCAGGCCTGCTGGGCCACATAAGCGAAGGTTCCACTGACTGCAATGCTGCCCTCTAGAAGTGTCATCTAGGGAGACAGACACCATCCAATGGCATCATGATGCAAAAACACCATCCTAAGCCAACAGAACCCCCCACATTGCACAATGGAGTTCAAAGTTTTGGCAATCTTCTTGGATGCTTTTGGACCCAAATCCAGACCTCACCTTTGTTCCACAGAGAGAGCTACAGCAGCAAATAAAATCAAAGTTCTCCTTGCTTATGTGTGATGGGAACCCAGCATAACCCATGACCTGAATGAACAAACACTTCATTCAGCAACCCATAAGCTACTCGATATCCTGTCTCCCTAACTGCAAACTGTTTTAACTAAGGGAAGCACTAGAGTGGAAGGTCCTTTCAGAATTCCCCTGGGGAGGATGCTATAAGGATTTAGAGCTAGTCCCTGCCTCAAGACCGGGGCAGGCCAATTCATCTATAAAATTAATTACTCCAGGCTGTTGGCTAAACCAGCTGCTTCTGTAAAATGAGGACCAAAAGGAAAAAAATTTGTTAGACATGAACTAGTATTGCAAAGTATCCATACGATGAGGATGGACCCTCTCGTTCAACACGAAGGCACTGCATGATGAGCCATGTGTTTCGAGTTGTGTTTTCATTCACAGTGATTGATATGATTTATCCATTTTATCCTCTTTCGGGGTTCCTTTTGGGACTGGCAGTAGACATCTGTCTTGAGTTAGGGATGTTATAGCTTGAAACAAAGGTTCATTAGCCAGCCTGCACATTGAAGCTTGTCCTCTCAAACACTGTTAGCAGACAGTGTATGGAGAGAGGTGCACCCACCACAGACCATAACAGTGGTATTAACTGCCCAGAAACTGGTAAGCACGCCGCTATGCACCCCAAGTGTTCCGAAACCCACGGAGGGTCTACCGCAGAAACTCCACACCCACACTGCAGACTGCCAACACAGAGTTCAACTCCAAAGAAGCCAGGGCCACCAGCTTTACCAGCCTCCCTGTCAAAGAGATCGCTGTCAGAGATTTGGTCTAAAAGCAAAGCCCCACTCTGCTTTCAACCTAACCACCACCCACTCAACACCACTGCCCCCTCCCCCCTTCGTTTCCTCTGTGTCTCTCATCATTGACCCTTAAATCTGACCCCTAAGTTATCAGAACATCTAGGAGAGGTTTTGGCTTTTTACAAAGACCAAGGGCTGAGCCCAATCAGTAGAGTCTCATACAGCAGAGGGGTGAGAGGGTTGTCATTCCAGATGATGTGAACACAGCCTTCCTCAGACCACACTAGGTACCACGGCTCTCAAGGAGAGCCACGCTCTACCAACTGTGACAGTGACACTCAACAAGAAAAAATATTCCATAACTGGACGCTACAAAACACCCTTCCCCAACTCCATCTCACATGAGTTTAATCTCCTCAATATGGATAAATGACTCATTGGACCTCATCCACCTGTGGGTAAGAATAAGCTCAAGTTTATCCTTATCTCAACCTTGTAAATCAAGGTGGTTCAATTCAAGATTAAAAGCAGGTGGAAGCACCTTGTGTTTTTTCCCTATTATTTGGTTTTAAAACACAGTAAAAGATAATTTGTCTTAGCTGGATGACCTTTGCCCCTGACAGCCCTGGGCTGGCCTCTCTGTAAACCATTCACTCTCTGCCCTGGGCTATGCTTGTGGGTCTGGAAGGCATAGCTCCTCAACTAGACCACCAGCTCCTTGAGGGCATAATTCTTTCCACAGTTGGTTGAAAAAGGAGTGCGGCTTTGCTTCTAGATCAAATCCTGATATCAATCTCTCTGACAGGGAGTCCGGTAAGGCTGGTCCACCCAGCTTCTTCAGCTTGTGGGCAGTATGCGGTTTGTTCACCTCTTATATCTGACATCTCCCAACACACCATCTGGCATTATATGCCACTTAATAAATACATGCCGAGTAAAAGAAGGCAGGAGAAATAGAGGACTCCAGCTAGACATCAACCAGTCATCCGTCAGGCGTGCACTGAGCCCGCTTCCAGATGCAACACCGTTAAGGGGTGGAAATGTGGGGGTGGGGGCAGGGGGCATAACGCAGACCAAGGGTTCATTTTGTTTCTGCCTTTCCTCTCTTCGAGAAAAGTAGTTCATTTTCCCCAAGACTTGTTAAGCCAATTCCAGAGAAAGAAGCAGAAAATGCCAAGGACAATAACAAAATATTACCTGGCCTAAAATGGCTGAAATGAGAGAGGTTTTTCCACTTCCCACACTGCCACAGATTCCAACCAGTTTACCCTGCACAAAGCACACAGAGAAAGGAGGGTCATTACAGGACCACTGACCACTTATCTCTAGGGACTGCTGATTTCTTCAAGGAAAAAGACATTAACGACAGGCCAACAATATGGGAACTATCATCCTGATGACTCTGCGTGTCACTTACCTCTGTTTCCTCCCTGTCAGCCACCTACTTCCTAGGGTTTCTGTGGGGATACACGGAGGTAACAGATGTGTAAGCCTTTTAGAAAAATTAAATATGCCGCACACATGACGGTCTCCCACATCACTTTTAGAAAGGCTCAGCCTCTTTCCTACTTTTTTTGGCAACCCATATTTTTTGATTATTTTTGCCGTTGTTTTTGGAAATAAGGGCAGGACTCTTAAAAAATTATTTTGCTGATTTTCATTTTATACGATTTTTTTCCTCTAGGGTCTATAAATTATTTTCAATAAAAACTATGTGCACTGTTGTTTCCATTTTTCTACAAAACATTTCCAAGAATCTGAAGAATATTGATACCATCAATTTCACTTAAAAATGGGGAAAAAAAAGCCTGTGATGAACTGAATATCCTCAGGCAAAATAATGAGTTCTCTTGACAGGTGGTGCTAAAAGTTTTCAAGGGCAGACTGGTGATTTTGAAAAGGTCACTTATTTAGCAACCCTGCATCGGCTCAAGCCTCGCAGCAAAGGAAGGAAGAGTGGTATGTAGAAGAACAGGGATTCTGGAGGCAGACAGGTCTCGCTGTGAACCCCAGCTCCATTAGAACCTGCCAAGTGTGTGATTGATGTCTGGTTACTTACACTAACACCGTCTGTCTCTCACTAGGCTTTGAGCAACTGGAGGAAAGGCGTTAACTTTGTAGAACCAAGGACTTTGTACAACCAAAGTATCTTCGTCTCGGACAAAGTATGTTGGACAAAGTTTTTGACGCTGTCATGGAGTTTGAAAGACTACAGCCTAGTGGTCATGAGGAGACCAAGTCACGGGTTCAATCTCTGCTCAAGTCAATTAGATTTACGCAAACAAAACCTCTGCGACAAACAGAGATATCAACAAGGAAGTGCACGCCCGGGGTACAGACAAACATTAACTTCCCTTCCCCTCCCTGAAGAGGGGGGCCGGAAGAATTAAGGTATCCCTCTCCAAATAGCTAAAGGTCTGTCATGTGAATGTGGGCTCTAAAAGGGCAGAATGAAGATCAAAAGAAAGCAGAAGAGTACATTTCAGCTGAATATGAGGAGTAATCCTCTAATAGGGCTGTTTGGAAATGTAACAGAGCTGCCGCACTAATCAAAATCATTATTAAATGAGAAGTCTGTTGTCAAGAGTTAACTGAAGTAAAGAACTGATGTCAGTGGCCTCCAGTGATAAACTACACTAGTGGTTTCAGGTGTTTTCACTAAGGACCATCTCTTGCTCTTGTTTATATCTTTCAAGAGCTGGGAGCTTTTTGTTCTCAGAGTCTATCTCTGGGTCTGTGTAGCATACGTTAGTCGGTGGCTGACTTTGATACACACTGCATGAAAACCCACTGCTCCCCACCTCCAGTTATGTAGGTAAAGTCTCACCACCACCCCTGGTCCAAGAGACACTTCTGGGTTAACTGGTCTCCTTTCTTGTTTCCCTACATACTCTTTTGACTCCAGAGGCTAAAATATTTCTCTCCATACATGAGTCAGATCTTATCATTCTTCTCCAAAGCCTCCAATGGATTCTCTCCCACTCAGAGTAAAGCCAAAGTCCTGTAAGGAGGCTCAGACACCCCAGCTGCCTCTCTGCCCTCAGCATCTACTATTTTCTCCTGTGCCACTCAGTACACTGCAGACTCAGGGCCTTTGTGCTTCTGTTCCTTCTGCCTGGAATGTTCTTCTTCCTCCAGATATCCATATGGCTCAGTCCATCACCTCCCTCCTGCCTTTTGCTCATATATTAGTTTTTAAGTGAGGCCTTCCCTCAGGCAGGCTGTTAAAATCGTAACCACACCTACTCCAGGCCCCAGCATTCACAATCTTCCTCACACAGCCTTTATCACCACCTGACATACCATATACTTTACTTGTTTATTATCTGTCTTTGCCCACTAAAACATAAGCTCCAAGAGCACAGGGACTTTTGTTGGTTTGGTTTTCCACTGCTATAGCCCCAGCCCCACAACAGTGTCTGGCAGAAGGCTGGCACTCAAAAAAATGGCTGATGAATGTATGTATGTGTATATATATGTATGTATGTACACACACACACACACACACACACACACACACACACACACACATCTCAGACCCTCTAAATGGTGCACCCTTCAATATGGTGCTGGTGGGAACCAGTCATAGACTGTATTTGCAGAGCCCTGAAGTGGAGTCTGTTCCAGCCATTCTGTGCAGGAACCCCTCTGAGAGACTCTAGTCCTGTGCTACCTGGGCTGTGACATCATACACCATAATGATCCTTCATTTACATTAAAAATAAACAATTACAGAATCAATACGTTGTACGCCTGAAACTAATTTAACATTGGCTGTTAATTATACTTCCGTAAGGGTATACAAATAGATAAAAAATTACAATAGATTTGTCACTAATAGTAGCACTGAGAATTCTTCCTATGGGCCAGGTTCTGTGCTATGCACAGCTTGGTGGTAATGAGAAGCTCACCCAGAGTTATAATAACCGGAAATAATTATTACAGCTCACACACAACTCTAACAACTAGAATCTATTCAGAGCAAGATCTCGGAAAATCCACTTGAATGCTTCATTTCCTTGCTTGTAAAATGAGCATCTCATGAGATCAGTTGATATTAATTTCTATTGTTAGATGCCTAAATATGCCTTTGTAGAGTTGGAGCTGGCCAGATTTGTTCTTTAGCTCAAAATGAGTCCCCAGCCACAGAGGACTTTGCTATAAGGAAAGCAGCTGCCTACTCCGGCCGGAAGAGACACCCGCAGACACCTGCAGATGGATGGAGTGCAGGTGGGGAACGGGGGAGGCGGAGGGCTTACCTCTTCGATCTCCAGGTCGATGTTGTACAGGGTCCTCTGCAAGCGGAGGATCCCCAGGTGGATGTGCTTGCCCTCCTCCTCCTCAGGACTGGGCCTCTCGTCGCTGTCCAGGAGGAGGTGGCCTTTCTGCTCTGCCAGTACCGCCTGCTGCTCAGTGCGCTGCAGCTGTCTCACCTTCTCTTTCTTGCCCCTGGCAGCCCTCTTGTCTTTTTTCGTTTTGGGGGTCAGCTTGGGTGAGTTCTGGACACTGCAGTGGGAGGAGTCCCATGCCAAGGTGGCATTTCTCACCTCTATCTTGATGTGAGGGCTGGCTGGTTTTTTCTTTATCATGTGAACCTCTTCCATCAGAAACAAACTCTGATAGGAGTTGTGAGAGAGGTGCAAAGATGAGACACTGGATCAAGACCAGGGAGACAAGCCTAGGGCGCACACTCACGTAGCAAAACACATCAGGCTATACAGTGGAAGGAAGCTGAAGGGCAAAAGGTAGCTCATTAGTGTAGCCCAGCCTCAGGCCCATCGAGAGGTCACAGGGGTGTGGGGACACCTTCAGAAGGGACAGCAGCCGTCTCAATGGCCCAGCGCTCCACACTGCCAATCACATCCTAACCTACCTTTTCCTTTCTACCAATCTATCGTGGCCAAAGCACAATTAACTAACCTGTCTACAGCCCCTCGTTCTCACCCATGACTTGCCAAACAGCAGGTAGTAAAATGCAAGCAGAAAAACCAAAGGGCATGCTTCTCTCCTGAACAGACAGACCTTCATCACTCTGTTTCCCTTCCAGAACACTCCTGTGGAACCTCAAAGCCTATGTTCTTCCCTCACCTACAACATGGCTCATGTCTGGCGGGAAGAGGGAGCTGAGATCACGACCACGCCTAGCTTGATGGGTCGGAAGGGAGTACCTAAGGCCTATATCACAGGCAGAATGCCTCTTCTTGGCAACAAGTTCTCATGTCTTCAAAATCCTGCCTAGAAACTTGAGAGGATTCAAACAACCAAAGGAACAGACTTGGGAGGAAGTGAAGGCTATCTCCTCCCTCAGAAACATCCTTGGGAAACAACAAGATTTTCCTCCCACTTATTCCCAGAGACCCTCTGAGTTATGCTAGGGGAAGAAAAGAGGAATGATTGAAAAGCTGAGTGTTTCTGAAATTAGATTCAAAATACTAACTGCAATAAACCTTATATGTGCCCGTGATTTTGAATCCACTTCTGACAGCTCTCTTAAACTGGAGATCACAGAATGCTATCCCAGTTGGATTTCCAATATGATAAAAATAATTTTTTTAATAAAAAAAGGTTAAACATTACAAAGAAAGAAAGCACCTTTAGAGAAAAAGGTGACTTTCAGGATCAGGATTCTGCTTATTTACTGAGAACCCCCAACTATTTTAAAGTTTGTGGGTATTTTTTTTAATTAATTAATTTATTTTGAAAGAGACAGAGAAAGAGTGGGGGGAGGGGCAGAGAGAGAGGGAGAATCCCAAGCAGGCTCCACACTGTCAGCACAGAGCTCGACGCAGGGTCAAACTCACAAAGCTGTGAGATCATATGAACTGAGCTGAAATCAAGAGTCAGATGCTTAATTGACCGAGCTACCCAGGCACCCTTTTGCCAGTGTTATTAAATGTAACATATAATCCCCTTCCCTTAGAGTGAGCCCTTTCCCCTGGATCTTAAACGTGTAGCTTCCTCTTTTCCTTCCTTTGATTCCAACACCTCCTATACATTCCTAATCTCCAATCTTCCCAGAAGTGTCATGGTTCTAAATATCCTCAATAGTCTTCACTCTTGATCAACCTTAGGTTTAATTTCCAAAAACAGCTGTTGGTTTCATTTGTTCAGAGCCTTCTAGAAAGACTGAACTAAGAACAACATGCCAAATATCTTGACCACCTTCACAGAGTACACCCATATGCTGACAGATCTCCCACCATTGCTCTCCCCTAAGGAAATATTAAAAGGCTCTTTCAGGCCTCAAAGGACGATTAAAAAAATAAGCCTTTGCCTCTAGTTTGCACAGCTCCTTCCCCACATTTCCTTCCCATGGGCTCCCTGCAGCCTGCCTCCTCCTGAGACATGCTGAGGCACACAAGGGCCTTATAACACTTGAATTTATGTCTATCTGAACTGGCACCTTCCAGGACAACAGACTCTTAGAGGTACATAAACCATAAACCTCAGGGTGCCTGGGTGGCTCAGTCAGTTGAACGTCTGACTCTTGATCTCAGCTCAGGTCATGATCTCACAGTTCATGAGATCAAACCTGGTGTTGGGGTCTGTGCTGTCGGTGCGGAGCCTGCTTGGGATTCTCTCCTTCTCCCTCTGCCCCTCCCTTGCACATGTGCTCTCTCTCAAAATAAATAAATAAACATTTAAAAAAAAAACCAAAACACCAAACCCATAAACCTCAACTTTACCATAGGACAGTATCAAAACACAACCCTCATTCACTCGGAATGTATCTATTGAGCAGAAGAGGGGACAGAGGGTCGCCAGATAAAATATAGGACACCTCGTTAAATTTTGACTCTATACAACCATTGAGTAATTTTATAGTATAAGCATGTCCCATGCAGTTATTAACTAACTGGGTGTCTTGTCTTTTCATTTGCTAAAACTGGCAACCCTATACTGATGACTATCTTATCAGAAAAGTCACAGGGTGGCTTCTTACTGCCTTTCTACATGTTATCATCCTCCTGGAAGGAGGAGAAGGAGGGGAAAGGGGAGGGTGAGAGAGAGGAGGGGCTGGAGGAGACTGCTAAGAAGAATAAGACAGAATGGAACTGAAGTCTCATGGGGCATATAATACAGCTGTGAGTGATTTTGCTTCTATTATTAACTCTGAAGTTCCCTGGATAGAGGAAGGAGCTATGATGTGAAAAGCCACCTGCTAATACCAAGTCTTCACCAGTAAATGAAGACAAGAAAGCTCTTGAAAAACATGGGGAGGACAAACCTATACTATAAACTCTTATTCTTTCATCCAAGATGCTACCAAATCCATCCACTAACAAGGACAGAGGGACAAACTTATGGTCAAAACATTTACTTTCTTCCAAGACTAGATACTGTAGATTGGGCAAAATAAAGCTCTGATAATAATTATACCATTTCTTTTATATAGCTCTGGCTCTTAGCCTTCTAGCAGCCAGGCTGGAATGAGGGAGGGCACAGAGCTGGGGATGCATTCTTGAGGACTGGCTTTCTTGCCCAAACAAAATTCGCCTTGTTAACTGTAAACAAATAGGATATAAATAAATCACAGAAAGCTATATTCCATTCTTCATATTCTCCATCATTCCAAATTTGTTTTCTCCTGAATATCTAAGGTGAGGATATCAATGCCTCAAACATCTGAGCCTCAAACCTTCAAGCAACAAACATTGCTTTTGCATTGTTCTCACTAGCCAAGAAGGCTTAGCAGGAGTCCAGAAGCTACTCCACACAGGGGCATTGTCAAGGAATTGCAGCCCACACAGGTGCTGTTCCTTTTTAAAAAAGTATTAACCATGATTTTCAAATATCCCTCTACCCTCCTCAACATATCTCATCTCTTTGTATTATTCTGAAGGCACAAAGAACACAACTGAGGCATGATCAACTAACCACCCCCAGAAAAACCCTGCTATCTCCTTAGTTGCACTTTGCAACGTGGTCTCATTTTATGACTATTCCCATATCACTGCATTCCCTGCATCATGAGTGGCAACTACAGGGCAGGGAAAAAAAGTATCAAAAAAAGGCTTAGCGTATTGACCAAACAAAATGACAACAGCATTTTGGTAGAGGCAGACGCTAGACTGAGGTGAAGAAAAGCTGACAGTCATATAACATTTCTGATCTTCCAGGTATGAATCACTGAAAGGCCTAGGAAGTTACGACATATACCCATAGAAGGGCCGGGAAGAAAGGCTCAGCTCTGAAGGGGAACACAAATCCTGGGAGCCCAGAACTAGGTGGGTCATCAATAAGAGGTAAATTTCACGTTCACAAGGTAACTAATCTCGTCCTTTAATTCACTCTCCTCCACTACCCTCTTTCTTACCAACTTGCCAAAAGGTGAAAAACCAAGTGCAGCCAGCCTTGTGTGGCCCATTGGAATAAAGGCAGCAGTGAGCTTTGCCAGGGATGGCTCCTGACATGGAGGAGGGGAAGGGAGCCACTCACCTTAAATCTGTCAACAGCAACCGATGCTTCCGAGAGGGATTTTACAGAGAATGGTGTTACTTTCAAAGCAAAAGTCATGGAATTGAAGACGGTCACCACTGTGAAAGCCTGAAAATAGGAAAAAATAACAAAACATCATCACTTTCCTTTCAGGTTTAAAGGAGGCTGAAACTTGACTGTCAAGTTGGTATGAGTCACATATGCTTTTTTTAAAGGTAGAGCTTTTATGAGACCTTCAATTAAAATTCTCAGTAAATCTGAACCAAAGGATGATCTGTATTTTCACAATTAAATCTGAAGTTGGGTTGACTTAAAAATAACCCATAACTTTATTTGTGCTTAGACCTGAGTCTTTACTCTTCTTACTTCTCAGCTTAATCACATAAAAGAAAAAATACCTTCTGATCATTGGGGGCACCTCCAAATCCAGAAACAAGAGGACCAGAGTATCTCTATATGTGGTATATCTAAAATTTTCCCAAGCCCTGAGGGCTCACCGACCTGTGCTGCCGTCAGGTCAAAGCCAAGGGTCATGTGAACAGAGAATGTCACCACGCTGGCAATCACCATCACAATGGGAGCTACACCAACAGTGATGCTCTGAAAGTATCCAGCTTTTTCCAATATCCGACGTTCCTCCTCTCGGATTTCTAAGAATAAAAAGCAAGCCAATTGCTGAAAAGCAAGCCAATTTGCTCCTCTGTCGCCAAAGACTTGGTAGGTCTTCAGTCACACAGGTTTTAAAACAACTCTTTGGGGTGCCTTGGTGGCTCAGTTGGTTAAGTGTCTAACTTTCGCTGAGGTCACGGTCTCATGGTTCGTTCATGAGCTCGAGACCTGCATCGGGTTGTCTACTGTCTGGGCAGAGCCTGCTTCGGATCCTCTGCCCACCTCTCTCCTTGCCCCTCCCCCACCAGCATGCACATGAGCGCGCTCTCTCTCTCCCTCTCTCTCAAAAATAAATAAGCATTAAGGAGTGGCTGGCTGGCTCAGTCAGTTGAGCATCTGACTTTGGCTCAGATCATGATCTCACAGTCTGTGGGTCGGAGCCCCACGTTGGGCTCTGGGCTGACAGCTCAGAGGCTGGAACCTGCTTCGGATTCTGTGTCTTCCTCCCTCTCTCTCTGCCTCTCCCCTGCTTGTGCTCTGTCTCTCTCTTTCAAAAATAAATAAACATTTAAAAATAAATAAATAAATAAGCATTAAAAAAAAAACCCAACTCTTTAACACCTATAATATAAAAACCTAGGTCAACGTGACTATCAATTATTACCATTAATGCTGGTATACAAGCCTGAAGTGGGATCAAGTCATAGGAACAAATCTAACAGAAAGCAGTCCCTACATATCAGTGCAGTGATCATCTTCTGCCTTAGTCTGATTTTTCTTGCAAACATCTTACATCTAAAAGGAATGAGCAGAGTAACTGCATCTGCAATCAGCAGTTTTGTTTCCTTACCTGCTTGTTGTTTATTTCCTGCCCAGGTAATTACAGAAAAGACTACCACAGTAATGGAGAATTAAAAAAGAACTCAGATTTACCACAGTGCCTACTGTATGTCAGTGCTGGGTAAAGGCTTTCACACAAAAAGCAGTGAGGATGATTGAAAGAAAGTGAGTGAAATACAACTTTGGTAGGCAGAATGATTTTTCTTAAATATTTGCAAAACTGCGACCTTTATTAACAGAGCAACCCTAGAGTACTGAAGACCACGGAATAAGAAGTATGACAACAAGGTGGTGCGTTTTGTGTATGCAGGGTTTTTTAATGTTTATTTTTGAGACAGAGAGAGAGAGGGAGAAAGTGTGCATGCATGCGAGCAGGGGAGGGGTAGAGTGACACGGGAAAAGAAAGAATCCCAAGTAGGCTCCATGCTGTCAGCATGGAGCTCGACTCAGGGCTCAATCCCATGAGACGTGAGATCAAGACCTGAGCCGAAATCAAGAGTAGGATGCTTAACCAACTTAGCCACCCAGGCACCCCTATTTTTTATTTTTTATTTTTTTTTTTAACGTTCATTTATTTTTGAGACAGAGAGAGACAGTGCATGAACAGGGGAGGGGCAGAGAGAGAGGGAGACACAGAATCGGAAGCAGGCTCTAGGCTCTGAGCCATCAGCCCAGAGCCCGACACGGGGCTCGAACTCACGGACCACGAGATCGTGACCTGGGCCGAAGTCGGACGCCCAACCGACTGAGCCACCCAGGCGCCCCCACCCCTATTTTTTTTAAACATATAAGCAATTCTGAGAAGCTTTGCACTGACCTTAAAGGTGTTACCACTGCCCAAGACATTGCGAACTATCCTCAGAGCTAGCTCCTAAGTCATATTTTTACAAATCTAACTCATTGCTTTCACATTTACTGTATAACTTGCCTAAGTCCATAATGAGCAAGAATGCTCTTTTCAAACTAACACACACAGGTAAAGACACCAGAGTCAGGGGCTGAAGAAAGAGTGGAGTCTCAGAAATAAAATTATGAAACCACAGAGTGAGAGAGCCAGAAAGGACCGTGGGCAGTCACCTTGCCTAAAACATGCTTGGCAGATATCCAGTTAGCATCCATTTATTCCATTCTATTGGCAATGAATTCACTACTTAACAAAGCTATCTAACCCACTGCTGGACACCTCTGAGTGGCCACCTCCTCCTGATGACCACTGATAAATAAGCGTGTGAATTGGACACAATGTTCCTGAAGATTTAATCGAGAAACCAAGCAATAAAACTAAAATAGCTTCCTTGCTCTGAACACTGTATTTCTATTCAACCTAAAATTGCATTAGCTTTTGTAACTGTAATGTATTCAGGTTAGCTCACTATGAGGTGATGGTCAATTAACAGCCCACATTTTTTATACTTAAATTAAGTTTAAATGTAAATACATCTTCTTTTTTCAACTCCAAAGTGCCTTTAAATATATCCTTCTTAAATGTCACCTTTTTAAAAAAGTTTATTATTTTGAGAGAGAGCACTCACAAGTAGGAGAAGGGCAGAGAGAGAGGGAGAGAGAGAATCCCAAGCAGGCTCTGCGCTGTCAGCACATGGCCCAAAGTGGGGCTCGAACTCATGAATCGTGAGATCATGACCTGAGCAGAAGTTAGATGCTTAACCGACTAACCCACCCAGGCACCCCTAAAGATCATCTTTTTTAAGGTCCATCATTTGGCATTTAAATATTAGACAAGTCTCTGTCTGCGTTGAATTTACTGATCATGATAACCAGGATAGGGCCAGGACAGGCCTTGTGACTCAACATAAGTCAATTGTTTGAAAAGATAAAAATAAAACAACAAACCAAAAACCACAATGAGTGAGGAGCTGAGCTAGACCCAGATCCCCGCTGTCCTGATCCCCCGCCCGGCACTTCTCCTGCTCCCCCAGGATCTTACACTTCACTTACTACCTGTGGTGTACATGCACCTGTGGTGGGGAGGGGAGGGCGAAGCCCTCAATAGCCACTTGATACTGTTTTCTGTAATGTCTTCATGGCTAGGCCACAAAATAATGGGCAGGATGACAGTATAGATAGGCGGCTTTGAAACTGAATGAATTACTCATAACTAGCTTAGTTATCTTGGGAAAAATCACAATTTTCTGGTCTTAATTTCCTCCTGTGTAAGAAGAGATTATGGGTTCAAGTCTCTAAGATCCCTTTCAATATAAGATCATAAGATATTATAAGAATATAAGATATCATGATCCTATGACATTAGGATTCCTAGCAGCTAATGTGCTCAGGAAGCTAAGACACTAAACCCCTTCTACCAAACACACATATAAAATCTTAAACTCACTTTGTACAATTTGAGAAAATGCTTTGACCCAGGCATACATTTTGATAAATTTAATGTAAGTGAGGACTTCATTCATCTTCTGGACACGTTCATCAGTGGTGGTCACACATTTTCTCCTGAAATATGCAGTGATCCGGGATACAAACATCTGAAAGGAAAAGCAATGTTGTGCCAAGTCAGGGCTTATTCAAACTTAAGAACCGTCCAGCCTTTCTGGGAAATAAATCTGCTCAAGATTATTATAAATAAAATGAGCATCAGGTAGGTGTACTGCTTTTTAATAAAAGTGGTCTATTAAATTAGAATAAAATATTATTTAATTCTTACATCTTTGGAAGGAAGTTAAGACAAGTATTTGTTCTCATGGTAATTACAGATATTGAATGCTACCAAAGGGAAGCAGAAGAGCCATATCAGTTAGTATCAACTCGAGATGAAGAGACTCAACACTCCCGTGTTAGCTGGAGGCCTCCTCCTTCACTCAGATTCTCTTTTTTATTTTATTTTGTAATTTTTTTTTAAGTTTGCTTATTTATTTTGAGGAGAAAGACAGAGAGAGCAGAAGCAGAGGAGGGGCAGAGAGAGAAGGAGAGAGAGAATCCCAAGCAGGCTCCTCACTGCCAGTGCAAAGCCTGATGTGGGGGCTCAAACTCAAGAACCGTGAGATCACGACCTGAGCCAAAACCAAGAGTCAGACGCGTAATTGACTGAGCCACCCAGGCACCCAGATTATCTTTCTTAAATCTCATTAAGAGCCACAGTCTTTATTCAAGTGACACCTTAGAGTTTTCCAAACCAGGTACCTGCTTTGAGGAAATTTCCGGTCAGAGATGTAATGCCTCAGTGGTGCCTACTACATAAAACCTAATGGAAATAACTCATTTTAAGGAAAAGCTGCTAAAATACGGGAAGGAGTCGTACTCACCATTGCTGGGTAAAAGAGGATAAAAACAGCTGATCCTAGGAAGCCTGTTGGTCCTAGAATAATTACATTATAAATCATGCCTAAGATGGCAACAATGGGTCCTCCAGCCAACAAGCTGCCAACGGCGGCTGCCTCAAACATCCTCTGCCCGTCATTGGAGCACATGTTGATGAGCTACGAGACATAGAGAGCAGTGAGAGGACCCCGCGAGGATGCTGGCCACTCAGCCACTCGTCTCAGGAGGAAGAGGCAGGACAAAGCAGAGATCCAACGGAAAGAAAGAGCTCAAGCTGGGAGCTTTCCCTCTGCCCTGAAGCAAACACCCTGTACTCACCTCCCCCACAGACTTCTCTTTAATGTTCTTTAATTTAAGGATCTTCTTAAATGCCATGGTTAGGATGGCCCCTCGCAAGCGGACGCCAGTTCGGTAATTCAATGCCCAAGTCAGTGCAAGTGACCAGGAGCGCACGACTTCCGTCAGGAGGAGGCCCAGGACTAAGAGCAAGCTGTACCGGAGGTTAGAGTCTGTGACCTGGGTGTATTCCAAGAGGTGTTTCACCACGAAGGCCTACAGGGAGAAACACACCCCACTGTCAACATCTCCACAGCACCCACACATCACGCCACAGTTTTATGTTAAGTTAGAAAGAGGAAGCAGCTCCACTGTGCAGTGGTACGTACGTACATAAGCAGAGAAAGACCTTGAAGGACCAAATCTTACGGACTACGTGGCCTGCGGGTATTTACTCAGGGCATTTCGCAGGAGGTACGTCTAATCTGAAATTTTCTTCCTTCAGGACACCACCAAAACCGTTACTCTTTCTAATGTAACATAAACCTGTCCATGAGCTGAAATTAATTCTAAACACACGGTCATTAAAAAGTATCTATTTGACCTTACTCCAGTATCTCCACACACTGATACATTTCTTTAAATGAAATTAAGACCTTTTTTTTTTTTTTTTTTGGATCGTTTCAAACGTGCTTATTTGATAAAAAGGAACAGTGTACCTACAGTTGGACTGGGGAAGAGTGAGAAGTGCATTTGCAAAACATTCCTGAAAATAAACATCGGCAGTTTAATAGTACAGAAGACAGCAAACAAAGCAGACTATCCAAAATCCAGAAACCCTCCCACGGACCCTCCCCACTCCCCACTCCCTCCCAAAAACAAAAACATGTTACCTCAGGTAGTATATGTCTAACACCACCTGCAGTGAGGGAAGGCAGCCAGCCCCCAAGAACCACCGAGTGCCACCTCCAGCTCTGAGGTCCTGCAACGCCGGAGCACACACTCACACAAGGCACATTCAGCAACAGGATTAAATACCAGGAAGTGGGAGGTAATGTACTTTTATTGAAAATGAAAAAAAAAAAAAAGTACCATCTTCAAAGAGCATCTCACAGACACTGTACAACAGGAGGAGCATTGCGGTAACATACATGGGAACATACAGAGTCGAGTTATACAAGGCTAGCCGTCTAACAGGTCATCGGGCCTCCGACTGTTGTTTTAGCTACACACAGTGGAAATACAGAATAGAACCGATATCTGTTTCCAGAGTCCGGAGTAGTACATCAAGCTGACAGCACTTAATCGATTAAGGCTCCCGAAGCTGCAGGGAGGCTGCAGTGGAGGAGATTCTCCAGGAATAAGACCTTGCTGCTAAGGAAAGAGAATTAAAAAACAAAAAAACAAAAAACTAAAAACTCCCCAAAGAGGTAACTCTGCTTAAAATCACTGGCGCTATTGGTTCAGCAGGCTGTGATGAATGACTTCTGTTCAGGACAGAATACAAAAATCTAGGCCTCAAGGAAAAACTGGTGGGATCCTTCAGAGTCTTTTCAAGTCCTTGCAGCTAAAATCGATCTTGCCAAAAATGAAAGAAAACAAGCCACGACAAAAGAAAGCCAAACCAATCCCCCACCCTGAAGGAAGAAAAAAAAAATTAATGAGAAACCCATCCACCCAACTACCCCGGATCCTTATAGCAAAAGGTACTGTAGATGGAAGCCAGCTCTGAATGACAGACAAAAATGGAGGCCAGACACAATTGTCCTGAGGCGGCTAATACTGAATTCCAGAACCCAGACGCTCTCTGGTTAACTGGCATTTCTCATTTTTCCTGAAAGGAAATTAATACCAGATGTCCACTAGATCCTAAGAGATCCCCACCAATCATATTTCTGTCAAGTGTCGGCAAATAACCTGATCAAATAAATGAGATTTCAGATTCCAAGCACTATTGTATTCCACCTCTCCCCTCCCTCAGATTTTTAGGTTTATATCCATTGTTTGGGTCACCACTGCATACAGCTGGGTTGTTGGTTTACTAGCAAGAAGATTGGCTTCTTTTCCAGTATGCAATCCAAAATGTGGAACTGAGTCACTGAGTGGCAGGGTCAAAACCCCATTTTTCCTCACGTGAAGCAACTCAGTAAGATGGCGATGCAGTAAAGCATTTTCTCACACACCTCGGCACTGATGGAACAGTCTCCAAAGGAAGGCGTGAAAGGACAGCAGGTTGTAGTTTGGGGTTCCTTCCTTCCCATACCTTTACAGTGCCATCTTTCAGCACCGGGCAATAGCATTAGTACCTCCCGGAGGTGAGGAGCCGGGGGAAAGTCAAAGACATAATGAAGGCTGACATTATGTAAAACTTTCAGAGGGTGGGGGGAAAGAGGAAACAGCAGATTAAAGAATTTCCAACACACAGGGTTTAAAAAAAAACAAAAAACAAAAAAAAACAATTACATTTCAAACCATTTTGCATGGGATAAAGAAAAAAAGGTTTTTCATGAAAAATCCAACCAAAATTTAGTTTTAAAAAGTTACAAACTTATCATTTAAATGCAAACAAACTGGGAGGAAAACTCGAGATTGTCAGAATAGCTGTCTGGCTGTGGAAAGCATTCCCAGTGAATAAACATTACCTTACCTGAACTCTTGGCGAGAGATTCTGCCCAGCTTGACTCTCTCATTCTGACCGCAGAATACAGCCATCCTGAAAATTCTAAAGAACAGCTTCTGTCACTGGTTCCACTACAGAGAGACTCCCCCCAAATCCAGATCCTGACAGCACCAAGCAAGCTGCAGCTGGGGAGAGGTGGGGAGGGTGGGAAACTTACCTCTCTAGAGGCTATTCACTGCCCTTTCCCCAAAAGGCCCTGGAGCAGAGTTAGCATTCACCGAGATGTAGTGCTGCAGGAGGCAGTCTTCTCTTGCAGATCTACAGGGTGGATGCTAATTCTTTACACAAAAAAATCATAGGTCAGGCCTGGTCTTTTTAAATTGTTTGAATCCAAGGAGGTCACAACTTTAGCAAGACCTTAGCAAGTCTGGCCACTCATGTTAGGTCAGGACCGTACCCATATACGTTCTGCTACTCCGTTAACACTACTGTGACCTTTGGACACTCTGCACAGAGCTCTGGTCCACCGGCATCACTGAAACCTTGGATCATCTCGATGTACAAACGTCCAGCCAGTTAAAAAACATACACACACCTTAACTTCATTGTTTCATATATTCTGCATGTGGCTACCAAGGTTCAGTGAGGCCTGAGAGGAGATCAGAAATATCCCCATATTTGGGGAGTCGGTTCTTACATAGATTTCTAGAAGAACAGACTGAGCCAGTTTGAAAGTCGTGCCACATTAGAAAATGTCCAAAAATCTAAAATGGATGTTCTTCGAAAGGATTTAAATCCACAGAACAGAAGGTATGCTCATTGCTAGTACTAATCTCAAAACCAGCCTGATTCTTCAATTTCCAATTAAAAAAAAAAATTTATAAGAACTGGAGCTCCAAAAAAAAAAAAAAAAAAAGTTTGCTTATAGTTTTAAATCTTTTTATCATTTAGATAGACTACGGGTGGGACCATTGCTTTCTCAATTGTTCTAGGATGGAATCACATGAAATAACACAGGCCTTAAGTTGTTCTTCCCCAAGAGGGTAGAGAGAAGGAAAAGCGTGCTGCAGTTTTCCTATTAAAGGAAGGCTCTCAGTGTTCCCTGGCATCTAGAAGAGTTTACTAGAGTTAGCAATCCAGTATGCAGTGCCTTAAAAGAGAGATTAAGGAATATGCAGATGCTCAAGGGAGTGACTGTAGGCCCCAAACTGAACATGCATAGGTAGCTTTTTTTTCCCCAAAAAAACTTAAAATTGCAGTAATCTATGGAATTTCTTCCCTTTCTTCCTTTCTTTTCTTTTTTCTTTCTTTTTTTTTTTTTTTTTTTTTTTTGTATGGGGGGGAGCCAATGAACTTCTTGCACTGGCCAAATGGAATCATGAAAGCCTGTATACTGTGCTATCCAGCTCAAGGAATTCCACAGAAGATCCAGAGCAGCCACCAGCCCTGTAGTGAAACAATGACAGAAGCTCTTCTTGGGGGAAGCTGGTCCTATGAACATGTTTGCCATTTTGGTCAATAACATAATATTCAGGTACATGGTCTCTCTTACTTAAAACTTATACAAAAGTGTGTTAGTTGGTCAATTAATATAGAAACCTAATACCAGGAAAGTAGTGTTCTCTGCTTCAGAAAAGAGATCAGAACTTTTAAAAAGGCATCAAACATTAAAAAAAAAAAAACAAAAAACAAACAAACAACAATAATGACAAGAAAAAAAAAGACAGAAAAACTGCAAATTAGTTTTACCTAATCACCATGCATCTTAGGCATATACTTACCAAAACCATGAACCTCCAGCTTACCCACACACGGAAAATGCACAGTATAAGTAGCACTACTGCTCCGATGCCTCAAGGCAAATATGCAGAGAATAGATTTAATCAAAGTCTCAAGTGTAAGGAAGCACAGCAGGTGTAAGAAACAGGTGTCCAGAGAACAGCGTGAACATCACTCTCGTACCTACCCTGCTTCAGTACACACTAGGAAAAAACCATGGCTACCACCCCGACACCTACAGCACAGTTCACACCATACACCAGAACTCAACAGACTGCAGGTCAGACTCTAAAAACCTCAACGCTCCTCTAGTTTCTTCGGGCTCTTTTGCCACGGAACCGCCAAACACGTGACAACCCTGCCTCCAGGCATTCGGTGTGACTCCAGCACTGGCTCAGCAACCTACGCCACACAACGCCGCTCTCGCCCACTCACAGCACCGTGAGACACCATCTCCCCAAACCAAGACTGTCATTTCATGTAGACACGCAGCAAAGAAGCACAGTCCTGCACAGGGCTGGAATCATTCATTTTCACCCGCCCCAGGAAAGCAAGCCAGGTCCAGCTCTCCTCTGGCAACATGGCCCCTCATCCTTCCAGCTGCTGACAAGCCACCATTCACTCCAGAATCGATTGTTCCCTTTCAACAGACCTAGAGGCAACTCTAAGGCTGCTAACTAGCCCAAAGGTGAGCACAACCCCTGCAACAGAACAAGAGTGTTAGAGCTGGCCATGGCCGGGCCCCTGGAGACTGTCAGAAAGGATGGTTAGAACTTACTGGTCCACTGAAGCCAGCCAGCTGTGTGATCATCAGGCACACGATGGAGAGGATGAGCCTGGTGCGGCAGAAGATCCACACAACCCTTCGGAGGGAAGCGGCGTCTGGCCCAACTTCATTCAGCTCTTCTTGCCACAGTCTCTCTAGTCTTAACAAGGGCACATGTCCTCGTTACACATCTCCCCAGGTGAACAGACACTCCCTAGATTCCCTCCTGCCATTGCTTTTTGCCTCCAGGCTTGATACCACTCACACGAGCCTCTCCTTTAAACTGTGTACACGGACTTCACCTTCTGGGAAAAAAATACCCTTCCTGGGTAACTACATATTTACCCTGTATAGGGAGCCCCTCATGACATAGAAAATAATGAGAACAAAAG
Source organism: Panthera onca (assembly GCF_046562875.1). NCBI lineage: Eukaryota > Metazoa > Chordata > Mammalia > Carnivora > Felidae > Panthera > Panthera onca. Next base: position 83,337,859 of record NC_138347.1, on the reverse strand, counting down.
TCCTTCCTTCCCCCCAGAAAAATTATCCCTGAACAGAATTTGCTCATGGCTAAGAGCTCCTTCCTCAAGGGTCCCCAACCCTTTCTGAAGAGTCCTGTAGTCAAATGTAAAGTTGTAAGCTAGATTTTAATCATGATAATCAGCTACCACAAAAATGTATTCTGTCACAAGGCAGCAACATAATTTCCCTGTCGACTCAGGAAGAGAAGCGGGGCTGAGAGAGAGAGAGAAAGCCCGTGGTTAAAACAGGATTAAAGGTGAAATAGGAGATAAAGCAGAAGAGCAAAGAGAAAGTCATCCCCAGGCTACCCTCCCTCCAGAGGACAGCTCAGATCCTAAATGAACAGAGAGCTGAGGGCGTCACACTGCCGGACCCACCCTCCTAGCTCAGGCCCTACGCACCCAGATGTGGGAGACCAGGGTGGACCAGAGACGCCTACCTTCTGCAGTTCACATCGGAAGACTCGTGCTTGGACAAAGACCACACGTCCTCCATTGAGAGCTCTCCCTTCCTGTGGGCCACACGGGCCAGAGGAGAAAGCCAAGAAAAAGTCATGCAGGAGAAGAGCCCAGCATTGTCCACTGGGTGCTGGTGTCTAAGGAGAGAAAACCCAAAGCACAAAATTGTCAGTGCACACAGACAGGCTAGCCAGCATTTATAATACGCTGTTTAGCAAATGGTTCCTGACTATAAATGGGTCTTCCCAAATGGTCTGATCTTAGCCCGAATTTTCAAAAATGCTTTTGGTGCTTCATAGACAAGTCATTAACTGGCAGAGCCTCTTACTTGGAAGTGGTCCGGATGGGCTTCAGAACACTTAAGCTGTGATGGTACTTTCCCTTGGGATGTTCCTCATCCAGGATTCTGAGCTGAGAATGCATGGAGGCATCCAGGGAAAGACCCTCAGCTCGGGCTGCTGTTTCCAAGGCATCTTGGCATTCCAACTGTTTTAACAGATAGAGAAGGCAGGGGCACAGTTAATGAACCTTACAAAAACAGAGGGGCAAATCTACCTGACATAGTAGCTCAAACTGCAAACCAGATTCGTCTTACCTGAGAAATCCCAAGACTCAGGGTTAAAACTAACTTGTATGATAAGAACTTGCTGAGGAACATTAAACCAGTTACACAGAACTTCCAAACTCTTGAGCACTTTTAGGTTCAGAAAAATTGAGCAAAACGTACAGAGAGTTCCCACATACCTCCTCATCTCCCCACCTCTTCCCCATCTGTTTCCTCCACTAGTAACATCCTTCCATTAGGGTGGTACATTTATTAAAATTGACGAACCAATACTGATATGTTACTATTGACTAAAATCCACCATTTACATTAAGATTCACTCTTTGTGCTATATATTCTAAAATTTATATATATTTTAAAGTGTATTGTATTTATTTTTGAGAGAGAGAGCATGAGCAGGGGAGAGGAGCAGAGAGAGGGAGGGAGAGACTCCCAATCAGGCTCCATGCCCGGTGCAGAGTCTGATGCAGGGCTCGATCTCAGGGATCATGACCTGAGCCAAAACCAAGAGTCGGATGCTTAGCTGACTGAGCCATCCAGGCGCCCCTAAAACTTATATTTTTATCACCAAAATGTTTTATGTTTCATTTTCCAATGTGGACTGAGAGTCAGTTATTTCACTACTAACTGCAAATTCTGTCGCCCATTTTCTATGACAAGAACTTCACAATCATCCCCAATTAAACAGCCCTTGTCACACAGAAAAGCCAGTATGTACACATGTCTCCCCCCTTTCTCCTTTATCAGCAGCAGGGAGAGCAGAATAGGGGCTCTCACCTGGCTGCACAGCTAAGAGCTCCAAAACCCAGATCTGCAGCATGAAGCTGAGGGTCCCATGAGTTGAAATACAAAGTTAACCAACTATATTTACCACAAAGCTTTTATAAATACCACTTAATCACATTAACAGAAATGCACGTAATTCAAAGTCTGACTGAGGCAGAAGATGGTGGGCCAAGAATTTGAACACCTGTATCCTTGTCTAGTCTAAAAGTAATTAAAAGCTGACACTTTCCTATTGCAGAAGAGAGGTGTTATTTTCCTCCGATATGGATTATAAGCACATCATCCTTTTCTCACACTGTCACAAATATTTCCAGCAATGGTTATGAAACAGCAAGAAAGAATAGATCCCCAAATCAAGAAAAGTTAAGTAGTGCAGCACCTAACACACCGTCTTACACAAAGCAGAGTCTCCGTTTTTATGCACCACTTCTTTTCCACACAGACAAAGGCCACTCAAATGTTGGCGGAAATGAATTCATGCATGGAGGTTACCTGGATGCCTAGGTGGCTCTCTCCTCAAATACAATAGCTTTAGTTCACAACACAGTTATGCATCTTCAGATAAGATAAGGTACTGCTTAGTATTGGGAAAGTACACAGCCTTCCCAACTGGGAAACGCATTTTTTTCCCTTTTGATAAAGGCAAGGTAGACCAGTTTCAACAACATAACAACATTAACATGATAAATGAATCAATACCAAGAAACGAATTAACTTAAAAAAAATTTTTTTTAATGTTTATTTATTTTTTAAGAATGAGAAAGGCAGGGCGTGGATGGGGGAGAGGCAGAGAGAGAGGGAGACACAGAATCCAAAGTAGCCTCAGGCTCTGAGCTGTAAGCACAGAGCCCGATGTGGAGCTCGAACTCACAGAACATGAGATCATGACCTGAGCCAAAGTCAGATGCCTAACCGACTGAGCCACCCACGCACCCCAGAATTAACTCTTTTATAAAGTACTTTGGTATTAGGTGAACACTTATTTTGTGGTTAGGGACTATGGAACCTAATAACGAACTAAGTACAACAAAGGTAGGTTTTTTGTTTTTTGTTTTTTTTAACTTTTAGGCTGCCTATAACCACAACAAGAAGAAAGCCATTGGGTTGAGAAAGGAGAAAGATATACTAAAAATACAAACACACCTACTATAAGGAAGTAGAAACTGGGAATACGTACAAAATAGGTATAGAATGTTGTGAGGACCAGCCTTAGTTGGATATCCAAAGCTTCAGAAGAAGATAAAAATTAAAATAATACCACTTCAAGTGCACACTGGATATTTGCCAAAACGGACTACATGCTGGGCCTTAAAACAAACCTCAACAAATTTCAAAAGACTGACATCACATGGTGTATATACATTGACCACTTTGGAATTCAGTTCAAACTCAGTAACAACACAAGAGAATCTCCAAATATTTAGAAATCATGCAACACGCTTCTTTTTTTTTTTATGTTTATTTATTTATTTTGAGAGAGAGAGAGAGAGCTGGAAAGAGAGATAGAAAGCAAGCAGGAGAGAGGCAGAAAGAGAGGGAAAGAATCCCAAGCAGGCTCCACACTGTCAGCATGGTAACCGATGCAGGGCTTAAACCCACAAATTGTGAGATCATGACCTAAGCCGAAACCAAGAGTTGGACGCTTAACCAACTGAGCCACCCAGGCACCCCAACACACTTCTAAATAATATGAGTTAAATATATAAAATGGAAATTAGTAAATATTCTGAACAAAACGCTAAGAAATTATAGCACTTCCAAATTTGTGGGATGGGGCTATAACAGAACTTGGAGTGAAACTGTGAACGTTTTAAAATCATATATTAGAGGGGCACCTGGGTGGCTCAGTCTGTTAAGCATTTGACTTTGGCTCAGGTCACGATCTCGCGGCTCGTGAATCTCAACCCCGCATCAGGCTCTGTGCTGACAGCATGGAGCCTGCTTCAGATTCTGTGTGTCCCTTTCTCTCTGTTCCTCCCTGCTCGGACCCTGTCTGTCTGTCTCTCTCTCAAAACTAAATAAACATTAAACAAATTTTTTGGGGGGTGCCTGGGTGGCTCAGTCGGTTGAGCGTCCGACTTCAGCTCAGGTCATGATCTCAGAGTTTGTGAGTTTGAGCCCTGCGTCGGGCTCTGTGCTGACAGCTCAGAGCCTGGAGCCTCCTTCAGATTCTGTCTCCTTCTCTTTCTGCCCCTCCCCACTTGTGCTCTGTCTCTCTGTCTCTCAAAAATAAATAAATGTAATAAAAAATCTAAAAAAATTTTTTTTTATCATGTATTAGAAAAGAAGAAAAAGTGAAAACTTGGGGGAAGAAATTTTATTATTTCTGTGACATCCTTTTTTTTTTTTTTTTTTTAATTTTTTTTTTTCAACGTTTTTTATTTATTTTTGGGACAGAGAGAGACAGAGCATGAACGGGGGAGGGGCAGAGAGAGAGGGAGACACAGAATCGGAAACAGGCTCCAGGCTCCGAGCCATCAGCCCAGAGCCTGACGCGGGGCTCGAACTCACGGACCGCGAGATCGTGACCTGGCTGAAGTCGGACGCTTAACCGACTGCGCCACCCAGGCGCCCCTGTGACATCCTTTTTAAAATAATAATTAGAATTATGACTGAACCAGGACATATCAGATTTTTAGGAATTGTGTACAATTTCTGGAACAACATAAAGAAAGTTGAGCATCACTTCTTATTTGACAATGCTTCCCATGAAATGTAACAAACAAATTAAGCCTAATTAGTTCAATGTCTTCCTTTCACAAGTACACAGAATACATCTTTTGAGATGTTTCTAGGGACCCTCTGAAAAATCCCAAAGTTAGTTCAAAGTGAACAAGACTTTATTAGAATTTGATTTGGGGTGGGGCACCCGGGTGGCTCACTCAGTTAAGTATCCAACTTTGGCTCAGGTCATGATCTCACGGTTCATGAGTTTGAACCCCACATCAGACTCTGTGCCTCCTGCTCTCTCTGCTCCTCTCCTGCTTGTGCTCTGTCTCTCTCTGTCTCTCAAAAACAAATAAACATTAAAAAAAAAAAAATTAAAAAGAAGAATTTGATTTGGGGGAAGTTTGTCAAAAATATCAAAAGGCTTAAAACACTTGATTAGATTACAGCCACCATGAAACAATACTTAGTTATCCATTTTGCCAAAGTGACAATTAAAGACTTCAAAAGCTAATACAGAAAGCTACAGAGTTGTAAAAAACTTAGCTCTTTTAATAGAGAAGACTCAGCTTTCTAAAATAAAGGTAACATAAGGTGCAATAAATTATTTTTATAAAACATAGAATCTTTGTTTTCTAGGCAGATTACTTAAAAGGTAAAGAAAAACCTTTCACAGTCTCATCTAGAACAGACCAATAGTTCAAGAAAACTTTGTCCTTTTAGCAGATGAAATAAAATTTTTTCAGTTCTAAAGAAGTATATTATTGATATTTAAACTTATTTTTCCTTAAGCCAATTAAATAGAACTCTTTTACATAGTAATTTTGGCAATGCCCTCTGGAGATAGAAAAACACCACATATGTAATATATGTCTATAGACCTACATACATGCAGACACAGAGACCCTGTAGCTTTCATTCCAAAACTCTAGCTGTGAATCAGGTATTTCTCACACGGCCAAAGCTTTTTTTTCTTCTTCTTCTTTTTTTTAATGTTTATTTATTTTTGAGAGAGAGAGAGAAAGAGAGAGAGAGAGAGAGTACACATGAGCACAAGCTGGGGAGGGGCAGAGAGAGAAGGGTACAGAGGATCCGAAGTGGGCTCCACGCTGTCAGCACAGAGCCCAGTGTGGAGCTCAAACTCATGAACCGCGAGATCATGACCTGACCCGAGATCGGATGCTTAATCGACTGAGCCATCCAGGCGCTCCATGGCCAAAGCTTTCTGAGGCAAGGGAGCTTCTATAGCAGTCGGTATTTTGAAAAGCCTCTTTTTCCCTATTTAAAAAAAATTTTTTGTAATGTTTGTTTATTTTTGAGAGAGAGAGACGGAGAGGCAGATCGCAAGCAGGAGAGGGGCAGGGAGAGAGGGAGACACAGAACCTGAAAGCAGGTACCAGCCTCTGAGCTGTCAGCACAGAGCCTGACATTGGGCTCAAACCCATGATCCATGAGATCACGACCTGAGCCGAAGTCAGACACTCAACAGACTGAGCCACCCAGGTGCCCCTCTTTTTCCCTATTTTTAAATTCACTCTCTGTGGGCAGTGTTTTGGTTATCTCCTGGGGTGTTTACATTTCAAAGACATGATAAAATTTACAACGTTAAGGGGCAGAGAAAGTACAAGTTCTCTCTTAGGAGTTTTTTGAGTAATTGCTATTTAGAACTTTCCTCTGTATTAAGGGTTGGACAGCCTTGGGCATTTTGCCTATTTCACTGCCAATCACCATAATATTCTCCCCTTCATTCTCTTCACTTTCCAGCAATTACAACTCTTAGATCCATTTTTTTTTTTTTTTTTTTTTTTTTTTTTTTTTAAGAAGGCTCCATGCCCAACATGGGCCTTGAACTCAAGACTCTGGGATCAAGAGGACCCTGGGATCAAGAGTAAGATGCTCTACTGACTGAGCCACCTCTTAGAGTCCTAATCAGGCTTTGTCACAAGTGCTCAGACCTCAATCCACAGAAGCCTACACCCTCCTACCTTGGCAAAATGGCAAAATGGAGACTAAGGTCTCCAACTTATTATCCTGCTCTCCCACCTAGTCTGCCAGTCCCAAAACTGAATAGTGGACAACTGCATGTCCTTCTCTAACTTCAGCCCTTATCCGACTTTCTGATCCAAGCTTCAGCCTCTAGTTAGTTGGGCATCAGTGGCCAGCAGAGCTGCCCAGACTAGAGGCCAGCTCACAATGAATGCTCACTGGGCAGAGCGAGCACAGTGTGCTATGTGTAGTTTCTCAAATGTGTATCAGACCTGCTGCCATTTTCAGGGTGTCCTAGTACTCACATGGTGGTCCACAAGCATCTAACATACAGGCCACCACTCCCCACATCAATGTAGATAGCCAACCAGGGATTTCCCCCAAGGAGGATGCCTCTTTCCCAAGGCCATTTATTTGGTCTCCTGACTGGCTTGCCAACAGTTGGTTTGTAAACTGGCCCCCATACATGCAGGGCAAGGAGAGACCAAGGAAAGAGGCAAACCACCTCAGATTGGTAGGTGGCAGGTTTGATAAGCAAGGGAATTTACATATGAGACTTTTCTTGAGTGACAAGATGAGTACATCTCCACACCCACCTGCCAGAGTCTTAAAAGTTTATATAGAAGCCCTAACCAGGTTCAGTCATGTATACAGTCCAGATGGTCTCAACAACACATTATTATCTCAAGGCTGTGTTCCTCGGGAAGCTTCTGGGAGAGGGGAAGGCAAGTGGAAGCCACATTCCAAGGATGGGGGAGGGAGTGAGGAGCTTCCAATTGTAAGGGTCCAGCTCACAGGTCAACTGGCAGTTGCATCCTCTTGATGAACCTTCTTCCCCCACTACCATTAGCTTTAGTAATTTCAGTTTTATTTTGTTGACCTAAAGCTGCCTCCATCCCACCTACCCCGGGACTTTAGCAAGAAATAGAAGAAGCTAGAGTAATTGTCCTTGTTTATACCCAGATCTCATGACTAGCATTTATCTGTAAAGGCAACAGCTTACTTACTCGAAGATCACAGGAATATCTGGGCAAATTAATTTATAACAAGTCAACACAGCATTCCTATGTGCCAAGCATTGTTTCAAATACTTTTTAGGTATTAACTCATTTAAATCCTCATAACAACCCTATGAGGTAGGTACTATTATTTCTCCTATTTTATAGCTGAGGAAAGGGAGGCACTTAGATGTTGAGTGGCAGCAGGGATTTGAGTCCAGGCTCCAGAGTTGAGGCTCTTAATCACTATGCTATGACGCTTTCAAACAAACAAACAAACAAACAAAAAAAGCAAATAAACTATCACTGTACAAGATGACCTCAAATGTACCCTCATAAACAGCTCTCCTCTTTCCCCAGGGTGAGTATCAGATTAAAATAAACTATGACTCTCTAACTCTGACTCTCTCAACTAACCTCATGATAAGCAAATGGTAGTTTCAAAGTCAAAGTCACAAGTACATGATTAGAATACTAGAATGCAAAAAAACTATTTTATTTAATTGCAAAAATAAAAAATGTGCTTCCTCATTATTTTTAAACCAAAGATGAACAGATGTTAAACACAGACACATTATAGACTTATACTGAAACAAAATAAAATTATCTTTATACCACCCTGCCAGTAACCACACAGATGTCTCATCCTTCCAACTATTTGATTGTAGGCCTAACTTCTCCTCTCTAGCCTTCCTAAAAAGCTTACCTGGCCAAACAGGCCAGGAATAAAAGAGTATGTCTGTTTAAAGATAAAAATAAACTTATCCCACCACATTAACATTCTGTAAAGTGAGTTATTGACATTTTAAGTTTGAATGGATTAAAGATGGAAATGAACCAAGAGAAAAGACTTAACATATTCAAACTATAAGTGTTTGCTGTATGAAAGCATAAATAACAGGGTAGAGAAACATGATTCAGTGAATATTGTTGGGAAAAACAAATAACAGATTAAAGATGAATTCATTGAGATCCAGGTTTCACATTATGATACTGTGATTTATAAGAAATGTATATTTGGTCACTCACATAACCAAAATACATTTCTCGTATATATTTGGTCTTCAGCCATAGTTACTGGATCATAGCTCCAAAACCCCTTAGCATTTCCTAAGTGCCAAGAGTGATGAAGGTGTCTTTTATTGTCTTAATGAAAGTGACTTTTGGACCTCATCCAAAGCTGGGGGCTGGATGCTGGGAGGACCAACCACGTGATTAAAGTGTTGGAACTTCCAGTCTTGCCCCCTACCAGGGGACTGCAGGCTGAATCAGCCAATGGCCAATAACTTAGTCAATAATGACTGTGTAATGAAACCTCTGTAAAAACTCAAAAACACTGGGTTTGGAGAGCTTCCAGGATGGTGAACACATGGAGATTTCAGGAGACTGGTGCACCTGGGGATCCATGCTCTTTCCCCACACCTCGCCCTGTGTTTCTCTTCGTCTAGCTATTCATTCATATCTCTTAACATGTCTTTTATAAACTGATAAATGTAAGTAAGTGTCTCCCTGAATTCTGTGAGCTATTCTAGTGAATTAAAAGAACTTTAACGAGGAAATTGGTGGAACCTTCAATCTATAGCCAGTCGGGTCAGAAGTAAAGATAACAAACAACCTGGGGCAGGCGACTAGTGTCTAACGTTGAGAGATGGAGGGCAGTCTTATAGGTCTGAGCCCTTAACAGGTAGAATCTGATGCTGTCTCAGGAGAGAGTCAGAATTGAGTTGAACTATCAGACATCCTGCTGGTATCCAAGAATTTCTTGGTGTTGTGGGGTGGAGGGTGGGGTGGGGAATGCTCCCCACATTGGAAATTGGCAACTCCAACATCTAAAAGATATACCACACATTAATCCATCTGGGATTAACCCAAAAAGTTACATTAAAAAGATGAAATAAATAGAAGAAAGAGAATTAAATTGCTTACTTAGTTGAGCTATGGGAGGAAAATAGTCTCCATTTTCCCCCAAAGCCAGAAACTTATCAAAGGCAAGATGGATGAGTTTAAATATAAAAAGGAAAATGTTTGCATAATGAAATTAACATTAAGGGGAAGGGGAATAAAGCTAAAGAAATGACAAGGTAACGATATATTTGAACAGCCAGTTTTTACTGAAAAATATATGATTTTTTAAATCTATTCATTCAATAAATACTTACTGAAGGACCTACTATGTGCCAGATACTGCTCTAGGTGCTAGGGATGCAAGAGTGGACAGACCCCACACCTCTAAATCACTGCCTTCATGCAGGTTACTTTCTAGTATTCACAAAAGGTCGAAATTCAGAACAGTCTGCTAAACTGGTTCAAAAGCTTCTTTCAGCCTCTAAATTCAATGTCATCAATTGAGAAATAAATTATATTTTAAGATACAACTCTATATACCTCCCATACAAGAAGGAGGGAAGTGTTAACACAAACATACATCATCTGAATATTGAACTGATTTTTTAAAAATCGGTCTATCGCTTCTCGGCCTTTTGGCTAAGATCAAGTGTAAAAATCGGTCTTCCTTTTGCTCTTTTTTTTTTTTTTTTTTTTAATGTTTGTTTGTTTATTGAGAGAGAGAGAGAACACATGCAGGAGAGGGGCAGAGAGAGGGAGAAAATCCTAAGCAGGTTCCACGTTATCAGTGCAGAGCCTGACTCAGGGCTCAATCCCACAAACCATGAGATCATGACCTGAGTGGAAATCAAGAGTTGGACACTTAACCAACTGAGCCACCCAGGCGCCCCTGAACATTGAAGTGATTTTTAATATGCCACTGGCAGGTACTCAGGAGAACAAACTGGTGATATGTAACACTCTACATATTCTCTGTCTTTATAACAGTAATGTATGAAGAAAAATTTTCAAAAGAAAAAAATAATTTCAATCCAATGGTTTATTGGGTATTAAATACCTAATACAAAATTAATGGCTAAACTACATTTGATCAATTAGATCAGTTCAGTGCTGTCCAATAGAAATATAATGCAAGTCACAAATGTAATTTAAGTTTTTCTAGTAGCTACATTAAAAGAGTAAAAAAAACAGGTGAAATTAATTTTAATAATATATTTTACTTAATCCAATAGAAAATACTATCTTTTAAATACATCATTGATAAAATTGTAATAAATGTAATGTTATTTACATTTTAATGTAATATATAATAAATATTACATTAATTATGTAATGTGAAAATATAATAATAAAAATTACTAATGAGATGTTTTAACTTTTTTTTGTACCAAGTCTTTGAAATCTAGTGTGTATTTTTTTAATGTTTATTCATTTTGAGAGGGAGAGAGTGTGAGCAGGGGAGGGGCAGAGAAAGAGAATCCTAAGCCAGCTCCAGCTCCACTCTGTCAGCACGACCATGAGATCATGACTTGAGCCACAAACAAGAGTCGAACGCTTAACCAACTGAGCCACCCAGGCACCCCCACTGTGTATCTTATATATCTAGCACATCTCAATTCAGACTGCACATATTTCAAATGCTCAGTGACATGTGGCCGCAGTATCACACAGTGTATGTAGCCCCACAGTTCTCAAGAGAGGGTGCTTTTGCTTGCCCAGGGGACATGTGGCAATGTTTGGAGACATATTTGGTTTTCACAACTGTTTGTCCTGTGGGTAAAGGTCAGAGATGCCGAACATCCTACAATGCAGAGAACTACCCCCCCCCCCCAACAAAGAATTATCTGGCCTCAAATGTCAATAGTGCTAAGGTTGTCCTAGACAGCTAAACAGATTATACCATTAGTATTTGATGTATGCTGATCTAGGGGGGAGTGTATTTTATTACGCCTATTTGTTTTTTATGTTACAGTATTTTAAATCCTTTTTAGAAGTAACTTTTTACAGTTTCTCCTGAGATAAGAGCACCCATTTCTCCTTATTTCTCTTGACAGGCACTGCAGACAGAAAGGCTTTCCATGGCCAGATGACTCGGCCAGAGAAAGGCCTCTGCGGCAGTCGATTCATTCCAAAGGGAAAAATACTGCTTGATCCAGGAGTTGAGAAAACATTAAACAAGGAAATACTACTGACATTTATATCTTCCTGAGGATTATGTAACTACAAGATACTGAGCATTTTTTGTGCTACCAAGGCAACGGTGATGGGCACAGTGGGGGGTATTGGGGAGCTAAAAGGGGTCAATGAAATCCAGGTTCTGCTATGGTTCAAATAAAGGTCAGGGAAACACACAGTCATATTCATGTCCATCTGGTGAGGGAAACAAGGAACATTTGATCCATAAGCAAAGGGAGATAACTGCATAAGAGACTTCCCCTCCGCTGTGCACACTAACAGCATCCCAGTGGCTGTGATAATTAGCACACCTATCGCACAGCATGGCCACCGCATAACTAGTTTGTCCCATCTCATTTTAACAGGCTGCCAGAGCGGAATGTCTGCTGACAGGGCAACCATGGGCTGTCCCCTGCATGGAGGCCCCTGGAACAAGATACTAGGGGCCAGAAATCATTCCCCAGGCTGAACAATCCCTTCCTGACAGCAGGACAACAGCAGGGCAGCCTTCCTAAGCCTGGGGGCTGAGGATTCATCCAAGTTGTTCCTGAATGTGGGGACGGCAGGAATCAACTGGCAGTTCAGAGGCGCCTCTCAGCTTTCAAGGGGATTAAAGGCTACAGCACTCCTGTCTGGCACACTCCACAAAGAAAGCAGTAATTGGGGGTGCCTGGGTGGCTCAGTCAGTTAAGCATCCGACTTTGGCTCAGGTCATGATCTCTAGGTTTGTGGGTTCGAACCTCTGCTGCCAGCACAGAGCCTGCTTCAGATCCTCTGTCCCCCTCTCTGCCCCTACCCTACTCTCTCTTTCAAAAATAAATAAATAAACTTAAAAAAAAGGCAGTATTTGGGGTACAATCAGAATAGACTGGCCTCAGACGCTACAGCATATTCTCCCTCTCTTCTTAATTCACAAGATCTTAATTCACAGACACAGAATGGGTAGCCTCTTATAAACTTTTCTGGCCCAAGTAAAAGTTTTTCTGAGATGTCCTTCCCCTGAAACTGCCTTTATGACAAACATCTAGATGGATAAACTTTTTAAGGGGAACTCTTGTATGATCAGACATAGGTTTCAAGAGACTCAAAATATTAAAAATTAAATCAAAAAGAAATTAAAATGTGTTTTTAAATCAGAGAAAAAATAAAAAAGTTGATGCCCTCCCAAGACCAGCTGACTTTAGGCATTCCCATCCTCCCTACCTGCAACAAGTTAAAGAAAACTACAAAGGACATTTCCTCTCCTAATTCTCATCCCATCCTTACTGCAATAGGTTAGGAACATGATCCTGACTATCTCAAGCTCTTCCCTTAAGAACTTAGTCCAATAGTGGCCACTTCAGTCAAGAGGGATAGCAAAATTCTAGAAGGCAGCCTCCATGGATTCATCCATAAAACCAATGAATATAACTTAATACCAATACCATGGTAAATAGGTATTTTTCTGCAGTTCATAATCTAGCATTACCCAATAATTAGTAGGAATTTGAGAGTTTTTAGCTGCTTCATATAAAGCTAAATTCCAAGGAACTTATTCAAAGTTTCTATTACATTGGGGAGTGAGATTAACTTTGTTATTACAATGATAAGGTTTCAAAGGATTAAACTGAAAATGAATCAGAAGGGGAGAAAAAGACTTACAGGAAACCCTTAGAGCCCCACTGGTGGAGGGGATAGAAGAAACTTTATTCCATGAGATCCAGAGCAGAGATTCTCTGTGCTGGCTACATTACGATCACCAGGGCAAATTTACAACAACATGGATGCTGGAACCCTAATCCAGAGACTGGTTTAATCAGTCTGGTTTAGGGCCCTTCATAGGTATGTTTTTTAACGTTCTTCAAGTGATTTTCATATGCAGTCCAGACTGAGATTTAGATTTAGATAGAATTTTGATATTTTGCATTTGACAAAAGCTCTTTAAGACTGTCAGGCTTTAGCTTTAGAAAAAAAAAAAAAATCTGGGCACCTAGGTGGCTCAGTCGGTTAAGCATCTGACTCTTGATTTTGGCTTAGGTCATGCTCTCACAGTTTGTGGGATCGAGCCCTATGTAGGGCTCTGTGTTGACAGCATGGGGCCTGCTTGGGATTCTTTCTCTCCCTCTCCCTCTGCCCTTCCCCCCCCGCCCCCCCACCCACACTTTCTCTTTCAAATAAATAAATACATGTTTTGGGGTTTTTTTTATCCAAAGTATAATTCACAAATAAAACTTCCTCCAGGGGCACCTGGGTGGCTCAGTCAGTTAAGTGTCTGACTTCGGCTCAGGTCATGATCTCACTGTTCATGAGTTTGAGCCCCGCTTCGGGCTCTGTGCTGACAGCTCAGAGCCTGGAGCCTGCTTCAGATTCTGTGTCTCCTTCTGTCTGTCTGTCTCCCTCTCTCAAAAATAAATAAACATAAAAAACAAAAACAAAAAACTTCATTCAGCACCTTGTACCATACATAGACCCATGTTAAATGCTTAGTATAAGATGTTAGTATATGACGTTAGGGTTCTGTCATGTGACCCCTGTGTTGCAGAGCCCCTACAACTGCTGACAGTGGTGAGAAGCAAGAAGTGAAGATTGGGGCAGTCTGGCTAGCTTTCTACTGTGAGAATACAACATTTAAGAAAACCAAGATATAACACCATATCTGCTTTGGTAAACACCAAGTTTTCATCTGATACCTAATAACAGAGTGAAGTTGATTCCTTGAAAAGCTAATTTACACAATAATCTTAAATAATTAAAACATATGTAAGATCTAATTACCTAAATAGGTTAACTCCCTAAAGGGAGGATAAGAAGGGAAGGGACAGACAAGCTTAATTCTGCTAATTAGTGAATTTCAGTGCACCAAATTAACTTCACATTAATCTGTAATTTTGATATTGACCAATTCGATCATTGACAAAGACCTCCGAAGGCCCAGTTTCCTGTTCCTGGCATTGACCTGTTTATTTCTGATTAAAAGAAAGTGGAAGAATGGCGAGACATTAAAGAAACCATTAGCAGAAGGCTACCTAAAAGCAGAACCAAGATTTCATCAAAAAAGTTTTCATTAACCATTTGTAACATCCAGATCATACATCTTAACCAAATAAAGGCTTAGGTATTTAAAACTGCTTAGAATACAGGAAGCTGGTTTCAATACTCTTCTTCCCTTTTGACAGAGCCTCCTTCAGCTCCAGCCAACAGGCTATATTTATTTCCCTGAAGCAGCATTTCCTAGGAAAGAAGCAGCAGCCTCACTGCAGACAGCGTAAAAGAGCTCATGATCACAGCAGCAGGCCAACCTCAGGAGACCCATGGCCCTGTAGATTCATTTCACCATGCAAGAAAGCCACTGGGCTCTGCACCAATAGGAGTGCTGTTGTCATCTCCAGCAGAGGACTCTGGGCTGCTATTGGAAACCAACACCTGGCACCAAGCCAGATAACCGTATCACACCCGTACTGAGCTTTATAAAGCTTTATGGATGCCGACAGGGAAAAGAAAAGGAAAAAAAAAAAAAAAAAGCAGGTGTTCTTACTCATCCTATCACTGACTGTCCAGAAAATCTGCTGAGTCACTGAGTACCAATCAAGAGAAAAATAATGCAGAGTCTGCAAATACTAATCTCCTTCATCCCGCTCTCCTTCCAAAAAGCAAGTAGACTCACAGGTAATATTCCTGACTCTGAAAACACAAGGGCATAGACAAATTCACACACCCTTAGTCCATACAGAAAAGTTTTCAGAGTCAAATATCTGAAAATATAATGTACTAGACAAAGCTATTTTTTTACTTAAAAATTTTTTTTTTAATGTTTACTTATTTTTGAGAGAGAGAGAGAGACAAAGCATGAGTGGAGGGAAGGGCAGAGAGAGAGGGAGACACAGAATCGGAAGCAGGCTCCAGGCTCTGAGCTGTCAGCACAGAGCCCAATGCGGGGTTTGAACTCATGAACCATGAGATCGTGACCTGAGCCACCCAGGCACCCCAGAACATGACCTTTTAAAAACACTTGACAGTTATGCATTCATTTTAACATATATAAAAAAACAGACAGCATAAACTTATGATTTTATTTATTACTTAGGTCAAGGCTGAGCAAAAATAAAAAATCCAGATTAAAAGAAATATTTCAAGTAAGAAAAAAGTTCAGAGGGCACAAGGATAAGATAAAAATCATGAAAACAGTACTCAAATTTAAAAGTCTGGGAAACATGAAAGGAGAGTGAAAATAAAGTTTATGTGGACTCTTGACATTTTATAAAAGTAGTAACAGCCTTCCTGTTTCTTCAAGATAAGACTCGATCACATGAAGGAAACTTGCTGTCTGGCTCCTGACTTAATAAGTTAGGGGACAAAGGGCACAATAGTGATTCTATTTACAGTTCTTTTCCACCTGGAGAGGAAAAGCTGGCTGTTGCCACTGTACGTCCTAATGTCACTTCTACTGTAACCAACTGGGCGGGGACCCTGTCTCCAGAAATTTCACCAGACTACCCACATACAATAGCTTCCCAGCTTCCACCTTTTTTCTGAGCTATAAGCCATCCTTGCTCACTCCCAAGGCTTCATCTATATGGATGCACTAATGACTTCAAATTTTTCTTCTGCTACCTTACTTGCCTGTGCTCTATCTTCTGATCATTTTATCTGGATGCACTCAAATTCAACATGTTCAAAGTAAACTCATTCTCACCTGAATCTTCTTCTCTTCCTATACATCCATTAGTAGTTTTAAACTCTTACCACCAATCCCAGACCCCCCCAATACTTCCTTCTCCTTCCAGAGATGCCCCTGTCTCTCCTCTCTCATCTCTCCTCACTATTATGCTTGGTTGGATGCAGACTCCTGGCCTCTTTCACATAGATTGGCACAGGAGACTCCCCACCGCTCCCTATATTTTATCTCTCTCCTATGCAGGTTTTTTCTACATTGTCTCAAAACTAATCTTCCTAAGATAAAAATCAAGTCTTAAAAATCCCTTCTCAGCTCCATATCATTAGCCCTTGGGTAACACAAATGAAAACCACAATGAGATATCAGACATACCTATCAGAATGGCTAAGATAAAAATAACAACACCACCAAATACTGCCAAGAATGCAGAGAAACTGGATCACTCATATATTGCTGGTGGGAATGGAAAAGTGTATAGCCAGTCTGGAAAAGAGTATTGAAGTTCCTTATACACCAAAACATGCACTTACCATATGACCCAGCAACTGCATTCCTGGGCATTTATCCAGACAAATGAGAGCTTATTCACACAAAATCCTATATATAAATGTTCAAGGCAGCTTTATTTGTAACAACTACACACTAGAAATAACCCAAAATGCCCTTCAACAAATGAATGGTTAAACAATCTATGGTTCCTCTATAACATAGAATAGTACTCACAATGAAAAGGAAAGAACTACCTAAAACATGGAATACTACTCACAAAAAGAAACTACTGATCCACATATCAAACGAGATGGATATCAAGGAAATTATGCACAGTGAAAAAAGCCAATCTCAAAAGTTACACGCTACGTGATTCCATTTATATAGTATTTTATTTTTTTTATTTTTTTATTTAAGACAGAGCAAGCAGCAGGGAAGAGGGGCAGAGGGACAGAATCTCAAGAAGGCTTCAGGCTCGGTGCAGGGCCTGACATGGGGCTCAATCCCACGATGCTGGGATCATGACCTGAGCCAAAATCAAGAGTCGGGCACTCAAACGACTGGGCCACCCAGGTGTCCCTATAGCATTCTTAAAACGACAAAATTGTCAAGGTGGAGAACAGATTAGAGGTTGCCAGAGACTGGGGGCAAGGGGAAGGGAGGTGGCTATGGCTGCAAGGGAGGTGAGAGTAGCATGAGAGATGCTTGTGATGGTGCTGTTTTGTGTTCTGACTGTGGTGATGGTCACAAAAATCTACACATGCAAAAAAACTGCACAGAATAAACACATGCAAATGAGTATACACAAAACCATAAAACTGGGGAAGTCTTAATAAGCTGGGTGGATTGTTTTAATGTTGAGATATGGTGCTATAGTTTTGTTTTTTATGTTTATTTTATTTTTGAGAGAAAGAGAGCACAAGCAGGGTAGGAGCAAAGAGAGAGGGACACACAGAATCTGAAGCAGGCTCCAGGCGCTGAGCTGCAGGGCTCGAACCCACAAGCAGGGAGATCACGACCTGAGCCGAAGTCGGACACTTAACCAACTGAGTGACCCAGGTGCCCCTATGGTGCTATAGTTTTCTGCAAGAAGTTACCACTGGGGGATAAAGTGTATACAGAATTTCTTTGCATAGTTGTCTCAAAATAAAAAGGGGGGGACAAAAACCCTCCTCAATAACTTCCAATAGTTCCCCAGTGCCCATAGTAAAAGATTCCTTATCATGGCATGCAGAATTTTCTCTTTCACATCCTAAGCTCTAGACAACTGGTTCTAAGATCTAACATTTAGAATGTTAGAATGCCATCTTAGAATGGCAGGCATCAGTCTAAGCATTTTACATGCATTATCTCATTTAATCTTCAATAATCCCATGAGTCACGTTCTACTATCAATACCATTTTATTCATAAACCATCAAACCACAGATGACATAGTAACCTGAAAGCATCCCTACCTAATCATCCTTCAAAGTCCTGCTCCAATGTCACCTTTGTGACTTTTTCTAGAGTTAAGTGCATACTGACAGTGCCTGGCACTCAGAAGATACTCACCACGTGGTTAATTAACATAAGGCTTAGGCAAACAACACAAACCACAAACAAGTTATAAAACTGGCACCTTAAGGATTTGACAGTGATTACATTGACTGTTTTCCAAAGTTCAGCTTGAGTAGGAAAGCACTATATAATAAACAGTGGGGATGGAGCACCTGGGTGGCTCATTCAGTTAAGCATCCAACTCTTTATTTTGGCTCAGGTCATGATCTCACAGTTCGTAGGTTCAAGTCCCATATCAGACTCTGAGCTGGCAGCACAGAGCCTGCTTGGGATTCTCTCTCTCCCTGTTTCTGCCCCTACCCTCCCTCCCTCCCTCCCTCTCTCTCTCTCTCTCAAAATAAATAAACTTAAAAAATATATATACGGTGGGGACAGAAAACACCTATTACTGAGAAAATGTTGTTTAATAAGGCAACAGCTTTCACATACCAAAGAAGGACAGGTAATGTCAGGCTAATGAAACTCCAGTGTCAGCTGCAAAGTTTTTCTGATTCTCAAGTTTTCACATAACAAATACTGTACATGAATACAAACCTTACCTTCCTAAACCCAGTCACCCCCATTCTTCCTTTGCAATTGAAGAAAAGGTATAATTTTTTTCTTTTCAGAAAAAAGATATTTCTTCCATTTTAACATTTATTTATTTTTGAGACAGAGAGAGACAGAGCATGAACGGGGGAGGGTCAGAGAGAGGGAGACACAGAATCTGAAACAGGCTCCAGGCTCTGAGCTGTCAGCACAGAGCCTGACGCGGGGCTTGAACTCACGGACCGCGAGATCATGACCTGAGCCGAAGTCGGCCTAACCGACTGAGCCACCCAGGCGCCCCTATTTCTTCCATTTTAAAACGTATACTCATGGCACACCTGGGCATCTCAGTTGGTTAGGTATCCAACTTCAGCTCAGGTCTTGATCTCACACCTGTACGTTTGAGCCCCGCATGGGGCTCTGTGCTCACAATTCAGAGCCTGGAGCCTGCTTCAGATTCTGTCTCCCTCTCTTTCTGCCCCTCCCCCACTCACACTTGGTCTCTGTCTCTTTCTCTCAAAATAAATCAACATTTAAAAAAACTAATTAAGGGGCACCTGGGTGGCTCAGTCGGTTAAGCGGCTGACTTTGGCTCAGGTCATGATCTCGTGGTCCATGAGTTCCAGCCCCACGTCGGGCTCTGTGCTGACAGCTCAGAGCCTGGAGCCTGTTTCAGATTCTGTGTCTCCCTCTCTCTGACCCTCCCCCGTTCATGCTCTGTCTGTCTCTGTCTCAAAAATAAATAAACATTAAAAAAAAATTTTTTAAATAAAAATAAAAAAACTAATTAAAATTTTTTTTAAATGTATTTTAATTATTTCCCTTGGAGAAAACAAAATTCTTATCTAAAGACTCCTTCACATCCATGGATTTCCTTGGAAAACTTACTTATCATACTACCACAATCTAGAATTGTTCCAGTACTCTGAAATCTGCAGGAGTCCCTCCAAAGGATTCACATTTTAAACACAGACAACAGAGGCAGAGGCAAAAAAACAAACAAACCAATTTTAAGTACATGAATGAAGTTGGGGGGGGGGGGTTGTTTCTGTTTTGTTTTGTTTTATTTGAGAGAGAGAGAGAGAGAGAAAGAAAGAGAACATGAGCGGGGCAAAGGGAGAGAGAGGGAGAGGGAGAGAGAAAATCTTAAGCAGGCTCCACACTCAGTACTGAGCCCAACAAGGGGCTCGATCCCACAACCCTGGGACCAGGAGCTAAGATTAAGTCTGATGCTCAACCGACTGAGCCACCCAGGTGCCCCTAAGTACATGAATGAAGTTTAATGGTTCATATTCCCTCTCTTCCCTCTTCAGCACCCCCACCCTCACCCCTACAAGGTGACTTCTCTCAAGCAAAGCCTTTTCAGAATTCACCACAGGGCAGTACAAGCAGGAGAGAGGAGAACTCAAAAGGAGAAACAGGTGGCAGGCTGAAGCCAACCGACCGCTCCTTTTTTATATGTAACCATAAATTCTTACCAGTGATCTAAAGCCAACAACAGGGATGCCTGGGTGGCTCAGTGGGTTGAGCTTCCAACTTCAGCTCAGGTCATGATCTCACGGTTTGTGGGTTTGAGCCTGGCATCGGGCGCTGTGCTGACAGCTCAGAGCCTGGACCCTGCTTTGGATTCTGTGTCTCCCTCTCTCTCTGCCCCTCCCCTGCTCGTGCTCTGTCTCTCTCTCTCTCAAAAATAAATAAACATTAAACAAATTTTTTTAAATAAAAAAATAAAGCCAACAACAAAAATGAAATTTCGTTTTAATTATGCATTATATGAAAAAGGAAGGTGTAGTCTAATACAACAAGCAGGTAAGAAAAGGAATTCAGGAAAAGGAATACCGACCGGTCGATTTCTCTTATATTTGGAGTCCTCTCGGTCTCTGTGCTGCCCGGAAGTGCTGGTTCTCTCTCTCACGTTTCTATAACCAGGACTGGGGATGATATACTCTTTTCCTATGTCGATATCCTTCATCTTCTCTGAGTAGAGGTGCCAGGGCTCACAGACTTTTGGTTTCACTTGAGAATTTCTGAAATTAAAAATTCATCAAAGAATAACACTATATGTTAATTATACCAGAATTTTTTAAAAATTTTCTTTATTTCCTTAAGGAAAGAGATTTCCTAAATTTGTACTTAATCATATGCAAAAGTACTTTAAACTAGAAAAAAAAGGGGGCAAAAGCATTAAAGTTTACTACCATTATACCTATAAAAATAATTTTTCAGAAATGTTTAAAGTGCCATTTCATTTTTTTTAAAGAAAAAAAATATCAGTGTAATAGAACCAAGGATTACCACCTCCCACCTCTAAGGGGGAAAAAAAGATTAGAAAAAAATAAACACACTAGTAAAGAGATATCATCACCCATCACCTTCAACTAAGCTCAAACCCATGTAAGGAGCATTCAGATAAGTCTTTCAAAAAAAAAAAAAAAAAAAAGACAACTTTTAAGTTTGTTCCAAGCATTATAAACTCCACAATTTTAAAATGGATATTATTTCTCCTACTAAATGTTACTAAATGAAAATTTACAACGCACTTATTCTACCAATGATATATCCCACCTCTGCGTTTTTATAATTGGGTAATTGGTTTGTTATTTGAAAGCTCCATGAAGTTACATAAATACAAATACAAAACAAATTTATACCTGAAATGCAAAACAAAACAATATTATCACACCTTAACCTAAAAAAATTTTTTTTAATGTTTATTTATTCTTAAGAGAGAGACAGAGACAGCACGAACAGGGGAGGGGCAGAGAGAAATAGAGGCACAGAATCTGAAGCAGGGTCCAGGCTCTGAACTCTCCGCACAGAACCCGACACAGGGCTCAAACTCCCGAGCTGTGAAATCATGACCTAAGCGGAAGTAGGATGCTTAACTGACTGAGCCACCCAGTTGCCCCAATAATATTACACCTTAACTTTAAAAACAAATTCCCCTTGGGGTACTGAAAGTGTTCTAAAATTAGACAGTGGTGATGGTTGCCCAAGCCTGTGAATGTACTAACCCAAAACTGAGTTGTAATACTTTAAAGGGGTGCATTTAATGGTATATAATTTATATCTCAACAAAGCCGTTATTAGAAAACAATAACAAAAAGAAATTCCCCATCCTGTCCAACAAAATCTTACCTAATATTTACCTGAAACTCTGTTCTAAACCTTTGCTTGCCTGGCTAACTTTGATCGATATACTGTATCAACTCCGGTTAATTCTGAAAAAATAAAACACACACATTTCCCCCACTCTGAGATGGCTCAAAGTTTCTCAGATACAAGCTGAGAAAACGCCTTTCGCACCAGCCTCACTAGAAATTAAAGAAGTGTAGCTGTGTTGCCTTTTGGATTCCATAACTTCCTAGCTATAACTGGGTCTTAAAAGTACTACTCTGCAGACAAAATTCTGACCACTACAATTCATTTTTCTAAGGTATCAGAGAAAAGGAGAATACTTACTAAATAAAAAAGAACTAAATCTCCTCCATACAGACGTGTTTCCAACACACTTCTTGCCTTTCAGAAGTCTAGTTCAACTACCCTGAGTCGATACTGCTAAATTACGTATCTTTAAAAAAAAAAAAAAAAAAAAAAAGTCACCTTGTCCAAGGACAAACTGCACCATAAAGCATTCCGGCTTACAACCAAGAGCACAGCAATCACGTCACTGAGACCTCATTAAGCCTAAACTATAAACAGACCTGGGCATCTGCCTGTGTCCCCAATGTCAGGTTGCAGCTGCAGATCAGAGTAATCCCTCTTGTTAGAGGGATCACTGAAGTCCAACCTTCCTCACAAAAGGCTCCCTAACCTAGCTGATTGTGTGGAAGCTGAACAGATAAGTCCCATTTTGAAAAAAGGCAAGAGGAAGGAAGTGGGTTTGAAAGGGGCACGGCCCAACCAACTAATTCACAATTCCAAATGCCATATCAAGAAGAACATAAAGTTCATCCCAATTGTCTAAGAACTCTTGATAACCAAAGTGTGTTTCAATCATTTTATTTCAAGTTATTCTACGTATGAAGGAGGTGGGGAGTAGGTCTCCATTGCCTCTAACACTCTTGTTTCTTAGCTTCCTGGGAAAAGAGGCATAGCCCTGAGAGTAGGCAGGCCTTGAGTAGGCACAAAGTTACTATCTCTTGGCCTTGAATATAAGAATTCCATTTTCTGTGTATCAGGATTATAAGACCAGGCACCCCACATAGAGGCCACCCAAGAGCTAGGAATCCCTATGAGTTTTAGAAAGAAAACAAGCCCAAGTCTGAATAAAGCAACCAAGAAAGGATCACTATAGGCTTGACTCTTTTTGACTCTATTTGTACTTCCCTATTTTTTTCTGTTCTCCTTTTGGGTGTTAAAAAGTTGTTTTGCAATGCTAACTTGACTCAGCTGACAAGAACGGAAAAAAGGAAAGGATTTTTTTTTTTCTTTTTTGAGTCAGAGCTATACAATGACATTAGCAGAACAACCAAAGTGGTAGAACCCCAAAGAAGTGTCCAGATTCAAACTCAACAGAGTTGAGGCCAGACAACTGCCTTTTTTTTTTTTTTTTTTTTAAATCAAGGTTCCCCTTCCAGTGGTAAAAGTGTAGACATTCTCCCTGCACAACGATGCAGAGGAAACTGCATGGGGGAGGGGGATTGCAAGAACTGGAACTAGCCAGACTGGTGTTTCCAAATTGCCTTCATTACAACATTCCTTAGGTATCCAACCTGAGGAATTTCATTCAGGCCCTGAAGCTGCACAAGAAGACCTGAAGCTATTTACCACCCTCTGATAATCCACTTGTGGTGCTTCAACCGTCCGCACCCTTCACTGAGGCAACAGATTCCAGTATAACCTATCCATCTTGTCCTTCAAAACCTTCTGAAACTTTGCCAATCATTCCTGTGCCCTTCTGCCTCCTGCCTCCCCACGTCTGTGCAGAAGCCAGATGACCCCTGTGCAACAAACATAAAGCAACATGCAGCTCTGTGTGGTGGAAGTGGAAAGGCACTGATGACAGTCAAGAGATCAGGACTCCCTCCATTCCTGGCTCTGCCCAGGGTTTGCTGTGCGTACTTGTGTCACGAACCTCCATTTACCCGTTTGCAGAAAACGAGGGGATGACTTTTAAGGTCGCTGCGCTGGCAGCTCAGAATCGCTGGTATAAGACTTGAGCGGGGTGTGCCCCGGGCCGCCCTCCCCACAAGCTTGAGGATGGGGGCTTCTCTCTCGCCAGCTTTACCTGGGATGCCTTGACCCTTGGGCGTTCCCACGGCCAGTTTGGGCTTGACGAGGCCACAGCGACCCACACCCACGGGCCGCGGGCGCAGCACCCCCTGGTGGCCGCATCCGGGTATGTAGCCAGCACTCTCGACCACTCAGCCCACCCGACCTGCCTTCCGACGCCAGGACCTCAGCACCAGCCAGCCCTCAGGGATTGCGTCCCGAGGAGGGGGCGGCGGGACACTAGAAGGAGGCCAGGCTGCGCTTCTCAGGTCTCCGGATTCCCCCCGAACCTCCTCTTATCCCCGATCCCAGTCCGCCACCCCGGGTGGGAACATACAGGGGTGACCCCCGTGACAACCAACAGAGAAGGAGGGGGTGCGACGTTAGCTGCTACCTACCTGTGCCCCGGCTCCAGGACGGCCGCACCGGCCACTCGACCACGCTCCCGAGCATCAGCCCCGGAGCAAAACAAGCCTTTATAGCGGCATTGGCCGCCAGACTGCGCAGGCGTGCTGCACAAAGACTCCCCAAGACTGAAGGGAATTGTAGTCCCTCTTCTAGGAGCCCGAGGCTCGACACGCGGCAAAGGACTATATTTCCCAGAAGCGCTGCAGAAGCCCTGGAGGAGGTGCAGGCTGCTCCTCCTTTCCACCGCGCTCCTGGCTCTGCACCATCCTTCTCAGAGCTTCTGCGAGCCTGTCTGGAATCTTCTCTGAGGCCGTGTGCCCCAGTGGGTGGCCGGGAGGGTTGACAGTAGCCCTTGGGGGAGGGTGGGGGGCGCAGCTCGGTGTTTGCAGGCAGGACGGAGCCGACGGTGTGCGGCCATTTATGCACCAGAAAATATCATGAAGGTCATCAGCTATCAACTAGCCCCGACTCGTGTCTTTTATGGCAGTTAACATTTTACGATTGTTTGCTCAGTATTCGACCTGCATCCTGCGCTGATACCACCTTTTTCAGTTTTATCCCACTGCCCGTCACATAACCTTGTGCTACCTGGTTTCTAGATAATGAAACGCCAGGATCACAATTTCTACGGTAGCAAGAGCCTTGGAAACGATGTACCAACTCACTCCTTTTTGTAAATCAAACTGAGGTTCCCAAAGAGACTGATCACAGTATTTCTCTTTGTGTTTCATCTGTACCTTCAACATGATCGTAACATCACTACTTTCTGTTGAGTGCCTACCTACTCTGTACGTGGTGCTTTACATGAAATTCTTGTTTCTTTTAATCTCCACAACCACACTGTAGGTATATCTTTTCCATTTCAGAGATTATTTTTAAAAAGGTAAAGTGACTTGTTCATCTTTATACAACTAGCTAGTGTGAAGACACTAAGGTATCAATTAATTAACACAATGTTCCTGCGTGAGGATGGATTAATAGGCCTATGCAACACCACAAAGAGGCTGGGAACAGACTCATGCATATATGTAAGCACGATCTGTGACTGAGAAAACATTACAGATCAGTAGGGAAAGGAAGAAGTTTGGATAAATAGTGCTGGGACAATAGGTCATCTGTATTTTTAAAAACTCAGGGATTACTACTTCAGCCCACACAGAAAAATCGATTTCAGGTAGATCAAAGACCGACCTATGAAAGGGAAAACTTTCAAATGTTGGAAGAAAATGTGAAATAACTTCATGACCTTGGGAGTAGAGAAGAACCTCTTAAACAAGTTGCAAACACAAAAAATAAAGGAAAGATTGATACATTCTTACTATATTTAAATTTAAATTTCTGTACAAGAGCCATAAATTGAAAAGCAAAACCACAAGTTATAACCAACAAAATTTTGGATACAAAATATACAAATAGTTTCTACAACTCAATAAGAAAGGGCAAATCACTCAGTCGGAAAATAGGCAAATGCTATGAACAGACAGTGAACACACTGTAAAGGAAACCTGAACAACCATTCAAGCATGCAAAGACACCCAATCAGGAAAAAAAAAAAAAAAACAGGGAAATTCAAGTTAAAATAGCAATGAGATACTGTTTTATGCCCTTCTCATGGGAAAACATAAAAACCTGACAACACCGACTATTGTCAAGGATCTGGAAAAACAGGATATTTTGCACATTGCTGGCAGTGTATCAACTGATAGAACCATATTAAAGAGCAGTTTGGCCATATTTAGTAGATTGGAAAAGGGCTATATATAGGGCAGTATTGTTAGATCCCTGGCAGACACCTAAAATTTAGTGGCTCAGAGTCAAGAAGTTTATTTCTCTTATAAATAAAAGTCTTAGGTAAGTATCCCAGATCAGTAACGTAGTCCTGCTTCCTGCAGGCAATCAGAGACCAAGGGTATGGTGGCTCTGTCAGGTTCAACATAGAGCTCCAAAATTTTTCTACTCATTGCTATTACGAGTCACCCGGGTGGAAGGAAGAATATGGAGATGTGTGACCTGATCTTGAGGCACCAGCAGGGAAGCAATATACATCATTTCCATTCACATTCTACTAGTGACAATTTAATCATCTGGGCACATCTAAGTGAGAGGGAAACTGGGAAGTGCAATCCTCAGCTGGGAAGCTATGAGCCATCTACAACTCCATTACAATGGAAGAAGGAAAGAACAGATTTCAGTGGAAACTAATGGTTTCCACCTCATATGCCTATCCTTGAACCCAGAAATTCCACTTCTACATATATGCTGTAGGGTAGCCTTTCTCTATGGAGGCTTCTGCAAGTGAATTAAGCCCTAAAAAGAATTATTTGAGTGATTATTTTCTCAATTCTCCCAAGGATAACACATATCTAGTATCATTTTGGTGTCCAAGAGAGAAGTTAATTCATTACACACAGTGAATGCTTTAGGGCATCAGGGCTTAATGCTATTAGCTGAGAAAAGATGCCCTAAAGGGCCTCCCACATATATACACAAGGAGATATATTCATTGTGCATTGTCTGTAGTAGTGGAAAGAATCTAAATTCCATTAACAAGAGAACAGACAACTAGATTATGGTATTTGTATAATGAGCTACTATACAGCAGTTAAAGAACATGGGCTATAATGTATCACTATGTATAAGTTTCAAAAACAATGTTGAGCACAAATAAGTTACAAAAAGACTCAAATTGTATAACCCCAATTTGTATTTATTTTGCAAATATGTAAAAATGTGATATGTTGTTTATGAATACACATATATGTACTTAAAAATATAAAAAATACCTGGGCATGATGAACAACAATTTCAAGGTGTAATTGGAGATATAGCTGGTGTTGCAGGTACAAGAATAAGATCAGAGAGGGAGACACAGGAGCTTCATCTGTTTCTGTAATATTTTATTTCTTTTTAAAATGATTTATAGGGGCGCCTGGGTGGCTCTTTTGGTTGAGCATCCGACTTCAGCTCAGGTCATGATCTTGCGGTTCATGGATGGAGCCCCGCGTCAGGCTCTGTGCTGACAGCTCAGAGCCTGGAGGAGCCTGCTTCAGATTCTGTGTCTCCCCTCTCTCTGCCCCTCCCCTGCTCATGCTCTGTCTCTCTCGCTCTCTTAAAAAATGAATATACATTAAAAAAATTTAATGACTTATAAATATTCATTTTAATGAGGTTTGGAGTGGGTACACAGGTCCTTCTAATATCATTTGCTGTACGTTTTGGTGGCTTTAAGTATTTCATAATAAAAATGTTTTAGTGTCATAGGAACAAATCATATCTCCTCTCACTGGGACTATATGCACTTGAGCCAAAGAATCTTGCAGGTCGCTATATCTGTATCTGCTGATGAGAATTCCTGAAGCGCCTGTGGCCATCTGGTTGCATAAGATAAACCTCCTCAGCACACCTCAAGCCACCTTGCTGAGGTATACTAGCACTTCCTACCATGCCTCAAACACCGTAGAACCCCAAAGCTGCAAATCTGATACTTTAATATAAAATCAAAACCTTCTAAAAATCTCCCTGAAATACTCCAAATATATTGATCATAGGCTAAAAGAAAAAAAAACAAAACAATAATAGACGACCATTGCGCAGACCTGGTGCCAAGCCTCAATACCCTAAGGTCTTATCCCTGTCTGTCCACAGATAGCCTGGGCCAAAGAATCGTACTTAACTTATACTTACTTATAAGTATAATTAGACTTCTACTTACTTACATGATACTGATTGCAAAGCATCCCCTCCTTAAAATGATTTTGTGTTGTGAGATGTTTGGGGGAGTGATATTCTCCAATCCTCAGGCAAGGGGCTAGAGTAGAGAATCTATGTAAACCCACACTTGTACATATTTTAAAAATAATACTTATTTTGTGTAATCCACTAAAAATATTCATTCAATATTTGATGGAGATATAATGGAGTGAAAACAGAGAAGTTTCCTGTCCTTATGGGGCTTAGAGTTCCAAATAAACTTGAGTCCAGATTTAAATTATAACTGGAGTAGGTACTAGACAAGGAAGGTATGAGTTGTGCCTGAAGGACAGTGGGAGTTAGTAAGGTGAACATGTGGAGGTGGGCAGAGCAGAGAGCACTCCAAGCAGAGGGAACAACAAAGACCAAGCAGAAGGAAAAGGAAGGGAACATCTCCAAAGGCCTTGTAGACCATGTTATAGGTCTCAGAGGAAGAGCAAATGGCAACCACGACAAGGTTTTTAATGGTGAGTGGGTTAAGGGTTGAGAAATCAAATTTGCATTTTGAAAACTGCACTGTGGCTGGTAGACTGGAGAAAGAGTTAGAAGTATCTAGAAGGGAAGACAATCAGCAGACCTTGGTGATGGAGTAGGTAAAGCGGTGTGAGAAAGAAAGGTGTCGAGGGTACCACCTAGGTTTCTGGTTGCAGAACTGGATGGATGGTGGTACCGCTGCTCATTGACAGAAGTGTTTTATTGCAGTAGCTTCCTCTACCCAGGTTACCAGGACCTAATGCCAAATGGCAATGATCACTCCACATCTGCTGTGGCATTCACAGTTGAATTCTTATGAAGACAAAATTTCACTTTTGCAGATCAATTTTACAATGAAAGTCATTTTCAAGAAATAAGACTTTTTTTTCAAGTTAGCTAATAAAGTGAATATTTTACTTGCCATCACAGAAACAACAGTGTGAGAGAATAATAAACCTCTTTAACGGTCTCTGGCAACTTAAATTTTTTTTTTTTTAATGTTTATTTACTTTTGAGAGAGAGACAGAGAGACAGAGCGTGAGCAGGGGAAGGGAAGAGAGAGAGAGGGAGACACAGAATCTGAAGCAGACTCCAGGCTATGCTGTCAGCACAGAGCCGGATGAAGGGCTCGAACTCACAGACTGAAAGATCATGACCTGACCTGAAGTTGGTCACTTAACCGACTAAGCCACCCAGGCACCTGGAGAATTCTTTTTTTTTTTTTTTAATGTTTATTTATTTTTGAGAGAGAGACAGAGAGACAGAGAGGGAGCGGGGTAAGGACAGAGAGAGAGAGGGAGACAGAGAATCTGAAACAGGCTCCAGTCTCTGAGCTGTCAGCACAGAGCCCAACGTGGGGCTCAAACCCATGAGCCATGAGATCATGATCTGAGCCGAAGTTGGAATGATCTGAGCCGAAGTTGGACGCCTACTGACTGGGCCACCCAGGCGCCCCTAAATGTTTATGTTTTGAGAGAATGAGAGAGAGAGAGAGAGAGAGAGAGAGAGAGAGCGAGCCAGGGGAGGGCAGAGAGAGAGGGGGTGGACAGAGGATCAGAAGCAAGCTCCACACTGACAGCAGCAAGCCTGATGCAGGGCTCAAACTCACAACTGTGAGATCATGGCCTGAGCCACTGAGCCATCCAGGTGCCCCCTTGGCAACTTGGAAAAGAGAAAAGGATTTCACATATCAAAAATTCCAAAATTGGTGCAGCCACTGTGGAAAACAGTATGGAGTTTCCTCAAAAAATTAAAAGCAGGAGCGCCTGGATGGCTCAGTTGAGCTTCCGACTCCAGCTTAGGTCATGATCTCATGGTTTGTGAGTTTGCCCCATGTCAGGCTTTGTGCTGACAGTTCAGAGCCTGTTTCAGAATCTGTCTCCCTCTCTCTCTCTCTGCCTCTCTCCTGTTTACACACACACTCTCTCTCAAAAATAAACATTAAAAAAATTAAAAATAAAGTTACCATATTATTCATTAATTCCACTACGGGGTATTTACCCAAAGAAAATGGAAACACCAATTCAAAAAGATATATACACCCCTATGTTTATTGTAGCATTTTTTACAATAGTCAGGATATGGACACAACCCAAGTGTCCATCCATAAATGAATGTATAAAGAAGATTTTATATTTTATATAAAATAGAAATATAGAATATAAATATAAATATAGAAGATTATATATAAATATATATACATACAGATTTATATAGAAGATTATATATGCAAATATACATACATATACGTATATACATATACACATATACATATATATACATATACACATATATATACACATATATATACATATATACACATAGGTGTATATATATAAAGGAATATTGCTCAGCCATAAAAAAGGCATGAAATCTTGCCATTTACAACAACATGGATGGATCTAGAGGGTATAATGCTAAATGACATGAGTCAATCAGAGAAAGACAAATACCATATGATTTCACTCTTATGTGGAATTTAAGAAACAAATGAACAAAGAAAAAAGAGACTACCAAAAGTCAGATTTTTTTTTAATGTTTAGTTTTTTATTCTGACACAGAGAGAGAAAGCATGCTCACAAGTGGGAGATGGGCAGAGAAAGAGGGAGAGAGAGAATCCCAAGCAGGCTGCATGCTCAGTGCAGAGCCCCATGCGCGGCTCAATCACACGATAGGGAGATCTTGACCTGAACTGATATCAAGAGTAGGTCGTTTAACCAACTAAGCCACCCAGGTGGCCCCAAAACACCAGACTCCTTTTTTTTCAAGTTTACTTATTTATTTTGAGAAAGACAGAGAGAGCAAGCAGGGGAGAGGCAGAGACAGGGAAAGGGAATCCCAAGCAGGCGCCACACTGTCAGCATGGTGTCGGATATGGGGCTCAAACTCATGAACTGTAAGATCATGACCTGAGCCAAGACCAAGAGTAGGACATTTAACTGACTGAGCCACCCAGACGCCCCCTCAAAACAACAGACTCTTAAATATGGAGAACTGGTGGTTGCCAGAGGGGTGATAAGTGGGGAAGGGGGGTGGGTGCAATAGGTCAAGGGGATTAAGGGCATGCTTATCATGATGAGCACTGAGTAATAATATATAGAATTGTCAAACCACAACATAGCCTAAGACTAATATAGCCTAAAACTAATATGTTAATTATACTGGAATTGAAAAAAAAATTTTTTAATAAACTAAAAAAAAAAAAAAAAAGATGTCAACAATGCCAGATAAAAGCCAAATGACACTGCATATTATATAGACAAAGATTTCACAGTATTTTCAATAGAGAACTGCAATGGGTGAAGCTGAGTGTTCGTACAGTACACAGCAGTAGAGGCACGTTATGGTAAGTCATATCACATAGCCACTTTATGAAGGAAAGAATTACACACTTCTCACCTTCGTAGTAATAACATCTCAAATAATTAGCAGTAAAGGTGGTAGTGAGAAAGAAATGAAGAATTGCTTTAAAAAAGCTTTAAGTACAGTTATATTGACATGCACTATCATATTGACCCAATAAAATAACGGATAGGTGTTCAAAAACTAGCTCCTTGTAAAAAAGATAGGGAAATGGACAGCAGTTATCTAATTTTAATAAAACAATATTATCTACCACATTAATGTTCTGTTGAGTCTACAGTCTTGTATGTACATAATTTATAAATTTATTCTAATTTATAGAATATCTAATTTTTAGAATTGTTACTTCTCAATGTTCTCAGACAGTAACATTTTATTTTTTATAAATCAAATAAAAAATTCTAATTTGTAGAATATCTAATATATAATTTTATCTTATAAGAGCTATAAGTATAAGGACTTTATACATGATTTTATGATTATAAATATTTAAGTGATATTATAAATAATTCAAGTTAACATCAGGGGTTTAGGAGTTTTGTTTCTCTTTAAAAAAAAATTTTTTTTTAATGTTTATTTACTTTGAGAGAGAGAGGCAGCGTGAGCAGGGGAGGGACAGGAAGAGAGGGAGACACAGAATCTGAAGCAGGCGAGCTGTCAGCACAGGGCCTGGGGGGGAGCTCAAACTCACAGACCATGCGATCATGAGCTGAAGTCAGATGTTCAACCAACTGAGCCATCAAGACGCCCCTTGTTTCTCTTAAAAGAGGTCTGAATCTTATTCAACTTTGGGAACCACTGAGTGATAGAATAAAACCAAATTTCAGCTAGGTATACAAAGCCTTCCGTGATCTGGCGCCACATAATGCCGCAGCTTCATTTCCTGTTACTCTCCTACTCAAATCTGAGGTCCTCAATCAACACTGTGATTTTCATGTCTTTACTTAAGCTGTTCCTTCCACCTGGAACAACCACCTAAATCTATTCAACTAAAATAAGCATCACAGCCTATAGACCAGAGTTGGGATTGTAAACCTCCCAGAATGACAGCTAATGGTTACTTACTCAACTGAATAAAATCAGACAGCATGTCTGATACCTCTCCTGGTTAGATGTGCAGGGGAGATTCTCCCACATTATTGAGAAGTATGGAGTGGGCACCTGTCAGACACCAACGTGGGAGGCCCCACTAAACAGGGTCCCACTAAACCAGAAGAGCCAAACTAATAAAGAGTGCAGCCAAAATGGAGCCTTCTTTCTAAAACAGGCTGTCACAGGCTGCAGGAATCACTCCCAGTCACTCCCCAAAACTTCTTGCATGTTTTTGCTTTATAAATATGGGCTTCTGATGAGACGAGATAAACCACTTCAGTCTGTTTGTGATAACATTTTTGGCATGAATATTTGTTTAGGAAAACTAGAAATCTGTGAAGGCTGTATTTATTTTTCACTCAAAGTAACTCATCTATTGAATACCATGAGGAAAAAGTATGTATTCTTAAAACACAAATTATATACTTGATTGATTATAAGACCACCAATGAGAAAAATTAGTATTGCTTTTTAGCTACTAAAATGTTACTTTGGGGGTGTCTGAATGGCTCAGTTGGTTGAGCAACCGATTCTTCATTTCGGCTCAGGCCATGATCCTGGGGTTGTGAGGTCAAGCCCCACATCAGGCTTTGCACTGAGCGTGAAGCTTGCTCAAGATTCTCTCTCTCTGTCCCTCTGCTCCTCTCCACCGCTTGTTCACTCTCTCTAAAATAAAAAAAATAATAATAATAAATCAAATAAAAAATAAAATGTTACTGTCTGAGCACGTTTGAGAAGTAACAATACCAAGACATTTTATCTATTTAATTAATTTATTTTTTAATACTTTATTTTATTTTTGAAGTAATCTCTACACCCAACATGAAGCTTGAACTCACAATCCTGAGATCAAGAGTTACATGCTCCACTGACTGAGCCCGCCAACTGCCCCCCAAAATGTTTTTAAACTCTCATTCTAAAATTGGATCTAGGCGAATGACATGTGATCTACAGCTGGTAGGTAATTGATCTAAAGGAAAAGAAAGAAAAAGATTCCTTTTCAAGTCAGTCAAGTTTATACTGCTAACGGAATCAGAAACAGCTTAAAATTTTATCTATTTTACTTCCTATTTGCTTGTAGGTTCTTACAGTTCTAATCAAACTTCATGTTTTAGTATATTTACCTAAGGGGCGCCTGGCTGGCTCCATTGGTTAAGTGTCCGACTTCGGCTCAGGTCATGATCTCACAGTTTGTGAGTTGAAGTCCCACATGGGTCTCTGTGCTGACAGCTCAAAGCTTGGAGCCTGCTTCAGATTCTGTGTCTCCTTCTCTCTCTGTCCCTTCTCTGCTCATGCTCTGTCTCTTTCTCCTTCAAAAATAAATAAGCATTAAAAAAATGTTTAGAATACTTACCTAAAATATACTTATTGGGGCATCTGGGTGGCTTACTCCATTAAGTGTCCAACTTCAGCTTAGGTCATGAACTCATGATTCATGAGTTTGAGCCCCGGGCTGGACTCTGTGCTGACAGCTCAGAGCCTGGAGCCTGCTTTGGATTCTGTGTCTCCCTCTCTTTCTCTGTTCCTCCCCCACTTGCTCTCACTCTCTCTCTCTCTCTTTCTCAAAAATAAATAAAGACTTAAAAACTTTTGAAAACAGTCATCTAGTTTATTTCTTTAATTTCCTGATTGATTTATACATATGTTGCTTGCATTCTATACCCTATCTATAGAATTTTCAAGTTTTTTTCTTCTACATTTACTCTATTCACCTAAAGCATTGTTTCCTCAAAATAGTAGATGAAATACTACTCCTGCAAGATATTCTGAGGAAAACAAATTCTCAAAGTCAACTAAGTCTGGGAAATTATACATAGGATATTCAAGTCACATTAATATTTTAGCTAAATACTCTGAGGAATCCTATAGTAAAAAAAAAAAAAAAAAAAAAACTCTGCTTAGCCTTATTTAATTCATTGTTTCTCAGACCTCTTTGAAGTTTAAATAACAAAAATAATTTTTTTAGAAAAGAATTTAACATCCAGTGGAACTAGTGTTCTGCAAGAAAATGCTTTGAGAAATACTGATCTAAAGGGGTGCCTGGGTGGCTCAGTCGTTAAGCATCGGACTTCGGCTCACATCATGATCTCACGGTCGTGAGTCAGAGTCCCACATCAGGTGAGCATGAGCCTCACTTCGGGTGAGCCCCCGCTTCTCTCTCTCTCTCCCTTTCTGCCCCTTGTGGGATTCTCTCTGTCCCTTGCTCACTGTGCCCTCTCTCTTAAACAAACAAACAAACAAACAAATAAAGCCATCTTTAAAAAAAGAAAGAAAGAAAAAAGAAACTTCCCAAAGGAGAAGGGATCCTCAAATGATGAAGAGAGCTCCTACGGAGTGAGGGACGACCTTTATGGTAACCTCCAGCTGAGTGAGGCTGAGAGAAAAGACTGATGCCCACAGCAGCCAGGGTTGCTTCAGTCAACCCAGACATTTGGAATCCAGAAGATTCCATTCAGGCTGAAACAACCTTAACAATCTCAAGAGAGCCAGGGTAACAATAACAGCTACTATTATTGCCATTTTTACTGTTATTTCTGTTTCAATTCAGTAATTGCTTAGAACAGAAAAGGTAACACACAAACATTATCCCTAACCACATAAAACCCCAATATTAGAGATAAGGAAACCTTTGCTACCTTATTGTTCCAGCTCAGGCCATAAACTTCTTCACTGAAGCAATTGCTCTCTTTGCTCTCTAAGCCACTCATTACTCTCTCTGGAGCCTTCTCTAATGGAATTAATTCCAGAATAAAAGAGGTTAAACCCTCTGATGACTTTGGCCCACTTAACAATAACATGTCTGGTTTCCACCATGAATCAAATATTTGTACATGCTAAATCTGACAAGACCTGTTATCACCTAGGCATGGCATGGTATGTTGAAATTACTTCCCAAGGCTCTTTTAAGACTACACGAGAAAGTAAATCTTAACACTCAGAGGCAAATTCAAACACCTACAGAGGATAAGCAGGTAACATACATGAGGGGAGCTGGTCAGGAATAATCAACAGTTGGTGACAGAGACTGTGATGATCTAGAGAGAATGTTCCATCCAAACAGCATAACCATTAGCTTTGGCAAATTGTTGCCAAGCAAAAACGTGAGCCCAGTATTGGTTGATCTTACTTTTTAAATGAAGCCAGAAATATAGGTCTTGCACGAAATCTCCCAATTTTTAATATGTCGACAACTAACTAATTTCTTATAAAAAACAGCAGGGTCTAAACAACATGAATTTGCAAGCTTTCCTTTCATGTTCTCATCAGTCAACTTCTACTAAAAATAGCATTGTCTCTACCACCTCCCCTCTACCTCACTGATCACTCCTTCCATCCAGGAGATCTGGGTTGCTTTTGACACACTCACAAAATCAAAAGCTGAGACTAGCCAGTACTGAAGTCATGTTTAAAACCTCAAAGTCTGAAGTTGACTATAAAAAGGAGGTCCCAGTTTTTCTGAAAGATGGTAGCAAGGTTGAAATAAGTGCATGTGCCACTTGAAAGCAATGGCAATTATTATGTGTCTGGTCTATGATGCATTGCAGGCCACAGTGATTCTAAAGTATGAGGAGACTATTAGCACTGCTCCAGTGACCAGATATTTTTTCTTCCCCGTCTCCTAACTGATTTTCCAGATTACTTTTGGAGATGAGATTCAGGCCCAGTTAGGGCACAGGGTGGGCTAGTCCCCTGTGACACTCTCTTGTCAGCGGTGCTTGTTAGAGAGATGGCTAATGCCACCTGATACATGTATTATTCAAAACTAGGGTTCAAGGTGTGGCCTGTGGTCTTTTAAGGTCAACATCATCACTAAGTCCCCAGAGATCAACATTATCTCAGAGAAGAGCCAAAGAGAAGAAGATGGAAAGAGGTTGGCTCCATGAACATGGATTCTTCCTTTGTCTCATTCTTCACCTGCTGCTTCAAGGTAAGAAGGGACAAGAACAAGAACAAAGCAAACATACAACTTCTAAGAAACAGACCAACCAGACTAATTTTTATTATTCCTAGATAGTCAATGTCTGGATGTTCGTCCAGGTAAAAATGAAAACTCAAGACACTGATAGCTTTGTACCTCTTTGTAAGATCCTTCTGTCCCTATGTTTCTATTGGGCCTCTTCTCTTTTCTCATGTCTTTCTCTTTCCAGACATATAATCTAACCACATGGTTTCTGAGTATCAACTAATGTTAAAAAGAAGAAGATTCTTTCTCAGCTCTCTTGAATCAAATTAAATGGAACAGAGAAAATTCTAAAGGGAAGAAGGTGATGAGAAGGTCTGTCATGAAAAAGGGAAATATTTTTAGTAAAAATTTTCAGTGTAGATTATTTTTCTCATTCATTATTGAAAATGAATGATGAAGGAGTACCTGGGTGGCTCAGTCCATTAAGCATTTGACTTTGGCTCAGGTCATGATCTCACAGCTTATGAGTTTGAGCCTTGCATCAGGCTTTTGGCTGTCAGCACAGAGCCTGCTTCGGATCCTCTGTCTTCTCTCTGCCCCTCCCTCTTCTGGTTCTCTCTCTCTCTCTCTCTCTCTCTCTCTCTCTCTCTCTCTCTCATTCTCTCTCTCAAAGTAAATAAACTAGAAAAAATGAACGATAAGGGTTAGTACAATATCAGAGATAGATACGAATAGACTCTACCAGAAGATGTTATCACATAATTCTCTATTTCTGTATCACAAAGTAGTTCTAACCCTAGAAAAGGGTTAGGTGTAAGATGGGAATCAAGGAACTCTCTTTAAGGTAGTCTCACTGGTGATAAACACTGTGTTTTAGATGAGAGCAATCACAGAACATAGTAGAGATACAGTAAATCCTTATTAACTTGAAAAACTGAGTTCCTTCCTTAGGGTCCCACATACCTCCTACTACCTACCTGATTATTGCCTTCATCATTAATTTATGATTATCTATGCTGCATTAATATAGTGAGGAGAACTGTGATTGCAAATATTGTCACTGACATCACCCAGATGGCTCAAGGACACAGATGAGCAATGGAAGGACACTGAGTGAAGGTGGAGAAGTTTGTGGTGAGATTCAGCAGGACACTGAAAAGTGGTGGTCAAGGCTGAGTTTGCCTACATGTTTGGAAAGATTTTGCATGTGGACAGAAACAAAGGAATTGAGGATGGAGCCCTGACTCAGCTCACCTCATCAACTTCCACCATTTGCCTACCAGCCCAGCCCACACTCCCTGGTCCAGGAAGGAGGAGCTCACATACTTCTCCCATGCCCCCTATTTTCTTTGTGCAGAAATGCTACCTAGCCCCCAGCCCTGACACTCTTCTCACAGGGTCTCTGCTCTCTTCAGGAAGAGGAGACACATTCACCATCAATTGCTCAGGCTTTGACCGGCATGGAGTGGATCCTGTCGCCTTCCAAGCAGTGTTTGACAGAAAGGCCTTCCGTCCAGTCATCAACTATAGCATCCCCACTCGGGTCAACATCTCCTTCACTATGTCAGCCATTGTGGAAGTGGTGAGTCCTGGCTCAACATTGCAATGTGCTGATCAGTGGCAAGCGGTGGTGGGTTCCTCACTTGAATTTTGTAAAATGAAAATCTCATTCCATGAGGTGGGAAGATATGATAGGGCATGCTTCAGTGACATCATAGCAGGTAAAATCTGTCCCTTTTCAGACTATTCCATAAGAAACATGACCCCAATGTACTTTTATACTGCCTTTTTTAAAAATTATGTTTTCCATGTACTCTGGAGTATTTGACCTACATTTTTCAGTGGTTTATGATTAAAAATCATAATTGTGACATAGAAAAGCCATGGAAATGAGAAAGAGGTGGATGGTGGCATTGGACTTGACTTCATGGAGGCAATGATCCCAAGTGAAAATTGTTTTTTCAGGATGCACAACTTCAACTGATGACATCTTTCCTATGGCTAAACATGGTATGATAGACTTTTTCCCCTTTACTGTGGTACCTCCCTTTTCCCACTGCTGGGTCCAACTTTGCAGTTTAAATGGATAAAACTTAGAATACCCACAAATTATACAAATTCAAATGGAAGCAGACCAACAATGAAAACACAAAATTTCCTGATTATTCTGTCAGTTTGGGGCACAGGGAGAAGGTAGCATAAACCAAGGTCATGGAAGATGATACCTAAGTGGCTCCATCCCAGGGACTCCAAAGTTGAGGTCAAGGTCTCCCTTGAAAGAATCAAGGGAGAAGTAGAAGAAAGACTTTGTTAGTGCACTGTGATATCTGTCACCAGAGAGGAGGTAGGAGAGTGAAGAAATGAGAAAAAAAGGAAATATAAAGTGCAAGAGACAGAGTGTGACTAAAACAAGTTCCCACCTATTGGTCTCACACCATGTTTTCCTATAGTTCTGGTACAATCCATTCATCACGTGGAACCCAGAGGAATGTGGGGGCATCAGGAAGATCAGTATAGCAGCTGAGAATCTTTGGCTTCCGGATATCTTCATCGAGGAGTTGTGAGTATCCGCACTGAGAAAACAGCAGGAAGGAAATGCTATCTCCAAGGAATGGGATGATATAATCAATAGGGGGCATACAAAGACTCAGTTTAGAAGGAGCAGTGTCTGAATTGAGTTTATAAAACCCCCAGAACACAGTGACAGGTGGAAGGGGGAAGTCAGATGAGTGGGGTTAGAGCACAGGAATGGTGTGATCTGAGAGAGAAAGAAGGCCAGGACTGATAGAGAGCTCACAGTACCCACCTTCCCATTCTTCTCACATACAGTATGGATATGGATCAGACAGCTACAGGTCTCATGGTTTATGTCAACAGTGAAGGTCTCATCAAATATGATAAGCCAATGCGGGTGGTCAGCATCTGTAACCTGGACATCTTCTATTTCCCCTTTGATGAACAGAACTGCACACTTACCTTCAGCTCATTCATCTACACAGGTAAGTGAGACTCTGTATAGTAGCTGATTGAGAGGCAGAGAAAGTGTTTTGAGAAAGAAGAGGCCAGAAAGCTGGGAACGGTGAGGGGATTTCCCCTAAAGGGGTGTGGAAGCTAAGTGGTAAGAAATGCAAGTCTGGGTAAGGGGTTTGGGAACATTTGGGAGGCTGAGTTGTCTGGGTCTCTTTTGCAGTGGAGAACATGCTCCTGGGCATGGAGAAGAAAGTGCAGGAGATTTCGAACACATCACAGGACCTCATTCGGAGCAAGGGGGAGTGGGTACTTCTGGATATCCACCAGAGAATGATGAAGATGACTGTGGGCACCAACCAGTATGACCAAATCATTTTCTATGTGAGCTCAGGGGCCATGGCTGTGATCTTCTCTAAGATGCATAACTTATGTCCTCCACCAGAATGTAAGCTCTCCCACTAGAAAGTAAGCTCCGTGAGGGTGGATATTTTTATCACTTTTTTCACTGATAAATTTCCACTACCTAGGACAGTACCTGGCACTCAGTAAATATTGATTGAATAAATCCTCCTTGGGGGAAGAAACAAAGGTCCTATGGCAGTGACTCATAGTGAGAGTGAGCTTTCCATCTCCCATGGCTATCAGAACTCTATGGAAGGCAAGGGTTTTTAAGTTTATTTTTAAAAAGAGATGGTGTAAAAGTTATGAAACACTGTCTTAGGGATATTATGCTTTCAAATCTTGGTGACCTCAAAATTATCTGCCACTGTCTTGCCTTCCCTTCACTGGTCTTGAATGGACACCAGCAAAGTCACTAGCGATTAGACCTTGATGAGAAAGCAAGCAGAAATACAGAGATAAAAAGCACATGATACCTAAGAATCTGGTCCCACAGTCCTGCTAAGAGCACATTGGTAGGGCTAAAAGTGGAAGTGGAGAAAGTTGACACCTTGGGTCAAGAAGGAATGAGATACATTTCAGTGGTAGGCAGCATGGCAGAATCAAACTCTGGAAAGGCAGACAGTGGTGATTAAGATGACTTTGTTGAAAGACAGGACAGTGAAAGGGACTTGAGGCAACATTTCCTTCCTAGACAGTGTGGTCTGGGACATATCTCAACTCTTGCTCTTAACTGGCTCAGCAGCCTCCCAGCCTACTCCTCACTTGCGCCCCTCTCTCCTTCCCCCAGGTTGCCATCAGGCGCAGGCCCAGACTCTATGTTATAAACCTTCTGGTGCCCAGTGGCTTTCTGGTTGCCATTGACGCCCTCAGCTTCTACCTGCCAATAGAAAGTGAGAATCGTGCCCCATTCAAGATGACACTTCTGCTGGGCTACAACGTCTTCCTGCTCATGATGAATGACTTACTCCCTGCAACTGGCACCCCCCTCATCAGTATGGTCCCTTCCTCCATCAGGAGAATGAAAGCAAAGTGGGCGTGGGGTAGGGAGACAGACCAGTGGAACCTGGTCAGAAAAGGGATCCTGGAAAAGGACCCTCTGGGGAAAGAGGAAACACAAAGTCCTAGGAGGTACCTCTGGCCCTCACATTGACCCATCTTCCCTCCAGGTGTCTACTTTGCCCTGTGTCTGTCCCTGATGGTGGTCAGCCTACTAGAGACCATCTTCATCACCTACCTGTTGCACCTGGCCACCACCCAGCCCCCACCCATGCCTCAGTGGCTCCATTCTCTCCTCCTCTACTGTACCAGCCCAACAAAATGCTGCCCCACTGCACCCCAGAAGGGAAATAAGGGCCTAGGCCTCACCCCCACCCATCTGCCTGGTAAGGGGAGTCAGCACTGCCCACACATTCTCTTTCCACACCTCCACTCCTCTGCTCCTGCCTCCTTCCCTGTTCCCTTCACTCCCCAGGTAAACTTCATGGCCCATGGCTGAGTCTCTATCTCTGTAGGTGTGAAGGAGCCTGTGGAGTTGGTGGGGAAGGTGCCAGGTCCCAGAGAGGCAGAGTTAAATGGGTGCCCTGGGTCAACAAGGGCCCAACAAGAATATGAGGCTCAGAAGCGGCACTTGGTCAACCTGTGGATAGAGTTCAGCCACATGATGGACACCCTACTCTTCCGCCTCTACCTGCTCTTCATGGCCACCTCTATCATCACAGTCATCGTCCTCTGGAACACCTAGGCAAATGCCCATCTGCAAGCTCAGGTCTGGAGCTTCTCTTGCCTCTGGAAACCATCCATGCTCCCATGTGTGTCCAAGTCCCAGCCTCACAGGCCTGGCAACCACCTTGTTTTCTGCTCAATCCTTCTGTCCGGTTTCAGACCAGACCTGGATGATTGCCTATGCCTCCCAGGATTAGGTCCTTGCTCCTGCACTCCATCAGCTCCCGTCAGCACTCCCATAAGTGATGGCTGCCTGCCTCATCAGGATTCAAGTTCCTGGAATACTTTCTTGATTTGAATCATCCCCAATAAACCCCTTTGCAGAAAGCATTGGTTCTTCCCTACCTTATATTACAGTGTCAGAAATCTTGGATTGAGAGTCTTCTTGCAGAAACTACTCATTAACAAAGTAAAAAGGATTTTATAAGACTATTATGCAACTTAGGAAAGTGAGGAGAGGGAGAGAAGGGCTCAAAACCTATTACAAGGAATTATAAGAAAATAGAGCTAAATCTCCTAAATCCAATTTTCCGATTTAAGCTTTAGAAATTAATAATGTGCCAGAATCAGGCATCTCTTACTTAAAGAGTGAAACATTTCATCACAGCCTGACATATGACTCATTCATCCTTAAGCATCTAGATGTTAACGTAATCCCGAATTACCGTTAACTGTCTGCACTGTAATCAAAGTTGACTGCCCTTAATCATGCAAAGGAAAGAGCAGAAGCCAAGGAAAGCACATTTGAAAATGGCATCTGCCTTACTTGAGAATAACACAAATACCCCCATATGAACTGGAAAATTCCCCTTCCTGGAACTTGCCTTCTGATTTTGCAAGTGTTTGTCTTTTGGCCCATCTCTCCCACTAGCTGTTCCATGGAGCCGTGACATGATTTGTTGGACACCCCAGGTTCAGAAAAGCACAGATGTGAGAGCAAATTAATTACAACTCATACAAAATCTTTTATTTTTAGCAATCATTTCTTTTCTTTTCTTTTGTCTCTTCTACTACTTTCTATTGTAAGCCTAAGAGATTAATGGTGGTCATTACTGAACAATATTTCCCTGGTTCCTCCTCTCCACTGCTCTTCCTCAAACTTCTTTGGCTCCCTCTGGTCACCGTAGATGCCTAAAGAGTGGCAAGACCACCAATGCTCACTAGAAAGGTTGCTGTTGGTGGTGCAGGCCCAGGGTCCTTCCCCAGTGTTTGCTGCAGGAGACCAAGCCAGCAGGGGCAGATATCCCCAGCTGAATGCTGAGTCACCAGGACCAGATATCACTTGTTCTTTCCTTGCAGTCTCCTTCCACAAGGACTCAGACAGGAGCATGAGAATCTGGGGGCACTGAGGCAGAAACACCCTGCTAAACTACAAATCACTCCGTGCACATGCCCATGGTCTTCTAACTCAAGTTGTGTTCCTTAATTCTCCTTTTCTTTTCTCTGCATTTTTCTTTTCCAGAAAGGTCTTCGGTTTCTCAGCTTTTAGGGCCCTGTCAAGCACCTCCTCACCAACACCAATCTTCCGGGAATGTCCAAAACCTAGCATCTACACAATCTAGGCTCAAATCAGGAGCCCTGACATTCACCTAAATAAATTAGTGTATCTGTTATTATTTCCGCAACTCCTCAACTCACAGCTTGCTACAATGTGGGGCCTTAGAAAGGATGCAGTATACTAATAATAATACCAACACTTATTAAGTTATGAATATGTGGCAGGCACTCTCCTAAGTGTCTTAGATAAATAACCACATTTAATCCTTACAGTAACTCTATGAGGTGGGAACTGTAGATCCACAAACCCTTGGAGTCAAATGCGTTTTGGAAGCTAGAATTTTTCAGATTTTAAAAAGGAAATATTTATGCACATACTGTATGGGGCAGGGGGCAGCACCCTGAAATCAAACACATTACTATTTCTGCAGTGAGATCTATGAATATT
The DNA here is from genome assembly GCF_046562875.1 of Panthera onca. Classification (NCBI taxonomy): domain Eukaryota; kingdom Metazoa; phylum Chordata; class Mammalia; order Carnivora; family Felidae; genus Panthera; species Panthera onca. The sequence goes on along the minus strand of NC_138347.1, from coordinate 83,294,405 downwards.
CATAGTAGGGAGCAGAAACAAAACCGTGGATAGACTCTCATCAGTCCAGGTCATCTTTTGCCACCAAATAATTTGTGAAAAATCATTTGGTTTTCAGAGTTCTTTAAGTTTTAGTACTGTGGTTTTGTATTATTATCCCCATTTTATAGATTCAAATAAAGGGGATAAAATAAATGAAGCAAATGAAGCACAGAGAGGTGAAGGGACAGCCACTGAGTGGGCTCCCAGTGTTCTGAGCTAGTTACATGAGAGTTCTGCGGGGCAGCTGACTCCAGACACTGGCCTCTCAGCTCCTGCCACACTGCCCTCCAAACTGAGGAAGAGGGGCACCTGGGTGGCTCAGTTAGTTGAGCATCTGACTCTTTTTTTTTTTTTTTTTTAATATTTATTTATTTTTTTTTAATATATGAAATTTACTGTCAAATTGGTTTCCATACAACACCCAGTGCTCATCCCAAAAGGTGCCCTCCTCAATACCCATCACCCACCCTGCCCTCCCTCCCACCCCCCATCAACCCTCAGTTTGTTCTCAGTTTTTAACAGTCTCTTATGCTTTGGCTCTCTCCCACTCTAACCTCTTTTTTTTTTTTTTTCCTTCCCCTCCCCCATGGGTTTCTGTTACGTTTCTCAGGATCCACATAAGAGTGAAACCATATGGTATCTGTCTTTCTCTGTATGGCTTATTTCACTTAGCATCACACTCTCCAGTTCCATCCATGTTGCTACAAAAGGCCATATTTCATTTTTTCTCATTGCCACGTAGTATTCCATTGTGTATATAAACCACAATTTCTTTATCCATTCATCAGTTGATGGACATTTAGGCTCTTTCCATAATTTGGCTATTGTTGAGAGTGCTGCTATAAACATTGGGGTACAGGTGCCCCTATGCATCAGTACTCCTGTATCCCTTGGATAAATTCCTAGCAGTGTTATTGCTGGGTCATAGGGTAGGTCTATTTTTAATTTTCTGAGGAACCTCCACACTGCTTTCCAGAGCGGCTGCACCAATTTGCATTCCCACCAACAGGAGCATCTGACTCTTGATTTCGGTTCAGGTCATGATCCCAGGGTCATGGGATGGAGTCCCATGTCAGGCTAACACCTTAGGAGAATTAAAACAGAAAAAGCAAGGCCCTGATCAGGGTCCCAAAGACAAACTTTCTTTTACATTTCTTTTAACTCCCTCCCTCAGCCTTCCCCACTCCTCCTCTCTCCCCTCCACCCCCTCCACAGCCGGCCAAGTTCACTACTTGCACTTTTTCCACTCCTTTCTGTAGCATGCATTTCCCCAGATCTCACCTGGGAAATCCACCTTCCCTTTGTATTCTCTATGGATTTAGATTTTTGCTGCTGATACATATTCTATGAATTTTTTTGGATATCTACTCCTATGCCTTATTCCAGGATAGTCATCTCACCTGGAAACTCATCCTTGACTTTGCTAAACAGCCCATTTACCCAGCTTTTGCGAGGTTCTGAAATTATTTAAGATCAATTTGTGGCATTTTGGTTTTCCCACCCATCTTCATGGTACATATTATTCTGCTTATTTTCTTCACCTGCTTTCTAACACATAACTTTATGTTTTATTTGAATAGAAGATACACAATTTATTTTTTTTGAAATGTGAATTAGGAGGCTAGATCTCTTTTCAGCAAGAGAAGGCATGATATGGTGATTTTATCTTCTCCACAAGCAAAATATGAACACATGATATTAATACACAAACGATAATCATGAGGAACCTTAAAACCAGAACTCTCCCAGAAAATTTACAGATATGGTTTCTGCCTTTCTATTCCACCTATAACAGAATCCTATAGGCATGCTTAGTGCTAATGACTTTCCTCTTGTTATGGAGCAAACCACTGAAAGGCTTTGCAAGGTAACTTAGAAAAATTTAGGAAAATCTTTAGAAAAATCTGCTGAGAGGCAACTGCTCCTGCTTGGGCTATCTTGCATCTGATGGCTTGTGTCTGGATGATCACTCTTCACCTTGGCCATTCACCTGCAGTGCTACCTGTGGTTCTTCCACGCATTTGTGCTCACTCCCTTTTTCTCTAAACTATTAGAAGCAGTGTTTCTCCAACTTTTCTACATTTTCTCTTGGCTCCATATTAACCTGACATTAAAATTTATTATCTCCTTACTATCTTTGCTCTCTCTCCTCTTCCTTCAGGTCTACTCTAGGATGTGAAGTCACAGACTTCATTTCAAGCCCATCCTTTTCCTCCTCTCCAATTTCTGATCCTCCCTTTGGTAACCTCTCTTATTGGGTCACTCATTAGTACTGCTTCTTCCAAATGGCAAGTATGAAAATAGTATAGCAGAGAGACTTTGGAATCTGGCAACCTTGGGTTCTAATCTGACTGCATTACTTGTTGGATAAAACCTTATACAAGTGGCTTCACCCTTTATGTTTAAATTCCATTTGTGTTGCTGAGCTAACAGCACAGATGAAATTATTTTTAAAATATGGATTTAAAAATCATTTACAAGCTTACAGAAACTAGAAAACCAAATGTGACGCACCAGAGAACATCTATTTATCATGCAGACTGAGAGTGTGCAAAATCGACTTGTGGGTGAGAGGCAGTAGACATAAAGAATTACTGACTTTCTAGTTCAACCCACTCATTTTTTAGGTGAGAAAAATGAAGTGGAGGAAAAGGAACTGATAAGTGTGGGGTTGTCAGACTTTAAGAGAGCCCGGGATCAGAGCCTGAACCTGTCAAAGGGGTAGCCACAGGTGAATGCTTGTCCATGGGACTCTTCCTAGGTGCATTTCAGAGTCCCAGAACCTTCCTTCTCTTTTGCTTCAGGCATCATAGCCAGCCTGACCCCCAGCTAGTGACCCATTCTGCAGTTTGGATGTTTCAACTGCCTCTGTACTCCTGGATCCTTAGCTTTGGCCAATGGCCTCTGTGTGTGACTGCCATCCATCAGTGCTACAAAACAATGGTCCTCATTTTCCCCTTCCACCATTTAATTCTGCCCTTGCCAGGTTACAGCTATATTCCCAAACCCAATACACCAAGGTCCCAGATGAGTGGGACCATGCAGCATGATCCTACTTGGAATAAGTTAAGGAGAAAGTTATTGGTGTCTGTGACTTGCAAAGTTACAGCTCCTGTCCCCACTGTTTACCTCTGAATCCAAGCATTGTCTAGGCCTAGGGATTTCACTTGTGGGAAACTAGGGTCCCAATAATCCAGGCCATAAGACTTCCAAGCTATGGAGTAATAAAAAGAGCAAGGAAAAGAAAGAACAATGGAAACAAACCTGGGTTTGAATCTGGATTCTACCTATTTCTACCTGGGTGGACATTGAGCAAGATATTTTGACCTTTTGCACCTCAGTTTTCTAATCTGTAAAATGGGAGAAATTCCACTGACCTCATAAAGCAGTTGTGAGGATAAGAATACTAGGTGGCTCAGTTGGTTAAGCGTCCAACTCTTGATTTCGGCTCAGGTTATGATCTCACAGTTTGTGAAATCAAGCCCCGCATCAGGCCCTGTGCTGACAGCATGGAGCCTGCTTGGGATTCTCTCTCTCCCTCTCTCTCTCTCTGCCCCTTCCCCACTCGCACTCATGCTCTCTCTCTCAAAACAAATACATAAACATTAAAGAAAAAAAAAGAATACTGTAAGTAAAGTGCCTAACACCAGTGTAGGACACATGACACAAACTCAATAAATAGTCATTCTGGTTAGACCTTTATTGGAAACTTAGAGGGGGGCATTCAGAAATAAAAGGCTGGGCCCTGGCTCCAGCCCTCTGCATCCCACCTGCTACTTTCACCAACCCCCATCTCTACCATACCGCATCCAAGATGGAACCCACACCTTAGCTACACCATGGGAGCAGCAAGTAACTTCTCTGATATGGCCTCAGGATCCCCATTAGGTTCCCAACCACCTTTCTTACATCTGTCCAAGGCTTGTGTGTCTCTCTCCATCCATAGTGAACTGATGGGCCAGATATTTAACATTTATTGATTGCTAACTACTATATGCCACACACTGGGCAGAGTTGGGGAGTGTGGTGGGGAGAAGGACAAGATGTGCTTCCTGCTTTCCAGGAGGTTATAGAGCAGGAGAGGAGATGCCTTACTGCTTTATCTCTCCTGCCTCTATCATATCCACTTCCTAGAAGCCAAACCTACTTTTAAGTCAACCTATATATTTAGGTCCAGTTTTTCAGCCAACCTTGATAAAAGCAAGGTACACAATTGTCATCAGCTGCCTTTCATTAAGGCTTAAAGTTAACCCTCATTTCCTAGACCCAAGGTCTGGTAGCCCAGCCTACCTGTGGAACTAAGGTGTACTTGAAAGACCTTCACTCTTAGCCATTCCAGGAGCCCAGTGCCCCACAGGTGTGTCTATAGACACAGTAATACTTTGGTCCTACATGGCATAATGACCCAATCCTCTGGCCAAGTTTCTAAAACAGGGAAGAAATGCCTTACAGAGCTAGTGGGGCTGAAGCACTGCAGATATTTCAAACCTTAGACAGAAAATATCTCTCTCCTGTGCTTTTCTACTTTGGGCCCCTTGGTCATTCCTGTCTTCCTCAGCACTTTCTATTTAGGGCTGTCATGATCTTCCATCTAAACAAAGTTTCTTTTGTACTCTAGGTCTGATCCTTTCCCCTTTCTGCAAGAAAAAAAATTTCCAAGTCTTTCTGGAAATGTAACTAAGATACTTAATATAACAATGTTCCAATTTATTCATTCGGTCCAATTGTGTTTTCTATAGAGATGTCACATAAGACATAATATTGATACATGCCATTAATATTGATGTTATTGGAGATTACTAGTTTATGATAATGTATAACACTACTGACAACACAAAGACATTAAAAAGGGTTATGCTACCTTAATTTTATAACTTCTATTATCATGAAATCAATGCACAAAGTAAAAAATGTATAGAAAACTTGGTTTAGGTAAAATGAATCAGAAAGGCAGAGAGATTGAAAGGAGAAAGTCTAGTTAGGGGCTGTTGGAAAAATATAGACCACAGATGATGAGGGCATGAACAGAGCTTTATGATTTGATGCGTGCAGTTACCTCTAATGAATACATAACCAAATCACTATATATTGTCACCTTTCCAAATCTGCAAATTCCCTGGCCTTAAAAGAATTTAATTCTTACTTCCCCAGCCCACACCCTCTCATTAAGGCAAGTTATTTTGTTATTGATCTCAGCACAGAGCTGTCAAACAGGTGCTTCGCCCTTAGTCTTGGCTTACCTTCCCCCCTGCCTGGAGCCCGGAAGGCATACCTGCACAAGGGCAAAACAGGACACTCTGCTGTGACCTCTCTGGCCACAGCCTCTCACGAGGGAGTGGTCACCTGCCATACACATTATTCAAAACCAGGAACCAAGGTGTGGTCTGAGCTCCTTTAAGCTCAAGGGTTTGGGGGCTCCTGGTGAGTCCCCAGAGAAGAGTCCAGAAGAGGAGAATGGAAGGGGGGTGGCCTGCTGGGGGGGGATTCCTCCTCTACCTCACTGTCAACCTTCTGCTTCCAGGTAAGATGGGACAACAAGAGAAGACCAGAGTGGTTCTGAAGGACATCTAGAAACTTCTCTGCAGCACTTGGAGGACATTCAGAATTAACATGTTAAATATTTCTTCCCTAATATCTGTGTCTTGAGTGTATGTATTTGTGTGTGTGTGTGTGTGTGTGTGTGTGTGTGTGTGTGTGTTTGGGTATATCAGATAGGAAGACATTTTGCTGATCAGTATACACTGACTTCTCTATTCCTGTCTGCATAGGGATCTGCCAAACTGTCCCACTTCACCACCTTCCAATTACACCTTTTCACCCACTTCCGATGCCCCTCCCCCTACACCCTCATCCCACTCTTCCTGTCTTCTTCCCTTGACATAGTATCTGTGAGAAGGGTAGCCACTGATTTTAAATATGTCATCAAGGAGTAGGTAAAACACTGAGGGAAGGTAGGAATCAATCTGAGGTAGGAGTAATTTGCTTCCATGAGGGAATATTTGTTCCTAGCCTGGATATACCTTAAATATTATGAAAAGAGATGGAGTTGTAGAGGAGCAAGCAGAGCAAAAGATCACACAAAGCTGGAAATGGGGCTAAGATTCTGCTCAGGTACTACCAAGATGGCTCCCTGGTCATGGCCAAAACACAACACCTACACAGGCCTCACTATACTATTGGCATATGGTACAAGCTCAGTGATATTGCCTAGTTATCCCAATGCTGGAAATAAAACCCAAGATATCTGAGGTCACTAAATCTGAGAAGGAAAAATAAATGCATAGCACCAAGGTACATACCCATTCAGAATACCTACTACATGTTATCCATATCTACCTAGGAAGTACATTTGTTTACTTCCCTTATTATTTTTTTTTTTCTTTGACAAATCAGTTCTTGTCTTCAGTAAACAGAAGTCCCTGAGAATGAGGAAAATACATTATAGCAGACTTCTAAGTGACCCAGATGACAAGTGTTAGGACAGTGCTGAGAGGTGCTACTAGGTAGACCCAAGAAGCCTGTGACATACATTTGAGGACTTGTTGAAGTGAGACCAAGTTTGCATATAGATTTGGGCAGATTTTGCATGAGGATGAAACAATAGGAATGAAAATAGAGCCCTGACTCAGCTTACCACACCAACTTCCACCATTTGCCTACTTGACCAGCCCATCCTCTCTGGCCTGGCAGGAAGGGCTTTGGCCTTGGGAAATCTTGGCCCAGGGAGGAGGGCTCACCATTCCTCCCAGTATGTCACCTGTTTTCTCTCTGCAGAGAGACTTCAGCCCTGGCAATAGAGGCTCTCTCTTATAGGGTCTCTGCTCACTACAGGAAAAGGTGACACTTTCACCATCAATTGCTCAGGCTTTGACCAGCATGGGGTGGATCCTGCTGCCTTCCAAGCAGTGTTTGACAGAAAGGCCTTCCGTCCAGTCGTCAATGACAGCATCCCCACTCGTGTCAACATCTCCTTCACCCTGTCTGCCATCCTGGAAGTGGTGAGACATGGTCCCCACTTTCCATAGATTCTAATAAGGAACAAGGATTCTTTGCCCTGTCAACCCAACATTGTACTTGCCCAGTGGTGAACATTCAGTCCTCTGAATGGATTCTGTACAAATTAGAGGATTTTCCTATGGGATGGGGAGACATAAAGAATAATGCTACAGTAATATTTTTTCAGGATTTGTTCTTGAGCCCTGTCCTTTCTAGAATGCTCCAGAAAAAAAGAGCGGTCTATCAATTAAAACTGAATTGTCCCTAGCTATGAGGGGAGACAAGTAAGGAAAAGACAGTCCAGCATCTAGAACTATGCCTGGCCCAATAAATTACTAAATATACGAATATGAGGTGGGCATAGGTCAAGTCTTTTTGTACTAACAACCCTGGATGGGAATTTCTTTACCAGAATGCACAGCTCCAGCTTCTGACGTCATTCCTGTGGATGAATTTGGTAAGGCAGCCTCAACTATCTCCCTCCCAGTTCCATTTATAAGTGTAAATTTGAGGAGTGACTCAAAGGTTTCCTAGTCCAAACCTCTACTCAATGTATAAATCTTTCTGTGACCAAATAACTCCATCTAGAACTGGACTGGCCTTGGGGACAGAAATCTCTCTAGGTAGCTTATGAAGGTGGAAATGGTGACACAAGAAAATGGCCAAATGGTTACAGGCCAGTATATTGGTGTGCTCCTGGGACCAAGGAATTTTAGCCTATATTTAAGGTCTGCCTGGAAAAAAGGCCACTAAAGGGGACTTTACCAGTGACACTTGGCTATATGAAGAGGGGGGATACAGGCTGTGGTCATTAGGGACACAAGTGGGAGAAAGAGGATCAGAGCTCAAGGAAGAACAGGAGGGGCAGGAGAGGCTGATTGCATAAGCTCTGCCATTGCTCACCTGTTTCCTGGCTCACTGCCCTGGCTACAGATGTGGGACAATGCCTTCATCAGCTGGAACCCAGAAGAGTGTGCCAGCATCAATAAACTCACTGTATCAGCTGAAAACCTGTGGCTCCCAGACATCTTCATTGTGGAATCGTGCGTATCTGGGCTGGGGAAAGCCAGTAGGAAGCCCATCTGCAAAAAAAAGCCTAGGGGCAGTGCAAGGCACAGGGACATCAAAAGAGTCAGATGGGGCACCATGTCAATTAATTGACTCCCACAAAACACTATGAGGAGTACAAGAGACAAGATAGAGTGACAGTAGAGAAAGAACCCAACTGGAGAGCATAGGAGAGGAAGACTTGTGAAGGGAAACAAAACTAATGAAAGCACCACAGCACCCTCTCCCTCCCTCTCACAAGCAGCATGGATGTGGATCGAGCACCTCCAGGTCTCACTGTATTCGTCAGCAGTGAAGGTCAAATGACCTACGACCGGCCAGTGCGGGTGACCAGCATCTGTAATCTAGACATCTTCTACTTCCCTTTCGACCAACAGAACTGCACCTTCACCTTCAGCTCCTTCCTCTATACAGGTGAGCAAGACATGTGTTGGTAGTTATTCAAGATTTGGGGAAGATATTTAAGTGGTATAGGTATGATTAGAGAAGGTTTTAGATCAGTGTTTCTCAACTGTGGCCACCCACTAAACCTTTTTAAAAATACCAATGACTATGCATCATTCCAGAGATTCCAATTTAATTGTTCCAGGTGGGGCGCAGGTACTGTTAGTTCTTATATGTCATCAGCTGATGTTAATGTGCAGACAGGATTAAGAATTACTGCTTTAGGGGTGCCTGGTGGTTCAGTCAGCTAAATGTCTGACTTTGGCTCAAGTCATGACCTCATGGTTCATGAGTTCAAGCCCCATACCGGGCTCTGTGTTGACAACCTGCTTCAGATTTTGTGTCTCCCTCTCTCTGTCCCTCCCCCGCTCGACTCTGTGTCTCTCTTAAAAACAAATAAACATTCAAAAAATTAAAAAAAAAGAATTACTGCTTTAATTCCTCAATGAAGTTTATAAAAAAGAACTACAGAGGTGCCTCGCTGGCTGAGTCAGAAGAGCATGCAAGTCTTGATCTCCAAATTGTGAGTTCAAGCCCCACGTTGGGTGTAGAGATTACTAAAAAAAAATAATAATAAACTTAAGGGGTGCCTGGGTAGCTCGGTTAAGCATCCAAATTCAGCTCAGTTCATGATCTCATGGTTCATGGGTTCAAGCCCTGCGTCAGGCTCTGTGCTGACAGCTTGGAGGCTGGAGCCTGCTTAGGATTCTGTGTCTCCCTCTCTCTCTGCCCCTCCCCTGCTCACGCTCTGCTTCTCTCCCTGTCTCTCAAAATAAATAAACATTAAAAACTAAAAGTAAAAAAAAAGAATTACTGCTTGATATCTTGGATGGCCCTTGTGCCAAATGAGGTTCATCTGACCCTGAGCTACTGCACCTCCACAATTTTTAGCTGAAACCTTTTATTTTTTTATTTTTTAAAAATGTTTATTTCTTTACTTTGAGTGAGAGAGAGAGCAAGAGCACACACAAGTGGGGGAAGGGCAGAGAGAGGGAGAGAGAGTCTTAAGCAGGCTCCACACTGTCAGTGCAGAGCCTGACGAGGGGGGAGATCATGACCTGAGCCGAAATCAAGGGTCAGACCCTAACCAACTGAGCCACCCAGGCACCCGTAGCTAAAACCTTTTAATTTTGATAGCTAACACACTTTACCAGTAAACACATTGAATGCCACCAGGTGTCATGTGGCAGATTTAGATAAATTAATCATTATAATGGGCATGCATGTAATTATAAAAAGGTTGAGCTGTTCATGTTTGATTCCACCAAAACAACATCATAAAACTAGGGAATGGAGAAGGGAAATAGGAATGACTGCAGAAGTTCTTGACTCATGTTTGAGTCATACCCAACATTCCCATAACAACTTTGACTCATTCTTGTTTTCAACCAAAAAGAAAAAAAAAATCAATGCTGCAGCCTACACACCCATGAACTGTGGTCCTGTAATCCATTTTTGAGAAAACTTGGATGCCTTACCTTAAAGGAACAGAGAGGAAAATTTGTTGAAGAAGCTCAATAGGGGAGGAATTGAGTCTGGGGGCAGGAAGCTGGGAGAACTTCTGGACCAAACTGCCTTTGGCCTCCCTTGCAGTGGACAGCATGCTACTGGGCATGGACAAGGAAGTGTGGGAGATAACAGATACATCTCGCAACCTCATCCAGACCCAGGGAGAGTGGGAGCTCCTGGGCATCAACAAAGCCACCCCAAAGATGTTGGTGGGCAGCAACCTATATGACCAGATCATGTTCTATGTAAGTCCAGGGGCCCCTGTTTGACTTCTGATCCCAGTTGCTCTTTGATTTTCCTCTTAATCTAAGGCACTTTAGAATGTAAAAAAGAATTTCCGGGGGGTTAAGCACCTATTCCCCACTCCACCCTTTATCCTAACTGCCCTGAAGAATGATCCCCAGGCCCCCCCTCCCCACCCACCCCCCCCCCCCCCGCCTCTTCCCATCACCTCTTTCCCCTCCCCACCCTGCAGAGAGGAGGCTGGGCTTGGCTGTAACAAGCTCTACTGCTCAGAATGGAGCAGCCACCTCTGTGATGGTCCAAAGGGCCCTACTTGTCCCTAGATGTCTACAATTGTTGTGTTCCCAGCAGGTTGGACATATTTACAAGTGAAAATTAGACAACAAAGTGGGTACTTCTGTACAGGGCACAATTAAATGCATGTGGTACCTAAAGTGATCCTCCCACAGCCAGCCTCAACACATCAGCAAGGATTAGATAGTCAAATATACAAGTCGAGCTCTCAGTTTATTTGCCACATTCTCCACAAATCCTCCCTGCAGGTGGCCATCAGGCGCAGGCCCAGCCTCTACATCATAAACCTTCTGGTGCCCAGTGGCTTTCTGGTTGCCATTGATGCCCTCAGCTTCTACCTGCCGGCAGAAAGTGAGACTCGTGCCCCATTCAAGATAACACTTCTGCTGGGCTACAACGTCTTCCTGCTCATGATGAATGACTTACTCCCTGCAACTGGCACCCCTCTCATCAGTATGGTCCCTCCCACTTTCCAGGGAAGCAAAGGCAGCAGGGCACAGGGAGGGAAACAGGAGAACCGCTGCCTCTCCACTTAAGGAGGGAAGGGGTTCTGAGGAAAGATTGGATTTGGAGAGTATTAAGACAAGTGTAGAAAAGAATCTGCCCTAGTTTACTTAGAATTTGCTTTGTCCTAAGGTGTCTACTTTGCCCTGTGTCTGTCCCTGATGGTGATCAGCCTGCTAGAAACCATCTTCATCATCCACCTGTCGCACATGGCTACCACACAGCCCCCACCTATGCCTTGGTGGCTCCACTCTCTGCTCCTCAACTGTGCAAGCCCAAGGAAGTGCTGCACCACTGCACCTGGGAAGGGAAATAAGGGCCTCGGCCTCACCCTCACCCACCTGCACGGTAAGGGGAGTCAGCACCGCCTACACTTTCTCTTCCCACACCTCCACTCTTTTACTCTTTCTTTCCTCCCTGTCTCCCTTGCTCCCCAGGTGAACTCCATGGCCCATGGCTGGGTCTCTGTCTCTCTGTAGGTATGAAGAAGCCCGTGGAGTTAGTGGAGAAGGTGCCAGGTGCCAGAGGGACAGGGTTAAATGGGTGTCCTGGGTCAACAAGGGCTCAACAGGAAGATGAGGCTCAGAAGCAGCACTTGGTCGACCTGTGGGTGCAGTTCAGCCACATGATGGACACCCTGCTCTTCCGCCTCTACCTGCTCTTCACGGCCACCTCCATCATCACAGTCATCGTCCTCTGGAACACCTAGGCAGGCATTCATATCCACTTGTCCCTGCAAACCACAGCCTGGAGTTTCTCTTGGTCTTAGAGCCAGCCAGTCCTGGGCCCCATTCCTGATCTTAGCCACTTAACCCCAGTGACTACCATGTCCCCATCTATACTCCCCAAACTCCAACACAACTGTACCAAGCAGGTTCAGAATAGCCCCAAACAATTTCCTGATTTCTCATATGTCATTCCTACACACTTTAAGAGTTCCTTAGCCACACATAACTTCTGACTCTCTTATCAATGGAGCTGAGGGTCAGCAGAGTCTCTCCTTGATTGATTGTCCCCCAAACGCAACTTTTCAGGAAGCACTGGCTCCTTAGTACATTTGTAATAGGTCCACAAACACTGGGACGTAGAGTCCTCTTGCAGAGGACTTGATAGTTCACTTAAACAGCTGTAATCTGATTTGATTTGAAGACACTTTCAGAATTTTAAAAGAACGAAAAGGTCAAGTCTCATTTGTAAAAAGTTACTATAAAATATTTACAACAGGAAAATGTTTCTTGTATCAACTACTTTCACTTCACTTGCCTTCTCTCTCATTCCTGAAATTGCTCTTTGAAATAAATTATATATTGTGTCCTTTTTCCCCCCTCTGAATTCACAAAATCAAAGAGGGCCTTCTGAAAACATATGTTTGGAGGAGGGCTGGGAAGACTAAGGGTTCAGGTTAGGAGCGCCTGGGTAGCTAGTTGGTTAAGTGTCTGACTCTTCATTTTTGCTCAGGTCATGAACTCACAGTTTGTGGAATAGAGCTGTGGGGTATGGAGACTGCTTAAACCTTCCTTCTGCCTCTCTCTCTCTCTCTCAAAACAAAACAAAACAAAACAAAACAAAACAGAACAAAAAAACCCCAAGGGGGTTGTTCAAGTTAAATCAATTATCCTATAGCCACATAATTAGTTGCTTTGTAGCCATTTAAAGTAAGAATGTAGATCTATGTTCATACCATAGAAACAGGACCATGATATATAAAGTGGGAAAAACAAGTTATTACACATAATTTCTGTTAAAAAAAAAAAAAAAAAGGAGGGCTGGAGAGAAGGGCAGAGAAAAAGGTATGGATGGCTAGAGACCAAAACATAAGCAAACTTTGTCTTGGATTAGGGAATTAGAAGTGTTTACTATTTTCTTTTATATCTTCATTTGTGTTTCCTTTTAAGTTTATTTATTTTGAAAGAGTGTGTGCATGCACTCACATGAATGAGTGGAGGAGGGGAAATGATAGGGAGAGAGAGAGAATCCCAAGCAGGCTCCATGCTGTCAGTGCGAAGTCCAATGTGGGGCTCAAACTCAGGAACTGAGAGATCATGGCCTGAGGCAAAGTCAGACGCTTAACTGAGTTACCCAGGTACCCTTTCATCTGTGTTTTCTTAATTGTTTTCAATGAGCACATATTATTTCTACTATCCAAAAAAGCCCCAATTTAAAAAAAAAATTTAATGTTTACTTATTTTTAAGAGAGAAAGAGACAGAACATGAGCGGGGGGTGGTGGGGGGCGGGGAGAAAGAGAGGGACACAGAATACGAAGCAGGCTCCAGGCTCTGAGCTGTCGGTGCAGAGCCGGACGCGGGGCTTAAACCCACTAACTGTGAGATCATGACCTGACCTGAAGTCAGACACTTAGCCGACTGAGACACCAGGCACTCCAAGCCCCTATTTTCTTAAGTGCTCCTTACTAATAGTACTTCACACCTTCATAGGCAGATATGATCCTGGAGAAGATTCTAACAGCTGGCCCTGAGGAGAGACAGAAATTGAAGATGGAGGCAAAAGAATACCAAAGACATATTTCTGAATTATATTCCAATTAGGTGAAGACATTTCAGAGATTTATTTACATTTCTGCCTCCCCTAAGAGAATGTGTCTTCGTGAAAGTCAGGTATAGTGTCTCATTCATTTTTTTAACTCAGTATCAGGCATTATGCCTGACATACCACAGGTGCTTAACATAGACTTGCTGAATGATTAAATGTATGAGTGAATGCCAGCCAACCAAGAATTAGTATTTTACTACCTCTAGGTGTAATCTCTTTATCCCATCCTGGTATATTTTATTTTTCCATATCTAACGTGGGAAATAAGCTACCCATTGTTAGGCATCAGCTATCTTTGGGTTCTTAGAGACATTAATTAGAGGCACCGGCAGAAACATTTCTGGTGGCAGATTCTCTTGTGTTTCCTTCTTTCCATTACTTCGAACATATTTCTCACTCAGAAACTTTCCTTGACTTTTGTCAATAATGTAAAATGGAGAGTGTCTTCCACATCTTTGAGGAATTTCCAATTTCTTAAGATGACTTTTGCATCATTTTTTTTTCCTTTCCCATATCCACATTGTATTCCTTTAGATGTCATTTTGCAATGTTCTTCCACCTCACAGAAATGCGACTTTAGTTTTCAGTGGCAAGACCATTATGATTGACAATATCCTTTGCAAAAGAACATCCTGTTTGTATGTTAGAGTTGAGGCGAGGCTTGTGGTCTAAAACACGACCTAAAAATGAAGCAAAATATTTTAAGCCAGTACTAGCCTAGACATGTCATCAGGAACGTTAGGAGTATTTCACAATTTCAGATGGGGTGCTTCTGGTTTCTGACATCCTTTCTCCCACTTAAGATATATACAAACAGCAGCCTTTATGATAATACCTTTATTTCATTTTCCTCCAGTTTCTATTGTAAACCTCTGTTAAGAGTATGCATTGGATGGGGCGCCTGAGGGGCTTAGTCAGTTGAGCTTCCGACTTTGGCTCAGGTCATGATCTCGCCATCCGTGAGTTTGAGCCCCGCATCAGGCTCTGTGCTGACAGCTCAGAGCCTGGAGCCTGTTTCAGATTCTGTGTCTCCCTCTTCTCTCTGACCCTCCCCCGTTCATGCTCTGTCTCTCTCTGTCTCAAAAATAAATAAACGTTAAAAAAAAAAAAAGAGTATGCATTGGAAATGTATGAACGGTGTGTAAAAAACAGACCATTGGCCCTAGATTACTACTCACCTCCAATGTTTGATTATGCTTCTAACTTCTCAGATTATCATTTCTACTAGCTTCCCACTCTCTCCTTTCATTAGCAGTTTCTAGGGGTATCCTCACAAACTTCTCACATCTCAGTGTTTATCTTCTTCTTTCTTTCTTTTTTTTTTTTAATGTTTATTTATTTTTGAGAGACAGAGAGAGCCAGAGCTCAAGCAAGGGAGGGGCAGAGAGAGAGGGAGACACAGAATCCGAAGCAGGCTCCGGGCTCTGAGCTGTCAGCCCAGAGCCCGACACAGGGCTCGAACCCACGGACCTTGAGATCATGACCTGAGCGGAAGTCGAATGCTCAACTGCCTGAGCCACCCAGGTGCCCCTTATTTGTTTTTTAACTCAAGCATAGCTGACACACTCGGTTACACTAGTTTCAGGTGTGCCACATAGTGATTTGACACCTCTACACATTATGCTACGCTCACCACTAGTGTAGCTACCATCTGGAACCAGACAACACTGTTGAAATACTGTATTCCCTACGCTGTGCCTTTCATCCCTGTGACTTAGTCATTCCACCCTGAAGGCTGTGCCTTCCACTCCCCATCACCCATTTTGCCCATTCCCCCATGCCTACCCCCTTTGGCAACCAGCAGTTTGTTCCCTGTATTTATGTGAATATCTTCTTCTCATTGTTTGTTGGCTGTTTGTGTTTCCTCTTCTATAAAGTGTCAATTTATGTCTTTAGTCGATTTTTCTGATAGGGTATTTTTTGTCACTGCTATGCATTTATAGGTATGTTTTGTATATTTTCTACTATTTTTTTCAGTTATATATGTGTTGCAAAGATATTTTCCCAGTTTATGATTTGACTTTTCACATTTAGTGCCCTTTATTGAAAATAAGTTTAAGATTTTTTAAATTGCTGAATTTATCACTTTTCCTTTATGTTTGTGATTTTAGGGTCTTATTTTAAGAAATCCTTCCTCATCCAAAGTTTTAAATCCTTAAAAATGCAGAGAAACTGGATTGCTCATATGTTGTGGGCAGGAATGTAAAATGGTTCTGCCACTCTGAAAATGAGTATTGCAATTTCTTTAAAAACTATACATGCAAATACCTTACAGTCTAGCAATTGTACTTCTGAGTATTCCACAAGACTTATGTTCACACAAAAACCTGTAGACAAATGTTTAAAACAGCTTTATATGTAATAGACAAATAATCGTAAACAATTCTGTGAAGAAATAGGTATTTGGTCTCTGGTCCCAGTTCCTGGCACAGAGTTTATAAATCCCTTGCAATTTCCTAACTAACAGGAGCATCTCTCTAATAAGGTGACTCTTGGTGGCCTCTTGGGTAGCTTCAGGATGGGGACTGGTCATCAGGAAGACCCAGCCATGATTAGAAGCTTGGAACTCTCAGCCCCAATTCCCATCCTTTAGGGAGGGGAAAGGGACTGGAGATTGAGTTAAATTGATCATGCCTACATGATGAAGCCTCCCTAAAAAGTCCTTAAACTATGGGATTTGGAGAGCTTCCAGATTGGTGACACATCTACATGCTGGAATTCTACAGGGACAGAATCTCCTGCCCTTACGACCCTTCCAGATCTCACCCTGTGTACCTTTTCCTCTGGCTGTTCATCTGTATCCTTTATTGCATCCCTTTCAGACTGTAAAGAGAAGTAAATGTTTCCATGAGTTCTGTGAGCTGTTATAGCAAATTATTGAATCTGAGGAGGGGGCTATAGGAATCCCCAATTTATTGTCGGTCAGAAGTACAGGAGGCCCTGACTTGCGATTGGCACCTGAAGTGGGGGTCAGTCTTGTGGGAATGAGCCCTCAATCCAAGGGGTGTGCACTAACTCTGGGCAGTTAATGTCAGAATTACTCGGTGTGAGGAAAAAGCCGACAATTTGGTGTCAGAAGTGCTATGAGTAAAGTAGAAATAAGTGTTTTCCCTTAAAACTCAAAGTCCTTCAACAAGTGAGTGGTTGAACAAACTGTGGGACATTCCTACCATAGAATACCAGTGGGAAGTAAAGAGGAGTGCATAATGATACCCATCACAATCTGGGCGGATCTCCAGAGAATTACATTGAGTGAAAAAAAGCCAGTCCCAAAAGATTTATACTGTGCAATTTGATTTCTATAAAATTCTTGAAATGACAAAATTATAGAAATGGAGAACAAATTCATGGTTGCCAGTTAGCGGGGTAGGGGGACATAGGGAGGGAGGAAGGTGGTTGTGGCTATAAAAGGACAACATAAGGGGAAGCCTGGGTGGCCAGTCGGTTAAGTGTCTGACTCTTGATTTCAGCTCAAGTCATGATCTTACAATTCGTGAGATTGAGCCCCACATCGTGGGGTTCAGCCCTGACAGAATGGAGCCTGCTTGGGATCCTCTCTCTCTGCCTCTCTCTCTCTCAAAATAAATAAATAAAACTTAAAAAAAAAAAAAAAGGACAACATAAGGATCCTGGTGTTAAAGTTCCATATCTTGACTATATTGATATCAGTATCCTGTTTGTAGTATGGTAACACAGCCCAGCCCAAAGGTTTTCAGTGGAGTGTGAATCAGACCATCTGGGGAGCTTTTAAATACATACATTCTCTGGGGCACCTGGGTGGCTCAGGTGATTAAGCTTCAACCTCCGCTCAGTTCATGATCTCATGGTTTGTGGGTTTGAGGCCCGCATGGGACTCTCTGCTGAACAGCTCAGCGCCTGGAGCCTGCTTTGGATTCTGTCTCTCCCTTTCTCTCTGCCCCTCCCCCGCTTGTGAGCGCACACGCTCTCGCTCTCTCTCAAAAATAAATAAACATTAAAAAAAATTTTATAAATATACACATACCTTCCGCAGGGGTGGATGGGTGGGAGTTCAGATATTTTCAAAAAGTTCATCAAATGATTTTTTACTCACACATTCCTACATGGCCCCAGAGCTGTAGGCCTTTAGAGACATTAGGGTAAGGAAGCACGAGTAGGAGAGGTCTGTTTTAGGAGAATGGCAAAATGGAGGATTAGACTGGGGGTAAAACAGGTAGAGGAAACCTTCTGAAGAAGCTGCCCCAATAGTGCAAACAAGGGATGATGCAGATCATACTAGCTGTGCTGGCCATGGGGACAGACATCTGTCAGCCCGGATTCTGTCCCAGAGAAAGAAACTTACTCTCTCCATATTTTTAGCTCAATATTGACAATAATCCCAAATGTCCACAAGTGGATAAAGAATACATTTCCAAGTATGCAACAAAATAATTACATGTTCTTGCCCCCCAAGATTAGCAGGTGTCTCTACCACACCCCCTTCTATGTGGTCCATGCACTTTCCCTGAGGCACAAGTTAGTTCCAGGAGGACCTGATGAGACCTTTATCCATGGCCTTACCTGCCCGATCTCCCAAGTCCCCCATTTTTTCTGAAGGGTACTTGGAACTCAGATTTCAAACTCATCCTGCTAAACATGTGCTTTTCCCCTGGTTTAGGCCTTACTTCCCCTTGTCTGGGGCCCGGAAGGCATACTTACACAGGGGCAAGCAGGACACTCTGCTGTGACCTCTCTGGCCACAGCCTCTCACCAGGGAGTGGTCACCTGTCATGCACACTATTCAAAACCAGGAACCAAGGTGTGGTCTGAGCTCCTTTAAGCTCAAGGGTTTGGGGGCTCCTGGTGAGTCCCCAGAGAAGAGTCCAGAAGAGGAGGATGGAAGGGGGGTGGCCTTCTGGGGGGGCATTCCTCCTCTGCCTCACTGTCAACCTTCTGCTTCCAGGTAAGATGGGGCAAGAACAGGACAAGATGGGAATGCTGTTCTGGGCAAAATCCAGAAATCCTCTCATTCTCCAGAACTAGGAGCATCTAAAATAACTGGGTTAAACATTTCCTTTCTCTGTAATATCTATGTTTTGACTTCCTTGGAAACAGATGAAAAACCCATTTCACTGATCAGTACACACAACCCCCCTCTCATTTGCCTGCCTAGGCATCTACTAAACTGTTTGTCCTTCCATTTACCACCTCTCCAATCCCACCCCTTTATAGTGTCCAACTTTTCCTTTCTACCAAGATATAGTAACTATGAACAGGGTGATCTGGGTCCTGTTGGCAATAACATAGCTCCTTTCCCATCTCACTCAGGAAGATATTGCAGAGGAGGTGATGTGGAGGGGAAAGGGAAATGTTTTCTTCCTCTGGGATAAGTTTCTCCTTAGTTTGGCGATGTACCTTATGAGTCAGCTGATATGGGGAGGTAATGGATGAGGTACGAGAAAGAACTTGCTGGGCCGCAGTTATAGGAATAACCACAGTCATCTGGGGCTGGGATGTGGGTGAAGGGGGCCAACGGGCTTTTACATTTCATTGTACATCTCCACCAAGCACACAGTAGATGATCAATGAAATAGTCTCAAAATGGTGATAATGAAAATGGCTCCCACAGATCTTTGAGGAAGTCACTGAATTTGAGAAGGGCACAGAGCACAGCACATAGTAGGTAGTTGATAAATTCACATTAGTGCAACATTAAGTTCCCACATATTTTACATCACACTTACGATGTACTCATGATTTACTTCGTTCTAAACTTTTCCTTCCAGGACATGGGGAAATGTAAAAGTGGGAAGAGGAAATTAAGAAACAAAATTTTAGGGAAATTTTGTTCAGTGACTATAAGAATGAATCATAACAGAGCTAGAAAGAAAAATGTATGGTCAGACAAAAGCCAAAACTTCAGGTTTGGGACTACAGAAGAAATAGGACTCCCCCCAGAGGCTGTTTGCATATGAATTTGAATAGGCTTTATATGGGAGCAAAGCACAGGAAGAAAGGGCTGAGCCCAGGTTCAGCTTACCACATCAACTTCCACCATTTGCCTACCAGACCAGCCCAACCTCTCCAGCCTGGCAGGAAGGAGTTGGCCTTCAGAAGTCTTGGCCCAGAAGGAGGGGCTCACGTGCCTCAACCCATGTCCACATTTTCTTTCTCTGCAGAGAGGTTCTCAGGCCTCAACCCTGGTACTCATCTCGCTTAGAAAACATGAAAGCCCTATTCCCACCTCACGGGGCCTCTGCTCTCTACAGGAAGGTCAAACACTTTCACCATCAATTGCTCAGGCTTTCACCGACATGGGGTGGACCCTGCTGTCTTCCAGACTATATTTAAGCAGAAGGACTTCCGTCCAGTCATCAACTACAGCATCCCCACTCAGGTCAACATCTCCTTCACTTTGTCTGCCATCCTGGATGTGGTGAGTTCTACATTCTTTCCATAGGCTGCCAGTAGGGAACAAGGAGTCTTCACCCTGATAACCCAACCTTGCACTGGTCTAGTGGCGAGCAATCAGTCTTCAAATGCCCTACAGGTTAGATGTCCATCCTATGGGCTGGAGAGACATGAAGGAGAACACTGCCGTGATGTTTCTAAAGGGAACATTTGTCCTGAGTTCTGCCCCTGTAGGCAGATAAAAAAAAAAAACATATTTCCAGTGGGCCCCATGCTGGTTTTTTCCCCTACGTTTGCCATACAACCTACATTTTTTGGACCTACCTTTCTTTTGAGACCAGTGACTGAAAGCTGACACACAGGACCACGTAGGAAACAAAGGCAAGAAATAGACTGGGACCTGATCTCAAGGCATTAATCATCCTAAATGGGGACTTTTTTTGTCAGGATGCACAACTTCAGCTGCTGACATCATTTCTGTGGTTAAAGATGGTATGTAGGTCCAGTTTTGTTCTCTTTTTTTTTTTTTCTGGTCTTGTTTGCAAAAAGCACATTTGTTGACATTGGCAGTGCCAGAGCGAATAGACAAATCCAACCAAAATAGAGCCCATACTGATGACAAATAGCTTTTTGAGCTGCCAAAGAACTTTGAAAGACATCAATGGAAAATATAGGAAGAAGGGGGGGTGGTGCAGTTGGGAACCCCCAACTAAGCTCCAGGGCCCAAAGGTATCCAGCACCCAGCTTAAGATTTCTCTTGGGGCGCCTGGGTGGCGCAGTCGGTTAAGCGTCCGACTTCAGCCAGGTCACGATCTCGCGGTCCGTGAGTTCGAGCCCCGCGTCAGGCTCTGGGCTGATGGCTCGGAGCCTGGAGCCTGTTTCCGATTCTGTGTCTCCCTCTCTCTCTGACCCTCCCCCGTTCATGCTCTGTCTCTCTCTATCCCAAAATAAATAAAAAACGTTGAAAAAAAAAATTAAAAATTGTTTAAAAAAAAAAAAAAAAAAAGATTTCTCTTGAATGTGTGTGGGGGGGGAGGGGGTGGGGGGGGCGGTGTGCTTGGGTGGTTCAGTCGGTTAAGCATCTGCCTTAGGCTCAAGTCATGATCTCACAGTTTGGTTCATGAGCTCGAGCCCCACTCCAGGCTCCGCCCTCTCTCTCCCTCTGTCTCTGCACCTAGTGGGATTCTCTCTCTCCACCCCCCCTCCGCCCCTCACTCTCTCACGCTCTCTCTCAAAAATAAATTAAAAAAAAAAAGATTTCCCTTGAGTGGGAAGTGTAAGGCCAATAAGACTTTGTTAGCTAGAGAAGGGGGAACTTATCACCAGGAAGAGAAGAGGAATCAGAGTTTAAAAGGAATGAAGTTTTTTAAAAAAGCGACATGCATAACAATGTGCAAAGTATGAGTTTATCTGTGTAAATAAAAACGAATGCTGGAATATGTATTAATTTATTTTCTGGAAAGATACCAAGAAGCTGTTAAAAAGGAGATTGAGATGGGGCTATGAACTGAGTTGGAGTGAATTGAGAAAGGAGAAGCTTGTTTTTTATATTATACTTTCTGGAATGGTTAAAGTTTTATCCTATGCCTGTAGTACATACATTTAGGAAAAAATACATACATATGAATATATATATATATATGTAAGGGAACAGAAGGGTAGATGCTGACATAAACTAGCTCCAGGTATCAGCCATAACCAACCTTCTGTGCTCTGTGCTCTAGATCTGGACTAACCCATTCATCAGCTGGGATCCAGAAAAATGTGGTGCTATCAGTAAACTCACTGTGACAACTGAGAACCTGTGGCTCCCAGACATCTTCATTGTGGAATCGTGGGTACCAGGACTAAGGAATACTGGAGTGGAGATCCTTTTGCAAGGAGCAGGCCAGGGCAGTGTAGGGCAAACCCATTCAGTTGGGGCCACCAAAACTTATTTCAGAGAGGAGCACAATCACGGCTCACCAACTTCTCCCACAGAAATGAAAAAGTGGTGGGCAGGAAAGATGGCGGAGTGGCCACAATGAGCAACATTGGGAAGCCCCACCTTAAGAGAGACACTTAAGCTGGGGCGCTTGGGTGGCTCAATCTGTTAAGCATTCCACTCTTGATTTCAGCTCTGGTAATGATCCCGGGGTCATGGGATCGAGCCCTACATTGGGCTCCATGCTGAGCATGGAACCTACTTTAATAAAAGAGAGAAACTTAAGCTGATGTGAAACCCAGAGCACCTGCCTCTCTCCCCTTCTGCCACTTAGCATGGATGTGGATCAGACCCCAGAAGGCCTCTCTGCATATGTGACTAATGACGGTCACATTGTGTATAACAAACCAATGCAGGTGACCAGCATCTGTAGCCTGGACATCTTCTACTTCCCCTTTGACCAGCAGAACTGCACACTCACCTTTAGCTTTTTCCTCTACACAGGTGAGTTGCAGTGGGGGTTCTGGGATGGGGTAAAATGAGATCAACCAATGGGACAACAAAACAGCACACACAGGCAAATTTATTCTTTCTAATGCCTAAAAAGGAGAGTGTGGGGGTGGTGGGGTGGGGGAGTTGAACTTAGGAGGAGATAAGACTTCTGAGAAAGCCCAAAATTGAAAACAGGCAACTGAGGAGCAAGGAAGCTGTGTTATGGGGCAACCAGAAAGAGGTCGCTAAAGCAGTTTGCTAGTTCATCTCTCTGAGCCCTGCACAGAGCAGGTGCTAAACAGAGTGTTGAATGAATGTTTGTCTCCCCTGCAGTGGAAAATATGTTGCTGGGCATGGAAAAGGAGGTGTGGGAGATAGCGGACACGTCACGTGACATCGTCCGCACACAAGGGGAATGGGAGCTCCTGGGCATCAACAAGGCCACCCCAAAGATGTCTGTGGGCTCCAGTCTTTTTGACCAGATCATGTTCTATGTAAGCCCAGAGACTGTGAGATGTGTCTGTCCCCCTTACCTCCCTCATCAGACCTTCCTAAGTCACAGAGCTTCTCACTTCTTGTCCTGTGACCAGAAAACCACTGGGTGCCACAACCCTTAGTCCTTCCTCTCTCCCAAGTCCCCCAAATCAACCCCCCTTTCTGAGCCTGCTAGCACTGGCACAGGTTTTCTTTTGTGAAAGCTGCTTCTTCATCCAGCCCCAGAAAGAGCCACCGTTGGGTTGAGAACATCAAGGAAGGAAGGGGCTGGAATCATCCCTATTTCCCCTCAATCCTAGCTTCACCTGGTTCTCTGCTCTCTCCTCCCCCCAGGTGGCCATCAGGCGCAGGCCCAGCCTCTACGTCATAAACCTTCTGGTACCCAGCAGCTTTCTGATTTCCACTGATGCCCTCAGCTTCTACCTGCCAGCAGAAAGTGAGAATCGTGCCCCATTCAATATAACACTTTTGCTGGGCTACAACGTCTTCCTGCTCATGATGAATAAACTACTTCCTGCTAGTGGCACCCCGCTCATCAGTATGCCCACCTCCTCACTGTTGGAAAGTAGGGGACAGGGAAAGGAGGCAGGGTAGACAGGTGCACTGGCTCGACCTGCCAAGGCAGCTAAGGCAGAAAGGAAAAAGCAGTCATCTCAGAAAGGGCTTTCTGTGTGAGACACAGAAAAGGGGGGATTGGTGGTTCTTCTGGGCCTCAATCACACATGTTCCTTACCCCTATCCCAGGTGTCTACTTTGCCCTGTGTCTGTCCCTGATGGTGGTCAGCCTGCTGGAGACCATCTTCATCACCTACCTGCTGCACATGGCCACCACCCAGCCCCCACCCATGCCTCCGTGGCTCTACTCTCTGCTCTTCCATTGCACCAGCCCAGGGAAGTGCTGCCCTGTTGCACTCTGGAATGAGAATACAGGTCCAGGCCTCATGTCCACTCACCTGCCTGGTAAGGAAAGTCTGCACTGCCCCTATTCTCTACACTGGGTGTAGAGTCCCCAGTCTCCCACTTCCCCAAACCTGTCTCCTTCCCACTTCATAGCTGAGTCTCTGTCTTCTCCACAGGACTGAAGGAGCCAGGACAGTTGGTAGGGAAGGAGCTGGGATCCAGAGAGGCAGAGCTGAATGGGGGCTCAGGATTGACAAGCACCCAGCTAGCTGACCGGTGGGTGCAGTTCAGCCACATGATGGACACCTTCCTCTTCCGCCTCTATCTGATCTTCTTGGCCTCCTCCATTATCACGGTCATCGTTCTATGGAACACCTAGGAGCTGAATTCTAATGGTGCAAGAGCAACCCAGTGTTCAAGTTTTCTCAGCGTCGACTGACCATCCCAGACCCCATTCCTCTGCTCCAATTTGCATACACAGTCCCAAATATGCCAGAATCCCTGCTCCGGGGCTTAAATAGAACCTCTGCAGACTCTCTCAGAAATAGGACTATATTTCTAAAACATAATGAATTCAGAATATACATGTTTATGTTAGAAATATAATTTTCACTGGAAAAGGAATACTTTATAATAACTCATCGACTGGTATAGAGGAAAGGGGTTAAAACTCTTTTTAAATATAGGCTAACATAGTTACTTATTCTTTTAATAAATATTTATTGAGCACCTACCATGTGCTAGGCACTGTTTTGAGTGCTGAGGATACAGCAGTGAGCCAAACTGACAAAAATCTCTGCGCTCACAGAGCTTACATTGAGGGTAGGTGGAGACTGACAATAAAGGAGATAAATATGCGAAACATGGAGTATGTGCTAAGTGCCAAGGGGGAAAATCAAATTAGGGAAGGAAGAATGGGAAATGGGGGAGGAGATTGAAAGTTTAGGTGGGTGGCCAGGGGAGGCTTCATGATAACTTCCTGCCTGGCTGGTTCCTATGCTGTTATTCCACAAAAGAACCAGGTGGAGCACAGGTGGTGCTATAAACAAATGTCCCTTGACAAATGGAGACTTGAGGATGACTCAAACAGAGCTCTGTCCTCCAAGGGCTTATGGCCCAGCTGGAGAAATAAAATGTATATGTGAAATAATTTCAATTAAATATAGAATGTGTTTTGAAAGTTTTGGTGAGTGCTATTAAAAAGAAAGTGCTGTAGGGGAGCCTGGGTGGCTCAGCCAGTTAAGCATCTGACTCTTGGTATCAACTCAAAAATCATGACCTTGCAGTTCATGAGATCAAGCCTCACATCGGGCTCTGAGCTGACAGTGCAGAGTCTGCTTGGGATTCTCTCTCTCTCCCTCTCTCTGCCCCTCCCCTGCTTGCACACATGCTCTCTTTCTCTCTCAAAATAAATAAATGAGATAAAGATTAAAAAAAGAAATAAAGAAACTGCTGTACAGTTCAGAGGAGAAAAGATTCTTCTAGCCGGAGCAATGGTTCTCGATCCTGTCTGCGCATTGGAATCATCTGAAGAGACTTTTAAATAATCCTAGCCCCCAGGGCTTATCCCAGACCAATGAAATCAGAACCTTTGGTGTGGACCCTGGATTTGGTATACTTGGAAGCTGCCCGTGAGATTCTAATGTGCAGCCAGCGTTGAAACCACTGAGCTAGTGGAGGAGGCAGTGTTGACTTGGACTCTGAAGGATGACTAATATATGAACAGATGGAGGACTTGCTGGGTCTAATTACAATGCACCTCTGGAGTTACATTTGGGCAGAATCAAAGCAGGTTGGGCCTCAGGGGCCCAGGTGTTTGTGCAGCAGTAGTTGAACGGTGGGATCGAGGCAGAATCACGACACACTCATTCTCATGGTACTCAGAAGGCTCAAGTGTCCAGAACAAACTCATAAAATCATCTACTAGAAATAGCCCCACATTAGAATGCAAAATAGTTCAGGCATTTCAGAAAACAATTCAGCAGCTCCTCCAAGTATTGAACATAGAATTACCCTATAACCCAGCAATTCCACTCCTAGATACATGCCCAAGAGAAATGAAAACATATGTCCACACAAAAACTTGTATACAATGTTCATAGCAACATTATTCAAAATGGTTAAAACAACCCAAATGTCTATTAACCAACGAATAGATAAGTAAATTTTGTATATCCACACAATGGAATACTATTGTTATTTGGTTATAAAAAGGAATGAAACACTCAGACATGCTACAACATGGATAAACCTTGAAAACATTATGCTAAGTAAGAGAAAAGCCAGTCACAAAAGACCACATATTATATAATCCCACTTAAGTGAAATGTCCAGAATATGCTAATCTATAGAGACAGGAAGTAGATTAGTGGTTGCCTAGGACTTGGTGGATAAAGGGGCAGGTGAACAAAGAATGACACTAATGGGTACAGTATTTCTTTGGGGGATAATAAAAATGTCCTAAGAGTAGACTGGTGATGACTGCCTAACTCCATAAATATACTAAAAAACCATTGAACTGTACACTTTAAATAGGTGAATTTGATGGTATGTAAATTATATCTCAATAAAATTGCTAAACAATAACAAAAAATAAATAACCCCACCACAAAATTATCTGTGCCCATCACTTCTCTCCTGCTTACTCTCTCATTCCCCTGCTCCCTGCTGTCATCTCCCTGACTCTCTGACTCCTGACTCCATATATTCAGTTTTCATCAATGTCTGTCCCTGATCCTCCTCCACCATCATATGACTCACCAGGGGCCCACGGACTGCAGCTCCCCACTCACCTGTCAGCTTTGCATGCTTCCTTGAGTTGGAAATCACCCACAACTTCAAGTCAGACACAGTTTCCACCATCTCTAACGATATGACACATTTACCAGTCAGATAAACTCAGAGATCCTTGATAGGAGATGGGAAATGAGACATTATACCTAAGATAAATAGTTCTCAGAACCTCGGACTATTACCCATGGAGGATTCTTGCAATGAAGAATATAGCAGCCCTGCTTCACTTTCTGCAATTAAAGATGAAAACACAAGGCTGGGGTAGCTGGTAACCCCTGTTGGTCACCTGGCAGGTGGAGCTCCTGCACATGGGGCATGCTATCAGGCTCAAATGAGAGCTTCTACCTCTACGGACCATCTAGTCACCTGGTGCCCAGAAGAGTAACATGGAATGAATGGAGTAAAGCATTCATTCATTCATTCAATCTTTACTAAGTGCTTATTTATGTAATAGATACTTTAAGTTCTGGGGATAAACAAGTAAAACAGACAAGAGGAGGCTAATCTTCTAAAGTAACAAACTGATGATTTCATATACTGATAATTGCTCTGAAGAAAATAAAGAGTGTAACAGGACAGAGAGTGACACACAGATTAACAGGATGTTCCAGGAAGGCCTCTCTGAGAAAGTGGCATCTGTGTTAGCTGAGAAATAGATGATCATATAATGATGAGATGTGTCCTGGGATTCATACTGATCTAGTCCTAAGGGGAGGTTGGGATGAAACATGATAGGCACGGCATTTATAGAAGTAAATCTGGGTAGCCAGGATCTTTGGATGAGCAAGGTGAGAAATTGGAAAGAGAGTCCCATATTGCTTATTTTGATGCTATTGTATAATGTTTAGGAATTGTAAGGGTAAACATTTACAATCCACTCAAAGGGTTTAGAACAGAATTTTTCAAATGGTTTTGATCACAGAAACTATTTCACTCACCCATGCATACTGCCTTCCTCAAAAAAAAAAGGGGGGGGGGTGATAATATAGAATTAAAACAGAACAAAATTAAAAGCTGCATTAAAGTTATTGCTAGAATTACTTACTATATATGTACTATGAGTTTACCCATTTAATTATAAAACAGTGCCCTGTAAACTTTAAAATAGGTTTTACAACATTTGTCTTGATATTATATTACAAGTTATTTAACAAACTACTAGTCTCTGAAAGAAGATCACCAATGCAATGTCACTACAAAGGCAGATTTGTGTATGTCCATAGATACCTGAAACACAAAGTGAAATGACTTAATGCAAATGCATCACAACACCCTGAAAGGGGTAATGGAACAAACCAAGTGATGTTGAATAGACGAGGAAACAAAGCTAGCAGTTTATTAAAGAGCGTGAATAGCAACTCGACCACCTCAGATCAATGCTGCTGATGTACTGGTAACAAAAAGCCCTGCATCTTGAAAGAACTCCAACAGTCCGCATGTTTGCCTTCAGGAGGGAGCTTTGCCATCCTGCAGCGTGCAGGATCTTAGTAGAATGGCAAATCTGAATCTTGAAGATATCGAGCAATGTGAGATTTTTAGATTACAAATGCCTAATTTTTCTCAATCCTGAATTAACAGATCCTTGGAGAAGGGCAAAGCTGAAAGGAAGACGCAAAGAAAAGAATTGGGGTCTGCCGGCCCTTCGGGAGTTCTATACCGCCCTCTAGTGGGGACCCTACCCAGACCTTGTCTGAGATCGTTGGTAACCTTAGGTATGCAAAAGAGCATAACATGCAGAGTGTACCTACATTATCCATATTTTCCCGACTAAAATTTGGACAAACATGTCAGATGAGTTGTAAAATCATTTATGTGAACAGATGTATAAAAACCTATAAATAAAATTACATTCATAGACTTAATGAATTACCTTTATTAAAAAAGTTACATGAAAAGAAATATGAAATCTGCAAAAAACAAAACAAAGCAAAAATGACAAAGAATGCATATCAACACGCACCTGTGGTTTTCATCATTGACCTACTGTTGAAGTTGACAAGTAGATGAACTATTATTCCACCTGCCTTTGTTGAGCAAGCTCTCTGCTTGTTTGAATATTAAGGAGTCTGAAGTAAAATAAGAGACATGGTGGCTTGTACAGTTTTCATGGAAGGGGGGGTGATAATATAGAATTATCTATAATTTCCCTTATGTTCATCTGTTTTGCATCTTAAATTCCACATGTGAGTAAAGATACATTTGTCTTTGTCTAATTTTGCTTTGCATAATACACTCTAGTTCCATCCATGTTGTTGCAAATGGCAAGATTTCATTTTTTTTGATTGCCGAGTAATACTCCATTGTGTATATATACCACATCTTCTTTATCCATTCATCCATCGATGGACATTTGGGCTCTTTCCATACTTTGGCTATTGTTGATAGGGCTGCTATAAACATTGGGGTGCGTGTGCCCCTTCAAAACAACACACCTGCATCCTTTGGATAAACACCTAGTAGTACAATCACTGGGTCATTGGATAGTTCTATTTTAAATTTTTTGAGGAACCTTCAGATTGTTTTCCAGAGTGGCTGCACCAGTTTGCATTCCCACCAGCAGTGCAAAAGTGTTCCTCTTTCTCTGCATCCTCGCCAACATCAGTTGTTGCCTGAGTTGTTAATGTTAGCCATTCTGACAGGTGTAAGGTGGGATCTCATTGTGGTTTTGATTTGTATTTCCCTGATGATGAGTGATGTGGAGCATTTTTTCATGTGTCTGTTAGCCATCTCTATGTCTTCTTTGGAAAAGTGTCTATTCATGTCTTTTAAGCACCCTACTCTTGATTTCAGTTCAGGTCATGATCTTACGGTTTGTGAGATCAAATCCTGTGTCGGTCTCCGCACTGACAGTGCAAAGCCTGCTTGGGATTCTCTCCCTCTCCCTTTCTCTCTGTCCCTCCCCTCCTCACACTCAGTCTCTCTCTGTCTCTCTCTCAAAATAAAAAAAAAAACAACACATTTTTTTAAAAGTCTTTAAAAAATGATAGCCATCACTTACTGAGTACTTTCTATATGCCAAGTCTATCACATCCATTATCTTGTTTTATCCTCACAACACTTCTATGAGGTAGGTGTTAACATTATTCCCAGTTTTCAGATAAGGACCCCAAGGTAGAAGGAAGTTAGGATCCTTCCCCAGGGTCACACAGCAAGTAAATGATAGAACCATTTTGAACCCAATTATGTATAACTCTTAATCCTATGTTTTAACACATGTAGGTCATTGCCAAGGAATGCAGAAATAATAATTCTTGAATATGAAAAACTAAGCATTAGACTCTGAATCCAGAATGATCTCTACCAAAGGATTTATCCCACCTCACTCTATTTGATAACTCTTAGCCTCTGGGTGTCAGTCTTCACTGTAGCCACCATTGGCCTTTGGGCTTTCCACAGCTGTTACGATTCCCTGGCCTCTTACTGGGACCCTTAGAAACTGGCTTGTTCACACACACACACACACACACACACACACGAATGCATGCATAACTGGTGATATCTGAATAAGCTATATGGATTATACCATTTAAAGACAATTTTCAGGAAAAGGCAAAATCATGACTCTCGTATAAAAGGGAATACATATTGAAGAATGGATTCAACTCATATAATATGAGAGAAGCAGACAGGTGTTATAACTGGTTCAAAGGAAAAGTCAAGAAGCACAAATTTATATGGAGTAAAGATACTGAATTACAAATAGAGGTAATTTTTCCACAGGAGGAGGAGGGAAGTCCACTGGAACTCTATAGGACAAGACAGAGTTTGCATATTGATAATGTTGAATTTTACTTTACCTGAGCCCTGTGTTCCCAGAAAACACCAATGGTTAAGAAATTTTCTCAATTCTTTGCTTTCTGAAATCCCTTCACCCTTTTTTGTTTCAGAAAAGAACCACCTTTCCCCAAATATCTCACTCACTGTCCATTCTCTCATGACTCCTGTAGGATTCACAGGTGCCTCCCTTGTTTACCTGTGACAAGACCAAACACAGACTTTTCCCCTTTTGCCTGAACTCACTGGCAAGGTGAGACACAGATCTTCTAACTCCCAGCTCTTTGTCATATGAATGATTAACTGAGATTAGAGCTGTTTATCTCCAAAAACTAGCTAGACACAAAGGTAAACATTTCCTATTTAACTGAGACTTCCCCTGATTGGGAAACAAGCCCAGCTGTAAATCATTCTACCTATAACCTGCTTACTTTTCCCTATAAAAAGTCTAGGGCAAAACCACCCTGCTTACCTACGCTGATCTACGGATATGGATGATCTCCCTACTGCAACAGCCTAAGTAAAATCAGTCTTCTTAATTGTTTGGTTTTTGTCATTGACAATATTCACCAGTTACCTGCAATTTAAAAAGAGTTGACATATAGCACAGAGATAATGAAAGGATTGTTATACGAAAGCTGGGAACCATTACTATAGACAAGGCATAATTTCTTATTGAAGTGCACATTTTTTTCTATAATTTCCACCCTTTTGATCAAAAATAATCTCAAAGGAAGATTATTTTTTATCACAAATAAGGCTGGTCTCTAACTTCACTAGTTATACAGGTGCAACAAGAGTGATAGTTTGCCACTTAGGCCTTCTTAAACTTGCTTTGCTGAAAGTTTTCCCCCAAAACCTCAAATTTGACTTTTAAAAGCCTCTCGATGGGTGCCTGGGTGGCTCAGCTGGTTAAGCATCTGACTCTTGATCTCAACTCAGGTCTTGATCTCAGGGTCATGAGTTCAAGCCCCACGGTGGGTTGTGTTGGGTGTGAAATAAGTAAATAAATAAATAAACCAAAACATAAAATAAAATAATAAAAGCCTCTTGAATCTAGGTACACCAAGAACTCAACACCAGATTTCAGCTACAGTACCCATTGGGTAAATTTGTCTCTTCTTAAATCTCCCCAAATATCCTAAGATTCCTGGGTCTGGCAAGAAAGTGACC
The DNA here is from genome assembly GCF_046562875.1 of Panthera onca. Classification (NCBI taxonomy): domain Eukaryota; kingdom Metazoa; phylum Chordata; class Mammalia; order Carnivora; family Felidae; genus Panthera; species Panthera onca. The sequence continues at coordinate 83,262,855 of NC_138347.1, read as the reverse complement.
TTACCCACCCAGAAGCTGGGAACCTTGTAAGCTAAGTACCAACCAATTTTCCTGGAAGGGTTTGTAAGCATTGGCTCCATAAAGTTAACCTAGCTCCTTAGATGTGTCTGGTCATATTTGATTAAAGGAGTGTTATTCCCAAATATAACACTCCAGGCAAGGCCTTGGTTGCATAAGCAGTGTTTCCAATTATGTCCTGGTAAAAAGGAGGACAGATTCTTACTCAATCTATGCCAATAACTATATTGTTATGAAAATGTGATAATTATATTGTAATGAAATTAAGATTATTTAATAAGAGTTTACAAATTCTAGAGGGCTCAGGGAAGGAGAAAAAGCTATCATTCACAAATGTTTCATTTGGTGTACAAAAGCAGAGTCTAAAAAAAAGCAGAGTTATAATTATTAAATTGCTATGAGTTATAGATAGCTTAAGAGTTTAGAGTTTAAGATAGTTTAAGATAAGTTTACATAACTTAAATATCCACAAAATAGAACATTACAAAAATATCAACAATAGTTTAAACAAAAACAGTAATCATCCCTCATCAATTCATCAGTCCTATGTAACTAATTCTTGCTTCAGTGGATCTTGGGCTAGTGGTGTCATGAACCCATTGGCTTCTCTAGAGTTCTAGAAATCCTGACTGAGTCCACTAGTATGGTTTCAAAATTGTTTAAGCAATGCCATCAGAAACCTGTACTCCAAAGTATATAGAATAGTCCGTTTCCATAGAATTCTGAAACATTCCTTTGTTGAATATAAAATACACTGGCCTGTAGTTGATTGAAAAACTTTCAGGGAAGCATCAAAGAAAAAAAAATATCTGTATATGACAGAAGATTTAAATGGTTTTAGTTAGCTTACTAGTTTATTATTGATAATTTTCAAAACTGAAAGACCTTATAAGAATTCATTATAAAAATTATGCAAAATGATAAGGAAATTTGGTTGTTTCTACGGCATGCAAAACAATATAATAAAGTCAATCAAAAAAAACCTTAGAAAAAACAATTATAAACATGATTAACTCTATTTTCAAAGAAGACAGTGAACATTACATCTAATTTATAAAAATGGATGAACATGCTTTTAACAAAGAAAAAATAGTGAGACCTACCATATAATAATCCTAACTTTATATATCATGCACAGACCAAGCTTATTGTAAGAATATACCAAGAACATATCAAGGATGTCAAGTAAAGAGATTCAGTAAGTCTTCAGTAAGTCCTAAACATCTGTATATTAATTAAATTATCAGTGATCAGTGATCCCCAGTTGAAGCCCAGAAGATGCTAGATTCAAATTTAAGAAGTAAAAATGTGATGTCAATATTAAAAAGAAATAGTAACTGAAATTATGACCAAAGGCTCCAGCCACATGACCAAGAGATCTGTTGCCCTCTCCTGGAGGCCAATACCCCATGACTCAGTTCTGGCTCAAAGGAAAATGGACACATGCAAAACTACTAGACTTACTTTTGCTTTTTTCTTCCTTTCTTCCTCTTAAAAAATGATTCTAAATTCACATAAAATTTCTAAAAATACTACAAATGCCCGTGTACCCTTCACCAGGATTCCTATCAATCATGGATATTTCCAAAGCATTGAGAAACAGTTGCAGAACTGATGACTCCTTAACCCTGAATATTTCAGTGCATATTTCCTAAAAACTAGGACACTCTCCCATACAACCACAGTATAACCATCATAATCAGAAAATTAACATCAATCCAAGATTATCATCTAATCTATAAGCCCTATTTGAATTTTGCCTCTTGTTCCAATAATGTCTTATAAAGTGCAGTATTCGGCCCAGAAATAAACACTGCATTTAGCTTCAGTCTCCTTCAGTCTCCCTCAATCTAGAACAGTTTCTCAGTCTCTTTGTCTTTCATGATCTTGACATTTGTGAAAAGTACTGCCAGTTATTTTCTAGATTGCTCCTCAATTGTATTTGTCTAACATTTACTTATAATTTATGCATTTTTTGCAGGAATACCCCAGAAGTGATGCTGGGTTCTTCTCAGTGCATCAAGGGAAATAAACAATGTCAATTTGTCCCTTTAGTGATGATATTAACTGTTAACTAGTAGTTAAACGAATCAGTTGACTAGTAGTTAATTAAATTAGTAGTTAATTAGTATCTAAAGGTAATTATCAAGTATGGTATGTTTACTAATAAGTAATTAATAAGAGTTTTTCAGAAAGATGTTTTTAGACTATGTAGTTATCCCATTCCTCACCATAGTGATTCTTGTATGAATTACTTACTCGAGGATCTTTACCAAATCGTTATTTTCTATTTCCATCATTTCTTCTACATTTATTCACTGGCACTCTAATGTAAAGTAGAGCTTTAGCTTTTATTTTACTCATTTATATCAGTACATATTCATGGGGGTGCCTGGGTGGCTCAGTCTGTTGAGCATCCAACTCCGTTTTGGCTTAGGTCATGATCTCATGGTCATGGGATCTAGTCCTGCCACCAGCTCCGTGCTGGGTATGGAGTCTGCTTGGGATTCTCTCTCTCCTGCTCCCTCTGCCCCTCCTCCCCCAAAATAAAAATAAATAAAAACTTTAAAAATACATACTCATGGATCATGTTATTCAAAAAATTAAATCCACTATTATTGATATTTATTTTGATGCTCAATTGCTTGAACTTACTCTAGACCAAAAAGAAGAAAGCAGTAGTTGACAATATGGCAGTGACAGGAATGTAGGGGAAATGTCCACTTCATTTGTCAATGCCCTTCTTCCAAAGACCACCAGAAACATACGTGTAGTTAAACAAGTTGGCTTTACTGCTCATTACAACAAGGGAGAACACGAACCATAGGTAACCATGGGGTATTGCAGTAGAAGAGTATTAGAAGAACCTGCTCTAGGATTTGGTCTTCCCTTTGGATGATTTAGGGAGAGCATAAAGAAGGATTTGGGGGCGCCTGAGTGGCTCAGTCGGTTGAGCATCTGGCTTCGGCTCAGGTCATGATCTCGCGGTCCGTGGGTTCGAGCCCCGCATCGGGCTCTGTGCTGACAGCTCAGAGCCTGGAGCCTGCTTCGGATTCTGTGTCTCCCTCTCTCTCTGACCCTCCCCCGTTCATGCTCTGTCTCTCTCTGTCTCAAAAATAAATAAACATTAAAAAAAATTTTTTTTAAAAAGAAGGAAGGATTTGTTCAAAATTGAATGCTGTCAGAAATCAGGGGTATGATTGCATAAAAAGTAATAGTCATTCATTTAGCAAGAGGGGAAATATTTGGTATTTTGTGGTTTTACATAGTTATTTTTGTATGTGAATAGACAAAATTATGAAGTAGCCTTGTTTTGTCTCATTCTGTCATGGTCTCAGGATAATCATGTCTGAGGTTGGTATTCTGTAAGATTGTTTACAAATGAACAAATGGCCTGTGAGTGTCAGATCACTTCTGGACATCAGAGGCTGCTTCTTATTTCTTTCTCACAATGTGAAGAGTGGGGAGTGGGTGATTGTGCAGTGTCACACTCCAGCATTTTATTGGATTACCACAGTTCTTAAAACAGCTTTCTACAGCCATACGCATCACTAACTTTATACCTTCTCTAAGTGGCAAAAATGAACATGTTTATATTGCCTCTTTATAGCATATAAAATAAGAGAGGATCAAATGGATGAAGGGGGTCAAAAGGCAAAAACTTCCAGTTATAAAATAAATAAATCATGGGGATGTAATGTACAGCATGGTCACTACAGTTAGTAGTGAGTTCCTAAGAGAGTAGATCTTAAAAGTTCCCATCACAAGAAAAAAATTTGTAACTATATTTGGTAACATGTTTTGTTTTATTTTATTATTTTTTTAAAGTTTATTTAAAACTCGCTCAGCTGACTGAGTCACCCAGGCACCCCTGTATGGCGACATGTTAACTAGACTTATGGTGGTGATGATTTTGCAATATATCAAATATCAAATCATTTTGTTGTGCACCTGTAACTAATATAATATGTCAATTATATCTCAATAAAAGCAAAACAAACAAACAAACAGAAACAAATATATGGCTTACCTTAACAAATCAGGGGAGGAACTTAAAAAGGGGTTTCAAGAGCCTAACCAGTAGCAGTACTGCCCAAACAGAGAAAGTATAGCTTTGTGATGAAGATCACATTCTTTGGAGCCAGACTACCCGGGTTCACCTTGCACCTCTGGGCTTCCTACTGGCTATGTGACCGTGGGCAAGTTTCTTAGCAACCCTGAGCCTCTGTTTCCTGGAAGAGGAAACAGTTGGAAGACTAAACAGTGGAAGACTAACAGTTGCAGTTTCATAAGGCTGTTTTGTGGATTCAATTAAATAATTCTCATAAATGTTATGCAACCATGCACTCAATAAATGTTAGCTATTATTACAAAACAAAAATGAAGAAGCAAAAATATGTAAACTCAAAATTATGTTTAGTAATCAGTGCTTGAGTTTAGAAATGATCTAAACATCCAATAAATATCCACTATCTCAATTTAGTGTCAGTCCAAAGCTTTAGGTTACCTAACTACCTTACAAATCCTCTTCAAGCTGACATACTACAAAACACAGTTACTATTGAAATACAATTTTCAGTAAACAAAATAATAAAATAATTACTGTCAGAATAATGAATCAATTTGGTTAAACACAAATCTATACTTTTCATAACCTTAAAAATTAAGTAGAAGTAATGCAACCTATTTGATGAGTAAATCTGCATGCACTTAGGAAGAACTTATCTAAATAGAATAAAAACATAAACTTATACTATACTTAAGATTGATAAATCAAAGGAAACATTGCTATTTTTATTTTTTTTTAAGTTTATTTATTTTGAGAGAGAAAGAGATAGAGAGTGAGCAGGGGAGGGGCAGAGTAAGAGGAGAGAGAGAATCCCAAGCGGGTTCCTCACTGTTAGCACAGAGCCTGACGCGAAGCTTGAACCCACAAACCGTGAGATCATGACCCTAGCCGAAACCCAGAGACTGCTTAACCAACTGAGCCACCCAGGGACCCTACATTGCTCTTTTTGTTAAGCCAAAATTACTAAATCAGTCTCATTTGCCAAAAAACTACCTAAATCACGTGAACTTGAATTCCTAACAATTCTGTGTCAGAATTTCTGTAAGAATATTCTTTAAGTATAGCACATTGAAAGTATTACCAGTTCAACTCCCTGATTTTTTTAAGTAGGGAATATTCAGTTTATAATAAGTGCTTATTTATTTCTATAAGTCAATCAGGATAGAGATCCTTAAAGAAACCTTATAATCAACTTAGTAATGCCATCTGGAGGTAGAAAATATTTCACTTTCACACAATGAGAAAACCTTCTGAACTACAGATGTAACAACAGACAAACAAGTGCAAATAGAACTTCGAGTTTAAATTTTAAAATTTCATCCATAGGTTAAGAGTAGACACAAAATTACAAAACTTCATGGTCCATATAAAAGACCTGTTCTATCCACAGCAGATATAAATTCTTCATTGATTTGAACTCAAAATAGGCAAACACACAAACAGAAAATATTAACAAACCAGTCTCTGACATTTTTCACCCAACAGGGACAAGATATCTTTAAACCATTAATCCATTTACAGAAATCATCAAATGGTCAGACCATAAAACCAAATTTCCAATTGGGAATAATTTACCAGCTAAAACAAATTGAAAACAAAATTAAAATTTGGAAAAACAGAGAGTCACAAAAATACTATTGACTCTTTGGATTTACTTCTGGAAGCCAAGAAAAGATGTACCCAGGTTTATGCCACCCGTGAGACTGATGAATGTTACCTGGCTCTGTAAGGTGAATCCCCTGGGCATCTTGGTGGAACTTCCAAAACTGTTAAAAGATAACTTCGGAAAAAAGCAAAATCATGAATTTCATACAGATATAAAAATGAACATGTGCTAAGATTTTTATTTTCCTTATATGAGGGAACCAAGTGGATGTTATAACTAGTTCAAAGGAAAAATCAAAAGAACACAAATTTATATGGAATAAAGGGGTGGTGAGATGAATTGTAAGGAGAGACAAAATTAATTTTTCCACAAGGAGGAAGTTAGTTGCATTTTTACCAGACAGGACAAAATTCACCTATGTTTCAGCAATCTACAACTTTCAAGAGTGATAAAATTGCTGAAAGTCAAGAAACACAGCTAGAATCAGAGAGCCCTGAAGGGTGTGCTATATGTGATGCATAATTTTCCATTAAAACACAAAACTTTTCGGGGTGCTTGGGTGGCTCAGTTGGTTAAATGGCCGACTTCAGCTCAGGTCATGATCTCGCGGTTCAAGATGTCGAGCCCCATGTCGGGCTCTGCACTGACAGCTCAGAGCCTGAAGCCTGCTTCGGATTCTGTGTCTCCTTCTCTCTCTGCCCCTTCCCCACTCATGCTCTGTCTCTCAAAAATAAATAAAAAAAAAAAAACATTTAAAAAATTTAAAAAAACACAAAACTTTTTCAACAACTAATCTTTATTGCTTACTTTGTGCCAGGAATTGTGCTAAATGCATCACAAGCTTATCTCATTTAATCATCACACTAATTTGGAGAGGTAGGTACTATTTTTTTTTTTAATTTTTTGATGTTTATTTTTGAGAGACAGAGCGTGCGAGTAGAAGAAAAGGAGGAGAGAGAGGGAGACACAGAATCCAAAGCAGGCTCCAGGCTCTGAGCTGTCAGCCCAGGGGCTTGAACTCATGAACGGGGCTTGAACTCACTCATACGGGGCTTGAACTCATGAACTGTGAGGTCATGACCTGAGCCAAAGTCAGACGCTTAGCCGACTGAGCCACCCAGGTGCCCCGAGGTAGGTACTATTATTAAGAATATTTTGTACTTGCTCTGGTGGCATATATATTAAAACCGGAGGGGCACCTTGGTGTCTCAGTTGGTTGAACATCTGACTTTGGCTCAAGTCATAATCTCGCAGTTTGTGGGTTCAAACCCTGCATCAGGCTCTGTGCTGACAGCCTGGAGCCTGCTTCAGATTCTGTGTCTCCCTCTCTCTCTGCCCCTCCCCCTGCTCACACGCTCTCTCTCTCTCTCTCTCTCTCTCAAAAATGAATAAACATTAAAATTTTTTTAAAAAACTGGAATTATACAGAGAAGATTAGCATGGCCCCTGAGCAAGAATATTTTGCAGACTGGGGGGGCACCTATGTGGCTCACTCACTTATGTGTCCGACTCTTGATTTCAGCTCACGTCTTGATCTCAGGATCTTGAGTTCAAGCCCTACATTGGGCTCCGGGTTGGACATGAAGCCAAAAAAAAAAAAAATTTTTTTTTTTGAAAGAGAATATTTTGCAGATTAGGAAACTGAGGCTAGAGGGTTTAAGGAAAGACCTTGTAGCTTTTAATTGCTTATATCTCTTTAGCTAAGAGCCACTTAAAAAAAAACACTTTATTGAGGTATTTTATATACCATAAAATTCACCTATTTCAAGTGTACAATTCAGTGATTGTTAGTAAACTTCACCATAGTATAACCATTACTGTAAGTCAGCTTTAGGACATTTTCATCCAATAAAATGCCTCACATCCATTTACAGCTAAAGCATGTTCCACACCCAGACCCAGAAAACCAATCTACTTTATGCATATATAGATTTGCCTTTCCTAAACATTTCACATAAATGGAATGATACAGTATATAGTCTATTGTGTTTGGCTTCTTGAACTGAACACAGTGTTTTTGAGATTCATTCATGACGTAGCATGTGTCCATAGTTTATCTCCTTTGACTGTGAATAGTAGTTCATCATATGGATATCACATTTATCTATCCATTTACTGTTGATGGAAATTTAGGCTGTTTCCAAATTTTGGCTATTATGAATAATCTTTCTATGAACATCCATGTGCAAGTCTTTCTGTGGATATGCTTTAATCTCTCTTGGGCAACTGCCTAGCAATGGAATTGCTAGGTAGTCTAATAATTTTATCTTTAGCTTTTTGGGGAAATTTTAAACTGTTTTTCAAAGTAATTTTACCATTTTACATTCTCACTGTGTGTAAGGTTCTCAGCTTCTCCATGTCCTCACACACATTGGTTATATGCCTTATTTATTGTAACCATTCTAGAAGATATAAAATGGTATCTCATTGTGGTCTCAATTTGCATTTCTCTGATGACTATGGATGTTGAGCATCTTTTTTTATTTTTTTAAGCTTATTTATTTATTTTGAAAGAGAGAGAAAGTGTGAATCAGGGAGGGGGAGAGAGAGAGAATCCCAAGCAGGCTCTGCACTGACAGTGTGGAGCCCGACGCGGGGCTCAACCTACAAACCTTGAGATCATTACCTGAGCAGAAGTTGGACGCTTAACTGACTGAGCCACCCAGGAGCCCCTTATGTACTTATTAGTCAGAAGTCCTTTTAAAAGAATGTGATTTTCTTAAGGGTACTGGCCATGCTTGCTCATGCTCCTGCTGGTTCTCTTGCCTTTTCCCTCACCCTCCACTGTGAGATACTTAGAGCATCTCACTTATGTTAGAATCACACACACACACACACACACACACACACACATGCACGCACACACACACATTATAGTAAACATATGAAAATTCACTCCTATCTCACATATTATTTACATAAGAATGAAATCCTTGATCTAATTCTCTTGGGCAGATATGCTGTTGGAATTCAGAACTTCTCAGATTTTAGAATGAGAATACATTGCATATACCATATATTACATAATTCTTCCACAGGGGCTTGGGACAGCATTCATAATCAAACACATCTCTATTTCTGCAGAAAAAAAAAATGTATGAATATTCACACTAAGAGGAATAAACATAGATCATAAACAGCTTCATATTAGTTCAGGTTGTGTTGTGGTGCCAAATCAGTTCACCCCAAACTAACAAAAAAAAATATTTATTTTATTTTCAGAACTTTCTGTGTTCTAGAATTGTGGGTAAACACTTGGGGGCCTACTTATAACAATGTAAGGGTTCAATAGGGTACCAACAATGTTCATATTATTTGGCATTTAACTAAATATTTATTAATTTTTATTTTTTCAATTTTCTTTTTATATTTTGGAGCCAATAACCTTTCCCCAAATCTCAACCATTTAATAGGCTGCTAAGAATCTCTTGGACTCTGTGCACTGTGCCCCCAGTGCTTTACAGATAAAATACTCCTGTAGATTAATGCAAACAAGAGAAGAAGGAACTCAGAAACAAGAACACAAACAAAAGGGTAGCATGAACTTGTAAGAACAGTAAAAGAAAGCTAATGGCCAGAATAAGTGAGTGCTTGAGAATAATGCCAAAATGAGGATGGAGAACATCTACTCAGTACCTATGAAATGCCCAACACTGAACTACCTTTTTTCAAACGCCATCTCTTTAAATCACCATCCAAAACCTACAAAGTGGATATTATTATCCCCACTTTGGAGATGAGATCAAATACTCAGAAATTAAACTTCTCCCAGAATGAAATAGTCGGCGTGTGATGGAGCCAGGATTTGAATCCATGTCTTCCAATTCTAAAGTCAATACTCTTCCCACCATAATGTCCTGATATATTCAGAATAGAATACATATAAAGAGAAAGAGTCATCCTTGGGGAAGAGATTTTTATCTTTTCCATTAGGTAGGAAAATTAAGCCAATTGGAGATAAACATAAATGACCAAAAGAGTTGAATACTAACAAATGTAAGGAAGGAGAAGAGGCGCCTGGGTGGCTCAGTTAGTTGAGCATCTGACTCTTGACTTCGGCTTGCGACATGATCTCACAGTCTGTAGGATTGAGCCCCAAGTTGGGCTCTGTGCTAATGGTGTGGAGCCTGCTTGGGATTCTCTCTCTCCCTCTCTGCCCTTCCCCTCCTCACACACACACTCTCTCTCTCTCTCTCATTCTCTCAAAATAATTAAATAAACATTTTTAAAAAATTTAAGACACAGAGCACCTGGGTGGCTCAGTCAGTTAAGCCTCTAACTTTGGCTCAGGTCATGATCTCGTAGTTTGTGGGTTCAAGCCCCACATCAGGATCTGTGCTGACATCTCAGAGCCTGAAGCCTGCTTCAGATTCTGTGTCTCCTTCTCTCTCTGCTCCTCCCCTGCTCGTGCTCTGTCTCTTTCTGTCTCTCAAAAATAAATAAACATTTAAAAAATATTTTTAATAAAAAAAATTTAAGACACATTTAAAATTTAATTCTTACCTTTTTTTCCCCCAAATGAGATTTTTATCATTTGTCTTCTGACATCATTAGCAAGTAGACTGCAGACTGACATGTCTCTGAGCTGGCCATCCACTATTCCCTCTATCTCAGAGTACAAAATGTAGCCAAAGACTTGAGGCCAGGAAGGAATTGAAACACTAAGCCTGTGTCACATACTGGTATTGAGTCTGAATTTACACCATCCATACAATGTAAGATTTTTAAAAATTCAAACACACACACACACAGTGACTAGACTTGGTTAAAATCCAAAGGCTATGGCAGAGGCAAATGACAATTTTCTTTGTAGGGAAAATTTGCGACCCAAGCACATGAAGCTCCCACTGAAGTAACCTCCTACTAAAGATGAGTTTCCAATCAAAAGAGTTAACAAATCATATAAGGAAATAAACCTCATGAGACAAAGTCAGCAAAATTGTTAGCATACCAAGAATTAGATGTAATAAAACAATCTGAAAGGAAACGTAAAATAAATATATTCTGTCAAAAGAAATTCAGAGAGCTCTAGTTGATATGCATATTATACTGAGCAAGGAACAAACTGAACAAACCACCAAAGTGGTTAAGAAACTCAACTCTCAGCAATTACAGCTCAGTTTATAAAGCATAAATGCAGAAGTGCATTTTCTATTGTGGATTGGTTACTAGAAACTTACATTCTTTTTTATTGCAAGTTTACTTTGTAGCTGATTAGCTATGAAGCTTTTTATTTTTTTTAAGTAAGCTCTATGCCCAATGTGGGGCTTGAACTCACCACCCCAAGATCAAGAGTTCCATGCTCCACCAACTGAGCCATCCGGCACCCCATGGCTAAGAGGCTTTAAGGTCATGCTGACATGAAGAAATCTTAACTTTTGTTTAAGGTCAGAGTAAGCATCTGGGGGAAGCAGGGCAGTTTCAGGTTTTGGTTGCATGATTATGAGTTTTTGGTCTAGGAGTATATTCAAACTGTGGTCTCCATTTTGGTTTTGCTTTAGCAGTTCCAAATAATAAAAGATTAAAGAAATATCAGAAGCCACAATGAAGAACAGTATAAGAAAGAAAGAAAGAAAGAAAGAAAGAAAGAAAGAAAGAAAGAAAGAAAGAAAGGAAGGAAGGGGGGTGCCTGGGTAGCTCAGTTGGTTAAGCATCCGACTTTGGCTCAGGTCATGATCTCGCAGTTCGTGGGTTCAAGTCCTGCATTGGGCTCTGTGCTGACAGCTCAGAGCCTGGAGCCTGCCTCAGATTTTGTGTCTCCCTCTCTCTCTGCCCCTCCCCTGCTCATGCTCTGTCTCTGTCTCTCAAAAATAAATAAAAATGTTTTAAAAAAATTTTTTTAAAAAGAAAGAAAGGGAGGAAGGGAGGGAGGGAAGAAGGAAGGGGGAGAGAGAAAGGAAGGAAGGAAGAAGGAGGCAGGGAGAGAGAGAAAAGAACCAAATAGACTGGTTTCTTAAAAGAACCAGAAACAACTTATAGAAACAAAAAATATGTCACTGAAATTGAAAACTCAGTGGAAAATTAGAGGATAGTTTAAATACAATAAAGAAGGATGCCTGGGCGTCTCTTGGCTAAGTGTCCGACCTCAGCTCAGGTCATGATCTCTGGTTCGTGGGTACAAGCCCACGTCCGGCTCTGTGGCGAGAGCTCGGAGCCTGGGGCCTGCTTCGGATTCTGTGTCACCCCCTCTCTCTGCCCCTCCCCTGCTCATGCTCTCTTTCTCTCTCTCAGAAATAAATAAACATTAAAAAAAATAAAATTAAAAAACAAATACAATAGAGAAGGAAATCTGTTACCTGGAAAGTAGTGTGAAGAATTACTAGGGACACAGATAAAGGGGTGCAAAATATGAAAGAGGGATATGTTAGGCAGAATAATCATCCTCCAAGGATGTCCACATCCTAATCGCTGGCACCTGTGAATATGTTATACAGAAAAAGGGGAATTAAGGTCACAGATGGAATTAAATTGGCTAATTGGCTAACCCTGAGATAGGGAGAGTGTCCTGGATTATCCAGGTAGGCCCACTGTAATCACAGGGGTTCTTAAAAGTGGAAGAGGAGAGAAGAGCATGAGAAGCAGAGATGGTAGTGTGAGAAAGACTTGCCAATGTTGTTGGCTTCAAAGATGGAAAAATGGGACCATGAACCATGAAATGCAGGCAGCCTCTAAAACTGGAAAAGATAATGAATTTGCTCATAGAGCCTCCAGAAGGGATGCAGCCCTAGCAAAACATTGATTTTAGCCCAGTGAGACTCATTTCAGACTTCTGGCCTACAGAACTATAAAATAATAAGTTTGTGCTTCTTAAATTTTTAAAAAATGTTTTATTTATTTTTGAGAGAGAGACAGAATGCGAGCAAGGAAGGGGCAGAGAGCAGGGGAGACACAGAATCTAAAGCAGGTCCCAGGCTCTGAACTGTCAGCACAGAGCCTGACGCGGGGCTTGAACCCACAAACCATAAGATCATGACCTGAGCCAAAGTCGGATGCTCAACCAACTGAGCCACTCAGGTGTCCCTGTAAATCTGTGATTTTTTTAAAGCCAACTAAGTTTATGATTTGTTACAACAGCAGTAGGAAACTAATATGAGAGGTTAAAAAAGGAAACAATCCAACATAAGTCTAATAAGAGAAAAGGTAGAATATAATATTTTTAAATGGCTGAGAATTTTCCAGAATTGAAGAGATGCCTCTTCAGACTGAGAGATCACACAAAGGTCTTAATGTAATACATATCAACTACTCCACAACCATACACATTGTAGTGAAATATATGAGAAAGTCTTAAGAGCAAATGGAACCTCCAGCATGGGCAAGAACAAGACAACCAGAACTCTCTTTCCAGGAAGGTAACAAATGTCAGTGGTCAACTAATGCCATCAGTATTCAAAATCAGACTCTAGGTGTGGCCTGTGCTCCTTTAATCTAGGGATTCCTTGGTGCTGGTACACTTCTGGAGAAGAATTTAGACAAAGAAGATGGAAGGAAGCTGGTTCCACAAAGAGAGATTCCTCTTATTCCTTGCTCTCGGTCTTCTACTTCAAGGTAAGAAAGGGGCAACAACAGGGAAAGAGGCAGAGACTCTCTCTAGTTGAACACCTAGAAACTTCTTTCAAATTTCCAACTCCCAGAGATGATCTAAAATGGGTATTGTTATTTCATAACTTTGTTATAATAATGCCTGAATAGACTTTCCTTCTCTGGAAGACAGAAAATATCCTTCCAGGGGCACCTGGGTGGCTCAGTCAGTTAATGACTCTTGATTTTGGCTCAGGTCATGATCTCAAAGTTCATGAGTTCGAGCCCCGCATTGGGCTTTGTGCTGTCCGTGCAGAGCCTGCTTGCAATTCTCTCTCTCCCTCTCTCTCTGCCTCTTTCTCTGCCATCTTCTGCCCCCCCCCTTCCCCTCTCTCTCCGTCTTCTCTCTCTCTCAAAAATAAACTAAAAAAAATATCCTTCCAGTGATGTATCATACAGGAACTATTTTTCTTCCCAGGACCCATCCCTAATTGTCTTCTCTTCTATTTAGACTGAATGTCTATCCATCTTTCTACACACAGGTATAATTCTTTTTCTCTGCAGCTATGAAACCCACTCCATTGTAGCAAAGTGCTCACTTTTAGCCATAACTTCCCCATCCACCTTCAGGATCCAAGTGCTTTAGGTTAGGTAAGATGCCAGAGGGTAGCAAAGGGAGAGTGCAAATAGAGTATGGTTCTCTTTCAGGAAGTTAGTATGGTATAGTGGAAAGAACATGGGATTTGGAGACAGACAGACCTGGGTTTGAATCTTGGTCCCTCACTTTGCACCTTATGCAACCTTGGGCAAATTGCTTGACTTCTCTGAGCTCCAGTTTCCTCATCTGTAAAATAGGACATGCCTTGCAGAGTTGTGAGGATTCAATGAGAGAAAGTTAGTAGCATAGTGCCTGCCTGGCATATGATAGGTATCAATAAATGTCGTCTCTCCCCCTTAGGTTGTCATATAACTTCTGGACAAGAGAGCATAGGTAGGGCTTAACCAGAGGCAGCTTTAAAGGCCAGTATAAGGAAGAGGAACAAATTGTACTAACTACTCAGTAGAGAACACTAGAGATGCTCCTCTGGCCACTCACTGGCCATGATCAACAAATGAATATTCATTGTTCATAGAATGATCCAAGGATTTGTCTGGACAGCACTGTGACTTTGGGAATGGATAAGGCTTGATGTCCTTAGCATACAACAATCTCTCTCATTCCAGGCTGTTGTTCCTCTAACAAATTGCTACAATTAGAGAGGGTAGAAAAAAGGGGAAGGCAACACTTCAAAATCCTCAAACTGGAAAAGTGATAGAGGGTTGAGCAGCAAAATAGGGAGAAGGAAGTTTGGGGCAGTGAAGGTGAAATCGGTGTGTTCTCTTTGGGGCCCTGGGAATGGAATCCTATCTGATGGCTATCACTGTCCCAGGGGCAGTTTGCATATAGATTTGGGCATGCTTTGCATGGAAACAGAAACATTAAAAAGGCAGCCAGAGCCCTAACTCAGCTTACCACATTAGCTTCCATCATTTGCCTTCCAGCCCAACCCATCCTCCCTGGCCTTGGAGGGAGGCACCCAGCATCTGGTGATCCTCTTGGTGATCCTCCTTCCCCAGTCTCCATCTCATCATTGGGGGAATATACTACAGCAGCATCAAACAAACCAGGGTTCAGAGCAAGTCCAGTTTTTGCCTCTTATATATTTGACCTCAAGGATTTAATTCCTCTTACTGGATCTCAGTTGACTCATTTATTACATAAGGACAAAAATAATTTCTCCTTGATAGGGGCTTGGAAGGATTAAGTGAGGGACTTCCTCTGAAGGGCTTAGAGCATACCTGGCACATAATCAATGCTCAATAAATGTTAGCTATCGTTATTATCACAGACTACCCCCAAGATCCTATCATAGGGCCCTCTCACATAGGCAACAGGAGAGTTCTCTCCCTCTCCTCACACATTCTATGTCCTCTACAGGAAGGGGCAGTACTTTCATCATCAACTGCTCAGGGTTCGGCCAGCATGGAGGGTATCCCACTGTTCTGGATTCAGTGTTTGAGCGGAAGGCCTTTCGTCCAGTCACCAACTTCAGCATCCCCACCCTAGTCAACATCTCCTTTACTATGTCTGCCATCCTAGATGTGGTGAGTGCTGACCCCTAGCCCTTAATTTTTTCCCAACCTGGCAAGGGAACCCCAAAAGCCCTTGTCCACATTGCACCTTCCTCCATCACGGCTAAATGTCATTTGCCCAGTGGGGATCTCAAAGAAGCTCTGTCTGGTTTAACAGGATGTGGTGCAACAGCACATAGAAGAGAATTTCTTTTCTTTCTCACCCAGTGATTCTCTACCCTGGCCATATACCACTGTTCAGTCTCCACTCCCAGAGATTCTGATTGGATGGAACCTAGACTTCAGTAGTTTAAGCTCCTCAAGTGATTCTAAGATACAGCCAGGATTGAGAAACACTACTCTAATCCAGCCCTGTTGTGAATTCTCCCACACATGGGAGAATTAAGCTTTTCAATTAAGCTGTTTCAATTAAGCTTTTGTCCTTGACCTACATGTTGACCTTGATCACGGCACCACTTTTACATACATTGGGAGTTGGTAAACAAAAATGAGGAGTAGGAGGGGCACCTGGGTGGCTCAGTTGGTTAGGCTGCGGACTTTGGATTTTGGCTCAGGTCATGATCTCACGGTTTGTGGGTTCAAGGCTGGTGTCTGGTTCTGTACTATCAGTGCAGAGCCTTCTTGGAATCCTCTCTCTCCCACTTTCTCTGTCCCTCCCCGTCCCCCCCCCCCCGCCCCTGCTGCTCGCAGGCACTCACTCTTTTTCTATCTCCAAAATAAATAAACTTAAAAAAAAAAATGGGGAGTGGGAGGGATGGACAGACTTCTTATCCACATCATACTAGAAACAGGAAATTCTTTTGGCAGGATGAACATCTACAGCTCTTGTCATCATTCCTGTGGCTGGAAATGGTATGGCTAATACCGTTTATTCTCTCCCTTCATTTACATTCAGAAAGGATTTTAAACAAAGATATAATTATGACCTTTACGTACCTAACAACATATCTTTGAAACACATGAGGGAGAAATGGAAAAATCTACAATCATGGTGAGAGGCTTCAATATACTGGTTTCAAAAATCAAGTAGAAAAAGAAGAAAAAACATTGTGATTTTTAACAGCACAATTAGGAAACTTGATTTAATAAACATCAAACTTTGTACCAATGAAAATGCATAATCTTTTCTGATACAAATGCAATATTTTCCCACACTGACGAAGATCTCAACAAACTCAAAAAAGCAGAAATTATCTAGACCACAATCTGATCACGATACAAGAAAATGAAACTAAGTGGGAAAAGACAGCCCTCCCCCCAGAAAGCCTTATTTCTTGGGAATTTAAAATTAAACTTCCCCCAAAAATTAAGCTTCCAAATGCTTTGGGCTAAAGTAAAAATAAAACAATTAAATAGAAATTGCAAAATAATTAGAAACAAAGAGCCTACACATGAAAATCTATGAATATAGCCAAAGTATAACTCAGTGGAAATTTTGTATCTTAAGTGTATTAATAAGAAAACAAGAGGGGAAAAAATGAAAGTAAATGAATTAAGTTTCCAATTTGAAAAGCTTGGTTAAAGAGAAGGAGAGAGGAGGGGAATAATACTAATAATCACCTAATCTTGCTCTCAAAGTGCAGTTCCCAGATGGGCAGCACCAGTTGATTGCACCACCTGGAAACCTAGAAATGCACAAAATCTTGGGTCCCACCCAGTGTAACCAACCATCCCAGCATACCCAAGACTGAGGAATTCTCAGGACATGGAATTTTCAATGCTAAAACCAGCAAAATGCTGGGCAAATCAGGATGAGTTAGTCACACCACCTATTGAATCAGAATCTATATAGTTCAATATGATCCCCAGGTGTTTTATATGTAAAGCAAGACTTGAGAAGCACTGATCCAGTACAAAGTTTTATTTAATGTGCATAGAGCCTCCCTTCCATTCTGGCTGTGGTTCTACAAACTGCAGTTGCTGTTGAAAGTACCCTGAGACTAGACAAGCCCACCCAGAATTGGACAATCCTTGAAAACGGTTCCCAAAGAAGGTTGCCAGACTTGGAAAAGAGGGTTTGGAAAGGTCATCCCAAAGACAAGAGAGGGTGGTGCCTGGCACCTGCCAACAAAAGGAAGACCATGAAGTCTTTTGCTTCAAAGAACCCAAGAGCTTGTCCAAGGTCTCCTTGCAATAAAGACTGGTGAAAGGGGTCTGGGAGACAGTTGAAGGCATACTAGATACTAATACATAATACCTATGAACATTACAGTTTCAAAATTCATTGATATGCTTTATTTCATTTGATACCTACTAATCCCCTTATTTTACACTAAGGAAATTCTAGCTCAGAGAGGCTAAGTTACTGATCTTTCAGCTCTAAATCTCATTCCTACTGAAGAAAAAATAGTGTTTCTCTAATCACCAGTAATTTCTCACAGAAATGGAAAAAGAGAGGAATCAAAGTTTATGAAGAAATGAACACAGAGAGCTTCAAGTCTATTTGTAATTCTTATTTCCTAAAAAAAAAAGCCAAAGTAAATTTATCAAAATATTGACTCCACAAAGTTGAGTGATAGAAACCTGTTTATTATTTTATATACTTTTTTATGTGCTTGAAATATTTCATAACTTTTTTTAAGAAAAATCAAAGGACAGAAAAAAATAGCCTTAATTTCTATCAGGCTCTCTCACCTCTCCTCCACCTGGGCTCTAGGTCTGGGATAACCCATTTATCAGATGGAACCCAGAGGAGTGTGAGGGCATCACGAAGATAAGTGTGGCAACCAAGAACCTATGGCTCCCGGACATTTTCATCGTTGAGTTGTACGTATTAAGGGCTGGGAATAGCCAGAGGGAAGCCCCATTTTCTGGAATCAGTAGAATTTACAATCTGCCATTGGAGACACTAAAAGTGATATTAGATGGATGAGAAATAACCAGAAAGGTAAAAAGAAAAACAAAGCACCTGCATCCCACTTCATCTCTCTTACAGCATGAATGTGGATAAGACCCCAAAAGGCCTCACAGCATATGTGAGTAATGAAGGTCGCATCAGATATAAGAAACCCATGAAGGTGACCAGCATCTGTAACCTGGACATCTTCTACTTCCCTTTTGACCAGCAGAACTGCACCCTCACCTTTAGTTCATTCCTTTACACAGGTGAGTTCCTGTGGGGGCTCAGGGATGTGGGTGAATGAGAGCAACCGATTAAACAACAGAAAATAAAATATAAAGAAATTATGAATAAATGGTGACTAAGGTGTATGGGCAGAGCAAAAATTAGGGCTCTTATGGATGTTTAAATATTTTCCATAAAGGGAAAATCCAAGCCTGTCTTGTTGATTACCATTCCTAGCTCTTGCAAACTTTCTGCCATAATAGTAGGTACTCAAAAATACATGTTGAATGCAGATGAAGAAAGAGAATGTAGTTGAATCAACAGGAAACCGTATCCTTGGGAAATGATCTGGATCTCCCTTTCAGTGGAGAATATGTTGCTGGGCATGGAGAAAGAAGTGTGGGAAATAGCAGACACATCCCGGGATATCGTTCAAACCCATGGAGAGTGGGAGCTCCTAGGCATCAACAAGGCCACCCCAAAGATGTCCCTGGGCACCAGCCTATACGATCAGATCATGTTCTACGTGAGTTCAGAGGTCCTTGATTTTTCCTTTCTTTCTTGCTTCTACCCTTACCTAGAATCTCCACCAAATGGGTATTTCTCAAGTTTCAGGGTTTCTCAGTTTTACTTCTGCCAGACTCAAACCTTTCCTCTTGGCTGCCCAGCCACATTCTTTTTCCTAAAGCTCACTGCTCTGGCCTAACTTGTCACTGGCAGTCTCTATACTTATTTATGAAGCTGCATTCTACACAGCTATAGATCTCAGGGTGATATCAGACCAAAAAGGAAGGCAGAGACATAAACAATCACTACTATTCCTGGCAGCTTCCAAATCCCTTATCCACTTCCCTTTCTTTCCTCCCCCAAGGTGGCCATCAGGCGCAGGCCCAGACTCTACATCATAAACCTTCTGGTGCCCAGTGGCTTTCTGGTTGCCATCGATGCCCTCAGCTTCTACCTGCCAGCAGAAAGTGGAAATCGTGCCCCATTCAAGATAACCCTTCTGCTGGGCTACAATGTCTTCCTGCTCATGATGAATGAGTTACTACCCACCAATGGCACCCCCCTCATCAGTATGGCATCTCCAGCCTTAGGGAAAATAAGGGTGGGGAGGATTGACTGAACTAGCTCAAGGGAGAGAGATATACTGGGAAAATGAGGCCCTAAGCCTGCCAGGGTGGGATTGGAAGAGAGAAGTCCTAGGTGGTGCCTCTAACCCACATGTAGGCCTACCTTCCCTGCAGGTGTCTACTTTGCCCTGTGTCTGTCCCTGATGGTGGTCAGCCTGCTGGAGACCATTTTCATCACCTACTTGCTGCACCTGGCTACCAGCCAGCCCCCACCCATGCCTCAGTGGCTCCATTCTCTGATCCTCTACTGCACCAGCCCAACAAAGTGCTGCCCCACTGCACTCCAGAAGAGAAATAAAGCCATGGGCCTCCCCCCTGCCCACCTGCCTGGTAAGGAGATTCAGCACTGCCCACATTTCCTCTTCCCACATAGCCATTTATCTGCTCCTATCTCCTTCCCTATTCCTTCCACCCCAGGTGAACTTCATGGCCTATGCTGAGTCTCTATCTCTCCACAGGTGTGAAGGAGCCAGTAGAGTTAGTGGGGAAGATGCCAGGTCCCAGAGAGACAGAGTTAAATGGGTGTCCTGGGTCAACAAAGGCCCAGCAGGAAGATGAGACTCAGAAGCAGCACTTGGCCGATCTGTGGGTGCAGTTCAGCCACATGATGGACACCCTGCTCTTCCGCCTCTACCTGCTCTTCATGACCACCTCCGTGGTCACAGTCATCGTCCTCTGGAACACCTAGGCATGATATCTATTTGCTCCTGCAGATCCCACCCAGAGCTGCTTCTGGCTTCCAGAGACCAGCCAGGTCTTTGCTCCTTGTTGAGTATCGACTATCAAAGCCCAAAGATGACCCATTCCCTGCTACATTCCATGCATCTCAATCCAGCCCCACTGATCAGTCTCAACCCAACTCTAGACATTTTCCTCTTGTATCTGTATTCTGTTGGCTCCCCTTAGTCCTCTCATGAAGTTCTACGATCCCCTTATGTCTTCTGCATAGCAGTCCCACCTCCTCTGCTTCCTTACTTGTCCCAATAAATCATTCTTCAGAGACCTCTGGTTCTTTGTCATGTTTTGAGGTAGAAACTTAACTATTCATAACTGATAGTTTCAAAATATCACCTGTGCATCCCTCTGCCTGTGACAGCATTTTGATCTCAAAACAGATGGTCCTCTTACCTTCAAGTCCAACGTGACAGTTGTCCTGTCTGGAAAGTTTTAATTTTCTTGGACATTTTTAAAGATGTATGTCTTACTTGTAGACTCTTTTATTCATCCTTTTCGTTATTGTACAGGAGCTCTGCAGAGATATTGCAGGTTAGGTTCCAGACCACCACAACGAAGCAAATGTCACAATAAAATGAGTCAATGAATTTTTTGGTTTCCCAGTAGATATAAAAGTTATGTTTACACTATATTGTAGTCTATTGAGTGTGGAACAGCATTATATCTAAAAAACATGTACATACTTTAATTTAAA
Source organism: Panthera onca (assembly GCF_046562875.1). Lineage (NCBI taxonomy): Eukaryota > Metazoa > Chordata > Mammalia > Carnivora > Felidae > Panthera > Panthera onca. Next base: position 83,241,882 of record NC_138347.1, on the reverse strand, counting down.
AATACTTCATTGCTGGTGCACCTGGGTGGTTCAGCCAGTTGAGCATTCGACTCTTGATTTTGGCTCAGGTCATGATCTCATGGTTAGTGGGTTCAAGCTCTGCATCAGGCTCTGTGCTGACAGCCCGGAGCCTGCTTGGGATTTCTCTCTCTCCCTCCCTCTCTGCCCCTCCCCTCACTCGCACTCTCTCTCTCTCTCTCTCTCTCTTTCAAAACAAATAAATAAACATTTAAAAAATAAAAATACTTTATTACTAAAATATGCTAACCATCCTCAGCTTTCAGCAAGTTGTAATCTTTTGGCTCTGGAGGGTCTTGCCTCCAAGTTGAGGGCTGCTGACTGCTCGGGGTGGTAGTTGCTGAAGGCTGTGATGGATGCGGCAATTTCTTAAAGACAATAATGAAGTTTGCCACATCAATTGACTCTTCCTTTCACAACAATTTCTCGGTAGCACATGATACTGTTTGATAGCATTTAGCCCCCAGTGGAATTTCTTTCAAAATTGGAGTCAGTCCTCTCAAATCCTGAGTTTATGTAATATTCTAAATTCTTTGTTGTCATCTCCACAATCTTCACGGCATCTTCACCAGCAGTAGATTCCATCTCAAGAAAACACTTTCTCTGCTCATTAGTAAGAAGCAACTCCTCATCAGTTGGTTATATCATGAGATCACAGCAATTTAGTCCCATCTTCAGGCTCCACTTCTAATTCTAGTTCTCTTGCTATTTCCACTACACCTGCAGTTACTTCCTCCACTGAAGTCTTGAACCCCACAATGTCGACCATAAGTGTTGGAATCAACCTCTTTCAAACTGTTGTTAGGAAGTAATGTATTTTGACCTCTTCCCATGAATCACAAATATTCTTAATGGCATCTAGAATGGTGAATTCTTTCCAGAAGGTTTTCTATTTACTTTGCCCAGATCCATCAGAGCAATCATTTCCATAGCAGCTATAGCTTTATGAGATGTATCTCTTAAATAATATGGCTTGAAAGTCAAAGTTAGTCTTTGATCCATGGGCTGAAGAATGGATGTTGTGTTACCAGGCAAGAATACAATATCAATCTCATTAGAGCTCTTGGATGACCACATGTATTATCAATGAGCAATAACATTTTGAAGGAAATATTGTTTTCTGAGCAGTAGGTCTCAAGGGTGGGCTTAAAACATTCAGTAAACCATAATAGATAAATAGATGTGCTGTCATCCAGGCTTTGTTTTTCCATTTACAGAGCACAAGTACAGTAAATTTAGCATAATTCTTAAAAGCCCTAGGATTTTTGGAATGGTAAATGAGCATTGGCCTCAACTTAAAGTCACCAGCTGCATTAGCCTCTAATAAGAGAGTCAGTCTATTCTTTGAAGCCAGGCATTGACTTTTCCTCTCTAGCCATGAGAGTCCTAGATAGCATCTTCTTCCAATATGATGTTGTTTCCTCTACCTTGAGAACATGCTGTTTAGTGTAGTCACCTTCATTAATTATCTTAGCTAGATCTTCTGGATAACTTACTGCAGCTTTTACATCAGTACTTGCTGCTTCACCTTATATGTTTATGTCATGGAGACGTCTTCTTTCCTTAAACCTCATGAAGCAACCTCTGCCAGCCTCACGCTTTTCTGCTGCAGCCTCCTCACCTCTCTCAGGCTACATAGAATTGAGGAGAGTTAGGGGCTTGCTCTGGATTAGGCTTTGGCTTAAAGGAATGCTGTGGCTGATTTGATCTTCTATCCAGACCACTAAACTTGCTCCATATCAGCAGTAAGGCTGTTTTACTTTCTTATCATTCATGTATTAACTGGAGTAGCACTTTTAATTTCCTTTAAGCACTTTTCCTTTGCATTCACAATTTGAACAACTGGTGCAAAAGGCCCAGATTTTGGCAAGTCTCAGCTATTGACATGCCTTCCTCACTAAGCTGAATCATTTCTAGCTTTTGGTCTAAAGTGAGAGACGTGTGACTCTTCCTTTCACTTGAACACTTAGAAGCCATTGTAGGGTTATTAACTGGCCTAATTTCAATATTGTCATGTCTGACATAATAGGGAAGACTGAGGAAAGGGAGAAAGATGGGGGAATAGCCAGTTGGTGGAACACACACATTTATTAAGTTTGCCATCTTATATGGGCACAGTTTGTGGCACCCACAACATCAAAGATCACTAATTATAACATCAACATCAAACATCACTAATCACAGATCACCATAAAAAATATAATAAAAAAGCTTGAAATATTGAGAGAATTACCAAAATGTGACACAGAGCCATGAAATGAGCAAATGCTGTTTGAAAATCGTGTTGATTTGGGGTGCCTGGGTGGCTCAGTTGGTTGAGTGTCCAAATTCAGCTCAGGTCATGATCTCATGGTCTGTGGGTTTGAGCCCTGCATAGGCTCTGTGCTGACAGCTCAGAGCCTGGAGCCTGCTTCTGATTCTGTCCCTCCCTCTCTCTCTGCCCCTCCCCACTTGCAGTCTCCCTCTCTCTCTCAAAAAATAAATAAACATTAAAATAATTTTTTAATAAAAAAAAGAAAATAGTGTTGATAGACTTGCTTGATGCAGGGCTGCCACAAACCTTCAATTTTTTTTTCAATATATGAAGTTTATTGTCAAATTGGTTTCCATACAACACCCAGTGCTCATCCCAACAGGTGCCCTCCTCAATACCCATCACCCACCCTCCCCTCCCTCCCACCCCCCATCAACCCTCAGTTTGTTCTCAGTTTTTAAGAGTCTCTTATGCTTTGGCTCTCTCCCACTCTAACCTCCTTTTTTTTTTTTCCTTCCCCTCCCCCATGGGTTTCTGTTAAGTTTCTCAGGATCCACATAAGAGTGAACACATATGGTATCTGTCTTTCTCTGTATGGCTTATTTCACTTAGCATCACACTCTCCAGTTCCATCCATGTTGCTACAAAGGGCCATATTTCGTTCTTTCTCATTGCCATGTAGTACTCCATTGTGTATATAAACCACAATTTCTTTATCCATTCATCAGCTGATGGACATTTAGGCTCTTTCCATAATTTGGCTATTGTTGAGAGTGCCGCTATAAACATTGGGGTACAAGTGCCCTTATGCATCAGCACTCCTGTATCCCTTGGGTAAATTCCTAGCAGTGCTATTGCTGGGTCATAGGGTAAGTCTATTTTTAATTTTTTGAGGAACCTCCACACTGTTTTCCAGAGTGGCTGCACCAATTTGCATTCCCACCAACAGTGCAAGAGGGTTCCCGTTTCTCCAGCATCTATGTCTCCTGATTTGTTCATTTTAGCCACTCTGACTGGCGTGAGGTGATATCTGAGTGTGGCGTTGATTTGTATTTCCCTGATAAGGAGCGACATTGAGCATCTTTTCATGTGCCTGTTGGCCATCCGGATGTCTTCTTTAGAGAAGTGTCTATTCATGTTTTCTGCCCATTTCTTCACTGGGTTATTTGTTTTTCGGGTGGGGAGTTTGGTGAGCTCTTTATAGATTTTGGATACTAGCCCTTTGTCCGATATGTCATTTGCAAATATCTTTTCCCATTCCGTTGGTTGCCTTTTAGTTTTGTTGGTTGTTTCCTTTGCTGTGCAGAAGCTTTTTATCTTCATAAGGTCCCAGTAGTTCATTTTTGCTTTTAATTCCCTTGCCTTTGGGGATGTGTCAAGTAAGAAATTGCTACAGCTGAGGTCAGAGAGGTCTTTTCCTGCTTTCTCCTCTAGGGTTTTGATGGTTTCCTGTCTCACATTCAGGCCCTTTATCCATTTTGAGTTTATTTTTGTGAATGGTGTGAGAAAGTGGTCTAGTTTCAATCTTCTGCATGTTGCTGTCCAGTTCTCCCAGCATCATTTGTTAAAGAGACTATTTTTTTTCCATTGGATATTCTTTCCTACTTTGTCAAAGATGAGTTGGCCATACGTTTGTGGGTCTAGTTCTGGGGTTTCTATTCTATTCCATTGGTCTATGTGTCTGTTTTTGTGCCAATACCATGCTGTCTTGATGATTACAGCTTTGTAGTAGAGGCTAAAGTCTGGGATTGTGATGCCTCCTGCTTTGGTCTTCTTCTTCAAAATTACTTTGGCTATTTGGGGCCTTTTACAAACCTTCAATTTGTAAAAACAAAATATCTGTGAAGTGTGATAAAGTGCAATAAAATGAGATATAACTGTAAATGAGTTCAGCAATATTAGAGGATGCAAAATCAATATACAAGAAGCATTAATTTATATATATTTACAATAAATAACCTGAAATTAAAATTAGGAATCATAAAATATAAGACATTTAGGAATAAACTTAACAAAAGAAGTACAAGACTTGTATACTGGAAACTACAAAACACTGCTGAAAAAAATTAAAGAAGATGTAAATAAATGGAAACATATATCATGTTCTACATTTGGAAAACTTAATATTGTGAAGATGGCAATATTTACCAAATTAACCTATAGATTCAACACAGTCCCTATCAAAGTCCTAGCTGCCTTTTTTTGCAGAAATTGACTAGCTGATTCTAAAATTCATATGGATATGCAAGAGACTCAGAATCACCAAAATAGGGTAGCCCAAGTGGCTCAGTTGGTGAAGCGTCTGACTTCAGCTCAGGTCATAATCTCACAGTTTGTGAGTTTGAGCCCCGAACCAGGTTCTCGGCTGTCATCACAGAGCCTGCTTCAGACCCTCTGTCCCCCACTCTCTGCCCCTCCCTTGCTGTTTCTCTCTTTCTCTCTCTCTCCTTCTCAAAAATAAATAAATTAATTAAAAAATATATACTTAAAGAATAACTCAAATAATCATGGAAGAGAGCACAGTTGGTAGTCCTACACTTCCTGATTTCAAAACTTATTACAAGCCACAATAATCAAGATACTGTTTTGCTGACATAAGAATAGACCTATAGATCAATGATATAGAATTGAGAGTTCATAAACATTTATGATTAATTCATTTTGGAAATTCAATATGGAAAAAGGCTAACTTTTCCAGCAAATGGCAGTATGATAACTAGATTTCAATATGCAAAATAATGCCTTTGGATCCCCAAATCACACCATATGCAAAAATTAACTTCAAGTAGATCACACACCTCGATATAAAAGCTAAAACTCTTAGAAAAAAACATAGGAGTAAATCTTCATGATCTTGGGTTGGTTAATGGTTTCTTAGATACAATAATAAAAGCACAAATGATAAAAGGTAGATAAATTGGACTTCATCAGAATTTAAAACTTTTGTGCTTAAAGAAACCATCAAGAAAGTGGGAGAGGCAGGGCAACCGGGTACTCAGTGGGTTGAATGCCTGACTCTTGATTTCAGCTCAGGTCATGATCCCAGGGTCGTGGTATTGAGCCCTGCATTAGGCTCTTCCTTGAGCCCGGAGTCTGCTTAAGATCCTTTCTCTTTCTCCCTCTGCCCCTCTCTTACCCCTCCACCCCCACCCTCCCTCACTCTCTAAAATAATTTTAAAAAGAAAAAAAAGTGGGAGGGGTACCTGGCTGGCTCAGTCAGTGGAGCATGTGACTCAATCTCAGGGTTGTGGGTTTGAGCCCCACATCAGGGAAAGAGATTACTTAAAAATAAAATCTTAAGGGGTGCATGGGTGGCTCAGTTGGTTAAGCGTCCAACTTGGACTCAGGTCATGATCTCACGGTGCAAGAGTTCAAGCCCTGCGTCAGGCTCTGTGCTGACAGCTCAGAGCCTGGAGCCTGCTTCAGATTCTGTGTGTGTCTCTCTCTCTTCCCCTCCCCTGCTCACGCTCTCTCTCTCTCAAAATTAAAATAAACATCAAAAAAATCTTTTCAAGTAAATAAAATCTTTTTTAAAAGTGGGGGAAAAAACCCCACCAATGGGTGAAAAATATTTGAAGGTCATATATCTGACAAAGGACTTGTATCCAGAATACATAAAGAATTCTTAGAATTCAACAATAGGTAGATGATCAATTTTTTTAAATAGAGCAGAGAATGTGCATAAAAGATTTCATCAAAACAGATATATAAGTGGCCAATAAACACATGAAAAGATGCTCAGTGTCTTAGTCATTAGGAAAATACAAATCAAAATCACAATAACATATTACTTCACACTAAAAAGGATGGCTATAATTAAGAAGACAATAACAAGTATTGGTGTGCTCACTTCAGCAGCACACATAATAATAATAACAAGTATTGGTGAGGACATGGAGAAATTGAAACCTTTGACTATGAAACTTTGAAACTGAATACTTTGTTGATGGGAATGTAAAATGGTGTAGCCTCTTTGGAAAATGGTTTGATATATCCTCAAAATGTTAACCTAGAGTTACCATATGACCCAACAATTCTACTCCAAGGTAGGTGACCAAGATAAATAAAAACATATGTCCACACAAAGACCTGTACAGAAATGTTCATAGCAGCATTATTCACAATTGCTAAGAAAAGGAGACAAGCCAATGTCCATCCACTGATGATGGATAAATAAAATGTGGTATATACATGTGATGTAATATTATTTGGCCATAAAAAAAGAATGATACATACCAGAGCATGGATGAACCTTGAGGACAGTGAAATGCTAAGTGAAATACACAAAAGGCCACATTGTGTCACACCATTTATATGAAATGTTCAAAATAGGCACATCCATAGAGAATCCATAGACATACAAAGTAGACAAGGAGCTGACTTAGGCTGATGGAGGAGGAGACAGCATTGGGTTGGGAAGAAAGGGGACTTACTACTGATGGGTATAAGATTTCTTTATGGGATGATGAAAGTGTACCAAAATTAGATTATGGTGATAGTTGCACATCTCTGTTAAATATACTAAAAACATTGAAATGTACACATTAGATGAGTGAACTATATGGTATGTAATTAGAAAGCTGCTAAGTAAATTAAATTGAGTGACATTCTACAAAATAACTGACCAGTACTTACCAAAAGTTAAAGTCTTGAAAGACAAGGACACACTGAAGAATTGTCACAGATTGGAGGAGACTAAGGGGAAGTGAAAACAAATGCAATGCAATGGGGGATCTTGGTAGAATCCTAGAACAGAAAAAAAATGATATTGAAGAGCAAAATTGTTGAAATTCTAATAAACTCTGTAGCTTACTTAATAATATTGTACCAGTTCCTGGCTTTCATAATTGTACTACAGTCATGTAAATTGTTAACATTGGGGGAAGAATATTAGGAAACTCTATACTATTTTGCAATTTTTCTATAAATCTAAAATTATTTCAAAGTGAATATTTTTTTTTCAAGTTTCATTTATTTATTTTGAGAGAGAGAGAGAGAGACAGCACAAGTCAGGGAAGGGCAGAGAGAGAGAAAAAGAATCCAAAGCACACCCTGCACCACCAGCACAGAGCCCCATATGGGGCTCGAACTCATGGAACTGTGAGATCATGTTAGTTGAAACCAAGAGTCAGATGCTTAACCAAATGAGCCACCAAGGTGCCCCTAAAAAGACTCAGGCTGTCTTCTCTCCATATATGCCTTTTTTTTTTTTAACATTTCTTTTAATTTTTTTAAATTTTAAGTAGGTTGCACACCCAAGTTGGGTCTTGAACTCACAACCCTGAGATCAAGAGTCCCAGGCTTTACCCACTGAGCCAGCTTGGTGTCCCCATGAATATTTTTTTTAAGAGAGAAATTTGGGAGACATTTCAATAAATTCCAATATATAAACTTTCTTTTGGCCCTATGAAACAATACACTATTAAAAGAAAAGGCACCTTATGAGATAATTAGGGAAACTTGAGCACTGAGTAGATATTTAATATCAAAAAATTATTGTTATTTTTCAGTAGAATAGTGACATTATGGCTATTTTTGTTAAACAGTCCTTTTTTTAGAGATAAGTGCTGGAATATTTACAGATGAAATGATAAAATGTCTAGCATTTGCTTTAAAATAATCCAAAGGGAGGGGCGCCTGGGTGGCTCAGTCAGTTAAGCATCCGACTTCGGCTCAGGTCATGATCTCACGGTTTGTGAGTTCGAGCCCCACGTCAGGCTCTGGGCTGACAGCTTGGAGCCTGGAGCCTGCTTCAGATTCTGTGTCTCCTTCTCTCTCTGCCCCTTCCCCACTTGTGCTCTGTCTCTCTCTATCAAAAATAAATAAATGTAAAAAAAATTTTAAAAAAAAATCCAAAGGGAAAGAGAGAAATGGCTGGGGGTGGGGGGCAGAGGTGAAATACAGATGGAATAAGATTTGAGATCATGTCACATGGTGATGGGTACACAAGGATTCATTATACTACTTTCTCTAGTTTTGTATATGTTTAAACTTTTCATTCTAAAATGTTTTTAAAACTGTTTCTTGGGGCACCTGGGTGGCTCAGTCAGTTAAATGTCGATTCTTGATTCTGGCTCAGGTCATGATCTCCTGGTTGGTGAGTTCAAGCCTGACATCAGGCTCTGCACTGCCAGTTCGGAGCCTGCTTGGAATTCTCTCTCCCCCTCTCTCTCTGCCCCACCTGTATGTTCTCTCTCTCTCTCTCTCAAAATAAATAAAATGAACTTTAAAAAAAAACCTGCTTGTTTCTTTCCTTTTTGTTATAAATCTTAATCTCTTCTCAGGCAGATGCAGGCTTCAAACCAACTATGATGATGTCATGTATTCAGAAAGATAAGGAAGAAAAGCACATTACTGGCTCTCAAAATATTACCTACAATTAAATTAGTATTATGACACAAAGTTTGAGGCATTATTTCTGTTTTAGGGTTATGGACTCAGGGAACCAATCTATAGGGTTGACAAATATACAAGTATAGTCTATAAATGAAATAAACATTATCATATATACAAATATATATTTATATGATCATATGTGAGATGATATATATTTGTATGTATAACTATCTTCAGAGGTGTTTTTAATTTCCAAATGCATGGAGTTTTCTTAATTATCTTCATGTTATTGATTTCTAAACTCCACTGTGGTTAGAAAACATGCTTTGTCAATGCATGTCAAACTTTAATGTGCACATGGAATGCTCTGGGGATCTTGTCAAAATGCAGGTTCTGACCCAGGAGGTCTGGAGAGGGGCCTGAGCTTTCACTTTTTTTTTTTTTTTTTCTAAGTAGGTTCCACATTCAACGTGGGGCTCAAACTCACAACCCTGAGATTAAGAGTCACATGCTCTACTGATTGAGCTGGCCAGGCACCTCTGAGCTTATACATTTCTAACAGGCTTTCACATGATTCTGCTGTTGCTCTATGGACCATACTTTTCATGGAAAGGGTCTGTGTAACACCAATTCCCTAATATCTATTGAGATTTTTTTAATTAGAAAAATTTTTTTAATGTTTATTTTATTTTTGAGAGACAGAGACAGAATGTGGGCAGGGTAGGGGCAGAGAGAGGGAGACATAGAATCTGAAGTAGGCTCCAGGCTCTGAGCTGTCAGCACAGAGCCCGTCGTGGGGCTCAAACTCATGAAGCGTGAGATCATGACTTGAGCCGAAGTTGGGAGTTTTAACGGACCAAGACACCCAGGAGTCCAATTCCCTGATATCTATTGAGATTTAATTTATGTATAGTTAATGCTCACAAACATTCCACAGGCATCTAGAACTAATGTGTATAATCTGCTTACTGAATGGTGTGCTGTAAATATCTATTAAATCAAATGGTTACTTGTGATATTCAAGTCTTCTGTATCCTTATTCACGTATTTCTTTGATCTACCAAACACTGAGAGAAATAGATTTAAAATCTTCCTACGATGATGGATTTGTCAATTGTTTCTCATAGTTTCATTAATTTTTACTTCATATGCTCTGAAGTTTCATTTTTAGGTGCACAGAATTTGAAATATTTTCTCTTCCTGGCGAAATAAAGCTTTATCATTATAAAGTGACCATTTCAATTTCTAGTAAAAGTTCCCAACAGATTTGTTTTGAACAGTATTTGCCTTGTGCACCTTTTTCCATCTTTTTACTTTCAGCTATTCTGAGCCCTTATGTTTTAGGCATGTTATTTGTAAACAGATATTGCTGTATTTTAGTTTTTGACCCAGTTTTTACATGAATAATAAGAAAGATCTTAGAATGTTTTAACTCTAATCATCTCCTTTCTGACTTATATTTACAAGTAATTTAGCACGTTCTTTTCTTAACTCCCCAATTCAGACATTAATATTATTTTATATCACCAATATTTATTGAGATTAGCTCACACATTTACAGTTTTACAGGGTTTTGTTTTGTTTTGTTTTTTTACTAGATCTTTCACTGTGCATCTCAAACCTTTGTTCTGGAATCTTCTTCTGCTTCGAGGTATATCTTTTAACTGTGCTATTCAATATGCGGTTCAAAATGTTGGAAATAATCAATATCTGCACTGTCTAATAAACCAGCCACTAGCCACATGTGATTATGGAGCACTTGAAATGTGGCAGTGTGACTCATTGCTGAATTTTTTGTTTTATAATTTTAATTTAAATAGCCGTATGTGGCTAGTGGCTACTGCACTGGACAGTAGAACTTTAGAAGTTCCATTAATAAAGGACTTTTGATGATTAAGTGCATGTTTTTGTTGATCTGAAAATGTATTTCACCCTTGTTCTTGAAAGATAATTTCTCTGGGAAGAGAATTCTAGGCTGACGATATTTTCTCTTAACACTTTAAAGATGTTATGCTATTATTATTTTCTGGCTTCCATTTTTTAAAATAATTTTTTAATGTTTATTTATTTTTGAGAGAGAGAAAGACAGAGACAGAGTGCAAGAGGGGGAGGGGTAGAGAGAGAGAGGGAGATGAAGAATCCAAAGCAGGCTCCAGGATCCAGGCTCTGGGCTGTCAGCCAGAGCTGACATGGGTCTCAATGGGCTTGAACTCACAAACTGTGTGATCATGACCTCAGCAAAAGTCGGATGCTCAACCAACTGAGCCACCCAGGCGCCCCTGGCTTGCATTTTTGCTCTAGTGAAGTCAATCTAATTTTTATTCCCTTTTATTTTTTTAAAATATTTATTCATTTTTGGGAGAGCACAAGTGGAGGAGGAGCAGAGAGAAGGGGACTGAGGATCAGAAGCAGTCTTTGCTCCAACAGGCTGACAGCAGCAAGCCCAATATGGGGCTCAAACTCACGAACTTCGAGATCATGACCTGAGTTGAAGTCGGACGCTGAACCAACTGAGCCACTCAGGTGCCCCTGTTCCCCTTTAGGTAATATATATTTCTCTGGCTGCCTTTAATTTTTTTCCTTTGGTGTTTTGCAGTTCTGCCACCTGTAAGCACCAGAGTGTTGTTAATATCCTCTGGCCCCCCAGACTCAGGATCCCCTTCTTGTCCAGGTATTGGGAAAGCTCTGGTTATTTCTCCAGGTAGACTCTTTAGGAGGGAGTTACCAACAAAATTCTTGGCACCTACTGACCTGCCTCTATGGTAACCAAACATTCCAGTTTGCCAAGGACTGAGAGTTTCCTTGAGTCCAGGATGCAGGACTTTCAGTGCTAAAACTGGCATTGTCCTGGATGACAAGGGCAGTTGGTCACCCTACCTACTTTCTCTCTTTTATACCACAGCTCTGCCCCTCCTCACGCACACATGTCCCCTTGTGGGAGGCTGGATAAAGAGCAGGTCAAGTATAGTGTCCCTCTGTTCCTATAATCCCTGCTCCATCAGGATTCAAGACTCAGATGTTCAAGCTGATAGGTTAGCCATACTTGTTTTTTCTCTTGGCAATGCTGTCTCAGGAACCTTATTGACTCTCAGAGAGATGGCTCTCTCCCCAGCCACAAAGCTCAAGCTGTTTTCAAGAAAACTGGTCACAGAGTAGCCCAGGTCCTGGGCTCAAAGTACATTGCGGATATGGCTGGCCTCCTTCTTTACAATTTTGGAACACTCTGTCAAAAGGTACCTAAGTAAGTCTACAATAATTGCAGAATAGGTTGGTGCACAACACAGCAATGACCTCCAGGGGGTGGTGGTGCCCAACTCCACAAGCCACCCTCCAGCACCTTATTAAGGCTCAGCCCAAGCAGAGTATTATGTGTGTTAGTGACTGTTTTCCCTTTTGTCTCCCTTCTTCTTTTAAGTTTTTTTAAAAAAAATTTTTAGTGTTTATTTATTTGAGAGAAAGAGAGAGAAAGAGAGAGAGAGAGAGAGAGAGAGAGAGAGAGAGAGAGAGAACAGGTGGGGGAGGGGCAGAGAGAGAGGGAGACACGGAATCCAAAGCAGGCTCCAGGCTCAGAGCTGTCAGCACAGCTGACCCAGATCCCGACTCAGGGCTCGAACCCACGAACTGTGAGATCATGACCTGAGCTGATGTCGGATGCTTAACCAACTGAGCCACCCAAGCACCCCTTCCCTTAAGTTTTTGAGTGAAGTTTCTTTTGAATAATCCCAGCATGTTTTGCCTGAGCTATAGAAAGCTTAGAAGATATTTCTTCCTCAGCTCATCCTGGAAGACAAAGACGATTGTTATACCTATAGAAACTAGTTTTATCACTGGAGATAATAGTGAAGATTCCAGAAAAAAAAAGAAAGAAAGAAGAGAAGAGAAAAGAAAAGAAAAAAAAAAAGAAAACAGGAAAGAAAACAGAATGGGAGAGAACTCAGAACTTTATTCTTTCATTTTCTAGCAAGCTAGGACATGAACGAACAGTAAACATTTCAGCTATCCTATAACATATTTAGAACGCTTTCAGAACAACTCCAGATCCAAAAGTAACTAGAAAATAAACAACACTTGTGGCAGTGAACAATCAGCTCGGATTACTAAACCACAAGTGAGCCCAGATGAGAAGCACAAAAGGCTCTAAGATTTCTTGTCGAAGTGCTCTAATCCACCAGCTGATGCATGCAATCCCCAAGTCCTCTTTAGCACTGCCTAGAAATGGCCTGCTCCTGTGCATGTATCAAGGGTACCCTGCAGGGGACAGATCCTACCATTATTTTGACATCTTTATAGTAGAACCTGAAGACAAAAAAAAAAAAAAAAAAAGTGCCATTTAAAAGTTAAAAGAAGGGGCGCCTGGGTGGCTCAGTCGGTTAAGCGTCCGACTTCAGCTCAGGTCACGATCTCATGGTCCGTGAGTTCGAGCCCCGCGTCAGGCTCTGGGCTGATGGCTCGGAGCCTGGAGCCTGTTTCCGATTCTGTGTCTCCCTCTCTCTCTGCCCCTCCCCCGTTCATGCCTTGTCTCTCTCTGTCCCAAAAATAAATAAACGTTAAAAAAAAAAAAAAAGTTAAAAGAAAACACAGGAGAAAAACCTCTTGACACTGGATTTTGGCAACGATTTCTTAGATATGACACCAAAAGTACAGGTAACAAAAGAAAAATAGATAAGTTGAACTTCATCAAAAGTTTTTACTTTTACTTACATCAAAGGACATTATCAACAGAGGAAAGAGGCAACCCATGGAATTGGCGAAAATATTTGCAATTGATATTATCAGATAAGAGATTGATATCCAGAACATATAAAGAACTCCTACAACTTAAAAAAAAAAAAAAAAAAAACTATTTAAAAATGGGCAAAGGACTTACATAGACATTTCTCAAAAGATACACAAATGGCCAATAATTATGCACGTGAAAAGATACTTAATACCACTAGTTATTAGAGAGATGAAAATCAAAACCACAGTGAGGGGTACCTGGGTGGCTCAGTCGGTTGAGGGTCTGACTTCAGCTCAGGTCAAGATCTCACGGGCTCATGGGTTTAAGCCCTGAGTCGGGATCCGGGTCAGCTGTGCTGATAGCTTGGCGCCTGGAGCCTGCTTCGGATTCTGTATCTCCCTCTCTCTCTCTCTACTCCTCCCCCGCTCACGCTCTGTCTCTGTCTCTCAAAAATAAATAAAAACTTTTTAAAAATGAAAAAAAAAACCACAATGAGATACCACTTCATACTTATTATGATGATGATTATAAAATAAAGCTTTATAAAAAAATAACAAGTGTTGGTAAGAATGTGGAGAAATTAGAACCCTTGTGCACTGTTGGTGAGAATGCAAAGTGGTACAGCTGCTGGGGAAAACAGGAAGGCGGTTCTTCAAAAAAATTAAACACAGAATTATCATATTATCCAGAAATTTCACTTCTGGATACATACCCCAAAAAAAGTGAAAGCAAGGACTCAAACAGATATTTATACACCCATATTCATAGGAGCATTATTCACAATAGCTAAAACAGGGAATGAACCCAAGTGTCTATTAAGTGTCAAGATGAATGGATAAACAAAATATGGTGTATACATACAATGGAATGTTATTCAGCCTTAAAAAGGAAGGAAATTCTGACATATGGTACAACAGGCATGAGCCTTGAAGATATTATGCGAAGTGGGGCGCCTGGATGACTCAGTCGGTTAAGCGTCCGATTTCAACTCAGGTCATGATCCCACAGTTCAGTTCGGTCCGTGGGTTCGAGCCCCGCTTGGGCTCTGTGCTGACAGCTTCAAGATTTTGTCTCCCTCTCTCCCTGCTCCTCCCCCACTTGTGCTCTGTCTCTCTCAAAAATAAACTTTAAAAAAAATCTTTAAAAAGAAGATGTTATGCTAAGTGAAATAAACTAGTCACAAAAGAACAAACATTGCATGATTCCACTTACATAGGTATCTAGGGTAGTCAATGCTTAGAGACAAATTGTAGAATGGTGATTGTCAGAGCTAAGGGGAGAAAGAAATGAAGAGTTATTGTTTAATGAGGACAGAGCTTTAGTTCTGCAACATGAGAAGAGTTCTATGGATGGATGGTGGTGATAGCAGCACAACAACGTGTATGTCTTTTTTTTTTTTTAATTTTTTTTTACGTTTATTTGTTTTTGAGACAGAGAGCAACAGAGCATGAACGGGGGAGGGTCAGAGAGAGAGGGAGACACAGAATCTGAAGCAGGCTCCAGGCTCTGAGCTGTCAGCACAGAGCCAGACGCGGGGCTTGAACTCACGGACCGCGAGATCATGACCTGAGCCAAAGTCAGACGCTTAACCAACTGAGCCACCCGGGCGCCCCAACGTGTATGTCTTTAACACTACTGAACTGTGCACTTAAAAATGGGTAAGATGTCAGGGCACCTGGGTGGCTCAGTCAGTTAAGCGTCTGACTTTGACTCAGGTCATGATCTCAGAGGTTTATGAGTTCCAGCCCCATATTGGGCTCTGTGCAGGCAGCCCGGAGCCTGGAGCCTGCTTCAGATTCTGTGTCTCCCCCTCTCTCTGCCCCTCCCATGCTCACACTCTGTCTCTCAATAACAAATAAACATTTAAAAAAAAAATTTAAAGAAATGGTTGGGCAAATTATGGTATATTTTGGTAAATACAGAATATTATGGTAAATACAGAATATTATGGAATCATTGAAAATAGCTAGGTTTGTCTACATTCTACAGTATATTAAATAAAAATTAAGTTGCAGACAAAAATGTATTATTATCATCAGCAAATATTCAAATTGCATTGACAGTGTGTCACACAGGGTTCTAAGGGCCTTTCATATTTTTATTGAAATATAATTAGCATACAGTGTTATATTAGTTTCAAGGTACAATATGATTCAACAATTCTATACATTACTCAGTGCTCACCACAATAGGTATAGGGCTTTTTTTTTCTAAGTTTATTTATTTATTTTGAGAGAGAGGGAGAGAGAGCAGGGGAGGGGCAGAGAGAAAGGAAGAGAGAGAATCCCAAGCAGGCTTCGCACTGTCAGTGCAGAGCCCAGTGTGAGGTTAGAACCACAAATGGCAAGATCATGACCTGAGCTGAAACCAAAAGTTGGATGCTTAACTGACTGAGCCACCCAGATGCCCTGGTGGAGAACTTTTTATATGTTATCTCATTTAATCCTCACAACAATCTTATGAGATAAATACTATTATTATCCCATTTCAAAGATGAAGAAGTCCAGGCATAGAGAAAATGAGTAATCTGCCCAAGGGTAAACAGCTAGTAAATGACTGGAGCCTGTAATGGAACCCAGATTCTCTGACCCTGGAGTACCATCATATAGCATACTGTCTCTAAACATAATTCTATGCTTGGGTATGTGCAAATATACGTATATCATGTATGTATGAATATATGTATATGGTGTATGTTTGTGGGTGTCTGTGTCTGTGTGTTTAATCATATAATGTATCTCTAGACCTAGACATATAAACTTAGGGGAGAAATGGAAAGATTACCTACCGAATTATTAATAATGGTTATAATTCTCAAGGTTGGGCAGGATGACAGAAATAGGGGAAAGGATTTTCACTAATTTTGCTTGTGTGTATGTGTGATTATGTACTTGTGGATTTTAGGATCTTTCCAGTAAGCTTTTTTTCAACTTTTTTTTACTGCGGTAAAATATATATATATAACATAAAATTTACTATTTTAACCATTTTTAACTGTACATTTCAGTGGCATTAAGTACATTCACATTGTTGTGCAACCAGCACCACCCTCCATCCACAGAACTCTTCGTGTTATAAAACTGAAACTCTGTACACATTAAACAACAACTCCCCGTTTCCTCCTCTTGGCCAGCCCATGGCAACCACAGTATTACTATCTGTCTATATGAATATGGTACCTCCTATAAATGGAATCATACAGTATTTGTCTTTTTGTTACTGGTTTATTTCACTTAGCAGAATTCCTCAAGGTTCATCTATGCTATAGCTTATGTCAAAATAGCCTTCCTTTTTTCAGGCTGAATAATATTCTGTTATACATATATATCACATTTTGCTCATCCATTTATTCCTCAATGGACACTTGGGTTGCTTCCATGTTTTAGCTACTGTGAATAATGCTTCTATGAATATAGGTGTACAAACATCTGAGTCCCGGCTTTCACTTTTTGGGGATATTTATCCAGAAGTAGAATTGCTGGATCATATGGTAATTCTATGTTTAATCTTTTTGAAGAACCACTGTCCTGTTTTTCCACAGTGGCTGTACTGGTTTACATTCTCACCAACAGGGTACAAAGATTCCAATTTCTCCACTTCCTCACTAACACTTGTTATTTTCTGTGTTTTATTTTAATATTTTTTAAGTTTATTTATTTATTTTGAGAGAGAGCGCAAGTGTGGGGGAAGGGCAGAGAGAGAGAGAGGGAAAGAGAGAAAATCCCAAGCAGGCTCCACACCACCAGTGCAGAGCCTGACACGGGGCTCAAACCCACAAAACTGTGAGATCACACCCAGAGCCGAACCAAGAACTAGATGCCCAACCGACTGAGCCACCCATGCACTCCTGTTTTTTTTGATAGTAGCCATCCCAGTGGATGTGAGGTGATATTTCATTGTACTTTTGACCTGTAATTCCCTATTGTTTAGTGATATTGAGCATATTTTCATGTGCTTTATTGGCCATTTGTAGATCTTTTTTTGAGAAATGTTTATTTAAGAAATTTGACCCATTTTTGTTTGGATTTTTGTTGTTGTTGTTGTTGTTGTTGTTACTGAGTCGAGTACATTGTGAAACATACATCCTCCCTGAGCCCCTCCATTAAAAACCTTATACCCAGCTATCCGTATACACAATTTCATGACTCTAGACTTTTCACTCACCACTTTCCTGGATCACAAGAGTCATTTAAAAGTTTCTAAAATTGTGGGTGCCTGGGTGGCTCAGTCCATTGAATGTCTGACTCTTGATTTCGGCTCAGGTCATGATCTCACTGTTTATGGGATCAAGCCCCCAGCTGGGCTCTGCACTGACAGCTCAGAGCCAGCTTGGGATTCTTTCTCTTCCCCTCTCTCTGCTGCTCCCCCACTCGCTTGCATGTGCACACTCTCTCAAAATAAATAAATAATTTTTTTTTTTTCCTAAAATTGGACCTACTTTCCATATGCTTCACTACCACCACCACTGCTCCAACACCTGCACATCACTAATCCAATTTAATCAGCCTTTTTTTTCCTCTTTCTGCCCATGGATTTGTAGGACAGTAGAATAGCATCCTTTACAGTGCACATATATTTGAGTGAAAACTTCTACTGAGATGCCTTCTCCCTTTCCTTCTCCAGCCTAAATTTTCCCAAATCCTTAAGAAATGGTTTTTGCTCAGCACTATCATTAACCAGTATGGGGAAGAAATGAAAGACTCCGTGGTCCTAGGAGGGGAGCGCCTGAGTACCTCTAGTCAAACCGCAATGACCACGTGGAAACAACAAATCTAAGCCTTCTGAACCCCAAATGGCAACGTGCAAGGCCAGCAATGGTGAGAACAAGGTTTGCAGAAACTTTGCCGGATAAGCGGATCATGGATTTCGCACAGTTCTGTGTAGAAAGGGCGCTGAGCCTTGCTGGAAAACTAGTCTTCCAAATAACCGCCAAGCAGCGCTGCCTGGCTTCCCCCGCGTCCCCAAGGTCTGACTCCTCCGCAGGACTGGTTTTCTCCCTGCAGCCACCGCCTTTCCCCCCAATCATGCTCTGCCTCTCGAGCCTAGGGCTTTGCTTAGTTCCTTCCGCCTCAAAGCTTTAACTCCAGTCCCACTCAACCTTAGATCGACCTCAACTCCGCTCTAAGACACAGTAGGGTTTCAAGAAATGCTGATAGGCCGAATGAATGAAGAAATGAAGAAATCATAAAATAGTAACTTTTATCCTCACGTAACCTGGCAGAAAGATGTGGAACTCTGAAGTCAGACAGATCGGGTTCCAATACCAGTTCTTCCACTTAGTAGCTGCTGGGTGAAGTTTGCTCCTCTGAGTGTTCAAAAAATGTTTGTCGAGCGAATGAATAAGATGTGTGAAAAATTAAATGAGATAATGCTTGTATCGTCCGCTGGCCACCATCAAGGCTCCACAGAATTACTATTCTCCCTACTATATACCATGTTCTGTATTTATTTAGGTGGACTGTGAGTTCCCTGAGGAAGGAGATGTTTGGGTTCCGAACTCCCCAAGGTGCTGGGTCATATTTAAGTGACTAGAACGTAGATGGAGGACTGCAATTTTTTAAATGCTCCGGCCGAGGAAGATTACATATTCCGAATGGATCAAGCAGAGACCCCAAGTCGCATCATCCCTCGAGAAATCTCAGCCAGTTCGTGTATAAAAGAAGGCCTACCATACCTGCAATTCGAGTCTGTGCGCCTTAGGACTCCACCCCACCCCGCGCCTCCATCCGCTGAGCCCAAAGGCGGCCCACGACTTGCTCCTCCCAGGGGCCGGCGCCTAGGGAACACGCCTGCGCACTGCTCTCTCCTTGTCTCCTGCCTCCTTCCTTTCGTTGGTCCTTCGCGTTTCGAGCGCTGGGTCCTTTTTGTCCCCTACTCCGAGCGGTGTCAGCTTCCGTGCGGAAGCGGTGGCCGTGAGGGAAGAAGATGGCGGCGACTGTGGTGGCGTCGCCTGGTGCGGTGGCTAGTCGGGCCAACAAGCGCAGCGGCCCTGGGCCGGGAAGCGGCAGCGGCGCGGGAGCCAAAGGGTCGGAGGAGGAACCGCCGCCGCCCCTACAAGCAGTTCTGGTGGCAGATAGCTTCAATCGCCGCTTCTTCCCCATCTCCAAGGACCAGCCTCGGGTGAGCACCGCGCGCGGAAGCAGCCAAAGGGCCCGAAGGTGGCCGGGCTACAGCAGGTTATCCTTTCGGCTGCCTAGTGGGGGGTGCTCTGGCAGATGGGCACTCATGCTGACCACCTCAGGTTTGAAAGGCTTGTATAGGGCTCGATGTAGAAGTAGTGCTTGTGAGAAGTCTTCACACGGGGATTCAGTGCCCCAGGAGGAGGCTGTGCTGCCTTTAACCGTGCAATGGAAAAAGAGATCCTTAGGTGAATGGGAACAGCACTTCCTTTTGCCTGCAAAAAGGGAGGTCATATGCCTGAAAAAAGAGCACCGGTAACAGTCTGATCCCATAGTAAGAGCTGTCTTGAATCCCGGAGGGTGTCCTTTTTTTCTTTCCAGGTTTTAATGACAGACGGTGCCATCTGTCAAAAGGAAGACAACTGGTTTAGTGGCCGGTTGCCAGCAGACCCCGTATTGTCTAGATACGGGGGAATTGGACTGAGCTAGTCTTAGGGATTGCAGGGTCACTCAGCAGTCACTAGTTCAAAGACAGCTGCATTTGGATAAGAAAAAATCCTAACTTCCCACACCTCCCAAAAAACCTAATGGCTGTTCATTTTGGACAAATGATTGGGATGGCCAGAAAGAGATCTGGAAGGAAATTTTATGGAGGAAAGGGACTTATCACTGCTTACGTTTCTGGAGATAAGATTGATTTTTAGTATTATCCTTTGCCAGAGTGGCCTGTTGTCCTGTAGCAGCTGTGTGTCCGTTGCTAGGCAAGCAGATTCCATGCTTGCTGTTACATTCTCATCCAAGGTTCTCATGCTTAGAGCATGCCATGAACATCAAAGGTAGGGGCCTGATTACTTTTAACTTTAGAAGATAAAGTAAAACAATAGCGTTTGGGAACACTGGTAGGGGAGTGAAAATTGTGGTTAAGTGGAGGAAAGAATAGTGCCCAGCGGGCCTTTCTGAATTCAAAAATTAAGACTTTTTTCATCTCCTGCCCTCCAGGTCCTCTTGCCCCTGGCCAATGTGGCACTAATTGACTACACTCTGGAATTTCTGACCGCCACAGGTGTACAGGAAACCTTTGTTTTTTGTTGCTGGAAGGCTGCTCAAATCAAGGAACATTTACTGTAAGACTCTGCAACTTTTCTTTCCATATTTCACCATTTTTTCCAGTTTCCTTAGGATGGTTGTAACTAAGTAAGGAGAAATTATGAGGGGAAAAAATGGTCTATTTGGATTCCATCATAAGGACTAAGGGCATTCTCTTCACCTATCAGGAGGTGAGCAGCTGAAGTTGTGACAAAGATTAAAGAATAACATTTGGATTTTTTCTAAATCTCATTTATAAAGTTTGATCTTGTTGATTTTGCTTTGATTTAAAGGCTCTAATATGGAAGTCATAAGAGAAACATCTTTGTTTTGCCACTGAGCTTCTAAATATTGAGCTCTTCCTCATCTTTGTATTCACAGTGCCTAGCTTAGTACAAAGCACGTAGTAAATAAACACTTAACAAATGTTTGGTGAAATCTTCTTGAAAAAGAGTGAATCTTAGGATTTATGGAAGTTTAGGGAATAAAGACTAGGATATTAGCATGGTGTCCTTTAGACAGCTCCTAAATTTGGTTTGGACTTTGCAAGGAGAGAAGTGGCATGGAAAGTGTGTTCCCAGGATACTTTGTATACTCTTAAGTCTCAGCAGGATTTTGAACTCAGATCCATGTTTGGGGACAGGTGTCAGGGTATGGAGAAGAAATAACTATGTTTCTCTAACCCATAAAACAAGACTGGTGACACAGGATGCTGAAACCATTAATTATAGTTCATAAATCTCTTTGAAGTAGAGGATGCTGGCAGGAACCCAGAAAAGCTGTAGAGAAGGTGTGTGAATGTTGAATGGGGGAGAAAAATAGGGAAGCTCTATGCAATCTTTATGCTTGATTTGCTCGTTCCCCTCATCCGCCTTCCTTTAGGAAATCCAAGTGGTGCCGCCCTACATCCCTCAACGTGGTTCGAATAATTACATCAGAATTATATCGATCACTGGGGGATGTTCTCCGTGATGTTGATGCCAAGGCCTTGGTGCGCTCTGACTTCCTTCTGGTGTATGGGGATGTCATCTCAAACATCAATATTACCAAAGCCCTGGAAGAACACAGGTCAGGATGGGAAGATGGTAAGGACAAAGGGTTTGGAACCAGCAGAGCCCTAAGACTGCTATTTTGCTGCTCTCTCCTTCCTATCCTTTATAGATTGAGGCGGAAGCTAGAAAAAAATGTATCTGTGATGACAATGATCTTCAAAGAGTCATCCCCTAGCCACCCAACTCGTTGCCATGAGGACAATGTGGTAGTGGCTGTGGATAGTGCCACAAACCGGGTTCTCCATTTCCAGAAGACCCAAGGTCTTCGACGGTTTTCTTTTCCTCTGGTATGTGGGTATCTGGGGTCCTTGAGACGGGAAAGTGACAGGCTTTAGCAGGAGACATGTTGAAGTGCTTGTAACTTCTCCCTACAGAGTTTGTTCCAGGGCAGTGGAGATGGTGTAGAGATTCGCTATGATTTACTGGACTGTCACATCAGCATCTGCTCTCCTCAGGTGAGCTTTTCAGGGCCAGAGCTGCATATCCAAAGAGTAAAACTCTGAGGAATGTTATTGCTCCTTTAGAAGGCCAGGGTATATTTCTTCTCCCTTTTTCTCTTATCAGTTCCACAGTAAATGGGTGCTTCATCTTGACCCCAGGATCCCATTGGGAGCCTTTTTGGGATTCTGGCCCTTGTCCAACTGTCATAGGGTCTGATAGGTCTCTAGAGGCTTATCTTCACTTCCAGAGAATAGCACTTACCATGGTGCCACCCAACATCCCCCCCACAGGTGGCTCAACTCTTTACAGACAACTTTGACTACCAAACTCGAGATGACTTTGTGCGAGGCCTGTTAGTGAATGAGGAGGTAAGAAAAGGTTCCCATGCCTCTTTAGAAGAGGGCTGTGATTTTATCCCATGCTGATAATTTTTGGTCCTCTTTTGTGTTTTATTGAGCCTTACGAGTAAGGAAAAGAACTAGGGGGTGGGGCGGGGGGAGAGGGAAGCAATATACAAAGAAACATCTTGACCATTTGGCTAGGACATTGAAAGGCAGAGGGGAACTTAAAGTTAGGAAAGAATTGTACCTGGTTGTGTTCTTCCTCTCTTACTTACTTGGGTGACCGCCCTTTCCTTGTCCCCTTTCAGATCCTAGGGAACCAGATCCACATGCACGTGACAACTAGGGAATATGGTGCCCGGGTCTCCAACCTACACATGTATGCGGCTGTCTGTGCTGATGTCATCCGCCGATGGGTCTACCCACTCACGCCAGAGGCAAACTTCACTGACAGCACAACCCAGAACTGCACTCATTCCCGGCATAACATTTACCGAGGGCCTGAAGTCAGCCTAGGCCACGGCAGCGTCCTGGAGGAAAATGTGCTTCTGGGCTCTGGCACTGTCATTGGCAGCAATTGCTCTATTACCAACAGTGTCATTGGCCCTGGCTGCCGCATTGGTGAGCACAGGTGGGGAAATCAAACTGGTCACCCTAGGAGCAGGAACGTGGGGAGCCCCATGTCTTCAGAGAAAGAGAGGGATCGTTCCTGAGAATGAGGAACTAGTGTGGCTACCTTAGTAAAGGACAGAATAGGGATGTGAAATTTGTGGCCTTTAATTTGTGGCCTGTGAGCCTCTTATTGGGTGACCCTTCACATTCCAGAGTACCTTATTCACATTCAGGACCAAGTGGATAATTAACATGCAATAATAACATCTGTTTGGTGCATTGCAGTTTTACAAAGGGGTTTTGCGTACATCGTTTCATTTATCCTCACAAAAACCTTGTGAAGTGAGTATTATTTATTCTCAGTTTATAGCCAAGCAAACAGGCTCAAAGAGGTTTATCTCCCTCAGGGTTATAAGCTAATGAGAGGCAGTGCTAGGACTTGAATGTGAGTATTCTAAGTACAGCATTCTTTTTACTCTACCATTACTACCTGGTTGCTTCTTGGTAAGTCACTTTGGTTATAGGAATGTGATGCTTTTAATGGAACTGGCCCTTTAACGTTTTGTTTTTTTTTTTAATTTATTTTTGGGACAGAGAGAGACAGAGCATGAACAGGGGAGGGGCAGAGAGAGAGGGGGAGACAGAATCGGAAACAGGCTCCAGGCTCCGAGCCATCAGCCCAGAGCCTGACGCGGGGTTCGAACTCACGGACCGCGAGATCGTGACCTGGCTGAAGTCGGACGCTTAACCGACTGCGCCACCCAGGCGCCCTGGAACTGGCCCTTTAAAAGAACAACAATAAAATTCGAATTCTAAAATGTACAAGAAGAGGAGCAGGCATCTGGCTGGCTTAGTCAACAGAGTACGGGACTCTTGATCTTGGGGTTGTGAGTTCAAGCCCTGCATTGGGTGTAGAGATTACTTAAAATCTTTTTTTTTTTTTTTAATTTTTTTTATTATTATGTTTATTTATTTTGAGAAAGAGAGAGACACACAGAATCCGAAGCAAGGCTCCAGGCTCTGAGCTGTCAGCACAGAGCCCGATGTGGGGCTCAAACCCATGAGTGGGAGATCATGACCTGACTCCAAGTCGGATGCTCAACCGACTGAGCCACCCAGGCGCCCCTTAAAATCTTTTTTAAAAATTGAAATGTACAAGAAGAGATGGAAAAATTGAGTTCTACTTCTAGACGTGGATATGATTCTAACAAGGATCTTGAGTTCAAAGGATATCTTGAGTTCAGATATCTTGAAGGTTCTCAGGTACTTAAGTGCAGTATATAGTCTGTGATTGTTGCAAATGGGGTGAGCTAGTGGAGGATGGTCGTGGTAAACACTGTTCTATTCTCAGGCTGGAGCTTAGAAGGGGAGAGGGTGTTTCTGGTGAATAAGGGATGCAGTATCAGAGCTGGGTGGGAGTTGTGCTGCTATCAGTCAGCCCTGTCCTCCAGGAATGGCCCTGGTCTGGAGCCCTGAGTGACCAGGAATGCTTCCTGTCCTGAGCCAGGTGATAACGTGGTGCTGGACCAGGCCTACCTGTGGCAGGGTGTCCGAGTGGCTGCTGGAGCACAGATCCATCAATCTCTGCTCTGTGACAATGCTGAAGTCAAGGAACAAGTTACACTGAAGCCACGCTGTGTCCTTACTTCCCAGGTAAGACCATCTCCATACTGCATACAAGCCCCAAAATGGTTGGTGGTCATGTTGAGCCAGAGGGGCCTTATGTCCACCCATGTTCCAGCCTGAATTGAGAGTCCCAATCCAGTGGATTCTTTTTTTTTTCTTTTTCTTTTTTTTTTTTTTTGAGATAGAGCACGTGTGCTTGCACACACACAAGTAGGGGAGGGACAGAGAGAGAGGGAGAGAGAATCCCAAGCAGGCTCCACACTGTCAGCGTAGAGCTGGACGCAGGACTCAATCCCATGTGAGATCATGACCCAAGCCGAAATCAAGAGTTGGAGGCTTAACTGACTGAACCACCAGGCAGCCCCCCTTGTTTTTAATGTTTATTTATTCTGAGAGAAGCTTTGTGCAGTGGCAGTATCGTAGCCAATGAGGTTTATCCGAGGCACGATTATTGCTAATTGAAAACTATTTATTCTGAGAGAGAGCGTGAGCACACGGGGCAGAGACAGGGGGAGAGAGCGCAAATCCAGTGGATTCATTTATCTTCTACTTAGCTTAGTAAAAATAGTTGCTCTCATTGTCAGGATGTACCTTTTCCCAACACACTGATGGATCTGTGCCACCTACTCTTTTTTGGTCCCCTAGGTGGTAGTGGGCCCAGACATCACGCTGCCTGAGGGCTCGGTGATCTCTTTGCACCCTCCAGATGCAGAGGAAGATGAGGACGATGGCCAGTTCAGTGACGATTCTGGGGCTAACCAAGAAAAGGAGAAAGTGAAGCTGAAAGGTGTGAGGCTTAGCAGGTGTGGGGCATCTGTGTGTCTCTTTGCCCCGTGGGAAAACCAGTATTTCCTCCTAGAGTGATTGTGCTTCTCCTGTGCCTTCACTAAAGATCAATGCTTTTCCAGGTTACAATCCAGCAGAAGTTGGAGTTGCTGGCCAGGGCTACCTCTGGAAAGCTGCAGACATGAATGTGGAAGAGGAAGAGGAACTACGGCAGAATCTATGGGGTGAGCTAGGCCTTATTCCTGTCACCCCCCCCCCCCACACACACACACACACTCCTAAGTCGGAATATTTTGAAGGAGAGTGAATACTTCAGAATCAGACCACTTGTTTATTACTTTATTCATTCAGACAGGGTAGATAGATTACTCTGTGTCAATGGCTCTTTCCTTTTCTTGTTTCTCACCCTTAATGGGTTCTCAGGACTCACAATCAATGTGGAAGAAGAGAGTGAAACTGAGAGTGAGCAGAGTATGGATGCTGAGGAGCTAGACAGCCGAACGGGCTCCCCACAGATGGATGACTTCAAAGGTGAGTGGCCAGGGGAGCAGTGTCCTGGGACAAAAGAGGAAAACTTCCAGTTCATTCTTTGTCTGGATCGACTAGCCAGAGACTTGTGTTTTTCCCAGAAGGGGTTTGGTATAAAATCAGGCCCGTAGGGTGCTGGGGTGGGCTCAGTAGGTTAAGCATCCAACTCTTAATTTCGGCTCAGATCAGGATCTCACAGTTTATGAGTTCAAGCCCCATGTTGGGCTCTGCGCTAACAGTGCAGAGCCTGCTTGGGATTCTCTCCCTCTCTCTCTGTCCCTCCCCTGCTCATGCTCTCTCTCTCTCTCTCTCTCTCTCTCTCTCTCTCTCTCTCTCAAAATAAATAAATATTTAAAATAAATAAATGATAAGGTCAGGAGTAGAGAACTTAAAGCATTCTGGAGTGATGTTGGCTCATGAACTTTTTCGTTTGATTTTAGTATTCCAGAATGAAGTCCTGGGAACACTACAGCGGGGCAAGGAGGAGAACATTTCTTGTGACAATCTAGTCCTAGAGATCAACTCTCTCAAGTAAGAGCAGCCCTTCCCTCTGCTCCTGTCCGCTGGGTAATCCCAGGCAGGTAGAGGTTCTCTCCTGTTTCTTTCCCAGATAGGAACTGATTCCCTCAACGTCCCAAGTGAGCAAGGCTAGTAGAGAATTAGGATGATTCAAGGAGAATGTTAGGTTCTGGCCTCAGCATAGACTTCCCTCTTCCAAAGTCTTCCCCTTGCATGTTGTTCCATCTGACTTCTCCCCCAGTGTCCTGTCAAAGTCATGGTCCTACAAGCAAGCTGAAAGGGCCAGTGAAGGCCCTGGTGTCACCCCAGTCTTCCCACAGATACGCCTACAACATAAGTCTAAAGGAGGTGATGCAGGTATTGAGCCACGTGGTCCTGGAGTTCCCCTTCCAACAGATGGATTCCCTGCTGGACCCAAACCGTTACTGCGCCCTACTGCTTCCCGTGAGTAAAGATGGGCTGAAGACAAGAGATTGGGTGGTGGCAGATCATCATTCTTGCTGTGTTTCACTTTAAATATCTTACTATGGGATATGTGTTACTTGTGGTTCCTTTCTCCTTGCCTCTGGGTATAGATTGGGTACAAGAGCAGCCCAAAGATACATCCAGAATAGTCCTAGACTTTTATACTCTCTGACTGAAATGATTTAGCACAGAATGAGATCAACCTTTAGGCTGGCAATAGGTATGTTGAGGCAGCCTGTAGCATCTGACCCCCTTTTACCTTCTCTGGGAAATCTTTTCTTTTTCACCAACCCTGACTGCCAGCAACTCCCAAGTCCCTCTGACATGATTCCTCAGGCCTGTATCATCTCCCGCTTGTTTTCCCATATCCTGATAGTCCTCTGTTATCGATATTGACTTTCTTTGCTATCTAGATTTAGGTGCATGCTCAGGAATATATTGCAGTTCCCTTCTCCTTTCTTCCATAGCTTCTCAAAGCCTGGAGTCCTGTTTTTAGGAACTACATAAAGCGTGCAGCTGATCATTTGGAAGCATTGGCAGCCATTGAGGACTTCTTCCTGGAGCATGAAGCTCTTAGTACTTCCCTGGCCAAGGTGAATACCTCAAGCCCCCTAGTCCTGCATTTGCTTTGAAACAGACCTTGGCTGCCTTCATGGAGACACAAAACAGGCTGACATGAATCCAGTATGGGGTTTGATTAATAGCACCATCTACCCCTATTATCATGCTGTTTGCTAGGATGTACAGCTTGGAGCCAGGCTAGTAAGGCAACCATTTGGTGATTATCCCAGGAACCAAACAAAAGTTCCAGAAGTTAAACCTATCCCAGTAGCAGAGTGAACAGCTCATTCTTGTCTATTTTTAAAGCAACTGCTTGGTGTTTAAAAGGAAGCTGATAGTTTGGTGGAAAGAGGTGCTAAGATCTCGCTTCCTCTTTCTCTGTTATCTATTATATCTTGCTGGGTTCTTTGAGGTCCCTGAGATCTCCTCTGCTGGCCTTCTGCAGGTGCTGATGGCTTTCTACCAGCTAGAGATCCTGGCTGAGGAAACAATCCTGAGCTGGTTCAGCCAAAGGGATATGACTGATAAGGGGCAGCAATTGCGCAAGAACCAACAGGTGAGTCAGGCTGCCCTCCTGTGACCACAATGGTTGTCTGGTCCCTGGCTCTTGGTCATAGATTCCAGGGTGGTTGGTCCCTGGGACTCTGGCTGCTCAAGCTGTTTATCTGCTAAGGAGAACAGAAGGGTTATATTCCCCTTCCTCAATAGCTTTCCACTCTGCTTCCTTACAGCTGCAGAGGTTCATCCAGTGGCTAAAAGAGGCAGAAGAGGAATCATCTGAAGATGACTGAAGTCACACCGCCTGCTCCTATGGGTGTGTTGATAGCCCTCCCGGCTTCTGGACCAGAGCAGATGGGAGGCTAGTTGCAGAAGAATGAGTGATCACCATCCAAGCTGAGACTTAAAGGAGCAGAGGCTGGAACTACAGTATTCTTCCCACCTCCAGTAA
This sequence comes from Panthera onca, assembly GCF_046562875.1. Taxonomy (NCBI): domain Eukaryota; kingdom Metazoa; phylum Chordata; class Mammalia; order Carnivora; family Felidae; genus Panthera; species Panthera onca. The sequence continues at coordinate 83,213,469 of NC_138347.1, read as the reverse complement.
CCATGTGCCTCCCATCCTGACTGGGGAGTTGGGAAAAGGGAAGTTGGGCTGGAACAAAGCTCTGCCTAAAGAGGAGCAAGGCAAGCCCTGCAGTTAGAGGAAGCCCAGAGGAATAGTTTTGTGCTCTGGCTTTCCCTCAGGGAACAGCAGAGAGCAACTGGCCCTTTCTGCTGCTTGTATTTGTTAATATTAAAAAAAAAAAAAAAGAGGGGGATGTATTTGGTTTCTCTCCAACTCTGACTGATCAGCTCTTAAAATAGGTGACCAAAGAGTTCTGAACCTGGCAGCTTTTCCTTAACACCTGGGAGAGAGGGAGAGGAAGGGTGTTACTGCCACTAGGTGGTACTGTGGTGCCTTGCTAATTGACCATTGCCTTGGCTCAAGGGTAGTGAAAGGCCTAGATTCTTTTCCAGCCTCTGTGGACCAATTTGTGGTCCTGGAGTAGTATTCCTGAGCCTATTTCCATAGAAAGTCCTAATGCAAACACTTTGCTGTCAGAGGGTGATTATCCAAACATATGTAAAGTCCATTGACCAACTGCCATGCTTTGTGCAATAGATCCAGTACAATTATCAGGGAAACTGGGATATTCAGCATCTTAAAGATAAGGAAGTTTGCTTAAGGTCTCAAGACTCTTGAGGAGCAAAGCTAAGGGCTTGAATCGCATAATCTAGAATTCTTTATGTTTCAGCATATTCAGTGTCTCAGTGAAGGGAAATTGCCTCCAGAGGCAAATATAACCCCAAGCCAGCAATGAGTATCCTAAGAACAGAGAAAGATCCTATGAAATGGCTTACTGTATGGTAAGCATTTTGCTAAATACTTTTCATGTGTTTAAACTTCACAGTAGACAATAGGTCATATCCCCATTTTCAGATGAAGAACCTAAATTTCAGAGAGGTCCTATAACTGGTCATTGATAAAGCTGGAGTTTGCCATTTTGCTCTGTTGTCCCCTTTAACTTCAACTATGAGACATGCTCTTCTGTCTCATCTTTTTAAGCTCTTTTTTGCTGTCCTAAAACCTTTACCCTATTGACACTTAAACTGTGGCAAATGTTACTGGTAACCAGTGATCCTCCTGGACATCACAGAAAATGGTTGCCATTATTCATTTTAGTTGGGTAAAAAGGAGTAAGCTGAGGAAAAGAATACTGAATTGTATTCAAGGGTGTGAATGGGCAGTACCGAGTATTTCTAAAGAGTGAAAAAACAGGATTTGGCTTAATTTACTTTTCTTGTTCAGTAAATCTCAGTTTCTGCTTTTTCATATGTAGGAACTAGTGCCTAGAGGGCATATGAAGGTTAAGGCATGGACTACTAGGAGCTGTTAAATACAAATAACTTTAGGGCATCTCTGATTTGTACCTAATGGGTAGCAGAGATTAGAGGTGGCCTATAGAACTTTTTAGAAGGAAGAGATTCCTTCCAGAAGAGTAATTAGGGAAGGATTAGAGGATTGTGACACTTGAGTGGCCTAAAAGCAGGAAAGGGTAGAAGGGGATATTAAAAACAAAGCAAAGGATTTCCATTTAAATGTGGTATACTAAACACATGGGGTTTTGTTTTGTTTTGTTTTTTGTCTTACTTTTTCAAAAACCCCATTCAAATGCCAGTAATGAAATTCTTCAAAAAAGGCACATGACTCAATAAGGAAAACCAGAGGTGATCACAGTGAATAAGAGACATTAACATTTTGGAAAATGAAAAATAAATCAAAGAGTGAAAGTTGATTTAACAGAGCAGAATGAGATGGGTTCTCTCTGCTGAGGTGGTTATTAACAAGAAGCAAACCCAGTGTGCCCTTTTGAACCCAGAAGAGGTTCAGCAAAGGGGATAAGGATTGGGGCTGAGAATGGGGTGGGTGCAGGAGAATCAAAGATCTGTATAAGAAAAGGCCCCCCAGGTTTCTACCTCATCTGGTTTAGCCAGGTAATTACCCCAACTGTCCTGCAAGAAATGGGAGATTTAGTCTGAAGAAAGGGAGAGGAAATTATAAAAGAAATATTTATGAAGTTTTCTTAAACCCAAAAGGCAGGACTTTTCAGACTAACAGCTCATGAGTGCCCAGTAGAATGAATGAAATAGCCCCATGAAATTTCAGAACTTTAAGGAAAAGATATTAGAGCCTCTGGACTCAAGAGCAGACATGGGGATGGGGGTGAGGGGCTAGATTGGAAATGAGGGATTAAGTGAAAGTGTATGAGTGGTAGGGCTCTGAATATCAGCACACACCAGGCAAAAACAAGCTGAATAAGTGCAGGGGAAAAAAAGCCTTTCAATACTTATACTTTTTGTTTTCTCAAAACAAAAAACCATCTTTACCCTATTTGATCATCGTACAGTGAATCCTGTTAGTTAAAAAGCCCTGTACCTCGACAGAGCTTCCAATCAGCTTTTTAGTATTTCACTCTTAAGTGTGAATAGACTGCCGATGGTTATCAAACATTTGAGGAAACTTTGAACATGAAAGGCAGAGACCAAAACAAAATTGAAACCGAGGAAACCATGACAAAGTAGGGAGTTATTTGAAAACCTCAGGGAGGGGGGCTAGCTATAATTATTCTCAAAAAATATTGTGTCTGAAGACAGTACTATGAAAAGGGAGAACTAGATAACAATTTTTTTCAAACAAGTTTTTAGAAATTAAGTAAATTGTTTCCTACTGAGAATTGGAGGACTAGAGAACTGAATAGGATGGAGATGTTATCCATCCTTATGTAGTTGAATTTTGAGTTGTGACATTTTACCTATCCAATTGGATAGGGGAAAGGTTGGAAATAATGTTAAGAAAATCTTGCAAAAAGATGCAGTCATTCAAAAATAAAAGGGAATGGTTGATAAAGGAAGAATCCAGAAGGTCCAACATCTAACAAGTTGTAAAAAGTATGGGGAAGATAGTAGTGATGTTACTAAGTAAGGAAATATTGTTGAATTTCTCGATGGAAAGGACTCACTAAGTGCCTAGCACAGTGAATAAGCACCAAGATATATCGCCATGAAATTTCAGAACCTCAGGAATAAAGGGAACTTCTTCTAAAAACTCACAGAAAGAGTAAAAACAAGTCATGTGCAAAGCCTTAGGGAAAAATAGAGATCTAACTGCTTAATAGCAACACTGGAAGCTGGAAGACAATGTAGTGATACCTTCAAAATTCTGAAGGAAAATTACTTTCAACTCAATCATGTTTTCAGATTTGCAAGTTCTCAAAAGGGGTTTTATTTCCCATACTCTCAAAGTAAGCCACCAAAGGGTGTGCTTTATCAAAGCAAAGGAGTAAAAAGTATCCAGGAAATGGGGATCCAACACAGAGGAGAGGTAATTCAGAACATGATGCAGAGAAGTCCCAGGGTGAGAGCTGTGCATAGGCTGAGACATCCAACAGTGTCGACCAGAGCAAGAGAGCAGAAGGTTCCAAGGGAGAAAATGGTTGGATAATCTATTTGACTATGTAAACAATATGTATTGAGAAACTTAGATTATGTAGTAAGACTTAATGGTAGATATATAAAAAAGCAAATGAAAAAGGAAGGCTATGATTAATGCCAGCAGAAATAAAAAGTTGTGAAGGAAGCATTTACTCAGTGAAAATGTTAATACTAAAATCTATACTGATTTAACCAAAAAGGATAATTTTACTATTTTAAGAGGCTAGGGGGAAGGTGGAAGAAAAATAAATCCATCAATGAAAATTGGAAGTAATATGCAATATCTAGAATGTATAGATCAAGAAATAGTGTAAGCTTTAAAAGTATACTGGGATAGGGAGGAAAATGGGACAGAGAAATGCTGTTAAGAGCTTAACATGCACATATATTCAATTAAAAAAAAAAGGGTATGAAGTGAAAATGCACAAGATATGTGCAGGTACTAGCAATTAGGTTGATTTGCTGAAGTAGAAAATATAGCCAGCATATTATGAAACAAAAAGCTGTAGAGGTTGGCAGTTTAGAGTTTTGAATACAGTGCTAAGAATATTTGGAAGGCACTGGGGGAATGTCGAGAGGTTCCTGAGCAGAAGAGTTGTGTGGAAGAGGTACTTACTCTGAAAATGCTAATTAGACAACGATACAAAATGGAGTGGGAGGAGCCCACACTTGTTACTGTGGCCTTAAAAGACCTATGTGGTCTAGTCCCAGCCTATGTTTCCAGCCTCATCTACCACTATCACTAAAGTCACATTGGCCTCCTTGTTCCTCAAATTGGGAGAGAGTTATTTGTGCCTTGAGTCTTTATATTGGGCCATGCCCTCTGCTTGGAATGCTTTCCCCCCACACCAGACCTTATAGCTGCTGCTGCTTCCATTCTGTCTTAGCTCAAAGGGAAGAGGCCTTCCCTAACCACCCATAATTCTCTTCTCCCTTTTACTATCACATTGCTCCATTTTATCTTTTTCATAGCATGTGTCACTCTGAAGTTATTTATTACAAGCTTGTGTGCTGCTTTTCAGATCAGTGAAAGTCCTGAGAGTAGTCTTACCTGTCTTGTTTTGCTTTATCCCCTACAGTATGCCTTGCACCTAAATGGACACTTTATTGAATGAATTAAAAGCTAAGGGGTGAGAAAATCTATTAGGGACCGATTACACCTAGTTCTGGTTTCTTACTGTCCCAGTCATGCACTCATTTTCATTCTTGCACTTGTTCCGCATCAATCCATTTATTAAGCCACTGCTTTGCACCTAGGTATTGTATTGACGTTATAAGAAGAAATCAGAACTCGATCCCATTCTGTCCTCAAGGAACTCAGTTTGACAGACTCAGTGACAGCAGCTATGCTTTTCAAAAGACCCTAAAGGGCCATGTGGAGGTCACTTTCCTCCAATGATACCTGGTCAGAATCACACATCTCCCCCCCCCCCCCCCCCAACTCTGGGGACCAAAGTGACCCCTGTGTTACACCCGTCCCAGGCTGCTGAGGAACAGCCGATAGATCCCCCCCTGGGTCCATAGCCGGGGCCTTGGTGAGTCCGGGAACATAGCCACCCTGGTGAGATCTACCCTTCCTTTCTGGGGGCCTAGGCGACTGCCACCAATCTCCCCGCGGGCCTGGGACCTGAGCGCCTGAGGCCAAGCTTGCAGCTCAGCGGGTAGGCTGGGTGTCCGCGGGGCCATCTGCGGTGAGGCCAGCGCGGCTCGGCGGCGGACGGGGGCGGGGCTCGTGCTGGGGCGGGGCAGCGCCCGGGTCGGGGGAGGGGAGCGGGCCCAGCCGCAGCCCAGAACCCGGAGGGCCGCGGCCACCGGAAGAGTCGTAGTCGCCAGCCGAGCCGGGAGAGTGGGGAGCGGAAGCGGCGGCCGCGGCAGCGGCAGGCGGCGCTGGGACCCGGGAGCGGCCGGAGAACAAGGGAGCTGGCGCCGCGGCCGGCTGCCGAGCGAGGCTGAACCGCTGGGCCGCGCCGAGCGCCGTCGCCGCCCGAAAGGCCCGGCCCGGCCGCCGGAGCAGGCCGCGCGCGGGCCCCGGGGCCCGAGGCCGGAGCCATGGGCGAGACCAAGATCATCTACCACCTGGACGGGCAGGAGACGCCGTACCTGGTGAAGCTGCCCCTGCCCGCCGAGCGCGTCACCTTGGCGGACTTTAAGGGCGTTCTGCAGCGACCCAGCTATAAGTTCTTCTTCAAGTCTATGGACGACGATTTCGGGTGAGGATGGCCCCCGCCTCACCTCTGGGGGACCCGGGCCCCTCCGGCTTCTCGCGGCCCACTCAGCCGGTTTGGACTCCCCTTGCTACACTGGCTTCTAGCCCTACTAAGGATTCTAGGGGCGACTTGGCCATTTGGGCCGCCTCTTTCAGCTGGAGTTCCAGCCTCTTTAGGGATTCTCCTTTTGCCTCTTATGGGGGACCTAGGCCCCCCTAGTTTAGGAGGACGACCAACTCCCCAAGAGCAACCGGAGTTCTGAGCCTCCTCACCTCCTCAGAGACCAGCGGCCCACTTACACACACACCCCCCTCCACCCGATTCCAGAGCCAGAGTCCCTAACCTTCCTCCTGCCATGGGAGCCACCTTTTAGCATAGACTTAGGATGTTTGGCACTCGGCCTTCTCCTTCTCCATCTTTTCAGCTCCACGACTCAGAGCCATATTTGGAGTAGTGCTTCCAGGGGCTTTGCTGGGGACTTTGAACTGGAGGGAGGGGGAGTTGGGGGGGCTCAGGGACTAAGGCTGCAAGCTAAGGTCAGCAAACCTAATGTTTATTTAGCTGTCTCCCCTCCCTTGTGGGGTGTTCGGGATGTTGTCAGAGAATCAGAGTGCCTGACCCCTGAGAAGTCCCCACTAGCCTAGGTACTGATTTCCCTTCAGAACTGGGGCCTTTTTCCTCCTGATGGTGGCCAAGGGGGAGACCTTGGAAAGGGCCTCAGAGCCTGGATGGGAGGGCCAGAAAGAGTCTCTTAGTGTTCTTCATCTTCCCCTCCCTGGCGGGGTCTTCTCCACCCAGCTGCAGGGCTTTGGACAGGCTGAGTTTGGAAGCAGCGACTTTCCCTTTAAGAGGGGATGGAATGTTGGAGCCGTAAGGTTCTGTAGCAGCTGGCCTGGGAGGGGGAGCCTAGCCCATCCCCTCACAACCCCCCCCCCCCCCATAACTCCCAGGGGACTGGGGGAAGGGGAGGCCCCCAGGCTTGCCTGCCCCACACTAACTGGGCACTGGGCCTGGAGGCCTGTAGGGAAGGCCTTCCCGGGGCCCTCTAGGCCTAAAGGCTGTCTCTCCTGCCCTAGCCTGAGGCCTGCACTGCTCTTTGGAGCTGAGGCCCCAGAGCTGAGTGAGGGGAGATGTTCTCTTCCCCAGTGTTGATATTTCTGGCTTCTCTTCCAAGACCCCTGCCCTCCTGGCCCTGGAAAGCAAGCATCTTCTCTCTCTTCTGCCTAGCATGTTTTGCTGTCACGTTTCCCCATGGAACTCAGGGTTTGATGAGCCCATGAGATCCTATGTGTGAGAACGCTTTGTGCAGTGGGAAGTGCTATGCGTCTTCTGACCAGTCCTGTTTCTGTTGTTGTTCCTACCCTGGGGTGAGGTACTTGTAGTGTAGTAATCATTGTCTGGCTTTAGTCCAGGGACAGACACTCCTGATTGGAAGATTCTGAAGAGGGATCGATCGATCTGCAAGGGGTGAGAGTGAGGGGGCAGATGCTTTGGTCTGGTAAGAGAAAAACAGAGCTGGAAGAGACCAAGATGCTGCCACAGGGTATGGGATAGGGGAAATCAGTTAGAGTCCAGTGTGCTGGGGTCATTTGCCTTAAGGGACTAGGGTAGGCCTGTGTCTCCACTCCCAACTCACCCCTGAACCCACTGGGCTTAGCTCTCACCTCCTAAACCTAAACCTCTCTGGGCTGCCTCCCACTCCGCCCGGGCTGCTATCAAGCCAGGCCTAACTACAATCATAGTTACATCTGCTCACTGTTGACTTAATACTATTCTTTAAATCCACTGTCAGCCCACTCACTCCTTCTTAGCTTGACCCAGTCAGTAATATGAAATCACAGGTCTGATTTTCTATTTGTATTTCTTTCTAAAATATGTTTAAAAAAAAATACTTAACTATTGCATTAAATATTCATCAGGTACATCTGAAGTGATCTTGCATACATTAGTGGTACTTGAACCATCGTTTGCAAAATGTTATAGTAGACTGTTTTAACAGAGTTGAGAACAAAGCTAAAGGAGGAGATTGGTTTTGTTTTTATCCCCAGAAGGATTAATGAGCAGGAGACGTGGTAGGGCTGTCTTGTCACAGGACTAGTAGCTAAGAAGTATATATATATTTCATGTATTTAACAAATTCTTTTTATGGTACTTTGGTATACATGCACTGATCTAAATGCTTTTCAAATCTTTATTCATTCAATCATCTTAACAGCCCTATGAAATAAGTAGTAATATCCTCAGTTTTTACATGAAAAAACTAGAGCACAGAAAACTTAAGTAATTTACCCAAGGTCACATAGCTGGTAAGTGGCAGAGCTTGATTTTACATCAGGAATCTGGCTCCAAAGTCTAAGACCTTAATCACACAATTGTAGGTATTATTATAACTGTTTAACAGACACATCCTCTCCAAAGGAGATGCTGAGCCTTGGCAAACTGTAGAAATGATAGGGTTGCCACTTATCCTAGCCCCATGAGACCAGAGTCGGGCAGAGGCCAGTAACCTCTGCTGACAGATGGAGAGTGGGTCAGAGGAGGAAGGCTGCTCTCCAGGCTCAGCCTAAGGTTCTGGCTTATAAGGCCTGAGGACTCCCCAACTCCCATCTGGTCTCCAGAAGTATTTGTCAAGCTAGGGTAGGCCCAACCCTCTTAAATTACTTGGATAATGGAGGAAGAATAAACATTTTCACCACTGAGGGAGATGGTGGATGAATATTAGAGTGGCCTTGAGCCGTAGGTAGGAACAACATGGGAAGTTGGGCCACTATGTTCCTGCCCACTCCATGTCACACACTGCCTTGCCTCTGCACTTGGTACTGAGAGCACACTCCTCTTGTCTTCCTGGGGCCAAATTTTCCCATCCTCTGGGTTTAGCTTTTAAAGTTATGACACTTTATCCTGTTTACCCTTATACCAACCCAGCTCCTAGCCAGGACATGACACCAAAGACACCTACTCAACAGACATCTGTCCAGTGAACACATCTGCTGCTCTTGTGGTTCTGACTACTTCCCACTTGCCATATACTTGTGTGAATTGTCCGTTGGGCCATAACCTCCAAGGACAAGGCGGGTTCCTGGTCTAATGCTTCTTGAGGTTTTATACAATGGCCAGCATAGGATTTAAAACCTGCTGGGCTCTTAGCAAAGACTTTTTAATTGAATGGACAATAGTGAGCAGATTTGTTTGGTCCCTGCCCTTAGAAATTTACACATAGTTGGAAAGAGAGAATAGACCCTGCTAAAAATTGACACGGTTAGTAATTAGCTTTTATTGTAATCCTAGACCATGCCAGGCATTTACAAATCCCACTTACCAGGACAAGACAAAGGCTTGGAAAAGTTAAGAAACTTCTCTGAGATAGGAGGGCTAATAAGTGGCAGAATTAGAACCCAGATTTGTCCAACTCTGCTTGGAGTGTGTGTGTGTGTGTGTGTGTGTGTGTGTGTGTGTGTGTGTGGCATGGAACTCTGAACCATTCATCTCCGTGGTGTGAGGGGGAGGCTTGTCTGAGGTCCCCCAAGGCTGCTGCTGAAGATCAGCTGATCCTTGTGAGTCAGCAGAGCCTTGGCGACCTGTCGGTGACCCCTAGAAAGAGAGGAAACATCTGTAGCGTGGAGCTGTGTGGTGGGGCCTGCTGGGGGAGTGAGTGGTGGGGACTCAGCAGCAGTTTCCCACTATAGGGAGACCCTCTCCAGAGCAGATCATAGTCTCTGCCATTTGGCCCACATACCCCATTTTCCTGTGAGTCCCAGTTCCCCTTGTGGGCTGCAAGTTTAGGGTACCCCATGGCCAGACTGGCTGGTGAGTCTGAGCTACTTCCATGTCCCTTCTTTTCAGCATGTTCTGTCTCTAGGCTTTCTGGCATCATGGGCCTGACTTGTGATGCTTTTTTGGGGTCTTTGTGGGGTTGGAAATGGTGTAGGAGCCAGAGCTGGATGGGAGGGAGAAGGGCAGGCTCAGTCTTCAGACTTGGCTGTGAGTCCAAGAATATGAGCATCACAAGGAGCCAGGCATGTTCCCAGCTCTAGGCAGAAGCTGCTCCAAGAACAAGGAAGGACTAGGCTTCCCAGCCTCCTTCCTTGCTATCTTCCCTCTCTGCTCACAATCCCAGGCACATGTCTTCCTCTTGCCATTGATGGCATCTTTCCAACTCTGTACTCCTAGGGTGTTTGACACAGTCTGGGGGTCCCCAAACTGTAGTCATAGTCTGACTTATCACCTTGATGCACCCCTCAAGCCAAACTACATGCCTGTATACACATCCCACCCCTGCCATGCCCTACGTCCCTGTCTCCCCAACCCTTACCCACCACAGATCCACATCACCTCTCACTGTACAGGAAAGAATGCGAAGTACCATGGGAAGAGCATGGGTTTTAGAGTCAGGCAAGCTTGGGGTTGAATTTTAGTTCTGACGTCTTTCTGCTCTGTGGCCCTGGGCAAGTTACTGAATGTTTCTCCATTTCTTTACTCATAAAAAGAGGATATTGTCCACACAATGAAGGTGATGTGAAGATTATACATTCTAACTATAGGGAGATAAGATGGCGTAATAGTTAAGAATAAAGGCTAAAGAGTCAGGCTGACCAGGATTCAAATTCCAGCTCTTCTTGGTGATGTGACTGTAAGTGAATTTCTGAACCTACTAAGTCTTAATTTCCCCATCTGTATCTATCTCAGCATTGCAGTGAGTATTAAATGAAATGAAATAAGCAAAGTGCTTAGCTTAGTGCTTGGCCCATGATACATGCCCAGTAAATGAGAGCAGTTTGTTGCTATTACCATAGTGGCAGTGGAGGATGTTCAGTAAATACCTTTTTCCCTTCTCTTTCCTAATTTCCTTAAACTCCTCATCCACACCTTCCAGAAGAATGTCAGGATTCCCAACTAAGAAGGGAAAGAGAAATAAGGGTGTACTTTTTCCTAGTTTAGGGTCAGAGGGAAAGAATAGGTCTAGCCCAAAAGAGCTATGTTGGGGCTAGGTAAAGCCCTTTCGAGATTTTAGGGAATGGCCACACTAGGGGGGACAGCAATTTGTCAGGTGTAATTTGCAATCACCTGATGACTAAGAGGACACTCTAGGGCAGCATCTGGCCTGGGCAGGGCTGGTGTCTTCCTGGTGGTGCTAAAGAGCTGTCCTTGGGTGACCCCCACTTCTGCTCCCATTTGAAAGGCTTAGCCTGGTGGTTTGATTCCCAGGTTAGGTGGAGGACCCCCTGAGTTAGGATTGTGAGGACACTTCCATTTCCACCCCAGAAAGCTCATTCTGAGACCCCCACCCTTTCCCTGCAGAGTGGTGAAGGAGGAAATCTCTGACGACAATGCCAAGCTGCCCTGCTTCAATGGCCGGGTGGTGTCCTGGGTAAGGAGCTCTCCTCAGCACCCCTCCTCCTATATTCCTATGGTGGGCTGGACAGAGGAAAAGCATTGCTAAGATTGTAGCTGGTGGTTTTATGCTTCAATATCTGAATCTTCCTTGAGTTTTCTACCTGAACTGTTTCTCCCCTCAGATTATGTAGCCTTGGTGAAAGGTTAGTTGGCCGGGGGTAGGGGGAAATGTGGGACATTGTAGGACAATGTCTCCTATGCCTTTTGAAGCACTTTGCCTCAGATTCCAGCCAACCTCTCTTTTGGACCACTGACCCTTGTTCCCTGCCCCCATGCCACTTCCAACAACCCATGCCTCCCATCCCCCCATCAGTGCTGATAGCACTGAGTCCATTCCTTGCCTCAGCTGACCTTGCACAGTCCTGTCTCTTCTTCCTCCATGTCCCCTGCTTCATTCTTCTCAAGTCTGCATGCCCTTCCAGAAGCCATCTGCTATTTCCCTGGCGCCCCTGTACCTACTACCCACCCATTCTTTCCCCATCAGTTGGTGTCTGCTGAGGGCTCACACCCAGAGCCTGCTCCCTTTTGTGCTGACAACCCATCAGAACTGCCACCACCCATGGAACGCACAGGAGGCATTGGGGACTCCCGGCCCCCATCCTTCCAGTGAGTGTGACCTCAGAGTGGAGAGGGCCCTTGGGGAAGGGCCGCATCAGCTCAGCCCAGGGCTGGGGAGGGAGCCCCCAGCCCTGCCCCCTCTCCCACCAAGTCTTCTCTTCCCTGCAGCCCTCATGCTGGTGGAGGCAGCCAGGAGAACTTGGACAATGACACAGAGACGGACTCCTTGGTGTCAGCCCAGCGTGAGCGGCCACGCAGGAGGGACGGCCCAGAACACAGTGCGTCTTCCCTAAACAGACGCCTTCTCCACTCCTCCATTCAGCTGTCCTCAGCCCTGTTCTGAGCTCTGGATATGCCTAGCCCCGGTGCAGCCCCTAGCCCCTCCCTGTGTCTGTCCTTCCCTCCTGTGTTGACACTGTGAACCCAGCTGCCTCTATTCCCTACAGCAACCCGGCTAAATGGAACTGCAAAGGGGGAGCGGCGGCGAGAGCCAGGGGGTTACGATAGCTCATCCACCCTTATGAGCAGCGAGTTAGAGACCACCAGCTTCTTTGATTCGGATGAGGATGACTCCACCAGCAGGTGGGGCTTTGGTTTCATTGGTACTATGGGGCAGGTAACCGCCCCTCCAAGAGCCCTGACCCCTAAGGATGCTGGGACCCTGGGAGGGCTGTGGGCTTTGCGTGGGGGACTTGGGCCCTGCAGTGCCTCTTGTGGGGCAGGGCTGGGCCAGCCTGGTGGGGAACGACTGTGGGCCCCCCAGGTTCAGCAGCTCCACAGAGCAGAGCAGCGCCTCACGCCTGATGAGAAGACATAAGCGGCGGCGGAGGAAGCAGAAGGTTTCGCGGATTGAGCGGGTATGGGGCCTGAGGGATGGGTGGGGGCAGACTGAGCCCTGTCCAGGCAGATCCAGGGTGTGTGCTTCCTTAGACCCCCTCCTATTGGGCCAGGCTTAGAGCCTTAGAGGGGAGGGGGTACTGAAGGCTCCCCTTGTGGAAGAGCTAGGTGGGAACAGTGAGTTCTTGGGACCCCTACCTGCTGCTCAAGGCCTCTATCTATTCCAGTCCTCGTCCTTCAGCAGCATCACGGACTCCACCATGTCACTCAACATCATCACAGTCACTCTCAACATGGGTGAGTCTGGTGAAACAACTCTTGAACATTTATATACCAGACACTGGGCAAACTTGAGGAGGTCAGAGAGGCATAAGATACATTCCCTGCCCCCGAGGAGCTCTCTCTCATAAACATAAACTGGTACATAAACTGATCGTTTCAGTATCTCATGATCAGGGCCATGACAGAGATCAGCACAGAGAGTTGTAGAAGCAGAGAATGGCAAGGAAGGCTTCCTGGAGGAAGTGATTTCTGATTCTTATCCCCCTTCCCATTTTTCAGCCATTGCTTGTTGCTCTCTGATGTCTGTCATAGGCACTCTCTTTAGGAAATAACTGGCTATAGTGAAAAGAGCCCCAACCTTGGAATTTAAGCCTGAGTTTGAATCCTGCCACGTAATGGCTTAGAAAAGTCATTGAAGCTCTCTGAACCTCATTTGACTGTTTTGTAAAATGGGACTAAGAGTCCCTGTGGCAGAACTAACAAGGATTAAATGGAAATATTCTTGACCATCTTGAATTCAGGACCTTATTCAGGTTCAATGAATGTTAGTTCCCATCCCTTTCCACCCTTGACTGATAAAGGGCTTGGAATTTAGGTAGGAACCTTGTTCCCCTCTTAAGGTCTTATTACTCTCTATAGAAAAGTACAACTTTTTGGGCATCTCCATTGTGGGCCAAAGCAACGAGCGAGGTGATGGAGGCATCTACATCGGCTCTATCATGAAGGGTGGGGCTGTGGCTGCAGATGGACGCATCGAGCCGGGAGATATGCTGTTACAGGTACCACTGCCCACCCGGTGTGGCGGTGTGGGTGGGGAGAAGGGAGATATTCCTACCCTCTGTACCCTGCTCATTTAGAGGCCACTTTTTGGTAGGGGGAAGACCTCCTGATCCACCAAGCTCTGCTTCCCTACCCACCTCCCCAACCCAGCTGCTTATCCCACTCCTGGCCCTCTCTCCCAGGTAAACGAGATCAACTTTGAGAACATGAGTAATGACGACGCAGTCCGGGTACTGCGGGAGATTGTGCACAAACCGGGGTACGGATGGGATGGGATGTTGGGAAGGAGGGGGCAGGCATTTCTGATTCTCAAGCAAGGGGGTTGGTCTGGCCTCCACGCATCCTGCCCTCACTAGGGTCATCCTTGCTTTCAGGCCCATCACCCTGACTGTAGCCAAGTGCTGGGACCCAAGTCCACGTGGTTGCTTCACACTGCCCAGGAGTAAGTGGATGGGGGGCTCAGCCCTAAAGTAGGTGCTTGGCATACATGAGCCATGTCTCTCCTTCCTTCTGTGTTGCCTTGAACCCTCATACCTACCCTGTTGGGTCTGGCAGTGGACAGGGTAGGCGGCCCCTGACCTCTCATCCTCCCTGCAGGCGAGCCCATCCGGCCCATTGACCCTGCAGCCTGGGTCTCCCACACTGCAGCCATGACCGGCACCTTCCCTGCCTATGGCATGAGCCCCTCCCTGAGCACCATCACCTCCACCAGCTCTTCCATCACCAGCTCCATCCCTGATACAGAACGTGAGTGTCCAGTCCTGCCCCCTAGGCCCAGCCAGACGGGGCAAGGTGGGAGGGACTGATGAAGGCCCACGTGGAAACTCTTGCTTAAAAGTGAGAGGGAGCTGGGAGTTCATCCTAGCTACCTCACACTGCAGCTTCCTTCAGTGGACACCTAACCCTCACTAAACAGTGTTTGCTTCTGAACCTGTATTGAGCATCCAGTGAGCCTGTTTCCTCTAGTAAAACAGGACTAATGATACATAGTCTACCAGGTTCCTGGGGGTTTAATGAGAGAATATAAGTGAAGCCTCAATCACAATATGTGGCATGAAGTAACACTCAATAAATGACTGCTGTTTTCATTATAATACACATATTCTATGCTAAGCATCTTCATTTATATTATTTCTGTCTTCAGATATACTCTCGAAATAGATATTAAAGTCCCTATTTTTACAGAGGAAACTGAGTGTCCTAGAAATCAGTAATGTGCCCAACATTGGTCCACAATTATTAGATGGTAGAGCTGCGATGCAAATTCTTCTCTACCTAACTCTAACCCCTTTCTGCCTCACCATTCTGCCTCCCACCCCTAGGCCTAGACGACTTCCACCTATCCATCCACAGTGACATGGCCGCCATCGTAAAAGCCATGGCCTCCCCTGAATCTGGGCTGGAGGTCCGTGACCGCATGTGGCTCAAGATTACCATCCCCAACGCTTTCATCGGTGAGAGGGCCCCATGGTGGGATGAAGGCCGGGGTGGGGAGTGATGGGGCAGGGCAGGCTGGGGGCTAAAGTGGCCCTCGGGCCACTCCTTTGAGCTAGAACCAGCCCCAGCCTCATGGCTCTTGTGAGGTCAGATGAGCCCAAGTCAGGTGGGCCTCCCCATCAAGTGGCTGCCTTGCCTCCAGGCTCAGATGTGGTGGACTGGCTGTACCACAACGTGGAAGGCTTCACTGACCGGCGAGAGGCCCGCAAATATGCCAGCAACCTGCTGAAAGCCGGCTTCATCCGCCACACTGTCAACAAGATCACCTTCTCCGAGCAGTGCTACTACATCTTCGGTGACCTCTGTGGCAGTATGTGCCTCCCCCACCTCCTTGCTCTGTCTCCTGGCTGGGAGTGGGGAGGTGCCCAGGGATGTGGCAGCAGACTCCAGGGAACCCACACAAAGCGTGAGCAGGCAGCTGAGCTGGGGGCCCAACTCAAGGCCTGACACAGGCCTCCCTCTCTAGTAGAAGCAGAGCCAAGTCAGGCCTTTTCACCTTCTCTGCGTCCCCGTCTTGGGGCTGGCATTTTCTAAGTGCCTGATGTATTTCTGGCACCATGCTGGTTGTTTCTAAGCAGCATATCACTCTCAGTCCTCACAACCTCCACCTCCTCACCCTTGGGTGAGGTGGATCACTATCCCTATTTTAGCTGAGGAAACCGAGACTTAGAGATGTTAGATAGTCCACCCATTCTCACAGCCAGAAGCAGAGTTAGGCCTTGGGGGTCCAGGTCTTTCTGGCTCCAGAGTCCTCATTCTTACCACCATCTGGGGCTACCTAGGTGTGTGGTATTGCAGAAGCATTGTCTTAGCAAAGTCAAATGCAGATCCTCCTGTTGGCCCCTGATCAGCCTCTAAGCATCAAGCAGGTTCCACCAGGGCAAGACCTAGGGCTGGCCTGAGGCCCCACATCCCCAGCCTCCTCATACCCTTGAGGCTAGGCTGGACCTTGGGACAAAACTGGAAAAGCTGTCAGGGCCAGCTTGTAGAGGACTCTGCAAGCTGCATTGAGCAGTTTGGACTTGATCCTGAGAGAGTGCAAAGCCAGTGAGGGTTTTAAGGAGGAGAGGTCTCAGGGAACTCCCCCCACCCCCCCTTCTCCTCCTGAGCACATAGACACACTTTGGGAAGGAAGGGGAGTTCCCAAAACAGGACATTTCAGGACTTGGAGCATTCCCAGCAGCCACCTCTGCCTCAGGGAGCCTTTTGTCAGCCAAGGGTGCTTGCTGGCTGGAGTCCAAAAGCTAACCTTTGTGTGTTGTTTTTTATTTTTGTTTTTTTTTAAGTTTATTTATTTCTTTTGGGAGAGAGTGAGAGAGAACAAGTAGGGGAGGGGCAGAGAGAGAGGGAGAGAGAAAATCCCAAGCAGGCTCCGCACTATCAGCGCAGAGCCTGATGTGGGGCTCAAACCCACAAACTGCAAGATCATGACCTGAGCTGAAGCCGAGAGTCAGATGTTTAACTGACTGAGACACCCGGGTGCCCCCAAAAGCTAACTTTTAAAATGCTTCAGATTAGGTTCTAGGTTTAGAAAGGCTGTTGCTGCAGAGCACAAGTCTGTGGTGGATGCATAGGGTTTTAGAGTTGGATAGCTCTGAATTCAAATCCTAACTCCGCCCTGACTATGTAAACATGAGTAAGTGACACTGCCTCTCATTGTCTCAATTCCTTGATCTGTAATTTGGAGGTAATAGTAGAACCTATTTTAGAGCTGTTTTGAGGTTAAGACAATGTGTATAATGCTTTTAGCACCATGTTTGTCCGACTGTAAGTGCTCTAAAAAAAGTTCTCCATTTTTCATATATTTAATTGATTCTAAGGTGAACATTTTTTTCACATTGCAATATCTCTAAAGTTGGGATACACCTTAAAATTAATGGCTTTTTAGACTCAATTCTATATGGTTATTATTACCATCATTAGCAGAAGTGAGGCCTAGCCCCAAACATCTAGGGACACCTAAAGCTTCTCAAGACAGTTGTGGTTTTTGCTCAAGAGATGTTGTTCTATCCCTGGGCCTCCTGGGTCTTCTTTCTACCCTGGGCCAAGGCCCCCAGAGGCCCAGTTCAGGGATATGCTAACAGAGGTCTTTTTCTTCTCACTGGCCAAGGTCTCCTCAGCTGGGAATGTGGCAGACTCAAAGGAAAGAGTTGGTGACCTGGGTAGCCAGCCCCAGGAGTCCACAGTTAACTCCCCTCAGGACAACAACCTGGAGGCCGAAACAGTCACCAGCTCTTGGGGCATGAGCCAAGGCAGGCCCTTGCTTCTCACCAACCCCCACCCCCAGCCCCGTGCTAGCTGCAGGCCTTAACAGGTCGATGGCTTAGCTGGTAGACTCCACAGACTGCCTCAGCCCCCTCAAATCCCCCTCTCCTGACCAGGTCACATTAATACATTGAGATGAGTGCTGTGAAGGATGAGGCCTCCCTGGGAACAGAGTGGAGGGCGCAGAGGAGGCACCTAAGTTGTTCTCTTTCTGAGCCCTTCCCACCTTCTCCAGCAGCACCAGAAAATTTATCTGGGCCAAGGGCTTTTGTATGGGGAGAATCTGAAAGGCCTATGTTCTTTCTGGCCTATAATGGGTACTTTTTTTTAGTCCTAGGTGAAAGGAGAGGGCAAAATTTCACCTAAATTTCCCCAAAATGTTCCCTACTCCTTACTAATGACTCATCTGGAAAGGTAAGAAGAAAGGAAGCAACTCTTAGCTTCTGCTCTGGCTACAATTTGGATTGACCTCAGGCCAGTCATTTAACCTCCCTGGACTTCACTTTCCTCATCTGGAAAAAATGTGATAACATTTGCATGAGGTGAAGTGCTTTGTATTGTGCCTAATGAATCGCAGGTATGCAATACCTGTCTGGTATTTCAGCTTCCCACATTCCCCTACCTTTACCGTCTAAGTGAACAAAGGAGAAAATTACCAATTAAAAGTTATGCTCCTTGTGGCCCACTAAGGAAGGAGGAGAAACTGTCAAACGCTTGGAAGGGGGCCTCCCTGAGACTGGGAGTTGAGCGTAAGGATTTGGCACTGAGCATCTGAAGTGGTGACTCAGGGCCCTCCTGAGGAGGGTTTTCCTTGGGGCTGTGTCCATAGGGTCTCCCTCTCCACCATCTCAGGTGGGTGGCAGAGGGGGTGTGAAGAAGTGAGAGATCTCTGACCTGTGCCTCCTCTTATTTGGGGGACAAACTACCACTGCTGTTGGTGTCATCGCAAATGTACCCACCCTACCTAGACTGGGGGACCTTTCTCTCCTGACCTAGGGGCATGACCCAGCTCATCTGGCCCTCCCCTCCCCTCTGCAGACATGGCCAACCTGTCCCTCCATGATCACGATGGCTCCAGCGGCGCCTCTGACCAGGACACGCTGGCCCCTTTGCCACACCCAGGGGCAGCCCCTTGGCCCATGGCTTTCCCTTACCAGTACCCGCCGCCCCCGCACCCCTACAACCCTCACCCAGGCTTCCCAGAGCTGGGGTACAGCTATGGTGGGGGCAGCGCCAGCAGTCAGCACAGTGAAGGTAAGGCAGGGGGCTTGGGGGTGGGGGGTGCACAGGTGAGCCCCAAGCTTCTGCAAGATCTGAGCATCCCCCATCCTGTCCCTGCCTGTCCCCTACAGGCAGCCGGAGCAGTGGCTCCAACCGTAGCGGCAGTGACCGACGGAAGGAGAAGGACCCGAAGGCGGGGGACTCAAAGTCTGGCGGCAGCGGCAGCGAGTCGGACCACACAACCCGCAGCAGCCTGCGGGGGCCGCGGGAGCGGGCGCCCAGCGAGCGCTCAGGTCCTGCCGCCAGCGAGCATAGCCACCGCAGCCACCACTCAATGGCCAGCAGCCTGCGCAGTCACCACACGCATCCGAGCTACGGCCCCCCTGGCGTGCCCCCTCTCTACGGTCCCCCCATGCTGATGATGCCCCCTCCGCCCGCGGCCATGGGGCCCCCAGGAGCCCCTCCGGGTCGCGACCTGGCCTCTGTGCCCCCCGAACTGACAGCCAGCAGACAGTCCTTCCGCATGGCCATGGGAAACCCCAGTGAGTTCTTTGTGGATGTGATGTGAACAGGACCCCTCCCCCACGTCCATCCCACTCCCACCCCTGGGCGGTTGCGTCCCTCTCTCCATCCGTCCGTCTTTTTTACTTTGTCTGGTACCTGAAAGGGAAATAAATTGAACTAAATTCAGGCGCGCTAACTGCTCGCTGGGCGCAGCGAGGGCGGGGTGCACCCACCGATCGCCACTGCGGCCCCTAACCTGCCATCAGCCCCAGCTTGTCCCTCTGCTCACTAACTGCTGCGTAGGACTTGCCAGTATCCTTCTGTCACTGGGACCTGACTTGCTGGTGCTGCTCCTTATTCCCCACAAACACTTCAGGAGTTACCCCAGTGGTGCCCTTGAGGCCCTGCTCACCCCCTTCTCCCCGCCTTTTCCCCCTCAGCAACCTTGCACTGTTCAGTCAGCTACATCAGCCCTCTATTAACTGCATCTCCTCAAGCATGTGTGCCAATCTCTTGACTTTTCCCCCACAATACTGACACCAAAAAATATTTGCTCCATTTATTCCTCTTCCTAACTGCCCACCGCATCCCCATCGCTGCCCCAGTCCTGCACCCTAGAACTATAGTCACTTATAATAACCATCCACATGATCCCTGCCTGTGCTGGCCTTCACTAGAGGCCCAAAGGACCCCCTTAGTTGCCTGAGCTGCTAGTGGCTTTCAGGAAGCATATCTGTTCTTCCCCTACATCCACACCCCCATGCCTGCCCTGTGTGCTGGTTCCTTCCGACCCCTAACCCTACTAACCAGCAGGCTCATCTCACCTCTGGGCCTGAAACATTTCTTTTCTTTCTTTTTTCTTCCCTCAATTTTTCCTGGGCCTGGAGCAGCCAAGAATTTCGGGCTGTTTGACTTTCTGTGAGCCCCCATCAAGGGGAGGCCCAGCCTCCGAGGAGACCAGGAACCCTGCTTCAGCAGCCCCTCAGGGCTTCCCAAGGATGTTCAGCCCCCAAACCCACACTTCAACATGTTGAGTCACTAGGCTTTGTTGGAGGGTTCCAGCCTCTCACCCATGTATGAGAGACTGTTCCCCTTTCCACAGAGTGCCCATCCCACTCTCCCTCTCTCCCTCTCTCCCTCTCTCTCTCGCCCTCTCTCCTTCTCTTTCACACGCACACATACATACACAAACACATACACATACACGTGTCTATGCAAGTTCACTTAAGCCTCAGGGCTGGTCCCTGCTCAGAGGGCTGGACCTTCTCTCCAAAGTTGTGGGGCTGGTCCCCTGACTTCCCTCTCCCCAAACCATCCACACATGTCCCTATCATCTTCCTACCTGGATAAAGCCCATAAGCTGGATCTCAGGTCAGGCTCAGCAGAGGACTCCGTAAACAACTGACAGGCTGTTCTCACCCCACTTCCTACCCCAACACCCTTATTTCACAATAACCATGATACCCCAGAGAAAGGTTGGGCAGGGGGTCTTCTGGGACCTCTAAAATGCCGGGTTTTATTTTTTACCTTATTCTACAGTTTAAACAAATCATGATCTCTTTAAGCCTCTTCTATAAATTCTCCTGGCTCACCTAAGCTTCCATACTTTTAGGACTGAGGTGTCAAGAGTACAACTAAGTCTTAAGCTCCAGGCTTTGGGGCAAACCAGGGTAGGGACATTTTAACAAATACTTCTGGAGTTTTTGGTGCATAAGGGCTGTGCTGGAAGTGTGACTCAGTCTTGCCTGCCTTCCAGGAGCCCAGGCCATGGCTTTCTGTAGCCACCACTATAGGGCTGCCTCCTATGCTTCTTTAACTTTTCTGACTCTGCCATGTTCAACTCCCTTGAGAATTCCTCCAGTATTGCTCATGCCTTCAATATTGGTGCTCCTTGTGTTCTTTGGTTCACTTCTCTTTCCTCTATATTTACTCGCCAAATGGTGTCACCTATACTGATGTCCTCAATTGCCATTGATATGCCGGTGATTCTAAAATATGTATCTTCAGCCCCAACTTCCCTCCAAATTTTGGATCTGTATCATCACCCACTGGACATCACCATGGACATATCCATATGGACTCAACTCATTCCCCCATCAAGTGTGTTCCTCCTGAATTCCAATCCTGGTTATCTTCATCACACTGTATGTAGGCTAACCAGCTAGGAACAGTTATGGGCTTAAATTCTTCCCCCATCTTTCTAGTCAGCATATCATATCCATTACACCCCAGCAATCTTTCTTGAATATGGTCCTTCCTTTCCCCTCTGCCTCTAGTCTAATTCACAGGAGCATGGGATTTGGAGTCAGATTGTTCTGGGTTTGAATCCCAGCTCTACTACTTTTTGGTTTCATGATAAGAGAGTTATTTAATCTCTCTGAGCCTCAATTCCCTCATGTAAAATGACGATAATAATACCTACCTCACAGGGTTGTTGTGAGGATTTAAATTAGATATTGTACGAAAAGTGCCTAGCACAGTGCCTGGCACATAGTAGAATAGGTGCTCAATAAATGGTAGCTATTATTATTATTATTATTATTATTATTATTATTATTATTTACTCTAAATTGGTAGGGCATGTATTGAAGATAGAGCTTTTGGAAAGGTAGCAGTGAAGCCTTGAGTGCTGGTTCAAGAGTTAGAAATGCCCATATTTGATCATTTAAGAGGTTCAGACTGTGACCACGGTTTGAGGGAGGCTAGATCTTCATCCTGCCACATCCTGACTTCTAGCAGGACAATGCTAGGGATAATAGGGTTTGCAACCAGGTTTGCCCTTTTTTGCCCTTCTTCCCATAATAGGCTCAGCTACAGGGAAGGCAGCAGGGTATCTCTCCCTGTTGAGAAGAGCTAACAGATTTTATTTAGGTCCTGTGAAAGCCAAGAAGGCCTTTCATTTTTGAGGGTTGGCTCTGTCTCTTCTTCTCAGCTTGGATGTGAGGATTAACTCTTCAGAGAGGGCATTTCAAATTCCATGTCCAATTAAATTAAACTTGCCAACGTTTTTTTAAGCAACATATATGTCGGTCACTAGAAAGCACACAGGTCCTGGCCTTGAGGGGTCACATAGGTGTGCATAGCTGGGATAGAACAAACATTCTTGAAAAGCTTTGGCTAGTTTCTTACAAGTATTTGCCTCCTCGCTCCCTACCCTTTTCCTTGGGTCTTGATCCCTGGGAAAAGGCTCAAGTCTAGTACAAATATTTGATGAAAGAATCTTGGGAGAATCAGAGGTGGTGTTAGAAAGCAGTGAATTCAGACAAATACTTCCGCCAAGTCGTGTGTGTGTGTGTGTGTGTGTGTGTGTGTGTGTGTGTGTGTGTGTGTGTGAATTGAACACAGCCAGTCCTCGGACTCCGGAGACAGAAAAGGCCTACAGCAATCTGAGGCTTAACAGATGGGCTTCAACAAATGGCATTAATCCTCAGAGGCTCTCCATAAACACTGAAATAGGAACAGGAGGGATTCCAGACTACAATTCCCAGAATGCTCAGTGGGGAAAATGAAGGGAGTGGAGCAGCGTATGATGGGATGTGTATTTCGTGTAGGGCTGAATAAGGCCTCTCCTATCCCTCCCCAAGGCACTCCTACCCCGCCGAAGGCAGTCGGTCGTTGTAGTTTTGTTAAACCTAGGAAGCTTAAAATTGTAAGCAAGAAGGAGGAGAGCTTTGACGGGATTTGTAGTCGGCACGGTCTTCCAACGCGCAAGCGCAACTGTGGTTGGGGCGGGGCCGCGGCACTGCAGTGAAAGCCGAGGCAGCGGGCAGGCGAGCAGGGGGTGGGCGGACATCTTGGGATCTGGAGAGTGGCCGGGCAGGCTGAGAAGGGGGCCGCGGACACCAGGTGAGCCGGGGATCTGGCTAAGGGTAAGGGAGGATGCCTACCCCGCTGCCCAGCTTTGCCCTTCCCTGCACTACGCTACGCGGAAAGCTGCCCACACCCGGGAGTGGCCTCAGCCTTCAGATCGGGAGGGAGCTGACGGCTGGGCGGGGGCGCCTGGGGCGCGGTTGCAGGACAGGCTGGGAGCGGCGCCCTCCACCTGACCCGTCCGGAGCCTCCCGTGAGGGGGATACTTACTGGAATCCTTCCAGAGCGGGGACTCCGCGCGGCGACCCCCTCCCCGGGATCGTGACAACCTCCCTGCCCCTTGGCGCCTCCTCTCAACGCAAGGACAATTCCCCCATCTCCTAGGACAGTGACACCCCCTTGTGGGCTTCTTCTTGGACTGTGACAAGTCTCCCACCCTGCGGCACCCCCTCCCCCCAGTTGAGTGACACCCCGCGGCTCTTTTTTCTCAGACCTGTGACAGCCCCCGCACCCCCGTGGAGCCATATTTTTTTCCGCGATGTCTTCCTCCCCAGGCCGAAAAACCCATCAGCCCCTCATGCCTCTGCACTTGAACTCCAAAGCAGGTTCTGTCGCCCCAGCTTTCCTTTATTCACTACTGTCAGTCTCTCACTGCTGTTTTTCTTCTTCAGAGCCTTGACCTTTGCCACACTGGAAACTTCTTCCCCCAGATGCCCCCACCATCCCTTTTGCTGCTCCAGGCTCACCTGAGTAGACTGCCTGGCTGTTTCTGCCAGTCTTTCTTTCCCCTTAACTCATTATTCCACTCCTGTCCTGGGCCCCACCTCAGCTGCCCTGGTGCTCTAAGGTCCCTACCACTGTGTGAACTTGCATCTTTGCCCAGGGCTCTAAACTCCATTTTGCATTTCTTCTCCCAGCCTCTTTGGACTGAGGGATGGAATGTGTCCACCACCACCTTGAGAGACCTCTCACTGAGTTTGGGAGACCCTGGTGGCCGCAGTAATCCGCTTTATTTTCCAGTCTAGAAAACTCTGCTAAACTCCCTCCACCCTGTGAAAATTAATACCAGAGCTAATTCAGGAAATCTAGAACTAAATTAACCCTTTTTCTCCTTGCAAACAGTCTAAATTAGTTTGACCCAGATAATTTGGATAATTCATATATTCTGCCCCTTGCTTATAGGTACTCAGGCCAGAAATCAGTTATGTCATGGGGTCTGGAATCATAGAATTTCAGCCAGATCGATCTCATTGTTTTATGAACCTATATTCCCACCCCCTTATTTTTATTGCATTTGGGAGCTGAGAGGGAGCCTCCCTTTTTAAAAGGGAGATAGTTAAAAATAATAATAAGAGCTTGGGTCATTAAAGTGTAGTCTGCCAGGGCTGGGGCCTTTCTCTCTGCTCTTTTGCCTGCTTATCTGACTGCCTGGGATTGGTTGGAACCACACTCCTGGGTCCGTGTCAGGGCCTAAGGCCTCCCTTTCTCTCCTCCCCACACCCTGCACACCCTTTCCTGGAATGTTTAGATTTCTGTGAATTAGAGAGCCACAGGTCAGGCCCTACTGCCTTCTCAGAAGGGTAGTGGAGCCTGAGAGACCCGGTCTTCCTAAAGCTGTGCCTGAGGGCCCCAGGCCTGAACCAAGTGGAGGTAATTCCTACCGCCATTCCTGCAGCCGCAGGCAGGCCTTCATGGTGACTCACCGGCTACAGTCTGAGTGAGAGTCTGCACAGGAAGGGGCCAAAAAGGATCCTTGCTGAGTTCAGCACTGTGAAGAGGGGGAGGGGGCTGCTTTCTGGGCTCAGCCCCAGAAAAGGGAGGGTCAAAATGGCCTTAGAATCCTGGGCCCAAGTCCTTCTCCATTTCTTTCTCCTTTCCAGTGTGAGATAAACAGGAACTGGAGCCTGGCTAAGGGGAGGGGCATGCCTGGGAGGACTGCAGGGTCACTTCTGGAGGGTTGAGTCAGGAAAAAAAGCCGAGCCAGTGACCTGCACAGCCCCAACTGGGGATGTTGGCAGAGGTTCTGAGGCCTTCCCTTACCCTGCCTCCGCCTGTCCTAGGTCTGTTCTCAGAGCGATGGGCCTTGGAGACTGAGCTGCCGCCATGATAGGAGGCTTATTCATCTATAATCACAAGGGGGAGGTGCTAATCTCCCGGGTCTACCGAGATGACATCGGGTGAGTCCCCTGGCTGAGCCAGCTGTGCCCCCACCCCTTATCCTTCCTCCCCAGCATGCAGGACCAGGTCTGTTGCTACCAGAGACCTGACTTGGGCCACCCCCTTCCCTTGCTGCATCCTAGAAGCTCAGCTAATACAACCTGGTTCCCATTAGGTCTGGTGGTATTGGCCTGATAGACAGTTACTGCCTGATAGGCAGGACCTGTGGAATAGTGTGGCCCCTGCAGTCTTAGGAACTTTTGCCCTTCCTGCCTTCTCCTTTCCTTAGTGACAGACCTAGTTGCTCGAGTTGAGTGCTTTTGCCCTGGCAGATTGATTCCTCCTTTGAGGAAGAGGGAGATATTTCTCCAGGGGATGGAGTTAGTGGCCAGGCTAGAGGTACTAGGCCATCTAAGTCTTGCTCTCAAAAGCCATTCTCTTGTTGAGAGCCTTCACTGGATTCTCTTGAAAGCCTCTCCAGGCTGCCAAATCCTCTCCCACTCCCTTTCTCAGGAGGAGGCAGGCTGCTGACTCAGCCATTTTCAGTTCCTCTGGGCTACCCCTGGAAGAGAGGTTGTGAGCAAGCCTGGAGCACTCTCTGGGTCACTGAAGGAAAGGCAGGGAAGCCATGTGGCCCTTTCTGGCCTATCAGAGTAGATGTGGAATAGCTTCTTGTTCTGGGTCCCTCAGACCTTAACGAGGAAGCACAGCCTGCCTTCTCATTCTGCCTCACCCTGCACGCCACTGTTCTTTCCTGAGTGAGGGCACTTGTCCTAGCCTCAGCAACTCTAATGAGATTAGGCTTCTCTGGTTCCCGCTGCCCTGTTTTTCTTCCTCTAAGAGCTTAGGATAGAGAGTTACAGAATGGGCCTGCTGCAGAGCCTTAGCTCCTTGCCTCCCAGCTCCCTGGCTAGTGGGCTGGCCTGGCCTTTGTGGCTGTTTGTCCACTGACTGGTGGTGGGGCATGAGCTAGAGTTGTGGCAATGCCTGGCTTGCCTGAACCTGGCTGGCTGTACCCATAGGCACCCCCCTCCTGCCATGGATGGACCTGCTTAAGCTAGGGCACATACTGTCTTGCATGCCTTGCTATGCTCTCCACCCCTTGCCTGTTGCTTGTCTGCTTCCACCTCATGGTGTGTGCTGCCCACCCCCAGTGTGTTGTGTGTCTAATCCTCTCTCTCGTTGCTGTCACTCTCCTTTTCTTGCTGGCGTCATTTCTCTCATCCCATCTCATTGGCTGCCGTAGCAATAGGTAAGCAGCCTATCAAGCTGCCGCCCAGGCACAGGTGGGTGGGGGGCCCTGCCCCCCCATCATTGTTTTCTTCATCTGTTTTCATTCCCTAAACATGCCCTGGAATTGGATCCTGGACAGGAATGAATGGCCCAGCTCCATGGCCCCTCGGTCCTTTCTCCTCGGTAGATCAGAGCCTTCTCTGAAGTCATGCTGACTTTGTCTAACCGGTGGAATCACAAGTGGGAAGACTGGGAAAGAAGCAGAGTCTCTCTTTCATTTGGGCCTGGAGCTTACTGAGAAGCTAGAGAGGTTGCAGCTGGGAAATTGGGGCCAAGCCTGGGAGTTAGGAGCATACCTCCTTAAGCCTGATGGATCTCACTTTATTAACGCTACATCTATCCTCCTGTCATTGCCACTTGACTTCCCTGTCTCTGATGGCCTTCAGGCACTAGCCCAGCTCTGACCCTACCCTTGTGCCTCCGCTGGGAGTCACAGGGAACTGCCCCAGTGGTTTAGGCAGTTGGCTTCAGAGTACATGCCAGACTTAAGCAGTGAAGGGGGGAGTAGGGAGGGGGGAGTTGTTAGCAGCTGTGGTTGATCCCTGTGGAGTGAGGTTTGCCTGGGTGCTGAGCAGCCCCTGTGTACCCTTTTCCCTCAGGAGGAACGCAGTGGATGCCTTTCGGGTCAATGTTATCCACGCCCGGCAGCAGGTGCGCAGCCCTGTCACCAACATCGCTCGCACCAGTTTCTTCCATGTTAAGCGGTCCAACATCTGGTTGGCAGCTGTCACCAAGCAGAATGTCAATGCTGCCATGGTCTTCGAATTCCTCTATAAGATGTGTGACGTAATGGCTGCCTACTTTGGCAAGATCAGCGAGGAGAACATCAAGAACAATTTTGTGCTCATATATGAGCTACTGGATGGTGAGGCTGGCAGGGCGGTGGGCCTAGGGTGGGGCTGAACCTGATGGGGCCTGGCCTGGAGGTAGGAGCAGGTGTGAGGTTCCCTCCAGTGCCTTCTGAACTTTTCTGACTGTTTAGTCTTTTGAGCCCTGAAGGCCAGCAAGTAGAGGTGGGAGAGGGGGCAGAGGACCAAAACATCTTTCAGGGGGATAAGAACCTAACTGTGGGGCTTGGTAGCTGGGCCTCCTACAGTTAAGCACATTTCCCTTTCACCTTTGTGGTTTGGGCCTTAGTTCCCTGACTGTCCTTCCAGCTTTCTATCTCAATAGCTGCCTCAGAGCCTGGAGGAGGGTGAGCTACTACCAGCTTCTAGGGTTACATTATCTCTCTTCCTCTGTAGGGTATGATTTAAGGGAACAGAGTCTTTCCACCTTCCCAATGTCTGTCTGTTTTCTAAGGACTCAGCACTTCCTGATCTCTCATTCACTGGCCATAAGAGTCTTCTGCTGATTTTCTCTGTGAAAAAAACTGACATTTAATTATGTTTTCTTATGAAGCACAAATCCCGGAGTAAATGCTACAAAGCAAGAGGACAGTGCTGTAGATGATCCCACACTCTTCTGGAGCTGTCCTGGCCAGCTATGTCCAGGCCAGGGGAGGGATTAGACTAAAGAAACCTTCAGCTTTTTCCAGGGGCTGATGGATCCCTTCCTTTTGCAGAGATCCTGGACTTTGGCTATCCACAGAATTCAGAGACAGGAGCACTGAAAACCTTCATCACTCAGCAGGGTATCAAGAGCCAGGTACTCAGTTGTACAGCCACAGCCAGGGTGGGGCCCATCCTCCTTAAGCCCCCTGAGCTCTGTCCCGGCTGACTCAAGCACCACCTCTGACAGGAAGTGCTGGCCTGAGCCCTCTGCCATGATTGCAGGCCTATTTTGCTGTGTGTGGCCCTCCACCCAAGGAGCAGCCAACTCAGCATCTCTGTTTCTGGGAATATAGTTCAAGCAGTTTCCTTCTGCACTGAGGGAAGGGAGGGTGTGGGCTGCTCTGGAGGCCTGGTGTTCCTCAGGAGGAGAGAGTGTGGGCCCTCCTCTAGGATCCAGGCCTTATAGCTGCCTTCTCCTTCTTTTCTGCCTGCCTCTTCCCGTCTGTGCTCCCCTACTGCTTCCTGTGGGCATCACATTGGCCCTTTGGCCTCCAGCATCAGGTAAGCTGTTCCCTTAGCTTCCATCTTTACAGCTTTGTTCCAGTTTTCTTCAGGCCGTGCAGCATGGAGCTTATGGGGAAGATGAGTTACAGGGTGGGGACCAGAAGGCAGGGGGAATGAGGGTAGAGTGGGGATAGAAACAGGATGATTGAAGGTAGAGAGGAATGAAGTCATTATGTTGTCTCTGTCCCCCGTGTAGACAAAAGAAGAGCAGTCCCAGATCACCAGCCAGGTGACCGGGCAGATTGGCTGGCGGCGGGAGGGCATCAAGTATCGCCGGAATGAGCTCTTCTTGGATGTGCTAGAGAGTGTGAACCTTCTCATGTCCCCACAGGGTGAGAGCCCTCTCGAGATGAAGCTGGAGGGGCAGGACCAGGGCAGGATCCTCATCCTGACTCAGATGTTCCCATTTATCTATCACCAGGGCAGGTGCTGAGTGCCCATGTGTCAGGCCGGGTGGTGATGAAGAGCTACCTGAGTGGCATGCCCGAGTGCAAGTTTGGGATGAATGACAAGATTGTCATTGAGAAACAGGGCAAAGGCACAGCTGATGAAACAAGTAAAAGGTGCCTGGGGCAGGGTTGCTGGTGGGAGAGGGTGGACCTCGAAGGGCTGAGCAGGGTCTGGTGAATCACAGGTTCCTTTCTAGATACCATTTTTCCAAGCTCTTGACATCTGTGCTTAAGAGAGATGAGGGGATTGTAGTCATCATACTTAAAGAGTAGTCCCCTTTGTTTGATTCCCCAGAACTAAGATTTTTCTATAACATACTGATGGCTTCTGGCCAGTGTGCCTAAAACCTCTGGGTCCCAAGCACCGGAGTTCTCCAGAAACGGTGAATTTGCAAAGCTCCCACTCATCCCTAAATTGGCAGCAGGGACCCCTGAGTCAAAAAGCTATATTCTGGTAGCCTTCCACAGTCTGTAGTGCAAGCTTCACTCAGGATGTGGCAGCCTTTGGGGGTGGGATAGATTCCCAGCCCAACTCTCTCTTGCCACTCTCCTGTACCAACGAGGAGACCTTCTGCCCCTGCTCACAGTGGGAAGCAATCAATTGCCATCGATGACTGTACCTTCCACCAGTGTGTGCGACTCAGCAAGTTTGACTCTGAACGCAGCATTAGCTTCATCCCACCAGATGGAGAGTTTGAGCTCATGAGGTACCATTGGGGTGTGAGGAGGCAGGGAATGCTGCTGGCAGAGAGTGGGGAGAGGGAGGAGGACAGGCTCTGCTGTGCCAACCTTACTCCCCACCCCTAAAGGTATCGCACCACCAAGGACATCATCCTTCCTTTCCGGGTGATCCCGCTAGTGCGGGAAGTGGGACGCACCAAGCTGGAGGTCAAGGTGGTTATCAAGTCCAATTTCAAGCCCTCATTACTGGCTCAGAAGATTGAGGTGAGAACAAGGGACTTGGGGAGGAGGAAACACTGTCTCCAGATAAAAGCAGCTGATGTCGGGGCTTGACAGAGCTCTCTGACAGGTATATCACTTCTAGGTGAGGATCCCAACCCCACTGAACACAAGCGGGGTACAGGTGATCTGCATGAAGGGGAAGGCCAAATACAAGGCCAGCGAGAACGCCATCGTGTGGAAGTGAGTCTCCTTCACAAGGTCACTGCAGGGCTTAAGATGCTTTGGTGTACTCCCTTAAGTCTTACCTTCATCCTCTTGAGTGTGAGTGGTGTGTGTGTGTGTGTGTGTGTGTTGCAAGGATGGGGGCGGGGGGTGCCTGTCTGCTTCTCCAGGAGCCTCTGCTTATGCTGTCATCCATATACCTCTGTGTGAGTATGCACATGCCTGCACTTGGGTGCATGCGTGCATTTAGTTATCAAAATGCCTCAACATTTCCCTATTTGCCCTTGTAACATCTCTGTGAAATAGCAAGGGATAGCATGCTTGTGTATTTAGGCTGAAATTGCAGCCCACAGTGCTAAAGGAATAGCAGACCCAAGATTCCATAGCAAGTGATTGCCAGGGCCCTTACCACATTTCCTGTCCTAGCACTTCCCACAAGTTCCTCTGTTCCGTTCCCCCCACCCCTCCAGAAAGGACACCGTCCACCTTGAAACTCCTCCAAGCTATCAGGGGCACTTGCTGCTCATTGCCCCTCTGTTCCTAGGATCAAGCGTATGGCAGGCATGAAGGAATCACAGATCAGCGCAGAGATTGAGCTTCTGCCCACCAATGACAAGAAGAAATGGGCTCGACCTCCCATTTCCATGAACTTTGAGGTATGGCAAGGGGGGAACCTAGAGCCACTGCAGAGGGTATGCTAATAAAGATCTTAGGATCGTCCAGGTCACCTTCTGCACCTTGCGACCTGCAGATGAGACCCAGAGAGGGGAAAGTGACTTTTATAATTCAAAGACCCATTTCCTCCCCCTTCAGGCCTCTTACTAGAAATTACTACTCACACTGACAAAAAAAAAAAATCTGTGACTTGTAAAGTTTGTCATAAAACAGTTTTTTGGAAAAATTTAGATTGTTTGACTACCAGATAAGACCCAAAGTTTATTTACACACAGGAGACTGGTCTGGCATTGCTTTGCACATGTTAGACATATAATTTTCTCCACCTTATTTTTTAAGCCCATAATATTGAGCAGAATAAGTGTGTTCTAAGGTGGGTCTTTGGTTGCTGCCTCCTGCTGATTAAAGGAATTGATTTGAGTTACCACAGGCAGGGCCTGATTTCCAACCCAAGTGATTGTTAGTTACGCTTGGATATGCTTTCTTCTTTAGAAACCTTTTAAGATCCTTCTTAAGCTTCCCCTAGCTTCTTTCAGACTCCGATCATTCAGACACCTGTAGTAGAGAGAGATGAAGTAGGGCAGAGCTACAGAACTTCCCAGAGGAGAGCAGCTGTGAGAGGAAGACCAAATTCCTAACTGGAGCTATCCCTTGCCCAGGTGCCATTCGCCCCCTCTGGCCTCAAGGTGCGTTACTTGAAGGTGTTTGAACCGAAGCTGAACTACAGCGACCATGATGTCATCAAATGGGTGCGCTACATTGGCCGCAGTGGCATTTATGAGACCCGCTGCTAGCTGCCTAGTAGCAGCTAGCCTGCCTCCCTACCCACCTTCTTCCACAGGTCTGGGTGCCCCCGGGCCACCACACGTCAGCGTCTCCTCCCTCCTGCTTTGCTGCCTTCCCTTTGCACCAGCCCCTGAGTCTAGGTCTGGACCAACCACATCGTGAGCGGGACTGGTGGAGCAGTCCCTGGGCTCCCTGGGCAGGGTGGTTTCTGGGGCTCCTACTCCACCATCCATCTGTGTGCCCTGGCCCAATGCCAGGCTCTGTGTTCTGTGACCAAAGCCAGGTGGGCTCCCTCTCCTCCCCTCCCCTGTGGCCACATCTCTCTGGAGTGGGAGGGTTGGCTGCCCCTCACCTCGGAGCTCCCCCAAAGGCCAGTAATGGATTCCCAGCCCTCAGTCCCTACTCTGCTTTGGGATAGTGTGAGCTTCATTTTGTACACGTGTGACTTTGTCCAGTTATAAACCCAATAAACTCTGTAGAGCGGAGATGCTAAGTGTTGGTGGTGCCGGAGCTACACGGGGAGGGGAACTGATGGGATTGCTCTTCCCAAATCTTAACACCGCATACTGTGAGTTGAGTAGAATTTTATATTCTGAGCTCTCTTAAGGTTCTGGGCCCCCTTGAGGTGATCCAAGCCCTTATCCTGACTGGTGTCAGCCCAAGGCCTCCTTTCTCAGAACACAACCTCAAGGGCAAGCAGCTCCACCTGGTCCTAGTTCCCTGAGGGTAGAGATTCTTTCCCTAGTTGACCTCCAGCTTTAGACAGGTATTTTCTAATTAGCAGAGATTAAGCAAGGTTTACATTTGTTTTTTCCCACCATCTTGAGAAACTGACCTCAGTTCTGTCCTTTTCGCAATTACCCAGGCTTCCCAAACAGTGGTGAGTGGCTGGCAAAAGGGATTCTCCTCCTTGCTGTAACTTCCCCTCTGCAGAGAATCTTGTGATAAGCTAGTCCTTAAGAGGAGTATTCCATAACCTGCTGGTGTATTGGGGCAGATAAAAGAGCAGACCTGCCCTCACCAGTTTTCCCTTGTTTGGTTTCAGCCATTTTAAATCTATTAGAGAAAATTTCAAATATAAAGAGAAATAACAAGATATATGTAATGAACCCTCATTCAACTTAAGTTACCAACTCATGGCCAGTTTCTTATCAACATGATCTGTGTTCAAAATCCAAGAGTCCTGTGGTATTTTTTTTTTTTTTTTTTTTTTTTTTGCAACTTGCATCAGGATCTAAACAAGGTACATTGTGGTCAGTGAATGCTTTTTAAATCACATAAACCACAGGTTCTCTGTCAGCTCTTGCAGTGTTGTTGAAGAAAGCATAGTTTGTAGTCCCCCCCCCCCCCCCCCCCCGCCCCAGAATTCCTCTTTCCCTCTATTGCCTATAAAATGGTTGTTAGCTCTAGGAGCTTAACTTTTAAACTTCAAATAGCAGGACTGATCCTTTGCAATGGCAAAGGATGATGGATCTTAGGTGAAAATTTTAGAGCCAGGTTGGAAGAATATTCACATTAAATGTAAAGCAGCATCATTTGAGGGAAATAGTCTTAACTTCTGAGGAAATCAGTGAGAGGAAGTAGCTTTTTACAGTCATTTACTGGGCTTCCTGATGCAGAGCAGTACGCTTTGGGTGTAGGTAGGGAATAAATACCATTGAATTTGCACAGCCTTTTGTCGATCTGGTTTTCTTGCCCTTTGGTGGTGAGAGAGCTTGTGCCCTGTGGTGAGGTTAGGACCGAGTGAAAATAATTCGCGTAGAACTGCTGAGCTGTCAGGTGAGAGAACGGAGTGCTGGTCCTGGGCGGGCTGGCCACCGGGCTGATACCAGAAGCCCGTAGGACCTGGGGACCGGAACAAAACCTGTGGGCTGTACATTACTGTGCAGGGACTTCTGAAAGCTCGGGGACGAGTGAGTCAGCAAACCTCTCGGTGGGCTCCAAAATGGACCCGGCTGGGCGCGCTGCGGTAGACGCGCCTCAGGGGAACGCAGAGACTCGGGCGAGGCCCGCGTACATTATCAACCCCTCGTCTGTCAGAAGGTTCCCTCCCACCGGACCATCGGTGTCTCGAGTCCAGATAAACCGCGAGCTTCCCTGCACCCTACCCCGCCGCCTCCCGTAGCTCCACCTCCCAGAAGGCAGCGAGAACCGCACATGTGGCTAATTTTTCAGTGGAAACGGCGTTGCGCAAGCGCAGAGAGAGCAGTTCTAGCGTAGACTCTGAGCGGCGCTTGCGCACAGTTCCTCCATCCCAGATCACCTAGTCCACTGGATTCCGAGGGCTCTGCGCTTTTCTTACGTCACTACTAGGCATGCGCTTTGGGAGGAGGGGTGAGCTTTTGGGAGACCGGCCGGAGGCGGGTCTTGGCTGAGGTCTAACGGCGCCTGCGCGGATGGGAGCCCTACTGGAACATGGCGACTTGCGCTGAAATCCTGCGGAGCGAGTTCCCTGAAATTGACGGACAGGTCTTCGACTACGTGACGGGTGAGCAGAACCGAATCAACGCGCTGGGGAATCGGAAATGGAAGTCATAAGGGGAAAGACTAAGGGCGGGCAGTGCCGGGGACCGCTGCTAGGCCTCTCCTCTGTGTGACCTCTTGTCCCGAGAGCCGGTTAGGTCTGGAGCCCGGACTGGGGCCGTGGTTCGGGGGCTAAAACTGCTTGTATGTCTGCCGTACCCGCTCTCTTCCTCGACCTGCCACGCCCGGCCTAAGGCGTCTTGCACAGCGGCAGCGCGGACTTCGAGTCTGTGGATGACCTGGTGGAAGCAGTGGGGGAACTGTTGCAGGAGGTGTCCGGGGACAGCAAGGATGACGCGGGCATCAGGGCTGTGTGCCAGCGCATGTACAACACTCTGCGCCTGTAAGTGCCAGGGCGGGGGAATCTTGGGGCAGGATGGGGGGTGGGGGCGTGATAGGAGGGCGGACGGTGAGGAGACGAGATGTAAGGGAAGAAGGTCTGATGGTTGTAGAGCTTTTTATTCAGCTCCTAATTCTGCGCTTTCTGTTTCTACCGTCAAGGGCTGAGCCACAGACCCAGGGAAACAGCCAGGTGCTACTAGACGCCCCCATCCAGTTGTCAAAGATAACAGAAAACTACGGTGAGAGTGAGGGAAGATTGAACTAGCTGCCCTCTGCCCTTGTCTCAGCCTTCACCCCCTACCCAGCCCGCTGTCCCCTGGAGCCCAGGACTCCTGGTACCCCTTTTCCACAGGAAAAGGTTGTAGAAGCTAGTTAATGTCTTTACTGAGGGCAAAAGAGGCCATTGATGAAGGGAGTAGGATTGGACAGGTCTCCAAACTCTTAGGTAGGGTAGGAAGAATATGGGCCTTGGAACTAGACAGACTTGGGTTTACTTCCCAATTTTGTGACTTTTCTAACCAGTTGCATGACCTTTTAGGAGTTGCTTATCTGCCTCAGTCTCTCTATTGTCAATCTGGAAGGTGTTTTTTGGTTTTGTTTTGTTGAAAAGTGGGGGGATGACAGCTGTTTCTGGGATTGTAAGGCTTTTCTTTAAATGTCTATGTCTGTGTCTCATTCATATTAATTACTCAAAATGTTAGTTTCCCTTCCCTCAGGGAGAAGGTGACTGCTTTTCTTATCGCTTACAGACTGTGGCACCAAACTTCCAGGACTGCTAAAGAGGGAACAGTCCTCGGTGAGGATGGGAAAGAAAGGGTGGGGGCTGAGGGTGAGCGAGGGTGAGCATTGACTGTCTTTAAATACTGGAGTATCTTTTTGGGGAATTTCTGATAAAGTCTTTCCCTGAGAGCAGGGTAACTTAAGATGTTTCTGAGGCTACAACCTAGGCTGAAATGGTTGTGTTTGGACCTTCAGACAGTGAATGCAAAGAAGCTAGAGAAGGCTGAGGCTCGACTGAAGGCAAAGCAGGAGAAGCGCTCAGAGAAGGACACACTCAAGACCAGCAGCCCTCTGTGAGTTTAGTAAGAAGGGCTGAGAAGAGAATAGAGCAGTCTCTATTGGGATGGAAGGGTGGCTGGGAGTGCTAAAAGCCATCCATTTCTTCCTTTGAAAGAGTCTTGGAGGAGGCATCAGCCAGCCAGGCAGGCAGCAGAAAGGAGAGTCGGTTGGAATCATCCGGCAAGAACAAATCCTATGATGTTCGAATTGAGAACTTTGATGTGTCTTTTGGCGATAGGTGAGGGAGTGGCAGTGGGGGGTGACTTTTTTTTCTTTTTCCAATTAAAGGAGAATTCGGACAGATGGAATGGGGCTTAAAATAACACTAGGTTTGTGTTGTTAAACTTGCTGCATACCTGTTTCTAGAGCAGCACCCTTTGTTTTCTTCCTGCTACCCCTGCAGGGTACTGTTGGCTGGAGCAGATGTGAACCTGGCATGGGGCCGCCGCTATGGACTGGTGGGCCGAAATGGGCTGGGGAAGACAACACTCCTGAAGATGTTGGCCACTCGGAGCCTGCGGGTTCCAGCCCACATTTCCCTGCTGCACGTGGAGCAGGAGGTTGCTGGAGATGACACCCCTGCCCTTCAGAGTGTGCTAGAGAGTGATACCGTGAGAGAGGACCTTCTGCGGAGGGAGCGGGAGCTCAGCGCCCAGATTGCCACTGGCAGGTAAAGGCTCCAGAATAGGTAATAACCAGCAGCCACAGTTCTTCACAGAGTGCCTGTCATACTACCACAATCCATAACTTGCATGCCCATCCTAGTAAGCAGCAGAGCTTAGAACTTGGCTCTGTGGGGCTGTAAAGCCCCGTTCCTTCCACAGTGCCCACTGCCCTCACTGTCTTGAGCAGGTTCTTCCTATCCTCTATTCCTGTCCTGGCAACAAGGCAGTCGGTGACCTGCTTTTCAGCTACATAGGGTGCAGGACATTCCCCCAAGACTATCTGCATTCAGGCTGAGTGCTCTTCCTCCCATTCCCACTCCAGGGCTGAGGGCTCAGAAGCTGCACAGTTGGCAGAAATATATTCCAAACTGGAGGAGATTGAGGCCGACAAGGCACCTGCCAGGTATTTAAAATTCCCCTTCCCTCCTTCAGATTTTACCTTTCCATTTCGTTACCTGTTCCAACGGGGTTCTTTAATTTCCTCACTTCTAGGGCATCAGTCATTCTTGCTGGGCTTGGCTTTACCCCTAAAATGCAGCAGCAGCCCACCCGGTGAGTGGCCCTTGCCATTCTTAGTTCCGAACACTGTTGGCTCTGTCTCTACCTGTCCTGGTGAACACCTACAGCTGATGTGATCTGTGTTTCTTTAGGGAGTTCTCAGGTGGTTGGAGGATGAGACTGGCCCTGGCCCGGGCCCTGTTTGCTAGGTGAGTCTCCTGGGCCTGAAGGGGCCCATGGATACTGTGGAGGATTGGCCTTGGTTCATGGGAGGTCGTGAACTGCTGACCTAAAACCTCAAGGCTTGCATTCTTTTCTATAGGCCAGATCTTCTGCTGTTGGATGGTGAGTTTAAAATGGGCACCCTGACTTTGGGGTGAGGAAGGATGGCAGCATCCAAGTTCTCTAGCCCTTCAATCCCAAATGTGTCCTCCCCAACTTTTCCAGAACCCACAAACATGCTGGATGTAAGGGCCATCCTGTGGCTGGAGAATTACCTGCAAGTGAGTGGCTATAGGTGCTGGAGTAGGTCTAAGGAAGGTCTGCCTCTAAGACACTGGTGGGGAGGTGGGGGGTGCTGGAAGTTGATTTCCCTCCCAAACTGGGCCTGCCATCCTGTGACCCCTCAGACATGGCCCTCTACAATCCTGGTTGTCTCCCATGACCGCAACTTCCTGAATGCCATAGCCACAGACATCATCCACCTGCATAGCCAGCGGCTAGATGGCTACCGGGGAGACTTTGAGACCTTCATCAAGAGCAAGCAAGAGCGGCTGCTCAACCAGCAGCGTGAATATGAGGCACAACAGCAGTATCGCCAGCATATCCAGGTATGGGGGCAGACAGGGCTAGGGGCCCATGGGTATTAGAGTTTTCAGGGATGAGGAAGCCTGACCAGTGTCTGCACTCATCCACCCACAGGTTTTCATTGACCGATTTCGCTACAACGCCAACAGAGCTTCTCAAGTGCAGAGTAAACTCAAGATGCTGGAGAAGCTGTGAGTACAGTGCCCTCGATTAGACCCTGACTCTTATTCCCTTAATTTTTTCCCTGATTTTGTAGGGTACCCCTTGCCTTCCCATTCTAGGTCTCCCCCTTTTCTGGAAACCAACTTTAATCTCCTCTCCAACAGGAAAGCAGAGAATTTTACACTGCTGTTGTAAATTAGTGTTGTCCCCACAGTCCGAGGCAACCACTAATTTCTTTTCTGTCTCTAATATATTTGCTTATTCTGGATATTTTATATAAATGAAATCCTGTAACAGGTGACATTTTGTGTCTGGCTTATTTCACTTAATGTAATGTTTTTGAGGTTCATTCGTGTTGTAGCATTTATCAGTATTGCCTGCCTTTTAATGGCTAGGTAATATTTCATGGTAAGGATATACAGCATTTTGTTCATTGATTCATCAGTTGAGGGTTATTGGAAGTGTTTCTGTTTTTTGGCTCTTAAGAATAACAGTGCTCTAAACATTTGTGTACAAGTTTTCGTATGGACATATGTTTTCTATTCTCTTGGGTATATGCCTCGGAGTAGAATTGCTGGGTTACAAGATAATTCTATGTTTAACTTTTTGAGGAACTGCCAAGCTGTTTTCTAAAGCAGCTGTACCATTTTATATTTCTACCAGCAATGTATGAGGGTTCCAATTTCTCCACATCCTTGCCAACACTTATTATCTGTCTTTTTAATTTTGGCCATCGTAGTGGGTGTGAGCGACAGCTCACTGTGGTTTTGACTTGGATTTCTTTAATGACTAACAACGTTGAACATTGGGGGGTTAATCTAATAGCAACCTTTCTAGAAGTGCCGGTGGTGGAAGGAAGTCTAAAATCAAAGGCTTAGGTTTTTGTGACATGAAATATTTATCACAATGTATTAACCGGAAGGCCAAAAATCTCCTGAAAGGGATATTGTGAACTGGAAGAAGGTACTCTAAAATAAGAATGGGGTCTGGATGGTAGAATTATGAGTTTTTTCTAGGTTTTCCCTGAACATCTATTATTTGTGTAGTAAGAACAAAGTCATTTTTTTAAGCCATAAATTTAGTTTGCCTGCCCCCTCTCTCCTCAGACCGGAGCTGAAACCTGTGGACAAGGAGTTGGAGGTGGTGATGAAGTGAGTGCTGGGCCAAGGGCTGGTGGGGAGCTCTTGTTTCCGGCCACCTCTGTGTTCCTCACCATCACCTCCTGCAGGTTCCCTGATGGGTTTGAGAAGTTCTCACCACCAGTTCTACAACTAGATGAGGTGGATTTCTACTATGATCCTAAGCATGTCGTCTTCAGCCGTCTATCCGTCTCTGCTGATCTCGAGTCCCGCATTTGTGTGGTATGGTTGCTGTTTCTCTGTTCTGTGAGCTGGGACTCTGCCACCCCTTCACGTGGTGTGGATTGGCCCAGATCATCTGGCTGCAAAGGGAAGTGGTATACAGGAGCAGGGATTGGCCTGGGCCAAGGGTTTTGCTATACTTCCTTGCAGAGATAGGAAGCCTGGTTGTGGTATTTTGTGAATACTTAGAACAAGACTTTATCTTGCTAGTCTTAGCTCTGAGTTTTCTCAAACCATGGAACATGGAAGAGAGATCAGATTTCAGGTCTTGACTCTGCCTGTTGCTAGCTTGGTTACAAAGTGGAGATAACACCTACGTCACTCAGTTATTGGCAGGATTAAATCCCCTGCACTTAGTAGGTATTCAGGTGTCAGTTCCCTTTATATCTTTACTGGTTGTTTCATCTTTCTGTAGAGTTCCTTAATATTTTTTTCATTGTTGAAGGAGTCATTGGTCAGAACCAGTTCTCATCTCCTTCCCTTCAGTGTCTCACACATGTCCACTCTTTAACATTCTCGGGGTTCTTTTTACAGGTTGGGGAGAATGGTGCTGGTAAGTCTACCATGCTGAAGCTGCTTATGGGGGACCTGGCCCCTGTCCGGGGCATCAGACATGCTCACAGGTAAAGGCCCCAATTCCAAACTGCTCATACACTGTAGCTACACTCGTTTATGGTCATTGCCTTCCATCCCCTCTTTCCACCTTTGTTTCTGCCTGTAGGAATCTGAAGATTGGCTATTTCAGCCAGCACCACGTGGAGCAGCTGGACCTGAATGTCAGTGCCGTGGAACTGCTGGCACGCAAGTTTCCCGGTACCTTAGGGATTTGAGTCCGGAAAGGAGGTGACCCCTACGACTAGGCCCATCTTGGGGTGGGGTGCTGAGCAGTGGGCCCCAAGTCTAAGTATAAGGACATGGGCATTTGGAGGTAGGGCTGAGGGGAGGGCGAAGAGAGAAAGTTGGGTCAAGAATCTACTTGATGGGGTGAGGCCTATTCCAGGGCGGCCTGAGGAGGAGTATCGTCACCAGCTGGGCCGGTATGGCATCTCTGGAGAACTGGCCGTGCGCCCTGTTGCCAGCTTGTCTGGGGGCCAGAAGAGTCGGGTAGCCTTTGCTCAGATGACCATGCCCTGGTGAGCTCTTGCCTTCCCCTCTACCCCTCTACCCCTCTACCCCTCTACCCCTCTACCCCTCTAGCCAAGTAGAAAATGTTTCTCTTGCCTTCGTATCAGAGGGTTCATTTTTCTCCCAACCCCAATAACTACCCACCTTCCTGGGTATTGCCTTCTAGCCCCAACTTCTACATTCTGGATGAACCCACAAACCACCTGGATATGGAGACGATTGAGGCTCTGGGCCGTGCTCTCAACAATTTCAGGGTGAGTGTGCCTTCATGCTGCCTGCTCCTCCCCAAGTGTCATCACCCCTTAGGGCCCCCCTGAGTGCCTCCTGGTCTCCTCTCTTTCAGGGCGGTGTGATATTGGTATCCCACGATGAGCGCTTCATCCGGTTGGTGTGCCGGGAGTTGTGGGTGTGCGAAGGCGGCGGCGTCACCCGGGTCGAGGGGGGGTTTGACCAGTACCGCGCCCTTCTCCAGGAACAGTTCCGCCGTGAGGGCTTCCTTTAGGGTCACCAGGCCGAGGACTGTGCCCAGGACATGGACTGGTCTCTCAGACCCCTGGGCTGCGATATAGGCAACCATCTCCAGGCCACGGACTTCCCCCAACTTTGGGGACAGCCTTATTTCCAAATCTCCTTTTAACTGGAGCATCCTCTGCATAACCCAGGGAGCCCCGTCTAAGTGTCTGTGAGGACTGGTCTTCAAGGGAAGGGGTGGGGGTGCCCTCTGGTTATAGATCCCCCCAACTGCCCCAGCTCTGACTGGGCCCCAAGTGGCTGCTGTGTAAATTAAATGTCCCCCTGCATCTCCCTGGCCTCATCTCTGCTGCTCATTGGCAGGGCTGCAGCACTTGCCCAGTGTTAAGGGGCGTGGGCTCTGAGGTTTGGGCTTTTCCTGTAACACTTATATCAGTCACATGGCCAGGTCCATGGCAGCACCAGTCTTGCTCTGGAAGGAGGTGTCATTAAAGCCACTGGGGCTCAGAGATCACCTGCCTTACTTTGGGTGGCCTGAGCTGGTGGAATGAAGGGCAATGTATTACATCACTGGGGTATACTATTCCCTATAGACTGGGCTCAGCTGCAGCAGAAGGGGGCTTGGTTTGTGCTGCCTCAGTCCCACTGCTTGGAGGAGTGAACTGATTGTGTAACCTGGCCTCCAGCATGGTTTGTCAACTGCTTACTCCTGTGGTCTCTGACTTAGGCTCACCTTGCTTCTCTGATCCTCGGCTGGAGCTGAAGAGAAACCGAGAAACTATCTTTGTCCCATTTTGCTTGGGTGGCTTCATGTTCTTTATTTTCCTTCGAACCATGTAGGGGGGGCCTGGGAAGTAGGGAATTGAGAATGGGGTCGAATGGGAAGAAACAGCACTTTGTTTTTAAATCAAGAAATCTCAGGAGAGCAGTTGTTTAACAGAGTACTAGCTCTTATAAATATTGTTTCTTGAGGACTCCACTTCTATATGTAATTGTTAGAAGACACTAAAATAGGAACCTTGCCTTCCTCAAAGACAACAGAGAAACCAGAATCAACAGAAGGAACTTGCTGGCTTCATGGGAAATTGTAGTCACAGGGGTCAACCTAAGATTTGTAGCCCCCTGAGGCTGTTGTGGTATGTAGGTAGCTGGGGGAAAGAGCCTCTTTTGGAGGAAAGGAGAATGAAATCAAGAAGGCTCTGTTCACTACACAGCAGGTGCTGATAGACTGAGGAAGCTGGCCAAAGGGCCACTAGTCAGCCAGCCTCCTCAGCCTCCCTCCCTCTTAGAAGTCCAGAGGTGTTCCAGCCACTTCTGTGTACCATTGAAGTCACGAGGGTCTTCTCATGGTCCCCACCACACTCCTCACCCTCAGGCCTGCAGGTGTGCCAGTTTGGGGGCCGTGTGGTGTAGTTTCTGTGCCTGCCTTTTTGGCCAGGCTCTCAGCCCCGTCACCCCTCACTAATTTGTGAATCCCTGTAGGAGTCCTCAATTTCTCAGTCGG
Source organism: Panthera onca (assembly GCF_046562875.1). Lineage (NCBI taxonomy): Eukaryota > Metazoa > Chordata > Mammalia > Carnivora > Felidae > Panthera > Panthera onca. The sequence continues at coordinate 83,171,627 of NC_138347.1, read as the reverse complement.
TGAGAATGCAACTGAAGGGTTCTGTGACACAGAGTCTGCTTCTTTGGGTGTGGCTTTGTGTACAAAGAGCAAAGGCATTGGAGTAGGGCCTGAAATCAAGTCCCAGCTCCATCCCCAGTAATAGAAGGGGCCACTAGTGTTAGCTGGGTAATCACAGCACATCACAACCTTTTCGAACACCTTCCTACGTGGTTTCTTTATAGGGTTGTCGTGAGGTTTAGATGGCAAGCACGTAACATATAAGCCCTCAGAAAGCAATTCTTAGGTGAGCGGTCTGTGATTTGAAGACTATTATTATTATTTGGGGAAAGAGGAAATTTTTCTCTTGAGTGGGTCCATAGGTGGACCAATTTGGGCTCAAAGGAAAGAAAACTTTTAAATAGGCTGCTTTCTGGGAGTGAGTTCCTAGAGACTGTTCAGCCCTGCCAGGCTATGGAGAAGGGCTCTGAGGGAGAAGCCAGCACTAGATGGCCTCCAGACTGGCTTCCAGTTTATGATTCCATGAAAGAAATGTGAATGAAGAGCTTTTATATATGACAATATAAGTCTATGCTGCAGGACTTGAGAAAGACGGCATGAATGAATTGCAGGAGGTGAGAAAGATCCCAGGATAAGTGTGTATGGTGAATTTCTGGAAGTTAGGGGAGGTGAGTTGGCAGGAGATGGTGGTCTTCAGGGATGGAAAATGGCAGCAAAATCAGCCATCTCCACTCCACAGGGCAAAGGGGAAAGTGACCCAAAAGACTGCCCTTGATCACTCCAGACGGCCCAATACAGCAGTCTACCCTTCCATGCTGTGGAGACCCTATCTAACCCCAGCCATTGGAAAGCTGGTCCTTCCCACAGCTACTGATGCTGGAGCTGCCCTGCCGACATCAGGCCTTTAAAGCAGTCCAGAGCCAGCCGGGTTGAAAGACCTCAGTCTGCAAGGCCTTCTTTGAAATGCTGGCCTCCCCGCTTCTGCTGGCCTTACATACTCACCAGTGCCTTCCCAGACAACCTGGTTGGTCGCCGGTGGACAAGGGTGCAGTGGGGGTCTGCACCAATCTACACGACCCTCAAAGATGCCAGTCACAGAATCATTTATTCCAATGTGATATTGCTGTCTTGAGATTTGCTAGACCTAGACATTTTACTAAGCTTTCCAGGTAAATTTTAGCACAGAATAGGAGAGAAGGTACCATTTACCCTGCCTGGCCATGCCCCAGCCTGATGTGTCATTTGGATACAGAACATCTTACTAGGAACCGCTCCCCAGGCCTGGGTCTGGTCCATCCACAGATGCAAACCAAACAACACCCCCGCCAGCATCAGAGCACTGTCACTCTGCATCAGCGGGAGCCCGCAGACTGGATGACTGAAGGGCTGGGAGGGTTTTTCAAACCTGGGGTGATGGACTCTGCTTCAACCCCGCCCTCTTCCAAGTGGGCTTCATTGGCACTGTGTGCTTCCCCCATTATAAGCTGTATGCCGATAAGATCGTAGTTCTGGTTTGCCTCGATATCCTTGAAGGCCAGGCCATGGCTTGCTCGTCTTTGCACCTCCTGTGCCTGTCACAGGTTGGCTTCCCTGGAAAGCAGCTTGAGATCAGTTGAGCAGAGGGAGAAGCCGAGCAGTGATGCAGGCCCAGGAAAGGCTCAGCCAAGCCCACGTTCTGGAGCTGGGATAGCCCTGCAGAGTTGGCCTAAGCTGAGGCAATGGGTTCAGCCTTTATTCTTCGGAGTGATTAGTCTTTAGATGCCAGCTGCTACCAGAACGAGGCGTGACCTTCGGAAAGGTTTTCTTCAGCTGAGGCAATCCTCCTCAGGGGCTGACAAGTGAGGACTTTCTGCCGTCAATACGCAGCAGCTGGGGCAAGTTCTTCACTCCTAAAGGGGGATCTGGGTAGCCCATCACAGCATCCACTACAGTGCCTCCCAGTTAATAGGTGCTCAGTTAAAATGCTTGTTAAGTGACTATTTGGGGAAAATTAATTTGAGAAAAAGTAGAGAATGATAGAGGAGAGAGCAGAGGCAAGAAGACCAACAGGGAGGCCATGACCCAAATCCAGCCCTAAGGACATGGAGTCGAGATGATGGAGGCAGAGGTGAGACCAGGGAGGGTGGTATGCAGACTTAGCAAGGGGTTTGGAGCTCTGCCTAAATGAGGGAGGGCTCCTTTTTCTGGGCCTGAGTCTTGAAATAAGTGAAATGAAATGAGAACTTTGAGACACTAAGAGGTTAAAGAGATATTTGTTTTTAAACCTTCCCTTGTTCCCCCTTTCAACACAATGCTAAGGAAGTAACAGTTAATATTTATTGGGGTCTTATGTAACAGGCACCGTTGTAAGTGCTACACCTGCACTAAATCAGTCCTCGAAACCCTATGAACTGGCACAGTTGTTATCCCCGTTTTACAGATAAGGAAACAGTTGACCGTGGGTGTCTGGGCTGGGATTCAGGCCAGGCTGGCTCTATATCTCTAACTGCTACAGTGCTGCCACTTAGCTCTACTGTGTGACATACTGAATAGTCAGGTTCTTAATTCCAATGCTTAAAACTCACTAGTTGCATGGAGCGGGGGAGGGGGAAAGTTTGAACAAGCTCCTCTCCAGAGGCTAAGCCGATGAGTAGGTGTACCTGGCACAGTGGCTGATGTGCTAGGTGCTCAATGCATCGTTAAGAAATCCCAAAACACAGTTTAGTGGAAAGTCATGCACTGGGGTTAGTCCAGCTCTTCCACCGGTGGCATCTTGGATAAGTCAACCTCTCCTGGGTAAATTATCCTTAAGTGGGCTTAGTGCACTTTGTCCTGCCTGCTTCTTTGGGTAGTTGGAAGGATTAATTGAAACAAGGTCTTGCGCACGCTTGGATGGCTCAGTCAGTTAAGGTTCTGACTCTTGATTTCAGCTCAGGTCATGATCTCACAGTTTGTGAGTTTAAGCCCCTCCTTGGGCCCTGTGCTGACAGTGTAGAGCCTACTTGGGATTCTGTCTCCCTCTCTCTGCCCCTCCCCCATTCGTTCTCTCTCTCTCTGTCTCTCTCTCTCAAAAAAAAGAAACAAGGTCTTGTGCAAACTGAATGTTTTTATAAACTGTAAAGTGCTATGGATCAGCCTGTGGGAGAACTGATGCGGCAAGCACCCTAGAGCCTCCTCTGGAGACAGTCTCACAAATGCTCAGGGCCATCATCAAGATGTCACCCAAGAAGGGCCACCCCACAGCCCTCATCTGCTGAGCTGCACATCAGAAAGCCACGGGTGCAGGAATGCCTAGCCCCTGCTGAGTTACATGGGGTTGGGCAGAAATCACCATGTAATTTAAGCCCATTATAATACGTATACGTCATGCCCTGTCGGTAATTCTAGGTTTCTGTTTTATGTTGAATAAATGGGTGGTTTGAAAGTGATTTCTGATTTATTGTATGTAGAGAGGCCTTTGAAACTCTAAATTACAGTACGTAAATATTTGTCAACCGACACTATAGCATTTTAACACTGAGGAATGCTTCATGAATGTTCTCTTTTGGTCTTATCCTCTCACCAACCTTGTGTTAAATGGCTCCTGCTGAGTTATTCCCATTTTACAGAGCAGGAGCTTGAAGCAGATGTTAAGGGTCTTGCTTAGGTTCAGATACCTCTTTTTGTGCAGAGAGAGGGCAAGAACCAAAGTATGTGGTTCATCTCTCCAGATCAGCTGTTCTTAGCTTTGTTCCACAACAGTTTATACAGAGGGTGACATTCTCCTGAGCATGCCCAGGGTCAGGAGCCCTTCTGTCCTTTTAGAAAAGTATTTGAACCTGGAAGGAGGGTTAGTGCCTGTGGGTCTGATTTGTTTTAACTTGTGTATTAGGGTGCGAGCTCTGGAATCAGAACTGCATTTGAGTCTGGATTCTATTATTGAATGGCTATGTCACCTTGGCGAATGATGCCTCTCAGTGCCTCAGTTTCCTGATCTATAAAATGGGAACAATAATGGTCCTTACATTGTAGGTTTATTGTATTAGATAATACAACCAAAATTCTCATCATGGGCCCACTAGTTCCATAAATGTTAGCCATTATGATAACTAGTGTTTGTTGTGACCTTCACTGCTTTACTGATTTTAGTGAGGTAATATTTATGATGCTCTGGAGCTGAAGACCACTGTATTTAGTCATGGTGCCTCAACCAAAATGACAGGTACCCACACTTCCAACTTTGTGTCCTTGGACCTAGAAGGGACCCCCTCTTGGATTCTTCTCTCACTGCAAAGACTTATCCTTTAGATTCTTACACACACACGCGGGCTTCTCTTGTTCTTTATGGATGTTCTATATTCAATCTATTCCATCACTCAATACTTTGTTTGAAGTTGGGGATTCTCCATCAGTAGAGGAGTCTAGGTTTTCCTTGAGTACTAGTGACCTTTGAGTATAGTCATTCTCAACCTTCTTACCCCCAAAGATATTTTCATCTCCCTCTTCCATGAACACTACAGTCAGAACAAAAGTATGGCACACCCAGAACTTGGAAGTAGAGTTATCTTAGAATAAGACTAGTAAGAACTAGTGAACAATGGGTGAGATGAAGTCATTCAAGAAATTGTACATTGTGGTTTGGTGTCAGGGTTGGGGGTACTTTTTCTTTTAAGTTTATTTTGAGAGAGAGAGAGAGAGTGGGGGGTGGGCAAAGAGAGGGAGAGAGAGAGGAGGAGGGAGAATCCCAAGCAGACTCTGGCTGACAGCATGCAGCGCGACAACAGGGCTTGATCCCAGGACCCTGGGATCATGATCTGAGCCAAAATAAAGAGTCGGACCCTTAACCGACTAAGCCACCCAGGTGCCCTAGGTTGGAGGTACATTTAAGAGCCATCAGGTAAATGAGGCACAATTAGCTAAGGAAGAAGAAGTGACTGGAACAATATATGAAATGTGATTGGAATCAAGAATGCCAGGATCCTGCAATGGAGAAGAGAGAATATGAGAGACCCAGCATTGTCACTGGGTCCCCAGACCTGCTGGCAGGTGGCAGACTCTATCTGGCGACTTGACTTTTTGGCAGGTCTTGCGTCAAGAGGCACTGGGTGCCCCCATCCATCATAGCTTGACACCACAGGCCCCAGACCCTCATCCACTAATTCCCCCATCCCATTCGACCTTCCTCTGGATTCCTTGGCTTGTGACTTGGCTTCTGTGACCTTTCTCACCTGGAGAGCATATACTGACTGGAAAGTTGGATTTTCAGGCCTCTTGTCAGCTGCATTTCTAGCGACAAATTAATGAACCGACCTCTGGTTTATATGTCAGTCTCTTCTGAGTTTCAATACTGTGGCTTTATCTAACAATAATGATATGCTAAACACGATGTACCAAACATCATTCTAAGCATTTTACATGAATTGGCTAATTTAGATGTATTTTTTTTTAATGTTTATTTATTTCTGAGGCAGAGAGAGACAGAGCACGAGTCGGGGAGGGTCAGAGAGAGAGGGAGACGCAGAATCAGAAGCAGGCTCCAGGCTCCGAGCTGTCCGCACAGAGCCCGACGCGGGGCTTGAACTCACAAACCGTGAGATCATGACCTGAGCCGAAGTCAGTCGCTCAACCGACTGAGCCACCCAGGCGCCCCGATGAATTGACTAATTTAATCCTCACAACAAACCAGTGAGGTATGGATTATCTTTATAAGTGAGAAAGTGGAGGGGCGCCTGGGTGGCTCAGTTGGTTAAGCGTCCAACTTCAGCTCATCGTGATCTTGTGGTCCTTGAGTTTGAGCCCTGCATCGGGTTCTGTGCTGATAGCTCAGACCCTGGAGTCTGCTTCAGATTCTATGTCTCCTTCTCTCTCTGCTCCTCCCTAACTCACACTTTGTCTCTGTCTCTGAAAATGAAAACCTTAAAAAAAAATTTGTTTTCAATTAGTGAGAAAATGGAGGCCCAGAAAAAATCTAAACTAAAGACACCTTGCTCGGGGCTAGCCACTCGTGAGACTCTGAGCTGGGCTTGCACTGAGGTCGTGGTGAGCCCAAAGCTCCAGCTTGCCCGCTCTAGTACAGCAAGGTGCCTCGACCACATTAGCACTGAGTACCTGAGGTGGTGAGGAGCATCTCTGTGCTGTGGTGACCTCAGTAAGTCCTGGGACCCTAGGTGGGCCACCCACATCTGAGCAGCCCGCCAGCCCACCCGGGCCATGCTGCCATGTGTTAAAAGATTGTATGAAACAAATCTAATTTGTTAATTATTTTCCCGTTAAAATTTGATCAAAATATAATATGGTACTAGTCATAGTTTCTGATCAGCCTTAAATAATCACAGTTGCCAACCCAACTTATTTGATTCCAGCACAAGATAAGAAACACTGTTTATTTTTTTAACGTTTATTCATTTTTGAGAGACAGAGCATGAATGGGGGAGGGGCAGCGAGAAGGAGACACAGAATCCGAAGCAGGCTCCAGGCTCTGAGCTGTCAGCACAGGCGCTCCAAACACTGCTTTATTTAGCTTGACCACTTTTCAGGGATGTCTCTAGTCCCATCTTACTGTCTTCTCAAGCTCTAGGCTGGGGTTTTAGTGCCCTGGGAAATGTTGGACTTTACACAGGCTGCCTCTCTGGACCTTGGTTGGCTACTTCACCTAGAATGATCTGGGCACATGTGTGCTAGGACTCTATGCCTCACTGGTGTGCTCAAAGGGACAGTCAGGAAGGTTTGGTATGGGGTGTTTGGGTGTCCAAGGAAACAGAATTCCGTCTGACTTGATGTTTACCAAATGGGTAGTCCTAAGGGTTAGTCTTCCCTTTTATAAAATGTGTATGCCAGGGGCTCCTGGATGGCTCAGTCGGTTAAGCCTCTGACTTCAGCTCAGGTCATGATCTCACATTTGTGAGTTCGAGCCCTGCATCGGGCTCTGGGCTGACAGCTCGGAGCCTGGAGCCTGCTTCCGATTCTGTGTCTCCTTCTCTCTCTGCCCCTCCCCCACTTGCGCTCTGTCTCTCAAAAATAAGCATTGAAAAAATAAAATTAAAAATGAGTATGCCAATTGCCTGTCCTCAGGCTGCTTCCTCAGTATTCTAATATGAACACTGTCCAGAGCTGACGCTCAGAGAGGCCCCCTTAACAATTGGAGGTTTCTTCACGGAACAACTTCCACATGCATTCGTGGGTGTGTGCAGCACTGGCTTTCTAGGGAGGGCCTGTTTGGAAGCAACCAGCTCAGGTCCAAACAGACACATGGAAACAGCTGATGGAGGTAACCCTGGGGTGGCCCCCCAAGAACTGGGAAATGAGGGTGTAAGCTGCCTTCTGAGAATCAAACTGAATGATCAGCTTCTTTTTTTTAATTAAAGATTTTTTTTACGTTTATTTATTTTTGAGAGACAGAGACAGAGCACAAGAGGGGGAGGGGCAGAGAGAGAAGGAGACACAGAATCCGAAGCAGGCTCCAGGCTCCGAGCTGACAACACAGAGCCTGATGCGGGGCTCAGACTCACAAACCGTGAGATCATGGCCTGAGCTGAAGTCGGACGCCCAACCCAGGTGCCCCCTGAATGATCAGCTTCTAAACGACTAGAGACAGGACGTAGACTGATCCAAACTGCCTGAAGAAGGGATGTATCAACCCACAGTGCCCATCCCAGCACCACCCGGAAGGGTGGCCCGGAGACTGCTCCAAATCCCAGAGCTCCTACTAGGAGACCCTTTCCTGTGGAAATAAACAGGTGGAGCCATCTGAGGCCGGTGCCATCAAAGTTCTGATTACAGTGCCACCCCCCTTGTTCTGATACCGTATTCATGAAGTGACGCCTTGAGTGTCTCACTCACCTGAGCTGGCATATTAGGGAAGATGTAGCCAAAACTGCTGCCTGGCCCCACCGCTCATCAGCTCAGTGCCTCAGGCCAAGTTCTCTAACCTCTCGCAGTACAATTCTCTGGAGGAGATGGGAGGCTAATTTGCATAAGATCATTACAAATATCAGGGCCACAGCCCGCCTCAGTTGGAAGAGCATGCAAATTAAAACAAAAACAAAATAAAACGTGGGGTGCCTGTGTGGCTCAGTCAGTTAAGCAGCTGACTCTTGATTTCGGCTCAGGTTATGATCTCATGGGTTCATGGGTTCAAGCCCTGCATTGGGCTCTGAGCTGACAATGCGGAGCCTGCTTGGGATTCTCTCTCTCCCTCTTCTTCTGCCCCTTCCGTGCTTGCTCTTTCTCTCTCAAAATAAATAAATAAACTAAAAAAAAATTGTTTTTAACGTTAGAAAAACGATCACTGAAAAGATGAAGAGAATTAACACCCCTGGGCTGGGAAGAACACCTAAGGAGGGTGAGTTCTGTTCAATGAGGAGCCCTAGAGAACAGAACTATAAGGCTTTGCTAAATGAAGGGGGAACATTGCAGTTGGAGTGTCACCGGGAAGGGAGGGCAAGAGAAGATATGCGTGTGTCCTGAGTTCGATCCTCTTACCTCCTGAGGACCAGTGCACTTCACAAAGGGGGCGGAGTGGGGAGGGGGAGAACTTCTAAGAAAAATGAAGGTTCATTCTTTGTTTTTTTAACATTTTTTAGATTTGTTTTTGAGAGAGAGCATGAGCAGGGGATGGGCAGAGAGCTCATGCCCTGAGCCAGAAGTCGGACCTTAAACGACTGAGCCACCCAGGCACCCCCGAGGGTCGATTCTTTGAAGTTATTTGCGTTTCTGAGACGCAAAACCCTCAGTTATCTCAATCTTTTATAAGTGATTTCTGCTGTTGTTGCTTGTATTTTTGCTTTTTGAAATCAAGAAAGAGCCCGGATCAATGCAGTGTGGAACAAAAAATAATAATGATGGAGGAGTTCCGAGCCAGGCACGGTCATAGGAATGAAAACATAAGGGCCTAACTGCTGGGAACTTGCAGGAAACTTAGAAAGGGCTTTAAGCAATAGATACACTGCTTTCCCTGCATTTTCAGACTTCTTTGGACTCTGTAATGTGAATGTCACTTTTTTCTTTTCACATTAACATGGGCCTATTTAAGTTTATAGGCACTTTAATGATAAAGTGTCTCAAGTTTGACCAAAAACATGAGCCATGAGCGTATTACAGGAAAAAGAACTATTGTATTGCTAAGAATAAGTTTGTCCTATGCTTCTCATTCTTACGGTTTAGGCTAAGCCAGAGATAGACATTTAGGCAGCACAAGTTCTATTCATCTGTAAGGTTCTAGAGGCTTGACTGACCACAGAGCAACCTCCACTCGCATATCTGCAGTGGCCTCTGTTCCTCCTCAGAGGAACTACCACTCTACCCAGAGTTGCTCGAGTATCCTCACAACTGAGTGCCTGGTTCCCCAGAGCAAGCCACCCGAGAGAGAAAGCAAGGAGGAAGCCACGATGACTTTTATGACCCACAGGTCACCCACCGTCACTTTCAGCACAAGGGTAGGGGATTAGGCTCCACTTTTTTGAAGGGAGGAGTGTGAAAGAATCTGTGGCCTTGTTTTAAAACCACTACAATTGACATTGTGGTTTTAAGGTTTAGGCTTGTGCAAACTGTGTTATCTTTTCAACTCTAAGACTTGGTGAGGACCAAGTGTTTAGCCTATAAGGTCTAGAAACAGGGGCAAATTCATGAAGGGGATGCTGCTTAGCAGAGACTCATTAGAGACACCTGCTGCTTTCCCAGGTAACAGCCTAACTACATCAGTGTTTTCCAGAAAAACAGAATCATTAGGATATATATAAATATACATATATACATGTGTATATATACACATATATATACACATATATATATTGTATACACATATACACATATATGCACATATTGTATACACATATACACACATATATACACACATATATATATATACACATATGTATATTTTTTCTTATATATCCTAATGATTCTGATTTTCTGGAAAACACTGATGTAGTTAGGCTGATAAATATATATATATTTATCTGAAAGAATTGATTTACATGATTGCGGGAACTGGATAGTCTGGAATCTGTAGATGGGCCAGCAAGCTGGAGACTCAGCTTGCTGAGGCAAATACAAAATAGCAAGGCTACCGTGACTGTAAAAATGCAATTATATATAGTGTGTTCATGAAGAAAAATCTGGCAAGGTACAAATGAAGGCATTGTGAGTAATTTCCCCCTCTGCTTTTTACTAACACTGCAGTCTTGAGGCAGAATTTCTTTTCTGAGAAATCTCAGTTTTTTGTTTGCAAGACTTTTCAGCTGATGGGATGAGGCGCACCAGGTGATGGTTAACCACATCTAGAAAACACCTTCACAGCCACACCCAGATTAGTGTTTGATTAAATAACCAGGTATTCTAGCCCAGCCAAGTTGACACAGGAGGCTAACCGAAACCAATCCCTGTTTTACTTTCCCCCGTTGCAGAGTGGGCTCACCCCAGCCAAACTTCTGTATTCCTCCGAAGTGCTCCCCTTCTTCAGTATCGGCTCATGCTTCCCAATGACCAGTCCCTGCCCTTTTTATTATAAATACAACAAATGCAGGGCGTTTGAAAGCAGAGGGGGAAATTACTCACAATGCCTTCATTTGTACCTTGCCAGATTTTTCTTCATGAACACACTATATATAATTGCATTTTTACAGTCACGGTAGCCTTGCTATTTTGTATTTGTCTTTAAACTTAACATTATCTCTATATCAAAAACTCTTTTTCTTTTTTGTAATTGCTATTACAGTTTTCATAATTAAAATTTTTAACGGCGGAGCACCTGCGTGGCTCAATCTGTTTCGGCTCAGGTCAAGATCTCAGAGTCGTGGGTTTGAGCCCCGCATTGGGCTCTGAGCTGGCAGTGTGGAGCCTACTTGGGATGCTCGGTCTCCCTCTCTCTCTGCCCCTCCCTCTCTCTCCCTCTCAAAAATAATTGAACAATCGTTTTTTAAATAAAGTAAAATAAAAACTTTAATGGCTATGAAATAGTCTACCGAGCAGATGTATCATAGCTTATTTAAAATTTCTTTGTTGGATATTTGAGTTGCTTCTAAATTTTCACTATTATGGATAAATGCTACAATAAACATCTGTGTGCACATTGTCTCTCTGAGTGTTTAATTGGTAGTATAGGGATTAAAGTATTTACACTAAAGAGCTATAATGATTGAATGAGGTAATGTGTATAAAGCACTTGATATAGAGCTTTGCATACATTAGGTACAAAATAAATGGAGGTTACTATTATTATCAGAACCTGATTCATACTGATTTGGACAAGACTATCTTTTGTGTACAAAGACTTTCAAGAGAGGGAAAAGAAGCAAGGAAATCTTACAGAATCTGAAAGGATGTATCAAGGCTGTAGTCATTTGTTAAAGAACCTCTATAATTCTCTGCCCTCAATATTGTCACTCACACTTTGTTTTAACTTTCCTGAACTTTTTTTCTTATTATATACAGTAGCTTTCTTTTTCTATGTATCTGAGAATTCTTGTTTAGCAAAATTATTGGGCTAGGAATTTTAATATCAGCTCTTAATCTCTGTCATGGTAACGTATTCCCTAAAGTCTATTGAGCATTGGAGATTTTAAGCTTCTGAGACAGTGGAGATATAGACAAATTTTGTGCAGCAAAATGCATTGAGCTGCATAGAAAAGGTAAAATTAGGGGTGCCTGGGTGGCTCAGTCAGTTAAGCATCCAACTCTTGATTTCAGCTCAGGTCATGATCTCGAGGTTTGTGAGATCGAGTCCCGGGCTGATGGTGTAGAGCCTGCTTGAGATTCTCTCCCCCACCCCCTTCTCTACCCCTCCCCAGCTCCTGCGAGTGTGTTCTCTCTCTCTCTCTCTCTCTCTCTCTCTCTCTCTCTGTCTCAATCAATAAACTTAAAGAAAAAAAAAAGGTAAAGCCACCCACACTCAGAGAACAGGTGAACTTGTAGAACATACTACACAGTAGAGAGTGTCAGAAAAATAAACAGAGATTAGGGTAATTCACAATAAAGGAAGAATGGAGGCAGCATAATCTGTCTCAAGATAACTTTATCTATCATCTATCTATTTTTTTTCAAGTTTAAACATCTGTCTTTGAGAGAGGGAGAGAGAGCATGCACATGTAGAGCAGAAGAGGGGCAGAGAGAGGGAGAGCGAATCCCAAGCAGGCTCCTTGCTATCAGCACAGAGCCCAACATGGGACTCGAACTCACGGATCATGAGATCATGACCTGAGCCGAAATCAAGAGTCGAATGCTTGCCAACTGAGCCACCCAGCACCCCCCCGCCCCCATTTACTTACAAAAACTCCTTCCTCCTTAAATAATCTCCCAGTTCTCCTTCTGGATTCAGAGGGCACTTGGCATCCAACCCATTGGAATGAAGAATGTGTTCTCTGCCTTGAGAGGAGCATCTGTTGTGTCAAAGTGGCAGGACAAGGAATTGATCTAGGAATCCCTCCTTGGGCCAGTGTTGAGTCAGGTATACAATAGCAATCTTAGAAAATGTTTGTGGAAAGGAATATTCTTATCTCCATAGCTACACATCACTGGCCTTCCTGGCCTGCACCCCAGCAGGCCCGTAGGGATATTTGTATGATTTGGTGATGTACGTGGTTCTTTCAGTTGGAACAGCTGGTGCAGCAACTTTGGGAGAAAGAATATGGCAGAGCACTTGGACATCCCGATCACCCAGGTTGCTAGTGAGATATTAGTTGTGTATGTCAAGGCTTGATCTTGAACTTAAAAAAAAAAAAAAATGATGCTACATATTCTCTTTAATTTTGCAGTAGATATTTTAAACTATTTATTATGAGAAATCGCAAATATATACAAGATTAGAGACACAGAATAATGAGCCCCATGTTCATGTTAACCAGCTTCAATAATTATCATTCATGGTTCAAATTAGTTAATCGTGTTTCATCTCTACCCCTTTGTTTTGCCTGCCCTGTGAATCCTGCTCCCCTCCCCTAATTTGCCATGCTTTGTCCTCACCCCACGACAATGCTTACAGTCTGTTGCATATTCTTACCCGGAGGAATGTAATGTCTGATGGCCATTTTGTGATAGCTTTGATATTTACAACAGGATAAGCTTCAGTTTTTTGTTTCTCTTCGTTTTCTTTGCAGTTTATAAAAGGGTTTCTACCAGAATTAGTAGTGTAAAGTGTCAAGTTACTCATACAGCCATTTTTCAGTAATCACGATTATACTACGGAATCAACATATCATAGAGATGCAATTTTCTTGCAAGAAGTGAAGTTCTTTTTTTACTAAATTTTTTATTTTAATTCCAGTGCAGTGAGCATACAGTGTTATATTAGTTTCAGGTGTACAGATAGTGATTCCACAATTCTCTGGGCTCATCATAAGTGTTCTCTCTCTCTCTCTCTCTCTCTTATTTTTTTCTTCTGATAAGTTCACTCTTGAATCCCCTTCACCTATTTCACCCAACCCCTCTGGTAACCATCAGTTTGTTCTCTATAGTTACAAGTTTGTTTAAAAAAAGAGATTCTGTCTCTTCATTTGTCTCTTTTTTTTTTTTCTTCTGCTCATCTGCTTTGTTTCTTAAATTCCACACATGGGTGAAATCATATGGTATTTTTCTTTCTCTCATTGACTTATCTCACTTAGCATTATACTCTCTGGCTCCATCCATGTTGTTGCAAATGGCAAGATTTCCTTCTTTTTATGGCTGAATAATATTCCATTGTTGTGTGTCATCTAGCAATGGACACTTGGGCTGCTTCCATAATTTGGCTGTTGTAAATAATGCTGCATTGACATGCAATTTTCTTGCAGGAAATAAAATTCTAGCCTGTTAAAAAATATATTTATCTTTTAGAGATGTTTTAGGTTCACAGCAAAATTGATTTCCCATATACCACATGCCTCTACACATGCATAGCCTCCCCTATTTTTCATATCCCCTATGGGAGTGGTACATCGTTACAATTTATGAACCTACATTGACATGTCACTATCACCCAAAGTCCATAGTTTACGTTAGGGTTCACTCTTAGTGTTGTATATTCGATGGGTTTGGCAAACATATAATGACACATATCCACCGTTATAGTATCATACAGACTAGTTTCATTGCTGTCAATGTGCTCGTGCACTTTTAAAAATTAAAAAAAAACCTCCTCTTCTTTCCTTCCCTTCCCTTCTTGAACAATTCAGTCCTGAAGGCATCAAGTGAGGGAGAGAAATGCAGTTGTTCACACTAGGATGAGGTCTACCTCAACGAGCCCGAGCAGGGTGTCAGAACCTGAACAGGCTGAGGAGGGCATCTTTGGAAGAAGATGGCCCAGTGTGAAGCATCAGAGCCCGAGTGAGGTGAGGACATCCATGCACATCAGAGACCCAACAGGGTAAAGATGGTGTACTTGCAGCAGGGGAGGTAGGAGTGCAGCCTGGTGTGGAGAGCAGAGCCCAAGCAGGGCAAGGAGGGAAAGACCAGGACAGGGTGTTGGGCAAGGTTGGAGTGGGGAGGGCTTCTGGGTGTGGAAAAGGGAGGCGGCAATAGGGGGGTTGAAAGTATGAATAAATACATTAGGGAAAACGAGGCAAGATTCTCACAGTTGGAAAAGGAAATGACAATACAGGAAGAGAGAAAACTTGGGGCACCTGGGTGGCTCAGTCGGTTAAGCATCAGACTCTTGAGATCAGCTCGGGTGGTGATCTCATGGTCCGGGAATCGAGCCCTGCATGGAGATCTGCGCTGAGTATGGAGCCTGCTTGGGATTCTCTCCCTCTCTCTCTGTCCTTCCCCCTCTTGCGCTCTCACTCTCTCTCTCTCAAAATAAAGAAACATTAAAAAAAAAAAAAAAGATAAGAGGGACTCATGCGGCTCCATTGGTTAAGCCTCTGAGTAGTCTCAAGTCATGATCTCATGGTTTGTGAGTCCAAGTCTCCCATCGGGCTCTCTGCTGTCAGCACAGAGGCGCTTTGAATCATCTGTCCTCCACTCTCTCTGCCCCTCCCCCACTTATGCTCTCTCTCTCTCAAAAATAAATAAACCTCAAAAAAAGAAGAAAAAGAAGAACCAACATTGTGATGCTGGGTGAAAGTTGGAGATAATGGTGTAAATTCCTGGTTTTCAATACAAAGAAACATGGAAAGGAGTGCCTGGGTGACTCAGTTAAGCATCTGACTTCAGCTCAGGTCATGATATCACGGTTTGTGGGTTCAAGCTCCCCATCAGGCTTTGTGCTGACAGCTAGGAGCCTGGAGCCTGCTTCAGATTCTGTGTCTCCCTCTCTCTGCCCCTCCCATGCACATGCTCTCTCTCTCAAGAATAAATAAACATTAAAAAAAAAGAGAGACATGGAAATAAATACAGATGTAAGTGAGTATATAGCTCTGTCCCAGCTCTGGCTATTGAGAGGGCCTTGGAGAAGTGACAGCCCCACCCCAATTGCAATGAGCACATACAGTGTCCAAATCTTGGCTTCTAAATACATTCTTCACTGTAAAGTGCCAGAGTTCCCTAGTGAAAAAGCTGGTTCTTGGGCTGAGGTAGAAAAGATACAAGATGAGTCTAGAACTCTTGTACTAGAAAGCAAAGACGATGAAGGAATAATTGGGACATGTAAGAAGGACACAAGTTAGCTTGACGTGCTCCCACTGGGCAAATTAGGGATGGTTTCAGCATCAGTGTAAATAATGATAGTAAGAAATTATAACCCCTGTGTAAAATAGGAATACATACTGATATGTATAAATACATGAATAAATTAAAAGTTTGGTGAGGAATGAGATACATGTTTTTAAAATACTTCCACACCAAACATTTATTTATTATAAAGAGAAAAGCAGTTGCTTTGCAGTAGAGAAGCCTAGCAGACACTACCTTAAACAAGTAAAGTCAATATCATCAGTAAGGTAAAATCAAAATCTTATGCCACCTAATAGGATGCAATCAGAAGAACACATGCATGAGGAAGCATCAGACAAATCCAAATTGAGGGACCTTTTACAGAATAAATATGCTGTACTTTTCAAAATGTCAGCGTCATGCTGGTCAAGGAAAGAAAGACTGAGGAACTGTTCCAGAGAGAATAGACTACAGAGATTTGACAAAATGCAACACATGATCTGAATTGGATCTTCTTCTTCCCCTTCCATTTCCTCCTCCTCCTCCTCCTCCTCCTCCTCCTCCTCCTCTTCTTCTTATTATTATTATTACAAAGGACGTTATTGGGACACTAGACAGAACTGGATTGGAGTTAGAGGATCAGATGGTAGAAATGTATTGAGTTTATTCCCTTAATTTGATGGTTGTGCCGTGGTTATGTAGAATGTCTTTGTAGAAAATACACATTAAATCAGGGGGAGGAGGAAGATCTTTGTTTTGTACTTCACATTTTCTGTATACTTGAGATTGTTTCAAATTTCAAAAATATGTTTAAAATATAAAAGTAATACATGAATGTTGGAACAAGTTGAAGAATGCAATGGTATATTCAAAGTTAATACCCCCCTCACTTCCAATTTTAGTCCTGTCTTCTGTAAAGAAACCATTGTTACCAGTTTCTTAGACAATCTTTCCAAAATTCATCTATAATCTCATGAATATGTAAACCTATAAATGTATATGTATGGAAAGACTTTCTCTCATTGTGCCAGCTATTAACTTTCTCCTTAATGTCCTTCGCTAAACAGAAATCCTTAATTTTTGTAACATTTTATTTTGAAATAATTTCAGACTTGGAGAAACATTGCAAAATGTTACAAAGAATTCTGCTCTTCCCCTCAGCCAGATTCCCCAAATGTTGCCATGTTGCCACATTTGCTTTATCATTCTGTGTATATTTGTGTGTAAGTGTGTGTATAATTTTTTCCTAAATAGTATGAGACTAAGTTGTGAACATGAGGTTCCTTTATTTCTCAATATCCCAATATGTTGTTTTTTAAAAACAAAGACTTTCCTTATGTAACCACAGTACCATCCTCAAACTCAGGAAATAAACATTGATATATCAGGAAATATTGATATATATCATTATCTATAGAGTTTATCCAAAATTTGCCAGTTGTACCATCAATTTCCTTTATAGAAAAAGAAAAAAATTTTTTTTTGATCCAGGATTACACATTGCATTTAATTGTCCTGTCTCTTTAGCCTTCTTTGATCTGGAACAATGCTTCAGTCTTTATCTTTCATGACCTTGACATTTTGGAAAAGTACAGGACAATTATCTTGTAGAAAAGTCCCTCAATTTGAGTTAGTCTGGTGTTTCCTTATGATTAGATTCAGGCTATGATTTTTGGCAGGAATATCATAGGACTGAGGCTGTACCTTCTCAGTGTATCTTATCAGGAGGCATGTGATGTCAATTTGTCCCATTACTGGTGATGTTAATTTTGATTACTTGGTTACGGTGGTGTCTGGAGGTTGCTATGCTGTAAACTGCATTTTTCTCTTTGTAATTCATAAGTATTTTGTGGAGACGAAATACTTGATTTTTATGTAACCAAAATTAACACAGTTTCTGTGTGTCAGTTATACTCAAATAAGTAGCAATAAATAATAAACTAACAAACAAATAAATAAAACAAGCAAGAAAGCAAAATCATCAATGTTTTACAAAAATGATTTATTCTTTTAAAAGGTTCGAGTTCTGGGGCTCCTGGGTGGCTCATTTGGTTATGTGACCGACTTCAGCTTGGGTCATGATCTTGCAGCTCATAAGTTTGAGCCCCGCATCGGGCTGTCTGCTGTCAGTGCAGAGCCAGCTTCAGACCCTCTGTCCCTCTCTCTCTCTGTCCCTCTCCCGCTTGAGCTCTCTCTGTCTCTCTCAAAAATAAACATTAAAGGATTTGAGTTCTTGCCCACTACCCCTAGGTGACAGAGATTTTCTACAACATTATTTTTCTAATAATTGTATAATTTTGTTTTTCTTATTTAAGTTTAATCCATCTAGAATTCACTCTTGTATGTGTTGCTATATAGGAACATGGTTTTCATCTTTTTCCAAGTAGTGAGACAGTTTTTCTAATATTATCTACTAAACAACCGATCCTTTCTTCAGTAATGTTGGTGCCACATTTATTGCATATTGTGTTCTTATTTATATTATATACACGGGCCAGGTTCTCTATTGGCCTATTTGTTCTTGAAATAGTACCATTCTGTTTTAACTACTGTGGTTTTGTAACCTGGTAGAGTAAGCCCTACTCTTTATCTTCATATATATATATATATATATAGACTTACTAGTTTGGAAAATTTATTTCTCTGTATGAATAGTGGAGTAAGTTTATAAGGTTTCAGAAAATCCTCATGGATTTCAATTAGGATTGCATTGAATGTATAGCTTAACTGGGGGAAAACTAACATTGTTAGTTATTAAGCCATTCTGTCCAAGACAGTGGAATATCATTCCAGTTATTTTCACAGCTATTCTCTGTCCTTTGAGTTTTATTTATTTTTTTAATGTTTATTTACTTTTTGAGAGAGAGAGAGAGAAAGAGGAAGGGCCAGAGAGAGAGGGAGACACAGAATCCGAAACAGGCTCCAGGCTCCAAGCTGTTAGCACAGAGCCCGACTTGGGGCTCGAACTCATGAATGGCAAGATCATGACCTGAGCCGAAGTCAGACACTTAACCGACTGAGCCACCCAGGCACCCCCTCTGTCCTTTGAGTTTTAAAGTTTTCTTCACAGAGGTCTCAGATAGTCTTGGTTAAGTAAATTCCTAGACACTTTATAGTTTTTGCCATTATTGTGAAAGACATCTTTTTTGCTATGTTTTTTAGTTGGCTATAGCTGATGTAGAGATGGGTTACTGACTTTTGTAGATTGATCTTATATCTGGGCCTTTTGCTGAATTTTCTCACCAGTTGCAATAGTTTGTTGATTCTGTTGGGGAGGAAAATTTTTCATTCTACCCTTCTAGGTTCTTTGGATGGTCTAATAATTAAACTGACATAAGACAAATTAATAGGAGGAAAACAAATTTAATTTCATACATATGGAAGGTCCATAAGAATATGAGACCCAAAGGCAGTTAGGCAGTTGAGGCTTACATGCCATCCTGAGCTAAAGAATGGGATAGGGGCCTGGGGCTCCAAGGGGATGAGGGTAATTCATAGGAAGATAAGATGAGCAGGGGCACCTTGTTGGCTCAGTCAGTTGAGCATCTGACTCTTGACCTTGGCTCAGGTCATGATCTCATGGTTCATGGGATTGAGCCCCAGGTCCAGTTCTCCACTGACAATAGGGACCCTGCTTGAGATTCTCTCTCTGCCACTCTCCCATACTCTCTCTCTCTCTCTCCTTCTCTCTCTCTAAATAAACTTTTTTTTTTTTTTTTTTTTTTAAGAAGAGCCGATGTTTGATAATCAGATTTTGCCCTGCCATGTAGGTAAGTCTTTCTGACAAAAAGTTCTCTCTGGTAATAGCTCTCTTTCTGGGCCAAGCCCCCTACCCAAATTCTTTTAGGCAGTCAAGGGAGAGGTCAAAGTTTTTATTGAGTCTGCTGGGTCTTGATTGCCTTCTGTTCAAAATAATCCACATATCAAAGTGGCACCTTTTGGGGATGGCATATTCTGCTCCCCTTCAGTTCTATTTCTTTTTTGATATAGATAATTATATCACCAACAAGTAGTGTGTGTGTGTATATATATATATATATATATATATATATCCATCTGTATTTGTATTAAGCTAAACAATTTCCTACTTAGATGATGTCTCCATCTAATCCATTACCACATGGGTCATTCTAGCTTGCTCCTCTCTCTTGTCTATCACCTCCCACTGCAATAGTAAGAAACCTGATTCCCACTATCCACCACCCATTGACTTAATTGGTCAAAACCAGTATACATGTATGCTACTTTCAAATTTGGTAACACATTTCTCTAAGGCAAACAACTTTATCAACTAGAGTATGGTACTTATGGATCATTCATTTACCTTTAGTCTTAGGCTACTCATTTTCATTTCCAAAGTATCTTAGGTTAGCACCATTCCCCTGCTCCCCTCCTCCAGTGAGGGTGTTTCATGCATTTGTAATACAATTAGATCTTTTGTCGTATTCTTCATTTCATCCTGGGATCCCCCAATCTCCTAAATGACTTTTTTTTAAATGTTTTTATTTATTTTTGAGACAGAGACAGAACATGAGCAGGGGAGGGGCAGAGAGAGAGGGAGACAGAATCCAAAGCAGGCTCCAGGCTCTGAGCTGTCAGCACAGAGCCTGATGTGGGGCTCGAACTCACGGGCTGTGAGATCATGACCTGAGCTGAAGTTGGACGCTTAATCAACTGAGCCACCCAGGCGCCCCCTAAATGACTTTTAAAGTTTGCATACATTAAGGTTCACTGTGCTGTAAAATCTATGGGTTTTGGCAGATGCAGAGTGTCATGTATCTACTATCACAGTATCATACAAAATAATTTCAAGGTCCAG
The DNA here is from genome assembly GCF_046562875.1 of Panthera onca. Lineage (NCBI taxonomy): Eukaryota > Metazoa > Chordata > Mammalia > Carnivora > Felidae > Panthera > Panthera onca. The sequence goes on along the minus strand of NC_138347.1, from coordinate 83,151,310 downwards.
GGCCACCTGGCTGGCTCAGTTGGTGGAGCATGCAACTCTTGATCTCAGGGTTGTGAGTTCGAGCCCTATGTTGGGTGTAGAGATTAATTAAAAATAAAATCTTCAAAATAACTTCTCTGTTCCCACCTCCAAAAAAAAAAAAAACAAAAAAACAAAAAACCTCTGCATTTCACCTATTCAACCCTCACTGCACCCTCCACCCCCCCCCCCCAACAAACCCTGTCAGTCACTAATATATCAACTCTGTAGTTTTGCCTATGCCAAAATATCCTATAAATGCAATCATATACTCTGTAGCCTTTCAGACTGTCTTCTTTCACTTAGCAATATGCATTTAAAATTAGTCTCTGTCTTTGTGTTGCTTAATAGCTCATTCCTTTTTATTGCTGAATGGTATTACATTGTATGATGTATCACAGTTTGTTCATCTGTTCACCTATTGAAAGGACATCTTGGTTGCTTTTGGGTTTTGGTGATTATGAATAAAGGTGCTATAAACATTTCTGTGCTGGTTTTTGTGTGGACATTAGTTTTTAGATCAGCTGAGTAAATATCTAGAGGTGTGATTGCTGGACTGTGGGGTAAAACTATGTCTAGCTTTGTAAGAAAACTACCAACTTGTCTTCCAAAGTGGCTGTACCATTTTACATTCCTGCCAACAATGACAGTTCCTCTTGCTTTACATTCCTATCAGCAATTGGAATTCAGGGGTTTTTTGTTGATTTTGTTTGTTTTAGTATTGTTGACACACAATGTAATGTTAGTTTCAGATATACAACTTAGTGATTGACAAGTTTATACATTGTGCTATGTTCACCACAAGTGTAGCTACTATCTGTCCATTATATCATTATAACACTATTACAATATCATCCAGTGTATTCCTTATGCTATGCCTTTTATTCCAGTGACTTACTCATTCCATAAATGGAAGCCTGTATCTCTCTCTCCCCTTCACCCATTTTGCCCAGCCCCCTGCCCCACTCACCTCTGACAACTATCAGTTTGTTCTCAGTATTTATAGGTCTGATTCTGTTTTTTGTTTTTTTTATTCATGTGTGTGTGTGTGTGTGTGTGTGTGTGTGTGTTTAGATTCCACTTATGAATAGAAACATACAGTTTTTGTCTTTCTCAGTCTGGTTTATTTCACTTGGCATAATAGCTGCTAGGTCCATTCGTATTGTCACAGAGGGCAAGACCTTACCCTTTTTTATGGCTGCATAATATGGAATTGTCAGCATGGGGGTTTTATCCGTTCTAAAAGGTGTGTAGTAGTTACTTATGGTATTTTTTAAATTATTTATTTAAGAGGCGCCTGGGTGACTCAGTTAAGTGTTCAACTTCAGCTCAGGTCATGATCTTGTGGTTCGTGGGTTCAAGCCCCGCATCGGGCTCTGGGCTGACAGCTCAGAGCCTGGAGCCTGCTTCAGATTCTGTGTCTCTCTCTCTCTCTGCCCCTCCCCTGCTCACACTCTGTCTCTCTCAAAAATAAAAATGAAAAAAATTTTAAATTATTTATTTAAATATTTTAAAAGTTTGTTTATATATTTTGAGTGAGAGAGAGCATGAACGGGGATGGGGCAGAGAGAGAGAGAAAGAGAATCCCAAGCAGGCTCTGTGCTGTCAGTGCCAAGCCCGACTAGGGTCCCAAACTCATAAACCATAAGATCATAACCTGAGCTGAAACCAAGAGTTGGATGCTCAACCAACTGAACCACCCAGACGCCCCTATTTATGGTATATTTAAAGTTATTCTTGTATTGTTTCTAGTTGTGGTGCATTGTGGCTAGGAAACATGATATTCCATTCATTGGAATGAATTTTGGTCTTCCTTTGTGACCTAATACATGACCTGTATTTGTAAATCTTTTGAATGTACATGAAGGGAGGGTTCCCAGAAGCAGAACATGATGGTTCAGAGCATAGGCTTTGGAGTCAGATTGCCAAGTTTTAAATCTTGCTCCATAGGTTAATAAAAGTATAAACTCAGACAAACTTTATTTAATTTCCATGCCACAGATTCCTTAATAAATGGGAATAATAACAATACTACCTACCTTTTAGAATTGTTGTAAGGATTAAACAAGCTAATATTTGTAAAGTGTTAGACTCATTCCTGACAAATAGTAAATGTGATCTAGTATTTGTTAAATAAATAAATATCTCTAAACTTATTATATATATTTTAGATCTTTTATAGTCCTTCCTCCTTTTTATTTTTTTATTTTTTATTTTTTTAACACTTATTATTGAGAGACAGAGACAGAGCATGAGCAGGGGAGGGGCAGAGAGAGAGGAAGACAACAGAATCTGAAGCAGGCTCCAGGCTCTGAGCTGTCAGCACAGAGCCCCACGGCGGGGTTAGAACTCACAAACCACGAGATCATGACCTGAACCGAAGTCGGACCCCTAACCGACTGAGCCACCCAGGCGCCCCTCCTTTTTATTTTTAAATCTATCAGTTTGTAAGGAGAATGTTGTAAAATCTCTGTTATATGTTTTTTTCTTGCTGGTTAACCAGCTATTGTTCAGTATATTTTGAGATTCATACTCATATTCGTATATATTTGCGAGAGATATATTTTGCTGTTCTATTGTTTTTTTTTTTTAAAGTATACCGTGTCCTTCCTTGTTCCTTATAAATTTTTTAAAATTTAAATTCTACTTGGTCAGATATTAAAATTGGTAGTCCACTGTGCTGACAGCTCAGAGCCTGGAGCCTGCTTCGGATTCTGTGTGTGTGTCTCTCTCTCTGCCCTTCCCTTGCTCGTTCTCTCTCTCTCTCTCTCTCTCTCAAAAATAAACTAAAAAAAAAAAAAAATTGGTACTCCAGCTTTCTTTAGGTTATATTTTCCTGCTATACCTTTTTTCATCTTTTCACTTTCAAAGTTTATTTATTTATTTATTTTTGGTAATCCCTACCGCCAACATGGTGCTGGAGCTCAGACCCTGAGATCAAGAGTTGTGCGCTTCTGCTTCCAACTGAGCAGCCGCCTGGTATCCCCACCTGTTCCCTTTCTTTCTTTCTTCTTTCTTTCTTTCTTTCTTTCATTTTTTTAAATTTATTTTTTGAGAGAGAGAGAGACAGAGTGTGAGCAGGGGAGGGACTGAGACAAAGAAAGACACAGAATCCGAAGCGGGCTTCAGGCTCTGAGCTGTCAGTACAGAGCCCGATTCCACGCTCGAACTCACAAACCATGAGATCATGACCTGAGCCCAAGTCAGATGCTCAACCGACTGAGCCACCCAGGCGCCCCCTCACCCTTTCATTTTCAACTTTTATGTTTATCTTTCAAAGACATGTTGTTGGGTTTTGTTCTTTATTCAATTTGAGAGTCTTTTTTGTTTTTGAGAGTCCTTATCTTTTAATTTTTAACTCATTTATAATTATTTCTGTTATTTTATGACTTCGTTCTGCCTTCTTGTGTTATATGTTCCATGTACTGAATTTTATTTTTTTCTCCACTTGTAGTTTCAGTTGAATAAAAAACTTTTCTACTACAAAACTTTTATATTTAGAGGTGCCTCGTGGCTCAGTTGGTTAAACGTCCAACTTCGGCTCAGGTCATGATCTCACAGTGTGAGTTCAAGCCCCCACTTGGGCTCCTCACTTACCAGGCAACTTGCTGACAGTGTGGAGCCTGCTTGGGATTCTGTCTCCCTCTCTCTCTGCCCCTCCCTTGCTTGCTCTCTATCTCTCTCTCAAAATAAATAAAAATAAACTTAAAAAATACTTTCCTTTAAAAAATGATTATGAAGGTAAATTTTATGTTACGTATATTTTACCACAATTTTAAAAAGTAAAGATACAAAAATTAATTAAATGATTAAGTTGAAATAAACCCTGTGTGATCTCATCATTCCCTGATTAAAACCCCTCTGATGGCTTTCCACTAGTTTTCAAGCAAATTTGAAGATCCTTAACAAGGTTCTGAATAACCAACCCAGTTACTACTGACCTCTCCAGACTCTTGCTTCACTCCCTGCATGCATTCAGGTTACCAACTACACAAACTTTCTTTTATTCCCTGTAAGGCTCCAAGCTTTCTCCCAACTCATGGCCTCTGCACACACTGTACCTCCTTCTGGGAACCTTCCCTCCATCCTCTTTAGCTAATTCTTACTGCTTCGAGTGTCAATGTTCAGAGTAGCTATCTTTGACCCTTCCCCCAGGATAAGGTCAAGTTCCCTTATCATGACAATTGTACCGAAGCATGTACTTTCTTGCAGCCATTATCATGATTATAGTTTAAAAATCTATAAATAAATGAGATCTAAACAAATCAAGAAACGTACTGTGTTTGGGATTGGGAGAGTCAATATAGTAAAGATGTTAATTCTCCCCACAAAGATATACAGGTTTAATGCAATTCTTCTCAATATCCCAGCAAGATTTTTTGTAGATACAGATAAGATTATTCTAAAATTTAGATGGAAAAGCAAAGGAACTGGGATAACTAAAAGAACTTTGAAAATAAGAATAAAGTGGGAGGAATCAGTCAACACAATTTCATGACTTATTATATATCTAGAAAAATCAAGACTGGTATCATTAGAGGGACAGCCATATAGGCTAATGAAGCAGAACAGAGAACTCAGAAATAGCTCCACACAAGTAGAGCCAACTGATTTTTGACAAAGATGCAAAAGTAATTCAACAGGGGAGAGACAGCCTTTTTAACAAGCAGAAGCAATTGGATATCCATAGGCCAAAAATGAAAAATAAAAATCTTGACTTAAACCTTACACCTTATAAAAAGTTATTTCAAACGGATCAAAGATTAAAATGTATAACTGGGGGCACCTGGGTGGCTCAGTTGGTTATGCGTCTGACTCTTGATTTTGGCTCAGCTCATGATCTCATGGTTCTGTGAGATTGAGCCCCGTGTTGGGCTCTGTGATGACAATGCAGAGCCTGCTTGGGATTCTCTCTCTTCCTCTCTCTCTGCCCTTTCCCTGCTTACGCACACATTGTCTCTCTCAAAATAAATAAATTATCATTAAAATAAATACACACCCCAAAAAAGAATTAAAAAATAAATAAAATGTAAAACTGCAAAACTATACAATGTTGATAAGCTAGCATAGGAGAAAATCTTTGGGATCAAGGGCTTGGTGAAGAGTTCTTAACATAATACCAAAAACATGATCCATAAAAAGGAAAAAACAATAAGGGGTGCCTAGATGGTTCAGTTAGTTAAGCATCCGACTCTTGATCTTAGCTTAGGTGGTCTTAATCTTGGGGTTGTGAGTTCAAGCCCTACAGTGGGCTCCACGCTGGAGAAGCCTATTTAAACAAACAAACAAACAACAACAACAAAGCAAAAAAAAAAAAAAAAAACCCACAATAAATTGAGGTTTTGATTTGCATTGGCAAGGATGTGGAGAAACTGGAAACTTTGTACATTGCTGGTAGGAATGCAAACTTATTCAGTTGGTATGAAAAACCTCAATAAATTAAACATGGAATTACCATATGACTCAGCAAATCCACTTCTGGGTATGTACCCAGAAGAACTGAAAATAGAAAACAGGTGTTCAAACAAAAACTTGTACACAAAGGTTTGTAGCAGCTCTGTTCACAATAGCCGAAAGTTGGAAAAGACCCAAGTGTCCATCAACTGAGGATTGGATGAATAAAACATGAATATCATTACATCGGAATATTATTCAGCCATAAACAGGAATGAAGGACGGATCGATGCATACTACAGCATAGGTGAACCTTGGAAATATTATGTTAAGTGAAAGAAGTCAGACAAAAAGGCGCTGTATTATATGATTCTATTTATATGGAATATCGGGGTGCCTGGGTGGCTCAATTGGTTAAGTGACTTCGGCTCAGGTCATGATCTCATGGCTCATGGGTTCAAGCCCTACATCAGGCTCTGTACTGACAGCTCATAGAGCTCTCTCCCTCTCTCTCTCTGCCCCTTTCCCGCTCCCACTCTGTCTCTGTCTCTCAAAAATAATAAATAAATGTTAAAAAATAAATATTTATATGGAATATCCAGAATAGGTAAGTCTAGAGAGCAGAAAGCACATTAGTAGTTTCCAGGGACAGAGAGGAGGCAGAAATGGAAAGTGACTGATGGGTATGGGGTTTCCTTTTGGAGTGATAAAAAATGTTCTGGAACTAGATAGTAGTGATGGAGGCACAACATTGTGAATGTAGGAAATATCACTAATGGTAAATTTTATTTATATGTACTTTACCACAATAAAAAATAGATTTTATTGTATGTAAATTATACCTCGATAAAACTGACATAAAATATTAATTGGAACATTAATACTTGTGACCATTTCATGTGTCAACTTGGAGATGATTTTTGATGTGATTAATATTTAAATTGGTGAACTGTAAGTAACTCGACTGCCTTCCATAACGTGAGTGAGCCTCATCCAAAAGCTTGAATTTAACAAAAAGACCAGCCTCTCCAGCAAGAGGGGATTCTCCAGCAGACTGCCTTCAGACTTCATCTGCACCATCAGTTCTCCTGGGTCTCCAGTCTGCCAGCCCTCGGGGCAAATTTGAACTTTCTTGCCTCCAAAATTGGGTGAACTAATTCCTTATAATAAATAAGTCATCTAAATGTAAATATACATACATTATAGAAGATATAGATATATCTCCTCTTGGTTTTCCTTCTCTGGAAAACCCTAATACACCACCTTAAGCAAATGATCAAAGTTAATATCACCAGTAAAGGTAACTGATACGCACATCCTTTGTAAAAAATTTATTTATTTAAGTTCAAGTTAGTTAACATACATTGTAGTATTGGTTTCAGGAGTAGAACCCAGTGATTCACTTACGTATAACACCCAGTGCACATCCCAACAAGTGCCTTCCTTAATGCCCATCACCCATTTAGCCCATACCTCCACCCACCTCCCTTCCAGCAGCCCTGTTTGTTCTCTGTATTTAAGTCTCTCTCTCACTCTCTTTAATGTTTTTATTTTATTTTTGAAAGAGAGACAGAGCATGAGTGGGGGAGGGGCAGAGAGAGAGGGAGACACAGAATCAGAAGCAGGTTTCAGGCTCTGAGCTGTCGTCACAGAGCCCGATGCGAAGCTCGAACTCATGGACTGTGAGTGAGATCATTACCTGACCCAAAGTCAGACGCTTAACCTACTGAGCCACCCAGGCACCCCTCTCTCTCTTTTTTTAAGTTTTATTTGAGACAGAGAGAGAGGGAACGTGCACATGCACACAAATGGGGGAGGGGCAGAGAAAGAGAAGGAGACAGAGAATCCCAAGCAGGCTCCACACTGTCAGCACGAAGCCGGACGTGGGGCTCAAACCCATGAACTGCAAGATCATGGCCTGAGCCAAGTCCCAGCTTAACCGAGTGAGCCACCCATGCACCCTTGTATTTGAGAGTCTTTTGTGGTTTGCCTCCCTCTCTGTTTTTATCTTATTTTTCCTTCCCTTCCCCTATGTTCATCATGGCTAACAGACACATGAAAAGATGTTCAACATCACTTACCATCAGAGAAATACAAATCAGAACCACACTGAGGTACCACCTCACACCTGGTCGAATGGCTAAAATTAACTCAGGAAATAACAGACGTTGGCCAAGATGTGGAGAAAGGGGAAACTTTTGCACTGCAGGTGGGAATGCAAACTGGTGCAGCCACTCTGGAAAACAGGGAGGTTCCTCAAAAAATTAAAAGTAGAACTACCCTGTGACCCAGCAATTGCACTACTAGGTATTTATCCAAGGGATACAGGTGTGCTGTTTCGAAGGGACACATGCACCCCAATGTTTATAGCAGCGCTATCAACAATAGTCAAAGTATGGAAAGAGCCCAAATATCCATCGACTGATGGATAAAGAAGAAGATGTGGTGTGTGTGTGTGTGTGTGTGTGTGTGTGTGTATAATGGAATGTTACTCGATGATCAAAAAGAATGAAATGTTGCCATTTGCAACAACATGGATGGAACTAGAGTGTATTATACTAAACTGATATGCACATCCTTATGTGATATAGTGAGAAGGGCACCACATCACCTTGTAATATTTCTGGCAAAAATAAATATTCTGGGAGTGCCTGGGTGGCTCAGTCGGTTAAGCATCTGAGTCTTGATTTTGGCTCAGGTCATGCTCTCACAGTTCGTGAGTTCGAGCTCCACATCGGGCTCTGCACTGTCAGTGCAGAGAGAGAATCCCTGCTTGGGATTCTCTCTCTCCCTCTCTCTCTGCCCCTCCCCCACTTGCACTCTCTCTCTTTCCCAAAATAAATAAACTTTAAAAAGTAAAATAATAAATAAAAAGTAAATGCTCTGAATCTAACCACGAGAAAACAACAGACAAACCCAAACTGAGGGACATTCTACAAAACAACTGACTAGTACTCTTTTTAACAAGTCAGTATTGTAAAAAACGATAAGAAAGGGAAACTAACTTTTGAAAAAGAAGGCTATAAACAGACCGATCAACTAAATGCAATGTGTGATCCTGGATTGGATAGCGGTGGAGGATATCTATGAAGAACATTTTTGCAACAATCCATGAAATTGGGATATGGCTGTAGTTTAGTAGCATTGTTTCAAAGTTGAGTTTCCTGAATTTGACAACTATTCTGTGGTTATGGAAGAGTGTCCTTGTTCTACAGACACATTGGAGTATTTAGGGGTAAAGAAGCACAGCGTGTACACCTATTTTCAAACAGTTCAGGAAAAAAATCTATTGCAATTTTTGTACAAGTTTTGAAGTTATGTCCAAGTAAGAAGTTTAACGATTAATTGGATAATTTGTTTGATGTATTTCATGAGGGGTGGGATCCACCACTATCTTGTTTCCTGCTATAGCATCAGCTCTAGCACATAGTAGGCTGCAACAAGAAATATTTATTAATCGCTTCTCGGCCTTTTGGCTAAGATCAAGTGAAGAAATATTTATTGAGTGAATAAATGGATGAATTAAGTCGTGAACTAAGCCATCTTTTAGTTTGGGCTTCAAATTGAGGCTGCAATTTGAGGAATCAAGCTTGCAACAGAAAGGAGGCAAAAGTCTTCTGTTTCTCTAAACCTAACCCTTCCAGAGCTCGAATCTGAGAGTGTAGATGCTTCTGAGGCTTGGGGAAATAAGACCACTGTCCCCAACGGCAGGGAGGCAGCCCACAAGCAGAAGACAATTGAGCTGTGCTTTGCAACAGGTTGACCTGGCTGAGCGTCATTTTCCGAGGCCATTTCTCTTTGGGTTCACCCTGTCCTCACCTTCTATCACCACCACCCTTGGTAAAGTTGTTGACATGTTCCAGCTCCAACCTGGGCAGTGTTAGCCTGAGCTGAAGGGTGAGTTTGAATCCTCCCTCTTAGGCCAGATCAGAGGAAAAACAGCACCCTGCAGGCCAGCTTGGTGGTGGCCAAGGTGAGCAGGGACCTCAATGGCCCGGCTTCCTGCCCCACACAGATTTAAAAATAGGGTCAATTTGACTAACAGCCAGTGGTTTTCCTCACATCATCACTGCTCTTGAGTCAGCCAACACTTATTGGGCACCTGCTGTGTTCCAGGCCCTGTGGTAGGATGAGGGAGTCACTCCCAGGGGCTCTCACAGGCTCGTGAGGAGAACATGGGCTCTAGTTTCAACTACCCCTTCCCATCTCATTCCCTGCCTGGGTCCCACCAGCTCCCCCTTCTGCCCACTGGCTTGGCACTAGGCTTTCCTACCATGACAGTGGGACACACCCTTTCTCTTCTGGTTCCCCCCTTTTTTTTTCTTTTAGTTCAGCCAAGACTGATGAGTATTTTCAAAAGGAAGGGTATTAAGAGATATAGGGAATCTAAATGGATGTTAACTAAACTCAGTGTGGTAATCATTTTGCAATATATATCTAATCATTATGTTATATACCTAAAACGAACGCAATGTTGTGTGTCAATTAAAAAAAAAACTGAAAAAAAGGAGATTTAGGGAAAATTAAAGAGAAATAAATCAAGAAATAAACATCAAGAAAACCATATTGTCTATCGTAGTAGTTTAAAAACAAGGGTTCTGAGACCAGAGCATCTGAGTTCAACAACCTGGCTCTACCACTTTACTAGCTTATGCTGAGCAAGTTACTTACCCTGTCCCATCTTGGGATTTCTCATCTGTAAGATAATAATAATACCTATCTCTTGGGCTGTTTTGATCATTAAAGGAGGGAACCCATGCTCAGTGCAGTGCATGGCCTACCGTAAGTGACTGATGAATCTTAACTAAGAGAAAAAACAATTACTTACCTATTTATACTCAGTCCCTCTGGCTCTTTTACCTTTTAATTTTTTTTTTAATGTTTATTCATTTTTGAGAGAGAGAGAGAGAGACAAGCCAGGGAGAGACAGAGAGAGAGGGAGACGCAGAATTCGAAGCAGGCTCCAGGCTCTGAGCTGCCAGCACAGAGACCGATGTGAGGCTCAAACCCAGGAACCATGAAATCATGACCTGAGCTGAAGTAGGATGCTTAACTGACTGAGCCACCCAGGCACCCCATGGCTCTTTCACCTTTCAATGAGCTGATTCCTCCGCCTGAAATATTTTCTCCTTCACTGCTTAACTCCTGCTTAGGACTTGACTTAAATGGCAACCCACCCACCACCACCACCAAGTTAGGTGCCTCTCCTAAAAGCTTCTTGTCAAAAGCTTTACAATATCCAGGACATCTCTCTAACGCAGCACTCATCTTAATCTACGGTAACTGTGTATTTGCCTTTTTCACTAAGTGGGAGCCTTTCAAGACAGAGGCTATGCCTTTTTAGTTCTCTTTCCTCTACTCCTTCCCCTATGCCTTGCACATGGCAGACCACTCAAGCTCTGTGCTATTCCTTAGCTCTGCCAAGGACCTCCTCCACCTCCTGGAACCTGGTTCTGGGGCCCTCCAGGAATGTGCTGTCCTTTCCTGTTCTCAGCTGCCTGTCATACTGCAGCCCCATTACCAAAGCACCTCCCAGCTGGGCCTCAGAGACCCTCTTACTACCCCTACAGATCCGCCTCCTTAGGGATTCCCGGCAGCCTTCAATGTCCTGCCCTATCCTGCAGGATGCTTTACCCCTCTTGCCTTCTTGATGAGCTTGCCTCAACTAAGACAGCTTTCCAGCAGGATCTCAGGGCTGGTCCAGCTTCTCAGCAAAGCTTGGCTTCCACCAATGTGTTGTCTAATCTTTGACAGGGACCACTTCCTGGGAGACTGTCTTACATCTAAGACCTCCTCAGAACCTAAAACAAGGACCTGTTTTTCCTTTTTTGTATATTTAAGTCTCCCTAATGACTACTCTCTGCAGCTTCATGTTTGGCCTGCAGATCACATGTAGCTCTTGATCCATTTGCACAAAAACACCAATGGGGAGGTGGCCACTGCCTGGATTTCCATGGAGACCTCAGGGCCAGGCTGGTCCTGGCTGGAGACCTGGGTCCCCTGGAGGGCAAATCAGCCCACTCACCATCCACTGTTTCTCTCCTAAGCCTGTAAGAGGGATCCTAACTCAGAATGAGGCAGCGGGCAGGTTCAGCCGGGAAGGGAAGGGAGGAGTCAATGGAACTATAGTTCAGATGGTGTGGAAGGAACAAGTTTGGGACTCAGCTGGAGCTCCCTGTAAGCTGGATCTTTCATTGCAATTTTGTCTATGCTTCCTGTATTGTCCTTGTGATTTTTCACCCTTGAAGTTCCCTGGGAAAAGGCCAAGCTATCTCTACCACACTAAGTGGTTTGAGCAAGAGAAAGGGTTGGGGTTGAGGGCTCAAGTGCTCAAGGAGGCAAGGGATCCTCCTGGGTGGGGTCAGTATGATGATAGTGACAGGAATCAGAAGGATGGAGTAAATGGGGAGGGGCAAGAACCCTAAGTCTGGCTTGAAAGCCCACTTCCACCCCCTCACCACCCCCTCACCACCCCCAGTTCTCCTCAAAGCTCTTTTTGCAGAGTCTGAGTGTGACTTCTGCAAGAAAGCTTGCATGGGTGACTCCCAAACATGGTTACGTCCCCAGAGCTCCCAGACTCTCCCTCAGGAATCCTGGGGGAGGTTTTACAGACTTCCCTAATCTTTTGCACCATAACACTGTCAAGCTGCATGAAAGTTCTGCCAATAACAAGGGACCTGTTTATACTCAGGGATATTTTCTCCTGCAGGTGCTGCAGTGATGGGGGTGGGGTGAGGGGAGTCACTGTTACGATGGGGCAGTCTCAAGCCAAGGGAAGCCGCTACAGGCTGGAAGGCCTCATTTCCAAGACTGTGGGCAGCTGAAGGTAGTAGGAAGTTATAAGCCTGAGGGGCTGTTGCCTACTCTCCGCATCCGCAGGAAAGGTGGGAAAGGTAGTACTGCAGCGATGGGAATGTTGGCTGCTTGGGGGTGGGCGGAACTCGCTGCAGTGTTGGGGGACCCCTACTTGGAGTGAGTGGTTACTGAAGTGATCAGGCAAGCAGAAGATAGCTGCAGGGATGGGGGCAGATTTCTGCACCGATGAAAGAGCACTTTGCAAAGAAAAAGGGCTGGCTTTGGGGGGCGGGGGGAGGGGTCCTGCGGTGATGAAGCACTGGGTTCGCTGCAGTGATGAGAGACGGTCACTGCACTGACGAAAAGCCTAGCCAAGGCGGGAAGTGGGGTGATACGGAACAGCTGGGGTCGCTGCAGTGCTGGGGGGGGGGGGGGGGCGCGGTGCAGACTGAGCCCTCTGCTGCACTTGCAGAACGTTTCACTTCCTGAAGGATAGAAAGGGTGGGGCCTTGTAGGCCTGAGTCCCTCATCTACCGGGGCCTGTGAGGCGGCGGGGACGCGGTCCCCGCACTGCGGTGCCGGGTCTAGCTGGAGCCGCCGGGGTTTGCGCGGAGGCGGCACCGCGCCCGAAGCGGGGGCGGAGGGGCCAGCAGCAGCCCCGCCGCAGCTGCAGGCGGGGCCGGGGCGGGCTGAAGGGGCGGCCTTCCCGAGCGGGGGCGGGACCAGCACCCGCAGAGCCGACGCCCCTGCGCGGACTCAGATCGGTCGCAGCGGGAGTCTGGAGCGGGTGCCGCGCAGGGTGCCCGGACTGCGTGCGGCCCGAAGCGCGGAGGCGGACCTACCCACGGTGGTCCAGTTGTGGCGCCCAGAACTCCGCAGAGGACGCGACCGTGAGGCTGGGGCTGCCCGCGGGGAGGGGGACGACCCCTAGACCCTGCCTGCCGCATCCCGACAGCTCGGCTGTGGGGCCGCCCACTCTAGGCTCAGTTCTGCCAGGGTGGGGAGAGGTGGGTGCCCTAGACGGATTCCGAGCAATCCCCCTGCCCGGACACCTCTCCCGGTCTTGCATCCTAAAGACCCCCTCCTGTCGCTTCCCTGTCTCGTTCTTCCCACCCAACCCCCTCCACTCCGGCCTGCAGCCCCTCTCAGCGCTCCAGTCAGGTGAGGCGCTGGAGAGGGAAAGACTACGGTCCTTCTGCTCCCCCTCCCACCCCGCCCCTGCTGTCCCTCGCTGGGCTGGGGACACCCAGGAGGATGCTGGCCCTTTAAACCCTTGCTCCTTACCCAGAGCTGCTTCTATCTCGCCACCCGCGCCACTTCCGACAGCTGGCAGCCGCGGGGAGCCCCGGGGGGCCGGCAGGTACGGGGGCGGCGGCGAGGCCTGGGAGCTGGTGGTGGAACAGCTGTGACCCCCTCCCCCATTCCTACCCTCTGTCCCCGGAGGAGCCGGCGGCGGGAGTGCTGGGCGCTTGGAGCGCCAGTTAATCATTAACCCTCCGCTCCCCGGCTCCCGGAGCAGCCCGGAGCCGCGCTCCGCCCCGGCTTCCCAGGTAACCCGCGAGGATGCCCATCACGCGATCCCCCTCTTCCCTCCCCTCGCCACCTGTCCGCCGGGTGGGAGCCCCCGGCTCAGCCCCGCCGCGCTCCTCGCTGCCCGGCGTCCCAGTGCCTGAGTTCGATTTTCCCGGCGGCTTTCAGGAGGGCGGGGTCTGGCGCCCGTGACCCCACCCTGCGGACCCCTTCATCGAACCCCCTCCCCCAGGGGCGCCATGCCCGGCCTGTACTGCCCCTCCAGCTGGACGCCGCTGCCCCTGACTGACTCCTGGGTCCGGGCCTGCGCCAACGGCCCCTGTCTCAGCCTGCGGGCCCGGCTCACGTACCACAACCCGCAGCCGCAGCCGGTGGACGGTGAGGCCTGGGCGGGGCTCGGGGTGGCGGGGACAGGGGGCCGGGCGAGGTTCGACGTCACCTGTGCCCCCTGCCCCCGCCGCAGGCGTATTTGTGTACCCGTTGGCGGAGGCCGAAGTGGTCTCGGGCTTCGAGGCGGAGGCGGCGGGACGGCGCGTCTCGTTCCAGCTGCAGAGCAGGCGACGCTCACAGGCCGCTTGCTGCCGTGCGCTGGGCCCCGGGTTGGGGGCCTCCACGCCCCGCCGCTGCGCGCAGGGTGAGTGCAGGGCGCCGTCGCCTCGCCCCGAAAGTCAGCCCCGCTCTGATTCCTGCACCCGCTCTGCGTCCCGTCCCTCCCCGCTCCCCCTCCAGCCGCTGATTTTTTCATTCATTGATTCATGGCTTTATTCAACAGTCGTGGACTAGGCACCTTACTTGCACCAGGTGCAGGGGCAATGTGACCCAGGCCTGACGCGAGGTTCGCGGCCTGAGAGACAGACGCAGCAGGCGGTCCACACGTCTGTCTCCCGAGCTGGAGCATTAGCTCCTGAGCCTGGGACTGGGCTTTCTTTGGACATCTCTAAGCCCCAGCATCTCGCACAGAATGTGGTATAAGGAGGCTCAATGATTGCTGGGTGAAGGAGTGGAAGCCCATCCCTGTGCTAGGTTTTGTGGTTTGCACTTCATCCTTTCATTTATTTATTTGGACATTCATTTGATTCCTGCACATGGGATTTGCCATCCCCGTAAGAAAGACAGAATCCAGTGGTGTTGAGAGTTGGTGTAGGTCCAGCAGACAGTGAGAGGCCAGAGTGAGCTCTGGGCTGAGGCCCCAGGAATGTTCCAGAAGGAAATGGAGCCAGCATTTGACCAAAAGGAAGAGTATGACTGGTGAAGTGGAGAGGAGGGAGAAGGCACTCCAGTAGGGGCGATGGTATAAGAAAAGGTTTGGAAGTAAATTGTACACAGTGATGGTAAATTAAATAAAACACCTCGTGTTTATAGCAATTTACAGTTCACAAAGTCCAGTCACTGGTATCACCTCATGTGAATCCAGAGAGGTATGTAATGCAACTGTTGTTCTCTATCCTCCTTTTATAGGTGTGAAAATAATACAACAGCCTCTTATGTGTCAGATGCTATGCATACATTATCTCATTTATTTCTCACCACAGTCTCTGAGACACAATTATGACCCCCATTTCATGGATGAGAAAACGGAAGCTCCTTAAAACAGAAGAGTTACCCAAGGGCAGAATTAGAAGTCACACTCAAAACCTGATCCTGTGCTCTCTCCACTGTATCAGGCTGTCCCCAAGCCTTAGCTAGTTGGGATAGAAGCCCCTTTTTTCCTTCTTATCTCCCTGTCTTCTTTCCTTCCATCTTTTTCTTCCCTTCATTTATTCTGCAGGCATTTCTCTAAAGAATGTGTAAATGATTATTGTGGGGAGATGAAGCCAAGTAGGGCTATAAAGGTAGCCTGAGGCCTTGACTGCCACTGCATACACGTGGCCATTTTTCCTTTAGTAGCAGCAACCCCCGTGATTCCACCAGTCCCCAAATGAACCTAGGGGCGATGTAAAATGGTGTGCTTTGCATACCAGTACAGCTTTAAGTCCTCTAGCCAGCTTCCAAGCAGATTACAGCCACTGAACGCCTCTTGGGTAGAAAATTCTGAAGCCACTCCTAGTGGGCAGTGGGGAGCCCCTGACTGTTCATGAGCAAGGGATTTGTGAGCAGACTGGGTCCCAGGCTATGGGACATGTCAGTCCACAGGGAGGGTCCTGAGGAAGATGATACCCAAGGGTTGAATGGGCAGAGAGAGGCAGGGGAATAAGGGCAGAGGGTATGGATCCCCTAGGATCTTGGGGGTGGTGTGGACATGCCCCTTCTCAGCTCTCTAATAGCAGTGATGTCACTACTCCTTTTCCTGATGACAGCCAGATCCTTCTGCTATCATCCTACCTCTGCTTTGACCATCATTTGGCTCATGCCTCCATTCTGCATCACCAACACATTAGCCCCGTGTCCTTCTAACTTTGTGAAGTCCCCCTTGCCTAGGCTCCCCTGACTCAGTGACTGCTCCCATTTCCTATTTCCCCCATCTCTTCTGCTTCCAGCCCCGTCTGACCCCTTTTCTCACTCATCATAGGTCATCTTGTGTTGGATCTGGCCCAGGCCCGGTCCACACTGGTGCTGCCCACAGGCCTCATCAACGCGGCCGGCACCATGACAGTGACCCTGCGCAGCAGCCGGGAGTTGCCCTCAAGGCCTGATGGGGTGCTGCACGTGGCTCTGCCCTCTGTGCTCACCCCACTGGCCTCACCAGGCCCACCGGGGCCCCCCAGGCCTCCGGGGCTCTGTGACGACAGGTTGGGCCTATGGTGATTCTCTTCGTCCCTCCCTCGGCTTCTCTGGGTCTAGTGCGGGTGAGGGGGCTTTGGTAGGGTGCCCTGGGGGATGGACAGGGTGGGGAAGGGCTGGGCCATTCATCCAGAGGGGCTAAGGGCCTTGGTGGTGGGCCCGTGACCCTCCTCGCGCTCCCTTCCAGCCCTACCAGCTGCTTCGGGGTGGGCAGCCCTCAGGAGGAAGGGCTGGCCTGGGAGGAGCCAGCGGCCCCTCCGGATGTGTTCTCAGGCCCTGCCCGCTGCCCTGCCCCGTACACCTTCTCCTTCGAGATGCTGGTCACTGGGCCATGCCTGCTAGCAGGTGGGTGCCCCTCCTAGCATAGCTGACTAGGAAATAATAATTCAGGGCTCAGGACTGGGAGGAACACAGGAAAAAAAGAAAACAAGGACCTAAGTCTTAGGAACCTCCAGTTTTGGTAGGAGCATCCCCTGGACACTTCTACACAACACCCCCCCCCCCCAGGTTCGTCAGTGTCATTTATTTATACCCCACTCCACTCACCAGTGGGAAGAAAGGGATTAAATTGAGACCAGTCCAAGTGATGAAGTGGAGTTTTCTTGTGTAAGAGGTGGGGGAGGATGCTAAATCAGCTGGCTGCTGTATAACTGATCAGCCAGAAACAGAGCTGGGAACCTACCTCTCAGCTCATGAAAGCAGGCAAAATCCCTCCCCTTGTCCATGTAGCCCTCTAGATTAGGCGCTAAGAGCTGAGCTGAATCAGTCATGATCCTTGCCCATACCACTGTTGTCTGGGAAGGTGATGTTTGTGCATTAGTACTGGCTTGGGGTGGGGTGATCATCTCTCCCTGCCTCTCCCTCCCTCAGGCCTGGAGAGCCCTTCTCATGCTCTGCGGGCAGACGCCCCACCTCATGCCAGCTCCGCAGCCACCATCTGTGTCACATTAGCAGAGGGCCACCACTGTGACCGGTCATTGGAGATCCTGCTGCACCCCAGTGGTGAGAGACTGGGACACACAGTGGGCCAGCTCTGACCTACTTCAGACCACTTGGATAGCATTTTTCAAGTATAGATTTCTGGCTCCCAAGCCAGGTGGATTGAGCCATCTGTGAGGGACGTGCTGGACTTGCAGGGTCCTCCTGGGACAGTGGGACCGAGCAATTGAGGTCCAGAGACAGGGACTTTCCTGACAACTATATCCCTTTTTCCTTAGAGCCCCACCAGCCACACCTGATGCTAGAGGCCGGCAGCCTGAGCTCAGCAGAATATGAGGCCCAGGTGAGGGCCCGCCGGGACTTCCAGAGGCTACAGCGAAGGGACAGTGATGGGGACCGGCAGGTATGGCTGCATGGGGTCCTGGCCTGGCCACTGACCTCTCACTACTGGCTGCATTTGTGCAGGAGGAACAGTTGGGCAGTTGTGTGTGTGTGTGGCGGGGGGGCGGGGGGGGGGCTTTTAGCAGGACCTCTTAGTAGCTGCTAAGAGGGCAGCATCCCAGAGGGCTGATGAGTATTGTCCTAGGAGGGCCCACGCAAGTCTCCCTGGGGTGTGTCTCAAAGGATGGAAACTAGGACTGATAGGCAGAGGACAGCCACCTGCCTCTGCCCTCGCCTTTATTCAAATGACTATAAAAAGGTGTTCCCTCTGAGTGTATTAGATAGAAAAAGGCCCGAGGGCTCGGTCCTGCTGCAAGCCCAGGCAAGAGTTTGCACTAGGGCACAGGATGACTTGGGGCTCCGATGATCAGGTGTGGTTCCTGCAACGACGCTTCCACAAGGACATCCTGTTAAACCCCGTGCTGGTGCTGAGCTTCTGCCCGGACCTGAGCTCTAAGCCTGGAAACCTGGGCACAGCCACACGGGAACTTCTCTTCCTGCTGGATGGCAGCAGCATAGCGCACAAGGCCTGTGGGGCAGGGTGTGGGTGTGCGGTGGGCTGGGGGCAGCCTCTCACAGACAGATACACGCATGAGCGCGCACGCACACACACACACACACACACATCCCTCTCTTACTTGTACGTATATGTGTCTCTCCCAGATTCCAAAAGCCTCTCTCGCACATGAAGTTACCTAATCCCAAAACCAAGGGTTCCCATACCCCACCAGGGTCTCTCACACACTCAGTCTCCCTCACTCTCCAGGTCTCCCTCATAGTCAATCTCAGACATGCTGGGCCTCTCCCACACCACCACTTCTAGCCCCTCATTTTCACACAGCATGGAAAAGGCAGGCAATCTGGAATCCCTACCACTGCCCACAGGACCTGTTTCATGCTGTCCTCCCTGGCCCTCCCCAGGATGCCATTGTTTTGGCTGTGAAGTCACTGCCACCACAAACGCTCATCAACCTGGCCATGTTTGGCACGTCGGTGCGGCCCCTCTTCCCAGAGAGCCGGTCTTGCAGTGATGTGAGTACAGTCCAGGGATTGGGGCCCAGTGAGAGTATATCAGCCTGGCGCGGCCCAAAGCATGCCTTTTCTTTCCAGGACACTGTGCAGCTGATCTGTGAGAACATTGAGACCCTGCAGGCTGAGAGTGGTCCCCCAGATGTGCTGGCTGCACTGAACTGGGCCATGGGGCAGCCCCAGCACAAGGCCCGCCCTCGGCAGCTCTTCCTCCTGACTGCTGCCTCGCCCGTGGCCGCTGCTACCCATCAAACCCTGGAGCTCATGAGGTGGCACAGGGGGGCAGCCAGGTATGGGGTGGGCTGAACCAGGTGCCTAAGATTGACCCCCACTCCCAAGGGGCTCCTGAAGGTCACAGCTGCTTCCCTTCCCTCATCAGGTGCTTCTCCTTTGGGCTGGGGCCTGCCTGCCACCAGCTGCTCCAGGGGCTGTCTGCCCTCAGCAGGGGCCAGGCCTACTTCCCAAGGCCTGGGGAGAGGCTGCAGCCCATGGTGAGCTTGAGCCTGAGCCCTGTTCCCTACTCCTAGAAGTCCTTCTCCCAAGTTACACTGAGCCTGAAGCAGAATCCAGTCAAGTCATGGGGTCTCCTGGCACCCTTGATCAGGACTTCTCCTCCCCCATTCCAGTTCCTCCCCTCCTTTGAGACGCCAATCAGGGGAGGAGCTGCTGGTGATGCTATAGCATGCTGCAGGAGGCCAAAGGTGTGGGGGACATGACCTCTGACCACCCCCAAATCTCATTCTGTTTTGTCCTGGTACTGAGCCATATCCTCAACAAATCTTGCCTCATCCACAGGGCATGGCTCAGGCCAGGAGACAGACTAAACCCTTGCTTGTTCCTACCCCCAATCCTTCCCTTGACCCCAGCCTGACCCTGCTCCCCTCAGCCTAAGGGCTGGGCAGATGGCATCAGTGGAAGGGTAGCCTTCCTGCTCTGTGGGCCTCCTGCTCTGTGAGCTCTCTCTCCCATGTCTTCCTTCTGGCCACTCCTTACAGCTGGTGCAGGCTCTCCGGAAGGCACTGGAGCCTGCTTTGAGTGACATCTCTGTGGACTGGTTTGTGCCTGATGCGGTGGAGGCACTGCTGACCCCCCGGGAGATCCCAGCACTCTACCCTGGGGACCAGCTGCTCGGTTACTGCTCACTCTTCAGGGTGGATGGCTTCCGGTCCCGTGCCCCAGGGGTAGGCCTGGGCTGGGGTGCGGGTGGTAGGCCTGGGATGTCTAAAGTCCCTGCATCTCTTCAAAACTCTTCTTCCACTCCCGGTGCCTCTCCCTGCCAAGCTCTTCCACTGCACTCTCAGCTTCCCCAGAGATCACACCGGGCACCCCAAAGAGGCTGTAGTCTGCCCCCTTCATGAGGTCTTCCACTGAATTGTCCCATAAAGTGTTGTCCTTGGCTTTTACCAAAGGTCACTAAAGCACACAGCCACGGAAAGCAGCTCTAGAATTTGCCTTGAAGGTTTTGTTGAAACTTTCTAGGTTCTTCACACAGTGCCCTAAGGAAAGAACCACCTGGATTATTTCCTGTAATATTCAGAAACAGAGCATAGTCTAGATG
Organism: Panthera onca; assembly: GCF_046562875.1. Taxonomy (NCBI): domain Eukaryota; kingdom Metazoa; phylum Chordata; class Mammalia; order Carnivora; family Felidae; genus Panthera; species Panthera onca. The sequence continues at coordinate 83,130,885 of NC_138347.1, read as the reverse complement.
AAATCTCAGATCCCAACTCTAGCGTGTTCTAACCATTTGATTTTGGGCAAGTCACTTAACCTCTCTGAGCCCATTTCGTCATACTGATTTTTGTCACAGGGTTGTTGTAATTAGAGGTCACAACGTGCACACTCTTGGTAGGATACTTGACACATAGCAGGAGTTCAAGAAATGATTGTTGTTGCTGGTTCTCTAAAGTAGGCTCCACGCCCAACGTGGGGCTTGAACTCACAGCCCTGAGATCAAGAGTCACATGCTCTACTGACTGAGCCAGCCAGGCACCCTGAAATGATAGTTATTTTTATTATGAAAAGCTTTCTTTCTCTAAAAGAACTAAAGATGCGATATAATGGAGTGTTTGCCCTTTTGCCTGCCTGCCAGGAAGCTCAGGGCCAAGCCTGAAGCTCAGCCACAGCAGCTCTATTAACCTTATGGTTATCATGTATGCTTTTCCTTCCTTAGTACTAGGCTTTCATTTCTGGTTTATTAACTTTATTGCCTTTTGTGGTGAGACATCTTAAATCCTGTTTGGAAAGAGGTAGCATATAACTACAGTCGGTTTTTTCTCTAATGATTATCCCTCTCTAGGGCCAAGAACCCGGCTGGCAGAGCTTGGGAGGCTCCGTGTTCCCATCCCCAGAGGAGGCACCATCTGCCACCAGTCCTGGCACTGAGCCCACTGGCACCTCGGAGCCGTTGGGAACGGGCACTGTGTCAGCAGAGCTGTCCAGCCCGTGGGCTGCTGGGGACTCAGAACAGAGTGAGTACCTGGGTATAGTGTGTGGCTGTGTTGGAGGAGGAGTGGGCCATGGGAGGGGCCACGGCTGGGATCCATTCTCTTGCCTCCCAGCAGGTACTGATGCTTTGACAGACCCAGTCACAGACCCCGGACCCAATCCCTCCTCTGACACAGCCATTTGGCGCCGCATCTTCCAGTCATCGTACATCCGGGAGCAGTATGTGCTCACTCACTGCTCTGCCAGCCCAGAGCCAGGTCCAGGCTCCACAGGCAGCAGCGAGTCCCCTGGCTCCCAGGGCCCTGGCTCCCCTGAGGGCACTGCTCCCCTGCATCCCCCTTCTCAGCAGGGCTGCCGCAGCCTGGCCTGGGGAGAACCTGCAGGCTCCCACTCCTGCCCCCTGCCTCTACCCCCAATGGCTCCAGTCAAGGTGAGAGTCAGTCCACCTCCATTCTATGCACCCAGCAAACGTTCATTGACCATCTCCTATATGCCATAAATTGTGCCGTGGTTACTATTAAGTCCAGCTGAAGAGATACATGGGTAAATCTACAATGATACCATGTGACATACAGTGGTGAACGCAGGGACATAGTATTATGGGGAGAGTCAGAATCAAGATGGCTAACACTGTTTGAGGGAGTCAGGAAAGCAAGAGTCAAGTCTGGAAGAATAAGTAGAAGTTAGCCAGGCAAAGAGGAAGAAGACATGAACAAAAACAGAGACAAACAACAACCTCAAGTGAGAAACCAGGCATGGAGTGAGATGGCAGTGGGAAGGGGGCCGGAGGCCCTGAGTTTGGCCTTGCTCCTAAGGCTGGTGAGCAGCCATCCACAGTTTCAGACAAAGGGGTACGTGGCCATGCATGTGTGATGGCCAGGAGCTCTGCATTCCTTGACCAGTGGACCACACTTCTTATGTGCAGCCTGGGGCCTTGAGTGCTGAGGTGCTGGGTCGTCGACGCAGAGCAGCTCTGGCTGGCCGGAGCCTCTCATCTCCCCCGGGCCAGGTGAACCCAGTCCCTGGCCGTCCCCGGCACCCCTCTCTGGGCATAGCACCAGATGGGCCAGGCCCTGAGTCAGGGCAGCAGCTGGGACAGGGCCTGGATGACTCAGGTAAGGGTTGGATGGGGAGCTGGGTTCTGACACCAAGGAGGTCCTGAGAAGTAGGGCAGAGGATACCACACCGCCCCTGCCTTCATTGCTGTCTCTCTCCAGGAAATCTGCTCTCCCCGGCCCCCATGGACTGGGACATGCTGATGGAACCCCCCTTCTTATTCACAGCTGTGCCCCACAATGGGGAATCAGCCTCTCCAGCAGTGGAACTGCCTCCTCAGGCTCCACGCTGCCACGTGGTGATCCGAGCCCTGTGTGGGGAGCAGCCTATGTGCTGGGAGGTGGGTGTTGGGCTAGAGACACTATGGGGACCTAGTGATGGCTCACTGCCTCCGTCACCCCCTCAAAGAGAAAGTGCTTGGGACCAAGCACTCCATCGGCTGACAGCAGCCTCCGTGGTCCGGGACAATGAGCAGCTGGCTCTCCGTGGAGGGGCTGAGGCCATGGCTGACCAAGGTGAGTTGCTGGTGGGCCTGGGCAGGACCCAAGGAGCCTGTATGGGGCAGCAAGTGACAGAGGTATAGGTCTATGTGTCTGGCCACTATATACCTCATCTTGTTCACAATTTGAGGTGGCCCACTCACCTCAAAAAAAAATAATAATAAACAGGGTAATGGAATAATAAAAGAAAGTGGAGAATCAGGTTATATTAAAGATGCACTCGATGACGTTCTGTGCCTTTGTGAGCATGGGTCCCCAAATTGGCAAGCTTCCTAGCAGCCAGCACAGAGCGAAATGTGATCTTGTTAATGACTCATAGTGCCCATAACATAAAAACAAATCTGCCATTCAGGAAGAATATTAACATCAAATAGTTAAAATTTCAGTTTTTCAGTTGCACTAGCCACACTTCAAGTGCTTAACACTCTCGTGTGACTAGTGGCTGCCATACTGGATCACGCAGATCTAGAACACTACCTTCACTGCAGGAAGTTCTATTGGACAGTGCTGAATGAGTGGACAGGAAAGGCACCACAGTCAGTGCTTCCTTTGGGTGCTGTACAGAATGTTCAATTTCTGGGTGGCCGGAGGGTCCAGTCCTGCTAGGAGCTGAGGGTTCAGCCTAACCACTTGCCAAAGTTGGGGAGTCCGACCTGGCCCCAAGAAGGAACTCTACTCTGTTCAAAAGTGGACAGAGGGAGAAGCAATGGGGAACACAGATTTTTCTCTAAAGCCCCCTGTAGGAGGGGGCTGGGGGAAGTGCAGCTGCTCCCGTTCAGCATCCAGCTCCTTGCTTTCACAGGCCATGCCCGGAGGTCCTGGCTCCGAGCCCTTCAGACGAGCAAGGTCAGCTCTGCCCCTTCCTGCTTCACCTGCCCCGTAGCTGTGGATGCTACCACCAGGGAGGTCCTACCCTCAGCCCTGCAGGTGCGGAGCTCAGGTAGAGTTCCTCCTGGGTGACCTCTCAGGTGCTGGCCCTCACTTCGCTGGCCCCCCTCCTGGTTTACCCCCATCTCCTGTGCCCTTACAGAGCTAGCTGAGCCCCCAAGCACTTCTGCCTCTCAAGGCCAACTAGATGCAGCTCCTCTGCCTACAGCTGTCCACGCTAAAGGTAACACTCAAAGTTGGGGCAAGGGCAGGGAGCTATGAGGCTTAGGGACTACCACTGGCACTGACCGGCTCCATTGCAGGACTTCAGGGAGGCTCTGTGGTAGGTGGCTGGAACCCAGACCAAAATGGCAACTCCAAGTCAGTCACCAGAAGTCCTCATCACCTGCCCCCCCAGCCTCCCTCTAGGCTTAGCCTGGGCGGTGGGAGGGCCAGAGGCTCTGACAGCCACAGACTCTGCAGCACCAACCGGGGCCAGGCTGGCGACAGCAACAGTAAAGGCAGCGACCACGACTACTTGCCCTTGGTGAGGACTCGGGAGGTGGAGGGTGGTGCTGCCAGGGCCAGGGCACTGTCTCAGCTCACTTCTCCCCCCACCTCCTCTCTCCTCAGGTGCGGCTGCAGGAGGCACCTGGCTCCTTCCGCCTAGATGCACCCTTCTGTGCAGCAGTACACATCCCTCGGGAGCGCCTGTGCCGCGCTTCGCCCTTTGCTGCACACCGCGCCAGCCTCAGCCCCACCTCGGCCTCCTCTCCCTGGGCACTTCTGGGGCCTGGTGTTGGCCAGGGTGACAGTGCCACGGCCTCCTGCAGCCCGTCCCCCAGCTCAGGCTCTGAGGGTCCAGGCCAGGTGGACAGTGGACGGGGTTCAGACACTGAGGCCTCAGAGGGAGCAGAAGGGCCCGGAGGTGCGGACCTGCGGGGCCGGACCTGGGCCACCGCTGTGGCGCTCGCCTGGCTGGAGCACCGCTGCGCTGCTGCCTTCGGCGAGTGGGAACTGGCAGCAGCTAAAGCTGACTGTTGGCTACGGGCCCAGCACCTACCTGATGGCCTTGACCTAGCTGCCCTCAAAGCTGCAGCCCGGGGTCTCTTCCTGCTGCTGCGCCACTGGGACCAGAACCTGCAGTTACACCTGCTGTGCTACAGCCCCGCAAACATGTGAGGGCTGCCCACTGCTCTGGCTGGCGCTGCCCAACACACTCAAGTCACTGCCACCGGGGCCGGCTTCTCGGTACTGGGAGGGGCAGGCCGGTATCCACCTGACCCCTACTGCTTCTCATCCCCTTCCCAGCACCCCCCTGCCCTCACAGAAAGTGCCTGCCTGTGCTCTCTCCCACTCCTCCCATCCCATGCCTCTTCCCCTCTGAGCTCTGTGCAGTGCGGTGGAAGGGTAGAGAGCCACAGTCCCCAAATCCTATGCAATAAAGTGCCTCTTAAGACTGCCCAAGTGAGTTCTTCATCTGTAGTGTGCATGCCCCTCACGGCTTGGTGTAAGCACCTCCATGTAGGCTGCACAGCAGTGGGCTTGGTAAGGTTTATTGGGAAAGGCATAGAGTCTATCCCCATCCAGGGTCCTAAGAGTGGACTGGAGGGGAAGGGAAGTGGATCTCAGTGGGCTTTCTTGCTGTGCTGGATGCTCCTGGGGAATGGCTGGGGGCCCAGCCAGAGCTGCAGCAGGATGACAGCATGGCATATGTGCAGGGCGGCAGAGCTGCAGGATGTGGAGGGGTATGTGTTCCAGGAGAGCTCAATGAGGCCCAGCACCAGCAACCTGGAGAGGAGAAAAAAGCTCAGGTTTTGCCCAGTTTCTAGACCTGCAGCCCCGTAGCTCGCTCCCAACCCTCCACAGTCAGCCTTGCGACGAGGAACTCCCTAGCCCTTCCCACTCGCCCAGGGTGTCCCAGCCAGTACCTGAGCAGATGTGTAAGCCAGCGTGCAGGTGTGGCCCATAGGAGGTAGGGCAGTGTGTGGAAATACCAGACGTAAAACTGGTAGTGGAGGGAGCGGCTGAAGCAGATGCCAATGAAGTTGGAGGTGAAGAGGGTAGAGATGATCTGTATGCAGTGGTCAAGGCCAAGGGCAGGAGCAGAAGGGGCAGGAATTGGGATGGGGGGGGAGGGGAGGAGGGGAGAGGGAGGTTCCAAAGCAAAGGGGCAAAGGTTTTGGGGTCAGATAGCCCCCTGGCCCTGCCATTCCGAGATGCATACTTCTGGACGAATTTTTTAACTTCTCCAGACCTGTGCCTCAATCTAATGTGGAGACAGTAATACTGGGGCCATAAGGCCCAGGGAGTTTAAATCCATCACTTACAAGCTGTGTGACCTAGGTAAATTACCTAAACTCCTCAATGCCCTGATTTTGTCATCTCTAAAATGAGAATAAAACAAATAAACAAACAAAACCCTCCCTATTTCAGAGTCTCTTGTGAGCTTTACATGTTAGAATGTATGTAAATCTCTTAGCACACCAGGCAGAGTGAGTACTCATAATGGTAAATCAAATAATATTTAAGATTAAGAATAAAATACACTTAAATATGTAAAGTGCTCTCCTCCATGAACAGGGCCTGTGGCTATTACTGGCACCTCCTTTCCCTCCCCCAGGTCACCAGGCACCAGGGCTAACAGACCAGGACCCCAACTGTACCTGGCGAGGGCAAGACTTACCTTCCCATGATTTAAAGGATATGATTGGGTGTGAGGGGCTGTGGTGGAACCTTCCTTTTGGAGGGATCCTTCAACAGCGACAGGATACTTTCCCCCGTCCTGGGGAGAAGCCATTCAAACATTTATCAAGCCCCCATCCTAGGCCAAACTCTAGATTCACCCCCCATGAACTTCACGTCTCCCCCAAGCAGGCCCTACACTCCTTGCCCCAACTTGACCCGTGACACTGCTCCCCTTTCTCACCTGTGCCACTTGCAAAGGGCAAAGAGCAAGAGCAGGGTGAGGTGGGCGGCCAACAATGCCAGGTGGAAGGCACGATGCAAGAAGAGGGCCTCAGGCAGGAAGCGCCAGTTTACTGTCCAGCGGAAGAGAAACTGGCGGCCAAGGTCAAAGGAGCGGGACAGGTAGCCAATGGGGTTCTCCAGAAGGAAGGGCAGGCCCAGCACAACCTGAGGATATGTGTGATGTCAGCAGAGCTGCCCAGGCTCAAGTCCAGCCTTCATGCTAATCACCAAGGGGAGTGGACAGAGGGTGTAGGTCTCAGAGGTTCTCAAATTCCCACCAGGAATAGCAGGAAAGCCAGCCTCCTCATCGAGACCAGAGTCTGGGGCCAAAGAAGCTGAGAAGGCAGGTAATAACAGTGCTTTAAGTTTAGATTCATCAAGTCATAAATGGGCAGAATGAGAGAGACCCTCAGAAACCATATAGTTCAACACCCTTATTTTATAGCTAATAAAAGTAAAGCCCAGAGGTAACGTTGCCTAGTCCAAAATCAACTCCAAAACCCTGTCTGTTAGTTCTGAGGAAGTCTCAACGATGGAAGAAGGCCAGAGAATGGCTTCCTCTTCATTAGAAAGGGGAAGGGGTGGAAGGGGTACCTGAAGGACAGCACAGATGCCCAGCTTGGGGAGGGCTCCACGGAAGCCAAATTGCATGAGGAGAAGAAATAGTAACCCAGGGGCGAAGAGTAGCACGTTCATCTTCACAGAGACTGCCAGGCTAGGGTAGGGAGGGGAGAGGAAGGGTGGAGATCAGCTCCAGGGCCATGTATCCCACACACACATAGCAACTCCTCCCCTCCCCTGCCACTAAGCTCTGGGATGGGGTCCACCCTTAAAACTGCTGGAAAAAGGATAAGCCAGCCTGGGAGAAGACTGAGAGTAAGGAGCAGATATCAAGTCTCTATAACCAGACTGAGCCAGCAAATACATATTTACAGTATTCAGAATGTACAAGGGCCAACTCCAACAACAGATGCTGTCTAGAGGGAACAGAGGCTAGGAACAGGGTATATGTTCTCGAGGGGTGGGGCGGAGACTTTCTACAGATCCTAGACTTGTCCAGTGGGACCCTGACTGACCCATATATTGTCTGGTTACTCCCTTACTCCCTCCGCTGCAGAAAACTGGGGGGGGGGGGGGGGGGGGAATGATGGAAATACAGAGTAAGAGAGGGGGGAGAAGGAAGGGGTGGTGACCTGAAACAGCAGCAGCCCCAGCCCCAGCGCTGGGCCAGCAAGAGGTTGATACTGAGGAAGAGCAGCGCCATGGCCACTGGGTCATTGAAGAGCCGCAGCACAAAGATGGAGTGGACACGGTAAGAGGCACAGCACATGAAGAAAAAGACGAAGGGAGGTACCTGAGAAGTGGGACAATGGGGAACAAGGTCAGCTCACCAACCCTGAGCCATCCCGACTCCCCAGCACAGCCAGTTGGGGCCGCCTGTTCCTGGTAGCATGGACTCACCTTGCAGGTCTGGTGGTAGATCAAGAAGACAAGCAGCAAGGTGGCCAGGTAGAGCACAGCAAAGATGTGCTGGGCCATGCGGATGTCAGTGCCCCTGCCAGTGGCGTAATACAGCCCCATAAAGATGTACACAAAGCCAGCTGGGTACCTGAAAGAGGAGTCTGGTTCAGGCTATTCAGCCTGGTATCCAGTCGGCCCCTCATGTCCTCACTGAACCTGCTATCCCCACTCACACAAGAGGTCCAGTGTCACCCTGCAGTTGGGTATAGTCATAGGTGCCATTGACGACGCCCTCCACCTGGGCCATGTAGGCCTTCCAGTCAATCTCTGTATCTGGAAAAGGACAGAAATGGTGTGGTTACTTCCAAGTTCAGAACTTGTCTGCCCCCCCACACATCCACCCATCAAAACAGAGTCCCAGGGGCGCCTGGGTGGTTTAGTCGGTTGAGCATCCAACTTCAGCTCAGGTCATGATCTCGCAGTTCGTGAGTTCGAGCCCCGTGTCGGGCTCTGTGCTGACAGCTCAGAGCCTGGAGCCTGCTTTGGATTCTGTGTCTTCTGCTCTCTACCCCTCCCCAGCTTGCACTCTGTCTTTCTCAAAAAATAAATAAACAGTTAAAAAATTTAAAAAACAAAACACAAGAGTTCCAGCTCATTCCCAAGACTTCTATCACAACTCTTATCTCACCGCCTATCTGACATTCTCTGGGTGAACCCAAGCATCTGCAACTTGTCTGTAATTGAACACAACCATCCACTCCAAATCTGCTCCCCTTCCTAGGTTCCATGAATGGCACCATCAACCTCCCAGCTGCCTAGGTCACAAACCTGGGTAACATCTCTGACACTTCCTTCTTTCTTATTTCCAACACCCAATCACCAAATCCTGCCTATTCTTCATCCTACATGACTCTACTATCTCATCCTCTTCTGCTATTACATATTCAAATTTGGACCGAACACAATTTCTAGCCTCAATGATGCAACAACTTCGTAATTCGTTTCCCAGCTTCCACTTTCACCCCACAACATATTTCCCACCCTGCAACCAGAAAGTGCTTCCTATAATAGAAATCATGTTAGATCTCTCTGCTTAAAACCCTTCAATGATTCATTCCTCAAGGCTCTTAAAATAAAGACCAAACTCTAGGGGCGCCTGGGTGGCTCAGTCGGTTGAGCGTCTGACTTCGGCTCAGGTCATGATCTCGCGGTCCGTGAGTTCGAGCCGCGTGTCAGGCTCTGGGCTGATGGCTCAGAGCCTGGAGCCTGCTTCCGATTCTGTGTCTCCCTCTCTCTCTGCCCCTCCCCCGTTCATGCTCTGTCTCTCTCTGTCTTAAAAATAAATAAATGTTAAAAAAAAAAAAAAAAGACCAAACTCTATTATTCCCATGTTTAGAAGAGGAACCTATGAATTAATGAGGTTAAGTGACTCGTTCAAGATCAGTGAGCTAGGAAGGGTAGAAATGAGATTAGAACTCCATGAGGTCCTATTAAATTCTTAACCACCATGCTAATTATCTCCTTAACACAACTTACAGACTGCTTCAGGATCTGGTCTCAACTTCTACAATCTCCTCTCTACCACCTGAACTTGATTTCTATCTATTCCAGCTCTAAAAACATTCAGTTTCTCAAAGGAAGCTGACTCTCTTTTGACTGAAGGTTTTAGTTACAGGGCTCTGTCTACCTACAGTGCTCTTTCTCCTCCCCTTTTCTCTATTTCCTCAACTGGCTAGCTCTTAACCTTTCAAGGGGGACTCTAGAAAGCCTTCCTTAACTCAAGTCTGATGTAAGTGCCCTTTTGTGTCCTTTATGGTACCCTTACCAGTATAAGGAGTATGATGCACTGTAATTTTCTGCTAACTCACTTTTGTCCAAGCTCACACATCTAAATAGGGAATGTGTCTACCTTTTCCACCACTGTACCCTTGGCACCTAGTAGTGTTAAGCATGTAATAAACATTCAATAAATATGTGCTGAATTAATCATCTTTAGCAAGAAAGCTTTCATTCAGCCCAGTATCTAGATTCAGCCTGGAAAGGAGCCCCCAATAAGACCAAAAGGACTCAAGTGGTCACAGATTGCCATTATTGACAAACGACTTTTGAGACCTCAGAAGTGAACAGATGAGAAAATTGAGACCCCACAGGGGAAGGGACATGTCCAAAACCACAGAGGCATGAAGGAGCAGCAGTACATTAACTCGGACCCAAGCCTTTGATTGATTTCTAGGCTGGTTTATTTTCTTAACCTGGCAGGCTGTATGTTCAGGGCAGAGGGCCAATCTCTAGGGTCGCCCCTTCCATCATGGGGGAGGGATTAAGATAGCGTTTGGTTTTCTGTGGAGCAGGCTTGGCACCTGGGTAAAAATTACGGTCTGCAATTGAAGACTGCTTGGATTTGAGGGCTAGATTTCAGCTCCGAATCTGGGTCCCAGTTTAAGTAGGGGGTTCGGGTCCCTCTCCCTACCCTCCCCTCCTCCTCGGCGCACTCACATGCCACCCTGTGAATGACCCAGAAGGTGATGCCCACCTCCGCCAGGCAGAGGCAGGCGGCCACCAGCAGCGTGTAGCGCGGCTCCAGCAGCAGCAGGCGCCGCTCTTGCCAGGCGCGCCGCAGCCATTGTCCGCAGGATCCCGCCGTTCGAGCTAAGGGACCTCCCCGGCCGCGTTTCCGTAGGCCCGCCGCCATCTTGACGGTGCGTCGCTCGTATTGGCCCGCTACCCCGGAAGCCCAACCCTTCTGCACTTAGGTTCCGCTCCCCACGCGGACCATCCCAACCGACTGATAGCTAACCAGTTTCCAGTGTCCTATTTACTCCACTAAAATTTACTTCTTCCACCTCTTTCCTGATGGACTTCACATTCCATTTGTGCAGGAACAATCTCACTCCTCCGTACATACTTGATTCTGGGCATACAGGTGCTAAAATAGATGCAACAGAAAAGCAACATTCCTGTTCATGTCCTCCCCCACTTGGCATCACACTTCGTCTGTGTTTCATGCCAGTCTCTCCTGGAGAACAAGACTGTGTCCGCGCCCCTCTCGCCTCCTCTGTGAGCCTTTAGAGTGCTCAAAACTGGATAGAAATGAATCTTTCATTAACTTTCAGACTTCTTAATTGACGGCGCCGGACAAACTGAAATGAAAGAAGCCGTGATGAGCCGAGTGAGTCTGATACCAGTATGAGTTTGGCTCTCAGAAGTGAGGGCGCAGTGCAGTTGGAGGATTCAAGTTCTGAACCTTGTAATTTTTCCTACCCGGAGTATTCTTCAAAGAGCGCTTACTAGAGAACGGAAGTTCCACGTGTTTATGTTGAGCAACTGCAGGTGGTGGGCGGAGACACAAGGGCCACGCCCCCTGAATGCTACCATCCTGATTGGCTACATAGGGGCGCCAAGCCCAGTTCTAGAGGTGCGGGCTGTGTGTCCTGGCGGTTCTGCAGCTGCAGGCATGGCCTCTCCAGGGGCCCCAGCACCCCCGCCCGAGATACCAGAGCAGAACTGCTGGTACCGTGAGGTCCAGTACTGGGACCAGCGCTACCGGAATGCGGCTGACTCTGCCCCTTACGAGTGGTTCGGGGACTTCTCCTCCTTCCGTGCACTCCTAGAGCCGGAGCTGCGGCCCGAAGACCGTATCCTCGTGCTAGGTGGGTAGTCCTGGTGCTGCGCAGCCGAGGTGGAACTGGCTGAACCCGTCCTGTCCCGGCCTGGCCTTGTCCGCTTTTCTCGAGTCTGTTTGTCCCCCTTGGAGGACACCCGAGTGGGAGCCAAGATCCAGTACCTTCAGAATCTCGGTAGTCTTTAGCCAGGGCGACGGGAGTCAAGAGATTCTGGTTCAAGGGCCCCGTGGAGGAAGATAGTCTCTCTCTGAGTTTGGTAGGTGTCCTAGGACCCTGTCCCGGTCTCTCGAGAGGCAGCCTCGAGCACTCGAGAGCTCAGAGCACCTAGTTCAAGTCCCAACGCTAGTTGGCTGTATGATTTAGGATAAGTTGTGAACTCGTTCTGAGCTTCAAATTCACTTCTAGAAATGGAACTGCGAGCTCAAGTCGGATAAGGCACGTTCAGGCACCTGGAGCACGATGCCTGGCGTTTATCTGTTAGGGCCAATGGGCACCGGAAGCCACTGTCATCTAGAGACTTTTCTTCATTCTCGAGCCCTAACTGAAAGTTGGTCCTAACCCCCAAGTGCAGTGAGGACGAGGACAGCGCCTTCTGAGGTCGGAGGGGAGATTGCAGCCAAGATTGGTGTGATTCTCCAACCACGAACGTTCAAATGCAGGGATTCAAGGTCGGGTTCTGAGAGGTCCAGCTGCACCCTCAGGGTTTTCTCCCACTGCCAGCCTTGGGGGTTCCAATGAAGTTTGAGCAACGGGTTTCCTTCCAATTATAGTTTTTATTTTGGTATTTGTAAAAGTATGTTTATATTTATGTGAAATATTTCTTATATATGAGACATCTATAATACAGTATATGTGTAAGATATAAATAATCTGTGTTTGTATACCCTACTCAATTTGAGAAATAGAACATTCCTAGGACTAGAAAGGAAGTATAACTTAGTGCTTATGAACTTGGACCCTGGAGGTAGTTAACTCTTCGCTTATGTAGTCTTAACCGTGGAAATCATGGACAGAAGCATAGAATCTTAAGCTGTGGAATCATGGACAAACACCTAAATTTCTGCACCTTCATTTTCTCAGCCTTAAAAAAATGAGTACTTACTTATTGGGTTTTTAAGATAATTGAGTATGAAAGCTATCTAGAATAATACCTGGCAAAATAAAAGACCCCATGTATATTTAAGGTTTTCTGTGTGGTCCCCCAAACCCCTTTTCCCCAGAGGTAAAAATTCTCTTGAGTTGTGTGCTTTTAAACCATTGTATTTGTTTATAAATTTACCGTAGATCTACGTTTTTCAAGCTTTAGTGTCCATCAAAATCACCTGGAAAGCTGAACCCCCCCCCCCCCCCCGAGATTCTAATTCCGGGAATGGTCTAAGGTGGGTCTTGGGATTCTGTAGTTTCAGCAGACCCACAGCTGATTCTCATGCTGGTGATTTGCAGAATAACACTGCCTTAATATCTGCTTGACTGGGAGGTTGCCTTTTCTTGGTAGAGGGGAGAAAAGTCTCAAAATCATAGAGGAAAACTTTCTAGGCAAGATTCTCAAAATCTAAGAACAGGACCCACAACTTGGGAGTACCCTATGGAACATTCCACCTTGGCAAACATAAGCTGAGCACCTGGTAGGTGTTAGGGAATGTGCTGGGCCCTTTTTCACTTATTTAGTCCTCGACGACCCATAGAAGTGAGTGATAATTACTAGAAGACTTACTCTAGGTTAGGGGTTGATAAACTTTTTCTGAAAATGGCCAAGTAGTAAATACCATAGGCTTTGTGGGCTATTTAGTTTCTGTCATAGCTACTCAGTACTGCCACAGACAATACATAAGTAAATGATACATAATAGCTGTATAGCAGTAAAACTTTATAAAAAGTTATAAAAGGTGAGTAGACCTCTTGAGACAGTTTAGCATAGTGGTTTAATAGCTCTGGTTCTGTTGTGAGACAGTCCTGTATCCGGATTCTGGCTCAACCACTGATTGTGTGACCTTAGGATCAAGTTTGTTATCCACTTTGGGCAGCCTCATTTTCCCCATTGAGAACATGTAATGGTGATTATGGGTATCTTCTATCTGGAGCTACCTTGAAGATGACCTGAGATAATTCTTACAAAGTGCTTAGCATAGAACCCTATGTTTAATGACTGTTAGTTATAATTATTATTATTATTGAAAATGGGAGTCAGAAATTGTGAAAATTGTGTGTCTTCTACCCATGGCTAGAATATCTTCGTGGTGGATGCAGGCATATGGCTTTCCCAGCTTTGCCAGTGTCACACAACTCTGATTCTCCTTGCTTGACTCTGTGCTTATAGGAATCTTTTGATCATAATTCGGCTTCAGTTTATATTTTCTGTATAGAGAAAAGGGACTGACCAGGATTGACAGCCTTCTCAGTCCCTATGATGGTTATTTTTCCTATTATAAGTTAGTGAATTGGTATTTTGGCTTATACATCTGTCTCTTGGTGCTGGGATAGGGTCCGCATAGCTCTGGGCTCCCATGTGATGGGTTCTTGGATGTGGCGCATTTCTCCAGGGCTCTGCTTCCCTAAAGCCTCATCCAGGAAAGCAATGGCCTTCCCAAGACCCTTCTCTTAGTTGCTAGCCTCCAATCACTGAGGCAGCAGGACCAGGAATCGCTGCTTTGTAAGTATGATTTGGTTTGTGGTCAGGTTTTGTTCTCTCTTCATCCTTGGACGAATTTCTCTTGGAAGATGCCATTCTTGTACCATGGGGGACAAAGAAAGGAAATTTGGGTTCGTCCACAGTTGGGCAGAGCTCTATGGGCATATGAGGTCAGATGTGGGGTGGTGAAGAGTTTGTGGGTCAGAGAACCCAGTGGGAATTTAGCCTGAACTGACTTAGGGTCTCTTGTTCATCCACCCTCACCTCTGATTCCATGCAGTGTATCTCTCTGGGCTTGTAGTTCCAGTGTGGAAAAACACACACTGGGTTTTCCTAGGCAAAATAGTATTCTTCCTCAGCCGTAGGGCCCGAGGAGGGACATAGGAAGGGGCAGCTGAGGACCAGCCAGCAGCCTCTCAGTGCCCTGTCCAGGTGCCAAACCCTACTAGATTAGGGCTATCCTAACAGCTGATCCTGTGATCCTCTTAGGGAGGCAAATGAGGATTAAAGGCAATCTAAGCCCAAGAGCTGTGGGTCAACCAGAACTGCCATCCAGCTCCATTTTCAGGATGAGACTGACCACAAGAGGGCCTGGAAGAGGCCCACATACCTTCAAAGGAAGTCACACCTATGCTTTGGGTCCACATCCTGTCCTCTAACTTCTGTCCCATCTCTCACCATACTCTGCCCTCTGGGACTGCTTTCCAGGTACTTCCCACCAGAGTGTTAGGATTCTTCAAGACTCTGGTTGGTTATCACCTTCTCTGAAAGCCTTGGCTGACCCACCAGAGGTGGGGACAGGAGCCATCCTATGTGTTTTCGCACACTGTCCCTATTGAAACTCGCTTCGCATTATATGGCAGTTGCCTGAATACACATCTTTTCCTCCCACTAGAGCATGAGCTACCTGTTCATCTGCAGAACCCAATATGTAGTGCTCAATACATTAAGGAATTACAAGGAATCCACTCCACTGTGTGTCCCCACCGAGTTCCCCCACACTTGTTAATTCTGCCTGGGAAACCAAAGTAGGATACTAACCCCTAATGTGAAGTCTGATATCCTCAGACTGTGAGGGCTGATATCCTCAAAGGTTCTCTGAGAGGTTAGGGACTGGGATAATACTAACACTATCCAAATAATGTTATGGTTCCAATGATGCCAGTATTATCCCCATTCTGTCTATGAGGAAACTGAGGCTCAGAGTTGAATGACTTGCCATGGCTGTGTGACCAGAGGTAGCAGAATCTAGATCTTTGAACTCTGAAGTTCAGAGCTTCAGAGCTCCTGCAGCTACTCTCCAGCTGTTTTAGGTTTGGTTTTTTTTTTTAATGTTTGTTTATATTTGAGAGAGAAAGAGTGTGAGCCTGGGAGGAGAAGAGAGAGGGAGACACAGAATCTGAAGCGGGCTCCAGGCTCTGAGTTGTCAGCACAGAGCCCGATGCAGGGCTCGAACCCACGAACTGTGAGATCATGACCTAAGCCGAAGTTGGATGCTTAACCAACTGAGCCACCAAGGCACCCCTTAGTTTTTAAATTTAGTGTATCACATCCTGCATGTAGGCTAGATATTGCTATCTTCATTTTTCTCAGTAGGAAATCCAAGTTCCTGGTATGTAAACAACTTACCCTAGTCTACACAGCCAGAAATGTTAGAGCCAGGATATGTGCCCAGTTCTGCATGACTATGACTCCAAAATTTGTGTTCTTTCTTATACCCTGCTGCTTCTCCCTCAGTATGGGAGGGTTTAGGCTGATAGAAGATGGGCCAAGAGTAGATGGATAATTTCAGGAGTGAGAACCAAATCTAACCCAGCCCTTTTGCCACCCATTCCATCCCTTCCTATCCTAGGCTGTGGGAACAGTGCCCTGAGCTATGAGCTGTTTCTTGGAGGCTTCCCTGATGTGACCAGTGTGGACTACTCATCAGTGGTGGTGGCTGCTATGCGGGTTCGCTATGCCCATGTGCCCAACCTGCGCTGGGAGACCATGGATGTGCGGGCCTTGGACTTCCCCAGTGGCTCCTTCGATGTGGTGCTTGAGAAGGGCACACTGGATGCCCTGTTAGCTGGAGAACGAGATCCCTGGACTGTGTCTTCTGAAGGTGTCCACACTGTGGACCAGGTGCTGAGTGAGGTGAGGGAGCCACAAGAAAGGGTAGACCAAGAGGTGGGGAGGAGGGACTGGGGTTTTGGGAGGTTGAAAGAACTCAGAAGTCAGAAGGAGATATAGTTTGGAATCGGTAATGGCTCACTTTTAGGACCATGGTTACCGGAAGGAAGGTTAAGCTGGGTAAAGATTATAGGGGCCTGGAGTGGCCAGGCTCACAGATGCTGATGGTTAGCTATTAAGCTGCCAATAGGGATGAGGTAACAGCCAGGTTCCAGATGGGTAACACAGACTAGGAGGGTGACAGGAAAGCAGTGCCCATGCACCTGACATCACTCCCATGCTCTTACCTGGGTAGAATATAGCCCTACCCCCATGAAGTGAGTAGGGGCAGAGAAGAAGGCTCACTCTTGCCATGGAGAGCCCTGAGCTATGGAACATAGGGTAGTACCTAGGAAGGCATCTGGGGCAATACTAACCTTTGAGAACCTGGAGATGGACTCCTCACCAGTGGCTTCTCTGTCTGCCTTGCAGGTGAGCCGGGTGTTGGTCCCTGGAGGCCGATTCATCTCATTGACCTCAGCTGCGCCCCACTTTCGGATCAGACACTATGCCCAAGCCCAATATGGCTGGTCCCTGAAGCATGCAACCTATGGCAGTGGCTTCCACTTCCATCTTTACCTCATGCAGAAGGGTAAAGAACTCACTGTAGCCCAACTTGCCCTTGGGACTGAGATCCTCTCACCCGCTAGACCTCCCACCTCACCCTGCTTCCTCCAGGACTCGGATCACGAGGACTTCCTCAGTGCCATTCACCTGTGAGGCCAGAGGCATGTCCTCCAGTCCTCCCTGCCTTTCTCCCCTGGGCTCTTCAAGTACTTGGAATTCCTGATTTAGGGCTTGGATTTAGGGTTGGATTCAAGGTGCTCACAATCCCAGAGGCACCATGCCTAAGATAGAGCTGATGGGAGCAACCCCACATGAAACAATACAGCCTAGGTTAAACTAGATCCCAAATCCAAGGTTTCTGGTTTCCTTCTTGGGTTCCTCAGATCTCTCCTGGATTCCCTAACTTCCTCCCCTACCCTACTGAACTACCAACGATTCATCCCCTGGGGCAAAGCTCAGCATAACTGCTCCACATGCCAGCCAGACTCAGAGACCTGCATCCCTGGGGCCTATTATTGACCCCCATTCAACCTGGATTTATCTACGGGAGGCTGCAGACTTTGAATCAAGATTGCTTTATGCTTCTGATCCTAGCTCCAGCCCAAGCTCTAGTGTCCTATCCTGCTTAGGTTGTATATTTACCAAAGGAAGCTACATTGTAAGATGTCCTCAAGTCAGATTGGCCTGCCTGTGTTTACTTGGCAACCCTCCCCTACCAGCAACATGCACCTGAGATTCCCAAGTTATCTGCCCCCTCCCCAAAAGGGATTGGAGCCATTTTGGCCTGGCTCCTGAGCAGACCAAAGCAGTGGCCACACACACACAGGGAGGTCTGTGTTTATTCACACACTCCTGGTACAGTGAGGATGGAGGAACATTTACAAAGGACACCCCTGGGGTGAAAACATCTCCAGGGCCACAGGTGTCATCCAAAGGTGCAGAGCAGTCCTCACTTGGGTTCCCAGGGGCAGGATGCAGGGGTCCAAGGTAAAATCAGACTTGGGCCCTTGGAAGGTGATACCTTGAGAGGAGGGGTCTGCCAGAGAGCCGCCTGGGGTCAGGCCTGGGCAGACTGGCCATGTGGTTGGTTACCATGTTAGGGCTTGTTCCATCTCAGACTCAACACCCATCCTATCTGCCAGGCGCAGAAGAGCGTGGCCGAGACTGGGGGAGGGAGGGCATGAACCATGAGGGGAGCCAGTAAACAAAGAGTCGGATATAAAAATACAAATGTGCTGAGGAAGTCCCTTAGAAAGAGGCTAAGGCTGGGGTCACGCCAGACAGGGGTGGGAGAGAAGAGCAGCCTGGAGGGCTGGGCTCAGGTAGGTGGGAAGCTCATGCAAATACGCAGCCAAACATCCCTGGCTGCGCGCGCGCGCGCGCACGCGAATCGACCCCGGCCGGTAGCCGGCTCTGCAGACCTGACCGGCCGGAGAGGGGCGGGGCAGGGGAGTCGTGCGGGAGGGGGCGGGTCGGGGGCCGAGGGCCGTGGGTCTCTGTGTCCGTTCCGGTGTGCGGGGTGGGGCTGCGGCCCGAGGTTCTAAAGTGCATGAGCGCGGCGGCGGGCTCCAGGCCGGTCCGCGCCGCCGCTACCGCCGCCGCCGTGGTGCTGAAGCGGACAGCTCCGGAGTGCCAGGCGGCGGCGGCGGCAGCGACTCCAACCCGGAGGCGGCGCGGCCCTGCAGCCCCCGCCCGCGGGCGCCTGGGCCGGGGCGGGGGGCGCCGGCAGCCGCATAGCCGGCCCGCGCTCCTGGCCGCTGCGGGGCTGGGCCCGGAGCCCGCCGCCCGAGCCGGCGCGTCTACACTCCGGACGGCGGCTTCTCCCCCATCCCCTTCAGCACGTCGTCTATCCGGTCATCCTCGATCACCACTGCGCAGGGAGAAAGCGCGTCAGCCGCGCGGCCTCGGGGGGCGGCGGCGAGAATGGGCCCCGTGTCCTCGCGCCCCGCTCAGCTACTTCCCGTGGCCCAGCGACGCCCCTCGGACGCCCGTGCCACTGTGCCCTCCCCATCCGAATTCTCCTGTCGACTCGACCCCACCGCCGAGCCCAGTCCCCTTAGACCCTCTTCCCCTCCCGATGCAGGAACGCCCCCTCTTCCAACCAGTTGTTCTACCTCCCGGTCCAAATCCTCCCGCCGCCTGAGCTCTCCTCCATCCGAGCTGATCTTCCTTTTGCTAGTGGGAGCCCCCTCTTCAACAGACCCTCTTCTCAAACAGAATTTTCGCCTGGTCCAACCCTCTCCTCACCCTAACCCTCTCGCCGCTTGAAGCCCTCTTAAGATCCTGGCACCAACAGAGCCCCCTCCCCATGCAAACAACAAGGACAACCGAATCCCCAGCCCCGCTGTCCTTTCTCCAATCGGACGTCCCTTCGCACCCGAAGGTTCTTCCGTAGCATCCACCAATTCAGCGTTTGATCCTGAAGAAACGGCCCGTAGCCCCACGTTCCCACTTCAGGCAGCCCCAAATGCCCCGGCCGGCCCCTCCCCCTCGCCCGGGTGTCAGGACTCTACTTCCAGAGGTGGAGAGCCTCGAATCCGGGGCACTGCGTTCCCGGGAGAGGGGAAGAGAGGGACACAAGACTGCAGCGGGGGCACCCCCCCCCCCAAACCCTGGCCGGCGAGCGGCTGGCTGCGCTGGTCTGCGGCAAGAGCTGCGGGCGCTTGGCGGGGAACCGCAGCCGGGGGGCGCCGGCGAAGGGTTTCTGGGTCAAGCGGCGACTCCGGGCCCCGGCCGCATACCTCTCTTGGCTCGGCCGATTTGGCCCAGCTTGGGGGGTCGCTTGGCTTGATTGCCCGCGAAGAAGGAGTTGGTGTCCTGCAGGCGGCAGCTGAACGAGAGGTCGGAGCCCTCGGGGTCGGCGGCGAAGCGGCCCATCTTGTCCTCACTGTAGGGCAGGATCTCGGACATGGCGGGCGCGGGGCGGGCGCGGGGCGGGCGCGGGACTGCAGCGGGGCGCGGGCGGCGGGCTAGCTGCCGGACCGGCCCTAGCTCAGCAGGGTAGCCGGCGGAAGGATGAAGTCATGCAGCATCCGGGGCTGCGGAGCCAAGCGGGGCCTCCTCCCCCGCGCCTCCGCCTCCCGGGCCGCTGGGCAGGCGGCGGCGGCGGCGGCGGAGGTGGTGACGGGGACCGGGCGGGGGCGGGGGGCGGGGGTGGCGGCGGCGGCAAGAGCGGAATGACGATGAGCGCCCGACTGCCGCAGAGCGCGGCAGGCGGGGCGCGGTGGAGGTGGGGCGGGCACCGGCCAGGGGAGAGAGGCGGGGCGGGAGCGACAGGAGCGCGCCCAGCACTCAAACGAGGGCAGGGAGTGTTAGTGGGAGGGTCCTGCACAATGGCGGGAGTGGCGGCTGGGCGAATCCTACCGGCCAACGGGTGCAGGATCTGGTCGGGAGAGGCGGGTCTGGGGAGGGGAGGGGGGCGGGAGGGAGCCCAGAAACCGAGGAGAGGGAGGAGGGTCTGGTAAGGAGCCTAGGGAGGCGAGCAAGGGGGACTGGGAATTGGCGGGCGGGTCCGGGCCAGAAGCCTGGAGCCTGGGCGGCATCTGAAAGAGGGGACCTGGGAAACGCGCTGGCGGCGGGAGAGGGAGGGAGGATCCCGTACTGGTTAGTGCTGGACTGTGAGAATCCCGCGGATTCGGGAATAGCTCAAGCGGGCGGGTGAGTGCTGTCACCGCCGTTGGCGCGTTCGTGTCGGGTTGGTCTTTAGGTCTTAAACTGTTTATCTGGAGTGCTTTTCTGCCCTGCTGTGTCTCTCTCTGCCTATCTATATG
Source organism: Panthera onca (assembly GCF_046562875.1). NCBI lineage: Eukaryota > Metazoa > Chordata > Mammalia > Carnivora > Felidae > Panthera > Panthera onca. The sequence continues at coordinate 83,110,494 of NC_138347.1, read as the reverse complement.
TCCCTCTATCTCTCTGTGTCTGTATCTGTCTCTGCGCCCCGTATCGCTTTGTGTCGTGGTCTCTGTCTACGTCTGTCTCGTAAGTGTCTCTGCCTTTCGTATGTCTCCATGCTTGGCCCCTGTACCTACGTGCCACTGTTGCCTCTCCTGAGTCTCTGTGTATTTCGGTCTCTTCTAGGAGGAATCTCGCTACTGGGCCGACGGGCGCTCACCAGGGTAGACCCTCAACCCTGCTGCTGAAGCCGAAACTCGGGCTCAAAGCGCCTGCCGCGCCACGCAGATCTGCTGGCTCTGGAGGCTAGGGCTGCGCGTGCTGTGTAGGAGGAAATGAATGGCGGCCACGCGGGGGGCGCCCTGGCTGCAGGTGACGCGGGGAAGCCCGGAGCCCTGAGGACGCGGCGCCAGTCTGTGGGTATCCGGAGGCAGATGGGGAGGAACAGAGGGTACGCCTGCCGTCGTTGCGGGGAATCACGTGGCAGTTCTCGCTGCACCGACGCGAAGGCCCCCCTCTACTCTCCCTTACCCCCAGCTGGCCGTCAGCGGCAGCGTCACCTGCTTGCTAGCGCGCAGGGGCTCTGGCGCAATCATTGGCCTTGGAAGGGCGGGGAGGTCCCACACTCGGCGAAGGTGACGACAGCAATGATCTGGGTAATAATCATCCTGTACATTCTGTCCATACCCGGGGCGGAGGGGTCTCCACTGTCTCCGAAGCGCTTTACCTCCTTCCCTTCAAATCACACAGTTAGTGAAGCTGCCTGGTGCTGGGTCTCCTTCCTCCCACAGCTTCTCACCAAGAGCTACTCCTGGGGATGCAGAGGCTAATGCAATGTTGGCTGCCCTCAAGGACCAGGATTGGGGGAGGGAGTGGTCCCAGAGAATACCTCTGTGCAAGATTCACTCAAGGCCCCAGACCTGGAGTCTCATCCCTATCAAGTCCTCCTCAGCTGTATCCTGCTCTCTGGGATGAGAGCCAAAGCTGGAGGTGGAGGCCCAGCTGAATGAAAGGAGCCCTGAGACCTGGAATGACAAGACACTGGAGCTCAGGGTCACTAGGAGACAGTCCAGAAAATTCTACCCTCATTGGAAGTTGTCTAGCAATGGGTTCCAATCCTGGCCCTGCCACTTTCTGTGTGACCTTGAACTTAAGGCTTTATAATTATAGTTAAAAAAAAATACATTCATAGGACCTTGAGTTGTTTTCAAAACGTAATAGATCATTAACACTGAATATGAAAAACAAAGTTCTTTCAATTATTTTAATCTAAAAAAAATACATTCATTTTGGGGCACCTGGATGGCTCAGTTGGTGGAGTATGCAACTCTTGATCTTGGGGTTGTAGGTTAGAGCCCCACTTTGGGTGTAGAGATTACTTAAAAATAAAATCTGAAAAAAAATGTATTCACTGTACCATTAACATTTCAGGAAAACACAAAGTTACGTGAAAACTTTAATATATATCCTTCTAAGCTTTTCCTCATGTGTTTGCATACTATGCATATCTCTCTGAGCCTCCATGTTCCAGTTTGAAGCATTAGAGATGATAGAACCTACATTAAGGACAGTTTTGTAGATGAAATCGTTGTCCTTATGTGAGGTGGGTTGTCTCAGGAGGTAATGAGCCTCCCTTCACCAAAAGTGCTAAAGGGACCATAAGAGTTCTTGCTAAGGATGAGATGAGAATGCTTTTGGGGAATTGAAATTATTCTCTTGTCTATCCCCAGAATGAAAAGATTGGAGGAATAACAATTTACCTTGGAATTCATTTGGTTAGCTCCTTCTTAAATAATCTTATTCCAGTTCCTTCTGTGTGTGCCAGGTCATGATTAAAGCAAAGACCTAGGTGCAAAATCAGAATGATACTGCATTATATAAGCTACAGTTATGTTATAAAAATGTTGGGGGTATCATTTAATTTTTTTAATATTTATTTATTTATGAGAGAGAGAGAGACAGAGCACAAGAAGGGGAGGGGCAGAGAGAGGGAGACAGAGAATCCAAAGCAGACTCCAGGCTCTGAGCTGTCAGCACAGAGCCAGACGTGGGGCTTGAACTCACAAACCATGAGATATGACCTGAGCTGAAGTCAGACACTTAACCGACTGAGCCACCCAGGTGGATGGGGGAGGAGGGGGCCTTTAAATTGTGATCCTCTACTGAAAATTCTAAAGTTTTGCCTCCCTACCCATGAGATGAAAATTTGTTTTCACAGCTAATATGAAATTAAGTTTGTTTACACTTTTTTGACAGTGCATTGAATTTCTCAACTGCGAGTCCCTCAAAGCCTAGTGGACTTGATCCATATGCTCTAAACAGAATACTATGCTTTTTGTCAATTGCGTAATAATGCCACTTTTATTAAGGTGGAAACTTTAGGCCTATGTAGCAGGTTGAATAGGAAGCCCCCTAAAATTCCTGTCCACCTGGAGCCTCAGAGTATAAACTTCAATTTGGAAATAAGGTCTTTGCAGATGTAATTAATTAAACTAAGATGAGGTCGTACTGGATTAGGGTAGGCCCTAAATCCAATCACTGATGTTTTTATAAGAGGATAGATGCACAAAGGCACATACACACAGGGGAAAAGGTTATGTGAGGAAGGGGAGCCAAGCCGAGGAACACTAGGGATTGCTGGGAGCCAGGTGAAGCTGGAAGAGGCAAGAAAGGGTTCCTTCCAGAGCCTTCCCAGGGAGTATGGTCCTGCCACGACCTTGATTTTGGATTTTTCACCTCCAAAACTGTGAAACAGTAAGTTTCTGTTGTTTTGAGCCACTCAGTTTGTGGTACTTTGTTACAGCAATGCTAGGAAACAAATACAACCTGTTACAAATATGTTTGGGTCATCTTTTTACATCTCTCATGACTATGTTTCTCCTTTCTTAAACTCTCTCTGGGGGCCCTTTGCTCCGAGCCTGTCAAAGGAAGTCCATACCATGAGGGTATTTCTGGGACTCATTCTATTTAGAAGAAACTGATTAAGTCGCAAAAAGGAATAAGGCAGATCTGTGTAGATTGACATGATAAGATCTCCAAAGCCGGCCAAATGTCACCAAATAATGAGGGTAGAGTATAATTTCATGTATGGGGAAAAAGCATACACACACATATATGCATACCCACACATACACACAGTGTGTTTAGGTATGTAATTGCATATAGAAGAAAGATATGGAAGGATACATACTAAACTACTAATAATGGTTTTCTCTGAGGATGTTACTGGGATCCTGGCAGATGGAATTTCATCTTTTTATTCTACTTCTGGAGTATATTACTTTTGCAAGAAAAAGTGTTTGATGATTTTTTAAAAATTTTTTTTTAACGTTTATTTATTTTTGAGACAGAGAGAGACAGAGCATGAATGGGGGAAGGGCAGAGAGAGAGGGAGACACAGAATCGGAAGCAGGCTCCAGCCTCTGAGCCATCAGCCCAGAGCCCGACGCGGGGCTCGAACTCGCGGACCGCGAGATCGTGACCTGAGCTGAAGTCGGACGCTTAACCGACTGAGCCACCCAGGCGCCCCTGATGATTTTTTTTTAAAGGTTTAAAACCAATGATATAGTCCATTTACCAAACACCACACTCTGGTTCCAGACAAATCACTTGACTTAGAAGAAAGAATAATAGTTAAAAGAGCATGGAGTTTAGAATGAAATCAAGGATCTGCCTTCTACCTGATGTGTGACTTTGGGTATGTTAGTAAGCTTTCCTGTGTCTTAGGTTCCTCATCTGTAAAATAGGGACAATGATATTGCTAGACTATATCTTATTGGGTCATTGTGAAGATTAAATTAACATATGTGAAGTGCTTAGGTAAGTGCAGGACAGTAGAATTGTTAACTGTATACAGAAAAGCATAAGGAAGAAGTTAAAAGTAATCTCATCATTAGATATATTACCATTTTGTTGCTGTCCTTCCAATCTCTTTTTTAAAATCTGTGCTTTTTAGGGGTGCCTGGGTGGCCCAGTCAATTAAACGACTGAGTTGATTTTGGCTCAGGTCAGGATCTCATGGTTCAGTTGGTGAGATCAAGACCTGCTCAGGCTCTGCGCTGACAGCTCAGAGCCTGCTTGGGATTTTTTCTCTGCCCCTCGCCACTTGTGCTTGAGCACACGCTCTCTCTCTCTTTCTCTCCCAAAATAAATAAACAAAATAAATAAAATCTGTGCTTTATACTTTTTTGCTTCACAAAAATAAGATTTTGTAACCCTTTTACTCCCCCACTTAATTCTATATGGAGAACATTTCCCTATAGCATTAACTCTTCCTTTCAGTCATTTATAAATGTTGCATTGTTATCCCATTGTATGGATGTTTGATTTATTTGAGAAGACCTTTAATTTTTTTTTGTCCTCTACTCTTCTTGTTTTTTTTTTTAAATTTTTTTTTTTTCAACGTTTATTTATTTTTGGGACAGAGAGAGACAGAGCATGAACGGGGGAGGGACAGAGAGAGAGGGAGACACAGAATCGGAAACAGGCTCCAGGCTCTGAGCCATCAGCCCAGAGCCTGACACGGGGCTCGAACTCACGGACCGTGAGATCGTGACCTGGCTGAAGTCGGACGCCCAACCGACTGCGCCACCCAGGCGCCCCATCTTCTTGTTTGTTTTTGTTGTTATTACAGACAGTCCTGTGATGAACAAACATTGTAGGAAAAAAATGATTCCAATATTTTGTAGCTCCTCCAATCAAATAGTAAATTCTGTTTCTCTCTTCCTAAATCTGGGCTTGACCATCTGACTTGCTTTGCTGTGTAGGGACATTAGCAAATGTGGGATAGGCAGAGGCTTGAAAACTGTTTATATACTGAGGCTTGCCCCATTTTTTGTTGCTAGGAATCCTGATACCACCATATGAACGAGCCTGGGTTTTCCTCCTGGAGAAGGAGACACCATACAGAGACAGGGTCCAGTCATCCCGACTGAGGCCCAAACATGTCAGTGAGGCCATTCAGCTAGGCCCTCCAGCTCTTACTGAGTTGAACCAGAACTGAACAACCACCTAGTCAACCTGCAAGAATATAAGAAATAATACATGTTTGCTATTTTGATCCACAAAGTTTGGAGAGGGTTGTTATGCAGCAAAAGCTAGTTGATACAAACATCCTATGGATAATGATTATTTCCTGGAACAATTTCCCAGAATAAGACTTTCTGGTTCAAAGGCTATATACACTTACATTTTTTGATTCATACTGCCAAAAAGTTTTATCAATTTATAAGCCACCAGCAATGTAGAGAGTGCCCATATTTCCTATTTTTGTCAACACTGGACATTATTGTGTCTTATTATCTTCATGACTACATTGTTCTTGTAAATTTAGCACATAAGCCATTGTCCATTCCCTCTCAATTCACAATCAATTTAGAGGGAAAAAAAGACCAAAAGAAAGATCATTCCTATAGGAAAAGAAGAGCAGAAAAGACAAAGAGAAAAAAACAATAGAATGAGAGAAGAAAAAGAGTCAGGGTGACAAACACAGAGGAAAGAAAAGAGAATTATAGATTAGAGCAATCTCCGACCTCTCAGAGTAGGGTATTTAACATGTAATCAGGAATAGTTATGAGCCTAATAAATAACTTGAATCACGAAAGAGGCATGGAAAGGAAATGTCCATTTAGGCCAAGCCTAGTGAAACTGAGAACACTGTAAAACTAGGTACCAGTCTTTCTCATACGTGGCTGCATTTAATTCTCACAGCAACTCTCTGAGACACTGACGATTGTTCCCATTTTACAGATAAAGAAAATTAAGGGCCAGAGCTTTCAAGTCACTTGATAAAGATGATACAGCTGATAAAGCATTGAGCCCAGATTTGAGTTCAGATCTGTCCGGCTTGAAAACTGATGTGTTTCCCCTAGCCCTTTCAGAGAAAATGTGGCAGAAGACAAGCAACTAATGCTGGAAGGAAGTATAACCTCCTTTCGATTCATGTTGCCAAAGTGCTCTCCAGAAAGGAACCAGACTTCTTGGGTTTAAATCCCAGCTCTGCTACTTATGAGTTGTGTGACTCTCAGCCTTTCTATGCCTCAGTCTGCTCATCTGTAAAATGGCTTCATAAGTGCCATAAGGGCAAACGAGTACATAGAGGTAAAGCACCTAGAACAGTGGCTGGAGTATACTAAAGTGTTATATGTGTTATATAGGCTTGCTATTTCTATTTTGGCATTGCAGTAGGCATGGGACTATTTCTTTTTTTTTTTTTTTTTAACATTTATTTATTTTTGAGACAGAGAGAGACAGAGCATGAACGGGGGAGGGTCAGAGAGAGAGGGAGATACAGAATCCGAAACAGGCTCCAGGCTCTGAGCTGTCAGCACAGAGCCCGACGCAGGGCTCGAACTCACGGACCGTGAGATCATGGCCTGAGCCGAAGTCGGACGCCCAACCGACTGAGCCACCCAGGCGCCCCGGCATGGGACTATTTCTAATGAGCCTGTTGCCAGAAGCCCTTATATAGTAGCTTCGGTTACACTCACATAGTCATGCCATGGTGGAATTTCCCACGGGCCAAGACTGCCTCTGCTAACATGTTTCCCTTCATCCAGGCTTGTAGGTGACAAGGGGAAGAGGCGAGTGCCACTGCGATGCTGCATCAGAGTGAACATGAATAACTCCAGAAACTTGTTGTGAGTGGATATCCCAGGGCCTCGCTGCTGCAGACCCCAGTATGGCTAGATGTGAAAGCTTCTTGCACAGGGAACCGCTAAACAACTTAGAACCCATCTACCTACTCTAACACCTGGGAAATAGGACAGGCTTCCTCCCGCCTTACAGTTCTCATTTCTACCTGCAGAATTTTAACAACAATAACACGAAAATAGCAGCTAACACATTGAGTGCCCTTTACATGCCAGACACTGTCCTTTGAAATAGGCACTACTCTTATTTCAGTTTTACAAGTGAGGGCATGGAGTCTGAATCCAGAATCCTTCATCCTACCTATGACACTGTACTATCTCCTATGTCTCCAACTTGAGAGCATGCAATTGGGTGGGGGTGGGGGGGACAGGGAAGGGGGTGGAAATGCCAAAGGAAGCAATCCACATTCTTAACCCAATGCATTCATCAGCCACCCTTTCTCAGCCACAAGAGCAACCCATGTTAAAACCTTATGCAGCAAGCTGAGGACTGACGTGAGTGTTGAGAAATTGATTATGGATTTGCCCCCATTCTGAGTCTTCTCACGTCAAATTCATGAACTCTGCTGGGGAAGAGGGACGAGGATGAGGCACTTAAAAAAAAAAAAAAAAAAAACTGTGGCAAAAAGCCTGGGCACTCTTCAGTGCAGCAGACTGCAACACCGCCAGGCCTGATTAAGGAATGACAATATGGAAGGCAGATGGCAGATGCGTAGATGCCACACTACTGCCTCTCAGTTAAATATTGCTTGGTGTTTTTTTTTTTTTCCTTGTAAACCTCCCAAATAAAATGGTTTGCTTTCCTTAAGTTAGAAGTGTTAGCACGTCTTTTCTTTAAATATCTGTACATGGCTGTTTTTTTCCCTGCCGATTTGTCACCATCTGTAACCCTCCCTTTGTGAGATGATCTGATGACAACAATTATCTTGGGGAGTAAAAGTGCAGTCTTGAAGCAACATGTAAGAGTGGAGTCAGAGTGTGGATTGTGTGTGTGTGTGTGTGTGTGTGTGTGTGTGTGTGTTGCCCATGTACTTTGTGTGTGTGCTGTATATGTGTGCTGTGTGTGTAGAGAAGGACGGTGTAGTTTGTGTGCTGGCTCTGGGTGCCTTATCCAGGTCTACATGGTGAGTGTGCAGTGTGTATACTGTGTGTGTGCAGGGACCATGTGTTGGGCTGAGTGCCTGCCTGTGTTACTCTGGGTCTGTGTGCTCTCTGGGTAGATGCTGTATGGACCCTCTGAATGTGGGTCGACCCCCATGTTCTGCTTTGCCTATGCTGGTTGAGGAGGGGCTGTGTGGACTGCTGGGGACAGATGGTCCTCCCGAGAGCATAATTTCCCAAAGGTGTTTAAAGGGGGTGGGAGGGCCTGCAGTTCGAGGAATTGGGCCAAGAAATATCACCGGGGGTTGAGACTGGGTCAAAGGCATGGAAATTATGGGTGGCTGGCAGGAGAGTGTTGCTAGGAGGGGGGTAGGCTGATCCTGAAGAGGACAGGGGTCCTGGTGTTGCTGGAGGGTGGCCGCCGGCACCCGAGCGAGGTCCAGGTCCCGGCGCACAGGGCGGGCGGCGGGCAGCGGGCAGCGGCGGGCACGCTCCTCCCCCCACGTTACCCCCACCTCGGGCGGGGCGCCGCAGCGGGAGGGGGCTCGGGCAGGCGGGGGCGGCGGCGGCGGCGGCGGCGGCAGCGGCGGAGCGAGGGGCTGCGGCAGAGGCCTTGATGGCGGGCGGCGGTGAGGGCTGGGGGCCAGGAGCCGAGGCCGAGGCCTGGGCAAGGGCCAGCCGCCGGGAGCCCTAAGGTGCTGCCCGCCCCGACTCCACCATGAACGTTGCGCTGCAGGAGCTGGGCGGTGGCGGCAACGTGAGTGGGAGCCCCGGGCTCCGGGGAGAGGCCTGGGTGGAGGGGGTGAGGCTGAGGGAGCAGGCGGCGTCGGCAGGGCAGGGGCTCGGGCTGGCGGTGAAAGGGCTGAGTCTCAGAGGGGGCCGCGGGTCGGGCGTGGGGGGCCCAGGCCGGCGAGCCCGGCAGGAGAGAGGGGGCCCTCACCGCAGAGAGGAGGGGGCCTGGCCAGGCCAGGGGCACTGGGGCAGGGCCTTGGCCAAAGAGCCCTCTCTGCCTGACTTCGGTTGGCGCCCCCGACTGTCTGGCAGATGGTGGAGTACAAACGGACCACGCTGCGGGAGGAAGACGCACCTGAGACCCCCGTAGAGGGCGGGGCCTCCCCGGACGCTGTGGAGGTGGGCAAGGGGGTTCTCCCTTTCTCGCCAGGCCCCAGCCCTGACAGGACGTCTGGCAGACCCAGGAGCTCTGGGCTGCCCTGGAGGGTCACCTGCCCCCACCTCCCCTCCATCTCTGGCCTCTGCGCTAGGGCTGTGGTGAGGCGATTGTAAGCCATGACGTTGCACTAAACAGGCTCAGGGCTCAACTCAGACTGCCTCATTGCCCCTGTGCCCAAAGTTGACCCCTTTAGCGTCTTTGCTCCGTGGCTCTGGAAACTGGCTGTGTCTTCACCCTTTGGGAGGACTTCTGTGAACTTGGATCCTCACCTGCAGCTTGGTAGCTCACTGTCATCCTGTGTTCCCAGGTGGGATTCCAGAAGAGGACAAGAGACCTCTTGGGCTCTCACACGCAACTGGAGCTGGTCTTAGCAGCTGTCTCTCTACTGCTGGGTGCACTGCTTCTGGGCTGCTTCGTGGCCCTGGGGGTCCAGTACCACAGAGGTAGGTGGGCCCACACCTGTCACCAGCCCTCTTGGTGTGGGGGCTCTGGCTCAAGGACCCCTAAGGTTTTCTCTGGTTGGGGCCAGTCTTCCCCCAACTTTTCTCTCTCCTCCCAACCTTCTTGCTGTCATGGCTTTCCCCAAAGCATTGTTTTCTCAGACCCACCGACAGCCCCCTTTCCCCCCACCATGTCCCCTGCCACAGACCCATCCCACAGCACCTGCCTCACAGAGGCTTGCATTCGAGTGGCTGGAAAAATCCTGGAGTCTCTGGACCGTAGTGTGAGTCCCTGTGAGGACTTTTACCAGTTTTCCTGTGGAGGCTGGATTCAGAGAAATCCCCTGCCCGATGGGCGTTCTCGCTGGAACACCTTCAACAGCCTCTGGGACCAGAACCAGGCCATACTGAAACACCTGCTTGGTGAGTGGGGCTGTCAGGGAGGCATTGTGCCAAGTACAACTCATGCCTGGAACAGGGTTTCGCATTTAGGTACTCAATAAAGGTCCATGACTGAATGACTAAGTGGGTGACTGCAAACATTCCTGGGTAGGGGATGCAGAGAGCAGGGGGTTCCTGAGAGGTGGAGATGGCTTTGAGGGGACAGATCTCTGACTATAACGAAAGGACTCTTCTCTTCACTCTGCTTGGATCACTGTTGAGGTGTGGCAGGCACGAGGGAGTCTGTGGAGCTTAGAGATCTTTGAGGGTTTCCATGGACAGGGGAGAAGAAGTCACGCTTGGCGGTTTCAGATGGTCTTCCTGAGTCTACATTAGGAGGACTGCCCCTTAACAAGGCAGGGAGAGGGACCAAGCAAGGGCCCAGGACCCCTCTCACTAGATAGCATAGCTGTCAACCACCCCACAGAAAAATGTGATCTACCCCACAGAAAACACCACCTTCAATTCAAGCAGCGAAGCGGAGCGGAAGACACAGCGCTTCTACCTATCCTGTCTGCAGGTGGAGCGCATTGAGGAGCTGGGAGCCCAGCCGCTGCGAGACCTCATTGACAAGGCAGGACCACTGGGGGAGGTCAGGATAGGTCCTGGGAGAGGATAAGCTTTGGGGGCCTCTGTGCCATAGTTTCCATTATGGTCTCTACCCAGATTGGTGGTTGGAACATCACGGGGTCCTGGGACCAGGATAACTTCATGGAAGTGCTGAAGGCAGTAGCAGGGACCTACAGAGCCACCCCCTTCTTCACTGTCTATGTCAGTGCCGACTCCAAGAGTTCTAACAGCAATGTTATCCAGGTACCATTCTGGAGAAGGGTTGAGAGGGACTGATGGACCATTGACTGACCCAGACTCCCCTTCCCTATGACAGGCAGGCTGGGGTGGCCCCACCCCCCAACCCTGCACAAGAGTCCAGGTATGTGTGTGGGGAAGGCTTACTCCCTTCATTTGCTATTGCAGGTGGACCAATCTGGGCTCTTTCTCCCCTCTCGAGATTACTACCTAAACAGGACCGCCAATGAGAAAGTAAGGAGCATCCCCAGAACACCCAACCCCACCCCTCTGTTGAGCTGGGCTGATTCCTGTTTACTTTCCCCTTTGCCAAGGGTCATAGTGGGGAAGGTGAACCTGTCCTGTCACCTAGTGAGCCAACTACCCTTCCTTCCGTCTTCCTCCCTTCACTCTTCCCTCAGTTTTTTCCTTCCTCCCTTCCATCCTTCCTTCCCTCCCTCCTCTCTTTCCCACCCTCTTTTTTTTCTTCCCTTCCCTTCCCTCTTCCCTTCTTTCCTTCCTCCCCTTTATTCTTCTAGGGAAACATTTTATAGGCCTCTACTATGTGCCAGGTGCAATGGGGGAATTCTGAGATGTACCTCCAGAGCCACTGTCACACAAAGCTTTCAATGTAGATGGCTTTATGGACCTAGATAGCTAAGAACAGGTTCAAAAGAGGGTCTCTAGGCCTCAGGAGAGATTCAGGTAGTCAGAGCTTTCCAAAGAGATTGCGTTTGAGCCGGGCCCTGTAGAATATCTAAGAGTGGGCGAGGGCATGCTGGGTAATGAGAATAGTTTAAACAAAGTCTTGAAGAAGGAAAGGCTAAGGCATTTTTGGACCATGAGAAGGGGTCCAGCTTGGCAAAATGTGGAGCTCAGAGCAGATGAGGGGCTGGACAGGTGGGTAGGAACTAGTTACAGAGGGGACCTGGAATGCCACACTGGGTTCATTGTATAGGTCTCCGAGAGCTGTTGCATGCTCCAGAGCAGGAAGGGAGCAACACAGTGAGCAGTGCTTTGGGAAGCCAGTCTGGCTGAGGTGTGACAAGTAGATGCAAGAGAGGGAGCCTGGAGATGAGTTAAGAGTCAGTTGCACTCCAGGCTCTGAGTCTGTAAGGGCCCTGATGTGGCCAGTGGCAGAGGGAATGTTAAGAAGGGCAGGATGCAAGAGACATGACCTAGTGGAAATCATGAGTTGCTGGTGGCTGGGTGTTTGGAGAAAGGAGTAGAAAGAGGAAGAGATAAAGACAGATGAGTCTATAAGCCTGAGTGATGGTGGAATGGAGCGGTCCTTGGAGAACCAGGGGTGCCTGTAAGAAGAACAAGATCAGGGCACGTTGGGGAAAAGGAGACAGTGTTACATCACAGGAAAAGGGCAGACTTTGAGGTCAGACCTCGATTTTAATCCCAGCCCTGCGGCTTGGTGCAAGTTGATTAAATTCTCTTGGAAGTTGTTTCTTCATCTGTAAAGTGAGGATCATAGCATTTACCTCCTATGGTGCTTGTTTGGGGAGGGGGGATGCAAGCTTATACAGACACTCAGAGAGTGGGAACGACTTGTTTTAGATGTGTGGTTGTGAAGGATCCAGACAATGTCTAGATGTCTAGATGGAAAGGTCAGCAGGCAGCTGTGGAAGCTGGGTGGAGTCCTGGAGACAGGATGAGGCTGGAGGGAGCCGAGGACTTCAGGGCCATCTCCTTAAAAACCTACATAAAGGCCTAGGAGAAGTGAGAGGCAGAGGTAGAATACAGAAGGGAAAGAAGAATATCCCTGTATTTTAAGGGCAGTGGGAGAAAGACAGCCAGTGAGGTAGACTGCTGTGGAGTAAAACAACTGCTAGAGTCATTTGTCCCTTCATTGGTTTTTCAAACACTGAGCATTCCTCAGGCAGACCCTCCTCCTGGCATGTGGTCAGCAAGACATTGCCTTTGGCCTCTAGGTGGGGGAGGAGACAGGAAATGGCTCAGTGCACAGTTCTCCTGTGTGAAGTTGCTGGGACTGTCACAGAGGAGAAGCACAGTGTTCTGAGACTGAGCGTCACAGGGAACCAGCCTAGTCCTAGGGTAACAGCAGGCTGCAGTGAAAGGAGAGGGTTTAGGCAAAGGGAAAAGCTTATGCAAAGGCTGTGAGGTGGGGAGGCATATAACCTATTGATGGACCAGAGAGGGGTAGGAGGGGAGTGGGCCAAGGCCTTCTGGACAGGTATGTAGATTCATATTGTGCATGACCCCTGTGGGTCAGATTTAGCACTTATTCCAAAAGAAATAGAAAAGGAAACTCATCAAAACTGAGACTGGCAGGGCATCTGGGTGGCTCAGTCAGTTGGGTGTCAGACTCTTGGTTTCGGCTCAGGTCATGATCTCACGGTTCGTGGGATTAAACCCCGTGTTGGGCTTTGTGCTGCAGCATGGAGCCTGCTTGGATATTCCCTCTCTCCCTCTCTCTCTGCCTCTCCCTTGCTCATGTTCTCTCTCTCTCTCTCTCTCTCTCTCTCTCTCTCTGTCCCTCAAAATAATTTAATATACATTTTTAAAATACCACATTGGGAGTGGCATGAACAGATATGTGGTTTGACATCACCTGAGTCAGGAGAGGAGAGAATTTTGAGAATTCAGGAGAGAACCACAACAACCAGGAACTGGCAGGAGAAAGCTTCAGTTTGGCTCTCAGTGTGTTGCTGGATTGTCTCGAGTAGGAAGTCTGTGCCAGCATCTAGTGGAAGCTGTAGCATAAAAGGTTCACATAGGATAAAAACTTAGGAGTAAATCAGGGTTCAGGAAAGTCTCAGGGTAAATCTTCAGCTAAAGGTAGGGTGAGAAAGGGGTAAGTGAGGTGGGTAGGGGCAGGGCATAGTCAGGGTGACTGGTTGAGTCAACCATTCCCCTCAGGACCTGGGATGACTGGGACTGGTCCTCAAATCTCTTCCTCTGACATCAGCAGCAAGGGAGAGGAGAGGTGGGAGAAAGAAATTTTGAGGTGCAGGGAATGGATATTAAATGGATATTTAATGGATTTTAAAACTTTTCAATAGAGTGGAAGAGGAGACGGCCTTTGGTGATTAAGGGAGCTCAGGGTGGGGCTTCAGGGCTGGAGTGAGGAGTGGGCCCTGGGAGGAGGGCCACAGGGAGTTGGTGCTGAGTGGTGCTGAGGGTCTGTTTGCAGGTTCTCATCCTTTCATTCAACAAATATTTATTGAACACCTACTACGTGCCAGATGCTGGGCTAGAGCCTAAGACTACAGTGGAGAAGAGAGAAAATAGTCCCTACCTCATTCAGCTCAAGTGCCAGCAGGGGCTGAAGCAACACAAGTGCCTCCTGGGCCTGGGTAGTGCTGGGGCACCGGCCCTGGAACCGTCAGGCCTGAGCCACATTTGGATTCTGCCATCTGCTAGTTTGTGATATGAGTCAAGTCATGTAACCTTCCCAAGCTTGTTTCCCCATCTGGAAAATGGAACTAATATCCACTATATGGAGCTGCAGTGAGAGGGGAAAAAGGACACATCACTTATAGAACCCTAGCAGAGTCTGATACGTGTGTTTACATGTGGTCATATGTATTTCTTTTCTGCTCTTTTCTCCCCCTTAGAGACTAGAGGGGAGCTGAGAAAGCAGCAAGGTTGAGGCCTGGCTGGATGGGAGACGGAAGGCCATTAAAGCTACTGTGACTAAATTCCCCATGGGGTCCACTCAGTTGTTAAGTGAAGACATGTGGTCACTGATGTGCTGGAAAAATAGAAGGGTTTTAGGAAATAAGAAGGCAGAGCAGTGTGGGAAGCATGTCTATCTACTGGATGAATATTTACAGGGCACTTGTTCAGTGGTAGGCCCCATTCTAGGCCCTAGGGGTAGAAGGGTGACTAAGTTGCTGTAACTTGGAACAGTGCTCTCCTGCACTAACCTTCTCATTTGGGAAATAACTGATCAACAAGCGTGCAAATAAATAAACAAGATCCTAGCAGGTACTGGTAAGCAGTATGACAGAAATAAAACAGGATCGTCCAAGAAAGCTTCTGTGAGGAGAATCCGCAGAAGAGATGGTAAACAGAGGTGGGGGCCAGAACAGGCCCTCTCAGCCTTGCGCAGGACCTGTTGCTGGGCTCTGAGGATGACTCAGGGCCTTGACAGGTGCTTACTGCCTACCTGGACTACATGGAGGAGCTGGGGATGCTGCTGGGTGGACGGCCAGCCTCTACACGGGAGCAGATGCGACAGGTGCTGGAGCTGGAGATTCAACTGGCCAACATCACAGTACCCCAGGACCAGCGGCGGGATGAGGAGAAGATCTATCATAAGATGAGCATTGCGGAGCTGCAGGTGGGGCCTGGGAGGAACAGAGACAGCTGGGAGGGGCCAGACCCTGGGGCAGACCTCCCAGCTTCCCTTCCTGTCATCTTTCTGAGGCAGCCAATCGGTTCCTCATTTGCTCGCTTCTGTGAGCTTCCCAGCTGCACTGTTACTATCCTGGAAAGAAAAGTGGTGTCCATTTTAGGCCACCTCTCACTAGGACATCTCTTGGTCCTCCTTCATGTTGCCTGGGGATGCATAGAGGGATTATATTAAAAATCTATAACAATTTGTACAAGATGTCCACAAAACAATCAGAAGAAATTTGGAAGCATCTCCTTTAGTTGCCAGGAATCAACACTTTAGTTGGATTATGGAGATTTTGGATGGGGGAGGGGAGGGTTCTGGAAGGAGAGACCAGTTATGTAGGGACTCTGGGTGGTATTTTATCGATGGTTATGAAAATATTTGAATATCTATGCCCCCGCTGAGTATTACATAGAGTGCTTTTTCTTGTATAATAACTGATTGGGCTCCCAGACTGAGGAGTGCTCAGGCCTGGAAAAGGGTTTATTATAGGAAGGGGCTACCAAGCAGCTAATAGATGTTGCCATGGTAATGAGAAGGGCTCCCAGGCTCCAGCATATCAGTGGGGCAGGGGTCTGCTGGAAGCCAGGAGTGTAGGCAAGGAGGCTTTAGATTTTTTTTTTTTTTTTTTTTTTTTTTGCTTGTAGGCCCTGGCACCCTCCATGGACTGGCTGGAGTTTCTATCTTTCTTGCTGTCACCGCTGGAGCTGGGTGACTCTGAGCCCGTGGTGGTGTATGGGAAGGATTATTTGCAGCAGGTGTCAGAGCTCATCAACCACACAGAGCCAAGGTTGGGGGGAGCCCAGAGTGTGGGAGGTGGGACTCAGAGCTCCATGCAGGTCCAGGCAGGGACTGGGCATGGGGGACTGTCACAGCCAGACACAGAGCAGCATTTGACAAGGTCTTGGACCTTCCAAACATCAAAAGAGAATGTCTGCAGGCTATTCCCATCGGGTGAGGCTTCAGGGGGCCCATTTGTGCTCTTTATTCCCACACCTTCTCCAAACTGACTTCTGCAGGCAGGTGTGTGGTCCCAGGGGAGAGAGAGAGATTCTGGGACAGCTCCTGCATATGCCTCTCAGGACTTCCGTTGCCTGCACATTCATGGAGCAGATTGGGGGTGAAAATGGTACCCCACCTGCCCTTCCCTTATGTCTGCTCTGGATGCCAGTGTCCTGAACAATTACCTGATTTGGAACCTGGTGCAGAAGACAACCTCGAGCCTGGACCACCGCTTTGAGTCTGCACAAGAGAAGCTGCTGGAGACCCTCTATGGCACCAAGAAGGTGGGCTTTCTGACTCTGTCCCCACCTTCCAGTCCAGCCTAGCTGACTGTCAGGCACCATTTGCCTCATGGTATAGTATGGAGCACAGGAGTAGGAATCAAGATGACTTGGGTGTCAATCCCAACTCCTCCGTTTTTTAGCCTATGGGACCTTGGGCATGTCACCCAGCCTCTCTGACTCTCCATTTGCTGGTGTGTGAAGCAGGAGTACCTTGTAGGGTTGTCTTGAGGACTGAGTTAATGTAAGTGCAGCACCTACCCGGTACATGGTACGTAGAGGCATTCAGCTTTGATGATGATGGTTAAAAAGATGAATAAATGCAGTTCTTAGTTTCAAGATACCCCATTAAGTGGGGAAAATGGACACGTAACCAAACATGGTATTTTGGGGTGGTAAGTGCTCACACTGTGTGAAAGAACTTTGTGCTATAGAACAGAGGAAGGGATAGTACATTCTACCTGGGGGAGGAGGCAGCATTAGGAAAGACTTTTATGAAGAGGTGACGTTTGAGGTAGTTCACCAAAGGAGCAAGGGAAAAGGGCACTCTGGTCAGAAAGAATAGCATGTGTAAATTCCTAGAGGCAAGGAGCATTGTGGGTTTGCATGTGCTCTGGTATGAGCTTGCAAACGGGGCAGCTGAGAGGCTGAGGGGGGTGAGGTGGGCCTGGGGCAGTCCCTGAAGGGACCTGAATGTTCCATTAAGAAGTCACGCCTAAAAAAAAAAAAAAAAAAAAAAAAAAAGTCAGGCCTCAATTCTTTCAGTAATGGGCAACCATGGGATGATTTTAAGCAGAAGAATAACCCAGTTAGATTTGTGTATTGGGTAGTCTTTCTGGAAGCTAAATGGAAGATGGAGGGGAGTGTCACGGGAGGGGGAGAGGGATGAGAATGAAATCAGAGTGTCTAGTTAGGAAGTGACTGCAATCTTGGGCTGGAGGTGAGAGTGTTGTAGGGCAGGGAAGTGGCAATGGGGTGGACAGGGGAGATGACTAAGAAGTAGAAGTGGTAGCCTTGGTGATGGATTGAATGTAGGGGTGGGGGATGGAGGAGTCTGGTGACTTTTGCAGGTTTCTTGCATGAGGGACTGACTGGATATAAGGCTGCGATATGAGCAAAGAAACTTCTGGACCCCAGTGGGCCTCTTAGAAACTTAAGAGGAGGAGAGTACTGAGCACGGAGTAGGCAGCACACATGTTCCTCCTGCAGTTTTGCTGCTGGGGTTGGCACATTTTTCCATTCTGCCCTTTATTTTCCCCGGAGTCTGAGGGAGAGACGGCAGCTCCCCAAACCCAGGCTTTCATTGTTCAGAGCTGAGAGGGCTGGCCCCAGAGACAGAGAGGAGAGCAGCCCAGACGGAGAGCATAGCCATCTCTGGGAGGCCTGGCTCTTTGTCCCTTACAGTCCTGCACACCAAGGTGGCAGACCTGTATCTCCAACACGGATGACGCACTTGGCTTCGCTTTGGGCTCCCTCTTTGTGAAGGCCACGTTTGACCGGCAAAGCAAGGAAATTGTGAGTCTTCAAGGTCCTTCCAATAATACCCCTTGTTTTAGTTAAAATTCACTGTTCGTTCATGTGTGTACATAGAGGGGGTGAAAAACTGAAAGGAAATTCATCAATAAATGGACAGTATTTTGGTGGTGGGATTGAGGGGTTCTTTTTGTCCTTTAAAGTTCTCTGTATTTTCCAAATGTTCTGCAATGAGTTTATGTTGCCTCTCCAGTTAGAAAAATAATACTTATTATTTATTAGGAGATGATAATGAATGTGCTTAAAGTATTATCTACAAGACTGTTTATTGCAGGGTGGTTTATAATAGGTGAAAATGAAAACAACTTAAATGTCTAATCATAGGGGACTGGAAGAAAGATTGTGGTTAGAGTGGGTTGTGAGGCAGCCTTAAAGCTCATGATATAGTGTTAAGTGAAAAGAAGTAGCTTACAAAATATATGTATGTTACACAATATAATTCTGTGTTATATATGTATACCTGGGCAGGGAAAGACATTCAAAGTATATAATCAAAAGTTAAGAGGGCTTATCTCTGAGTGATGGGGTTATAAGTGGTCTATATTCTTCTTCAACTTTTCTCAATTTCCCAAATGTTCTTTTTTCTTTTTCTTTTTTAAGTTTTCTTTATTTATTTAGAGAACGTACACGCATGTAGGGAGGGGTAGTGAGAGAGGGAGAGAGAGAATCCCAAGTGGGCTTCATGCTGTCAGCACAGAGCCCGATGCAGGGCTCGATCCCACGAACCATGAGATCATGACCTGAGCCAAGATCAAGAGTTGGCCACTTAACCAACTGAGCCACCTGGATGCCCTTAATTTCCCAAATTTTCTGCTCTTAATGCCTTCCTTTCATTTTCAGATAAAAATCAATGTACTGTATTAAATTATATTTCTTCAGTTAACTTATTGTCAGTTAAAATTCTTGATCAATGAGAAAAAGAGCCACCCACCATCTCAGCACCTTCACAAATAGTGTTTCCTTTTCATCTTCCCAAGATGCTCAGCCTTATTTCGAGAGTCTGGGCACTCCCCTGGAAGGACAGGGATGGGACACTAGGGTGGACAGGGAGAAAGAACGCATCAGTGTGAGTGGAAGCCGACTTGTGCCTGCTCCCTCGCAGGCTGAGGGGATGATCAGCGAGATCCGGAGTGCCTTCGAGGAGGCCCTGGGGCAGCTGGTTTGGATGGATGAGAAAACCCGCCGGGCAGCCAAGGAGAAAGTGAGCCGTAGCAAGGGTTGGGGCGCCATCTTCAGGTGGGGATGGAGGACACAGTTTTTTGGAGGGAGACTGGGGAGGGAAACCCTAACCTAGTCTCTTCAGGCAGATGCCATCTATGATATGATTGGTTTCCCGGACTTCATCCTGGAGCCCAAAGAGCTGGATGATGTTTATGACGGGGTGAGTACTTCTGCTCACCAGTGCTGAATTTCATCTAGGGGAGCGGGGGTGGGGGCTCTATTCTTGGCTCAGTAATTGGGGCTCAAACACTGGGAGGGAAGGAGGTGGTTTTTGGTTTCTTTCAGAGGCAAGTATGGGCAACTGACATTGTTCAAATGCTGGCTCTGTGCCAGGCCACAGGCCAGGGATGGGTGGAATGCAGTGTTCGCAAATCCTGTTTCTACTTCTACCTAACTGGGTAACCTTGAACGAGTTATGTAACTTCTCTGGGCCTCAGTGTCTTCATTTGTAAAATGGGGACCCTAGCAGTACCTACCTCATAGGGTTGTTGTGAGAATAGAAGGAGGTAGTATGTAAATATTGGTGATTCTTATTTCTTAAATATTTTGCTCTTACTTTGCAGTTGAGGAAACAGAGGCTTAGAGAGGTGCTAATTAGTAGCCAAACTGGGACTATTATCTTCTCCAACATGTTGTCTTGCTTGCTTTCTGCTTCTCACCACTCCCACAGTATGAAGTCTCTGAAGATTCCTTTTTCCAGAACATGTTGAATTTGTACAATTTCTCTGCTAAGGTGATGGCTGACCAGCTCCGCAAGCCTCCCAGCCGGGACCAGTGAGAATGGGGGGGCTATAGACGCTTGGGGCAGCAGGAGAGGTAGGGGAGATTTCCAGGGCTGGGGAAGGGGGTGGCAAGACATTTCAACCAGAGGCGCAAGGTCTTTGCAGGAGATAGGTCAAGGCTGCTGGGCTGGGAGGGGCATCAGGAGAGTCAGGAGCCTCAGCGTCTCCCTTTTGCTCTCCCAGGTGGAGCATGACGCCCCAGACGGTGAATGCCTACTACCTTCCAACCAAGAATGAGATCGTCTTCCCTGCTGGCATCCTGCAGGCCCCCTTCTACACCCGGAACCACCCCAAGTGTGTCTGAGGCAGGAGGGGCTGGGTCCTGGGGCTTGGGCCTGCGGATGAGCTGAGCGCAGGGCTGGAGGTGGGATCCAGAAGTTCCCCTACCATGTCCTCATGCAGCATTCCTCACCTACCAGGGCCCTGAACTTTGGTGGCATCGGCGTGGTGATGGGCCATGAGTTGACACATGCCTTTGATGACCAAGGTAGAGGCCCACAGAGTTGCCCCCTCCAGCCTAGAATTCCTGGTAGTTCTTGTGAGGCCTTGGGATATTGGGAGCAGGCCACACGGACCCTGGAGTCTGTGGACTAGGGCTGGTGGAAGGCTGCTCTGGTCTTGGTGTGGTGCAAAGGTTATTTCTTCTCAGGGCGCGAATATGACAAGGAAGGGAACCTGCGTCCCTGGTGGCAGAATGAGTCACTGGCAGCCTTCCGGAATCACACGGCCTGCATGGAGGAGCAGTACAGCCAGTACCAGGTCAATGGGGAGAGGCTCAACGGCCGCCAGACGCTGGGGGAGAACATCGCTGACAACGGGGGACTTAAGGCTGCCTATAACGTGAGTGGCCTGGTGGGCCTCTGGTGGCTGAGGCTCACCCACCCTGGGGGACATGGGCAGCGGGTGGAGGTGGTGGGCTACCCCTGATGGCCTTGCCCGTCCTGTGCCTGACCCCAGGCTTACAAAGCGTGGCTGAGAAAGCACGGGGAGGAGCAGCAGTTGCCAGCTGTGGGGCTCACCAATCACCAGCTCTTCTTTGTGGGATTTGCCCAGGTATTGCCCTCCTAGGAGGCCTGGGGCCTGCCCCTCTCCCGCTCCCTCCTGGGCATGTCATTAGAAGTCTGGGGCATGCAGGAAAGGGACTGGGAAATAGGGCTGAAGTTGGGGTATGGAAGGTGGTCTGGGAAGGCCTGGTGCCCAGAGCTTCTCAGCTGGGGCTTGTGAAAGCATGCAGAGAGGCCTGAGGAAGGAGAACTCTTCAGGCTTTTGCAGATCTCAAAGGGCGAGGCTGTCCTGCTTGAGGGGCGGCGGGTAGGGAGCAGGATTGATCCCTGCCACGTTCCTGTGAGGTGGCTGTGGAGGAGGCAGCTGAAGCTTGGGGACAAAGTGGCTCATCCAGGGCTACCCAGGAATAAAGGAAATGGCAGAGCAAGTCTCCTTGCTCAGGGTCTCCTGAAGGTACTTTGCACTCCGGCAGGCAGCCTCTGGGGTCCACGCTTCTTCCACTCGGATGCATCCAATCTGGGCAACCCACTGTCCAGGGCACCTCTGAAAGGCCTTCAAGGAGTTTGGGAGGGAGGGCATGCTTCCTTCCTTTGGTGCTGATAGCAAGGGGTTATAGCTGAGATGCTGGGTGTGGCCTGGAGACCTCTTGAGCAGAGAGGCTGGGGGTAGTGGTGGTTTGCGTCCCTGGGATGGCTCGGCTGCAGCCAAGTCTGTGGCCCTGCCCGCACTAGACACCATATGTCCCCGTGTCTGTCCTGGCCTGCAGGTGTGGTGCTCAGTCCGCACACCCGAGAGCTCTCACGAGGGGCTGGTGACCGACCCCCACAGCCCTGCCCGCTTCCGCGTGCTGGGTACTCTCTCCAACTCCCGTGACTTCCTGTGGCACTTCGGCTGCCCTGTCGGCTCTCCCATGAACCCAGGGCAGCTGTGTGAGGTGTGGTAGACGTGGGACTGGGGAGAATTGGCTGGCTGTTGCCAGGGCCTGGGGCAGCTCGCCGGGCAAGGATGTTCACTCCAGGTTTAGAGAGGTCAAATGCCAGCTCCTCACCACAGGTGACTTGAGTCCCGGTCCTCCCTCAAACACCACATTGTGCCTCTGCTTTGGGGGTACCCCTGCCTCCAGCGGAGCCCCCACCATTCACTGTGACATCCTTCCATGTCTCCCTGCCTGGAAGAGGCCTGGGTGGGGGGCACCAGTTCCCGCAGGAAGGAGTCTGCCTCTTCTGGTCTTAAGATCACTTGACTTGGTGGCCTTGGGACCTGCTGTGCCTGCTGTACTCTGACCACACAGGGTCTGGGGTGGTGTGCCTCCCATGCTTCTCCCAGAGGCTCACTCAGTGTCCACTTGGGAGTGGATTCAGCTCCTTTCAGCTCCCCCTCAGGGGCTGTCCCCCACCCCATGTTCCTCATGCTGCTGCTCCCAATACTCCTGCCAACCCTCATTGACAGACCAACTGTACTCAGCTCTTAGTGGAAGCCTGAGGGCCTTTACAAGCCCTCCTGCTGCATCCTGGTTTCCCTGGGCTCAGGGGAAGTATGTGTGGTGTGTATGTATAGGGGATGCTGGTTCCTGTGTCTTGGGGCACAAGTCTTAGGGGATGACTATCTTCCCTGGCCCAAGCAGAAAAGCAGATAGAACAGGGAGAGAGAAAGATAGAGTTTATTTTTACAGGGGAGAGGGTGGGGAGGGAGGGGTCTTGGCCCTGTAGGACCCTGTGCAAATAAATAGACAGACATCAGTCAGCCTGTCTCTTCCTTCAGTCCTGTTTTCATTTATTCATTTACTCATTCCACCAACATTTATCAAGCACCTTCTATATGCCAGGCACGCTTCTAGATACTCATTTACTCAGTCGCCAGACACAGGGGACGGAAATATGAAGCCCCCAAGAAGACAGAGAAAGAGAGTCAGGATGAAAGAATGGAATGAAGTTGAGTTTGGCCGGGTGGAGTACTTTCTCTGGTGGTCATATCTTCATCACTGGAAAGATATGCCACTGCCCTCCACTGGTGCATCCAGCCAGGCCTAACACTGAGTCTGGGTAACTACTGGGCCAAGGTCAGCTTGGAAGATGGGTGGCCCTTACCCTACAGTGGAGGAAAGCCCTGGCCAAGGTAGCATGCCATTCCCTGGAGCTCAGAACACTGTCTCTGCTTATGGCCAAGAAGACATGCATTTCTCCATAGCCTCAGTACTCCTGAGAGTCACTTACCCACCACACACCCCCATCAAGGCCTACCAAGAGTTAGGCAGAGACCGTGGGTCTGGCTGCCACCCTCCTGAGCAAGGGAGGGGAAAAAGAGCATTTACTGAATACCTCTTGTGTTCCAGGCACCTCTGCTAAGTGCCTCATTTTTTTATTCATTCACTTATTAATTTATGCATTCATGGGTTTATTATTTTTTTAAAGCACATTTGTTACCCACGGTGTGCCAGGCATGGGCGATGCAAAGATGAAGATGGTTCCTTCCCTCAGGTTGTTCTACTGGTGGTTTCACCTTCATGAGCTCATCTGATCCCCATAGCAACCATATTTTATAAGTGCTCCAGTTTCCATTTTACAGATCTAACCCTCAGTACTTCACTACCGTTAAAGAGGCCTGGATTGAAATTGAAGCTTGGAAAGGGGCGCCTGGGTGGCGCAGTCGGTTAAGCGTCCGACTTCAGCCAGGTCACGATCTCGCGGTCCGTGAGTTCGAGCCCCGCGTCAGGCTCTGGGCTGATGGCTCGGAGCCTGGAGCCTGTTTCCGATTCTGTGTCTCCCTCTCTCTCTGCCCCTCCCCCGTTCGTGCTCTGTCTCTCTCTGTCCCAAAAAAAATAAATTAAAAACGTTGAAATTGAAGCTTGGAAAGCTGTAGGAGCTTGAGCTTGTTCCCTCTAACCTCCACGAGCCCCAGTTTCTTTGTCTGAAAAATGAGAACCAGAGCAAGACAGTGGAAAGAATCATCACAGTTGCCTTTAAAACTCAGTGCTCTCCAAAGTCTAAACAGAGGTGTGTCTGTTGAGTTTGGAAGGGTAAGTGAAGCTCTGGCAGGGATTACTGCTGAGGCCCTGATCCCTGGGTATTGGCACATGTGCCCCACAGTCTGTGTCCTGTCCCCATAAAGAGCTGTATGTGGGCCCCTGTCATGTTACTTGGAGGTGCTGCCTGCTCAGAAAGGAAGACGGTGGCCTCAGGATCTCTAAGACCAAGGGAAAACATGGCTGAGCCTCTGAAAGCAGGACTCTGGGAGAGACAGCAAAGTGTACTGGAGAGAAGAGGGCCATCATGCCTGGAGACCTGGTTCTGGTTCCAGCTCTGCCACTTCTTAGCTGTGTGACACTAGGCATGGCTCATGCCTGCTTCAGGGCTCAGTTTCCTTAGCAGTCTGTAAAACAGTGGGTTGGATGAGATGATCTGTGGGGACCAGTTCAGTATTAGTGTTTTAAGCAGTGAATTCATGGGCTTAGCAAATATTCAGAAATATTAGGAAGTAACATGTGAAGTTTGGGTGTTGCACAGAGAATGAGATCTATAATGTCAGAGATCATAATGGGTGAGGAGAGAGGGTTGGCAGCTCTTCCCTTTACATCTGATTTCAGAGGCCACTTTAGGATGCTGACTAGTGGGCCACTGTGGCAGTGAAGCTCCATATGTGCAAAAAGGCCAAAGGTCAGCTTTCATTTACTAAGTCCCTATTTTGCTAAGCTGGTTCTAAGTACTTTAAAATCATCTCATTAAATTCCCACAACAACTTATAAGAAGGTTCTGTAATTGTCTCTATTTTACGAGTGGAGAAACTAAGGAAAAAATTAGGTAATTTCCAACGTTGGATAAGACAGATTGCATTAAAGTCAGACTCGGAGCTCAGATGCTCTTAATCACCACCATTTAGTCTTCTAGGTCGTGACTGAGTTTAGACTCATGCGTAAACATCTGTCTTCTGGTCAATGTCACTGCACTTCTGTGTCAGACCATCACCAGCAGGTGCATTTCCATGCCATCTAGCTACCCTGGGCCAGGCATATGAGACAACCAGGCAGCTGCAGGGAACCTAAACACATGTTGAGTTGAAATTAAGCCAGGTAGCACCTGTTTGTTGAACACTCTGCAGGTGCTTGGTTCCAGAGACAAGGCAAGGTGAACATCAGGTAACAGATGTAATCTTCACCCTTAGTGGCCCTGACAAATTGATGAATATGCATCTGTGATATGCTCTGATGTGTTAAGGCGGAAGGGGAAATAAAGTATACTGCTCCCAGGTGGACACATGAGAACAGTTGTTGGTAAGGTGCTAGGCCATCCCCTACACTGTCCCATTGAGAAGTCTGACTAATTCTCATGCCCGATAAGGCAACATATGCCAAACAATATGATTTCACACTTGGTAGCATTCTGAAAATTTTAGGTTGGAAGAGAGTCCCTGATAAAATAAACAGTTTCAGTGGGCCTATCATGATTCACAAATGGAGAATCCAAACAGTTTTTAAAAAAATTTTTTAAATGTTTATTCTTAGAGAGAGCGAGAGAGCGAGCAGGGCAGAGAGAGATGGAGACACAGAATCTGAAGCAGGCTCCAGGCTCTGAGCTGTCAGCACAGAGCCCAACATGGGGCTTGAACCCATGAACCGTGAGATCATGATCTGAGCCGAAGTCGGATGCTTAACCGACTGAGTCACCCAGGCGCCCCGCCAAACAGTTTCTTGATGCCCAGCTCTGAGCTCCAAAGAGACTCCTAATGGGCCATTATTTTACATAAAGATGACCTGAAGCTGAATGCAAAATGAATTCATTCATTCAATAAATATTTGTCAAGGCTTACCACAAGCCAGGCATTAGGTTGGTGCTAGGGGCAAAAGATGAATAAGAAGCAGTTCTTGTCTTCTAACAGCTCAGAATCTAGAGAAAGAGAGATATGTATGAAGCATGGTGGGGGCAAGAAATGAAAAACTTGAAGAATAGAACAGGAAAAGCTTCTTACATAACATTGAGCGGGAGTACAGAGGATGGGAGAATTGCTAGCTGAAAAACAGTGAAGGGCATTCTATACAGAAAGAATAGCCATGTGAAAAGGCCAATCATCCTGAAGGGGCAGGGCACGTTCAGAAATGGTGAAAGGTTTAGGATGATCAGGTGAAAGGCGCATGATGAAAGGTGAGAGTCTGGAGAAGGGAAGTTGTAACAGTGCTTATGAAAAGAGGAGGCTGTAACATCCACTGTCAGTCCTGGGAATTAAAAGTCAGAAGGGCCACAATGCAATCTATTTGAGAAATATCACACAAAGAATGTAGCAACCCAGTGGATACAGTGCAATGCAGTGTCCTGCCAGGAGCGCTTCTGGTGTTATGTAAATCATGCTTTGGGTTGAATGGTTTTCAAAGGAGTGGAACCATACACAAGATGTGTAGCTCTATAGCTCAAGCCATGAGTTTGGGGGTAGTAGCATGGGTGGCTTATGGATGCAGTTTGAAGGAAGGTGGTAGGAAGGGACAGGTGATGGGATCCCCTTAATTAGAGAGCAATGTGGCCACAAGGCTGGGAGTTCGGCCAAATGATAGGAAGGAGTGTTTCTAGGAGGGCAATTTGACGGAAAAGAAGTTTGAGGCAGGACATCAATATTATCACGGGGCCTTGGAAATAATTGGCAGACATTTATATTTGGCTAGAGAGGATTGGGGGCTTGTGTAGTTGGAAGTGGGGAGCAGGGGACAACCATGTTTATTTCAGTCTTGAAGATTTGAGGTAGTTGGAAAATGACAATTGGCTCCTTTCCAGTTGCCAGGCACCCAAGCTAGGCACTTTATATACATTGTCTTATTTCATTTTCAACACACAGCTTACAAGGGAGATACTTTATTACCCACATTTCATGGAGACAGAAACCTGTCTGAGAGAGGTTAGAGAGCTTGCCTAAGTATCACAGCTAGTGAAGGGCAGAATGTGGTTTTAAACACCAGGTCTGTTGCTCTCTAAAGCTTATGTTCTCTTACCCCCTTCCCCCTGCCCCCCTCAACTTTTTATTTTGAAACATTTCAAAACTATAAAAAAGTTGAAACATAGTACAATAAACATCCATTTACTTTTCATCTGGAGGCACTAGCCATTAATGGCCTGTGCTTTGTGTGTATCACCCCATCTCCTCTAAGGTACTGGTCGGGATAGGACTGGTATAAAAGACAAAATCTGAGATCTGATAGAAGGAAGTCATGGAAAAAGGAGAGATTTAGGAGAAATACCTCTACAAATGACTGAAGAAAGCATGACAATGTATGGACATCTTGAAGCCACAGATAGACTAGGCAGAACAGCTATGGACTGCCCAACTTCGTTCAGCAGACCAGAGCTAGTCATTGGTGATGGAAATGGAAGATCATCCCCAGAATCCAACCACTGAGTGAAGAAAGCAATAGGTTTTATTTTATTTATTTAAAAAAAAATTTTTTTTTCATGTTTATTTATTTTTGAGACAGAGAGAGACAGAGCATGAACGGGGGAGGGTCAGAGAGAGAGGGAGACACAGAATCGGAAGCAGGCGCCAGGCTCCGAGCTGTCAGCACAGAGCCTGACGCGGGGCTCGAACTCATGGACCGTGAGATCATGACCTGAGCCGAAGTCGGACGCTTAACCGACTGAGCCACCCAGGCGCCCTGAAAGCAATAGGTTTTAAAATAGGCTTCAGATCTTTACATCTATACAAATATTCAGCCAACATTCTTTCAGAGCTAGCCACACTGTGCTAGATGTTTTGTTTTTTTTTTTTTTAAACAAACATTTTCTGCATTCTTTAATGCCTCAGAACCCAGAATAAAGACCCCAGGCCAAATGGTAAGTGTTCCCACCAGATGAAGGTGGCTTCCTCTTCTTTCACCTTCTAGATGCATATACGTGGTCCAAGAAGAAGAAACATGGAGGTTTGCTTGAAATAATTACCAGCTTGGAAGACTGAATGATCGAGGTTCAAATCCTGATTCTACTACTTACTATATGATTTCTTCTGTAAAATGGACATAACCTTACCAAATTCAAAAGGCTGTGAGAACGTCATGTATCATTCAAAACCACTCCTGACATAAACAGTGACCTTCGCACACCTTCCAAATCGTAACAGAGAGAGGAAGACCAAAAGACTGACTGAAGTTTGCGCAAAGACCTTGTCTTGATCTGGTTTTAGTTCCAGAATTTAGCATTGGAGTATAGGACTATATTTATTGATTTCTACTCGAAATGGCTCCACAGGTGGATAAGATTTATCGTATTCTTAAGGTAGTATTAGAGCACTCTCCTTCAACTGGGGGGAGAATGTTATCAGGCTAATATTCCGCCATGGTGTGTGGTGTGTGGGGAGGCAGTAGATATAGATTACAGATTTCACACAGTGCGGGATTTGAAGAATCTCGTCCGTCTGTCCCACTACGGAGCCAACTGGGGTGTCACTGTGTGTACTATTCACACTGCTATGAGGAGACCTATGAACGGTTTCTTCGGCTCTCAACTTGTTCAGCTCCTACCACAGCTAGCTGACCCGGATCGAAGACCGCGGTCGCGTGGCGTTCAGGAAACTCCCGGTCCAAGCCCAGGCCGCGCCTAAGACGCGCTGGGGACTGGAAATTGTAGTTTTCGGGCGACTTCCGTGGGCGGGGTCCGAGGGCTGGGACTCCCACGCCGCGGGGGTGAGTGGGTTGTAGCGGCGTTTCCGGTCGCCTGCTGGCTCAGGAGGAGGAGCTCTGTGGGCCACCCGCGCAAGGCCGTATGGGAAACGGGGCGGTGCGAGCGGTGCGCGCGCAGCAGGCCGGTAGTGGCTGTGGAGATGGAGGAGGGTGGCCGGGATAAGGCTCCGCTGCAGCCTCAGCAGCCTCCGGCGACGGCACCGGGCATCGCGGACGAGAAGCCGGGCGGCAAGGAGCGGCGGGATGCTGGCGACAAGGACAAAGAGCAGGAGCTGGTGAGGCGCAGCCCTGGGAGCAGGCGGAGGAGGCCGCGGGGCTGAGTCACGGCGGCTCCGCAGGCCTTGGGCCCGACTCCCAACGGCCCCGCAGCGTCTGGGAGAGGGCGGATGGGGCGACCCTCGGGACTCCTGGCGCTCAGCCTCTCTGCCCCTCATCCTCCATTCCGCGCTGTGTCGCCTTCGCCGACGTCACCAGTACTCACCACCGACTTGTGAGGTGGGCCCGGGGAGGTCATGTCACCCCTATTTTTTAGTACTACATTCACGCAGCCTGGCCCAGAAGCCAGGTTGCCTTCTTTCCTGCCTTCCAGCCAGAGTGCCATTCCTCCTCTCTTTTCGTGTCCACCTGGTCCCTCCTAAGGAGGCAGGTTCACTCTCTACCTGCCCCAGGGTGAATGGGAGGAGGATGTGTTTGGGATTCCTTCTCTTGATGAACTTCTTCCCCCAACCCTTCAGTCTGAGGAGGACAAACAACTTCAGGATGAACTGGAGATGCTCGTGGAACGACTGGGGGTGAGTCATGATGTTGACACGAGTGGGTACATATTTGGATCTTTGCTGCATGTTGCTTCATTCCATTTTGGGGCAACAATTTCTATGTGAGGTATAGGGAAAGATGGACTGTTTAGGGTTAGCGTTATGGTGATGTTGTGAGAGAGGAGAATTACAAAGGATATTTGAAAGATTGTGTAGCTTACTACAAACTCTCAACTGGGATCATTTGTTTTTGTACCAGGCAGTGAGCAGGGAGTTGGGGAATCACAGATGAATAAGACAGTCACTTTCCTAGGGGAGTTGGTAAACACCTGTGTTTGACTTGAGAGATGTGGCTTCTTTTTGTCTGAGCCCTAACATCTCCTGAGCAGGAGAAGGACACATCTCTGTACCGACCAGCCCTCGAGGAACTGCGGAGGCAAATCCGATCTTCTACAACTTCCATGACTTCAGTGCCCAAGCCTCTCAAATTTCTGCGTCCACACTATGGCAAACTGAAGGAAATCTATGAGAACATGCCCCCTGGGGAGAATAAGGTAAAACGGTTTCAGAAACCGGTGGGGGTCTAGCTTAGGAATTCCTTTTCATCTAGACCATGGGGCTCATGGTGAGTCACAGGAAGCCTAAGGGACCTGAGATCTGAGCTAGTTAACACAGTTGATCATGCCAGTATGTTGTTTACTGGGATAAAAGCTGACAGGAGGATTGCCTTCTCAGAATACACTGTTTTCTGTCATTTATGGTGGATCTTGGGATTTCTTTTCCATGATCTGTTTTTTTTCTTTAGAGTACTCTCTGTGCCCAGGGTGGGTCTCAAACTCACAACTCTGAGATCAAGAGTCACATGCTCTACTGACTGAGAGGCACCCCTCATGATCTATTTTTAACTTATATTTAACTTTGATCTTTCTGTTTCCTTCATATCCCATGTACATTCACTTGTTTTATTTCTAAAATAAACCCCTCGTTGAGTCACTTCTCTGTCTAAGGGTACAACCCTAATCCAGGAAATCTTCAGTTCTCACCTAGACAACTGCAGCCGTCTAACTGGCTGCCTTCCTTTTGTTCGTGACTTATACAGTTTGTCTTTCGTATAGCAGCCACAGTGGTCTTTCTAGATTGTGAAAATCTTTTCTTCTTAAAACCTTTTAATAGTTCATTATTGCAGCTAGAATAAACTTTAGAGCCTCCATCTTTTTCCATTCTCTCCTTGTTATCATTCTTCAGCCATGTTGGTTTAAAAGGGAGATAGCAACACTAACCTTAGGCTTATCTTGAGTCTTAGCATAGATATAAAGTTTGTAAATTTCTAATACAGAGATTGGTGAAGAGTTACAACTTAATTGGAGAGATAGTGACCTTAGCCTTGACTCCATAATGTCCCACTACCCTCACCCTGGACTTGCCTTTAAAGCACTGGTTTCTTTGTAGCGTTTTGCTGCTGACATCATCTCTGTTCTGGCTATGACCATGAGTGGGGAACGTGAGTGTCTCAAGTATCGGCTGGTGGGCTCCCAAGAGGAATTGGCATCATGGGGTCATGAGTATGTGAGGTAAGACCTTTCTTTCTTGAGAATCTAAAAGGGTTTTGAGACACAGTTCTGAGTTCTGTCTTGGAGTACGTGTGTATTGCGTTTCCCAAATACTGAATTCCTTGAGCCATAGAAATGCTTCCTGTGAAGTTGTGCCCCCTTAATGGTCTGGGCCTATCCATAGGCATCTCGCAGGGGAAGTGGCTAAGGAGTGGCAGGAACTAGATGATGCGGAAAAGACACAACGGGAGCCACTGCTGACCCTGGTGAAGGAGATCGTCCCCTACAACATGGCCCACAACGCGGAGCACGAGGCCTGTGACCTGCTCATGGAAATTGAGCAGGTAGACATGCTGGAGAAGGACATTGATGAGAATGCATATGCCAAGGTCTGCCTCTATCTTACCAGGTAAGTGAACATGGTAGGGATGGGTAGTAGGCCTACCCTCCCCAGTATTTCTCTCTCAGTTGTGATTTCTCTGTTCTCTCAGAGCATCTTTAGCATCGGGCTGCTGTTGATTTGTTGATGTCTGTGAGCTTCTTGAGGACAGAGACTTATGTCTCTTTAGTAGTCTAGCATGTAGCATAATGCCTGGTATACAGTAGGCATTTAGTATTTATTTTGGATAAGTGAATTAAATGGGGTAAATGAATGTTCCTGAACTTCCTGACTCCTTTGTTATTTCTATCTCTGTAGCTGTGTGAATTATGTGCCCGAGCCTGAGAATTCTGCACTACTGCGCTGTGCTTTGGGTGTGTTCCGAAAGTTCAGTCGCTTTCCTGAAGCTCTGAGATTGGCATTGATGCTCAATGACATGGAGCTGGTAGAAGATATCTTCACCTCCTGCAAGGATGTGTACGTAGAGAGGAAGTTGGCAAAGGAAGACATGAGCTCATGGATGGGGCATTTGTATGAAGAGCTGGGACTTGTAGTTTCTGGTTAAGGCTGGAGGGGCTTTTCAGTCCCCTTAGTGGACTAGGGCTGAGCTGATATGATGGCTCTCTCCCACAGGGTAGTACAGAAGCAGATGGCATTCATGCTTGGCCGTCATGGGGTGTTTCTGGAGCTTAGTGAAGACGTGGAGGAGTATGAGGACCTGACAGAGATCATGTCCAATGTGCAGCTCAACAGCAACTTCTTGGCATTAGCTCGGGAGGTGAGACCCTTTGCCCTTTTCCATCAAGGCTTTTTTTTTGGTTGTGGTTCTACTCGTCATTTCACCTCCCTGGCTATAACTGTAACTAGATTCTCATTGGTTAGAATTGCTATTCAGTGGGAAAGCAGAAGGGGACAGCTGGGGGAGTAGTGGGGGAACAGTTGTGACCCTCTGACTTCTCTTCAGCTGGATATTATGGAGCCCAAGGTGCCTGATGACATCTATAAAACCCATCTAGAGAACAACAGTGAGTAGCCATCTCCATGTGTGTGAGGACTGGAGAATTATTATTATTTTTAAATGCTTCTTTCTTTTTTCTTTTCTTTTCTTTTTTTTTTTCTTTCTTACAGAAAGAGCAAGCAAGGGAGGGGCAGAGAGAGAGGGAGACAGAATCCCAAGCAGGCTCCATGCTATCAGCACAGAGCCTGATGTGGGGCTCAAACTCATGAACTGTGAAATCATGACTTGAGCCGAAACCAAGAGTCAGATGCTTAACTGGTTAGCTGAGTCACCCAGGCACCCCAGGACTGGAGAATTCTTAATTATGAACCTTGTATTTGGAGTAGTGGCTTGGTCCAGTCTTAGCCCTTAGAGCTAAGAGTTCCTACATAACCTTTTCTCCAGGTCACTGTTGGGGGCATAGACAGAGGATTCTAAGGGGCCGGTTCAGAGCCAGAGACCAGCCACCATGCTGTGTTCCTTTATTGTGCTACTCTAAACCTTTCTGCCTTTCCTTTCATTTCCCTCCTGTGCAGGATTTGGGGGCAGTGGCTCTCAAGTGGACTCTGCCCGCATGAACCTGGCCTCTTCTTTTGTGAATGGCTTTGTGAATGCAGCCTTTGGTCAGGACAAGCTGCTGACTGATGATGGCAACAAATGGCTTTACAAGAACAAAGACCATGGTATAACTTTATGCCTACTTTATCTTTGTTTTGCTTTGGTCGCCTCTTTTGTCCTTCTAGTTTCATGTGTTAATGTGATGGGTCCCCAGCGCAGTTTTTTAGAGAGCTCTTTGTAACAATTTTCTTAGGGTAGGATCATTTTGAGATTGATAGATTTTTCCTTGGTGTAGGAATGTTGAGTGCAGCTGCGTCCCTTGGCATGATTCTGCTGTGGGATGTGGATGGTGGCCTCACGCAGATTGACAAGTACTTGTACTCCTCTGAGGACTACATCAAGGTTGGTCTGGGCATAGCCTGATAATGGGGACATTCTCCTACCATGTTCTAGGGCCTCAAGGCCTCCCTTTCACTGGTAAGATCTCTCTGTTTTCAACTCCAGTTAAGGTGGAAGCTACAATGAAGTCCATGTTGTATCCTTTGTGGTGAGGAAGGTACAGTAGCCTGAGTGAAGAATCTATTTGCATTTTGCAGTCAGGAGCCCTTCTGGCCTGTGGCATTGTGAACTCTGGAGTCCGGAATGAATGTGACCCCGCACTAGCACTGCTCTCAGACTATGTTCTCCACAACAGCAACACTATGAGACTTGGTTCCATTTTTGGGTAAGGCTTCTTGCTTCTTCTGGTAGTACTTAGCCTGTAAGCTTTGTGAAGACAGGAACTGGGTCCTTTTCATCTTTGTTTTGCCAAGACTACCACCATATCTGTTGAGTATTTGGCTCTTGGTGACTGTTGAAATGATGAATAAATGACCAGTCCTCTTTTTGTTCCTTCTTTGTCCTATCCTTGGTTGTGTGTCGGGGACTGCCTTTCCCTTGCTTTTGCAGGCTAGGCTTGGCTTACGCTGGCTCCAATCGTGAAGATGTGCTAACACTGCTGCTCCCTGTGATGGGAGATTCCAAGTCTAGTATGGAGGTGAGGAGAGGCTGTTGGACTTTTAGGGAGGTAGGGAAGGTGCTCTGTGTCCTACCACTCTGTGATAAGTAATGAAAACTGTGTGTGTGTGAAACTGTGTGTGTGTGTGTGTGTGTGAGTGTGCACGCACACACGTGTTTATGGGGGTGATATGTGTCACTTCAATGAAATCTCTTGGAACTGGTGGTTCCACCCAGGTGGTGTTGAGGTTAAAGAGGTAACATTTTGGTATTGAGTTCCAGCCCTTGAGGTCCATGAGGAAGTACTCGGCTAGAGTGGGGAGTAGCTTAATCCAGCTTGGGGTGGCTGATTCTCATTCGTTGTTTCAGTCATTGGCCAACCTTAAGTTTTCTTAGTTGTGGAGAGTCATATTAGTAATAGATAAATTTAATATGGTGGCTAAAAGCATAGCTTTAGTCAGAAAGACCTCAGTTCAAATCTTGCCGCCTCTGCTTACAAGCAGTGTGATCTTGGACATGTTACCGAATCTCTTTAGGTTACATTTTCTTCATCAATGAAAGAATAACAGTAGTAGGACTTGTTTCATGGGGTTATGAGAATTAAATGTTGATAGCGTACAGAGCAGTTGACGTGGCTGATAAATCATAAACATTCAGTGAATGGTTGCTCTTGTTATTTTGACATGCCATCAGAAAGGGATCACTACCTAGTGTGGTTACAGTGGCCTGAAGGAATTGGCTATCTTGAATCGAGGTAGGTATACAGCTACTTTAATAACTTGTGTATATAATACTGATTCTCCTATTTCTAGGTGGCAGGTGTGACAGCTCTAGCCTGTGGAATGATAGCAGTGGGATCCTGCAATGGAGATGTTACTTCCACTATCCTTCAGACCATCATGGAGAAATCAGAGACTGAGCTCAAGGACACCTATGCCCGTTGGCTTCCTCTTGGACTGGGCCTCAACCACTTGGGTGAGGGGATATCTCTCTGGGCAAAGGCTGACAGTAACTGGATACAGCAGAGGTCTTATGTGTTAAGCTGTGCTGGATGGAAGGAAGTGTCCTCTTGACTCCTTGAATTTGTCCTGTAGGGAAGGGTGAGGCCATCGAGGCAATCCTGGCCGCGCTGGAGGTTGTGTCAGAGCCATTCCGCAGTTTTGCCAACACATTAGTGGATGTGTGTGCCTATGCAGGTCTGTGTCTTTGTGCCTCTCCAGTGACTCCTTACTTCTCTCTTGGACCTTTTTTCAGACTTTTTTTCCTTTCTCAGTAGTCCTTTATTTATTTATTTGTTTATTTTTAAGTTTATTTATCCTGAGAGAGAGGGAATATGCGCATGTGCATAGGGGAGCAGCAGAGAGAGAGGGAGAGGGAGAATTCCAGGCAAGCTCCATGCTGTTAGCACTGATCCCCATGTAGCGCTCAGTCACAACCGTAAGATCACGACATGAGCCCAAATCAAGAGTCAGACGCTTAACTGACTGAGCCACCCAGGCGCCCTCTTTCTCTGGTTTGCTTTTGGATTCTTAACTTCTATTACTGGAATAAACTTTTCTTTGGTGCCTTCTCCTTTCTACTCTTTCTCACCCTTACCACCATGCTGCAGGCTCTGGGAATGTACTGAAGGTGCAGCAGCTGCTCCACATTTGTAGTGAACACTTTGACTCCAAGGAAAAAGAGGAAGACAAGGACAAGAAGGAAAAGAAGGACAAGGACAAGAAGGAAGCCCCTGCCGACATGGGAGCACATCAGGTTCTGTGTGCAACCGGGCGCTCTCTGAGTCAGGCTCTGAGAAAAGATACCTGTGCAGAGGAGCTGGGTTTGGGTTTGTTCTACAGACCCTGTGGGTGGTGCTGTGTATTGAGACAGGCATTAAGCAGGGTTCTATACATAAGGGTCAGGGTGTGCCCCCACAGGACAGTTTTTTTTTCTTACATGGGACTTGAGTCAAGGGTGAGCTTTTTGTTCCCTGAGCTTACTGGATTCTGGTGCCTCTTCAATTGCAGGGAGTGGCTGTGCTGGGGATTGCCCTTATTGCTATGGGGGAGGAGATTGGAGCAGAGATGGCATTACGAACCTTCGGCCACCTGGTAAGTATCACATGGAGGAGATTGGAATATCTACTGGTTTTGGTGCTTGGAGTTCCCCAGAGGAGACTTTCCTGATGGGTTTTCTCCTTTCTCCTGGTTGAGAAATAGTCTTTTTGCTATGCCCTTTCTGTAATATTTGATAAAGGCCTCTATTACCTATCAAGTCTCTTCCTGTAACTGAGTTTGTACTGCTTTCTGTGATGCTCTTGTTACTCTCTTTTATCACCAGCTGAGATATGGGGAGCCAACACTCCGACGGGCTGTGCCTTTAGCACTGGCTCTAATCTCTGTTTCAAATCCACGACTCAACATCCTGGATACCCTAAGCAAATTCTCCCATGATGCTGACCCAGAAGTTTCCTACAACTCCATTTTTGCCATGGGCATGGTGGGCAGTGGTGAGTATCAGAAAAAGGTCAGAAAAAGAAGTAGCTTGAGGGAATGTTTGAGGCCCATTTTTCAACTCTGTAATGGTTAACGTTTCCAGGTACCAATAATGCCCGTCTGGCTGCAATGCTGCGCCAGTTAGCCCAGTATCATGCCAAGGACCCCAACAACCTCTTTATGGTGCGCTTGGCACAGGTAAGGAATAGAACTGTTTTCCTTAAAGTGTGGCAAGGGAGGTATCCGTGGTGATGGAAGGGGGACATGTAGTGAATGACATCAGGGGACTTTGAGTTCAGCCAGGAGGGAGTGTATGAATGAGTTGGGGTCTTTCTATATGGCCAGGTTAGGTGATGTCTCCTCGGATGTGATCTTCACTTCTCTCTCTGTTGTTGTTGTTTTTTTTTCCCCCAGGGCCTGACACATTTAGGGAAGGGCACACTCACCCTCTGTCCCTACCACAGTGACCGGCAGCTTATGAGTCAAGTGGCAGTGGCGGGGCTGCTTACTGTGCTTGTCTCTTTCCTGGATGTCCGTAACAGTGAGTTCCTGTCAAGAGTCTCATACAGTGGCACATGACCCTGTCTCCACCCTTACCAGAGCCACCTTATAATTTAGGAGCAAGACTCCAAATTAGCTCTGTACCATTCTGGGTCCCAATGTTCTTTGGGCCTGTGATGGGCCTTATGGAGCTCATCTCCCACAGTTTTGATCTGGCTCAAAGAGATTGTTTTCGAGGATGAAGAGCTGATCCCAGTTTCTGCTCCAAAGTGACTGGGGGAAATTGATGATCAAGTCTGAAGGCTGTGGTAGAGTAAGGTGGGGGCATCTCTGGTTTGTAGTAGGGGTATATGAGGGGAGGAGTGTTGGTTCAGCTGAACGACTGAGGGATTAGAGAGTCAGGGCTGGAGTGGAGTCCCAGGGTTCAGGCCAGGCCTGCCTTGATGCCTCTAACTGTTTGTCCCGTGTTCTTCCCTCAGTCATCCTAGGCAAATCACATTATGTATTGTATGGGCTGGTGGCTGCCATGCAGCCCCGAATGCTGGTTACATTCGATGAGGAGCTGCGGCCACTGCCGGTGTCTGTCCGTGTGGGCCAGGTGAGGGGTTGAACAGACGGGAGGGGTCTAGAACTTGGGGAACGCACACGTACCTGTTTCTCTGAAACTGGTATGGGCACTGGGTTGTTACTGCACTCCCATCTGCACACCCCCATCTGCTACACCCCCATTTCAATTTTCTCACCCTACAGGCAGTGGATGTGGTGGGCCAGGCTGGCAAGCCTAAGACTATCACAGGGTTCCAGACACACACAACCCCAGTATTGTTGGCCCACGGGGAGCGGGCAGAATTGGCCACTGAGGAATTTCTTCCTGTCACCCCCATTCTGGAAGGTTTTGTTATCCTTCGGAAGAACCCCAACTATGACCTCTAAGTAGCTACCAGGGACTCTGAGCTGCTACTGATAGGCCAGCGGGCCATGCTTCCTGTTGTCAGGCGTGTGCACTGCTCTAGACCTTTGGGGGAATTGGTACCTCCTGTTATTTTGTTACTGAGTGAGATAACTTTGTTGAATAAAGACCTTTATCCCTGAGGTCCCTCTATGTCTGTTTTCTGGGGTGTTGTGGCCAGAGGCCAGACTGGGGTGGGGAGTGGATGTGAAAAGGCATTGTTTATAGCAACTCTGAGCCGAGGCTAGCAGGGAAGCTGCCCTGAATGGAACAAATTAAACTCCATGCCTTTTTCCCCTCTTTCTTAATCATCCTAAATAGTGATTCATCTTTAGGGGCATGGACCCCTAAGAAGCTGATAAGTGCAATGGATTGTCCTTCTAGGAAGATTTTAATACCAAAATTTAACACATTTAATACATTTTAATACTGTTACAAATAATATTTTGATACAAACTGTTACAAATAACTTTCTGAGGGGCTGTGTATCCCATCCCCACCCCCACTCCCACCCTGCCAATGCACATCCACCTCAAGCCCATCATTCACTGACTTTGGGTGAAGAATCCCTGTTCTAAGAAGCAGCAGAGTCGGCCTTACTTTCTAACTTCTCTGCTGCTAAATGAAAGGGATGTGTATATATATGTATGTATATGTATATACACATTTTTTCTTTTTTGACTGGACTATGTGGCTTTATTGGGGAAAGCCAGGATTACAATGGATTTAAGAGTTGGCATTGGGCCCCTCTTGCCAAAGGGGGGCACAACATTGACTAAGCTCTGGTTGTACTGCATCCACTGCTTGGCTCGGCTTGTCTTCTTTTTCTCCTGTTTGACCACTTTGGAAGTCTGCTCTCTTACTTTCCCAACATGGGCCAGGAAACCATGGACTTTACCTCCAAGCATGTGGCCAGCTACTTCCAGGGTGGTCAGAGCCTTCAGTCCACACTGATCTAGGGTAGCCTCATCCTCTAGGGGCATGCCTGCCAGAAGTACGACTTGATCTTCTGAAGTGATGCCCTCCAGAGAGGCTACATGAGCCTTGATCTGAGCAACCGTCTGTCTCCTGTCTGGTGACCTTGAGGTGTAGAGCTCCCAGGCACAGACAAAGAGCTGCATGTCTGTGACTGAACAGCCAGGGACATTTTTATCTCCTGTGATCCTCTGTGCCTCTTGGAAGGCTTCTATTGGAGAGGTTTAGTCATGTTCACATCTACTGGGCTATCTTTGCAGAAACTGGATGTAAGAAAGCTTGACCCTGACTTTCCCCTTAGTGTAGCAATGGGAAAAAGGAGTGGCCTCCTTCCTGGGATGTAATCACTTTTGATCTTTGTGGGGTTGGTATGAATATAGCTATGCTGCCAATTGGGGCTCGGACCCCTGTGGATGCAGTGCAGAAGAACATATGGCCCTGCCAGATAATCATAGCTAGCTAACCAACACTTTCTGTAGGTTTAGTTTACAAGCAGTGCCTGGCACTTAATAGGTCTATAAATGTTGAAAGAATAATTGTTCTATATACCTCAGATACCTCACAACAGCTCTAAGGGGTAGGCATTATCTCCGTGTTTTGGTGAGGGATATAAAGTTTGGAAAGAGATTCACCCAATTTATCCAAGATCA
The DNA here is from genome assembly GCF_046562875.1 of Panthera onca. Lineage (NCBI taxonomy): Eukaryota > Metazoa > Chordata > Mammalia > Carnivora > Felidae > Panthera > Panthera onca. The sequence continues at coordinate 83,071,282 of NC_138347.1, read as the reverse complement.
CATAGTAAGTGGTGGAGCCAGGATGGGAATCTAAATTTGTTTGACTCCAAATCTGTCTCTGTAGCCTTGGAAACTTGTGGACACTATCGTAGTCCAAGGTTTTGAGTAGCTGGAGAGTAGCAACTTTGGATTAGTGTCTCTATTATCTTCTTTCTGTTCTTATTTGGCAGCCTGTATAAAACCTGTATTAAAAGTTAAAGTACTGGACCTGGGAGTCAGTAGACCTACCTGTCATACTCCTTTAATGGAATTTTATGTAGTACTGGGCAAATCAGCATGTCTGATGAGCCTCTGTTATCTGTAAAATGGGAATATGGTAATTGCTTTCTCTGATATGCAATGGTGGTGATATAAAGATAAATTAGAAAGTGATTTTTAGGGGTGCCTGGCTGGCTCAGTGGAGCATGCAACTCTTTACCTCAGGGTTGTGAGTCTGAACCCCATGTTGGGTGTTGAGTCTACTTAAAAAATGATTTGTAAACTGCAAAACACTCTAAATAAAAGGATAATTCTTTGGCAAATCAGTGATTGTGCTTTAGGGTAGAATTTTCATAATGACTCTTAACCTTTTGCTTTCAGTCATTCATTCAGCAACAAATATCAATGGAGCCTTTTATTCTGCATTGGACATTATTTTAGTTTGTGGGGATACAAACATGAGGGAAAAAAGCCAAACCCTATCCTCAAAAAGCTTATTTAATGGAAAAGAAAACAAAGGTGATATATTGTTACCAATACCATACTGGAGTGTGAAGAAGCTACCCTGGGATCGTTAATATGGAGCCTTAATGCCTAGATAAGTCAGGGGAGAATTTTGCAGTAAATGGGACCTAGAGGAAGAGGAGTTTGTCCAGAAAAAAAGAAGGTAGAATATAACTAAGGGAGTAGGGAAAGGAGGAAGGCGGAAAAGCTATTTATTTTCAGAAACCATGGATAGTTTGCTTTGGTTAAGTGTACAGGGCCAGGAAAAGTGTGGTAGGAGATACAGTAAAGAGACCCAAGCTCAGATCGGGTTTGGAAGAGCTTTGTTGTGTTAAGAAGTTGACAGTATCTCTCAATAGAGACCACTGAAAGAGAGCAGGGAAGTGACATCATCAGTTATCTGGGTGAGAAAGCTCACCATGAAGGCTGGGAGACCAGGCAAAGGAAATAAATGCCTGAACTAGGGCATTAGAAATGGGGAAGGGCAGGAGAAAGATTTTTTTAAAGATAGTCAATAGGACTTGAATTTGATCCAAATACCAAGAGGACCTGGTGTCTGATTACAGGTAGTATGTGGATGGGAAGCAATGGAGTATTAATCCCAGATTTTCAGCTTGGGTGCTATTCATGGGTAAAGAACACAGGGGCACTTGGGTGGCTCAGTCAGTTAAGCTTCCAACTTCGGCTCAGGTCATGATCTCATGGTTTGTGAGTTTGAGCCCTGCATCGGGCTCTCTGCTGTCATCACAGAGCCTGCTTTGGATCCTCTGTCCCCCCCACCCCCCCTATGCTCTTTGTCTCTTTCTCTCAAAAATAAAGTTGGGACACCTGGGTGTCTTGGTTAAGCATCCGACTTCGGCTCAGATCATGATCTCGCCGTTCGTGGGTTTGAGCCCTGTGTCAGGCTTTGTGCTGATAGCTCAGAGCCTGGAGCCTGCTTCAGATTCTGTGTCTCCCTCTCTCTCTGCCCCTCCCCCGCTTTCACTCTCTCTTTCTCTCAAAAATAAATAAACATTAAAAAAAATTAAAAACAGTAAACTTAAAAAAAAATCTTAACAAAAACACACAGGCACCAACATGTATGGGGTTGAGGTGGAGGACTCTGTTGCATAAGGAGAGATGGTAAGTTCCTATCTGGGCATACACAATTTGAGATACCTGTGGGATGATTAGGTGGAGATGTCTTTTATTCTAACTGGAGTTTGAGAGAGAGGTTTCTGAGTTAGAAACAGATTGGCATGTAGGTAGTAATTGAATTTTATTTATTAGTTGGCTTAGGGAGGAAGAGAAATGAGAAGAGTAGAGGAAGGGGTCATACATGATCGAGTCAGAGAACACTAGATCTATATATTCACTCTCACTATAGTTCCTCTGCCATGTGTCTGTCTACTTTGCTGCTTTGGAGCTTCAGTTCCTCATATACAATGGGAAGAATAATACAATCTGTTTTATAGGAAATTGTGAAGATTGAGATCAGATAGGCCATATATATTGAACCACCACTCTATCCTTGGTACAGAGAAAATGTTTTCTTACCTTCTGAGATTACATGTGTACACATACACACACCTACACCCACAGATCACACATGGGTGAGTGAGAGCAAGTGTGTCTTTGCTAGGTACATAGGCACTGAAGCCCTTTCACATGAATTAACTCCTTTAATCTTCACAATCCAATAGAGTGAGTGGATGTTGTCATTGGTAAAGAAAGCAGCATGGTTAAAAGCTTAGATTTGAGCCAGACTGCCTGGTTTCAAATCTTCCCATTTTTATAACAGTTATTAAGTAGGTGGGTAGTAGGTACATGGCCAGGAAGCAGCAGAGTTTGGATTAAAACCCAGGCCATCTGAGTACGTGTATTTGGCTCTAGGACGGTTCCTCCTGGTGCCAAGTCTTTTGGCTGCAGGGAAGGGGTTTTGGGATTACTTCTTTCGTCATTATTCCGAACTTTCCATGATTGACTTTTGTCCCTCCCTGGGAGTGGCTGATCTTTGGGAGGCAAATCTCATACTAATTTCTTGGAATGTTTCAATCTTTCTGGCCTAACATTCAGTTTAATAGGTATTTCAATCACCTTATCTTCAAAGGTTGCATAATTTTTATTTTCCTATTTGTATCATGATTTATTTAGGCAGGACTGAGTCTTTAATGAATTTCGCTACTCTCAGTCCCTGACCAGCACTTCGCCTCGTACTTAGTATGCACTCAATAAATGCTCTAAGTATGAATGAACTAAAGAACCGCGGAACGGAGACGCAGATGGGGGTCAGTCTGGAAGTTCCAAAGTTCGGGAGGGGACACGGGGGCGGGCAGTGACTGTCACATGACCAGGCGGGGCAAATCTTCTGTGCTCCGCGGCGCCGGGGGTAGCTCCTCCCTCTGCGCCGGTCACGTGGGGGCGCCGGCTGCGCCTGCGGAGAAGCGGTGGCCGCCGAGCGGGATCTGTGCGGGGAGCCGGAAATGGTTGTGGACTACGTCTGTGCGGCTGCGTGGGGCTCGGCCGCGCGGACTGAAGGAGACTGAAGGTAAAGCCGCCATGTCCGGGCCCGACCCGGCCCCCCCACCCCCTCCCCCCGCATCCGCCGCCATCCGGGCCGGGACCGGCCACCCTGCGCCGCCGCCCCGGCGCCCTGGCCCCGCGGCCCAAGCCCGGGCCCCGGCCCGCCAGGGCCCGATCCCTGGCCCACGTGTGCCCGGCCTGGCCCGGCCTGGCTGCTGGGTGGGGGTGGGGGAGCGCAGGGCCGGAATATGCGGTCCCCGCTGGCTGGGAGGGCGCCGGGTTCGCCGGCCGCGAAGTGCCACCTCGGTCTGACCCGAGGGGGCCCCGCGGGCGCAGGCACCGCGGCTCCCGGCCCGCCGCCCCCTCCCCCCTTTGCGGCCCGGCCGCCGGGAAGTGACACGTTGTTCTTTGGCACTGGCCGGCGCTGCGCAGGGAGGGCGCAGGGGAGGGAGGCGGCAGCGGCGGGCAGGGAGGAGCCCCCGGCCCCGCCCGCCCTCCGGGCCGACCCTCACTTACTAGAAACCGGCTCCTCTTCGGCCGCCGCCCGCCTGGCCTTTTACGGCCCGACTCCCGCCCTTCCTGGTCTCCACTCCTGGGCGGCGGCAGGCCTCGCGTCTGGCCCCGCGCGGGTGCCCCTGCGGCCACCCGCAGCAGGCGTGCCTTGTGTGCCCCTGGGCCTGGCCCCGAACCCGGTGTCCCCAGGTGGGGGGTGGGGACACCACGGCCGAAGCTGCTAGCTCCGTTTGTGATCCGGGAGCCTGGTGCCAGCGAGACCTGGAATTTCCGGTCTGGTTGGTCTTGGGCCCCGCGGAGCCAGGTTGATACCCCTCACCTCCCAACCCCAGGCCCTCGGATGCCCAGAACCTGTAGGCCGCACCGTGGACTTATTCTTAACCGAGGGGGTGAGTGAGGGGGCTGTTTCAGCAGATCAGGGGGGTGGTTGGAGGTGATGCTGGTTTGACAACGTGTTGGTGGGGACATAAGCTGGATCTTTTCTGCTCTTTCAACCCCTTCGCGCCTCCGGGACTCGGTGTGGAACCCGGCCCTTGCTTCAACCCCTCCCCCCACTCCATTTGCCTTAAGCTTGGGTCCCTTCTCCTTTTCCGAGCTCCACTCTTTCCCAACAGGTGCTGGGGGGACCCTGATGTGGCACCAAATGAAATGAACAAAGCTCCACAGCCCACAGGCCCCCCACCTGCCCCATCCCCTGGACTCCCACAGGTAATTAGGGAGGAATTAGCAGAGACTGGGGTGGGGGTGGGGGAGACCAGGCAGCTGGTCAGGAACAGGTTCCAACCTCTGGATTTTCCCACCCCCATCTGTGTCAGGGCAAAGTGCAGCTTCCTGCTGCCAAATTGAGACAGGGCCCCTGGGCTGTTCCCAGGGGCTGTCATGGGGAAGAGGGGGCATGTGGACTGCTAAAGCTCTTGCCACAGGTCTGCTCCCCTTACTTTACCAGCTTGGGTTTCTGCCCCACCCGGGTTTCCCCTCTTGCTGAACTCTGGTCTCCCCCCTTCAGCCAGCGTTTCCCCCGGGGCAGACAGCACCGGTGGTGTTCAGTACGCCACAAGCGACACAAATGAACACGCCTTCTCAGCCCCGCCAGGTGAGGGGCTGTGGGGAGGGGAGTAGGGTGCCTGGGTGGGAGCCATGGAAACCTTAGGCCAGTTTGGGCCTAGCATGGAAACTGTGGAGACCCTGTATCTGCCCCAATTTCCTGATAGTTGCTCTGTGTTCTTTCATGTGTCTCTGCACTTTGTGCTGTTGATTACTTACGGTGGCTGGCCCCTTGGGGAGTATGTAGTCTGTGGGGTGGCATTAGTAGGGGTCCTGGTGCCTTGAGAATTGGGAGCAGTGCTTTGGGCCCTGCTGCCAACTCCTGTTTTCTTTCCTATTTCCTTCTTTTACTGGGAGGTTGTGGTTGCTCCATTTCCCTTCCCTTCTTTCTCTTTGGACTATGGCAAAGTAAACACTCCAGCTGGTTCTTGCCTTTCTCTGTTCCCTAAATTCTTTCTCACTAAGTGGCAGCATTCTTGTCCTACTTCCTTCATTTTTCCCCCTCATCACCTTGGAGATAATTCTCTTCTTTCCTGTCCCCATGTGCTCTCAGGGAGGATTCAGGTCTCTGCAGGTAATACCCCTTTGCTAATCCTGGACCCTCTCATAGTCTCACCATTATCCTCTGCCCTAGTCGAGGACTAGATACAGGGACTGGGGGTCTTCAGGGTGGGGACATGTTTGCTGTTAAGGTCCTCAGTCTGAGACTGACCGATGCATGTTAGAGGCTAAGTCTTGCAGAGTGCATATCTGGGAACTGGGAGACTGTTGCATGTTAGTGGTTAGTTTCTCAGTACCTTAGGGTGGAGCAATGCATGCTGGGGAGTATGTTGCCCAAAAGGGCTTCACTTAGGCATGATGCATCTGGGTGTTAGGAAGCCTCTGCAGAGCGTAGCCTGGTGGAAGTGACGTGAGTATGCGCGGCAGTGAGGGAGTATATTCATGGAGTGCAAAGTGTATACCTGAATGTGGAGAGTATGTGTGAGTACAAGAGGCCACTTAATCATCAGTTGGTCAAGTGAGTTAGGATTGGTCCCTGTGCTCCAAAGCCCTCAGTATTTCTCTCCAGAGTAGAGACATTGTGGAGTGGCCATTTTGCTGTCCACTTCCTTCCTTTCCCAATGCCAACTGCCTTCCTCGCTCTTGACAGCACTTCTACCCTAGCCGGGCCCAGCCCCCGAGCAGTGCAGCCTCCCGAGTGCAGAGTGCAGCCCCCGCCCGCCCTGGCCCAGCTGCTCATGTCTACCCTGCTGGATCCCAAGTAATGATGATCCCTTCCCAGATTTCCTACTCAGCCTCCCAAGGGGCCTACTACATCCCTGGACAGGTGAGGTTGGAGGCTTGGGGACTGGAAGCCATGGAACCTTAAACCTGAACCCCCACCTCCCTTACCCTGACCCTCCAGTCCCATCTCTTTTCCAGAGGTGGGACTTTGTTTTGGTCATTGCCCATAGTTGACCTGTCCTGTCTTGCCCTACGTTCTCTTTGTAGTTTGATATGGTACTCATAGCTCCCTCAACTGCTCTCCCCTCCTCCCCCTTCCCCACCAGGGGCGTTCCACATATGTTGTCCCGACACAGCAGTATCCTGTACAGCCAGGAGCCCCAAGCTTCTATCCGGGTGCAAGCCCTACAGAGTTTGGAACTTATGGTAAGCAGGGGAAGGAGTCAGGTTGAGAGTGAGTCCCACGGAGCATCTAAACTCACCTATAAATTCCTAGACCCTTCCTAGGCTCATTCCTTGGTCTAAAAATGATAGGGTTAAGTAGGGATTGGTGCTTAATATGTAACTTGTTGGGTGAGGGGCAGGTAGTGTTTTATCCTATTGCTGAGAGTTAGGAGTCCTTCTCAGGTCAAAGAATATAGGGTCATGCACAAGTTTGAGGGCCTGTTAGTAAACATTTCCTGTGACACTTGTTCTGTGGTTGGTGGGAGCCCATGTAATGTGGATTTGAGAGGATTTTGTAGCTGTTTTTCACTTATATTCTAGGAAAGGATTCGTTTTTTTTATCGCAGTGGTTTCCAAAATTTTCTGATCATCTCAGGAAATATTTTGAGTGTGTACCTCTAATATGTGTGTTTTGTTTGTTTATACATATGCATCATTTAAACAAATAACATGTTGTTTGTCAAAAACAAACAAGTGGATATTATGGATGAGATTAAAGAATGCATCCCATTTTGGAGACCATTGCTTTAAGGAATTAATTTTTCCACTTCCTGGGCCTGGTTCATAATGTTACTCTTTGTTTCCTTGCCCCTTAGTAAAGGGCTGGAGATTGGAACTGGACTCAGGTTGAGTGGGACAGGGTTGGCAAATCTGTTTTTCTCATTCCCAGCCAAAGACCTGATTCTGTTTCAGGTTAAGTAGTTGCTGCTCCCTCAGAATACATGTGTGTGTGTGTTGCTGGGGGTCGGAGGCATACATTCTATCTTATAGGGTAGAAGAGAAACAGAAGTTCTGGTAGTGGTAGCTGGTGTGGAGGGGAAGGAGTGTGCGCCTATAAGGTGTGTGTGTCAGTGTCAGGAATTCTTGTAAACGCAGTTCAGACTGGTTCCCCAGCTTTGATAGACACCTAACTCCCTTGGGGAGGTGGGTGGGGCAGGGCGAGGGGCCGGCCGTGGGTGATGAGAGGTTCTGGGGATGGGAGGTGTTCAAGCAGGCATTTGTACATGGTTGGGCCCTGACACTGCCACCATTCTTCCTTTCTGTGTCCCTTCCATCCCCCTTCGCCCATCCCCCCTCCCAAGCTGGCGCCTACTACCCAGCCCAGGGTGTGCAGCAGTTTCCCACTGGTGTGGCCCCCGCCCCAGTTTTGATGAACCAGCCACCCCAGATTGCTCCCAAGAGGGAGCGGAAGACCGTGAGTAGCAGCAAGGGGCTCTGGGACATCTGGGAAAGGGAGAATCAAGGTCAGACATTGTGGGTCAGGGAGCAGAAAGTTGAGGAAGGAGATCTTCAGCCGGGAGCGGATAGAGAATGGGGATCTGAAGTGCTCAGGTTCTCTGTAAAGTATAAGGTACTAAGACGTCAGTGTAGAAGCAGCTCATGGGAAGAACTGAAGTGGCTAGTGCAGGAGTTCCTGAGAGACCAAGGTTCTGGGGTCTATAACATCTATGTTCGGTTTTGGGTTTCTGGTGGCTTGTCTTGGAAATGGTTTGTTTTCTGTGGCCCCACCCCCCACCTCCCAGTCCTGGAAGCTCTTGAGGCCTCCGCCTCTGCTCAATCCTCAAGCCCTGGGCGTGGTGCCCAGAATAGGGTGCCAGGGCTGGGGAAGCCGCTGAGTCACCCTGGCTCCACCCACTGGATCTGGGCCCTGCCCCCAGAGATCAGGCAGACTAGCCACAAGTGAGCCGGATGGGTGCTAGATGGGGGTCCTGGGCTCTAGGGTGTGCAGCCAATTGACTTGGGGACTGCTGGTGGGGCAGGGATGAGGGAGGGAGGGGCATTGTGATGTACGAGATTGCTCTGTGAGGTCAAGGGTCTCTTAGGGGTGGGGGCCAGGGCAGGGAATACAAGATGAGCTGGATGGGTTGACAGTAGAACTCATGGGGTTTCTGGCACTCACCCACCCGCTTCCCAGTGGGGAGTGGGGGGTTGGTGTGGAGTCTTAGGAGTGGGGCAGGGTGGAAAGGTGGGCTCCCCTTGCTTCCCACTCATCCCGGAGCTTTCTTTCCCCAGATCCGAATTCGAGATCCAAACCAAGGAGGGAAGGATATCACAGAGGAGATCATGTCTGGGGCCCGCACCGCCTCCACACCCACCCCTCCCCAGGTACTGTCTGCTCTTTGAGTGAGGCCCTGGCTACGATGGCTGTTCTGACCTGGACTCTCAAGTCCTTTGATCTTTTTTTCCAACTAAGGGATTTGTTTTCCTGTTTTCCTGGATTTTTAGGCAGACTTAAAGTAGAAATGGCTCTAGTAGAGAAGGGTTGTGGGCCTCTTCAGGGCAAACTTGGTAACTCTTTGTGTCTTGCAGACGGGAGGCGGTCTGGAGCCTCAAGCTAATGGGGAGACACCCCAGGTTGCTGTTGTTGTCCGGCCAGGTAGGTAAGCAGGTGGGGCAGAGCTTTTATTGTGAAAAGGAGTGTGACAGTTTCAAATGCTGAGGAGGTGGAGTGACTTGACCTGGGTGCCAGGGAAGAATGACTTAGGTTTTAGGTAGTGGGATTTTGCGGGTGGATCAGATTTTAGGTGAGAAGGGAAAAGGCTTAGATAGGAGAAGATTGCAGGGGTGATTTAGGCCGGGAATGTCTTAGCTGGGAGGAGGAGGAACAACAGCACTGAAGACCTGCTTTTAATTACTTGTCTTTTTTGTGGTGCAGATGACCGGTCCCAGGGAGCAGTCATTGGGAGCCGGCCGGGGCTGCCTGGCCCAGAGCACAGCCCTTCAGAATCCCAGCCTTCGTCACCTTGTCCGACCCCATCACCACCCCCAATCTTGGAACCGGGGTCTGAGCCTAATCTTGCAGTCCTCTCCATTCCTGGGGACACTGTGACAACGGGGATGATCCAGATGTCTGTAGAAGAATCCACCCCCATGCCCCGTGAAACTAGGGAGCCATATTGCCTCTCTCCAGAACCCACTCCCCTCGCTGAACCCATACTGGAAGTAGAAGTGACACTTAGCAAACCGATTCCAGAATCTGAGTTCTCTTCCAGTCCTCTCCAGGTTCCCACCCCCCTTGCATCTCACAAAGTGGAAATTCTGCCTGAACCTAACGGCATGGTCTCATCTGAGGATCTGGAACCAGAGGTTGAGTCGAGCCCCGAGATTGCTCCTCTCCCTCCCCCAGCTTGTCCTTCTGAATCCCCCGTGCCCATTGCTCCAACTGCCCAACCTGAGGAACTGCTCAACGGAGCCCCCTCGCCACCAGCTGTGGACTTAAGCCCAGTCAGTGAGCCACAGGAGCAGGCCAAGGAGGTTACAGCATCAGTGGCTCCCCCCGCCATCCTCTCTGCCACTCCAGCTATGGCTCCTCCAGCTGCTTCCCCCGCCCAGGAGGAGGAAATGGAGGAAGAGGAAGAAGATGAAGAAGAAGGAGAAACAGGAGATGCTGAGGGTGAGAAAGGAGGAGAGGAACTTCTTCCCCAAGAGAGCACCCCTGTTGCAGCCCACCTGCCTCAGAATTTGGAGGCAGCAGCAGCCACCCAAGGTAAGGTGTGATGGGATGGTAGAAGTGGGGCGGACTGAAAGGTGTGGTTTTTTTTTTTTCTCTTTATTGATGACCTCTCATTTGTGCCACTGTGTCTGGGTCATAGAAGCCTTGTCGTGGACCCTAAGAGCTAAAATTCCGAGATTAAGGAATTTTAAGTCCACAGTGGGTATGTTGGAAAGAGGAAATACTATACAGTAGCTGCTTTTTATTTCCCCAGTTATTCCCACTTTTGTTCCCCATATAAGTTATTCCCACTTTTTCCCCCCCCTAAATAAATAGTGGCAGTGTCTGTGCCAAAGAGGAGACGGAAAATTAAGGAGCTCAATAAGAAGGAGGCTGTAGGAGACCTTCTAGATGCCTTCAAGGAGGTAAGGGAGCAGAAAGTAATGGAGGGGAGAGGGCAGAGTGTGGGTATGGAACAGTGATCATACTGTAACCAAAATGGGGTGTCCTGTGGTTATAGGTGAACCCAGGAGTACCAGAGGTGGAAAATCAGCCTCCTGTAGGCACCAGCCCTGGTCTGGAGCCTGAGGGCAGCAGTGTGCCCCCCCGGCCTGAGGAAGCAGATGAGACCTGGGACTCAAAGGAAGACAAAATTCACAATGCTGAGAACATCCAGCCAGGGGAGCAGAAGTATGAGTATAAGTCAGGTATGCTGAGGGAAAAGTTGAGAAGGGTTGTGTAGTCTTGCCAGGCCCCCAGGAGACCAGTGTATATGATTGGTTCATCTTGTGTTCCTCGTAGATCAGTGGAAGCCTCTAAACCTTGAGGAGAAAAAGCGTTATGACCGTGAGTTCCTGCTTGGCTTTCAGTTCATCTTTGCCAGTATGCAGAAGCCAGAGGGATTGCCCCATATCAGCGATGTGGTGTTGGATAAGGTTGGTAGGCTTGAGGGGGAGGGTCAGTTTGGGCTGGCGGGCTTGCTGGGGGAGGTGCCTGAGGTCCTGAGAGAGTAGTCAAGAGCCATAACTGTTTCTCATGCCTTCTGCGTCCTCTTCACAGGCCAATAAAACACCACTACGGCCACTGGACCCCGCTAGACTTCAAGGCATAAATTGCGGCCCAGACTTCACTCCTTCCTTTGCCAACCTTGGCCGACCAGCCCTTAGCAACCGTGGGCCCCCAAGGGGTGGGCCAGGTGGGGAGCTGCCCCGAGGGCCGGTGAGTGGGACTGGCTGGAGGGACAGATGGTCAAGGGGGTTTGGGGGATGGCTCCCTTGTCTTGTTGAGAGATGGGGAGAAAACTGCCCTGGAGATGCATGGTGGCAGTGTCACAGGTTGTGCTGATTGGCTCTGTGTCTTCACTTGTTCTTGCCCCTTGCTTAGCAGGCTGGTCTGGGACCCCGGCGCTCTCAGCAGGGCCCCCGAAAGGAACCACGCAAGATCATTGCCACGGTGTTAATGACTGAAGATATAAAGTTGAACAAAGCAGAGAAAGCCTGGAAACCCAGCAGCAAGCGGACAGCTGCTGATAAGGATCGAGGGGAAGAGGATGCTGATGGCAGCAAAACCCAGGTACTGACAAGTGCTGTTTTTGGTCTCCAATTTTTCTTTTCAAGGTCTGCCCTCTGAGCCAACTTTGCCCTCTCTGTTTCTGTTCTTCTGTTCTTTTGTTTGTTTGTTTGTTTAAATGTTTATCTGTCTTGAGAGAGAGAGGGAGAGTGCATGTGCATATGGGGAGGGGCAGAGAGAAAGGGAGACCAAGAGAATCCCAAGCAGGCTCCTCACGGAAAGTGGAGAGCTCGACTTGGAGCTCTGTCTCATGAACTGTGAGATCAGACCTGAGCTGAAATCAAGAGTCAGATGCCTAACCGACTGAGTCACCCAGCTGCTCCTGTTTCTGTCATTCTTATCACTAGTGTCTACCTGAGTCCCTACCACCCTCTACTGTTCCTCCCAGCGACCTCTGTTCTTCTGAGAACCTCACTGGATCCTGTGTCTTCTCTGTCCCCTCTGCCAGGACCTGTTCCGCAGGGTGCGCTCCATACTGAATAAGCTGACACCCCAGATGTTCCAGCAGCTGATGAAGCAGGTGACACAGCTGGCCATCGACACTGAGGAACGCCTCAAAGGGGTCATTGACCTCATCTTCGAGAAGGCCATTTCAGAGCCCAACTTCTCTGTGGCCTATGCCAACATGTGCCGCTGCCTCATGGCGGTTAGTTTCCACTGTTACTAAACCTTGTGGTCTAGTTCCCTACTTCTCTTCCTGAGACTCCTTGAGTCCAGCTTCTTGGTTCTCTTCCAGCCTGTGCTGTTGATGGCAGCCAGAAGGAGGCAGATTGGGGACCAGAGGTCTTCCTGGGTTAGGTAGTTAAAGACTCTTGGAGGGCCTTCCCACTTGGGACCAGTGTAAATGTGACATTCTCTTTGACGTACAGCTGAAAGTGCCCACTACAGAAAAGCCAACAGTGACTGTGAACTTCCGAAAACTGTTGTTGAATCGATGTCAGAAGGAGTTTGAGAAAGACAAAGATGATGATGAGGTTTTTGAGAAGAAGCAGAAAGAAATGGATGAAGCTGCTACGGTGAGAGAAAACCCACCAACCCACTGTCTATCCGGTTGCTACTCTGCTACAGAATTGGGGGTGGGAATAAGGGAGGGGTGGGGGTTCATGGTGTTTTGGAGGTTTCTCTGCCTTAAGGCATGAGTAGTTGCTACGTTTAGGAATCCAAATGCAGTGGAGGAGAGACGTGTTAGCCCAGTGGCTGGGTACCTTTTTGATGGATTTCTATCCTATAACTGGCAGGCAGAAGAACGAGGACGCCTGAAGGAAGAGTTGGAAGAGGCTCGAGACATAGCCCGGCGGCGCTCTTTAGGGAATATCAAGTTTATTGGGGAGTTGTTTAAGCTGAAGATGTTAACGGAGGCAATAATGCATGACTGTGTGGTTAAACTACTTAAGAACCATGATGAAGAGTCTCTTGAATGCCTTTGTCGTCTGCTCACTACCATTGGCAAAGATCTGGACTTTGAAAAAGCCAAGGTAGGGGTCCTGGGATGTGGAAGGGACGACAGACCCCTTGTTGGGCTGTCATGTGTGGGCCACTGAGCCACAGTGATGGAGCTGAAGGTCTGAGGAGGGGCCAGGCCTACAGTTGGAGGTGAGGTATTACAAGTTCCTGACCTGATGCCTTTGCTTCTTCCTAGCCCCGGATGGATCAGTATTTCAACCAGATGGAAAAAATCATTAAGGAAAAGAAGACTTCATCCCGAATCCGCTTTATGCTGCAAGACGTGCTGGATCTGCGACGGGTGTGTGTCCTCTCCTTCCCACTGCTGGTCTGCTTCCTGTACCCCGCAGTTCCCAGTTCCCAACACAGCTTTGTCTGGCCATCTGATGTAATTACTTTGTGACTGGCCTTCTCTACCCACAGAGCAATTGGGTGCCACGCCGTGGGGACCAGGGTCCCAAGACCATTGACCAGATCCACAAGGAGGCTGAGATGGAGGAGCACTGGGAACATGTAAAAGTGCAGCAGCTAATGGCCAAGGGCAGCGACAAGCGTCGGGGTGGCCCTCCAGGCCCACCTATTAGTGAGTTTGAGGCTCAGATTAAGGAGGGGGCAGAGTAAGGGGTTAAGCTTTCCGTTGATGACTTCTTGTTAGTGCCACGTGTCTGGGCCACTGAGACCATGTGATGGAACTGAGGATCTGAGGAAGGGAGGCTGGGCTGGCCCCAGGTGATATGGCTGCTAGGAGTTACTCATTATTGCAATATGCTCTCTTTGTCCCAGGCCGAGGCCTCCCACTTGTGGATGATGGTGGCTGGAACACAGTCCCCATCAGCAAGGGCAGCCGCCCTATTGACACCTCACGGCTCACCAAGATCACGAAGGTAGGGGTGTGTGTATTGGAGGGAGGGGTGCTGGTCATGGGAGGGTGAAGAGGGATCAAACAGACATTGAGCATAGGTTTGGATCTCAGTCCCCTCATTTTCTGAGGTTGGGAAGGCAACGGCTGAATTTTTCCTCTTAGACTAGTTAGATTGCTAGTGACAGGGCTGCCAGCTCTAGCAGGGGGTGTATTCACATCCGTCTGGGCCAGTGTCAGCAAACTCACAGCAAATCTGGCCCATTCCTTGCTTCTCTACATTTCACAGCTAAGAAATGGCCTTCGTGTTTTTTTTAACGGTTGAAAAAAAATAAAGCGGGTATTATGTAATATGAAATTATTCAAAATGTAAATTTCAGTATCCGTGGTTTTATTGGGATATAACTATTCTCATTTTCCTGAAGTATTGTGCATGACTGCTTTTGTGCTACAGTGGCCGAGTGGAGTAGTTGAAATAGAAACTATATGGCCTACAAAGGCTAAAATATTTACTATTTGGCCTTTTACAGGAAAAGTTTCCCCTGGTCTAGGCAATTTGCTACCTTGTGGCTGCGGGCTTCGGCCAGATTAGACTCATGACTCCACTCCCCTTTCCTTCCTCAGCCCGGCTCCATTGATTCTAACAACCAGCTCTTTGCACCTGGTGGGCGATTGAGCTGGGGCAAGGGCAGCAGTGGAGGCTCAGGAGCCAAGCCCTCTGATGCAGGTATGGAGGCCGTTGTAAGGAGCTGGGTGGCTATTCTCTCTTGAGGGCAGAGCCTTGTCTATAAGGGAGGCTTTTGGTACAAAGTGGTTAGGTAGTAATGGGAGGCGTATGTTTGGGGCTGGGGAATAAACTGTGTTCTTGTCGGGACTAGGACCAAGTGTCCTAAACAGTAGGAGATAGAACGGAAGACAGTAGCAAGAGATTCTGATCCGGGCTTTTTGCCTCCCCAGCATCAGAAGCTGCTCGTCCAGCTACTAGTACCTTGAACCGCTTCTCAGCCCTTCAACAAGCAGTACCTACAGAAAACACAGATAGCAGACGTGTGGTACAGAGGTGAGGTTTCCTGGATGTTTTTCTTCTTTATGCTGTGAGAGTGCTGTGATTGGACTTTGGTGGTTGCTATGGGAATCCTCACACCTGTAATGCTCAGAACCTCTGGCTAGATGGGGCACATTCCTGACGCCAGGAACTAGGCCCTGCAGTTGCTCAGCATGTTGGATAGTTAATACAAGAGAGCAGCTAGGCATATAGGTGAGAGGTGACGTGCCTGCTTTTTTCTCCAGGAGTAGCTTGAGCCGGGAAAGAGGTGAGAAAGCCGGGGACCGGGGAGACCGCCTAGAGCGGAGTGAACGGGGAAGTGAGCGTGGAGACCGGCTCGATCGCTCTCGGACACCTGCCACTAAGCGGAGCTTCAGCAAGGAAGTGGAAGAACGGAGTAGAGAGCGGCCCTCCCAGCCTGAGGGACTGCGCAAGGCAGCTAGTCTCACGGAGGATCGGGACCGTGGGCGGGATGCTGGTAAGGGGCTGGAAGAGGAAGGGAAGGGTATGTTTGGGACTAGGCAGTCCCCAGACTGTCTTCAGAGCTCTGGGCCCTTCTTTCTAGGAAAATTAGAACTGAAGTCCTCAATCTGTTTTTTCCCTTTCAGTGAAGCGAGAAGCCACCCTGCCCCCGGTGAGCCCCCCAAAGGCTGCACTCTCTGAGGAAGAGCTGGAAAAGAAATCCAAGGCCATTATCGAAGAATATCTCCATCTCAATGACATGAAGGTAGGCATTGGGAGGGGTCTGAGTGACAGCAGAGTGGGCAGGGAAGGACGTGTGTGGACAGGCATGGAATATGGGGTCTGGACCAGACGGTGACTGCCCTCTCCCTCCTGCCCCGCACACCTGCAGGAGGCAGTGCAGTGCGTACAGGAGCTGGCCTCACCCTCCCTGCTCTTCATCTTTGTGCGGCATGGCATCGAGTCAACACTGGAGCGCAGCACTATCGCTCGTGAGCATATGGGGCGGCTGCTGCACCAGCTGCTCTTTGCCGGGCACCTCTCCACTGCTCAGTACTACCAAGGGTATGCCTTCTTAGGGCCTCCTATTTTTCCATACCCACAGACTTCCCTCCTTTATAGGACCCATGGAACCTTGGAGTTCCTCAACTGTCCTGGTTAACAGATCTTTTGGCAGGGATAGGGGTGTACCGTGTAAGGACTGGAGTGTGGCTTTAGCTTGAGATAATTGCCCCGTGCCTAGGAAGTGCTCCCCAGGGGCTCCACAGTTGATCCTTTAACAATGCCGTGATGCCCCAGATGGAGGGTGGGAGGTCTGGCTGGTCTTTCCTAGAATGCCCTGACTTTGAATTCATTTCATCTGCAGTTTGTATGAAATCCTAGAATTGGCTGAAGACATGGAAATTGACATCCCCCATGTGTGGCTCTACCTAGCAGAACTCATAACGCCCATTCTGCAGGAAGGTGGAGTACCTATGGGGGAACTGTTCAGGTAAGCCCCTTGAGTGGGATTCAAGGGAGGTAAAGACAGAGTTGGGGAGGGGAGAGGAGGGACGTATGGCAAGTTCGATGCCTGGGTTTAGGGAGGGATGGGGTAGTGTGTTGAGAGGGCTTTGGAGGCTATCAACACTCCCTGTAATTTTCTTGTAGGGAGATTACAAAACCTCTGAGACCCATGGGCAAAGCTGCTTCTCTGTTGCTGGAGATCCTGGGGCTTCTATGTAAAAGCATGGTGAGTGAGAGCCTTTTGGGGGTGATGTGTCAGGACTTCTCTTCCCACCATCCAGTTTTGGCTCCTTGCCGTGACCCTGAAACCTCACGGTCCTTTGGTGGGATGGGGTTAATATTGATGGTAGTTCTGTGTTGGTACCTGGGAGAGGAAATGTTGAGACTGGCACTGACCAGTTCCTGTTGAGTTCTCGCCAAGGCTGGAGGAGAATGGGAATCTAAGACCCGAAGCCCTTGATTGATTGATTGATTGATTGATTGATTCAGCTAGCATTCTTTTTTTTTTTTTTTTTTTTTAATTTTTTTTTTCTTTTAATGTTTGTTTATCTTTGAGAGAGAGACAGAGTGTGAGCAGGGGCGGGGCAGAGTGAGACGGAGACACAGAATCCGAAGCAGGCTCCAGGCTCTGAGCTGTCAGCACAGAGCCTAACGTGGGGCTCGAGCTCACGAACTGAACCGTGAAATCATGGCTTGAGCTGAGGTCAGTTGCCCAACCAACTGAGCCACCCAGGCGCCCCGGTTAAGCTAGCATTCTTTAAAAACATTTACTAATCACATACTAGGCACTGGAGATACCACCGTGAATAAAACATAGGAAACCAGCTGGAAGAGAAAAGTAAGAAATGACAGCTTAATAAAAACAGTGTTAAGTAAAGCGTGAAATAAAATAGTCAAAATGGAGTGTCTTGAGTACTGTGAGGTTGGTAATGTTCATGACAGAAAGCCTTTCCAGAAGGGCGCTGGGACTGCTTTGTGAAAGTTAAGTGGTGACTATAAAATGTCAGAGTGGAGAGATGGGAAAGGCAAGTTGGGCAGGGTACTCTGGTAGTGAGAGCTGGGAAGGGCACTTTTAAGAGTTTAGCTTCCCAGGGCGCCTGGGTGGCTCAGTCCATTAAGCTTTTGACTTCAACTTCAGCTCAGGTCATGACGTCACGGTTTGTGAGTTTGAGCCCTGCTCAGGCTCTGTGCTGATGGCTCAGAGCCTGGAGCCTGCTTCGGGTTCCGTGTCTCCTCTCTCTGCCCCGCCTCCTGCTCACACTCTCTTTCTCTCAAAAATAAATAAACATTAAAAAAAAAAAAATGTCTAGCTCCCCTGGGACCTGGACAAATGAGACTTTAGTGGAAGGGACTTGCTCTTTCAGCGTCCTATTAATCCTTTTGGGTAGAAATGTGTAGCAGGATAGTTTGTGTTTAAAAAAGAGAGAAAAGTACTTTGAACTACCGCGTTCATTAAATCCGGTGTATTAGGTTACAGGATGTGTTATTCATGCACTGTTAATAAAGAAAAAAACTTATGATCATTTGTTTAAATGTAATATATCAATTGTGAGGCAATTCAATTTTAGTGGTGTTGGAATGAGTATCTTTAAAATTCGTGAAGTATAATAGTCTTATTTAGGATTAATGTCATCATTTTGAGTGTCGGTTATTTTAAGAGTAATGTCTTCAGAATGCCTTGTTCCCTAACAGAAAATGGGCTCAGACTATTGTTTATGTGAGGATTTCTGATTTGCCTTGGGGGCTGTGGGAGGGATAGATCTGTATCTAAAATTTTCTGGACTTAATAACTAAAAAGGCATATTTGTTAGAAGTTGTCCTCTCCCATGAGCGTTTGGTAAGTTGGAATAATGGAAAACTAAGCAATTTTAGAAAAAGAAACATCGAGGAATGTAGAAGTCTGGGATGAGGTATTTGGATTTGGTTGTTTACCTTTTTCAGTAAAGGTGATCTTGTGAAAGCTAATTGATGTCTTTCATAGAGGCTGTTAGGCTATTCTCCCCACCGCACCCTACCCCCCGCCTCAGTTTCCTAGCACTGTGGTAGATGAGTTCTTGTGTCTTTGGGTGGTAGTACCAGTCTGTAGGCATGGAGAGACTGTGCCTGTTGGTATCTCTGTAACAATTTGAACCCTTAGGCCCCTAATGGGCTTTCAGTAAATATTTGCTAGATGACATTTGTGGAACTAGGTCTAGAGGGAGAGAGGGTTACTGAATTGGTCTTACATTTTCTAGGGTCCCAAAAAGGTGGGGATGCTGTGGCGAGAAGCTGGACTCAGCTGGAAAGAATTTGTACCTGAAGGCCAGGACATCAGTGCATTTGTCGCTGAACAGGTTTGCGGCTGGAGTTAGGTTAATTCTAGCATTTGGGACTGGCCATTCGTCTCCCTCTTCCCTCAGCAACTCACATGGTATACTTACCTCCTATTTGGGTCTTTTCATTTGTAGAAGGTGGAGTATACCTTGGGCGAGGAGTCTGAAGCCCCTGGCCAGAGGATGCTCTCCTCTGAGGAGCTGAGCAAACAGTTGGAGAAGCTGCTGAAGGAGGGCAGCAGTAACCAACGGGTGTTTGACTGGATAGAGGTATGTTTCTCCTGGATATTGGGAGAGAGGCATACAGGAGAGGCAGTTTTTGGTGTGTGGGTAGGGACAGAATTCAGAACATATAGGCCATTTGTTTCTCTTCTGCACAGGCCAACCTGAGTGAGCAGCAGGTAGCATCCAACACACTAGTTCGGGCCCTCATGACAGCTGTCTGCTATTCTGCAATTATCTGTAAGAGGAGCCAGGGAGATGGAGGGGCAAGGGTGGGCCCAGCAGATGGAGGGAGGAAGGTTTTGGTCTTTGCCTCCTAGTTGTGGACTGGACCAGGCTGAGGGTGCATTATTCTGCTTAACCCCATCTTTCTTCCTGTAGTTGAGACGCCCCTCCGAGTGGATGTCGCGGTGCTGAAAGCTCGAGCGAAACTGCTACAGAAATACTTATGTGATGAACAGAAGGAGTTGCAGGCGCTCTACGCCCTCCAGGCCCTTGTAGTGACCTTAGAACAGCCCGCCAGTAAGAGCCGGGCTGCAGGGGTGGGGTGGAGGAGCTGCCAGAGAACAGGAGGCAGTCATTGCAAAGGGTCTCAACCCAAGAAAGGGGGCTGGTCATAGGAGAGCAAAATGCCCTGGTGATTGATTCCTTCCCCCTGCACTGCTTATTTCTTTGCCTACAAATGGAAGAAGTTAGACTCATCGTGAAGATTACTTGACTACTGTTCTGTGCCAGGAGCGTGGAGGTGAAAAGTGATAACAATTTCTAAATACTGAGTGCTCTGGCGTCTTGGCATGGGGTTGAGATAATTTTCTTTTTTTGCCTTATTTAATCTTCACAACTACTGTTTAAGGCCAATGCTGTTATCCCCTTTTTCTTATTGGGAGACTGAGGCTTAGGTTAATGTGCCTGAGATTATGCATTCAGCAGATAGGTATGTGCCAGAGCACTGGGACATTGGCAGTGATAAAGTCCAGTACAGTTCTGTGTTGGCATAGAGTAACACAGTGGTGATGAGTGTTGGAAGATGGGTCCTTGGGGTGCTCTCTGGGGACACCTAGTCTAAAGGATAATGAGTGGGAAGTGACAAATGGTAGCTAAATGACCAGTTGGAGGGGGAGATTTGAAGGAACTGTGTGTGTAAAGGAAGACCCTGAGGCAGAAAGTACTTGACACAAAGTAAGAGAACTGTTCAAGAAAGGCCAGTGTGGGCGAGCACAGCAGCCAGTCGTATGTGAGGCAAGATGGGGCTGGAGAGATGGACGTGGGCTAGGTCATGCAGGGCTGTCTAAGCCGTGGGACAAGTTTTGGCCTTCAGCCTAAGGACAGGAAAAGGCTTTGTGGGATTTTAGTTTTTAGCTCATCCGGGCCGTTGGTAGGAAGAATGGTTTGGAACGGGTTAAGTGTGAACATGGCAAGAGCAGCAAATTAGGAGTGGGTTGTGTTGCTGGTGGCAGTGAAGCTGGGAGAGGTAACTACAGTTAAGACATAACACTGGCCTAAGGGGGAAGAGGTGATGAGACAAGTTAATGTATGACTCCCAGGATGCTTTGAGTGAGGTGATAGTGTGGTATACCGTTCACTCTGGGGGTTGGGAACACTGGGTCAAGTTGATTTTGGTCATAATTGGGTTTGTGGTCCCTGGGTGGGGGTGATCAGAGATGTCAGGTAGACAGCTGAGTATGGGAATTCATTTGGAGAGGAAGAGGTCAGGGTTGGTGGCCGATCTGTGAGAAGCTGACCCAGGGCAACACATGTGCAAGTCCTCAGAGGATATGGGATTGCCCAAGGGAGAGCAATGAGAATATGGGATAGAGCCTTGAGGAAGTAGAGGACCCACAGGGAGGGACCAGAGGAGGACAGGGCCCTGTGAACAAAGGACAAAGTAATTTTAGGAGGGGGAAGTGGTCAGTAATGCTAGATGCTGCTTGAGAGTTCCATAGGAGCAGAGCTGACGGTTTAGGGCCTTTGGAGTGTAAAAACATGGAGGCCGCTCTGGCATAAACAGTATTTAGTAGAGCAGGGGACACTCTGGATTGGAAAGGACTGAGGAATACTTGAGTGAGATAGGAAAAAAGGAAAACAGCAAGTGTAGACAAAGTGTTTAATTAATGTCTTGTCCAAAGACAAAAATCTTTTGTTTGACTGTAAGAGATTGTGGTTGCGATGGAGGCCTTTTGTGTTTAGAAGGGAGAAACTTGGGTTTGAAGATACAGGGCAGAGTGGATAATTGATTGTGTAGGGTCCCCAGGGTGGGTGGGATGCACCGGATTTGGAGCACAAGTTTGGGACGAATGCTCTGCTGCCGTAGGATGGGGCTGGGGGGCTGTCCACGGGTGGTGGTTGTGGATTTGAGGGTGTGTGCGCCCTCAGGAACATCCTGGTTTGCAGCTTCTCATAGATGGCTGTCAGCGTTTCACCCAGGCCTAGACTGTAGAACCTATGCTTTATTTCTTTATTCAGAAGAAATGTTTCACTACTTGGCCTCCATTTGCTTTTGGAAAGATTGGGAGTACAGTATGGGGAATGGGACAGGTTGTGTTCAGGCCTGATAGGACAAGCGCTTGGGAGGGCTTCACTAGAAGCCAGGTTGGGGAGAAAGAGGGTCAGAGGAAGGGGTGCTGGAGTTGAATCTAAAAAAATTCATTAGGAAGGTGACAAGAGAAAGATGATCCTGGCAAAGGATGTGGCACACGTAAAAATGTCAAGGCTAGAGAGGATGTGTATGTTCAGATGTATGGAAAATAAGGGGAAATGGGGATCCACAGTTTGTCAGAATCTGTAATGGTGGCCAGTGAATGTTCCAGGTTATAAACCCTTGACTTTGGTGAGTGATATATCTGGGACTTTTGTGATTCCCAAATTTAGGAGTACCAATTCTGTGTATAGTTTTCCTCATTAAATATATCATGAATGGAGAAGCTGCCAAGGTAAGGCAGGTTTGTAAGGTTCTGCGTGATTTGTTCCTGTGCGTGCAGCAGTCTTAGATCGTAAAGTAAGATTAACACCTTGTTAGAGACCTACCTAGTCACTCTGTAATCAATGGTCAGACACACAAATGTCAGGATGATTGATGGGTCAGGGCCTTGATTTTTAACAGTGGAGCTTGGGAGTGGGTTGGGTGGTTGTGGGCAGCACTCCTTAACTGCTGTCCTGCCTGCTTGCAGACCTGCTTCGGATGTTCTTTGATGCGCTGTATGACGAGGACGTGGTGAAAGAGGATGCCTTCTACAGCTGGGAGAGTAGCAAGGACCCCGCTGAGCAACAGGGCAAGGGCGTAGCCCTTAAATCTGTCACAGCCTTCTTCAAGTGGCTTCGTGAAGCGGAGGAGGAGGAGTCTGACCACAACTGAGGGCGGGTGGGGCCGGGGACTTGGAGCCCCATGGACACTCGGATGACCCAGCCAGCCGCCCGGACTGCAGGGGGGGCGGCAGCAGCGGCGGTGGCAGTGGGTGCCTGTAGTGCGATGTGTCTGAGCTAATAAAATGGCTGAAGAGGCAGGATGGCGTGGGGCTGCCTGGGGCCCCCCTCCAGGATGCTGCCAGGTGTCCCTCTCCTCCCCCTGGGGCACAGAGATATATTATATATAAAGTCTTGAAATTTGGTGTGTCTTGGGGGGGGGCACCACCGCCTGCCCCTGGGGTCCTTTTTTATTTTCTGAAAATCACTCATGGGACTGCCGTCCTCGCTGCTGGGGGCATATGCCCCAGCCCCTGCACCACCCCTGCTGCTGCCTGGGCAGGGGGAAGGGGGGGGGCACGGTGCCTGTAATTATTAAATATGAATTCAATTAAGCTCACTGCCTCCCTGCTTTATGGCCTACTCCCTCTGGAGAAGGGATATGGATAGGTGGGCAGTCTCCTTTCCAGAGCTGGCACTGTAACAGTTCCTGTACCTGGCACCCCTCTTGCCTCTTCCCCTGTCCAAGATTGTGGGAGTTGGAGGGTTACTTCGCTGGAGGATTGGACCCTTGAAGCAGACATGGTGGGATGTCCTGTTGCTTGGTAGGGGAGAAGAGAGAGACAAATAGCTGTGGGGTACCTTTAGACACACTGAACTCCTGGAAGAATGTGATCCAGACCCCAATAACGGGGAGGAGGCCTTGGGTTTCAAACTGTTTATAGCCGGAGAAGTCCTTTATGGTTTCAAGGTCTCATCTGTGAAAGGATGGGGCTGGATGCAATGACTTTCACCGTCCTCATTCTGTGTACCTGGCAGCCTGGGCCCAGAGCTTTCCCTCCCACCCTTGCCTTTCGGGGTCGCTGCGCAGTAGGGCCTGGGAGGAGGGGACGAGGTGTTTCCGGACGCGGCCCCGGGCTGCCTCTGCGTGGCTGTGACGTGTTTCGCCCCGCCTGCCTTGGGTGGTGACGCGGATGGCCACGCCCCGTGCTGACGTCACCGGCCCGGTTCCCTCTCCGGGGAGCGGCGGCGGACGCTCGGCTCCCACCCCCTCCCCTCTCTCGGGCTCTCCCCTCCCCGGTGGCGGCCGCGGCCCGACCCTCTGTAAGGCGATGGCCCGAGCCCCGAGCGCAGGCTAGCGTGCCTGGGTTCCCGGCCATGGGCTGTATCGGCTCTCGGAGTCCGGCGGGTCAGGGTAAGAGGCGGAGGCCGGGCACGGGTTGGAGAATCGGGCTGCGGCTGCCCGGTGCGCGGGCCGCGGGTGGGTGGGGGCCTTGAGGAAGGGGCCGGTGTCGGGAGGGGGAGGAGCTTGTACCGGGGAGGCGGGCCTGTTAAGAGGAGGGAGCGGAAAGGAGCGGGGAGGGGGCTAAAGCGACTCGGCTTCGCTCCCACGGCCTGCCTGCTTCTGGGTTTTGCAGGGTAGACTCGTGGTCTTTCCGCCTGGATTCCCACCGCTGAAGGTGGCAGGAGGTGCACAGCCTTGGGAGGGGCAAGTTGTCCATGGCAACTGGCCATCCACGCCCACACACTCGCCGCCACCAGCCCACACCTCTCCTCTCACTGTCCTGGGAGTGGCTCTCTGCTGGGAACCTGCCTCTTCTAGCTGCGTCCCAATACCCTTAAGGAGGTAGCCTGCAAAGGCTGTCGAGCACCCCAGCACGGAGTTTTTGTACTCCCCCGCCCAGAGTCGGCTAGTTTATGAAGGAGACTGAGGCCCCATTTGGGGCACCTGTGAGCACCTGATCACCTCTCACCTCATAACTACTATTTTAGTTCCTTTTCCCCACTCCCAACAAAAACATTATCCTACCTTGTGTAGAGAAAGAGGAGCCAGGAGAGAGGCCATCAGGGCTTCCCACAACTGCTGATCCCTGCTGCTTGGGCCTTGGTTCCCATGGATGGTGGGTGGTGCATGCTGTGGCCTGGCCATAGTCCTATGCATCTGAGGTCCAGCAGCCAACTTAAGTGTCCTGGGTTTCTCCAAGCCCAAAGCCAGGCAGCGTTGTTGTTTTTTTTTTTTTTTTTTTTTCCATGAAGTTGAAGGCTGGGTTTTGGAATGGGTCCTGGGCTTTCAGGGCAGGTGGTCAGTCATACAGGCCTTAGAGTGGTTGGTACTTGAGATGTTTTGAAGCTAAGACTAGCTGAGATTTGTACTTTCCTTGGTTCCCATGAGGAATTCTGGGATTTGTAGTCCTAAATTAACCTCATGGCTTTTGAAGCTGAGAAGCAGCAGGCTGCTCTGATCCCTCTGGACCTGCTAAGGCTTGGGGTTCAGGAAGTCATTCCTCCTGTAGTCAGGGGAGAATTTGGCTGACCTTAGGACTGGCTTTGAGAGCCCTGATTAGGTACCAGCTGGGGGCCAGGGATGGCCTGTAACCTTGTGTCTTCCTTCTGGTTGGTAGCATTTCTGGGGACCACCAGCTGGCTGAGGCTCAGGGACAGAGACGGCTACTCCAGCTAAAGGTCAGTTGTGATGTACATTGCCTATTGGCACTGTCTAGGGGATGGGCCTCAGCTCCCTGAGCTTCAGAGAGCTCTGCTGGGCCCCTGGCACTCCCACCTCCTCAAAGCCATGAAGCAGGAGTGTTCTCCTTCTGTGACTAGGCACAGGTTCCAAGTGGGGAGGGGACTGGCTCAGCATCCGGAGCCAAAATAAGAATAGAACTGGGAGCTGAGCCTGGAGCAGTTCTGGGCTTTTGGTTCTCTGCATCAACACAGCCAGCATGCCTATGATTTCTGTGCTGGGCAAAATGTTTCTATGGCAGCGTGAAGGGCCTGGAGGACGATGGACTTGTCAGACGAGTCGCAGAGGTGAGACCAGGGACTGTAGATGTGATCTGGGAGGTAAGGGGAAGCTGAGGAATTGGGTGCTCAGGTGGCAAAAGGAAAATTACTCTGGTTTAGATAGTGGGAACCAGGATGATACAAGAACAACCAGGCTGGGGCCAGACAGGGCATCAGGAAAAAAGCCTTAGGGGACTGGGATGAAAGTAAGAAAAAATCATGGGTTTGTCAGAAGAGAAGAGTAAAGAGCTGCATACCAGCTGATGCTGGCGAGAGGAAAGAACCAAGAGAAGGAAGGCAGCAAGGCTGTAAAGGGTCCAAGGTGGTGGTGGGGAGGAGGATGGCGATGGTGGTGGAAGATTGCGGTGTGCTTTCCAAGAGGAATGGGTAGGCCGAGAAACCCAAGATTCAGAATTTATGAAAGTGTAGGTTTCATCCCTAGGGTTCTGACGTAAAATGTATCCAGAGGAGGAAGGGGGCCAGTGGGCTGCCACAAAGTGGTCCCAGAGGCCTGAAGGTCAGGAATGTGGGATAGGGGCTTTCAGAATTGTGGAGAGCACCAGGTGGTTGCTGATATTGGGAAGGGGAGAGGGAGAGGGATGAGGAAAAATGATATGGCAGCGCGATAAAAATGAGGATTTTGGCACAAGTGAGAGCCCAGGTGAACAGCCTTTCCCCCACCCCTCAGTGGCCTCGGACCCGGCTTGGGCTGTGGAGTGGATCGAACTTCCTCGGGGCCTCTCTCTATCTTCCTTGGGATCTGCTCGGACCCTCCGAGGCTGGAGCCGATCCTCCCGCCCTTCCTCCGTGGACAGCCAGGACTTGCCAGAGGTGCTGGGCCCCTGGTGTTGGTAGGGGGAAGGGGGGCCGCATTCACATGAAGGGGATCTGTATCCCCCACCTCCGCCTCGACAGCCTGCTTCTGGCTCTCTTTTCCTGCGAGCGGAGGCGCTATCCGGCCGGCGGGGCCCGAGGCCGCCCCCGCGCCGGTCTGCTCTGCTCGGCGTGGTGCCAGCGGGCGGGCTTTGCTCGCGCCTTGGGCGCTGACGTCAGCGCATCCCAGGCCGTATCCCGGGAGATCCTGTTGCATGGTGATGGGTTGCCAGGGAGACACACACCTTTTCTCTGGGCCTGGGCCGCAGCTGCGCGCAGCGCAGCGCCGGGCACGGATGGCGGTGGCTGGGGGCAGTGAGGGGAGGGAGGGAGAGCCAGCCAGGAAACACCCAGCAGGTGCTCCTCCCCCCAGGCCTGGCCGGAAGCTAACGGCGCCACCCTGGGGCCCATGTAAGCCAGGTACTGACGGGGGGGGGGGGGGGGGGGGGGGGGGGGGGCGTGCGGGCAGAGGGTGGGCCTGAGGTCAAGGGAGGAGGTGGAGTCCCTCTTGTGAGGGGTGGGAGCTAGGCAATGCCAGGGAGGGGTCATGTGCTTCCAACTTCATTCATTCATTCATTGAGGGAAACATTTGACGGGGCTTGCCGAGGAGCACTGAGCCAGGTGTAGGGTGGAGGTAGGAACCTAGGTGAATCAGTCAGGCCCTGCCATCCTGAGATCCCTCAGGAGAGATGGAAGGGCAATGCTGAGGTGGGTGTGGGGGCGGGGAGGGGGGTATCTAAGAAGAGACAGAGAGAAGACTGGACTGAAAATATAATAGGAGGTGACACTTGAGTCAGGCCTTAAATGGTAGGGAGCATTTTGTCAGGCAAGGATGGCGTTCTTAGCCCAGGGGAAAGCCAGGTTCCTTTGCCTGGTGGCAGGAGGGATGCTTGCTGACAGGGAAGGTGAAAGTGGGGTTTTATTGGGCAGAGGAGATCTGTCATGGATTCCAAGGCCTGGAAGGAGGCAGGGGGCTCACAGAGTGGGCTGTGAAACTAGGACTTCATTGGACAGCAGAGGAGCCCAGAAAAGATTTTAAATAGGGACATGTGACCAGTTGCATTCCAGGAAAATTATTTGTTTACATTTATACTTTGCCTCATTCACTCAGCCTGTGTGTTTAGAAAGGTTACTCTGTACCAGGCACTGTGCTAAACACTGGGGTGCAGCAGTGACAAAAGAGACCAAATTCCTTCAAGAGCTAAAGATCAGTGAGGGAGACCAGCGACAAATAAGGAAACACACAAAGTGGGCCATGATTACACACACAGGGTACGTTTATAGAGGATGGTGACTTGTTACAGAAGGAGGATGGAAAACTGGTTGGGTGGCCAGGAAGACCCTTCTGAGGGAATGATGTTTCAGCCAAGACAAAAGATGAGAAGGAGCTAGCCAGCCATGGGGAGGAGGGAGAGGAACACTTACACAACATCCTAGGCTAAGAAAATAGCATGGAATTGGAGGAGCTCATGGGTCTCCAACTATGCTAATCTGGACACGGAGTATTGAGGGCTTGAGGAAGGGAAGGCAGTGGCAGTGGGAGCCAAAAGGATGAGCAAAGCATAGGGGAGAGTTGACGGTCATGCTGAGGCTTGGAGCCAGACTGAATGGGCAAATGCGTGATGCCGAGTAAAGAAGCTGGGGAGCAGGGCCAGATGTGGGAAAAGGTGTTGGGTTTGGTTTGGGTCATGCTGAGTCTGTGGCCCTGGTAGGCTGTAAAAACAGCTGGAGGATTGAGAGGAGATGGTCAAAGAGAAGAGGACCTGGAGGAAGTCCTTGATGCCATAGCTTTCTCCCTTCCTCTTTTTCCTTCTCAAAGGTTCTTGACTTCCCAGATTGCCTCCTTCCCCTTTGGGAGCTGAGAAGGTGGGGCAGGGGTGATAGCTACAGTTCTGCTCCTTTGGGTCCGCCTGGATCTCTGTTGCTCCTTGGGAGCACATAGCTTGCTGGTCCTGGCTTCTTAGCCTCCCTCTTACGTGTCTCAGCAGCCACTGAGACATATGTGCTGCCCTGGCGTCTCTTCCCAGCTCCCATATTCCCTTGACACCTTGGGTGGGTTATGGGCATGCAGGGATGCTGCTGTCAGAGGGGCACTGACTCTCTGATGCTGTCACCCAAGGTGAATGTTGGAGACACAGTCGCGATGCTGCCCAAGTCCCGGAGAGCCCTAACTATCCAGGAGATTGCTGCGCTGGCCAGATCTTCCCTGCATGGTACGCACCCCCTTCCCATACCTTTGGCCACTCAGTCCTTCCTTCTTCCTTTTGCACATACACATTGGGGACTGTATCCTGTGAGCTCTTGCTGGGATCTCCCTTTTCTTCCCCTTCTCAGATGAATCCCAGCTTCCTCCTCCCATCCAAAGGCACATGTGGACCCAAACTACCACCACCCTTCCACTCCCCTCTCAGATGCTCCCTGGCCTGTGCCCTAACCAGGCCTCCCTCTGCCCCACCTGCAGGTATTTCCCAGGTGGTAAAGGACCACGTGACCAAGCCCACCGCTATGGCCCAGGGCCGAGTGGCTCACCTCATTGAATGGAAGGGTTGGAGCAAGCCAAGCGACTCACCTGCTGCCCTGGAATCAGCCTTTTCCTCCTATTCGGACCTCAGCGAGGGTGAACAAGAGGCTCGCTTTGCAGCAGGTGGGGACAGGAAGGGGTCAGCCACACGTTTGTCATAGGGATGCTCCCATTGCCTCAGACCTGATGTGGAGGTTGGAGTCTTTCCATACCCCTCTCTTTCCTCTCCTGTCTCCAAGCTGAGCCCTAGTCTTAATTCTTCCTCTAATGTATTCTGCTAACGAACCTTCTCCGCTAATGAATTCCGTGTCCTCCCCGACAGGAGTGGCCGAGCAGTTTGCCATTGCAGAAGCCAAGCTCCGGGCGTGGTCTTCGGTGGATGGTGAGGATTCCACCGATGAATC
Organism: Panthera onca; assembly: GCF_046562875.1. Lineage (NCBI taxonomy): Eukaryota > Metazoa > Chordata > Mammalia > Carnivora > Felidae > Panthera > Panthera onca. The sequence goes on along the minus strand of NC_138347.1, from coordinate 83,042,522 downwards.
CTATGATGAAGACTACCCTGGAGGAACTGACTCAGGTGAGGGGCAGTCCATGCTCGTGCCCCTAGCTGGGGTGGGACTGAATGAGAGGCCTTGTGATTCAGAGGCTTTTGGAAGGGGTGGGGTGCAGACCCTGTCTAGGCAGTCCTTGACATTTCCAGGGGCAAGAGGGCTGTCCACGCTCATGGGGGGGCAGTCAGCACCTGGAAATGGAGTAGTTCCTTTCCCACAGGTGCGGAGCCTTCTCTGCCTGTGCCGTTGGGCGTTGTAGTCCAGAGACCTCACTGATACCTTCTGTGCAACTGTGTCTCTGGGAGGGTCTGCTGTGCCTCACCTTTCCCTCTCAGGGCAGTCTTCTGGCCAGCTGTGGCAGCACAGATGAGCCACAGCAGCATAGCACCTCACAGGGCCATAGCCCCAGACAAACAGGAAGGCGTGCTGGGCCTGGACCGCCCACAGGGCCGTGCTGGCTCATGTTCAGCATCCTCAAATTCCATCTGAGACCTGCCTGTCGGCCTTTCTCTGGGCCAGTGCTTCCAGAGGGGACCCTGCGGGGCTGTGCAGCTGTGCACAGCCCTCCTTTCATCTTCCAATCCCCAGACCACATGGCTGACTTTCTCTGTAGCTTCTAGGCTCATGCCTCACAACACTCCCCCCACCCCTACTTCTTTGCCTTTGAAGATTGCCTCCACCAGCCCCCACCCCTCCAGCTAATTAACAGATTCTCCAAGAGCAATACATTCGAGCAGACTAGCAATACATTAGACTTCTGCTGTGGTCCAGAGGTGACTGATTTGGTTGCCTGAGGCCAAGATGGAGCCCGAAACCATAAATGCTCTTGTTTGATTGAGTTGCAGGCCTGCTTTTTGATCCTTGATGTAATGATAATAACATTTATCCGAGGCCACCACGACCCCACGTAGAACCTTCATGCAAATTCAAAAAAGCACCTCTCTCTCTCTGGTGGGGAGGGTCCCATGCTAGGGCATGCTGCTTGATGAGCAGAGGGTGGGCTGAACTTCAGTCCACACTCACTGCCTTGGATAGGCTCCCCTCGTGCAATGGACAACTGGCACAACCATGTGTGGTATCCCTGCATTTATTACTTTCTTACTTTGTGCTACATTCTTTTGTTCTCTCAGCAACCCCATAAGTAGGTATATTAGACTCTCCAATTTGCCATTAAGGAAACTGAGGCACCCAGAGGTTAAGTGACTTGCGCAGTTACCCAGCTCCTACCCACTCTCCCCATAGCTAGGGGTGCCAAGGGTGGAGTGGGGAGAATGTGGCTTCCAGGTTGGTCAATTGACATGGGGCTAGTAGGGCTTAATTCTTTTTTCTCCCCCTGCAGATATGGCTGGGCAGCTGCCCCTGGGGCCCCACCTCCAGGACCTCTTCACTGGCCACCGATTCTCCAGGCCTATGCGCCAGGGCTCTGTGGAGCCTGAGAGCGACTGCTCGCAGACCGTGTCCCCAGAGACCCTGTGCTCTAGTCTGTGCAGCCTGGAGGATGGGTTGCTGGGCTCCCCAGCCCGCCTGGCCTCCCAGCTGCTGGGTGACGAGCTGCTCCTCGCCAAACTGCCCCCCAGCCGGGAAAGTGCCTTCCGTAGCCTGGGCCCATTGGAGGCCCAGGACTCGCTCTACAACTCGTCCCTCATGGAGTCCTGCCTTTCCCCCGCCGAGGAGGAGCCAGCCCCCTGCAAGGACTGCCAGCCTCTCTGCCCGCCACCAGTGGGCAGCTGGGAACGGCAGCGGCAAGCCTCTGATGTAGCTTCTTCTGGGGTGGTGTCCTTAGACGCGGATGAGGCAGAGCCAGAGGAACAGTGACCCAAATCATGCCTGGTGGTGGCATGCGTCCCCTGGCTGCTGCTGGGGGCAGAGCCTCTGTGCCCAAGTGCGGGCTGGAGGCCTCCAGCAGAGCTCCAAAGCCTAGAGGGCTCCTGGGAGCACTCACTCCTCCGTTGTGTGTTTTGCATGAAAGTGTTTGGAGAGGAGGCAGGGGCCAGGCTGGGGGCGCATGTCCTGCCCCCACTCCTGGGGTTTGCCGGGGGTTGCCCGGGGCCCCTGGGGCATGGCTACAGCTGTGGCAGACAGTGATGTTCATGTTCTTAAATCAAAAATGCCACATACACATTTCCTCTTTGGATGATGTGAACCCCTAAGGGGGTGGTTGTGACTGGGCCCTGTGGGGTGGAACGGGAGGGAGCCCGGCCCCCTCTCCCCCTTCCCCGTGCCTCTCTCTTTGCTTCTCTCCACTTCTGAGTCCATGTGCAGTGCTTGACAGACTCCTCCCCCATCCCAGGGCGGGCTGGCTCTTACCCTCCTGGAGCCTAGGATTGAGCCGTTTCCCCCAAGGGCCCCTCGCCCAGCTGGGCTCGTGCTGTGCTTTGCCTCTCCATCATCTCTAAATCTTCTTCTATTTCCTAAAGAGGGGTTTTGGTCTGTTCTTTCAGTCGTATTCTCTGGGAGGCACTGGATTGATGAAGGCATGTACCCTCTGCCCTTTTCCTGGCCCCTTGTAGGATGTGTGGGCAGGATCCCAGCGGCTCACAGCCTGCCTGGCTGCCCTATTCACCGAGTTCTTGTCAGAGTGGAGTTGGGAGAAGGGATGGCTCCACTTGCTACGGAGCTGTGACTTCAATGTTCTTCCAGAGAGGGCCACAAGGGGGCCACGTGGGTGGCTGGGCAGTTGTCTGTGGGGGCCTGAGCCAGGCAGGAATTGTGCCAACAAGTGACAGTCATGTGGGAGTGTCTCTCTTTGGGGAGGGAGGAGGGTAGTGCCTTTCTTGGCTGAATGAAAGGCCAAAGCTATAGCACTGCGGGCCTCTGCCCCAGCTAGCGTGTTGATAACTAAGCAGTGGAGGCCTCTGTGGATCCTGTGTTCCACAGACCGTGAGCTCTGGAGTTTTATGGCTGTGGGGGGTTTGGGTGGCTGCAGAATTCCGAGCCTTGTAGGCTTTGGCAGGTAAGAGGGCCCAAGGTAAGAACAAGAGCTGATGGGCACAGGCATTCTATATATAAGTGGCTCATTAGGTGTTTATTTTGTTCTATTTAAGAATTTGTTTTATTAAATTAATATAAAAATCTTTGTAAATCTCTATATACATCTGGTCATTGGAGGTTCCAGTATAAACCCATCTTAGTTCTACCCGTTTCCCCCTCAAAGGGGGAGCAGGGGTCAAGTGACTCCACCCCTGTCCTGCCAGGGGGATGCTGATCTTCCTGCCCATGGAACACTTGCTACAGGTGGGCACTGGGTCAGATTCCAGGTAGGATGAACCAGGAGGAGCTTGGCACCCCAGGACTGGAAGGGAGGCTAGGGCTCCAGCCTTTAGTGCAGGCGCCTCCTTTCCCAAGGCAGACGGGACAGGAGAGCTTCACGGTCTAGACCAACAGCCACAGCCACTGCCATCCTAGGCCACCCACTGAGGGTGTTCATTGGCACTTGTCATCGCTGTCAGAAGGGCTCCCCTCCCGGGGGAGGCCATGATGGGAGCGGGGCCCCCAGAGTGCATGCACCTCTGTGGTCTCTGTGTCACTGCTGCTGGTGGCACTGTCACGGAAGCTGGCCAGGGGCGGCCGGACTTTGACGCCCTGTGCTGTGACAGAGCCCTCGATAGCCTTCCGGAGCTAGAAAGGGTAGAGGGTCAGATGTGTGGACTCTGAGCTCCCTGCTCAGACTCCACCCCAACACTTACCCCAGGTGAACTGGACATAAACAAGCCTGCATGCCTGTTTGGAAGCAGAAATGGTTTGATGGCCATTATCATCTCACCTCCTTTAGGGTGACGATCCCAATGAGTCGGCCAATACTGGTGACATAAGCATGGTCCACTCCCAGTAGTGAGAAGATGGTGTGAGTCTGCAGGGTGGGGAGAAAATACACTGGACATCATGTACACCATCTACAGGCCAGAGGGCCCCAGGACAAGGCCGGGGTGGGGAATAGGAGTGGTGCCATACATAGATGGGGGGTGGGGAAGGGAGGGCCACCAGAGGGAAAAGAATAATGAGGACATTTCTGCAGCCAGGCCTCAGAAACTTGATAGAGGGAATCTTTAGGTTGCTTATTTGATGGAGAAACAGAGGAAGGATTCTTCGATGATGGAGGACAGAACAACTGTTCAAATGTGACATGTAATGATTGGCCATGCACTGAGCGAGATCTTTCTGAAATTAGTAACTTCAGTACTGTTCTGAGATACCCATTCTACAGGAGAGGCAGTATGAGGCTCAGTGGTGAAGTGACTTTGCAGCTCCAGAAGGAGTTTTCATCCCTCTATAGAAGGATAGTTTTCATCCCTCTACAGCCCCGGTCCTGTGCAGATGTCCAATCAGTCACAGAGGTATCTGGCAGAGAGGTTCCATATCCTTTAGGGGTACTGGCCCTGAATTTTGTGCCTCTCACCCCACTTTAGTAGCTGACACATGCTTCCCATTTGCCTCCAGCAGGCTGGCAGTTAAAATGTCCTTTACCGTGGCTCTGACATTTCAATCATGGCCTGAAGCACTCTACGTCTCGCATACAGTTTGCCTTTTCTGGGGCCCAAGTAGCATCCCAGGTGCTGTTGAGATGTAGCTTGAAGTCCAGGGAAACAACAGTCAACCACAAACTCCCATGTCTTTCTGGCTTTGGACTCTCCCCTCAACTTTCAAATGTAATCACCAAGGGCTCAGAAATTGTCAACCAGTTCTCCTTGTGTTCTAAGTAGATTTTCTTGGGCCAGATGTCTTGAAAAACACTACTGACACAGCAGTTCCTGGAATTTTTGGCCTATCACTTATCGCAGTGTTTTCAGTTTACTTGTAAAGTCTCTTGGCTTAATGTTTGAATCAAAATGGGCATTAATAACCCAGCTTTTTGAATACTAGTTACTCAGAACTCATTATAGCCATCTGAAAGCTTCAAAAATATTTTCTTATACAGTTGCTAAATCATTAGAGGGCTTCCAGAGCTTTCCTAACTCTCCATTTAAGGCATGACAGTACTTATAAAGCAGTTAGAAGTTCAGTTTTAGAATAAGCTTCTCTACGTTCCTTCAATACCTTTATCATAACTTGTTGGGGTTAGCAAGTTCTTCCCCATATCTAACTTGAATCCTACATGCTACATGTTACCTTTTAGTTTCCTCATCTGACTTCAAAGGGAAACCTATATTATCAGATTTTCTGTTTTAATAATCCACTAGCTTTGTCTTCTTATGGTTTAATAATCCCTCTATCTTCTCCCAAGGATCCTATTAAATTGTTCCCCTGGATTTTCTTTTTCTCCACAATCTTAATTAGAATGAGCTTCTGGTGGACTCTATGCCTTTTAGGTTTGCAAACCTCTGGTCCCAGGCAGTCACCAAGCCTTGCCGATCTGCTTCCTGAACATCTTGGCCATGCTGATTCCCTCACTATCCTTACCAGGACCAGGCCACAACATCCTCATGGGGTCTGCTTTTGGTCTCCCTTCCCTTCAGCTTGGCTCTGCCATCCTATGAGCTTTCACAAACTTGAGTTAGAGCCCATACTCCCCAGAATAGCCCACAAGACTCTGCCTAAGGCCATCCCAGCTGGTCTCAGATTCTGCTAGACACTCTAGCTTCCAGCCTCACATAATCACTCATCTTCTTCTGAAAACACTAATTTCTTGGACACTTCAACCCTTCCCTCAAGTCCCCCGTTGTCTGCCTCTTAGTATAAGCAGTAGTAGAAGTCATTCCTCACATATATTGAACTCTTACTATGGCCAGGCACTGTTCTAAGTATCCCATATCAAGTCCTTTATCCAAAGAAAAACCTATGATGTAGGTACTCTGAGCCCCATTCTACAGATAAGGAAAGCGAAGCACAGAGAGGCTAAGAAATTTGCCAAGGCTACACAGCTAACACATGGCAGACTGAGGATTTAGGTAAAGCCGGACTGGCTTAGCTTTGGCATCCTAGCCTCCCCTGCCCCTGCTTGTCTGCAGGTGGTTTCAGAATGAATGTGGCAAGTAGCTGGTATGGCTGGCAAGCTCTAGTCTCATAGGTCCCTAAGTAGTCTCCAGTGGATTCCCTCTCCCCATGAATGTTCCCCTCCTGAACTTGACTGGGCTACTACTAATTGATTCTTCAGGCCTACAAGGCCATTTTGAATTCTCATCTTTTATGTTCTTATCACTTCTAGTTCTTTGTACTTTTGTTAGTCGGTTTCTCAAAGGCTTCTTCTCTTCCTCTGATTTTTAAGTTTGTAACAAACACCTACTTTGTTCTTTTTCATTTTAACTTAATTAGACACCAGGGAGCCCATTGGAGGGCCTGTACATCTTGGGCTTGGGAACAGTGAATTGACAGAGAGAGGGACAGCGTGGCCTTCTGAAAGAATCCTGGGATTGTGGCCAGGGAATCTGGGCTCTGGGCCTGGCTCTGCTGTACTGACTCAGGCAAGTGACCTCTTCACTGCCTCAGTCTCCCCATGTATTAAAATGGTTAAATCCCCAGGCTTTTGGGTCAAACCATCTTGGATTCCAGTCTGATTGCACTGCTTACTAGCTGTGTGACCTTAGGCAACTTGCTTAACGTCTCTGAATTTCAATGTCCTCATCTATAAAAACTGGAATATCACAGTATCCATTTTACAGTCCAATTGTGAGGATTAAATTAAACATGTGTAGAGCTTAGCAAGTGGCTGGCACATAGTGGACACTATAAAAAATGGCAACACGATAGAAAAGCTTTAGAGTTCTTAGGAAGAAAGGCTTTAAATAAAAACTCAGTGTATTCGCAGGTCTATATATATTTTTCTTGCAACTGTACTGTAGTTCCCCAGTCACTTTGATCTGATGTCTTTACCCAAAGGCTTTTAAGTTCCTTTATTACCTTTTGCTTTTTTTTTTTTTTTTTTAAATTACCTTTTGCTTTTCTCTTTCTTTGTGCCCTGTCCTTCCTGGCCCAGCCCCTGCTTCTCTGGGATGGCTGGCTCTTAGGCTCAGCTTGCACCTCGGCTAGCTGCTAGAGCTGCAGACCTTGGGAGTATTCCTCCACTGCCTGCATCCCCATGCCTTGGAGGCTTGCACGTTTAAATCTGTCAACAATTTGGCTAAAATGCTCTGCTCGGTTTCTACCCCAGCACCCTGCTGGGTGTGCCTGCACTTCCTGCCTTCGCTTAGAAGCCTGAAGATGCCCAATGAGGCCACTGTCCATGCTGGGGAGGCCCCGAGAAAGTCCTCCACAGAGAGCCCCAGCCCTCCTTGAGTGTCAGCCTAACCCTCCACCAACCTGTCTGCACTCAAGTTTTCTCCCCTTATCTGCAGGCCATTTTGCCCTTCTACTGAGCTATCTTCCTGTGTACCTACCAGTTTTCCTTTGGCCTACATTATTAAGTCAGACTTTCTGGGGTCTGACATTCCAAGCCCCCCACTGGGCGTTTCTCATCTTTGTTTATCTCTTCTCTGCAGTGTCCCCACCCCTACTTGGATATTTGCTAGCTTGTTTATTAGAGTTTCTTATCCTGCCTGTTTTTCACCCATTTTTTTTTCAGTTGTGGGTGTATCAGCCTTGTTGGGTGCTGGCAGTCTCCTGCCTGGCTCTGACCCTGGCCTGGCCCTCTGGCTTCCACCCAGCTCAAACCCTGTCTTTGTTGCTGCTTTGGCCCAGAGTTCCCTGGGGGGCAAGGCTGAGCAGAGGAAAAATGATGCCTGCGGTAGGCAGGAACAGGCTAAGGGGACCTGACTCCCGGCCTCCCATCCTTTAAGGCAATATGTTTGAAACACAGCACAGAGCCCACCCTCTGCTACCCTGTTTCCCCCCACCTGCCTGAGTCCAAACTGTGGGAGGACCTAGATCCCCACCCTGTGCTCCTGAGAGCTCAGGGCAGCCCCTGGCGAATGACCCTACCTTGTGCAAAGAGGTCCGCTCCACCAGCTGGAAGGGGGCAGGGTCAATTTTGCAGTCGCTGAAGTTGACAGGTTCATCTAGTTGCTGTTCCTCCCACTCCAGAATCTGAGAGGATGAGACAGAGGATTAGGGGGAAGGTGCCAATAGCTGCTCTCACCTTCCTGAAAGCTGGCTCCCCCTTTTCCCACCCAATGGTCCCTCCCATGGGGACAGCAGCCAAGATGATGACTGAACACTCCCAGGAAGAAACAGGGTCCAGAGTCCAGTCACACCTTACCTCCTCAGGGGTCATCTCGCCTTCCAAGTCTGAGTCACTCTAGGAGAGAGGGACAGAGGTTGGTAGCTAGTGGCTGGGAGGAGGTGGGTGTACCCCCCGGCTTGGGGAGGCTTATCCCGCTAGCCCACAGCCCTCCCTGTCCAGTGCTCCTGAGCTGCAGGAAGAAAGTGAACACTTACCGCCAGGGAGATTCGGACCCGCTTCAGCTTGCGCTTGTCACATGATTCGGACTTCTCCAACTTTGTTAGAGCCAGAGAGAAGAGTTGATGTTACAGGGAGGGAGGTGAGGGTTAAGTGGTGGAGCTGAGAGGAAGAGCACACAGCAGGGACAGAGCTGACATCTAGGAGGGCAGAAGCGCAGGGACAATGGAGGCAGGCTCTGTAGGGTTAATGGAGGGGTGGTCTCAGTGTCAGAGAGAGAGCTGGAAAGAAAGAGACAGAGACTCTGAGTACTCACCTCTGAAGCAGCCTCGGGGGGTGGACTGCCACAGAAGAGGCTCCTGAGGGCGATGCCTGCCTGCTCCATGTTCCCTGTGTTCCCAAACACAAGGCCCCGGGGGCAATGTCATCTTTGAGGGCGAGGACCAGGAGAGGTGAGGAGGGCAAGAGGAGAGGTGTCCTGGTTCTACCCCTGGCCCATCTGGGCAGCCTCTTAGCTGGGATGTGCTCAAGCAAAAAGGTTGGGTAGGGCTCCCACTGGATCTCAGGGGCCGTACTCTGGCTCTGCCAGTGGGAGAGAGGCCCACCTGTGGGACTCTCCCCGAGGTTCATGGTGTTGCTGGGCCCCCTCTTGAGAGCAGGCTTCAGGGGCTTGTGAGTCTCCCCCCGGGCTGCAGTGAAACCTGAGTCCTCTGTGTTCACCTGCAGAGGCAGGAAGGGGCTGGTGAGGCTATGGCCCCAGATCACTTCTGTATTGCCCTCCCAGTCTACGTGACATTTGGGAAGATTGTGCAGTTGTGGGGTTCCCCTGCTCACCTGGAAGCGGACGGAGGTCTCAGGGCTAGGGGGACTCTCCTGATCAGACGGTGGAGAGGTCTGGGCATTTCGATGCTCCTGCATGTACTGCCGTCGGCGGGCTGGGCTCAGCTGCGCCCCCAGCAATGCCACCACCTGTGAGCGCTCAATGGAGCCCAGGAGGATCATGGACTCTGGGTAGAGCAGGTGGGAGGACTCAGGAGCTGGGGGTGAGGCCCTCCTACTCACCCCCTGGCCTTCTTTCACACCCAGAGTGGGGTCTTGGACACAGACCACGCACCAGAGGGCACCCCTGGCTGGCAAATGCTGGCCCAACCAAGGAGACTGGTTCTGAGCTCCTGTTCCCTCCCTCTTCCTGAGCAGCAACCCTGGGAGATGCCCCTAGCACCAGAGATCCCTCCTGGTCTCACCAGGGGATTCCACTAGGGCCAACATGCGGCCCTTGGTCCTGTGCAGTGCTAATCGAAGGTCCCGGAAGGTGCAGCTGAGGGCCACGTGGGGAACATCCCGCACCATGATGTCCTCCACTCGCATCCGGTACTGCCTGAGGGTAGAGAAAGGCACTTAGTTTGTGATCATGATGGGGAAGGGATCCCAGAGCACTACCATCAGGGCCATAAGAAGGCCCCAGAGCCCATGGGGACAAGGGCTAAGAGCCAAGGAGTATTTCTGCCTTCATTTGATCAGGTGGGGCTAGCTGCGGCTTCCCCAGGATGTGGACAGGGCAGCTCTGGCCAGGAGAGAGCAAGGTGGCTGGTCTCCCAGCTTCACTGTCTGAGGACTTTGCTGGAGGTGGGTCTGAGGGGGTCCTTCTGACCCTCACCCGCACCCCCCTTGTCGCCCAGCCCTCCATACTGGTGGCGGCCCCAGCCCAGTTCAGGCAAATAGGGCAGTTTCTTGATCCGGATGATGCTGTCATAAAGTGAGGGCTGTAGGCTCTGGGCAACGGCGTTGGCCAGGATGACGGCAATCATGACGGGTAGGATGTGGGCAATCTGGCCCGTGAGCTCGAACACGATCACAGCCGTGGACACTGTGTGTGTCACTGCTCCTGCCAGTGCAGCTGCCCCTGGAGGTAGCCATCTTCAGTCACCTCAGGGTGCTCAGGTCCCAGATGACCCTCCCCATCCAGGGATGGTCCTCTGGGGGCCTTTCAGGTCGCCCAGTACACTACCGGGGACCTGCCAGGCCGCCCAGTACACTACTGGGGACTGGCTTCTGCATCTGAGCGAAGCCGGGTTCCTGCCAGCAGGGGGCACCAGAACCTCAGACCCTGTGGCCAGGGGTCTTGGGAGACAGATGGGGACCTGGAGCACTTACCCACCACTGCATAGCCACCAGGCACAATCCGGTAGGTGCTGCCGTCAGTGTGAATCCCATCTGGAAACCAGGCAGCCATGCTTTCTCCCACCAGACGCCCAAATGCTGCTCCTTCAGGGAGGGGGGTGGGAAGAGAAACAGGTAGTGGAGGGGGAGGGTGGGGGCACTAGGAAGAGAGAGGGTCAGAAGGTGGGGGAGGGGCCAGTGGGTCATTCAGTACAGGGGACAGTCAGGGGGTGGGGTTGGGGCTGAGGCTGGACCAAAACCCACTCCCAGGCAGAGAGGGGACGGCGAGTGGGTGGGAAGGTTGAGGCTAGGAGAACAGGCAGCTGAAGACTCACCAATGACAAAGACTGGCATGAAGGCCCCACAGGGCACTGGGATGGTGGTGGCCAGTGCAGACATCCAGAACTGCAGGCAGGAGGTGGTTCAAACAGGTAGAAGCACTGACAGGCCCCAGGCAGCCCCCAGCTTCACCCTGAGGCGTCTACCTTCCTTATCAGTCAGGCACAAGTTCCCAGCTATCCCAGAATCCCCCAGGATCAAAGAAAGGAGGACTCCAGAACCAGATGGCTTGGGTTCAAATCTTACTCTGCGGTCTAGCTCTGGGACAATTATGTAACCTCTTTGTGCCTTGACTTCCCATCTTAAAAAAAGGACTACTGACACTACCTTTCTCATAGTGTTGTGAGACTTAAAAGGAAAGTGCTTAGAACAATGTCTGGCACCTAGGAAGCCCAGGTTGGCATTAGCTGTACACATGTAAGAGCCCTACCTTCATGAGAATGAAGATGACCAGGGTGAGGAAGACGTTGGCACGTGGTGGGCTCCAGGCCTGTGAGGTTCCCGGTGGCTCTAGCTCCTCTACCAGACCCTGGCGGACCCACGTCCGGTTGTCAAACAGGGTGACCAGAGTCTCTTTCTGTGAGAGCTGTAGGTGAACACGGTGCCTCAGGCTGGGGAACAGCCAGGATGAAGGGAAGGGGCCCAAAGGAGAGCAGAGACTGTTGGCTTTAGAGGGGATATATCCCAAGGGAAAGCACAAGTGTCTGTTCTGCCTGGAGTTACCTGTCCGGCCATGAACTGTCCAAACCCAGGGGGGAAGGTCAGAGTGGAGATGAGCAGGGTCACCAGAGCTGGGAAGAGCAGGCGCCTAGAGATATAGGTTTCACAGCATCAAACATGGGTGGTGTACCTACTACAGACTGGTAACAGTCTGGGTGCCCTCACATACCTCAGGGCTGAGGTCGCAGCAGAGCCTCGTGCTTACATAAAAGCACACAGTTCTGAGAGAAGGTCCCTTTTGCTGTTCGTGATATGATGGACCCAAGGGTGATGGCTGTCTGGGGTTATTATAAGCCCAAATGCCTTTCTGTTGGCGCTCGATTCCCCAAGTAGGTAGCAGAAATCCAACCCATTCCAGCCCTCTCTTGGACACTTCTGAGCTGTGACTCCTCTCTATGCTCTCAGAGGCCCAGCCAAAGGGGACACTGTGTGACAGTATGGAGAAGTTTATGCCTTTGTTTCTCTCTGGTGACTTAGAGTGAAGGTCAGTGTTGGGAAAAGCTACGGTCACTCATGAAGTTGACCAAAGGTGCCAGAGGGAACAGGTTTAGTGGGCTGCCCTTTCTCTGAAAGACGTCAGTCCCAAAAGTCCTGTCTCGGGCCTTCCCGCTCCCAATCCTCAAGTTCACAAAAGAGAGTTAAGCTCTGGAGATTAAAAAATCTCACCCATTTCTATGCTTCCACGGGGGTGGGGGTGGGGGTGGGGGTGGTGGAACTAAGGCTCAAACACTCTCCAGGGAGCAGTGCCATCTGTCCAGGCCAAGGGCCTAAGGAAGCCTTAGGGTTTTTGTTGTTGTTTTTGTTGTTGTTTAATGTTTATTTTTTTTGAGAGAGAGTGTGACTGGAAAGGGTAGAGAGAGATGGAGACACAGAATCTGAAGCAGGCTCCAGGCTCTGAGTTGTCAGCACAGAGTCCAACGCGAGGCTCAAATTCACGAGCTGTGAGATCATGACCTGAGCCGAAATCAGACGCTTAACTGACTGAGCCACCCAGGTGTCCCGGAAGCCTTAGTCTTTAAAAAAAAAAAAAAAATATATATATATATATATCTATATATATATATATCTATATATATATCTATATATATATTTAAATATTTATTTATCTGTTTGTTTATTTTTAAGAGACAGAGCACGAGTAAGTGAGGGGCAGAGAGAGAGAGAGGGAGAGAGAGTGTGGAGCCCGGAGTGGGGCTTGAGCTCATCTGATGCGGGACTCGAACTCAAGAACCATGAGATCGTGACCTGAGCTGAAGTAGGATTCTTAACTGACTGAGCCACCCAGGTGCCCCTTTAAATTTTATTTCTAAATACTCCCTACACTCAGTGTGGGGCTCAAACTTACAACCCCAAGATCAAGAGTCACATGCTCTCCCGACTGAGCTAGCCAGGTACCCCATGGAAGTCTTAATCTTTGATGTGACGTGCCTTGACTAAAAATTCAAAAGTGCCAATTTTGAGGTAATTCATATAAAAGCCAAAATGTTCAATCATTCCAGAAAACACCATTGGCTGATTTTCTCAATGAAGTGCTATCTTTAACTGGGCTACTCTTTGCCACAGTAGGGTGGCCCTCTCACCCTACTGTGACCATCGCACAACTCAGAGAGGAGCCCAGGTCCAACTCACTTCTTCATGAGGAAGCGGTTGATGGTTTTCTGCTTCCGCATCACCTGGACAATCTTCCGGTTCAGGTAGACAAAGAGCGCTCCCCCAAAGCCACTAGCAATACTAGAGAGGGGAGAAGTACCAGGGTGAAAGGGGGTCTTCCCTCTTCTACCTCCTCCTCTCCGATGCACCCCAGCTCCCTGAGCTCCCCTCACCCAATGACAGCAAAGGCCGGCAGCTCCTGGAGGTCAAAGGGGAAGTCAAGCCGGAATCGGGTTTTGAAGAGAGCCGTAATGGTCTCTGAAAGGAAAGCAGAGTAGCAGAGGGAGGCAGGTGTAGTGTTGAGGGCCCTCACCTGAGCCATCTCAGGGGTTCGTCTCGTCCCCCAGGTCTCCCCCACCTTCATCACGGTTCCAGACCGCCAGGACCCGGAAGATGAAGGCACTGAAGGTGGCAGCAAAGAAGCCTCGCCAGTAGTTCCGCACAGCGAAGAAGGTGGAGGTGACCTCAATGCTGAATAGGACACCTGTGAGGGGGCAAAGCAGAGTGCCACATGAGGCCTGGGCCCTGCCTGAGGACTCAGACCCAGATGAGAGGGGCAAAGGAGGTGAGGCCAAGGGCAGGGCTGAGGGGCTGGACTGACCGCCTACCTCCAATAGGTGCTGCAAAGCAGCAGCCTACTCCCACGGCACAGGCAGCAGCCAGCATCTCTGTGTTCCGGGATTCATTCTGGCAAGAGTGGTGGAAATGGGTGTCAGCGTGGCCTCAGCAGCCTCCCCTCCCCCTCTGCTTTCCCCCAGGGTCTCCCTTACCTCATAGATGCCCCCAAAGAGGGAGAGGAACTTGCTGAGCAGGGCAGCACACATGCTGGCGATATGCACAAAAGGGCCCTGGGGGTGTGGGAGCAAATGGTGAGTGGGGAAGGGGCACACCTTGACCTTGGCCTATCTTCTTCCCCCACTGGGACAGACTCCTTCTATCCCCAATCTGGAGTTACCTCTTTGCCAAGGGGCATCCCGCTGCCCAGGGCACAGGTCAGCCCAATGACCTTAGCTACAAAGGTCTTCAGGGTGAGGTATTCCTTCAGCACCACTCCTCGCAAGATGGTCTTCATCTCAGGGATGCCAGACCCTGGAGAAGTTATGGTCCCAGGAGAGTCATTTGATGTGCCCGTTTCAGGAGGTCCCATCACTGCCCTCCCCTTCTTTCTTACTGTACCGACAGCCTGAGGAGCCAGGATCTGTGTGAATCCAGCTGAGAAAGTGATGAGAACGATGGGGTAGGTGACCCAGGCCAGGTACTGGAGCAAGAGGCTAGTGTTCAAGCCTCGGGACATCCACTGTTGAGCTGTGGGGAGAAGATGAGCTGCTGGACCCTAGATGCACACACCCAGTCCCCACCTAGCCACTGGGACACACTGATATGACAAGCTGTCCCAGGGAGAATCGATCCATCACAGACAGCCTGGGCATGAGGGGTAGGGAGGCGGCCTTACAGGGCATTCATTGGGACAAAGATCACAACAGGGAAGAGGGGCAGTTCGAGAAGGGAGGCAAGAAGTTGTGGCCTATGGGAGTGGCAGTCATTATGCCTGAAGAGGAGGCAGTCAGGCTGGCTGGGGAAAGTGGTCAGTGGCCAAGTAGCCAAGATGCTTGGACAAGTGTGGCATGGAGAGAGCAGGTTGGTTCTTCCCAGCCTTCCCCTTGTCAGCCTTTGTCCTTACCCTGCAGACAGGCAGCGATGGCATAGTCCATGGCCCAGCTGACCAGAGCCATGAGGAGCCCCAGCAGGACCAGGAAGATCCAGTCTTCACCAACCCTGGACACTAGGAACTTATGGCAGCGTACGGAACAGACTGGGAGCAGGGAAGGGAAGAATGGAGTGGGGAGGGGGGGAGGCTAGCACCAAAGTATTCCCACCTCTGCCCCCCAACCCTCAACCTCCCAATGGGTAGCTCTAATGGCCTCTGTCCCCCTTAGCACAGCACAGCACAGCACAGCCAGGTCTCCTGCCCCAACCCAGGTCTCACTGCGGCATCGGGCGCAACGGCTCTGTCCATATTCCAGGAGCTCTGGGGGAGCCCGAGGGGAAGGTGGACCCCTCCAGGTCTCGGGCCCTCCCAGGCGAATCCGAGCAGCTTCCTCTTTGGCAAAGGCCCCAAGGTCCTGAGTATACCGGCCATACATCTGAGGAACAGGGAATATGGGGACATTAGCAGATGTGCGCTGAGTGGGGACCCCTGCATCAATTCCCCTTCTCCCAGACTCTATATTATATGCCCCTTCTTGAACCCACAGTTTCCACTTTGGCTTGGGGTGTGGAAACAATGCACATTACAGACCGTGGGGGCTGTCCTGGCCAGAGTAATGGGGACAGCCAAGGTACAGGGCACAGCACTGGGGGTGGCAGAATAATTGTCCTCTTCTCACAGGCCTGCCCAGGGAGCATGGAGGAGGAGGAGTGGGAGGGAAGGCCCCAGAGGAGGAAAAGATGGAAAAACCTAAGGCAGTCTGAAAGTGGGAGGAAGGAAGGTCAGAGAATAAGGGATGGTCAAGGACGGAAGGGTAACAATGAGGGCCTCATGGAGCTGGGGGCAGCTGAGTTGGGCCTAAGAGCAGGCGGGGCCTCAATCCTTATCACGTTCCCGCTTGGCCTCTAGCCTGTGACCAACTCAGCTGCACCCTTCCCATCCACCGTAATCCCCTTGTCCCCATTCTCCACCCCTAACCACCTCCCCCCCCCCCCCCCCAGCCTGCCAGCCTAGCTGGGAGTAGAAAGTCTCTGGGTGGGTGGAGAATGCTGGTGGCTTCAGTCCCACTCTGGAGCTGCCCTGAGTCCAGTGGTGGGTTGGGGCTGGCAGAAGCTGATGGCTGGGCTGTGACTGGGGATGTTGGGGTCCTGGGACGGGAGAGTGAGAGTCGCTGAGCCTCAGCTAGACCTGCCAAGCTGGGCGTGTGTTGGGGGGTGGGGAGGAGTAGATTCCGGCTGCCACCCGCAGAGCTTCGGGACACAAAGGGCTCCTGTTGGGGCTGGGGTTGGTGGTGGGGGGGGAGGGAGGGAAAGATAGAGACAGAGCAAGAGAGTGATAGAGAATGAGGAAAGGGAGGAGAGGGAAAGGGAAAGAGGAGAGAAACAGGAGAAAGGGAAAAAGAGAAGCCAGGGGAAAGGCAGAGAAGAGAAAGGAGAAGAGAGGGGAAGAAGGAAGGAGGAAAAGAGAGAAAGAAAGTAGAGTACAAAGAGGCAGACACAGTGTAGGAGGGGGAGGTGAGTGTGTGTGAGAAAGACAAAGGGATTAGAAGGAGAAGGGGGAGAGGCTGGAGCAGAGAGTGTTCGGGAGACAGCATGACCCTGAGGATTCGTTCCAGAGATAGAGACCAGGCAAAGGAGGTGGAGATGTGGCTGGTGCAACAGATAGACACCATTTCAGAGGTCAGGTGCCTGGCTTCTTTGACCAAAGCCCCATTCTCAGCCAGGACAGATTGACAGACACCTCCCCCACAATGCGAAGGCTTGCCCCTCTCCCCTGGCTCCACCCCCACCCCTGCCACCTCTCCCTGTCATCCTGTTTCATCCAGTCTCTCTCTTATAACAGGGCACCTCCCAGCCCCAGCTACAACCCAGGACCCCTCCTCCTGGAGAGGCTCCCTCCCAGCCTCCTTCCAGAGCAAATTCCAACCCAAGCTGGTAAAAAGGAGCCACCGGCCCACTCCCTTCCCTAGAGTTTGGGTCCTCCGCCTAGTGACACAAGAAGGGGCAAAAGGCTTCTCAAACGCTAAGTTGCAATGGTAGCCATGAGTCAGCTCACAGCCCCAGGACCCCTGCTTTTAATGAGGTCAAGGGACACCCCTGAAGTGGGTGGGGGCTGGATACCCAGTCAGCATGGACAAAGGTCCCAATTCCCACACCCATTCTCGCTTGACCCATCCTCCCTAAAGCTCCTGTACCAAGAGTGGGGGGCGGTGTACAGGAAAAGCTCTTTCCCCCCAGAGAATCCCCTGAGGGCTTCTTGCCAATGCTGGGTTGCCAGTCCCCCAGGGGTAAGGGCTGGGGGCTAGGTTTGGGTCTGAGCCATCTTTCCACACAGTCTTGTTTCTAATTCTAGTACAGTGCCACACACTTAGTGGGGATAGAGGGAATGTCTTGGATGGTGGAGATAGGAGGGTAGAGAGAAAAAGTTCAAGGGTGTGAGTGGTGCTGGGGAGGGATAGTGGGGTGCTGAGACTTCAGTCCAGGAGGAGCAGAGAAAACGTGTGTGTGGGGGGGTGGTAAAGAGAAGGACACCTGGGACAAGCACCTGATGTCCTTGTCCTCTGCAGCCCCCTCCCCAACCCCCCCCCCCCCCCCCCCCCCCGCCAAGCTCTCCAGCCTCTCAGGCCCTCTAGCCTCAGTTTCTCCAGCTCACTTCTGGGGCGGGCTTAGGGTAGGCCCCCGGACCTCGCGCTTCCAAGGAGAACCCAGAGCAGCGGTACCGGAGTGCACTCCTGAGGGTTCCGCTCGGCTTCACTTACCAGGGTCTGCTCGTACTGCAGCGCCCGCGGCTCCATCCCTTCCGCCACTGTCGCGGCCGACGCGGCCGCCATCTCCGCCCACAGTCCTCTGGCCTCCCGGTGCAGCTCGGGCTCGGGCCCGGACTCGGCTCCCGGCCGGCAGAGCCCGCGCCGGCACCCGTCCCGTCCCCGCCGCCCGGGCGGCCGAGTGCAGAGTGCGGCGGGCCCCGTGCAGGCGCTTCGGGCTCAACCTCCAGCTCGCGTCCCCTCCTCGGCGGGCGGGCCGAGGGCGGTGCCCTCTTGTGCTGCTCCGCCCGCCGGGCCATCCACAGGGGCCAGCCCAGCCGGGCGGGGGTCTGCGTTGAGGCCGCCTCCGAGGCTCCGGGGAGGCGGCAGGGGGCGCTTGGAACGTGCTAACCTGCGCTCCCTCTGCGCAAAGGCCCGGAACTGAGAGGGGCAATTGGGGCCAAGCGGGGGCGGGTCCGCTGGCACGTGGAAGGGCCGGGCCAGGCCCGCGGCGCCCAGTGACGGAGCAGGAGGAGCCGGAGACGTTGGGGCTCAGCAGGGCCTGGGGCCGGGGTCTGCTGAACCGTTTAATCAGATTCTTTGCGCTCAATCTCTCAGGAGTGGCGCTCTCTCTTGCTTCTCCGGAGGGGCCAGACGGGCCTGGCAAGGCCCTTCTGCTCCGTCGAGGGTGAGAAGCAAAGCTGAAGGGACTCGTTGGGAGACGCTAGGCCCAGAAGGCTGGCGTGAGGGGGTGATGCTCGGAACTGAGACTCTCGATCCCTTTCATCCTCTTTCCTCCTCCTTCCCTTACCTGCTGGTCCTCTTGGGAGTCTCACCTGGAGTAACCCGGCCTGTGGGGTGCACCAGGGTGGAGGTGGGGAGGGAAGGTGAAGGGCTGAGGCCGGAGGGAAGAGATGTCTAGGTGCCGGGAGGCCGCTCCTGGGAGGAGGGTGTGGGCGTACAGAGGTCGCTTTTCCTTGGCAGGTCCCAAGGAGAAACTCGAGTAGCTACTGACTTCTCGCCACCATGGGGAACAGCCTGCTGGGGATCTGCATTCTCTACCAGGGTCTAAAGAAGGATAGAGCAGAGGGTGGGGTGAGCACAGAGTGGATGGGCAGTGTAAGAGATTGTGTCAGGGGAGAGGCTCGGGCCCAGGAAACAGGCAGTGTGCGGGAGAAGGCAGGATCAGGATGAGGGGGCATGTGGGAGGCACAGGCGGTGCCCAGGAGGGAGGACGGTGCCCAGGAAGGGGGCAGTGTGAGAGGAAGGGGCAGTATAAGGGAGGAGCTGGTATTCGTGGGAGAGGATAGCGCCAGGATGAAGGGGCATGTAGATCAGCGTCTGGAGGGAGAAGGCAGTGGTGGGGCAACAGGTAGTACCAAGCGGAAGGGGCAGTGCTCAGGAGGAGAGCAGTGTGATGAGGTTAATGCCAGGCTGAAGAGATCCTGTGGAAGAGAGTAAGTCCAGGGGAAGAGGGCAGTGGTAGGGAGGGTGCCATACCAGTGGAGGGGACAAGTGCAGGCTTTCCTTTTCCCCATAGTGACATCATGGCAAATTCCCAAACTGGACAAACCCGGCTCAGGTGACATCCAGCAGGGCCAAGTCAGCCGGGGCCGGGCTGGGGGACCTCGGTGCCAGCTGGAGGGACTGAGCCCCGCGCTCTGCAGGGTCAGCGCGCTGGGGGCGGGGTTTTGTTCCTCCTGCCCTCCGCGAGGACTGTGCCCTCGGCGGGCACGCGGACCAGCAGGATAGGGCTAGGGCCGGGGTTCTCTGGGCCAAGGATCAAGGTCCCTGGCAGAGGTAGGCTCGCAAGCATTCTAGTCTTCCCAACCCGGACTCTCAAGAGGGCGCAGTAGAGCCTCATCAGGGAGCGAGAAACCGCGCCACCACGGCCGGAGGTGGGACTAGTCGTGTCCCCGCCCTGGGGTGGAGTTATATGGCCCTGAGGCCCGCCCTAAATCCTGAGGACTCTCGGAAGCAATCGTTCGGGGCGGAAGTTAGGAAGCCCCGAGAGCCAGGCAGCGGAAGTGGTGGCGTTACTCATTGTCGGCGCGCATGCGTTATTCTAGTCACTTGCTGCCACTTCGTAGGCGCTTTTACCCTCTCTCCACGCGAGGGGAAGCGCGTACCCTTAGTCGTGGTAGCGGTCTCAGCCACTCTGCTACTCTCGTGGCGGTTTCACCATGGCGGGCATCCTGTTTGAGGATATTTTTGATGTGAAAGACATTGACCCGGAGGGCAAGAAGTTTGACCGAGGTAAGTGAGGTGTACATAGGGGCGGTTTAGGGGAAGGGGCTAGACTCTTCGGGGACACGCCCCTGGGCCCCTTGTCCACCCCACCCACGTGGCCTGCCCCTACCGGCAGTTCCTGATAGAGGACTCTCCCTCGGGAAACATTTTATAGATGGGAAACGGAGACTCGGAACTCTGCCTGGCTTCACATATGCTGTGCCCTGTGCCTGGCTGGTTTTTTCTCATGGTGCTGATAAACTCCTGGGCACCTTTCTAATCGCTCCTCACTCTGAGCTAGGCGCTGTATCGAGCACCTTACACACATTTTGTCCTACCTGTTCCTTTCAAGAGCCTCCATGAGGTAGGTGGTGACTTACCCAGTTTGCTCCTAGAAGTTAAGTAACCTACCCAAGGCTACACTGTGAGTAATCAGACTTCAGAGCTTGTATTCTTGTAGTGTCCTAAGAATTTTTAGTTCTTTGTGACGTCCTCCCGTAGTCAGAATTGACTGATTGCTATACACGTCTTTATTCTGTTACTGATCAACAATTATTGAAGTGTTCCTCCTTGATGTCTCTTCCTTTGCTTGGAGACTGAGATGTTCTTCGAGACAAATACCAGTTCTTTCAAGTCCCGATAATCCACTCAGCACAGCACCCGGCACAGAAAGACAAAACCTTTGGATGAACGAGTAACTTGCCCAAAGTCAGGTTGTTTCTTAATCACCCAGGCAGGTCTAGAACCTGGATATTATTTATTGCCAGAGGACCTTTGTTTTTTTTGTGGGATTCTGTCCACTTGCCATAGTTTTCTTCCCTTTCTTTCTGACGTGTCTGGTTCTGCATTTCTCTCAGAGCTGATGAGAGGCTAGTGGAAGCAGACTGGGTTAGACTGAGTGTTCAATTACATATAATCCCCCAAAGCGGGGTCTGTAGCGTTTGCTGGAGCCTGGCAATTACCTATGCCACTCTTTTCTCTGCTTCCCTCCAGTGTCTCGACTACATTGTGAGAGTGAATCTTTCAAGATGGACCTAATCTTAGATGTAAACATCCAGATTTACCCTGTAGACTTGGGTAAGTGTTGAACACAGACAATAGCAGGAGGCTTTTTGACATTTTAGCCGTTCTTCACTCCCAGGTATTGCCATTATTTTCAGGTGACAAGTTCCGGTTGGTCATAGCCAGTACCTTATATGAAGATGGTACCCTGGATGATGGTGAATACAACCCCACAGATGATAGGCCTTCCAGGTGAGGAAGTGAAGAAGGGAGTACTTGAAATATGCCTGAAGATTAAGTAGATAAGTAGTATGAAAAGACCCTTATTTAATTTGTGGAATAAATGATTATCAGCAGAATCTGAGTAACCTTAAGGAAATTGCTGCACTTAAGAATTTGAACAGCCAGGTGTTTATCCAAGCAGTAATTACGTGTTTGTGGGTTGTAGTTTATTGATGGCTAAGGAAATGACCACTGAGTGACCTAAGCTGTGTGAACCTTGCATCTTGGGAGAGAGTTTGGTGTGATGGAAAGGCTTTGGAATTCCACGGAGTTCAAATCTCAGCCCTACCACTTATTTGTTGAACAACCTAACCTCATTCAGCCTCAGTTTCCTCACCAGTAAAGTATGGATGGTCCTGCTTTGCTCATTGGGTTGCTGTGAGGACTAAATGGCATTGTATCTGGAAGACGTCCGTTTTCATAATGTTGATGCTTAGTTATCAGTTACCATTATCAAAGGGCCTCTCGTTATTGTTAACTACTTTTTTTTTTTTTTTTTTTTTTTTTTTATTTTTGGGACAGAGAGAGACAGAGCATGAACGGGGGAGGGTCGGAGAGAGAGGGAGACACAGAATCGGAAACAGGCTCCAGGCTCCGAGCCATCAGCCCAGAGCCCGACGCGGGGCTCGAACTCACGGACCGCGAGATCGTGACCTGGCTGAAGTCGGACGCTTAACCGACTGCGCCACCCAGGCGCCCCTGTTAACTACTTTTTTAAGAATAACCTTGCTATTGTTGTTTCACAGGGCTGACCAATTTGAGTATGTAATGTATGGGAAAGTATACAGGATTGAGGGAGACGAAACTTCTACTGAGGCAGCAACGCGTCTGTAAGTTCCATGGTCTTGTGAGACCCTTGTCCCCCTGCCTTGGGCCATGCTCTGAAAATCTGGGCCGTGCTCATGTTTCCTGTGTCTCTCCCCAGGCACCTCAGACCTAGGCAGGACCCAGAAGGGGACTGTTCTGGGAACAGTTTCCAGTCTGAAATGTAGGCTGCTCACTTGGCCCTTTGTCAGGACCTCAGGGCCCAGGGGTCCAAGTGAGAAGCCGATGATCTTGCTATGTGAAGTGCAAAGGCAGGTTGCTTCCCCAGGAACTAAATGCAGCATTAAGTGATTAAACTGCTAGACTTTTTTGGTTTTGTTTATTTGTGTGTGTGTTTTGCTACTCTGCAATCCAATCCCTAGTTCTTTGGTTTCCCTGCCCAACTATTTTAGCTGTTCTTCAAAATCTTATTAAAACAATATGTGCTCTTGGTAAGAAATTTGAAAAGCAGAGAAGTAATGTGAGGAAGCAAAAAAAAAAAAAAAAAAAAAAAAAAAAAAAAAAATCACCTATAATTCCATACCCAAAGGGAATCTTTTACATAAACATTTTTGAATATTCTAGGTTTTTTCCTGTGTACTTTTTTTCTTTGAGATCATGTTGTTTTTTCTCTTTTTTTTTTAATTTATTTAGTTTTGAGAGAGAGAGTGCAAGCGGGGAAGGGGCAGAGAGAGAGAGAGAGAGAGGGAGAAACAGAATCCCAAGCAGGCTCTGTGCCATCAGTGCAGAGCCCAAGGTGCATCTCCACCTCATGAACCGTGAGATCATGACCTGAGCCGAGACCAAGAGTTGGACGCTTAACCGACTGAGCCATTCAGGCGCCCCTTCTGCTCTTTTTGCTTCAAGTTATGTAAAATGGGTTTCCCTATATCAGTTTAAGGCTTTTCCTAAACATTTTAATAGCAGCATAACATTCCAGTAAATGGATCTATCTTAGTTCATTTGATCATTTCCATTACTCTGGGCATGTAGCATTTTCCACCTTTGTTTGATATCCGGAATACTGCCATGCACATATCTGTGCATTCATCTTTGTCTGAATTTTGGTTCCTAATGACCAGACGCTAGAAGGGTGCCTCTCTTTCTTAAGCTGGGATGGGGAGCCACTGGGTAGCCGCTCCAGAGCTTAGACTCATGGGACTGGGGCCTTCCATTTCAGCTCTGCCTACGTGTCGTATGGGGGCCTGCTCATGAGGCTGCAGGGTGATGCCAACAACCTGCACGGATTTGAAGTGGACTCCAGAGTTTATCTGCTGATGAAGAAACTGGCCTTCTGAAGCACCCAGGAAGCCAACTTTGCTGCTTAGTCACTTAGGGCTTGGACATTCATTCATTCAAGCCTGAGGAGCGGTAACTGTTGACCACCTGTTCAGGAGGGGCTGTCTGTCTGCCCACTGTGGGTGCATCTTTAGGTGGTCTGGACTCCATGGGAAACTTGCCTGTGAAAGACCCAATGGGAGAGCTTAAAATGGATCAGAAGTTGTTTTGTGTGTATATGATTTTTAAATTAAATTTTACTTTTTCAGATCCGTTTCTGCCCCGCCCTTAAAAAAAAAGTCTTTTGCATTTACCCTAAAATCATTTTTTCTACTTTGCCTGTGGTATATTGTATTTCTGGCCCACAGCCAGATGATCACATGTCAATGTAGGATCTATCCCAGCCTTTTGGTATCTGGGTTTAGGGTTATCTCAGCCTTCTGGGTAACTACCCCAACATTTATCCTCCAAAGTGATTTTCTGTCTGGGAGAATGTTGTGCCTTTGGCTCCTGAGGGCACCCCAGCACCGGAAGATACCACCCATTTGGCATAGAATTTTGAATGGGCAAGGAGCCCTGCTTGTGTCCTTCCAACACTTTAAGTCTCTTAGGAAGTCAGATCACGTTGATTTAAATGAGTCACTTGCATATCCTGGAAATGTCCATCATTTTTGTGGAAGCTTTGGGTGGAAGCTTTTAGATACAGGCATGGGACATGACTATGAAGAGAATAGGAAGAACAGATTTGGTGGTTATAGGAACAGGTAGAGGAGCTAGGTGTCTGCATTACTGCAATGCAGGGAGGGAGGGTGAGTGGTGGGGGTTCTCACCAGTAACACTGAACAGGCAGCTGCTGCACAGACCAGTGAAGTGGACAAGGCAGCAATACCAATGAGGCTGGCAGTCCAGTTCTAGGACAATGGAGCAGCCTGACTGCAGTCCCTAACTTAAAACTGGGCAAAAACAAAATTGAGGAAATGGTGATGCTTGTAGAAGCACTCCAGAATATGAGCTGGCTTTTCAGCCTGGCATTTGAGGTCTCTGAGAAAGTCTCTGGACTCTTATTTCCCCTAGGAGATTCAGGGTAACAATCCAGAAAGATTGTGAGTGTGTATTAAGCAGTTTTCTCTTTTGATCTCCTGGTTTTGCCATGGGAGCTGGTCCCCCTGCTGGGATGCCTGGGGTATTTCCTTCCCTATCATTTTCAGGTCTTTACATGAGGTGTTAGAAATAGTATTTAGGGAAATGGGTTGAAAATGGATGGCCTCTGCAGGGGGGAGGAAAAGGTGTTTTGCTTTACTGTGGGGGGGGGGGGAATGGACAGAAGGTGCAATGGGGGTTGGAATGAATTTTCATGGACTCGTAGAACTTTTTTACGTGGAGTCAGATTTGGGGTTTTGGAGAAGGCTGGATTTAGGTTAGAGTGGGAAAACTTAATTACCAGTAATAGTTTGTGGAGTAGCATAGCAGACTATCCTGGCTATCCTGGGGTAGCAGAAGAGAGAACTGGCATGCAGTTGAATAGAGAGAAGAATGTTCTGGTTGTCACGGTTTTTTGCTTTTTGTGTAAAGGGAAGAAGGGATGGAATAAGTCTGACGATGTTTTGGGAAGGGTAGATTCTCAATATGGACAGATTAGTTCACATTGGAGAAGCCCAGGAGTTATTTGCATTTGCTCTGAAGTAAGTCCAATGCTGATACCGGATGCCTGGAACTTACTGGCTATATACTTCTTGCAGTTTTGCCAACCTTGTCTCTCCTCTGACTGTGCTGAGAACCCTTATTAAACCTTTGTCTTTGGTCCCTTCGGCATATCTTGTTCTGGGTGCTGACTCTTTCATGTGCCAGAAGGTTCTTCCTTTTGATCATTACATTTAATCCAGGTTAGTATTTCAGTAAATTACAATTTCTACTTAACCATTCCCTTGACTGCATGCTGGAATTTGTAGTGTGGATGAACTGTTCTCTCCCATGCAAAAACTGACACCATCTGAGATGCGTACACTTTTGAGCTTTGTGCATTTGTTGATTCCTTCTCCATGGCAACTGTTCTATCCATGATGGGAGAGAAGGACACCTGGAGATGTCTAAGTTCGTCACCCCCTCCAAGAGCTTTTGGTTTTCTACTCAGAACTTTTTAATTGTTGGTCTGTTTACTCCCCCAAGACTTGGAAATCTTTCCTGATATATAGAATCACTGAATGATCTGTTGGACAGTACACCACACTGGGGACCATATGGGCTCTGGTCAGCCTAGGGTTTCTTCTTTTCTTGCTCACAGGCTATGTAAGCATTGAGAAAATGCCTGGCTTCTCTGAGTCTCAGTTTCATTGTCTGCAAAGTAGAGATGATAATCCCAAGGTGATAGAGTTGTGTGAGCACTATAAAAGGTAACATGCGTAAGGTTCCCAGCATGCTGGCTTTCATTTCTTCTATTTTGGAATACCTCTAGTGATCCTGGGGTATCTGTGGCAATGTTTGGAACTCTGGATTCCTGGCTGTTTTACCTACATGTTCGTCTTTCCTTTGGGGAGTTGCGGGGAGGGAAGAGGAAAAAGCTGCTATTAGTTTTCCTACAGGAGCCTCTGGAGGTAGTGTTGACCTGTGCAATGGAGTTTTTGTTTTGGGCAATAATAAACCTTTTCAGAGGCACCACAGCGGCATTTATTTGCAAGGCCCCTTAATAAGCCTGGCTTCTCTAGAGAATCCTTAGCAGAGTTCATGGTAGTCACATAGGGCAGCTTCTTAGATACTGTGTGCTTCTGGGATTGGGAAATGAGCCTTCAACTTGTACTTGTCCCTCCTGCTGTGTGAGCCCTAGGAGACTGACTCTTGCCACTTCCTGCACTTCCCCCTGACCTCCACAGGAGGGAGGCAGGAACCCGTGCCTGGCAAAGCTTCCTGCTGAGCTGCTGAAGCTCTCGCTGTTTGCTCAGCTGTCACATCCAGGTTTTGTCTTGACTGAACTGTCTGCACAGCCTTACCTGGGGTGTGAGGCTCTCCAAGGCTTCCTGTTAACTTTTTGGGAGGGGAGGGAAGGGAGAGATCTATTGCCCCCTTAGAAGAACATCTCTTTCCTTTGCTTTTCTGTTAGCTTTTGGGTGTTCTTATTTATTTTTTATTTATATAGGCTCAGTTTTGTTGATTATGTAGAGACGGCCTTTCTGAGGGACAACTTCTCATTCATTTTTCAAGAGTAAGGATCTCCTAAGAAAAGAAGATCAGAGCCCTATTGAGAATGATAGTAAAGGGGAGAAAGACACTAACCTTAGTTCTGAGGAAAAAAAATCAAAGCTCTTTTTTCTCTGTTTTCTGACATAAGGTTAGTCTCCACCTCTGTTCAGAAGCCAGGCCAGACCAGCCCTTTGCATAATTACCGTATGAAAAAGAGCATGTAGAGAATTAGTAAGCTGTAAATTTGTGCGGAAAATAGACCAAAGATAACTAGACGCTCTAGTGAATATTATTGATAGCTTAAAAAAATAGCTTCTGAAGTTTTACATTATACAGTGAAAAATGATCCCCTTTTCTGTCCTGTGTATCCCGCTTTAGCAGGGCTTTGGGTTTCAGGTGAAAGCAGGAAATCTGGTATAACTTGATTCCCAGGGCCTCCCCTCCGGGTAAGGGAACTTTACATGGGAGACAGTGCTGAAGCTGGCAGGGCCCTAGTACCTTACTCCTCCTGAGACAGATTCTGGAAGTGAGGGTGGGGTGCAATTAGAAGAGGACTGGCAGAGCTGGGTGTGACAGAGGGGTCAGGAAGTGGAGGCTGGAGCTGGATCGGGGGGAGTGGGTGAGGTGGGTGAAGGAGAGAAGAGTGTGTATTGCCCAGTAGGAGGATGGGTTGGGGAAGGAGAATATCCAGGCCAGAGGTCGGGTGGCAGGGAGCTCATGTCTGAAGTTCCTGGAAGGATGTCTGGGGCTCCTAGAGCCCTGGGTGAGGGTCCAGGAAAGAGTCCATGAGTTCCAGTCAAGGGTCCGTGTGTCCTGTTCACGTGTCCAGGGATTTGGTCTAGGTACCTGGAGGTTTGGTTCAGCCGACCAGGAATCTTGGCTCTGAATCCCTGCAGCCTCTTCAGAAGTCCAAAGCCAGTAGTTCTGGCTGAGACACGGGAGTCTGTCTCCAAAAATCCAGAAGTCCTGTTTGGGAGCTCGTGTAGTGTGAGGAATACAGAGGTATTGCTTGGGCCAGCTGTAGTGGGCAGGGCCTGCTTGGCACAGAGAGTGGGCCCTACTACAATCAGCAGGAAACGCACCTTTCCTCGGAGCAGTTGTTGGAAGCTCAGGAATATGGCATTGGGATCCTTGTGAGCTGTGGTCCTGCCCTGTGGAGGAAGCTGTGGGCAGAGGATGGGCCTGAGGCCAGAGATCTGGGCCAGATATCATGTCTCTCTCGTCTATAGGGAAAGATAAGGTGCCAGCACCCGGACTTTATGGCTCGGGGAAAGCACTCCTTAGTAGGTCAGCTCTGCTACCCTCAAGATTCCCAGAATTCTCCTTTCTTCCCTCAGGTCTTCCAAGGGGGCTAAGTCAGCAAAGGACAGTCTCTGTAGTCCCCTTGACTCAGGATTTACTTACCTGGGTTCCTAGGAGGCCCTGCAGGGCCCCAAGGAGGAGGCGGACCTGTCCAGAAAGCTGTCCCAGGAGGGATGAGAGGCAGGTGGGTCCCAGTTGTCCCCGTGCTGCCATTACTCCCTCCAGCAGAAGGGTCGCGGCTCCCAGAACGTCCTGTGCCTTGGTCTGCTCCTGTAAAAGAGATGGGAGGGAGAAGGGCCCGCTTCAAAGGGCATGCTAGTAGTGGGTGGGGAGCCCGAGGAGTAGCCAGGGGGATGAATCATAGGAGCTGAGAATTGGACAGGACCAAAGTCCCACCCAGCACAGGAATTCCTCCAGAGTCTCCCGACAATTGGTCATCGGCCTCTATTTGAGTAACTTCGGTGTCCAGTAACCCAGCCTGGTCTCACACTTAATTTCAGTCAGAAAAGTTCTTTTTTCCCCTTATATGCTGAGATCTGAGCTGTTACAGCTTTTACCTCTGGGTTCTAGTGTTGCCAGTTCACTCTTTCTGCTACAAAATCTTAGGGTCATATGGTTTTTTAAAACTTAATGTAGAGATAAGGCCATCACAGAGATCATAAAAATGAAGGAAGGGGGCTTACTGATAAATGGCAGACACAGAACTGCAAGGGATCCCTAGGGACCACCCTTCATCCCTGGCCCAGTCTCCCTGGAAGACCTGAGGGAAGAGAGGGCATTCTGGGGATCTTGAGGATAGAAGAGCTTGATCTTAAAAGGCGTGCTCCCTCCCAGGTTTCCTGAGCCTCAGACTAAAGCACTTCCAGCCATACCACAAGACTACCACTTTCCTCCAAACTACTCAGACAGCAGCCCCCCTCACCGCCCTTTTTTAAGCCATTCCTCACATAACCTGTTTTCTAGCTTCTCACTGTTCAGGTTGCTTCTTCCTTCTGGACACATGCTAGTTTAATATGGTCCCTCTGAATAAATTAGCATTTATCTTCAGGAAGATGTCTGGTACTCAGTCCAGTACCGTTAAGTGCAATCCATTTACTGTTTTTTAGGAGTATTTCCACAATGCGGATGCTAGACATCTAAAACCAGCTAGAATCACTAGCTTTTAAAATAGCTGCTGTTTGAGGTCAACTCCGTCCTCCCAGATCTTTTTCATAGTAAGTTCTAGGGCTAGAAGTTTATGTAAAGGAAGTGGGGGCATCGTGGCCTGGAAGCTGGAATAGGACTTTATTTAATTACTTTGAGTAAATGTACAGTTTTATATATATCTCTGTTAAATTTTACCTTGTTTTTGACCTAGTCTTTCAGCAAGTTGAATCTTGATTCTGCCTTTTGTTATTTTAGCGGTGCTTCCCAGTTTTGTGTCATCTGAGGATGACAGATCAGTCTTCCTTCTTGATGCTAACTTAAGAAGGTTGCACGGGACTAGGTCAAAGGCATGGGCATAAGCGACTTTTATCCAGCTTTCCTTGGTGTTCAGCTTTGAATCTATTTTAACATACTAGGACTGTAAGTCACCTTGTCCAGAGGACAACATCATAGTGGAATGTAGATTAGGTTAGGGTGGCCAAGCTGAAAGTGAGATATTCTTAGGGCGCTCAAGAATTTTAAAGAATCCATGGGAAGCAGTACAACACTGATGAAGACAGGATTTAGGGATACTAAAGGAAGGAATGACTTTCTTACCTTCTGGGTTTTCCATTCTCCCAGGCTAAAGTCCACAGCAGGCAGCAGGACAGGTGTGGACAAAGGGTTAACGTCTGGGCACTGGCTCTATTGAAAAAGATGGGTGGTGGAGAGGTGGAGAAGGGAGCTCAAATAAAGGGGGGGTATGATGACCCCGTGACCAAGATAGACTTCCATGAGCAATATATATCCAGGCTAGAGCTTTTAAAATGGGCTAGATTGCAAATCGTAATCCTTGTCAAGGAGTGGTGATTGGGAGGCGGTGATCTCACCAAAGACAATATGGGGACAACAGTGCTTGGATCATGGAGTGAGAGGAAGTGATGGGAGTAAGGGCATCTAACCAGTTAATGGGTAAGGGGTGAGTGCTGGGAGATTCTCACCAATTTGCTGTGAAGGACATGGGAATCATGAAGCAGTTTATTTAGGAGACGGGGGTCACAGGCTGGAGGAGCCGGAAGGCATAGATTCAGTCTTGCAGTTAGGAGAAGCATGACCACGAGGAGCACTTCTTAGATGAGAAGTGAGGTTGAAAAAGAAGAAATCACTGTCAGGTGGTGGTCCAGGAATTCCCATTTAAGACCCAGACTTGAAATCCAGGGAATTTGCCTTTCAGAAGCCTTATTCCCAGGAGATTGGGTTCCCTCAGCCCTCCACCCCTGCAGCACATCTCCTTTGTCTTTCCTCTCTAACCATGTTCTGATTTAGCCCTAGGTCCCTCCAGTGTGTTCTTACCAGTCAGCTCCATTCTGGCCACGCTGTCTGGTTGGAGTGGCTCCCTGGATGGGGCCTCTCCCCTGAATCCTTCCTGGGGCCATGGAGGCGGCTTGGGCTCTTGCACTTCTTGCACTGTGGGGCACAGGTGGGCCGAGGAAGAGGGTCTGGAATCTATCCTGCAAGTGACAGGAATAATGAACATTTAATCAGGTGTCAAGGAAAAGACTGCCTGGCTGGGGGGAACAGCTGCTAGGAGGGTGTGAGCCGCCGACCAGCCTAGAACTGCTAGAGCTCTGGCTGCTCCCAGGTTTCCGTGTGAGTGCAGCATATTGCGTCTCCTTTTTGTCAGGCTCCTTGGTGAATCTGCTGTGGGGCACCAGCCCCCTGCTGAGAGCAGGACAGAATCTGTATACACACACACACACACACACACACACACACACACACACACACACATCTTAACTGGCCTCAAATTCTGAGCAACCTTGGTTGTTTGGTTGGAGACAATCTAGGACAGGGAAAGGGAACAGAAGTATTGTGGCATAAGCCCCGGAGAAGAGGTTGGGAAGCTGGATACAGGGTCAAGGTGAGGAGCTAGTAAACATGTGCAATGTGTTGAGGGGTGGCTTGGGGAGTGGGGCTGAGGAGGTGAGCTGGGCGAAAACAAAACTGGACTACTAGGGGTTGGTGATTACAAGATTATGAGAAGGCGGTAATGGGAGCAATGAACCTATCATTCTCTTTCCACTTACCCCCACCCAAAAGCCTCTTGGAGTTTTTCTTTACACTCCCAGTTCTGAAATATTGGGTTATCCAAGGTGAAGAGATGGGCTAACAGTCTTGGGACTTGCCACCTGAGGCAAGATACCCAGGAATGGGTACCTGCTGAGTGAGGTACCCACCTTACGTGGCTTACCTCGCCTTGGACACCCACCGTATCCATCTCATAGCCCATATCTTCCTCCCTGCCCCCTTTGCAGAACCTTCCAGTTCCTTTGCAGGACCCCCCACATGGCCTCCTCCTTCTTTGACGAGTAGTGCAAAGAGGCCTGCACCTGATTCAATATTGGGATTTCCTGTAGGTCTGTCAACATGCATGAGCCCTCCTCCCATTACCCTCTCCTTCGTCCCAGCTTCTCCGGTCCCACAATTCAGAACCTTAAGCTAACTAGGAATGGCTGGGTAAGAATGGGGATTGGATCTGTGTCCAGCTTGATGTTATGTGTCCTAAGCCCTAAATGTGCCACCTTTCTTATTTTCTCCCTGAGCACATGCCCCCTTTCCTTAGGACCCGCCAGGACTGCTATATTCCTCCAAGTCTGAGATCAGTCCCTCAGAACCCAGCACCCCACCCCCTACCCCTGCTCTGTCCTGCTCCTCCCATTCTGGGAAGGCTACACTCTTCTCGACAAAGGTCAGTGCCTGTAGGTTCCAGTTTGCCTGCCCCTCCCCCAGCTGAAAGCCCAATTCCTCTTTCCTGTCCTTCCTACCCTCACTTAACTCCAAAACCTGCTTGCCACTCACCGGGTGGAGAAGGGCTCCAGGACCCAGGTGCACAGCAGGCAGCCCTCTGGGGTGCAGATGGGTAGGAAGACATGTAGTGTTGGGGCACAGCCCCTCCACAGCAGTAGGGTCACACGCCTGCCCAGGCCACTTCTGCCCAATCAGAGAGCAGGGAGCTACCAGGCGAAGGCCCCCGGAAGTGACGCCTTCTCCTCCCACCCGCACTGAACATGGAGCCCCTGCCTGGACCATGGTCCACCAGCGGAGCCCAGCTCTTCCACCCACGCACACCACACAGAGGATTTGAACAGAGGGATCCATCTTTTTCTAGGAGATGGGAAACCTGGGACCTGGCTGGGGAAGGAGATGAGAGGGGAACAGGGTTTTTTTCTAGGAGGAATCGGGCAGGACATTTTTGTTCCTGGGGAAGAGTCAGAAAGGTCTGGTTCTGGTTTTAGATATATTGGTGGGTTTTTCAGTTCTTGACTGGCTAAATTTCTTTTCACCTGTTGTTGAAATCCATTAGGGCTCTTGCTTTTCTGCTTTTCTTTCCTATAACCCTCTCGGAGTCATGTCTTATTTCCCCTTTCCCAGTGGGAATGTGGGTATTGCCCATTTTAGAGAATGACGCTGTCATTGGTCAGTGTTGTGGGGAAAGCGTTTGGACAATTTGAGAGGACTGCACGGTGAGGGCTGTTTGTGGTGGTGGTGGTAGGGAGGGGGTGGGGGTGAGGCTGAGCTCAGGGCCTGGCAGCTCAGACAGCTAAGGCCACTTAACTCTGTGCCCAAGCTCTCCTGCACTTGCCCTGTCTTTCTCCCTCTTCCATCTCCTACCACTCCATATGTGACAAGAAGAATAACCAGGCCCATGTGTCCCTGTCTTAGGGAAGACAGCTGCTGAACCTCCCCCGCAAATACCTCCTGCTGGCCCCCCTCTTCCTTTGGCCCTGGCTCTAGTTCCTTTGCTTTCCCCTCAATCCCAGTCTCCTCACAGTCTCTGTCCTCAGGGGCCTCCTGGCCTGACCTTGTTCCCATCACCCCCACCTCAGTTCTTCCCCTTCTGCTCCTCCTCCCAAGGATGGGGCTGTCAGCTAAGGAGGATGGCCTAGATCCCGGAATTCTCCAGTTCAGCCAGATGAGATGCCTCCCAAGATTAGGAAGGAGGGTGCTGGGATGGTTGGGAGGATGGTGGGTGAATGGGTGTGGGAGGGGACAGGGAGGCAGTCAAGACCAGGAAACCAAGACAAAGGAGGTTGGGGGTGGGGTGGAGAGGCAGAGGGTCCCCTGCCTGAAGGAAGAAGGTGAGAAAGGATGTGAGGCTGGGGATGAGGATGGTTAGATGGGCCTCCGGACAGGTTACCGTAGGGAGGGAAACACTGTCAGCAGACAGAAATGGGACTCTGAAATGGGACTTCCTGGGGACCAGTAGAATGAGGACAGACCTCAGAGAAGAGGTAGGGACACAAGCTAGACAGAGAGTGTGGGTAGTGTGGGGTTTGAGAGGTGCTGTGGGCCCACAGTAGGGGAGATCAGTTGACCGGCCTTTGGTGCACGTTGTCATCCTTAAAAGACAAGTCTTCATCCTTCCGGCAGTTACCGAGTACTAGCCCAGTGGCCGGCCCAGGCCTCAGGCCCAGCCTCTGCCCCTCCCTGGCCTGGGGCTCCCGTCCCGGGCTGGACACGCACCTCCCGGTGCAGCCGCCCTGTGGCCTCCGGCAGCGGGGGGGCTCCAGACCCGCCTCTCCTCCCCTCTTCGCGCCCCCTGGTCTCTCCCCTCCCCCTCCCCCCTCCGCTCCCCCTTCCCCTGCAGCCCCTCCCTCCTCCCCTGCCCCGTCCCAGCCCCTCCCTCCCCTCCCCCACTCGCGATCCGGGCCGCTGCTGCTGGGCCGGACCCCCCGGGCTCAGCCCGGCCCCTCGCCGAGCCGCCGCCGCCGCCCCGTTTGCTGAGGAGGAGGCCCCCGGCCGGGGCGCCGGGCGCGGGGCATAAAACGGGCCAGAGCCGGCGCCCAGGGCACTAGAGGCGCGTACGGCCCGGGTCAGCGCCCGCCCGCCCGCGCTCCTCCCGGCCGCTCCTCCCGCCCCGCCCGGCCCGGCCCGGCGCCGACTCCCGCCGCCCGACGAGCCCCTCGCCGCACTGCCCGGGCCCTGGCCCCGGCCCCCTCCCGCCGTACCGCCCCCGGCCCGGCCCTCCTCCCACCTCCCTCCTCCTGCTCCTGCTCCCTCCTCCCTCCCGCCTCCCCAGCTGTCCCGTTCGCGTCATGCCGAGCCTCCCGGCCCCGCCGGCCCCGCTGCTGCTCCTCGGGCTGCTTCTGCTCGGCTGCTGGCCGGCCCACGGCGCCGGCCCCGAGCCGCCCGCGCTGCCCATCCGGTCCGAGAAGGAGCCGCTGCCCATTCGGGGAGCGGCAGGTAGGTGGGCGCCTAGAGGGACGCGCAGGCAGAGTCCGGCTCGGGGCAAGTCTGCTCCCGCCCGGAGGGGGCGCCGGGCGCAGGTGGCTCAGCTCGGCAGGCTGCCTGGAGGGGTGGGCGCGGGTCGCGAGGCGCGTCGTGCCGGGGGACCCAGGGCCCGGCCGGCAGCGCCCGGGGCGGGCACACCGCAGGAGCGGGACAGCGGCCGCCAGCCAAGCCCGTCCCCGCAGGCTGCTCCTTCGGCGGGAAGGTCTATGCCTTGGACGAGACGTGGCACCCGGACCTGGGGGAGCCCTTCGGGGTGATGCGCTGCGTGCTGTGCGCCTGTGAGGCGGTGAGTGGACCAAGCGGCCGTAGCCTGGGGCCCTTGCGGGTGGGGGAGCGCTCGCGTCCCGGGATGTCGGGGTGCACTCGGAGCCACTGAGGATAAAGAAGCGAGTCTGCAGGTATTTGGGATATATATATTTTTTCTCCTGGTGGGAGGCAGTGCCCCCTTCAAGTCTCAGGTGCTGACTGTTATCGATCACCCACTATGTGTCAGGCTCTTTGCCAAGGGTTTCGTCTGTCTCTCACTTAACTCCTAGAAGAACCCTGCTAGATACACACTATTATTTCCCCCATTTTCCAGATAGGGACCCTAAGTCCCTGAGAGGTTAAATAAATTGTCTAGGGTCACACAGCTTGTAAGAAGCAGAGTGGTCTGACTCCATGGGATGACCTTGCTCTGGTCCTGACTCTCCCCTGCTCGCCCTGGGTCTCACCAATTGGCATCTTGCACTCACTTGGTTTTTGCATCTTCTCTGCAAGCAGCCTCAGTGGGGTCGCCGCTCAAGGGGCCCGGGCAGGGTCAGCTGCAAGAACATCAAACCTGAGTGCCCAACCCTGGCCTGCGTGCAGCCGCGGCAGTTGCCGGGACACTGCTGCCAGACCTGTCCCCAGGGTAAGGCCCGCTCCGCGGTGAGGGGAGGGCGGCAGGGCAGTGGTACTTGGTTCTGAGCCACAAGGATGGATGGGGCGGATGGAGCAGATGAAACCACCGACTGCCTTCTCGGTGCCCAGCTGAAGCCCGTGTTTCCCACTCCTGGCTTAGAGCGCAGCGGTCCGGAGAGGCAGCCTACAGGCCTGGCCTTTGAGTATCCGCGGGATCCAGAGCACCGCAGCTACAGCGACCGCGGGGAACCAGGCTCTGAAGATCGGACGCGCGGAGACGGCCACACCGGTAGGTAGGGGCCAGGCAGGAGTTGGGGTTGTGATTGGGGCCGGGCTGCTCCAGTGGGTGACGATACTAGGGACATCTTTTCCTCACAGACTTCGTGGCGCTGCTGACAGGGCCGAGGTCGCAGGCCGTGGCACGGGCCCGAGTGTCTCTGCTGCGCTCTAGCTTGCGTTTCTCCATCTCCTACAGGCAGTGAGAAAGGGGAAGGTGGGAGGAGGGGGCCAGCTGGGGACTGGGGAAGGAGAGTTGGGAGAGGCTGGAGGAGCTGCTCCTGGCCTAGGCTCAGAGCCCATACTCACCAGACCCTCATTCCCAGGCTGGACCGCCCTACTCGAATCCGCTTCTCAGACTCCACTGGCAGTGTCCTGTTTGAACACCCTGCGGCCCCCAGTCAAGATGGCCTGGTGAGATGATGCCATTTATGAGTGCTTCTCCGGTCTGGGCGCTATGCTGAGGGCGTGCTCTGCAATGCCTCCTTTGGTCCTCATAACAGCCCAGTGAGAGGAAAGCACTGACATTATGATGCCCATTTTACAGATGAGGGAACTGAGGCTCAGTAGCAGAATGTGATTTGCTCAAGGTCACACAGCTAGTAAGTGGTTGAGCCAGGATTTGGACCCCAGCCTCTGGCTCTAAGGCCCCTTCTTCAGCTTCCTAGGAGGGCTTGGGGGCTCCTTTGTACTCCTTCCTCACCAGAGCTAGGCCTCTCAGCTGGCCTGTCTTACATACTGTCTGAGTAGGACCTTCTTGTCTCTCTGCTCCAGGTCTGTGGGGTGTGGCGGGCAGTGCCTCGGTTGTCTCTGCGGCTCCTTAGGGCAGAACAGCTACATGTGGCACTTGTGACACCCACTAACCCTTCAGGGGAGGTCTGGGGGCCTCTCATCCGGCACCGGGCCCTGGCTGCAGGTGAGGGGAGCAGATGGCCCCTGGACATGAAGTTCTGAGTCTTCTCTATCCCCAGGAATGGAGTGGGCTGAAGAGGGGACTTTCTGATGGGCTCTCATGGTCTTCCTTCCCCCAGAGACCTTCAGTGCCATTCTGACTCTGGAAGGCCCCCCACAGCCTGGCACAGGGGGCATCACCCTACTCACTCTCAGTGACACAGAGGACTCCTTGCATTTTTTGCTGCTCTTCCGTGGGCTGCTGGAACCCAGGAGTGGGGGTAAGTGGGAGGGGGCAGGGCAAGTGAGGAGAGGAGGCAGAGCACCTGTCTGTCAGAGGCATCCATACGGATGGCTGTTGCAGGGCCAAGCCAGGTTCCCTTGCGGCTCCAGATTCTACATCAGGGGCAGCTGCTGCGAGAGCTCTACGCCAATGCCTCGGTCCAGGTGAGTGAGGGTCTGGCTCTTGCTGCCACCTGCTCCGGCCTCTTGCTGCCCCCACCATTCCTTGCTCTCCCTCCAGGAGCCAGGCTTTGCCGAAGTGCTGCCCAACCTGACAGCCCAGGAGATGGACTGGCTGGTGCAGGGGGAACTGACAATGGCCCTGGAGAGGGCAGGTGGGCCAGGGCTGCGCATCAGTGGACACATTGCTGCCAGGCAGAGCTGCGATGGTGAGGCAGGGTGGGGCCTGGCACCCCGGGCACACACAACCAAGAGGCACAGACAAGTGGCCGGGGTGGGTATGGGAGGCAACCTGTGGGCTGGGCGTATGAATGGCTGTAGGACAAGCCAGCCTCCACCTATCTCGCCCCTCTGTAGTCCTGCAAAGCGTTCTTTGCGGGGCCGATGCCCTGATCCCAGTTCAGACGGGTGCAGCCGGCTCAGCCAGCCTTACACTACTAGGAAATGGCTCCCTGATCTACCAGGTAAGAGTCGGGGGCTGCAGGAGGTGGGAGGGCAGCAGGCCGGGGTCGGGCTTTGGCCTTCATGGTTCAGGCCCCAGGCCTTCTCTGCCACTTCACTTTGCCCTCCCCAACCCTGCCCACCAGGTACAAGTGGTAGGTACAGGCAGTGAGGTGGTGGCCATGACACTGGAGACCAAGCCTCAGCGGAGGAACCAGCGGACCGTCCTGTGCCGCATGGCTGGACCCCAGCTGGGAGGACACACAGTGAGTACTTCAGGCAGAGCCAGGCCACAGGGCCCACACCCCAGAGCTAACAATGCAGGGCTGTGGGAAGCCAGGTTGGATGAGCAGAGATGTTCAGAATCATTCACTCACTAACAGATGCTCTCACTGACACATTGACTCACTGGACATGTTTTTAGTGAGCCTCGGGCTAGAGACTGGAATACAAAGAAAATCAGGTGTGGCCCCTGTCCTCAGCAAGCTCACATCAAATGGGAGGAGGAGTTGGACAGGGAGACCATATAATTATAAATGTGATAGCAATGGCTGCCACTTACAAATGAATCCTTCTTTTTTTTTTCCCTATAGTTAACATTTTTAAATTTTTAAAAAAGTTTTTGAAATTTTTTAAATTTATTTTGAGGGAGAGAGAGACAGAGAGAGAGCAGGAGAAGGGCTGAGAGAGGGAGACAGAATCCCATTGACATGGAACCCAATGTGGGGCTTGACGTGGGGTTTGATGTGGGGCCCGACGTGGGGCTTGTAGGGGGGCTGGATGTGGGGCTCAAACTCGTAAACCATGAGATCATGACCTGAGCTGAAATCAAGAGTCAGAGGCTTAAACAACTGAGCCACCCAGGTGCCCCTTACTGAGCCTTTCTACATGCTACATAGTGCACTGGTTGCCTTACTTATATTATTTTTGGCCCTTACAGTTCCCATTTTATAGATAATGAAGCTAAGGATCAGACAGGTTAAATAACTCCTCAAGATTGTTGCATAGGTAGGAAATGGCAGAGAAGGGACTGGAACCTGGGCTTTCAAGGTTCTTATCCAGTGTTATGCATGTGTAGAAGTGTGTTGGGTGTAAGAAAACATGGAAGACATTCGGAACCTCGGGCTTATGTGAAAGCTGAGGAGGGGTTCGTCTGGAATCTGGCAGACTGCAGCTAGGGCATCTAAGTCTGGCATCCTTCCCTGTCCCCCAGGCTGTGGGTGTCTGCCCTGGACTGGGTGCCCGAGGGGCTCATATGCTGCTGCAGAATGAGCTGTTCCTGAATGTGGGCACCAAGGACTTCCCAGATGGAGAACTGAGGGGGCATGTGGCTGCCCTGCCCTATAGTGGACACAGCACCCGCCACGACAGTGAGTGCCCTGGGATCTGCCTGCCCTTTGGTGTCCTGTGATCTGTGACTCAAGCATGTGAGCATGGTGCCAGAGCCTGGTGTGCCTTTCTCTGTGCCTGAGCTCGAGGTTGGCATCTGGAGAAGGTGGGGATGTACGGGGTGGCCCTGCTGGGAGACCTTCTCTGTTGCCATGGTGCAGGGGTCTAAAACTTGCTGCTTGCCTCCCCCTCCACCCTGCCCTGGGCCTATGGGCAGTGTCGGCCGATTTGTGGAATGCATGTTGGGGGAGGCCGGGGAGATGGGGAATACCGGGCTGCTCCAGGCCACCTTTTCATCTGTCACCTGTCCTCTGTCTGGATCCAGCACTGCCTGTGCCCCTGGCAGGAGCCCTGGTGTTGCCCCCTGTGCAGAGCCAGGCAGCAGGACATGCCTGGCTCTCGCTGGATACCCACTGTCACCTGCACTATGAAGTGCTGCTGGCTGGGCTTGGTGGCTCAGAACAGGGCACAGTCACTGCCCACCTCCTAGGGCCTCCTGGGATGCCAGGGCCCCGGCGGCTGCTGAAGGGATTCTATGGCCCAGAGGTGAGGACATGATGGTGGAGGCAGCTTTGAAAGTATCTGCTTTTTAGCACGAAGGGCTGTGTGGGCCTGTGGCGGGGAAAGCAGAGAGCAGGTAGCTTGGTATGGCAGAGCTGACATGGGCTCGGGAGTCAGACAGACCTGGGTATGAATCTGACTCAGACTTTTGTTTTCCATTCTCCTTCCTGTGTCCTTCTCTGGTGGGATCTCTTGGATAGCATGTAACATCCTGAACCTCCAAAGGAGCAGGTGGGGTGGAGCAAAACCCCTCAAATGGGGTGGACTTGGAGTCAGAGAGGCCTGGCTCTCTGAGCTCCACACCACCATTAATGGGCTCACTTCCTTGAAGACTTTACTTAACCTCCTTGGGTCTCGGTTTCTCATCTGTGAATTAAGAAGGGTAGGTGCAGCCCTGGACGGCCTTGTTCCCATCCCATATCCCGGCTCTTACAGGCCCAGGGCGTGGTGAAGGACCTGGAGCCTGAGCTGCTGAGGCACCTGGCTCAGGGCACTGCCTCCCTGCTGATCACCACCAAGGGTAGCCCCCACGGGGAGCTCCGGGGGCAGGTAGGCAGGCAGTGTGGGCCGCTGGGGATGTTTCAGAGTTGAGCCGGCACTGTGTGCTCTTGCCTGAGTCACTTTGCTCTCTCTGAGCCCTGGGGGGGTGGGGGTGGGGGGTAGTATCACATTCCCTGGCTGGTTGGGAGGATAAAGCCAGAAAAGGTACATGACGAGGCTGGCAGCAGACCACCCTGTCTCTGGTCGCTGGGGTGACTGCTGGTGCTAATAGCATCCTCCTGGGACGCAGGGGTGCTCAGGGGTCGAGGTGTCTCGGGCAGGTGGGCTGGCCGAGGCTGGTGGAGACGCGGAGGGAGCCCGGCTGCTGCCTCAACTCGCCTCTCCTCCCAGGTGCACATCGCCAACCAGTGCGAGGTGGGCGGCCTGCGCCTGGCGGCGGCGGGGGCCGAAGGAGCGTGGGCGCCGGACTCAGCGGCCGCCGCACTGCCCGTGCTGCCGGCTGTGCTTGGCCAAGACGCCCCTGCGCCAGCCAAACCCGGCGGCCCCGGGCGGCCGCGAGACCCCAACACCTGCTTCTTTGAGGGGCAGCAGCGCCCCCATGGGGCTCGCTGGGCGCCTAACTACGACCCGCTCTGCTCGCTTTGCACCTGTCAGGTAGGATGCCCCTGCGGAAGGGTGCACTGGGGTCTGGATTCTGGGGCAAGGGTCCCAGCCAACCACCCCATCTCTCTTTGCAGAGACGCACAGTGATTTGTGACCCCGTGGTGTGCCCGCCGCCCAGCTGTCCGAGCCCAGTGCAGGCACCAGACCAGTGCTGTCCTGTGTGCCCCGGTGAGTGACCTGTCCCAGTGGGAGAGGGTAGTGGAAGGTCCACTGTAGGGGCTAAGGCCTCTAGGGAGGGAAGGGGGGCCGCCATCCTCTGCCTTCACTATTTCTTTGGCTCCACAGAGAAGCAAGATGTCAGAGACCTGTCGGGGCTGTCACGGAGCAGAGACCCTGGAGAGGGTGAGCTGGAAGTCTGTGTGCCGGGATGAGGAATCCAGGGGAGCTGTTGGGTGGGACCA
Organism: Panthera onca; assembly: GCF_046562875.1. Taxonomy (NCBI): domain Eukaryota; kingdom Metazoa; phylum Chordata; class Mammalia; order Carnivora; family Felidae; genus Panthera; species Panthera onca. Next base: position 83,001,969 of record NC_138347.1, on the reverse strand, counting down.
GGAGGGGCACAAAAGGGTGAGAATATATATGGAGGGGGTGGGGAGACTGAAGGGCACAGGTTCAGGCTTCATTAGAGTCACTGGTCCACAAATGGGTCCTGGTGTTAGACTAGTATGGGGTTGGCCTGAGACTCCAGCCTTGATTGTGGGCCCAGCCAATGAGCTGAATACTCACGGCAGCTGGGCACTGTCCCCCCCCCCCCCCTTCCTCCCTGTCCCCCAGGCTGCTATTTTGATGGTGACCGGAGCTGGCGGGCAGCGGGTACCCGGTGGCACCCTGTCGTGCCCCCCTTTGGCTTAATTAAGTGTGCTGTCTGCACCTGCAAGGTATGGCTGCCCAATCCTCTCTGGTGCCATAACCCAGCAGGGTCTGCAGAGGTGGGGAGGGGGCTGCCAGAGGGAAAAGCCCAGCCTTGGTGAGGGAGGCTCAAGGATTAAAACACTGAAAAGTCCTTTGAGCTTTGAGAATCAGCTTCCTGCAGGAAAAGGGAAGGGCTGATGTGGGTGTGAATTCTGGCTCTGCCAGCCGACCAGCTCCACATAGCCCTGGCACTTTCTGTACCTCCCTGAACTTCCCTTTCCACTCCTGCAAGCAGATACCATAGCAGTTATGTTGCAGGGCTACCGTGAGCATTTGAGTTCAGGTATATAAAGCACCAGCCCAGGGCCTCTGAGTGAAAGGCCATGGAAATACGACATTGGAGGGATGGAAAGGAGAGGGAGGAAGCAGGAGGCTCCCCTTCCTTTCTGACACCCATTCCTCAATGGATCCCTACAGGGGGGCACTGGAGAGGTGCACTGTGAGAAGGTGCAGTGTCCTCGGCTGGCCTGTGCCCAGCCTGTCCGTGCCAACCCCACTGACTGCTGCAAACAGTGTCCAGGTGAGGGGGTGGGCACTGAGGCCTCTTGGGGCAGTTGAGGTGCTTCACTGGCTTGTCATGGGTGAGGGGGTGCATAGTGAAGGTGGATGGAAGGAACTTCTCAGCTAATTCAGCGTTCACTGAGCACTGCTCTGTGCCTAGGAGCTAGGGCTCTAAACGCACTGGAAAGAATGTGCATGTATTTATTAGTGGGCTATGATGGGTTCCAATTCCTACCCCTCCCTCCCTTTCTTTCTCCCTCCCTCTCATCCATCCATCCATCCATCCATCCATCCATCCATCCATCCATCCATCCTTTCATCCAAATTTGTCACCTACTAAGTGCCAGAAACTGCTAGGTGTTGGAGATTCAAAAACAAATAAAACCTGGGTGGCCCTTACAGAGCTCACATCTGCTGATCTCTTCCTCCCTCCCAACAGTGGGGTCAGGGGCCCACCCCCAGTTGGGGGACCCCATGCAGGCCGATGGGCCCCGGGGCTGCCGTTTTGCAGGGCAGTGGTTCCCAGAGAGCCAGAGCTGGCACCCCTCGGTGCCTCCCTTTGGGGAGATGAGCTGTATCACCTGCAGATGTGGAGTAAGTGGGGAGTGGGCTCTGTGTGAGATGGGCATTGGGGACCTGGCCTAGAGTGGGGAGGCCTTTCCAGGGAGGGTAGGCTCCTGGGAGTGGGCTTCCCTGAAGAGGCTGGAGGCTGCTGTTCCCCTGTGCCTCTGGGTACCCTCAAAATCTACTCTGTCTGGCACCAGGCAGGGGTGCCCCACTGTGAGCGGGATGACTGTTCACTGCCACTGTCCTGTGGTCCAGGGAAGGAGAGTCGCTGCTGCTCCCACTGCTCACCCCGGCGATGTAAGTGAGGGGGCTGTATGTGGGGCACCCCGGGAGGGAAGGGGGCACCTGCTGCCTGCCAGGAGCAGTGCCATCTGCTTCACGGGTGACTGAGTCACACAGATTGTGTGTGCTGACTTGTTTAAAAGTTCTGACCTTTCTGGGCCTAGAACAGAGATGCTCCGCTGTGTCCTCCGTGCCGCCCAATTTCCTCTCTCTCCAAAATGTATTCCCTTTTGTCTCCAGCAGCCCCAGAGACCAGGACAGTTCCAGAGCCTGAGAAAGAAGCCGAAGGCTCCTAGGGAGCAGCCAGAAGGCCACATGACCAAGAGGACGGGGCCTGGGCTGGGAGAAGGAGTGGAGCCAAGGGCCCTGCATCCTCTTGTGGGAAATCAAGTGCCTTCGGCTCTTTTCTGCCTCTTCTCCCTCCCCCCACTACCTCTGGGAACCACAATTCCACAAGGGGAAGGGGCAGCCAGGGCAGGCCAAGGCCACGGCCATTCTGACTCCTGCCCAGTCACCCTCCAGCCTCTGCCTTAGAAGCCCAACCCCTTTCTTTCTGTACATAATGTCACCGGCTTATTGGGATTTTTAATTTATCCTCACTCAGCACCAAGGGTCCCTCCACTTCACTCCTGCTGCCCCTGAGCTGAGCAGAGTCATTATTGGAGATTTTTGTATTTATTAAAACTTTTTTTTTTTTTTCAGTCTCAGGGCTAAAAGTTGTTTCTTTGTGGCCAGGGACCTGAGTGGGCCTCCGTGGAGAAGGTCTGAGAGTGGGAGCCCTGACTCCAGGGGCTTCCCTCTGAGCCTTGGGGAGCAGGAGGAGACCTGGAGAAGGAGAGTGGAAGCATAGCTGTTGGCTGGCATTGTGGGATTCCACAGAGGGGCCTGGCAATGTCACTGAGATGGACCAGAGCCTCAAGAACTCAGGCAACCCGAAGCAGGATTTAGACACAAATGTGGTTTCCACTGGTCTACTCATGGTTGGCATTTTGCTGACCCCATGTTTTTTTTTTTTTTTAAGTTTATTTATTTATTTTGAGAGAGAGAGAAAGAGTTGTGTGTGTGAGCAGGGGAGGGGTAGAGAGAGAGAGGGAGAGAGAGAGAACCCCAAGCGGCTTCCGTGTTATCAGTGCAGAGCCAGACGTTAGGCTTGAACTCATGAACCGTGAGATCATAACATGAGCCAAAATCAAGATGCCTAACTGACTGAGCCACCCAGCCACCCTGCTGACCCTATGTTTGAAGTGGCTCCAAAGAGAGAAACAAAAGTGCCACCAGCCTCTGTCTTCTTTGTTTAAAGTGAGGCAACCAAGCCCCGGTTATTCTTTTCTGGAAATGAATTGCATTCGGGACCAATTCTGGGGCAAATCTGGATCAGAGTAGACTGGAATCAGCCCCTGGCCCCGTTCTTGGCTGAGCTTATCTTGGTACCAAGTGGTATACAGAATAAGATAAGACCTCTCCCCGGTTCCTCCCCATTGCTGCCATCAGCAACTGGGCATTCCCACAGAGCTCAGGGGCACAAGGGAAAGAAGAGTGTCAGGATAGAGAGCAGATACATGTACCTGCAGATCTGTCTTTTGTATAAACAATGTGGGATAAAGTGAGGATGGAATTTTATGACCTGGTTGGGTAGTGGGAAAGAGCAATCATAGCCTTCGTGTGTAGGATGAAGCATGGTGTGTGTCCTAAAGAAGTTATTGTCCTAGCCCCTTGGAGCTCCAGTTCTGCTGTCAGCTAGCCGAGTTATTTAACTTTCGGGAGTCAAGTCCCTGTTTCCTTTCTGTGAAACTGGTATCTCCCTCACAGGATCCGATCAGAACACGTGAACCCCGCAGCTCTGGGCCTGGCACACGTTAGTTGGAAAGGCACTCTGGCTGAGGTAGGATTCCTGGAGCTGGTTGGAAGTGAAAGGCAGGGGGAAGTCTGGGCAGTGTGGCGAAGGGTTTCCATTAATGAGATATTCTGCCGAATGCCCAGGGGGCGTGGGGAGGCTGGTTGGAGATGAAGGATGATGAGGATGGGGAAAACTGGACTTGGCCCAGAGCCCTGGCTGCCAGTAGGGGCATCGCGAGGGTCAGATAGGGAAGCCAAACAGCAGGATTGGCACAGGGCTAAAGGCAGAGAACGAAGTACAGGGCCAGGTGTGGTGAGATGGAGGATTTGGCCCAGGAACGGATGTGCTGAATGTATCGTCCTCCCTGGCAAGGGAACTTCGTGGGAAGAAGGGTTGGTTGAAAAGGAAATTTTCATCCTCAGTTTAACACGAGTTTGCTACTGATGCTCACAAGACGACAGGAAGGGCAGGGGCAGTGAGCATCCACAGTCTGGCTCCATGGGTTTACCCCAGGGACCCTGACCCGCAGGACCCATCAGGACTTCAGAGCAGTGTCAGGGGATGTCAGCTGAGCAAATGAATGGACAGCTAGTGGCCCAGGCAGAGGAGGGCTCTCCTCAGACACCAGCCCCTGAAACACCTGTCATAGCCCACGTCCCCGCCAAAGCTGGTTGGTCCCCAGGCCCTGCGAGCCCCAGGAAGGTGGTGTGGTGACCACGGATGTCCAGCCCTGTGCAGCGTATGAGGAACACGTCAGACAAACTGGAAGCCCTGACCTGTAGAGACCTCAAGAGGGCACCCCAGCTGTTCCCCTTTAGGGAACCACAAAGACCCAGAGAGCTCTTTCCCTTTCTAAAAACACCACCACCTGAGAAGAAGCCCGTTTGCCCTGGGGTTGCGTATTTCAGTGTCTCGAAACAGTTGCTGGTGAGACTTAAAATCTGATGTCTAAAGTGTGTCAGTCAGGCCTTCTACTTCGCAGAGGCTTTGACAGAGCCTCTGCACTTCTCCAGCAGAAAGAGATGGAAGGTAGGACACAGGGGCCCCCGCTTGGCCAGAGGAGAAATGGGGGTGGTTCTGGCACAGCTGCTTTGTGAGAAGACAACTCCTCCGCGTGCAGCCCTCCGCTTGGAGGCTTTCGACTCGTGAACCGCTGCCGAGGCGGGCCGCGGTGACACCATTTGCAGGCGTTTATATGGCACTTCCAGACTTCGGTGTCAGGTGATGGACAGCCACGTGAAGCTATCGCACGGTGGCGCTGCCGACACCCACTGGTTCAGGTTGGGCCACAACTCAGGGTAGCGTCTGTGCAGGTACTAGAATAATGGATGGTGATGACTTAAGCAGTCGTTTTCAGACCCTGAGAGGGAGCGAGTGCCGGTGCCTCCCTCTGGGCAGAGGGAGCAATGGCACTGGGAGTGGGGGGAGTAGCCTGGGCGCTTCCTGGGAGTGGGGAGTACAGGCCCCACTCTCCTTCCATTTGGCCACCACTTCTGTGAAGGCCTGCATTCCAGAGAAGAATTGGTTGCCTTGGAAAAAGTTTCAGAACAACTGTTCTGTTGCGTTCGGCTTCTGTTTACAAAGATCACGGGAAATAGAAAAAGTGTGACTCTTCTGGCACAACAAGAGTAACAGAGGGGGAGGTTTCATAAAGTAATAAAGTTGGGCCGAGGAGGGAGCTCACCAGGTGGGCCGGGAGGGACACATTTTCATTCACCATGCTCTAGGTAGTCAGAGACAATGTGTGAAGGAAAAAAGCACAGGGAACATGTATGGGATACCGGAAATATTTTGTTGGTCTTTTATTTTTTATTTTTTTTAATGTTTATTTTTGAGAGAGAGAGAGAGAAAGAGAGGGAGGGGGGTGGGGCAGAGAGAGAGGGAGACACAGAATCCGAAGCAGGCTCCAGGCTCCCAGCTGCCAGCATAGAGCCTGACAGTGGGGCTCGAACCCACCAACCGTGAGATCATGACTTGAGCTGAAGTTGGATGGTCAATGACTGAGCCACCCAGGCGCCCCCAGAAATACTTTGTTAAAGATGTCAAAAATATTGTATACCTGAAGCTGATGTGATATTGTGTGTCAATTATAATTCAACTAAAAAGAAGATGACAGATGAAGGAATTCTTAGGGATTGTGCAATGATTATGCACCGAGGATGGAGCCACCCCTTATAACATCATTGGCCTTTGATATATGTTTTTATTTTAAAAAAAGGAGCTGCCAGAATTACTTTTACTCATCACAGAAGTAAGTCATTGTGAACAATTATGGCAGTACACAGACGTGTGAGGAAGAAAGAAGAAGTCACCTGTTAGAAAGAAAGAATTCCAACCCCTGGATAGCTGCTGTTTAAAAATCCCTGGGTACTGGGGCGCCTGGGTGGCTCAGTTGGTTGAGCGTCCGACTTCGGCTCAGGTCATGATCTTGCAGTTTGTGAGTTCGAGCCCCATGTCAGGCCCTGTGCTGACCACTCAGAGCCTGGACCCAGCTTCGGATTCTGTGTCTCCCTCTCTCTCTGCCCCTCCCATGCTTATACTCTCTCTCTCTCTCTCTCTCTCTCTCTCTCTCTCTGTCTCTCAATAATAAATAAACACTAAAAAAATTAAAAAAAAATCCCTGGGTATTTTCTAAGTTGTAGTCTGCCCTGCACCCCACTCTGGGTCCTGTCCTTGCAGCACCTCTGTTCCCACTTGTGAAGTGAGTGATGTCTGTCCTTGACCCAGTGGAGGTATTTGTATACCTCTGGAGCTGGAGAACAAGTAAATTTGCACAAATAGGGAAAGCAGGGGATTGCATTTAAGGTAAATCTAACCCTTTGCATTTAAAATGCCAGTGGACGGGGCACCTGGGTGGCTCAGTCGGTTAAGCGGCTGACTTTGGCTCAGGTCATGATCTCACTGTTCGTGGGTTCGAACCCCACATTGGGCTCTGTGCTGAGAGCCTGGAGCCTGCTTTGGATTCTGTGTCTCCCTGTCTCTCTGCCCTTCCCCCGCCCCTTCCCCCCCCCGCCCCCCCCCCACCCCGCTGCTTGTGATTTGTCTTTGTCTCTCTCTCTCAAAAATAAACATTAAATTTTTTTTTAAATGCCAGTGGAGGCAAAAACCCAGAAATTTTGAGAATGTCCTCACCAACTCAGAAAACTTGGCAAACTGGCATTGAGTGATTTGATTTTCAGCAAATTGACTAGAGCCAGTGGGGTCCCAGCTCCTCAGCTGATGGGTGTTGGGCGGGTCTGAAGGTTGTCCCATCCATGTGGGCAGCAGAGGTTGGCCAGCGGGGTTGTCTCCTGGTGGCCAGGGCTCCAGCTGTCCCTTGGGAGGAGTCATTCACCGTGTTCTCACGTTCGCATGCCTTGGCTGGCCTGGCTCCTTGGCTGAGACGCGGCTTCCTCCTCTTTGGCTTCCTCCTCTTTTGGAGTCCCACGTGCCTGGCTGAGTCCCTGGTCCTACTGCAGGGACAGAGACTCCTCACTCTCCAATTGTGTGGTGGAACGAGATGGGGGATGGGTGAAGGTAGCAAGTGACAGTGGAAGGGGAGCTGCCACTGAGCACCCCACTGAGTCCTTCTCCATGCGGGGACAAGAGAGGCTGCTGTCTGCATTTAGCACGGGTTCTAGGAAGACAGCTCTGCCATGGACAGGTCCTTCCAGCCCAGGAACTGGTGGACCAGATGAGCCTGGCATGGCTGGTGAAGCAGCACACGAGACTGGCACAGGTGGCTGTGGCTGTGACTTTGTACATGCATGGCAAGGACGCCCTGGGGAGCTATTGCACTTCCTGCTGCTGCCCCCGCTCTTCCTGGTGGCCCTGGTGCCCACTATGGAGGGCTGGGTCCTGACCAGCACCCTCTCTGAGGGGAGATGAAGGAAGATGACGGGGAAGTGGATGCAAGCTCGCATCTTTTTACGGTGCTTTTGGGGAGCATTGACATGTGTACATGTGTGCACACACACAAGTCTGAAGTGTGTTCTGTGTGAGAGAGTGAAGCTGTCCACGCTGCATTTGTCATTTACATCCATGTTTGTTTGAACACGGGGTTTTCCGTTTCCTTTATTTCTGGTTCACTTTCCCCTAACATGAATCTAAAGAAGCAATGAACTTGTCCTTTAAAACCCAAAGGTTCTGTAGTCCTTTCTGCCTGCTAAGTGGATAGCTATAGAGACCTATTCTATTTATTTTTATTTTTTTAAAAAAAGTTTTAAATGTTTATTCATTTTTGAAAGACAGAGAGAGAGCACAAGCAGGGGTGGGGTGGAGAGAGAGGGGGAAACAGAATCTGAAGCAGGCTCCAAGCTCTGAGCTGTCAGCACAGAGCCGACGGGGTTGGGGGTGGTGCTCAAACTCATGAACCCAAACCCGTGAGATCACTACCTGAGGTGAAGTCGGAGGCTCAACTGACTGAGCCACCCAGGTGCCCCAGTAGAGACCTATTCTTTACACTGATCTGGGGAGGGAGCTGGGGTAGGGGATGGTAAGCAGCAAGACAAGAGCCTACAGAGAAAGGAGGCCCCGGAGAGGTGTCCAAGGAGAAGTAACAGAAGGCCTTTAATTATGTACTCTATCTTACAACTAATCAATTTACTCACTTTTAAATAGATACTAATTGTATGCAAAAGGCACAAAATGATTCCTAGGGAATAGTTTCTTCCTACCATCATCATTCCCAAGGCAACCTGGTTCCCTCCCCAGAGCCTTATTGTAACCTATTTCTTGCTTATAAGAAAGCCTTTTAAGAACAGAGATGTGTAAGATCCAAGTTTCAGTTGTTTGCATTGTTGTGATACAGGTCAGTGCTTTTCTTTTCTTTCTTTTTTTTTTTTAAATGTTTATTTACTTTTGAAGGAGAGAGAGAGACAGAGCATGAGTGGGGGAGGGGCAGAGACAGAGGGAAACACAGAATTTGAAGCAGACTCCAGGCTCTGAGCTGTCAGCACAGAGTCCGATGAGAGCCATGAGATCATGACCTGAGCCAACGTTGGATGCTTAACGGACTGAGCCACCCAGGCGCCCCAGACCAGTGCTTTTCTATCTTTAATGTGCATATGAATCGTCCTTGGATCTTGTTTAAATGCAGAGTCTGATTCAGCAGGTCTGGTGTGAGGCCTGGGATTCAGTACTGCTGGCAAACTCCCAAGCCATTTGCTGCTGCTGCTGGTCCAGGACACTTTGTGAGTAGCAAGGATGTAGACAAGTCCATCACAGCACATTTTCAGCAAATCGGCCATGCCACCAATGCCTCATGGCAGTTTATTCACTCAACTAATATTTATTGAGCATCTTTATTATGCCAGTCACTACTCTAGGTGCTGGGGACTCAGCAGTGAATTACACTGACAAAAAGCCCTGCCTGTATGGAGTTTATAATCCAGCTGGGGAAGACGGTCAATAAATGTGATATATGTCAAACATACAGTGTGCCAGAAGAAGATGGTGCTATGGGAAAAAAAAATTACAGCAGGAGAAGGGAAAGTGGGGGAGGAGGATCTGAGGGTAATTTTGATAAGGATGGTCACAGAATTCTCTGGTAAGGTGACATTTGAATAAAGACTGAAGGAGGGGAGGGAATGAACCATGGGGCTATGTAATGATTTGTATAAAATTATGAATGGGGCTAAGTTCCTTATTAGGAGAGGAGAAGGGAAGAGACCTGCCACAACTGTGAGATACATGTGAAATCTGTGTCTGTAGATATCTAAACTCCGAGTGAGAGGGGATTCTAAGAAAAAGAGTCCCTTGGAATATTAGGGAGAGAGCTGGACCCCCACAAGAATAGGGAATGGACTCTTGATCGCTAGTATTAAATCTCTTCTTCTAACATTTAAATTATATACTATATAAAAACGAAATATGAATAGAGTAAGAGTTAAAGAAATATCTACTACCAGGTACAATGAAGTCACATGCATTAATGGGTCAGTTATGCCTGCATGAGTTTGCCTTCAAAATACAACCCACCCCAGGCATTTGTGAGTCTGGAAAAGGAGGGAGAGGAAGAAGGGAGGAGGTTCTATTCACAGCAGGAAAGGAACCTTACAGTAAAATCTCTACCAAGGCAGAGGTTGCAATTCAAGTGCATATTTTGTGGTTGGAAATGTTAGAGGCCAAAATGTCACATGAAACATAGAGAGGTTTCCAGGTTGGCAGACCAGGCAGGCTGGAGTTTGAAAATCTCACGGAAGGCCACCTAAAGAAGCTCCATGCCAGAAAACAGAAATGGACTCCTGGAAACTCTGATGCAAGGGGCTAATGTGAAAGAAGGGAGCAGAGGAAAGATGGGGGTGGGGAGGTACCAGGTGGATTCCTCCTGGCAGGGTGACTCCAGATGTTGGAGGACCCCAAATGCCTCATTCTCCCCCAGCAGCTCCAGCAGCTGGAGCCAGATCAGTGCTAGGGGAGTGGGGAGCCCATCTGGGGAGAGGCCCAGCACCTTTCCTTCTGATCACCCCATCAGGTCCCAAGAGGTCTCACTCAGATTTACTTCCAGGACATATCCCCCTCTTCCCTTGACACAAACATTAGTGCACCTGCTGGCTGATGCCTGAAATTCCTTTAGTAGATGTTTTTCTTTCCACAACTGGAAGATGAGAGTTTTAAAATGCCAACGACTGGTTAAGATATTAGGTCATCTACTAAAGTATAACCTACCAGTCAACAAATATAAATGCTTATGGTCAGATCCTGTCCCTTTTTGACAAGGAGAGGGTTAGAAAAAACTTAGAGGATGGATGACTGAGGGGTGAGGGGTGGGGAAATGAGGACTTGACAGCCAACCTTCCAGGCAGGGACACTGACCTGGGCTGGGGATATTTACCTTTAGCAGCTCCGTGGGGAACAGTTGCTGTGTGAGGGGGAATTTCTGTCCTGCACATCTGTGCACTCTTTCAGCTTAGCGGGAACTTCGCCACTCAGACATATGATTCACATCAACTGTGTTTTTCATGAGTTTTAGAGGCTTTTTTTCTTTTTTTAAAGCAAGGCTGAGGTCATTACGAAGGAACTTTTTCTCATAGGTTCCAACTGAGGTATCAATGGAAACGGCACCATCGAAGACCTTCAGAAGAAGCTTTTTTATTTTCCCTCCTCCCTCCAGAGATAGATGAATGAGGGGACTTCCTGATGGGATTAAAAGAAAAAAAAAGTAGTGTTTTATTTTTGTCTAATTATAAATGTAATGATTCTTTACTGGAAAAGTTTTGGCAAACAAAACAGCCTAACATGAAGGAAATTTAATGTTAATTACTTAATAAAATTAAAATGCCAACTCAGAAGTAATCCTCATTTACCCTTTATTATTTTTTAAGTTTATTTATTTATTTTGAGAAAGAGAGAGAATCCCAAGCATGTTCTGCACTTTCAGTGAAGAGCCTCATGTGGGGCTCGAACTCACAGAATGTGAGATCATGACCTGAGCCGAAACCAAGAGTCCGACTCTTAACGGACTAAGCCACCCAGGCGCCCTAATCCTCATTTACCTTGGATTTTTTTCTCCTAACTTTTTTTTTTTCTGAACGTTAATATACCATGATTTATTTGAAGATTTCAGATGGTGTTTCTAGTGAACCATCTTTTTTGATTATAAAAATAATGTTTGCCTGAAGTAGAAAAATTTGGTTGAAGAAAAGTCCAGGAAAAATCCTTTGTTGAGCATACAAAGTTTTCTGAAGTCTTTTTGTCCTTGTGTGTGTTTTGTTGAGTTTACCCTGTGTTTATATTTTTATATCCCGCTTTTCTTCGCTTGGCCCTATTATCACACATCTCATGAGCTTTGCTGTGGACTGTTGAAGTTTTGAGAAATGCCTGTTTTTCCACATCTGGGTGAAGCTTGAAGTAGAGGCTGAGACCTAAGCACCATCTTGGTGGGACAAACTGGGCCCTGGGTCCTGCTGGGTAAGGGCAGGCAGCTGCTTGGTGACAGCAGCTTGGATAAGGAAGGAATGGGTTGGGACACCTACAACTACAGTCAGGAGCAGCGGGGAGCCATGAGGAGCCTGGAAAGTGGCAGTCAGAGGGAGTCAGGATGCGAAGCCAGGGGAGGAGGGGCCGCTCCCCCTGAGATCAGCCAGAAGCTGCTCCAAGCTGGACCAGCTCTCTCCACATAGCTGTGGTTACCTTAATAGTTTGCAATGTGTGTATTCATTTTGGTTGCCAAGAAGACTCAGCTGGGTGGATTTGGGCTCAGTTGATGACATTTTGTGAGGAGAAGGGAGGCAATTGTGGGAAGAAGGCACAGGAAGGAGGGACCCGAAGAGCAAGAAAAGCCTGTTTTGCTGGTGACCCTGTTGGTGTCTTGACCTCCATTACCTCAGGTTACTTGGGTGTGAAAACTTCTTAGAAATATGGCGAGTCTTGAACTAGCAGCATCTTGGTATAGTGGCTTGAATCCAAGGCCTGCTGTGTTTGTTTGTTTGTTTGTTTGTTTGTTTTGTTTTTTAGGCCATGTGACCTTGGGCAGGTCATTTGACACTCAACCAAGCCTCAGTTCCTGCAAAACAGTGACAATAACAGTTATCTGACTGATTGTTAAAAGGACTGTGGAAAGGTATGGAACCTGCTTGGTATAGAGTTGGCACTCAGTGACAACACTATGATTGGATCTGATGGGTGTGAGACTCTTTAGGGAAGTGTGAAGTGCTCTGCACGCCCATGAAAGGGCGAGGTTATTTTGGAATAGAAGAAACTGAGTGCTCAGGGGTCCATTGAAGGGACAAAAAATATTACTGTGGGCGCTGACCACAGCCTTTCCTCTGTTAAAGAGAGTCCTTCATAGCCAAGCTAATCCTCATTCCCTTTTCCAGCCCAGAGAGGAGGCATTCTTTGTTGCTGGGAGAGAGGCTAAGCCATTTGCATGGTGGGGAAATTAGGGTTCAGGGGTGAAGGCTCCAGGGCTGGAGTGGTGAATGTTGAAATTTGTATGTGGGTGAGAAGGAAGTGCACAGGAGAGCAGAGATTCGAACATGTTACTGTGGGCTGTGTTTATGGTTGTTCTTTCTTTCTTTCTTTCTTTCTTTCTTTCTTTCTTTCTTTCTTTCTTTCCTTCCTTCCTTCCTTCTTTCTTTCTTTCTTTCTTTCTTTCTTTCTTTCTTTCTTCCTTTCGAGAGACAGAAAGAGTGTGAGTGGGAGAGGGGAAGAGAGAGGGAGAAAGAGAATCCCAAGCAGGCTCCATGCTGCCAGCACAGAGCCCTACTCAGCACTTGATCTCACGAACCACGAGATCTTGACCTGAGCTGAAATCAAGAGTTAGTTGCTTAACCGACTGAGCTACCCAGGCACCCCTGGTTGTCCTTTAATATTTTTCAGGTTTGAATAAAAAATGGAATTCTTTTTTTGTGGTAAAATATAAAGAACATAAAAATTTATCATTTTAACCACTTTTAAGTGTACAATTCAGTAGCATTAAGTACATTCACAGTGTTGTGCAACCATCACCACTATCTCCAGAACTTTTTCATCCTCCCAAATAGAAGCTTTGTACCCATTAAAAAATAACTCCCCATTCCACTCCCTAGTCCCTGATAACCTTAATTATACTTCTGTCTCTATGAATTTGCCTATTTTAGGCACCTTATAGAAGTGGAATCATACAATGTTTGCCTTTTGTGTGGGGCTTCTTTTACCTAGTGTAAAATTTATAAGGTTCATCTGTGTAGCATGTATCAGAATTTCATTTCTTTTTCAGACTGAATACTATTCCACTGTATGGATATTCCACATTTTTTTTATCCATTTACCTGTTGATGGATATTTGGGTTGTTTCCAACTTTTGGCTACCATGAATAGTGCTGTCATGAACCTTGATGTACAATATCCAGTTGAGTCCCTGCTTTCAATTCTTTGGATATATATCAGGAAGTGGATATGTGGATCATATGATAGTTCTGTGTTTGACTTTGGAATTCCTCTCTAAGTGCCTTTGGCTGAGTGTCTTTTGTTTTTGTTGTTTCTCAAATCCTTTCATTCTGTTTTAGTCCCTCCCTTTCTTTATTTCATTCCATCGATTTGTTGGGGAAACTGGATTATTTGTCTCTACAGAATGATCCACCTCTAGATTTACTTATTGCCTTCTTGTTAGTGCCTTTTAATTTGTTCCTCCATCCCCTATATTACCCATAAACTAAAAGCTAATTATAGAGTCTTGAATAGATTATGGTTCAGGCTTTCCGCAAGAATATTTCATAGGGGAGCTCTGTATTACCCTTTGGATCGCATCCAGAGGCACAAATTGTATTTCCTTCTTTTCTTTCTTTTTTTATTATTTTTGAGAGACAGAGTGAGCAGGGGAAGTGCATAAAGAGAGGGGGACAGAGGATCTGAAGCAGGCTCTGCACTGACAGCAGTAAGCCTGATGAGCGGCTCAGACCCACAAACCTCGACGTCGTGACCTGGGCTGAAGTTGGACGCTCAGCCAACTGTGTCACCCAAGCACCCACAAATTGTATTTCTTAAACATAAATCTCTGAGAAGGAACCCACCAGGTATCTTGGCTTGTTAAGATCGGACAGTTCTTGGACCTGCATTTCATGGCAAAGGAGTAGGGCCAGCAAATAAGTCAGTGGCTGCGGTCTCCTCCTTCAGGTTCCCTGGGGAGAGCGCAACCTCTCCCACCCAGACATCCTCGGGACCTGACATGGCCCAAGGCTCTGCACCCTGGATAGAAGGGGAGAATAGAGAGTGAGAAGGGAGGACCCCATGCCCATCTCTGGGTTTTGTACACAGCTGATGTCCAGGGAATGTTTGTCTGTAGGGATGATAGTCTATGGATGAAGTGAGGAAAGAAGAGAAAAGATGTTCTAGACAAATGCTGGTGGGGATGTGGAGCAATAGAAACTCTCATACATTACTGGTGGGAACAAAACAATGGAAACAGTCTGGTAGTTTCTTACTAAACACACATTTACCGTACAATGGGACAATTGCACCTGTAGGTATTTACCTAGCAAAATGAAAGCTGTTCGCACAAAACACTGTGCCTGAATGTTTTTGGAAGCTTCATTAATAACTGTCAACATTTGGGAACAACCCGAATGTTTTCACCAGATGAGTAGATGAACACATCATGGTCTGTCATTCAGTGGGACAATACTACTCGGCAATGAAAAGTAATGAACTGCTAATACCAACGGCAACTTGAATGAATCTCAAATTCATCACGCTCAGGAAAAAGAGCTAGACTGAAAAGGCTATGCACTGTGTGCTTCTCTATATATGTCATTGTATAATAGGCAAAATTATATGGACAGAAGAGAGATGAGTGGCTCTTAGGGACTGGGACTGGGGGAGAGGTTGACTACACAGGAGCACAGTAGAATTTTGAGAGGGTGAGGAAACAATTCTGAATCTTGATTGTGGTGGTATTTACTTGAATGTATACATTTGTCCAAATCTCTCAGAATGGAATACTAAAAAGGGTGAATTTTATTGTCTGCAAATTATGCCTTACTACAAATGGGAGTGTAGTGTAGTGATCACTTGTTATTTTGAGGATGCCAGGCAAATCTCCCAGCCCTCTTAGCTCCCGGATCACCTGGGTGATCATCCAGCTCAGAGATTACCCATCATCTCTGAGTTCCCCACTCAGAGAGGTCCTGATAAAAGGCATGCCCACAGCCCATTATGTCAACCAAAGGGACCACTTGTCCTTCTCTTTGGGACAGCTGTAAATGGGCAGAACAGTTGGGCTCAACCAACTGGATACCCTCTCCTGGGATTTTGAGTCTTGAGAATATGTGAACAAAGGTTTGAGGCTGCTGGCAGGTGAGTTTCATTGTGTCAATAGCAGTGGCACATGGACAGATGGTCTGTGCCAAAACCTTCACATTCTTCTTTCTGCTCTCCAGAGCGTCCCTGCTTCTTCCTCCTTATCCTAGCAATTCCTATGTTGCTTACAATGACAAGACTTGATTTCTGTTGTTTACAACTCACGATACTTGATGATACAAAGTAGGGTAAGAGCAGGTAGAAATGAGAAGAAGAAAATAGAAGTAAAGATGGAGAAAGAGGAACAAGAAGAGAAAGGTTAGTAGACGTGGGCAGTCAGAATTGAGTGATGAATCCAAGGCAAACCCATATTAGGGAGGCCAGTCACTGGTACAAAGGATGGTGTCCAATCTAGCCTTGATAATACTAAGTCGCAAGCAGTATTATCTGATTCCCCAACTGTTGTGTTTCTTGGGGTGGTGGTGTGTTTGGGACTTTGCTGTGGTAGACGTGCTAATGTGCTCATTCTGTCCTTCCTGGTGTGAGATAAAAATACAGTGAATTACAACAGCTGTCATTTGTTAGGTGCCTGTCCTGTGCCATGGTTTCTTCATTTCATCCACAATGCCCTGGGGTTGGCATTATCATTCCCACGTTATAGAAGAAGAAACTGAGGCATAGAGAGATTAGGCCAGGCATACAAAGACACATGGTTAGTAAGTGGCTGAGCAGGGGTTCAGATGCAGATGTGACTCATGGAACATGGATTCGAGGATCATTTCAGTTTTAAGGGATTTCAGTGCCCAGGATCCAGGTTGTTCCTATCCCCCCCCCACCAACCTCCAACCACTCCCTGGGAGGGCTTCACAGGGCTTCATCCAGTTTATGGCATTTTCTAGCAAGTCTTATCTGTTTCCCTGCAGGTCTGCAAGAGGTCTGTAAGATACAGATTATGTAGAGGGGTAGCTCTGACCTGGAGCTTTTACAAAACACCTATGCCCTGCCCCTAAACCAGAGTCTCCGGGTGGCAGGGGAAAGTCCCGGCAGCAACACTTTTAAAAGGGGATTGTGCTGCAGGTGAGGGATGAGGAAAAAGGCAGATCTCAGTGGCATGGTCAGGAGATGTGCTGGCCCTTCCTCAGAGCAGAGCTCTCCCCGAAGGAGCCAGCCAGGGAAGGGTGCAGCAACCTGGATGCACCATGGTCAGGAGGAATGGTCGCACTTTGTTGTCTGTGCCCATGGGAAGATTGTCCTAGGCTGGTACCGGAGGGCTCAGGGATTGCCCACAGAAGCCTCCTAAACCCCCCACACTGTGGGTTGTTGTCAAGGCTGCTGGTTCATACCCCCAGTGTGCCAAGTCGGTTGCCATCACCTGCCAAAAGGTAGGGCCAAAGGCTTTCCCCTTATTGTTTCTCTTGGTGTCTGAGGGTCAAGAAGGGTTGTGTGTGTGTGTGTGTGTGTGTGAGTAAAATTAGAACAGCCCCCTGCGGCTTGGCCTCCTGCTTCTCAGTTGCTGCTTCTATCATCTCTCTGTTCTGCTGTCCTCTGTCTCCCGCTTTCCTGCCATGGGTCCCTGTCCCTGCTGTTTGTCACTCACCTCTGACCACTGGTCTCTGGCTCCTCCTGCACCTCGCCTTTGGTGCTGGCTGCCTGTGTGCAGGAGATGACCCACTCTCATCCTCTGTCTTTGGGTCGTGGGGCAATGCTCACTCTTCTGCGCATACTGAAGAGTATCTTGTCACCTATCCCCAGATCTCTGGGGCTCTCAGTCCCCCTATTTCAGTTTAGCATTTTTTTAGCTTAGCATTTCTTTTTAATTGAGAGAGAGAGAGAGAGAGAGAGAGAGAATCTTAAGCAAGCTCCATGCTCAGCATGGAGCCCGACTTGGAGCTCGATCCCACAACCCTAAGATCATGACCTGAGTGGAAATCAAGAGTCAACGCTCAACTGACTGAGCCACCCAGGAGCTCCTCAGCTTAGCAATTTAAGGGGGAAGAGTATGTATGTGTCCCATGGTTGAGTTCCCAATGATGGCTTCCTCTCCCCACCTCCTGGCCCTGGTTTTACTCTGCAGTCTCTGGGATGAGGCATGCCTTCTTCTCCTCCATCCTCACCACTGTGACAATTTACTGAATGTTTATCATGAACTGAGGAGCACTATAAGAGCTTAACGTACACGTGGTACTCCAAACAACCACATGAAGTCATTAATACTATCATCCCAACCCCCTTGTGCAGATGAGGAAAACAAGGTACACAGAAATAATTTTTCTTTTCTTTTTTATTTTTTTAATGTTTATTTTATTTTTGAGAGAGAGAGAGAGAGAGAGAAAGAGAAAGAGAATGAGCGGGGGAGGGGCAGGGAGAGAGGGAGACACAGAATCCATCCAAAGCAGCTCTGAGCTGCCAGCACAGAGTCTGACACAGGGCTCGAACCCATGAACCGTGAGATCATGACCTGAGATGAAGTCGAGTGCTTAACCGACTGAGCCACCCCGGGTGCTCCCTAGAAGTAATTTTTCAGAGTAACATAGCTGAGTAGGTTCCTCATGATATACCCCTCCTCCCATTTTACCTCAGGTCTTTGCATGCCAGGAGGAGGGTTGGGAATATTCGGGAGCAGCCTCCCAGGCACCTTGGTCTCACTATGCACCTGACCTCACTGTGGTGTTGGAGTCTGGCCCTCTTCCTCCCTTGTGGTGATTTCTTTTCTGGGGTTCCACTTGGGGGCTTCTGTTGTTATGGGATCTCTTCACCACCCACCTACCTGTGAGTTATCACTGTCTATACACATGTAAACCCCAAATATGATTAGAGTTCAAGTCATTTCCCATGGGGTATAAAACACTTCTTTAAATGTCTCCAAGCATTTTGTGACAATTTCGTTGGCACAAGGGTACCTACAGGGTGGTCTCACTCCACAGGTCACAGAGTGCGTGTGTGTGCGCATGTGTGTAAGAAGCCAAAATATTAATAATCATGATCCCTGAGCGTCAGGATTCCTGCTGAAAAACATCTGTTGTATTTATTTTTTGCTATATCAAATATTTAGTACTTATATAATAAAAGTCAAGTAAATGTAATCTGGGAACAATTTTAAAGGCATATAAAGAAGAAAACTAAAATCACCTGTAATCTCAATATCCAGAAATAACTACTGTTGAGATTTTGGTAAAACCATGTAGACTTGGGGTGCTTGAGTGGCTCAGTGAGTTAAGCGTCCTACTCTTGGTTTCAGCTCAGGTCATGATCTCACAGTTTCGTGGGTTCAAGACCTGCGTCTGACTCTGTGCAGGCAGTGTGGAGGCTGCTTGGGATTCTCTCACTCTCTTTTCTCTCTCTGCCCCCTGCCCCCTCACGCTGTCTCTTTCTCTCAAAATAAATTAATAAACTTAAAATAAACCCATCTAGACTTTTTCTTTTTTCTTTTTTTTTTTTTTTTAATTTTTTTAACGTTTATTTATTTTTGAGACAGAGAGAGACAGAGCACGAATGGGGGAGGGTCAGAGAGAGAGGGAGACACAGAATCGGAAGCAGGCTCCAGGCTCTGAGCTGTCAGCACAGAGCCCGACGCGGGGCTCGAACTCACGGACCATGAGATCATGACCTGAGCCGAAGTCGGACGCTTAACCGACCAAGCCACCCAGGCGCCCCATCTAGACTTTTTCTTAAGTTGTTGTAGGTACATATGATTTGGGTTGTCTTGCTCTCCTGGTCACAAAGAACAGACACTATCCTCAGTAAGATTAACCGAAAGGAAAAGATGTATTTGGGGATGGAGGGGATTGCTTGGGCTCCTGAGGCTGTGAGGAGCCAGGCATCACTCTTCCTGCTCTGAACAGGACTGCGGTCAGTGGGCTTTGGACTGCTCACCTTGCTTGCCCAGACGCGACCCCTTCTTGTGCCTGAAGGGTGATTCTGCCAGCCCCCTCCACTCCCAGATGCGCACGGACCTGTGGGGGAGGGTGGTGCACCAGCCTTCTCTGGCCCACCTCTCCACTCCAGGGCTGGTGGGAGGCCCCAGCAGCAGCAGTTGGTTTCCTCTGGGCAGATCTGTGGACAAGAGGGGAGGAATTCTGATCTCCTTCCCATCTATAGGGGCCTCTGCACCTGTGATGGGGAAGAGCTGGAGCCAAATAGAGTCAAGAAGTGGAGAGAGGGTCAAAGGCCTGCCACACGGACACAGCTGGGCCTGAAGCAAAGCACTCTTGCTTCGCACTTGATGAGCCAGAGTGTCTGTTTTGCTCTGGCTGGTTTGAGCTGGGTTTCTGTCATTTGCTTCTGCATGAGACCTGACTGATACCCTGGTTCTGGCCCATCTGCTGCAATTCCTTCTTTTGGATACATGTGTTTGCTGCCTTTGTAAGTATGGGGTGGCATGCCCATAACCAGGGGCCTTGTAAATACTCAGTTCCAGCCATGCTCAAAGACTCCCTGGCTGTGTTTGAGCCCCAAATCACTGCAGAGGGAATATGGCCAGAGAATGGAGTCACACAGGAAAACTGTGGCTGTTCAGGATCCACCTCTGTGGGGTGTGGGTAACTAGGTGAGCAGAGGAATTCACAGACAGAAAGGACCAGAGCAGGCACCCTAGAGGTAATTCTTAGGGGCCAAAGAGTCCTTAAGCGATGGGCACATTTTTGTGCCCGATGACACCAGTGCCTTACTTTCTCATGTTCTGTAGATGCCAGGATCTGTCTTTCACTGTGGGCCCTTCTTCCTGTCCCCTCCTCTGGGCCCTTTTGCTCCTGTCCTGGGCTCTTCCCCACCCTCCCTTCTAACCAACATGCTGCCCAGTAGAGACCTTGCCTTATGGGTTCTTATTATCTAGAGAGAGAGAGAGACTGGTAGTATGCTTAAAGCCCCCATGACATGGAGTAGGGAGTGATGAGGGCAGCACGTGAGGAGATCTGGGGACAGACATACTCCCAGCTGGGGCAACAAATCATACCTCAGAGGAGGTAGCATTTGAGCTGAGATTTGGAGGATCCCTAAGCTTTAGACATTGCAAGTGGAGGGAAGGCCTCACGGCCCTGAGGTGGAAAATTGCAAGAGGAGAGTGTGGGTTCAGTGGGGTTGGAGGAGGCATATGAGGTGGGGGTGATGAGGTTGGAGACAGACTGTGGCAGCCTGGCTTGGAGGTAAACTGTCTTCTTGGGTCAGTACTGCCCTTTGATGTCAGGAAGCAGGTCCTTGCCCCCAGGCGGGGCCTCAGAGGGCCCGGTGCTTTTGAGTGCATTCTTCAGAATGTTTTAATCCCCCCTTGGGTGTCTGGGCTGAGCTGGCCTGGGCTGGGTGCCCTGAGCGAGGACTAGGTCTGTATGGGTCATATTATCCAGATGCCTGTTCCCCTCTGATAAAAGAGAGCTGCCCTCCTGGTAGACCCCATGCTAGGACCAGGACCCAAAGGAGCCCTGGGTCCTATTACTCTCCTCTATGGTGTTTCTGGCCCTCTACTCAAGGTGTGGGTGAACCAGAGGCCCTGAAGAGCTTGAGAACTCATACCAAAGGTGTTGTCCTATGAGCCCCACTTCCAAGAAGGCAGCCTGGTGAACAAATTGCTCCTGCCGGCCAGCACAGTTTTTTTGTTTTGTTTTGTTTTGTTTTCTTTTTTTTGTGGGATCACATGAGCTTGAGTCACTTGGGACACAGGACAAATTCAAGGCTCTGGGCTACCGATGGACAACTGCCAACCCTTGGGCTTTACCATGTGTGTGTCCTTGCTTTGGCTCTCACCCAGCAGCATGCTGATCACAGCACTGCCTCGGGTCTGCAGCACCCTAGGGTGGTAGGGCAGCAGAAAGTGTTCCCTGGGCACCCTCCCCACCGTGCCAACAGCACTAGGACATAACCCCAGCCCTCTGTCGCCTCCATACCACATCTCAGACAGCCTTCTGGGTGTCATTCATCTCCTCCAAGGATTTTCAGCACCAGCCCACAACAAGGAGCCTTTCCTATGCAAGTCTTTACTTGCTGTGATGGTTATGGTGAGCGTGCATGAGACTGTTTGTTTCACTCTGGCCATGGGGTCCCTCACCTTTCCTTCCCATGGTCTGTGAAAGGCAGGGGTGTGGTCAATCGGGAAAGAGAGATGACTCAAGGAATTCGGTGATTGTGGCCTGAAGAATTCTAGAGAAGTCATGGTTGTGAGATGAGCTGTTGTGTTTATGTTATAAAATCCCAATGGTATATTTAACATAACCTGAAAATAAATAATTGCTCACATATATGTAAATATATTTTGCATACTCTGGGTGAGACTTGTACTTGTGATCACTTTCCAGGAAGCACCATTACAACCTTTGAGAGAGTCACTGGTAGCCAGCACTCATGGCTGCACTGTGGTTAATGCAGCATCAAGGGTAGTGATGGAGCTGGCACTAAGTAAATGGTATAAGGGAATGGCAGAGGCAGGAAGGTTTATATTGTTTCACTATAAACAGGTTCTGAAGAGCCAAGGCATTGTGAGTAATAACAGCCTTGCTACCTTTTCCTCACAGTGAGATTCACGAAGTTGGCCAGGAATGATGACTTTGACCATGAACAACATGAACAGATGGTTCCTGGACCGGACAGGAAGAGCTGGCGCCTGTATATTATGGAGAATCTTTCTGTACTCTGACTGGACGGTAATCAGTAGAGCTTACGTGAGTCCATAAATTTTCATAATACATTATAAAACCAAACTGTTTATGTTGACAGGAGCTCTACAAAAATTATTTGCCAAGGGCCTGCATACTGTAAGAGTGGTTTTGTCTTGGCAATACTTGAGAGACCACAGGCCCTACCCCTCACCCCCATGGGCAGTTCCATCCATCTTGGCCTTGAATGGTCATTGCCCTCCTCTGGGACCCAAGTGCATGCTGTGCCTGTGTGCTGCCTGGCCCATGCACGAGGGTGGACTGGAGGGCACGAGAAGCACAATGCCATAAGAGACCTGGAGTGAGGGAGGAAAAGGTCACAAGTCAGGAAGAAGAGATTGGTGAGGGAAGGCATGTGGTTAGTATCTTTTGGGAGCCAGGATATCGTCTGGGCTTCTCAGGTCCCTGACCTCTTGTGGGGGTCACCAGATATGGCCAGTGTGCGGCAAGCATTGTCAGAAGCTGGGCTGGTTGGACTGCTTCATAGGGAGTGTGATTATCAGAATCTGTAGAGCTTTCTTCTCAGGTTGGTCAGATTCCCGCAGATGCTTTTCCAGGGTACTGGCTGGGGATTAGGAACATGGCCGCCAGTGTGGGGAGCAGATGGGTGAGGAGGCTGTGGATGGGGCATGTCTCAACAACATTCAGCATGTAACCCCGCATTTGATGTGTGTTCATTGTGGTGCCCTGCCTGCACTGTGTGTGGCATGCCAGTGCAGAGACCCTCAATTTTACCCTTTCAGAAGAAAAACACCTCCAGTCTATCAGAATGAGGGAAGGAGTAGGGGAGAGAAAGACTTAATCCTCAGTCCCCCTGTTTTTGGCTCCACCTTCACCAGCCTCCCTCCCCACTCTCCGCTTTCAGAGGCACCTGGTGACATCAATTCCATTTGGCATTTCAGGGGTATAAATAAAGATTTTTTCTTTACTTGCCCATAGCTTAGGGTTGAGCTTTTTTGGTTCTGCTACATTGGTTACCATTTCTCTAGTTGCTTTCCAACTTCCAAAATGTTGTTATTGACACCTCTCCTATTCTCTTTTCCCTTATGGACTTTTAATCTTTAAAGAAAAAAAAAAAAAGAATTTCAGGTGGTGGTGGAGATGAATGTGTGCGCCTAATCACCACTGTTAAGGTACCAGAATGATCTTTCTAACATTTAAATCTGATTACTTTTCCCTTCTGTTCAAGATATTTCCATGGTTCCCATTGGTAGCAGGATAAAAGAAATCTTGTGTATGGAATTTTTTAGGCTTTGCCCCAAATCAGGGACCAGACTGTATTTATTCTATTAGTTTTTTTGAATTCATTAATTTATTTTGAGAGAGAGAGAGAGAAATTTATGAGTGGGGGAGGGGCAGAGAGAGAGGCGGGAGAGAATACCAAGCAGGGTCTGCACTGTAAGTACACTTGAGCCTGATGCGGGGCTTGATCTCATGAACTGTGAGATCATGATGCGGGCCAAAATCAAGAGTCGAACACTTAACCAACTGAGCCACACAGGTACCCCTATACTATTAGTTTCAATGAAACAGACATTTCAGAACATCTAGAGACAGAAAGAATCAAAAGTTCACTTTTGTTCTCAATTAAATGCCAATGCTAAAACAGTACTGGCTACCACCTCATCACTTTCAGTCCCTTTTCTCTGGGCAACTTTAATTGTTGAGTGGTCTTGAGCCCTGAACTGGCTAGGGTTGGGGCTCATTGATGGTGTGGTGTAGTGTGGGGTGTGTGTGTGTGTGTGTGTGTGTGTGTGTGTGTGTGTGTGTTTGTCTTCACACCTGTGGTCCACGGCCCTGAGCTACTGAAGGGAATTTCTAGTTTATGTTGCCAGTAACAGAAGGCAGACTCTTTTTTTGTATTCTTTCCGGGGCATAAATTGCAGCTGGTGATAAAATGTGTTCAATCTCCCTCACATTGGACCACACAAATGCTTGGCCTAGGTAATCCTATTAGACCTACACCAGTGGAACAGGTGAAGCAGGGAGACATACATCCACAGGGTGAGCTGACAGGATCACCCAAAAGGCCTGGGGATTGGCATCTATTTTCTCCTCTCCCTTGGTGGTAACATGAGGAGATCATCATGAACGGGTGGAATCCCTTTGGAGGCCTTGTTCAAAAAGAGAATGTATGGATCTGGTACCCTGTTACCATATTGTTATCTATTACTATAGCAAGGAAAAAATGCCATCATGACTTTCTCCAACAGAGCATTAAGACTCTCTCAAAGAAGACAATGAAGGCTCTTCATTCTGTGCTTCCCTTGTACTTGTCCCTCTTCCCCAAAACAAAATGTATTGACTTTCTAGTTCAACAACATGGAACTACCCATACTTGCCAGGAAATGGCCTACTTTCTCTTACATGAATTTTTTCATGGTTTATTCCCTCTGCCTGGAGTGCCTACTCGGACTTTTCTACTCAGGCTGGATTGGCCTTCTTGCTATTTTCCAAACATGCCAGTCATATTGTCACCTTAGACCTTCTGCACTGGCACTTCTGTCTGCCTGGAATGTTCTTCCTCCATGTCTCCATGTGACCTGCCCCTCATTTCATTGTCTTCACTCAGATCCTACCTCTTGGTCATCACTGTCGATGCCCTCTACCCAAAGACCACCAGGAACCTATCTGCAGTGAGCAAGTTGGATTTATGGCAGGTTGCAATGAAGGAGAACATACCCCATGGGGAATGTGGGCTTCTCAGCGTCGGGATGTCAGAAAGGGCTCATAGGGTTTGGGCTTGTTTTTGTCTAGATCCATCATGGTCACAGAGTGGCCTTGTCTGATGTTGATGTTCTGTGAAATTGTTTATATTCAGCAGGAGAACACCACAGCCTAGCTGTGAGTGCCAGGCCAGGATGTCAGGGACGGCTTTTTGCTTCATCGTCATCGAATCCTGGTGCATAGAACTGAAACTGGAAGAGAGGGCGGCAGGTGTTGAATACAAACATGTTGAATGACTTGGTTAAAGTTTGTTTTTGGCAAATTCTTGCTCTGCCTTCAAGTGCCTGGCCAGAAGCCCCTCTTCTGGGAAGCCGTCCCTGACTATCCCAGGCTGACCCTCATCTGTGCTCGCACTGAACGTTGTAGCTCTCTTTAAAGCAGTTATCACAGAGTCTTGCAAAGAGAGTCTGCAGGGCAGTCTTCCTCCTGTGCTGTGATGCCTTGAGGGCAGGGATCACTTCCTTTCCTTAAGAGCCCCAGTGCCCAGCACAGGCCAGGTGCCTAATAACTTACTGACTGACCTATTGAATGCCCAGCTTGGCTGTGCTTGAATTGTGCCTCTGGCAGGGACTCCGGAATTCCATGTGTAATTCTCTGACAGTATGGTCTGCAGTCTGCTGAGTGGGAAAGAGTTAAACAGGAAACACCTAGGCACCAGCAGCCAGGGGTATGTTTATGAGTTTGTGATTCTCAGGGACAGCTTTAGGCTGGAGGACTTTGGCCCTTCTGTAGGGCCTCTGCAGTGTGGACTCCATCTGGGCCTGGCTCCTCCTCAAAAACTCCCCCCTTTCCTGGGGTGCCTGTGTGGCTCAGTTGGTTAAGCATTTGAATTTGGCTCAGGTCCTGATCTCACGGCTCATGGGTTTGAGCCCTGCGTCGGGCTCTCTGCTACAGCTCAGAGCCTGGAGTCTGCTTCTGATTCTGTGTCTCCCTCTCTCCCTGCCCCACCCCAACTCGTGCTCTGTCTCTCAAAAGTGAATAAATGTTAAAAAAAAATTCCCCCCCTTTCCTGCTACCCAAGACTCAGAGGTGGCTGATCCAAGCCTGCAGGTCTCAGGGTTGGGATAGGAAGGAGATATAAGAGCTCAGGCATCTCCAGGCTGCATATGAGGAGACGGGGAGTTATCTGATTATCTGACTCTATTCTCACAGCAGCCCATTACAGTACATACAGTATTACCCTTATTTTACAGATGAAGAAATAGAGGCACAGAGAGGTTAAGTAAGTTGCCTGGAGACATACAGCTAGTGAGTAACAGAGGTGGGATTCAGATTCAGGTCTGTCTAATTCCCAAACCCATGTTTTGGACCACTGCACACACTGTACTCCCACAGTCCTCTGTGTGGCCTTGATGGCGGGGGGTGGGGTTTTGTGGATCTGGACATTTGAGATAAGGAACACATTTAAAGAGCTCTCTGAACCAAGTGGCCCCTAGAGTCAAGGTTCTCATACTCTGAAGGGCCAGGCAGGAAGTGGCCCTCTTCACAGAACGGGATGTAGGATGGGCTTTGTTCTGGCACACCAGGGAAAGAGTAGAGAGGGAATCTACCCTGAGACCTACCTAAGTGAGACATTTGGGCTGCTTGGCCATCTCCGCAGGTCCCAGGTCTGCCTGGATAGGATGTGGGTGGAAAACTAACTCCTGTGGGTATTTCCTTGGCTGCAGACACTGCAGCTTCCACTTGGGGCCATCAGGAAAGGTGCACCTCAGACCTCCTTCAGCGGCCTGCTGGTCCCACAGCCACTCCCGGCTGTTATCCTCAGGCCCGGTTCTGCTCTGAGGAGAGAGAAGTGGATGCTGAAGAGGCCTCATCTGCATCCTGTGGCCTCCCCTTTCAAAGAACAACTTGCAGGGGCCGCTGGGTGGCTCAGTCAGTTAAGCATCACACTTTGTCTCAGGTCGTGATCTCGCGGTTTGTGGGTTTGAGCACCGCGTTGGGTTCTGTGCTGACAGCTTAGAACCTGGAGCCTGCTTAGGATTCTGTGTCTCCTTCCCTCTCTGTCCTTCTCCTGCTCATGCTCTGTCTCTCTCTCTCAAAAATAAATAAAGGTCAAAGAACAACTTGCAGAGTGTGTATGTGGAGCGGGCATATGAGCATCTCAGGAACACGTGGACTCTACCTCCTTTACCCTGAGGAAGAAATGTGTTTCTTCAGAACCACTGGCTTCAGACAGTATTCCTCGCAAAGTTCATGTATAAAAAGGCTACTGAATTTTTATAATGATCTCTCCTCTTTTACATTTAATTTTTTTTTTTAAACGTTTATTTATTTTTGAGACAGAGAGAGACAGAGCATGAACGGGGGAGGGGCAGAGAGAGAGGGAGACACAGAATCGGAAGCAGGCTCCAGGCTCTGAGCCATCAGCCCAGAGCCCGACGCGGGGCTCGAACTCCTGGATCGTGAGATCGTGACCTGAGCCGAAGTCGGACGCTCAACCGACTGAGCCACCCAGGCGCCCCCTCTTTTACATTTAAAAGAAGGAAACATGGGACTTCTCTAAAGGTATGGCCACCACATAGTTCAGTTCTCAATTTCCAGCCAAGATGGCATGGTGAGTTCATGCTGTGGCCTGCTCCCTCTGTTCTAAACACATAGCAATAATAAATAAAATGGAAAAAATGATAAACAAAAGGACATAGTTGGGCCCCAAACCAAGATGGATATCTCTTTATACCAGAAGCAGATCAGAACTGCGAAGTGGTGAGTGGGGTTTGAGGGCCTGGTGGACTTGGGGTTTAGAAGCAGCAATAGTTGCCAAAGGCATAGCTCCTGGTAACGAGCTCAAATGCTCCATGCAAGACAGGACAACAGCCATGTTCCTTGAAACCAGGGGTGGGGTAAGACTGCCTCTGCTTGTGAAAAGAAGCAAGGGGAAAAAAAAAAAAAAAAAACAGCTGTCCATGTATAGCCTGGGGCTTGAAATGTGGGAAGACTAAGACAGACTCTTGACTAGGAACTGAGCCAAGCCACCCTCTGGCTATGTGCCTGGATCTGTGATCTCATACCACAACAGAGTGGGAGTCCTGAAATGCTATTATAAGACCTGGTTTTCAATTGGGCCTGGGGTCCCAGCTCAGGATAGAAACAGAGCAAAAATTTGATATAAAAACAAAATTAAAAAATTCTCCAACTAGCTGAGGTTGTAAACCAAAATATATGAAAAATACTTATGGTAAGAAAATCAGTCAACAGAATCAACATTTGGAATATGAATTCATTCTACATTATTTTTGTGAAAGTCTTATAAATAATTAAAAATAATGTTTAGGAAGCCTAAAAAGGCAAATGAAGGCTCCACATCCTTTGGAAATTAACAAGAAATGAAGGGGGCAGATAGAAATGAAATGAGAATAAGTAGATATAAAAAGAATCAATTGGAATCTTGGAAATCAAAACTTTGATCACCAAAAAACATAGTAGACAGAGTAAACTGTAGACTAGACACAATGAATTTGTGAGTTAGAAAACATTATTTAAGAATTGCCACTAACACAGTACACGGAAATAAGGATTAAAAATATATAAGAGCAGTTATGAAACATGAAGGATAGTTTGTATGAAAGACAATGTATGCCCAATAGGAGCTTCCAAAGAAGAAAATGAATGGAACCACAGTGAAGCATTATGGGGAAGTAGTAACAGAGAAATTTCCTTGGGGAAATTGCAGAACATCAAAGGTAAAGAGTAAAAAACCTTACAATAGACCCCAGAGAAAAGATAGATTGCTTACAAAGGAACTTTTGGCCTCAGCAAAAACCAAGACCAGAGATGTTGGAGAAGTATCTTCAAAATGCCAAGCAGACTTTTATACCCAGCTAACTTATAGTTAAAATTAAAGGTAAAAAGGGACATTCCATGCATAAAAAGTAAAGACCTTCATTGAAGGAATTATTATAGGATTATTATAGGAATTATTATAGGATGTACTTCAAGAAGAAAAATGGACCCAGAAAGAAAAGGAAGAATACAAGAAACGGTGTTAAGTACAGAAATTGATAAAAATATGTTGATAAATATAAATGAACATAGATTATAAACAAAAATGTAACAAATTTCCATTTTTATTAAAGATATACATATTTTAAAAAATTTTTAATGTTTATTTTTTTGAGAGAGAGAGCACATGTGAGTTGGGGAGGGGCAGAGAGAGAGGGAGACACAGAATTGGAAGCAATCTCCAGGCTCTGAGCTTGTCAGCACAGAGCCTGACACGGGGCTCGAACTCATGAACTATATGAGACCATGACCTGAGCTGAAGTCCAGCGTTTAAATGGCTGAACCACCCATATGCCCCAAAGGTATACATATTTTTAAAAGTCACTTAGTTCTCTAAGGCTCTGAGGATGGCCCCCAGTGATCCTTGCCTCCTGGTAGTCATGCCCTTGTGTTGTGCCTCTCACACTGAATAAGGCTGACCTGTGTGATCCTATTGCAGAACATATTGCTTATTGCATTTCACAGGTGTGTGACATCTGAGGTTAAATGATGAAAGACATTGCAGCTTCCACCTGGTTTTCTCTAGGCTCACTTGCCCTGAGGGAAAGCAGTTGCCAGGTGGTGAGAGCTCACAAGCAGCTCCAAGGAGAGGTCTGTAAGGAACTGAGGCCTCATGCTAACAACCAGCACTCACTGTCAGGTATGTTAGTAGACCACTTCAGAAGGGGGTTCTCCAGCCTCTATCAGGCTTTCAGATGATTACAGCCCTGGAAATCTTAGCTACCTAGCTAAACCCCTGAATTTCTTTTTTTAATGTTTTATTTATTTTTGAGAGAGAGGGAGAAAGAGAGAGAGAGCGAGAACGAGAGCATGAGTGGGGGAAGGGCAGAGAAAGAAGGAGGCAGAAGGTCCCAAGTAGGCTCTGCACTGACAGCAGAGAGCATGATAAGGGGGCTTGAACTCACAAACTGTGAGATCATGACCTGAGCTGAAGTCAGATGCTTAGTGACTGAGCCATCCAGGCGCCTGAAACCCTGAATTTCTCACACAGAAACTAAGTGAGATAACAAATGTTTATCGTTATTTTAAGCTGATTAGTTTGGGGGGTTTTGTCGTATAACAGATGATTAATACAGCTTATAATGAAAGATTGTAGCTCCCTGTCCTATCTTAACCCACTTCAGTTCCCAACCCCTAAAGGCAAACACTTTCAAATCTTTAACTAGTATTTTGTTGTTATCTGCCTCTATATTTCTATATACCTTATTTATATTTTTCCTATTATTTCATTTTAGATATTATATATTTATTTCCTATTATGGAAGATGATATTTTTCTCCCACCCCTCCCACAAATCCCCCACCCCTTCGATTTCAAGGTACTTACTTCATACTTTCTAGTTATTCAGTGCTTGTATTGGTATTACCATATCAATACTATTTTGTAAACCTTGTATTGTGTTATGATTACATTTCCTTTCTTGCATAACTTTGTTTTCTCTGGTGATAATAATGGTCTATGTTTTTTCTTTTTAAGTTTATTTATTTATTTTGAGAGACAGAGGAAGTGTGTGTGTGTTCCTGGGCGCACATTTGTGTGAGTCAGGGAGGGGCAGAGAGAGGGAGAGACAGAATCCCAAGCAGGATCCACACCATCAGCACAGAGCCCAACACGGGGCTTGATCCCATGAACCATGAGATCATGACCTGAGGTAAAATCAAGAGTCAGACGCTTAGCAGACTGACACACCCAAGTGCCCCAATAATGGTCTTTTTGCTTGTTTAGATTTCATAAGTGATTCATCTCCTTTCAGTATGTCTGAACATGTCAGGTAATGTATTAATTTCCTCTTTTTCTTGGGGACATCTTCTAGAACCTTCTGTTCTCCTGTTTCTGTCCAGGCTGGCTTCATTCTAGGTCCACTGTACAGATGTCTTACTGGAACATCCATTCTCTAGCACCGTAGGGAATCTCTTAGCCTATATCCTGTGTCTCATGTCTTCCTGTTTGTTGGTTTATTCCCTCATTTTGATGGAGTATATTCCCCAGTGGCTTTCTGAGCAAGGGTGCATAAAACCTGGGCATATGTTTTAAGAGCTTTCATCTTTGAAAATGTCTATTCTACTGTTGTACTTGAGTGATGATTAAGCTGTAAATGTAATTTTGAGTCAGAAATAATTCTCAGGATTTGAAGACATTGCTCCATTATCTTTTAGTTTCTGATGTTACTGTTTAGACATCTGTTGCTATTTTGATTCCAGATTTTCTATGTAGGACTTTTTTTTTTTTTCCTCCTGGAAAAATTCCAGGCTCTTTCTTTTATTCCTATTGTTTTTATATGTAATGATTATAAGCTTTGGTGGGGTCTTTTTGAAATTAATTGTCCTGAGAGCATGGAGACTCTTACTCTAGAAACTCCTATTCTTAGGATGCCTGGGTGGCTCAGTCAGTTAAGCTTCTGACTTCAGCTCAGGTCATGATCTCGCAGTTTGTGAGTTCGAGCTCTGCACTGACAGTGCTGCACTGACAGCTCTGTTTGGAATTCTCTCTCTCTCTCTCTCTCTCTCTCTCTGCCCCTCCCCTGCTTGCACTCTCTTTCTCGCAAAATAAATAAATAAACTTAAAAAAAAGAGAAAGAAACTCATGTTCTTTCTTCTTAGAAGTTTTACTTGAATTCCTTCTTTGATGTTTTTTCTCTCTCCATTTTCTCTTTGTAAATTTCTTATTTGGATATTGGATCTTCTGGATTGATCATTTAAAGATCTTCTGGGCTCTGTGCTTACAGCTCAGAGCCAGGAGCCTGCAGTCTGCTTCAGATTTTGCGTGTCTGTGTGTGTGTGTGTGTGTGTGTGTGTGTGTGTCTTTTCCCCTCTCCCACTCGAACTCTGTCTCTCAAAAATAAATAAATGTTTAAAAAATTTTAAAAAGGGGGCGCGCCTGGGTGGCTCAGTTGGTTGAGTGTCCAACCTCAGCTCAGCTCAGGTCACAATCTCAGTTTGTGGGTTCGAGTCCTGCCTAGGGCTCTGTGCTGACAGCTCAGAGCCTGGATTGTGCTTCAGATTCTGTCTCTCTCTCTCTCTCTCTCTCTCTCTCTGTCCCTCCCCCGCTCATGCTCTGTCTTTCTGTCTCTCTAAAATAAATAAATGTTAAAAAAAATTTTTTTTAATGAAGATCTTATTTTTCTCTCCTATTTTTAATCTCTGTCTCTCTGTTCTACTTTCAGGCTAATTTCAGGGAGATTCCTTGGCTTTATTTCCAAACCTCCTTCTAAACTTTTCATTTTTTCTCTTATATTTTTGTTACCTATATATCTCTGCTTATCTCTCTAAGGATATTAAGTATAGATTTATAAAGCAGTTTCCCCCTCCCACCCCGTTCCCAATTGTCTTTATTTCCTCAAATTCCATGTATGTATGTATGTATGTATGTATGTATGTCTCTTCACAGAGGAAGCTCAAATGTCTGGCAATCCTTTCTTGTTAATATTTAGGATAAAGCACTAAACAGCTGACTGGAGGCTCTGTGTACATGGGCGGGTTTGTCTAGGTGGGTATCACTCCAGAACGTCTGGCTGGGCCATTTTCCCATAGGCCCACAAATATCAATACATGTCTTTTCTTGGGTTGGGCAGCTTCCCCAGAGAGGCATCTTCCAGGGGTCGGCTGCCTGCCATGTTCTGGGAGCTCACTGGGATAATTCTTCTCATACAGATTTTAAACGATCATCCTGTATTTAGTCCCACCCACATTCCTACTCTCAAAGATGCCTAGTGTCCCCAGCTTCTATGACTTTTCAGGATTGTGTACACGGTTTCAGTTTTCCCCTGCATTTCCCATGCAGTTGGCTTTGGTGTCCACTTCTGGTCTATTGGGCCTGCTACTCCTGTCCATCTGCTCTTCAGCTTCTAAATTATTGATGTCTTTTTGTCTCCCTACTTTTGTGATTCTATGCTCTTAAAAAATAATTTTAGAAAGTTCTAAAATCGAGATTTGGAAAGGAGCTGAGGTCATTGGAAATCTGCATTGTTATTTTTTTTCCCTAAATAATAGTTAAAACTAAAACCAAGACTGGGGCACCTGGGTGGCTCAGTCAGTTGGGCGGCCGACTTCAGCTCAGGTCATGATCTCACTGTCCATGAGTTCGAGTCCCGCATGGGGCTCTGTGCTGACAGCTCAGAGCCTGGAGCCCGCTTGAGATTCTGTTTCCCTCTCTCTCTGCCCCCCTCCCCTCGTTCATGCTCTGTCTCAAAAATAAATAAAAACATTTAAAAAATTTTACATTAAAAAAAAAAAAAAAACACTAAAGCCAGGACCTTCACTATTCAGTATGGTAGCTACTAGCCACATGCAATTGAAATGTGGCTACTCATAAAAGGAAATGTATTATACTTACAGTGCAGTACACATTGGATTTCTAAGACTTAGAATGAACAAAAGAATGTAAAATATCTCATTAGTATTTTAAAATATTGATTACATATTGAAATTAAAATATTTGAGATATATTGGGTTCAATAAAATATATTAGTAACTTTCCCTTCACTTTTTTGTGCTATTTAAAATGTGGCTTCTAGAGACTATAAAATTATATACATGGGTTGTTTTTTATTTCCATAGGACAGCTCTGGTCTAGATGACAAAAGATTAAGGATGTGTTTAATAATCAGGTAAAGTAGGGGCATCTGGGTGGCTCAGTTGCTTGGGTGTCTGACTTTGGCTTAAGTCATGATCTGGTGGGTTTGTGAGTTCCAACCTCGTGTCCAGCTCTGTGCTAACAGCTCAGAGCCTGGAGCCTGCTTCAGATTCTGTGTTTCCCTCTCTCTGCCCTTCCCCTGCTCATGCTCTATCTCTGTCTCTCTCTCTCTCTCTCAAAAAATAAACATTAAAAAGATTTTAAAAAATCAGGTAAAGTGTGTTAATGTCCTTGATGAAGAAAATGGAACAACTATAGATTTGTTTGAATAAATTATGATTAGATATAACAGTTAAGAATTAGGGAAGAGCTGAAGAATTAAAATACAATATATACCTTCTAAATCAACAGAAGAAAAATAAGAGAATATTAAAAAAACTATCAGTCTAGCAGAAAAGAGAAAAAAGTTTTGAAAAGGAAAATGAGAAAAAGTTATTAGACAGAAACAAAATGATATCAGTACATTACAATACTTAAGAAACCACTATTTATATAAACAGATTAAGTTGACCAATTAAATTCAGAGATGATCAGAATGGGTAAAAGCAGATGAAACAAACAAGCTGCTTATAAGACTCACATTTAAAACAGAGTCAGATGGAAAGGTTAAAAATGATATGATGAACAAATATGTACTATGCAAATATTATTCAAAAGGAAGTTGGTATAGCCAGGCTAATATCAGACAAAATCAAGGCAAAGAGCATAATTAGGAAATGACTAAAAGGGCATTCTATTTTACTATTATACAATAAGAAAAGAAACAATTCACCAAGCAGATATGATAATCATGAACCTCTGTGCTCTTAACAATACAGCAAAAATTGATGGAATTATGAAGAGAAATGAAAAATTCCCATAATAGGAGATTTTATTTTATTCTATTTTATTTTGTTTTTGCTTTTTCTTTTCTTTTTAAAAATTTTTTAAAATTAAAATTTTTATTTTTTTTCCTCTTTCTTTTTGTTCAAAACAGGAGACTTCAACACATCTCTCTCAGACACTGATGAATCTAGTAGGCAAAAATGTAATTGTATTTAGGTGATTTTCCCCACAAAATTATTAAGCTTAGTCTAATATGTGCAACAAATTCAGAGCATGTATTTTAAAAGTACTCACGGAACGATTATGAAATATTAACTTCATACCATATGAAAAAGGATGTCATTCAATATCATGCAGATTGTGCTGTCTATAGATTAAATTAGGAATTAACAATAAAAATAGCATGAAATCTCCAACATGTTTAGAACTATAAAAAGTCACACCTAAATAAATGAGTTAAGAGAGATATCATCACATTAGAAATGACCAAATATTTACGACTAAATGATAACAAACATACTACATATCAAAACTTGTAGGATGAAATAAAAGTAATTCTAAATTTTGAGGCATTTATTACAAGCAAGACAGATTTGGAATTAATTAAGCAATCAGTTCAAGAAGCTAGAAAAGTATAACAAGAGTAAGCCTAAGGAAAGTGGGGAGAATAGTAAAAATAATGGAAGTTAATGAAATAGAAAACAAAGAAACAAAATCTAAACAGTAGGTCATTGAAAAAGAAAAATAACAAAAGATAAACTTCTAGCAGGACTTATCAAGGAAGAAAAGGAAAAAATCACAAATAAACAATATTAGAAACAAAATTGGCACTAGAAATACAGTAAAATTTTAAAAAATAGTAAGAGAAGGATAGAATGCCTTTATGTCAATGGAATTGAAAACATGGAAGACATGGATACTTTTCCCCCAAAAATGTGAATAATCAAATTTGACCCAAGCATAAATAGAAGGTTTGAAATAGGGGCGCCTAGGTGGCTCAGTTGGAAGAGAGTGCGACTCTTGATCTTGAGGTCATGAGTGTGAGCATCACATTGAGTGTTGAGTTTACTTAAATAAATAAATTAAAAGAAAGCTTGAAACAATAATTATTGTATAATTAACCAAACATCTCCCCCTTCAGAAGACATGATTTTTATGGGAAGTAGAAGTTTTACTGAAGCTTCAAATAACTGGTCAGGGAATTAAAACAGGGATTTTAATTTTTGAAGCTAGTATATTTAGATACTAACCAAACAAAGGTCAAGAAAAAATTATAAACCAATGTCGCTGGTAGCCAGCCTCCAAGATGGTTCCCAGTGACCCTTACCTCCTGGTATTCATATCCTTCTTTAAAAAAAAATTTTTTTTAACATTTATTTATTTATTTTTGAGACAGAGATAGACAGAGCATGAATGGGGGAGGGTCAGAGAGAGAAGGAGACACAGAATCCGAAACAGGCTCCAGGCTCTGAGCTGTCAGCACAGAGCCCAATGCGGGGCTTGAACTCACGGACCACGAGATCATGACCTGAGCTGAAGTTGGACGCTTAACTGACTGAGCCACCCAGGCGCCCCTCATATCCTTCTATAGTACTCCACCATGCTGAATCATGGCTTGTCTGTGTGTTCAATAGGACATGACAGAGGTGACACAGTGTAACTTTGGAGGCTAGTTCATAAAAAAACATTACATCCTCTCTGTCTTGCCTTCTTGGATAGCTCACTCTAGAGGTTGCCAGTTCATGTCATGAACATATTCCAATTTCCCTGTAGAGAGAGTCACAGGGTGAGGAACTGGGCCTTTTGCCAACAGCCAACACCAATTTGCCATTCATGTGAATGAGTCATCTTAGAAGTGGATCCTGTAGCCATAGTCAAGCCTCCAGATGACTGCAGCACTGGGCAGTGGTCTTAACTGCAACCTTATGAGAGGCTCCAAGACAGAACCACCCAGCTAGGTTGTTCCATATTCCTGACCCACAGAAACGGAGAAATAATAAATGTGTATTGTTTTTATCAGCTAGTTTGGAAAAACTGCTATGCAGTGACAGAGAACTGATACAATCACTTAAGAACCTGGAGGCAAAAGTCATAAATAAAATACTAGCAAAATGAATTAAGTAATATATAGATTTTGTCCCAGAATGTAAGAATGTTTAACTCAGAAAAGTTCATTAATGTGATTCACCATATCAAAAAACTAAAAGAGAAAAATATATGATCACCTTAACAGATACAGAGAAAGCATTTGATAAAATTTTACATCCATTCATGATAAAACTTACCAAGTTGGGAATAGAAGGAAACTTTGAACATGATAAAGTTTATCTACCAACAATCAACAGCAAGCATACTCACATGGCACACTTTCAGAAGCATTTTTTTTTTAGTGTTTATTTATTTTTGAGAGAGAGAGAGAGAGAGAGAGAGAGAGAATGCAAGTGGGGGAGGGGCAGAGAGAAAGTGGGACAGAGGATCTGAAGCCGGCTCTGTGCTGACAGCAGAAAGTCTGATGTGGGGCTTGAACTCACGAACTGTGAGATCATGACCTGAGTCGAAGTTGGACGCTTAACTGAGCCACCCAGGTGCCCCCCAGAAGGCTTTCTTTTAAACCCAGGAATAAAACAAGGATGCCTGCTTTCATCACTCCTTTTCCACATTGGAGAACCTAGCCTATGCAACAGGAAAAGAAAAAAAAGAAGGGGTATAAGGATTGAAAAGGAAGAAATGCAAGTGTTCTCTTATGCAGACTACAATTATCTACAGAGATAATTCCAAAAAATTTACAGATAAACTATTAGAAGTATTACATGAATTCATGAATATTGCTGCACACAAGGTCAACCGAGAAAAACTACTAGTCTTCCTACTCATCAATCATGACCAGTTAGAAAATATAAAGGGAAAAACAAAGATCTTATTCATAATGGCAAGATAAAGTATGAGATGCCCAGTAATTAATCTAATGGAAGATAGGAGAATTTTTAGGGAGAGAATTATAAAGCCTTGTGGGAAGAATACAAGAGATGACCTGAAAATAAACCAAGAGACATATGTTCATGGATCAGAAGACTCCGTATCCTAAATATTCCAAAGTCTCCCAAATAATCTATAAATTCAACTGAATTTTAATTAAAATCCCAATGAAGTTTTTTTTATTGTACTTGACAAACTGATCTCTAAATTCATATGAAGAACAAGAACTAGATAATTTTGGAAAAGAACACAAGGAGGTGGGATGGAAGGAAGGCTTAACCTACAAGATACAAAACTTAGTGGTGTTACAAGGGAATAGTAATTAGAGAGTGGGGTGGTGATCAGAACAGAGAGCCCAGGAAGAGACCCACGCACATATGGAAATACTAGCCGGCATTTCAAATCCGCAGGAGAAAAAAATTACTTTTAAAAATAAGTGATGCTTGGAAAATTGGGTATCCACAAGGAAGAACAAATTAGATTCCTACTTCCATACCCCAAAGTAAATAACCAAAAAGCTAATCTTTAAAACTTTTAGAAGAAATATGGAGAGCTCTTTATGACCTTTGGGCAGATAATGATTTCTTAAATAGGAAGCAAAAATAAATCATAAAAAGAATGACATTTTACCTGTTTTATTTAAAAAAATTTTTTGATGTTTACTTATTTTTGAGAAAGAGAGAGACAGAGTGCAAACAGGGAGAGAGGCAGAGAGAGGGAGACACAGAATCTGAAGGAGGCTCCAGGCTCTGAGCTGTCAGCAAAGAGCCCAATGTGGGGCTTGAACCCACGGAGCCATGAGATCATGACTTGAGCTGAAGTCGGATGGACACTTAACCAGCTGAGCCACCCAGGGACCCCACATTTTACCTGTTTTAAATGAGTGAACACTGTCTTTTCAAAAAAGACATCATAAATTCACTTGAAGGCTCAGACTAAGGGAGTATTTGCCAACAAAGAACTGACAAAAGATTAGTATCTACAATTTGTTTTGTTTTTAAAATTTTTTTAATGTTTATTTATTTTTGAGAGACAAATCATGAGCGGGAGAGGGGCAGAGAGAGAGGGAGACACAGAATCCGAAACAGGTTCCAGGCTCTGAGCTGTCAGCACAGTGCCTGATGTAGGGCTCGAACCCACAAACTGTGAGATCATGACCTGAGCCGAAGTCGGGCGCTTAACCTACTGAGCCACCTGGGTGCCCCTAGTATCTATAATTTGTAAAGAAAGCCTACAAATCATATAGGAAAGAGGTCAACAGCGAAATAGAAAAATATGCCTAGAGCATGAAGAGGCAGTTAAAAGAAAAGGAGATCCGAATGGGCAATTTCACTAATAAGCAAGGAAATAAAAGTTTAAACTACATGAGATACCATTACACATCTATTAGACTGGCAACAGTAGAAAAGGGATACTGCCAAGTATTTACAAGGACATAGAGTAGATAAACTGAAATTCTCACAGGCTGCTGGAGGGAGAATAAATTGGTGCAATCACTGTGAAGAACAATTTGGCAATGTCTAATAAACTTCAGATGTGCATGTCTTTCAGCTCTTCAATTTCTAGAGAAATCCTCACATGTGCACAAGGAGGCATGTATAATACATGGGTAAGAATTCATTACAACAATGTTCATATTAGGGAAAAACTGGAAATCTATATATCCATCAACTGGAGAGTGAATAAATAAATGGAACACGACAGAGCAGTGAAAATGCTACATGTGTAAACATGGAAAACTCTAAAAAATGTAATGCTGAGAAAAAACCACTTTGTAAAATGACGTATAAAGTGGGATACATTTTACATGAAGTTGAAAACATGGATATTATATATAGTAAGTATATATTATGCAATATAAGCATACAAGGGAATGATAAATATTAGAATTCCACAGAGCTGGGTGTTGGGGGCTTAAATGTAGGATATGTTAGTGTCTTTACTTCTTTGTTGAAATATTATAGTAAAAATCATAATAATCCAGATCTGTGTGACTGTCAGATCAGACAAGATGACTCCTAGTTTCCTTATGCATGCATATTTCATGACACAGGGGCTCCCCCTACATCCTGAGCTCCCTCAGGGGCATTATCTTTCTCTTTTCTATATTCCTAGGGCCTAGCACAGTGTGGATATTCAACCATGTTTGTTGACTGAATGACTGATGGA
Source organism: Panthera onca (assembly GCF_046562875.1). Lineage (NCBI taxonomy): Eukaryota > Metazoa > Chordata > Mammalia > Carnivora > Felidae > Panthera > Panthera onca. The sequence goes on along the minus strand of NC_138347.1, from coordinate 82,962,755 downwards.
TGGACTGAATGTGGAAATGGGTCAGAGGGGAATGCAAAAGGAAGAAGGTTAGGAGGAGGATGGATGGAGAGACTGACAATACTTTGACTGCCTGAATGTGATGTGGGCTCCTAGGGAAGGAAGTAGATGGACTTCAGAAAAGCCAGGGAAAGGAACCTAGCTGGGCTTGAGGCATGACTGGAGAGAGAAGTCAAGGATGTTTCCCTGAACCTCTCACTTGGGGGCTGGAGATAGTGAGTCACCAGCTGACATTTTATGTGTCTAGAAAGGGAACCCTGAAGGACACATAGACTTAAGATGATAAGTTTAATTTAAGACTGCTGTGAGACCTCCAGGCATAATTATCCAGCTTGTACTAGGATATTTAGGTCTACAGTTTAGGAGAGAGGCCAGGACTAGAGGTGTTGATTTGGTTGTGTTGGAGAAAGAGGGTAAGTAAGGGCGGTTCATAAGGTTCCCCAGGGCAGTGCACAAGGTTCCCCGGGAGGGCGGGTAGAATGAGCAGGGCTGGTGGCTGCAGACAGACCCTTGGGAGCATCAAAGATTTAAGGGCTGAGTGGAGAGAGAGAACCCAGGCAAGGAGGCTGAGACAAGAGTCCAGAGAAGGGAGGGAACAAGAGAGGCAAGGCAACAAGTTTTAGGAAAGGGAGTGGGTTCAGTGGGGTCAGATAAAGAAGAAAGGTACAGAAAGATAAAAACTGAACAGGGTCCTTTGAATTTGGTGAAAGAAGGCCATTTGTGGTCACTGGAGAGGTGAGCGGGAATTGTACTGTGAATCATGATGAGCTGAATATAAGCAAATGTAGAAGAGTGACTCTTGAAACCCACTTTTTTTCCAGATGCCCAGACTTAAAGGGTGGGAAAAGATAGGTCGCTGAAATCACAGGCCGGGTTGGGAGTTGGGACATAGCTGGCTCTGAATAAACCCAGGGAAGGAATCTGAAGAAAGAGAGGTTTAATATGTGGGAGAGAGAGGGAGATAATTGATGAACCAAGATTTTGGCAGAAATGTAGGAATGCGCTAATACTAATACCAACGTATTAGTTGTGGTAATTAGTAGTGGTACTACTAACACGAGCAAACATTTACAGAGTACCTACTATGTACCAGATGCTCTTCTAAGTGCTTAACATAACTGTAACCCATTTAATTCTTACAGCAATTCTATGAGGTAAGTGCTATCATGACCTCATTTCACAGACGAGGAAACTGAGATACTGAAAAGCAAAACAATGTCATCACTACCACTTGTTGATCTATTTTTATTTATCAGGAATATTGCTGCTGATAACAGCTCCCTAATGTATTAGTAGATCAGTTTTACATAGTAGGTATAATAAGAACACAGAAGCAGTAAGGACACAGAAGGACAGTTTGCCTTGGTCTCTGACTTTGGAGGGAAGTGGGTGAAGGGTGGGTATGGACACAGAGATGGGTGTGGACTTCGAGGAGAGGTGGAGAGAAGGCAACGGGAGTTGAAGGTGGTTCAGGCTAAGGACTTTGATTTCTTTGGCTAAGTAGAGGAGGAACACACTTGCTGTGGAAAACATAGGTAACAATAAAAGAAAATAAAAATTCCAAGCCCTTGCCATAACTACTTTTAGAGTTTTTGTTGTGTTTCCTTCCAAAATTTTCTCTAAGCATACGTATACAGGCATAAATACATATCTGGGGAAGTCAGTCCTTCCTTCTGATGGAGAGAATAAGAGTCAAAATAAACAAACCCAGCAGAATCCAAACCCTATAATTTTGGAGCTACAAGCAGAACAGTTCTGTGTAGGGGAGATAGCTATTTGACCTCTTTCCCTTCTCCCAAGAAATCTCCCTCCAGGGTTTTAGTTATATGAGCCCTACAAAGACCCTCTTCTGGAGTGCAAAGGTTTGTGACCAGAGGAAGCCAACCTATCTTGCACAAAGTATTGAAAGATCACCTCCGTAGTGAGGCAGTAGAGATGCATCTCTGCAGAGAGTTTCCTTGGAGAAATGTTTCAGACCTAAGTATGAATTAAGCTCAATCCTAGGGGCAGAGTAACATACCTATTATGAGCCAATTGCATGTAAAAACAAAAACAAAACAATATTTATATGTGTGTATTTGTTTTTGTTTCAAGGTAGATTGCCCTAGTTTAAACAAGTGTGTGTGTGTGTGTGTGTGTGTGTGTGTGTGTTCTCTTCATTGAGGAAGTGTCAAAACACATTCTGGCCTCAGGGATGTAGTTCCCAACAGAAACTGGGGGTGGGATTGGATGGGGCTTCCTGGAATCACCGAAGGGGAAATCCAAGCAATGGGTGCCCAGTGAGTGGCCCAGTTGTCTGGGGAAATGGTGTGGGGTACGACAACCCCCTTTGTATCTGGAGGGTGTAGAAGACTAGCCAACAGATCCTTGGGAGAGGATGTAGGGGAGATGAAGGTGAGTGGCTCTGACTCTGGGGAGTGGAAGGGACTGGACCCTGTCCTGATCCTACACTTTGGGTCAGCCTGAGGACAAATAGGGAAAGTGATCGATGGACACAAGAACCCAAACTGCACCTTTCCAGCCTGTCCTCCAGAAATACTTGTTCAAGTAAGAACGATGCTTCTATAAAGGTAGGATCCTACTCTACACAGTTTTCACTTAATGATATATTGTCAATATCTTTCCATTTTATTCAGGGTTCTATGTCACGGTGTTCAGTCACCACTTCATTGTGAGTGGACCATGGCTTATTAACTCACCCTTTTTGTTGGAAACTCCAATCAGACTGAATCTCCTTAGAGACCAAATGAAGCCCATCTTGGGAGCTGGCCAGTGCTTTATCTTCCTGCTCCTATAAGGACCAGCTAAGTCAGTTCCTCCCTCGCTCACCTCTCAACACCTTTCTGTGTGGTTCCGGACCACCTGTTGAAGCCCCCAGCATGCCTGGCTCTGAGTCTCACAGAATTATTGGGAAAAGGAGGCCCAAGCACACTGAGAAAACACCGAGGCAAAGGCATGGCTGGGATCCCAGCACAGAGCCCTGTCCTCCTGCAGTTAAGTCTTGGCTGAGCTGAGCCCTTTCCTCACAGTGTTTGGCTTGGATGCTAGACTAGGTGAGTCAGCGCTCCTGGCACCCTACTTTGAGTCAAAGTCACATTGAGATGGGGTAGTTGCCAGATCAGTATAATTATTAGTCTCTCCAACAACCCGAGTCCTCTCAGCCCTCTCTCTGAAACTAGGTCCCAGGATGTCCTGTGAGGATGTAGGCATGGCCAGGCCACAGGAGCTGACCTCCATCAACTCTATAGTAGACAAGAGCCTCTTGAGACCTGGGTCCTGGTTCCTAAATGAAAGACACACTTCCCTCTGTGTCTCCAAATTCTTCATCTGGGCTTGAGGCCAGTGAGCACACACCTCCCAGATGACACCAGTCAGACCCGGTTGGAATCCCAGCTCCATCGTTGACTGGTTGGGTGAACTCTTTAAGTCCTCAGAGATGATTTTTCCTTATCTTTAAATTGGAGAATGTTATCTGTACTTATGAACATAAAGAGTCAATGCATATCAATGTAATAGGGACTTAAAAGTATATTTTTCACCAGGCACTAATACTGTATTATGGTTGTGAAAATCCAAAGTGAGATGCCAAGTCACCTAATGGAGAGATTTTCTAAGGAAATAGCAAAAATCTGTCCCAAGACTTTTGAAACCCCTTGTTCATGTTGAGACTCTGAGAAGGTAGAGATAGAGGAGACACGAGGATTTCCTTGAAGAAAGCTGTGTTGGTCGGGAGTGCCATCTTGGACAGGGTGAATTCCTGCTCCCATACTTTAAATGTGTGACCCCTGCAGCTGGGGTGGTTGTCTGGGCTCTTGTCCACCGGGGAAGTGTGGAAGGTGCTCTCACTAGCAGCTTTGGTGGGGCTGTTCTTACTGGGGCCAGCTTACTACCCAGAGTTTTTGGGGATACAGGAAGCATGGGGTATGGGACTAGCTAAAGGCTGGAGCTTCACAGCCCAGGAGCTGAGGAAAGGGTCTCAGATGACCACCTGAAATGAGACTGAACTTGAGAGGCAGCCACAGGTTAGAGAGAGCTTCAAGAGAAAGAGGCCGAGTGGGGAAGCTGTGGAAAGGGCATTAAAGCACTTGGTGAGAAACAGTCAGAACTTAACATCTGTCTGGCAAGAATGCCTAAAGTCAACGTCCAGCCAGCTGCCCCTTCCCCGACTGCTCCCACAGACCGCCAGTTGTAGCCATGGCAACTGGCTGGGGAGGCCCGGGTGGAAAAAGAGAGAAGAAGCCAGATCCTTTACATTGTCCCCACCTCGGGCTCCCAGTTGGGCAGGGCTTGGCTGGGGGAGGAGAGGATTTAAGGTAAAAATAAGTCCAGAGTTTTAATGAATACCTTGCATTAATATTCTCATTTCTGAACTGAGACTGTGTCTGCGCCCCAAAGTGGCCACAGACCCTATCCTAAAAAGAAACACACAACCATCTCCCCCCACTCCCACTCACCGAGGGGGGTCTGGTTCACAGTCCTCTCTTGCCCTGACATACTTCTCCAGCTCCTATGCTATGCCTGAAGCATGTTGTCAGAATGTCAGGGCCAACTTCTCTCGGCTAAAGCCATTTCTTACCACTGATTAACTTGAGCCTAATCTCCTTAGAAGAGAGATGGCTTCTGTGATAGGCCCAATCTTGCTGGGGGAGAGGACATGAAGTGTTTTTCCCATTGCCCAGATGGGAGCAGTGCTGCCAGAGTCTGGCCAGCTGGCAGGATGGAGCAAGGCAGACTAACTTGGGCCATTTAGGTGTTATACGGGCGGGGAGGGGGGGTGGGGAGGGGGCCCGTTGGCCGACTTAAACTCCTTGCCCCACTGGTTGCTCATCTGTAGAAACAAGTTAATAATAATGTATATCTCAGAGCGTTAAGAGTATGAAAGGAAATCATGTATTAGGCCGAATCCTAGGAAATAGCCACTGTTTTCAATCGTTCTCTACTGTCCAAAAATGGCAATTTCAGATGGTTCATCCTAATATGTAAACAATGTTTTGCGAGCTCTAAGTTGTTAGTTATTGTGTTAAACAAAACAAAAGCCTTCCATCCACATTCCCTAATGAGTCTCCAGAATTCTGTTTGCAGGAACATCTCAAAGGCTCTGGTGATTTGTAAGGTAGCTACAACCCACAGCTCGACAGCTTGAGACCAGCCAATGAGCAAGATCTCAGCTCCTTGCCAGCTTCTCTGGTACCCAGAGGACTCCTTCTCACTCCTCTGGTCTCACCACAAACACTAGTACAAACCACAAACCCTTCCCACCCCAAATATGAACACCCTTCTACAATCACATCTGGAAGTTTCATTACAATGTGCCCAACTACGTGGGCATTTATTATATTCATCCTGCTTAGTGCCCAGTGTATCCTTGCAATTCTGAGGATTTGAGTTTTTCAGGTTTGACAAATACTCATCCATTCTTTAAAAAAGATCGCTTGCATCAGATTGAAAAATCTGACTATATTAAAATTAGAACCTTTTGTATGAAAAAACCCCACTATAAGTGGAATTGAAAAATGATTCAGGGGGCTGAGTGGTGGAAGGTGAAGGTGGTCAAAAGGCACAAACTTCCAGTTATAAGATAAATGAGTCTGGGGATGTAATGTACAGCATGGTGACCACAGTTAATAATACTGTACTGAGTACTTGAGCCCCACGTCGGGCTCTGCGCTGACAGCTCAGACCCTGGAGCCTGCTTCGGATCCTGTGTCTCCCTCTCTCTCTCCCCCTCCCCCCGCTTTGTGCTCTCTCTCTTTCTCTCAAAAATAAAATAAACATAAACAAAATTTTTAAGTAAAATTTAAAGCCAGGCATAAAAGCATCATATATTTTATATATACAGTAGGCTGGAAAGAAATATACGAATTCATCATGGTGATGGCTGCCTTAAAGAAAAAGGAGGAGGCAAGGAATTTGGGTCAGAAAGACCATCAGCTTTATCTGTAGTTTTATTTCTTTGAAAAAATTACTTGAAGCACATCTGGTAAACCATTATAAATTGCCAGTTCTGACTGACAGGAACACAATATTATATTATTTTTCAGTTCCATTTTGTAGTTTTAACATTTCTTTAAAAATTCCCCTCTCTCTTCTATTTTCTTCCTCTGGAACATCTATTAAAGGGATATTGGAACTTCAGAATTTATTTTCCCAATTTCTGAAATAGATTAATTTGTATTTTTCTTCTTCCCAAAGAATCCCTCAGCCCAATTTTCCAGTTCAGTAATTCTTGTAAGCTGTAATTATTTTGTTATCAGTTCATTGGCTTAATTTTTTCATTTCCATTGTTGTATATTTACTTTTTAAGAGTTCTCATTGGTTCTTTTCCCTCGTAGCCTGTCTATTCTTGTTTCTTGGATGCCTCACTTATTCCCCTGAGGATTTGGATTATATTTAAGTCTTACACTTTGCTTCTGTAAATTCTTTTTCTATTGTGCGTTCAATTTCTTTCAGGGTGCTGGCCTTACTCAAATGTTTGCTGATTGTCGCCTGTGCTCGCCATTGGGATTGAGAGGCCACGCTGGGCTCTGTTTGTACTCCTTGCCTGGGGTGGGAGTGCGCGGGAGTAAGGGTGGGCGAGGGGAGGGTGGGCAGCTGGAGCAAGGTGTGGCAGAGGCTGGTCTGGTGGGTGTGGGCACTGGGCTTCCTGGGTGGCATGGCACACTGCCTTGTCTCTCAGACCTAAGCCCATGTACACTGCATTGCCTGGAGGGAGATGCCCCAGTGACATCTGACTGGCGGGGTGTTTGTACTAATGTGGGCAGGGGTTGGTTTATAGACACCAAACACTACTCTTCTTGGTAGTTCTCCATTTGGGTGGCCCTGGCCCATCCAACTTCCAGGCATCCTGTCCTCTGGCGCTCTCCTCTCCACGATTTGTTGTTTTCTTTCTTCCATCGACCCCATCAGCATTGCGTCTTCAGCAGTTCTCCGGTTTCTGCTCCACCAAGGGACCCCTTCGTGATTCTGAGTTGCAGGTTGAGAAGGATATTTTGTCCTTCATTTCTTGGGAATGTATCTTGTTTATAATCCATCGTCTGTGAATCTCAAGCAAGAAAGAGAGTTTAGGGTTAGTCCTGTAGATTAGGGAGTCATTTGAATAACATAAAGCTTGAAGCAGGGGAGGGAAAAAGATAGAACAAGAGAGAGGGAAAGCCAACCGAGGAGACAATTTAGGAAGTTGCCCATACTTACCGGGTTGGGATAAAACAAGAAACCCATGGGAAGGAGACTTGGAGAAGGGCAGAGGAGAGAGGAAGGTGTAGGGTGAAGACTGCAGAGGGGTGGCAGGACCCGCTCTGCAATAAGGTCCAGAGGGCAACACTGAGGCAGCAGGTGGCTTCAGAGAGCTACCTCCCTGGAGGGGTGAGGCCAAAGCCTGATGGGGCGGGGTGGGGGCTGGGGGAGGAGGAAGCAGAGGTCCCGGCTGTGGAAGAAAGCTCAGGGTGTGGAGGGGAACTTGCAGAGGGTGAAAAACAGCCAGGAGGGGGCTGTGGTAGACCTTGGGAAATCTCCTCCATTGACTTGAGGCCTGCTGATATCCACATGCGCGGAATCTTTCCTTTTTATAAGGACTCAAATGGAATTATCAGACTTGATCATTGTTTCTATTTGTAATGCATACCGCAAGAGGTATATTGGGAATGTGATTCCCGGTTATGAACCCATCTTTGTTTAGGAGCAATATCTTTGTTTTTTGGTTTTCTTTTCATGAATGGGGGGCATTTTTCCACCTGACACTGAATGATGCAAGAAATGTACAATTAGGTGTCACAATTTTTTGTCCTGGGGAAAGTAGTAACAGGTGTAGTAGCACTTTCTGCAGTTGGAACAGGTATATGGCTGCTGTTCAGAGCTTGACCATACTCTCCAGAAAAGAGTCCTTTCTGTTTATTCTGTCACCAGGAGAGCCGTCCCAGCTCTGAGATCCACAACTGCCTAGACTAGCAAAGAAATCACACCTTTGGCATACGGCCAAATTGATGAGGTTACTACCTGGGTACTGCTTGGTACTATGAGAAGACGTGCGGGGTGTGTGAACGCTGTGACTGGTCTTTGAGTCCTAAACAGTCATCTCATTGCCATACTGTGAAAGAAGGACATTACTGCCCTGCCCAGAGAGAGGAGTCCTGCCTGATTTAGGCAGATTACTGAAATTGAAGGAGAGATAGAACCGAAAAGGGAGAAACTTCAACAACAAGGCCGGAAACCCAAGGTCCCAAGAGGAAAAGGGGGACAGGTGTAGTGGCTATTAGGGGTCCTTCTTCCTTTCTTTTCAAAAGTGTAGATATAGCTGACATATTATATTAGTTTCAAGTGTATAACATGATTCTACATGTGTATGTATTGTGAAATGATCACCACGATAAGTCTAATTAACATCCATCACTACACATGGTTACAAATTCTGCGTGTTTGTGTGTGTGATGAGAACTTTTAAGATCTCTCTTAGCAACCTTCGAGTATTCAATGCAATATTATAACTATGGTCACCATGCTGTACATGTCATCACCACGACTTATCTACTTTATAGTTGGAAATATAACCCTTTCACCCATTTTCATTCTTGGGGTTCTTTTTTAAATGAACAGCTTTATTAAGGTGTAATAGTCAATGAACTCCGTGTTTAAAGTGTACAATTTGATACATTTTTTTTTTTTTTGCCACTTTAGTCTGAATAAAATCCAGCATAATTGTCTTACTTTGTTCTGTTGTGGAAATAATGGCTCGGTGTCTTTGTTCTGACAGCTCCCTAAGGGCAAACCACAGTTTGAAGCTGTCATTTTGGGTTTAAACTGCACAGAAAGCAGAGACAGTGAAACGTGCTTTTTGTTTTTGTTTCTTTTTAAGTCTCCAGATCTTGCTAGGACACTTGTCCGGAAGAGAGCTGTGGTACCCGATCCTGTTTGAGATAGAGGCGGTTTAAACAATATCAGCCAAGCTTAGCAATCTGGAGGTCCCCATGTATCTTTATGGTGTCAGCTGCAGATGGCATTTGAATGTGGTGGTAGAAATAGGGGCGCCTGGGTGGCTCAGTCGGTTAAGTGTCCGACTTTGACTCAGGTCACGATCTCGCGGTCCGTGAGTTCGAGCCCCACGTCGGGCTCTGTGCTGACCGCTCAGAGCCTGGAGCCTGTTTCAGATTCTGTGTCTCCCTCTCTCTCTGACCCTCCCCCGTTCATGCTCTGTCTCTCCCTATCTCAAAAATAAATAAACGTTAAAAAAATTAAAAAAAAAAAGGAATGTGGTGGTAAAAATAAAAAAATTGATGTCCATCCACAAACGCTCTGAAACATGGGTGCTCACAAAGAATTTCCACCCTGAATAGCTGGTCTGGGATGAATGGGAAGTAAGGTATCACAGACTGCCCTTCACCTCTTTCCCCAGATATACAAGAATTTCTGAGTAGTTGCCAGTCTGTGAACCCAGCTTTGAGTTCAATTGCCACATTGGCAGAAGAGTCTTCAGAGTCACCCCAGGTCAAGCTGATGGCAAAGCTCTCTGGGCTGAAGTCTACAATGCCCCCACCACCAACAGCTTCTTGCCTGGTCTCATGCCACCTGTAATGTGCCCACAAAATGGAACTATCAGTCTTGGGAAATACATGGCTTGAACTGGGGAGCCCAGGGAGTTGTTTAAATGCCCATCATTTAGTTTCACTGTGGGAGCGCTGTCCACCACGGATCCTGCCATCCTCCCACATGGTGCATGGGGGTCTTTGGCCAGCAGCGCTGGGGAGGCGGGGGACATGGGGCATGGAGCTCCGGTGGGATTCAGGGGGATCCTGCACTGAGTGGGGGCACGATCCGGGGCTGGCTTGGGCGCACGCTATAGTTTGATAAGTTTTGATACATGGAACTACTTGTGATACCATCACCACTATCAAGATAATGAATGTATCCATTACCTTCCAAATTTCCTTGCGGACCTTTGTGATTTTTCCCTCCCCTGGTCCCTGCACCTAGACAACCATGGGTCTGCTTTCTGTCACTATAGAGAAGCTTGAATTTTCTAAAATTTTATATAAATGAAATTATACAGTATATACTCTTTTTCTGTCTGACTTATTTCACTCAGGATTATTATTTTGAGATTCATTCATGCTGTTGTGTGTATCGGTAGTTACAAACCGAATACTAAGAATAGTATTCTTTCATTTGTTGATAGACATCTGGGTTACTTCCAGTTTTTAGTTATCACAAATAAAGGTGCCATGCATATTTACGTACAAGTATTTGTCTGGACATGTGCTTTCGTTTCTCCAGTGTAGATACCTGGGAGTGAAATGGCTGGATCATATAGTACGTGTATGTTTAATTAATTTTTTATTTTTTTATTTTATTAAAAATTTTTTAAGGTTTATTTTTGAAGGAGAGAGAGACAGCATGAGTGGGAGAAGGGCAGAGAGAGAGGGAGACACAGAATTTGAAGCAGGCTCCAGGCTCTGAGCCTGATGTGGGGCTCAAACTCATAAACTATGAGATCATGACTTGAGCCAAAGTTGGATGCTTAACCAACTGAGCCACCCAGGTGCCCCTATTTTTTATTTTATTTTATTTTATTTTATTTTATTTTATTTTATTTTATTTTGTTTTTTAGAGAGAGAGAGAGAGTGGGGTAGAGAGGCAGGGAGACAGAGAAAGAGAGAGAGAGAGAGAGAAAGAGAGAGAGAGAGAGAAAGAGAGAGAGAGAGAGAGAGAGAGAGAGAGAGAGAGAGAGAGAATATCTTAAACAGGCTCCATGCTTATTGTGGAGCCTGACTTGGGGCTTGATCCCACAACCCTGGGATCATGACTGGAGCTGAAATCAAGAGTTGGCTACTCACCTGACTGAGCCACCCAGGTGTCCCGATATATGTTTAATTTTTGCGAAAACTTCCAAATGTTTTCCAAAGTGGTTGTTTCATTTTACGTCCCACCTGTAATGAAGAGAGTTCCGGTTGTTCCACATCCTCACTTGGTAGCAGCTCTAATTATAGATACTCAGATGGATGGAGAGGAGTGTCTCGTTGTGACTTTAATTTGCATTTCAGGTGGAGTTCTTTTCATTTAGAGTTTAATAAACATAACAAGAAAGGTAAGTTGAGAATTATTCTGCTCATACAGTTGCCTTAAGAATAAACAGAAGTAATTATGTATCATAACTAGCACAAGTAATAAATGAGCTCTGATAACTACTTTGAATTTTTCCTCTTTAAGCAATTTGCTCACATTTGAAGCTAGCTGAAACCCAACAGAAATAATCTACCCAGTCATGTGCTCAGTTCTGGCTTTTCCTGTCTTGCCTCTGCTCCAGTGCCCCCTGTCTTGCCTTTTCTGTGCTCTGAGAATTTCTTCAGCCTCCAAAGGAGTCAGAATGAACCTATGTCACATCCAGATTCTTAAAATTACAAACGGAATTTGAGCATTTGCTCAACATTTAGAATCAAGGGCAATTATCATGAACTTATGTTTTTTTTTTTTTTTCACTCTAGGCACTAGTTTGTAATATCTTTGGGGTCATGGATTCTTTTGAGAATCAGCCCAAAAAATCAGGGAGACAGAAATGGATAGACGTACACACAAAAAGGGTTGCACGGATCCAGCTCTAGCTAATGCTATTGGACCAATGTGTGTAATGCTAGAATGTAGGGAGGGTTTTTCCCCCTTCAGTTATCCTATTCAAAATGTGAGTGGCAAGGCTGCTATATGTTATCAAAAAGAAGTGCTGGAGGGGCGACTGGGTGGCTCAGTCGGTTAAGTGTCTGACTCTTGGTTTCAGCTCACATCATATCTCACAACTGATGAGTTGGAGCCCCGCATTGCGCTCTATGCTGAGAGCTCGGAGCCTGCTTGGGATTCTCTGTCTCCCTCCCTCTCTCTCTCTCTCTACCCCTCCCCCCCCATATCTCTCAAAAATAAATAAACATTTTTTAAAATTAAAAAAAAAAGAAATACTGGAAAATAGAATAGGGGCCTGGGGATCAAAGTCCTGTGGACCTTCTCTCTGCCCTATTCTGCTATTCAAGCCACTAGATCCCATCTACTGTTTGAGGTCGTGTGGCTTGAGCGTTGGAGCCAGAAGCTGAAATCACCCTGACAGTACAAGGGGTGAGTTGCAGAGCAGAGTCTCCTTCCTCTGAGAGAGCCTCTGAGGTCCCACCTGCACCATTCCCGCCACATGTACCTGTTGCTCCTACCTCTGGCCTTGCTTGTCCTTTGGGGGTATTGGGAAGAAGAGGAGCTTCTGGCCCCCAAAGAGGGCCTGGGACACCATCCCTGCACAGTAGAGCCCATTGTAATGGATGACCAGTCCTGGAGTCGGGTGTCCCATGAGAGTGCCCCTGCCTCAGCCACCAGTTGGCTTGTGAATGGGCGTGACTCTCCCGGTGAGGCACGTATGTCCTCAGCTGTTAGCATAGGCCCGCTGGCCCCAGCTCTGCCCCACACAGCAGCGGGGCACAGGTCCCATGGGGGCACCAAGTCTGTTTTCAGGCAGCTGAAGACTGGCCAGGCTCCTCTCTGACATGGTAGAGCCCCAGGATAGGGCGATACTTTCACGATTTCTCTCCCTTCCCCAACCCCGAGTTTCATTCTGCTCTTCAGCCTTGGCAGTAGAAGAACGCATGGGATGGTCTTGGAACACAGGCAGGACTCAGTAGACGGGACTAGATAGTACTGATTATCATTTATCACTGCTGTAACTGGAGCATCAAGTTGCACCAGCCAGTGAGTACAAAGCCGGCCTCATCACCTTTGACAGCCAAGTTCCCAACCCTTACCGAGCCCCCACATAGCTGGCTTGCCCCAGGTCTTTCAGTGTCCATAAGGGAAGAGGTGTGGTTAGGTGCTGGACATTGCTTTCCTCTGCAGTTGTGCTGCTTCTGAGCCTCGACCCTGTGGCTGCAGGGCCCTGACAGCTCTGGCCAGGCTGCCCATGCCAAGGCATACCACCTCCGCTGCCATTAGATGGCGGGCATCACAGCCACAGCTGCCCTGGTCCCCTCAGCATCAGAGAGCTACTCCAGGGCTACTTGCTGGGCACTGGCCTCTGCCACGAGCAGGTTCATCACTCGGACCAGTGATGGGAAGAGCCTTTCCCTCCTGTGCTGTCTTCATGTGGGTGAGGAGTTGCTAGGGCTCAAAATGTCATGGAAGTGGAGATCCACTTCCATTCAGTTCATCTGCACAGGCTTATTTTGTCTTGACAGACCTACCTGGGGCCAGGATGACTGAGCTGGGCCGGATCTGAGCATCAGGTGTCATGGATGTTGCACCCAGAGCCACTGCAGACCCTCGGGGGATCATTTCAGGCCTGGTTTGCTCTACCAGCCTTTTTCAACATTATGGGAAATTCTGAGGGGGCCTATAGCCTGTGCACATTTTAGCATTTGTCAGCCATTCTGCCCTGTTTAAAATGTCTACAAATGTCTAACCCTTCACCTTCATAAACAATAATAATATAAAATTTACACGTTTGTATATATGTATGTTTGTATTTTTACATATATGTATACATGCAGCTATACACATACACACACACAGAGGTACGCGGGTGTATTAGTCAGGATTTTCCAGAGGAACAGAATAGTATTATATATATACTATACATATACATATACATGCACACCATATATAGCATACTGTATACTATACACCATACATATACAACATATACTATTTTATATTATATATATGGCATATGTATACTCTATATACTATATATGCATACAGAGATTTATTATGAGGAATTGGCTCATGTGATTACAGAGACTGAGAAGTCCCACGATCTCCGTCTGCAAGGTGCAACCCAGGAAAGCCGGTGCTATAGTTCCAGTCCACGTTTGAAGGCCCGAGAACAGAAGCATCAATGGTGTGTGTCCCAGTCTGAGGGCGGGAGAAGACAGATGTCCCAGCTCAACAGACAGAGAGTGGATTCTTCCTTCTTTTTGTTCTATTCAGGCTCTGCACCCACACTGGGGAGGGCAATCTGCTTTACTTCCTCTGTGGACTCAAATGCTAATCTCATCCTCACAGACATACCCAGAGTAATGTTTCACCAAATTTCTGGGCACTATGGCCCAGTCAAGTTGACATATAAAATTAACCATTGCAAGTCTCTTCAGCCTTCATGTTAAATAGATCTTTTTGTAGGAGTGAAGTCACATGACTCTTGATATGTATATATGAGTTTTAGCTCTAGACCAGTCAGAAACTTGCTGTTCTTTACAGATGTAAATGTAGGGGCTTTAACATTATGTAGTGGGGTTCATGCTATACGTTCAATTTTTTCATCCTTTTTTTATTTCTGAATGTATTTATTTCTTGCAACTCATGACCTCACCAAATATGATTTTCATTTAAATTAAAAATTACTTTTCACTAAAATTAGAAAGCATATAATTTTCTGCTCTAAATATAAAAACCTATCATTACACATAGGATTGTAAGGAACACAAACACCCAGGGTGCTCAATTATCTTTCTCGCTAACCTTCTCAATTACTGCTTAATTGTTCATGGTTTGCACCAAGCTGGAGTGGATTAAATCGTCCTTTCCATCTGACAACGAATACTCTTAATACCTTCCTGGGCCTTTAATTAAATATGCCAACACACACACATGTTGCCGCAATTCTAATCATCTAGAAAAAGTAATATAAATAATAATGGTAATTATTAGTGCCAAGGCACTGTTCTGAGCACTTTACATACATATGAACTCACTCTTCATAACAACCCATTTGGTGCCTGCTTTATGGCTGAGGAAGCAAAGCCCAGAGTAGTAACCTGCCCGAGGTCACTGGTCAGTGTGGACTTCACCTGGGCTACTCTCCGCTAATTCTAAGGAAGGGCTTTCCATACCTATCATCTGTTTATTTCTGAACCTTTTTTCCATCTGCAAGAACAGAAAAAAAAAGAAAGAATGTAGCTGTAGATATGCTACATAACCTGGTGCATGTTTTTCAGCCACAATCTGTTTTTCTCTGTCAGCTTTTCCTTCTGAGAAATTCCTGAGCCCACTTTGGAAGTGACCCCACATAACACTTTGTCACTTGGTGTCCTCTGGTGCAACGATGTCCTGGGGCCTCATCACCACCAGAGGTTGTGAACCAAACCATGGTGAGTGAGCTCATTGGGGTGACACCAAGGCACATCCTTTGGGACCCACAGTCGAGAAAAGGGCACAGTTGGGGACCAATGGGAAGGCAGCTGGGAGTATTTGGTGAGCCCTGCATGGAAAGGGTGTGGCCTGTTGGCTTGTTTGGCTCTTGGTTGCAGTGATTAATTGAAAGGAGAGTACTGATCCCTGTAGATACTGAGAACCATGAGACTGGCATGGGGTTGGGCATGTTTTTGAGTGGGCAGTCGTGGTAGTAGAGCCACTGACACTCAGCTCCTTCTGCCCTGAGAGGCCAAGACTCTGCACTGTCTTTCTGCATTGGTGCCTGCCCTCTGTCTCCCTCATTGGGTCTTGACCCTGGCTCCTTGCCCCTTCCCTGTGCACTCCCCTATCTCCATTCTGAGCAGGCCCTGCCTGGAATGGATGCTATAGCTGGATTCTTGACAGGTGGCAAAGGATACCTGCAAGTGCATGATAGCTGGGTGCATGAGAGGACAAGGTGTGAAGCCAGTACAGATCAGGGACAGAGACACTCACAGTTGGGGAAATCAGTGAGGAGGTGCCATTTGAATTGGGCCTTGAAGGTTTGGACATTACAAGCAGAGGGAGGGCCCTGGGGTGGGAAATCACAAGAGGAGAGTGTGGGCTCAGTGAGGCTGGAGAAAGGTGAACAGTGGGCAGAGGGAAGGCTAGACAGGCAGGTCTGGACAGCCTGGGGGAGGGCATTACATGTTGGACTGCCCATTTCTATAGGACTGAGAACCCCACAGCTCAAGGCTAAGTGATGGTCTGGGCAGGGGCGTAACAAGTGACCTGTACCCTGGGCAATGTCTGGCAGCCTCTGCTGAGGGCCTATTTCCTGTGTGGTCTCCTGTACTTATGCATCAGGTGGATGGAGGATGAGCGGTGTCTAATGGTATAAGGGGCCACATAGGTCATGGGGAAGAGGAAATTGGTGGAGAAAGAGAAAGCACATGGGTCATTGTTTTTTGGGAGAAGGTGAGCAGCCAAAGGGATGACCATGCCAGAAAGCAGGACCCCATCTTAGGCTCCTTCCGTCTTTCACCCCCTGCCCCCATTAGTCAGTCACTTCTCCCAGTCATTTATACCCCCTGCCAACATTTATGCTTCAGCTCCACTGGATTCTCTGTATTTTTCGAGAATGTTCCCATCCTTTGCATTGCCTTGGTCTGTGAACATTTGGTTGCCTCTGTCTGCAAAATCCCCTCCCACCTTATCTTCTTGGTAAACTTCTACCCAACACCACTTTATTAACCTGAGAAATGGCTCTATGGGTTGATTGCACCGTGCACAGGCCTGCACAAAAACAGTTCTCAAACTGTCTTGACAATGTCTGTGTGGCTGCTTGGAGATGTTCCTCTCAGCTCTTCGAGAAGAGACTCATTGCCCAGCTGTCAAGTGTATGGTGAGCTGATAGCTTCAGCTGTAGCCTCCTTCAGAATCAACCTCAGTCTTCAGCTGAGGCCACATCCTTTTCAGGTGGCGTTACTAGGCCAGCCATTTCCGCACAAGGCTGGCCTTCTCTAGTGGGTAGGCTGTGCTCCAGAGTCCCCCGCTGGGCAGGCAGAAACCCTAGCAGGTCTACACTGTAGTAGGTGAGTTCTCCCTGCCCTCTCTGGCTTCTGCTGCCTTCCTCTCACAAGTCCTATGCCTCAGTGGGAGATCTGTCGGATTTCCTAGGTCCAATTCAGCATCTGTTTCCGAGGGTGGTCTGAGAGGTGGGTAAGTAAGATGGAGTTTAGGGACTGATCACCTCATCACCTGACTGGCAATGAGGGCCACATCCCAGGAGTTAGGTGAGTATGAACAACCCCAGCATGAGCTGGTGGTCCCTTCTTTAAAAAAAAAAAAATGTTTATTTCTTTCTGAGAAAGAGGGAGAGAGAGCATGCATGAGCACATGTGGGGGAGGGGCAGAGAGAGAGAGAGAGAGAGAGAGAGAGACAAAGGGCTCTGTGCTGAACCCACGAACCGTGAGATCATGACCTGAGCTGAAGTCAGATGCTTAACCGACTGAACCACCCAGATGTCCCAACTGGTGGTCCCATCTTAAACATTTTACAGGTTGGGGTGGGGGGCGCCTGGGTGGCTCAGTCTGTTAAGCGTCTGACTTCGGCTTATGTCATGATCTCACGGTTCACGGGTTCGAGCCCTGTGTCAGGCTCTGTGCTGACAGCTTGGAGCCTGGAGCCTGCTTCCGATTCTGTGTCTCCCTCTCTCTATGCCCCTCCCCCACTCATGCTCTGTGTCTCTCTGTCAAAAATAAACATTTTAAAAAATTTTAAAAAAAGAACACAGTGTTCTTAGTGGAAAATAGATGGGCAGCCAAAGGGTACTGTATATATATGCATATACAATCAAAGGAGATAAAAAGTAAATGAGTGGGAGGTTAACAGTGCCTCAATGAAAAGTCATAATGTTTTGTCCAGTTTCTGGACTTGAGCCAGTCTTCAGACCCAGAACCTGCTGACAGAAGAGGTGGGCTGGAACACCAGGGGAAGAATCCTGCAATACCATGGCCAGTATGCACTTTACTGATTCCTGGTCCTTCCCCAAGGGGACCTACCTTTACTATGGTAGTTACACCCTGGGGAAAGAGTAATATTCAGACATTTCAAGGACTGTTGGACACAGGGTCTGAGTTAATGCTGCTATCCAGAGACTTGAAATGTTATCATGGTCCCCTGTTAGCATAAGACCATGTGGAGTCCTTGCCAAAGACCCAGCTTACAGTGGGTTTATTGTGTTCATAGACCCATCTGGTGATCTATGTAATTGAGATCAACATACTTGGTAGTTGGAGTAACCTCCACATTGGAACGTTGGCTTGTGGCGTAAGAGCTATCAGAATGGTGAAGGTTAAATGCAACTCTCTGAACTGCCCCCTGCCCTTCAGCCAGAATAGTAAATCAAAAATGTCTGTCATCTCCTGAGGGGAAAAGTGGAAATTAGTGCCATGCTTAAAAACCTGAAGGATGCAGAGAAGGTGGTCCCCATCTTAGCTCTATTTAAATCAACAGTCTGGTCCCTACAGAAATGAGATGGATTCTGGAGAATGTATACTGCCTACTGCAAACTCAAGCAAATGGGAACACCAGTCACAGCTTTCCTGCCAGAGGTAGTGTATCTGCTGGAGCAGATTCATAAGGTCTTGGGTACAAGGGAAGCAGCCACCAATGTGGAAAATAGATTCTTAGCTGTTTCAATCAGAAAAGAAGATCAGCATCAATTTGCATTCGCATGAAATGGACAATAATATTCATTTACAGTTTGTCCAGTCTGTTAATCCATTCACCTTTTGTCCTAATATAGTATGAAGAGATCTGGACTGTCTAGATATTTAACGAAACATCACATTGATTCCCAACATTCGTAGTATTATGCTGGCTAAGCCAGATGGGCAGGAGGTGACTGGAGGTCTTGGTGAGATACATGAGACCCATCGGGTGGAGAATAAACTCTGGAGATTTAGGAGCCTGCCACGTCAGTAAAATTTTTAGAGATCCACTGGTCAGTGGTGTGCTGAGATAGGTCCTGCAAAGAGGAAGACAAATGATTGCATCTTATAGCACATACCACAAAGGAGAAAGCACAATGCCTAGTGGGTTTCTTTGGGTTCTGGAAGCATATCCCATTCCTGGGATATACTATTCTAGCCCATATACAAGGCAGTACAAAAGGATGCCAACTTTGAGTGGGACCCAGAGCAGGAAACAGCTCTGCTGCAGGTGCAGGCCAGCAGCTCGGCCCCTTGGGCCATGTGACCTGACAGATCTAATGGTGTTGGAGGCATTGGTGGTAAAAGATGCTATAGGAAGTTTTGGCAAACTCCAGTGGGAGAATGACAACTCAGGGCTCTAGGATTCTGGAGCAAAGCCATGCCATCTGCAGTGGAAAACAACTCTCGGGGTGCTACTGAGCCCCGAGGAAGCGAATAGCTGGAGGCTGTCAGCTAACCACACTTCTTGCAGTTGGCAACGTTTTTTCTTTTCTTTTTTTAAATTTAATTTATTTTTAAAATTTACATCCAAGTTAGCATATAGTACAACAATGATTTCAGGAGTAGATTCCTTAATGCCCCTTACCCATTTAGCCCCTCTCCCTCCCCCAATCCCTTCAGTAACCCTCTGTTCTCCATATTTAAGAGTCTCTTATGTTTGGTCCCCCTCCCTGTTTTTATATTATTTTTGCTTCCCTTTCTTTATGTTCATCTGTTTTGTATCTTAAAGTCCTCATATGAGTGAAGTCATATGATATTTGTCTTTCTCTAATCTCTAATTTCGCTTACCATAATACCCTCTAGTTCCATCCATGTAGTTGCAAATGGCAAGATTTCATTCTTTTTGATTGCTGAGTAATACTCCATTGTGTGTGTGTGTGCGTGTGTGTGTGTGTGTGTGTGTGTGTGTATATATAGTATCTATATATATACATATATATGGTGTGTGTATATATATATGGTATGTATGTATATATATATATATACATACCTACACACACACACACACCACATCTTTTTAAAAATTTTTTTAAATGTTTTATTTATTTTTTTGAAAGAGAGAGAGAGATAGAGCATGAGTGGGGCAGGGACAGAGCGAGGGGAAGACACAGAATCGGAAGCAGGCTCCAGGCTCTGAGCTGTCAGCACAGAGCCTGATGCAGGGCTCAAATTCGTTTACTGCAAGATCATGACTTGACCCAAGTTGGAAGCTTAACCGACTGAGCCACCCAGGCACTTCCATACCACATCTTCTTTATCCATTCATCCATCGATAGACATTTGGGTTCTTTCCATACTTTGGCTATTGTTGATAGTGCTACTATAAACACTGGGGTGCATGTGCCCTTTTGAAACAGTATACATACCTGTATTCCTTGGATAAATACCTAGTAGTGCAATTGCTGGGTTGTAGGATAGTTCTATTTTTAATTTTTTGAGGAAACTCCATACTGTTTTCCAGAGTGTCCGTACCAGTTTGCATTCCCACCAGCAGTGCAAAAGAGATCCTTTTTCTCCACATCCTCGTCAACATCTGTTGTTGCCTGAGTTGTTAATGTTAGCCATTCTGACAGGTGTGAGGTGGTATCTCATTGTGGTTTTGATTTGTATTTCCCTGATGATGAGTGATGATGAGCATTTTTTCATATGCCTGTTGGCCATCTGGATGTCTTCTTTGGAGAAGTGTCTATTCATGTCTTTAGCCCATTTCTTCACTGGATTGTTTTTTGGGTGTTGAGTTTGATAAATTCTGTATAGATTTTGGATACTAACCCTTTATCTGATACGTCGTTTGCAAATATCTTCTCCCATTCCGTCGGTTGCCTTTTAGTTTTGCTGATTGTTTCCTTCGCTGTGCAGAAGCTTTTTATTTTGATGAGGTCCCAATAGTTAACTTTTGCTTTTGTTTCTCTTGCCTCTGGAAACATGTTGAGTAAGAAGTTGCTGTGGCCAAAGTCAAAGAGTTTTTTTTGCCGGCTTTCTCCTCGAGGATTTTGGTGGCTTTCTGTCTTACATTTAGGTCTTTCATCCATTTTGATTTTATTTTTGTGTATGGTGTAAGAAAGTGGTCCAGGTTCATTTTTCTGCATGTTGCTGTCCAGTTTTCCCAGCAACACTTGCTAAAGAGACTGTCTTTATTCCATTGGATATTCTTTCCTGCCTTGTCAAAGGTTAGTTGGCCATACGTTTGTGGGTCCATTTCTGGGTTCTCTATTCTGTTCCATTGATCTGAGTGTCTGTTCTTGTGCCAGTACCATACTGTCTTGAGGATTACAGCTTTGTAGTATAGCTTGAAGTCCAGGATTGTGGTGCCTCCTGCTTTGGTTTTCTTTTTCAAGATTGCTTTGGCTATTTGGGGTCTTTTCTGGTTCCACAAAAATTTTAGGATTGTCTGTTCTAGCTCTGTGAAGAATGCTCGTGTTGTTTTGATAGGTATGTCATTGAATATGTAGATTGCTTTGGGTAGTATTGACATTTTAACAATATTTATTCTTCCTATGCAGGAGCATGGAATCTTTTTCCATTGTTTTGTCTTCTTCAATTTGTTTCATAAGCTTTCTATAGTTTTCAGTGTATAGATTTTTCACCTCTTTGGTTAGATTTATTCCTAGGTATTTTATGGTTTTTGGGGCAATTGTAAATGGGATCGGTTCCTTGATTTCTCTGTCTGTTGCTTCAGAAATGCATAGGTGTATAGGAATGCAACCAGTTTCTGTGCATTGATTTTATATCCTGCAACTTTGCTGAATTCATGGGTCAGTTCTAGGAGTTTTTTGGTGGAATCTTTTGGGTTTTCCATATAGAGTATGATGTCATCTACGAAGGGTGAAAGTTGGACCTCCTGCTGGCTGATTTGGATGAGTTTATTTCTTTGTGCTGTCTGATTACAGAGGCTAAGACTTCCAATACTATGTTGAATAATAGTGGCGAGAGTGGACATCCCCGTCTTGTTCCTGACCTTAGGGGGAAAGCTCTCAGTTTTTCCCCATTGAGGATGATATTAGTGTTGGGTCTTTCATATATGGCTTTTATGATCTCAAGGTATGATCCTTCTATCCCTACTTTCTCAAGGGTTTTTATCAAGAAAGGATGTCCTATTTTTTCAAATGATTTCTCTGCATCTATTGAGAGGATCATGTGGTTCTTGTCCTTTCTTTTATTGGTATGATGAATCACATTGATTGTTTTGTGGATATTGAACCAGCCCTGCATCCCAGGTATAAATCCCACTTGGTCATGGTGAATAATTTTTTTAATGTATTGTTGGATCCAGTTGGCTAATATCTTGTTGAGGATTTTTGCATCCATGTTCATCAGGGAAATAGGTCTATCATTCTCCTTTTTAGTGGGATCTTTGGATGTGGAATCAAGGTAATGTTGGCTTCATAGAAAGAGTTTGGAAGTTTTCCTCCCATTTCTATTTCTTTGGAACAGCTTCAAGAGAATAGGTGTTAACTCTTCCTTAAAGTTTTGGTAGAATTCTCCTGGAAAGCCACCTGGCCCTGGACCCTTATTTTTTTGGGACATTTTTGATTACTAATTCGATTTCTTTACTGGTTATGAGTCTGTTCAAATGTTCTATTTCTTCCTGTTTCAGTTTTGGTAGTTTATATGTTTCTAGGAATTTGTCCATTTCTTCCAGATTTCCCATTTTATTGGCACACAATTGCTCATAATGTTCTCTTATTGTTTTTATTTCTACTATATTAGTTGTCATCTCTCCTGTTTCATTCTTGATTTTATTTATTTGGGTCCTTTTTCTTTTTGATCAAAATGGCTAGTGGTTTATCAATTTTGTTAATTCTTTCAAAGAACCAGCTTCTGATTTCATTGATCTGTTCTACTGTTTTTTGTTTTTGTTTTTGTTTTGATAGCATCAAAACTAATCTATATTAGTTCTTCTGATTTTGGGTTTTATTTGCTGTTCTTTTTCCAGCTCTTTAAGGTGTAAGGTTAGGTTGTGTATCTGAGACCTTTCTTCCTTCTTTAGGAAGGCCTGGATTGCTATATACTTTCCTCTTATGACCTCCTTTGCTGCGTCCCAGAGGTTTTGGGCTGTGGTGTTATTTTCACTGGCTTCCATGTACTTTTTAATTTCCTCTTTAACTTCTTGGTTAGCCCATTCATTCTTTAGTAGGATGTTCTTTAGTCTCCAAGTATTGGCAACATGTTTTTTTCTTGAAGGAGGTTCTGAACAGTGCATCTTCCTTCTTATCGGGGGCTCAGACTCTTCAAGAACCAGGACCTGCGTCTCATTACAGGTGAACCACTGAGACAACAGAGGTGGTGGCTGAGAGTGAGGGGATTTGGAATGAATAGCAGAGGAGGGAGGTAATGGGTACCAGCTGTGGACCCCCAATCAACTGTGGCAAATGGGGTCTGTATTTCATCCCTTAACTTCCCTCTTGGAGGTTTCCCTAAGGAAGAGAGCCTTTAGGGCTCAAGGGGAGCTGCTCTCCACATGTGTGGAGAAGTGAGTCCATGCCACATGAGCTGTGTACTATGGTGAACTCAGAGCTGCAGCACTCACTTCCCCTTCAAGAAGCCAAGAGCGGTGAGGTGAGCTGACAGCCTCAGCATGGGGATCCACAACAAGGTCAGCTTCAGCTTTTGAGCTGAGGTCATGCTCTTCTTGGGTTGGCCTCAGCCAATGACTGAGCATGATGATAGGACAGGGCCTGGCTGTTTTTGCCCAGTAAGGGACTCTCCTAATAGGAAACTTTGCACATCTTTGTTTCAGTGCTCCCACAGGGTGGCCAAAACTTTGTCCTGTCTGCATTGTGTTTGCTGCCTATCCCCAAACCATCTTCCTCCACTTCTTTCATGACATTACTTGCTCATGAACCCTGTGCTCTCCAAACTCTTTGTCAGCCACTGCTTCCAGAGACCTCTCCACGGGCACAGTCAGCCTAGCCTACCCCCTCTGATCTCTGAGAGCACTGGTCTTTACAACAGGTGCTTTGTACTTGATTGTGGTCTGACTGACTGACCATCCTGACTGCATAATGCCCAGCATGGCTGTCAGGACTGTGCTTTGTGACTCTGGCAGGGACTCTAAGATTCTTGTGTGTGTTCTCCGAGAGTGTGCAGCCTGCAGGCCACTGGGAGGGAGGAGAGGGGGAAATAGTTAAACAGGAGAAAGTCAGGAACCCTGCAGCCAGAGGGTTTGTTTGTGAGTAGGTAGTTCTCAGGGACAACTTTAGGCTAGAGGACTTTGGCCACCAGGTGGGGCCTCTGGGGTGTCGACTTCATCTCCAGACCCTCCCCTGCCTCCCTGAGGGCCAGATGAAGATAGAGTGACTTGTGGATTAGGTATCAAGGGCTGGGGTGGGAAGAGGCCATGAGAGCCCCAGCACATCCAGAACAAGAGCTGCATTCCAGAGAGCACAACAGGTGCCACAGAGAGACTGGAGGCAGGGGACAGCATTTCAGAGTGTTGGGGCAGAGGGATCCTCTATGGTCTGGCTGAAGAGAATCTGAGGGTGGCTTCAGTTGCTGGGACTCTCTGCACACTGACTTGGCCATTACAACTAAAAGCACTGGGGGCAGGGAGGGTCATTTTACCAGAGTTCTTTAAAAATATTGATCTACAACATTATATTAGTTTCAAGTGTACAACAATGACTCAGTATTTGTATATATTGTGAAATGATCACCACAGTAAGTCTAGTTAACATCTGTCATCACACATACTTTTTCTTCTGTTGGGAACTTTTAAGACCTACTCTCTTAGCAACTTTCAAATACACAATTCAGTATTATTAACTGTCATCATCCTGCCATATATCACTTCCCCAGGACTTATTTATTTTGTGTCAGAGGACTTTATGGTCACAGAGCATGGCTCCAGACGGAGGAGAGATCAAGGAATTAAACCACCTCCCTCAGCCTCTCTAGGCAAAGCACAGATACACCATGAGAGGGTGCACCAGAAGTGTACCTACCAATAACCACACCCCAGCCACCCTATGTAATTATTGTCATTTGTTCTAGTAGAGGGAATCATGTGAAACTGCCATTTTTGTAGGTCAGAAAACAGTGAAATACTGGTAATTTTATTTGGATTAATTTAATAGAGTCGAGTTTAAGTTAGGAGTGTATGTATTTCCGGACTAGGGTGGCTATTTACGGACCTTCCCCCAGGCAGTATTCCCCGAGCGCCCCCTACAGGCCAGACCTCAAACAGAAGTCTTACCATGCTTCCTTTGATTCTATTCTCACAGCATCCCTAAGAGTAAGTAAAATTATTAGCCCTCTTTTTCAGATGAAGAAAGAGAGGCACAATCAAGTATTGTGCCTAGGGACAGATTTACACTTGTCTGACCTACAAACTCATGTTCTTGACCAACCCCTGTACTGCCTGCCTCCCCACCTCCCCTGCCCCCAAAGTCCTCTGTGTGGTCTCCAGCGATTGAAGTGGGGTTGGGGGCTGGATTTGAGTTAAAGGACTAGTCAGAGAGCTCTGGACAGAGTGGCCCCTACGTGATCATCATGGTCCGAGATAGACTTTGTGTGGTCTAAAGTTAATATAGTGTATGACTCTCTTTAGGAAAAATAATACCAAAAAAACCCCCTTACTTTTACAGATTTTGCATAAACATATGTCCATACGAACACTTTGCCAAGGCCTGTGCCCTTTGCCTTAGGAGGGACTTGTGCAAGGGATGGGTGCTGAAGCTTAAGTTTCATTATCCAGGTTCTGATGCTCAGAGGGGCTGGGCAGGAAGCAGCTTCACAGAGCAGGCTCAGCAGGGTGCTTTGATCTGGCAGAGCCAAGGAGAGTCCAGCACATTGACAGGTTCCACCTAGGACCCAGGGAGAGTGTATACACAGAGACCCCAGGTGGTGTGTGCCTCTTCCAGAGGCCAGACTCTGAAAAGGGTGTCCAGAGTCGGCCCGGGTGGAGGGTGTAGGTGTGGAAAACCTTACACTCCCTTGTTGGCATTTCCTTGGCAGAGAGCACTACAGCTTCCACTTACAGCCACGGGGGGGAGCTGCTCCTCTGGCAACTGTTTGTGAAGAGCCCCCATCCATGCTCCCTGGACCACTCCCCACTGTTATTCTCAGGCCCAGCTCTGAGGGTGAGGACTTGCCTGGATCCGTGGCTTCCCCTTTCAAGGAACAACTCACAGGGGTGAAGGTACAGCAGTTGGAGGGAACATACTGGTTCTACCTGGATTATACTAAGGAGGACATTTTTCTTCCTTCAGGAATGACTGACTCTTTAGAACATTACATAAGTAAAAGCTAGCTGAATGTTTAAACCAGGAATTTTAGTTCATGTTTAACTCAAGTTTAGGAATAGAGATGATTATGTCAGTACATCTGGATTCCGTGCTGTTTTGGAGAGGAAGACTGGCAAGCTCCCAGCAGGGCCCTGTCCCTGCACATGGTCTTTCTCCTCACAGCTGTGAACCCCTGGACCCCAGGACTGGTCTTTGTTCATTTGATAACCCCTGACCTAGCACACTGAGGTCCAATCAGCATATCCGGACTACACAAGTGAACAGAGAAAGAAGGGGGCAGAAAATGGGAGGGAAGGAAATGATGAGATAGAGGAAGAGACTGCTACAGCTTATTCAACAGAACTTTGTCTATTCTCTGCAGGACTTTAGAAATAAAGAACAGAGGGGATATGGGGCATCTGGGTGGCTCAGTCCGTTAAGTGTTTGACTCTTGGTTTTGGCTCAGGTCATGAGCTCACAGTGTGAGTTTGAGCTCTGCATCTGGCTCTGTACTGAGAACATGGAGCCTGCTTGGGATTCTCTTCCTTGCCTCTCTCTCTTCCCCTCCCCTGCTCATGCGCGCGCTCTCTCTCTCTCTCTCTCTCTCTCTCTGTCTCTCAACATGAATAAATAAACATTAAAAAAAGGAGAGAGGATATAAAGGTAATGAAGTTGGTATTCCTGCTCTCACTTTCTTGTGGAGAAGAAAGATGTGCTCCTAACTGTGGCATTGGGCAAAGTATAAGGGCCTTCCTGGGAGAAGCCCAGCCGCTAGCTGCCAAGGACTCCCTCTACGAGGTGCACTCTTCAGGGGCGCCCAGCATCAAGCTGCCTGGTAAAAATGTTCACAACCTCACTTGACTCTTGGTCCTTTGTAGGTGACATGCTAGTTTATTTATACCTCTGGAATCTTTTAACAGTCTCTAGAACCCCAGCATCTTGCACTTCCACGATGATGGATTAAGTGTGTCTTGATTCCTATAAGCAGCATGTTTAAAACACAGTTTGACAACCTTAGTCTCTTACTATTTAGTCCACTTACATTTAATATTATTACAGATAGAACTGGGTTTACACCTGCCTTCTATTTTTATTTTATTTTTTGCTCTCTTTTTTCTTCCTTTCTTGTTTCTTTTAGATTAATAAAATATTTTCTATAACTCCCTTTTCCTTCTATTCAGTTAACAGTTATATGTTCTTTCCTTATTTTTTTTTTCAGCTTCGCATTAGAGATTATCCCATAGGATAATAGATTACTTTCTGTACCTTGATGGGATTTGGAAATTTTGCCAAGAAGATATTTTCTTCTTTACCTTTATAACGATTTTGCTCTCATATGTCTGAGTTGACTATTCTGGTCAATTTTTCTATATACATAGGTGTATTCAACATGTACACTTAGGGCATTTTTATTTTCAGAAAGTTTTCTGAGATTATAATTTTTGGATTGAACACTTTATATTTAATTTTAAACTGACTTTATGGTGGCATAATTTACATAAAATGAAACTCACCAATCTTAAGTGTATAATTTGTATATATTTGATAAAATAATATACAGTGTGTAATCATTAATGTAACCATTATTGGATTATAGTTTTATCTTTTTAAATTTTTTTTTAACATTTATTTATTTTTGATACAGAGAGAGAGCATGAACGGGGGAGGGTCAGAGAGAGAGGGAGACACAGAATCTGAAACAGGCTCCAGGCTCTGAGCCATCAGCACAGAGCCCGAGGCGGGGCTGGAACTCACGGACCATGAGATCATGACCTGAGCCGAAGTCGGACGCTCAACCGACTGAGCCACCCAGGCGCCCCTATAGTTTTATCTTTTAAAAAATGTTTATTTATTTTTGAGAGAGAGCTAGATCACAAGTGGGGTAGGGGAAGAGGGAGAGAGGGAGAGAGAGTGAGAATCCCAAGCTGATGGCGTAGAGCCGTTGAGGGGCCTGAACCCACGAATTGTGAGATCATGACCTGAGCTGAAACCAAGAGTCGGCCACTTAACCGACTGAGCCACTCAGGTGCCCCAACTGGATTATAGTTTTAAATATTAGTTCCATTCCATGGCTTTGTTTTGCTTTTTCAGCAACTCCAATTATATGTATATGGATCTTTTTTTACCTATTCTCTACAGCTATCACCCTCTCTCATCATTTATACCTCTTGGTTTTTGTTCTGTTGGTTGTATCCCTTATACTTTCAGTTGAAGCTGAACCTACTCTCCTTTGGGCATCCTGTGACTTAATCTCTACTTCTGAAATAATTTAACTAAAAATTAAAATATATTGAGGCACAGTTGACATATAACATTATATTAGTTTCAGGGGTGCGGCATATGGATATGATATTTGTATCTATTGCTCTTTAATTTTTCTTCTATCTCTTTTCTGAATTTGATTAACTCCTTTTACATCTTGTTTTTTGTCCACTCCTATCCTGAATCTTTGAATTTTGGTGTTCTTTTATATCTCAAGTGCCTATTTAATAATATTTAATTTGTGCTGGACATTGTGTGATGATTTTTATCTGTCCTTTTTTTTTTTTTTTTTTTTGGAGGAGGTAAATTCATCAGCTGAATATACAAGGCTCTTCCTTTTCCTTTTCTTCTCATAGTGTCTTGGTATAGAAGCTACCTGTCATTTGTCTATTTAAAAGTGTGTTGAATTTTCCTGGACTGTCAATAACAGGTGAAGGGCTCAGGTGGCTTACTAAGATACTTAGTTCCTGAGTGCTCTCTTGTATTGTTAAGTGAAATGAGATTTCCTTAACAGATTGTGATTTGTTTTTGTTTTTGTTTTTTTGTCTTGCTCTGTCTCTCAAAAATAAATAAATGTTACAGAAAAAATTTAAGAGGTGGCCGTGCTGCTAAGGGGTTCTCCAATACCCTAATGTGCAATGACTTCCTTTGAGCCCACTCATTTCTCTGGGGAAGGAACTTCTGTTCTTTTCCCTGAAGGATGGATGTCTGTTTTTGACTACATGGGAACTGGAGGAAGGGAAGAGTGGGGAGATCATTTATATTCTACACAGGCTTTCAATTAGCCACATATCATTCTTGTTCTCCACTGTACTACTGTACCTGGTTTCTGAGCTAACTGCTCTGCTCTTCTGTAGGGCTAAACAGCTCTTTTCTGTTTTGTTTGTTTGTTTGTCTCTCTGTGCCAGTATTCTAGTCTGTAGCTTTCTTCACCCTGCTGCGTGACTTGTCGACTCCTTCTGTCTCCCACCTTCCAGAATTCTGTTGAAATCTCACATCTGTTGATGGGCCATCTCATTCTCTTGTGGCTGGCTGTAGGTTTATCAGCTTTTTAATCCTTCTCTTTAATTTTACTGAGGATGTGGAGGGATTGGAAATAAACAGAGACATTTAACCTGCCATCTTCAATTAGGAATTAGAAATGTCTGCTTTTGGAGTTTTGAGTAGTTAAAAGAAAAGCAGTCCCATTAGAAAGGGGAAGAAGATGGTGGTTCTTGGTTATACAAGCCACCAGAAGCTTGATGTGGTCCTGACCATCACTCCTGAGCCAGAGGACAGTCTGATATGATTGTGCCTGAGGACTGAAAGAGCGTGTAGTTCACAGCAGAACCGTGGTAGTGGGCACCGAAGACCCTGCACCTGTCCCTGGGTCTGAAGTTTCCCATTCTTTTTTTCTTTAATGTGTATTTATTTTTGAGAGACAGAGAGATACAGAGTGCAAGTGGGGAAGGGGCAGAGAGAGAGGGAGACACAGAATCCAAAGCAGGCTCCAGGCTCTGAGCTGTCAGCATAGAGCCCGATGCAGGGCTTGAACACACAAACCGCGAGATCATAATCTGAGCCCAAGTTGGCACTTAACCGACTGAGCCACCCAGGTGCTGCTGAAGTCTCATATTCTATGCACTGTGGAAAAATGTCTTTAACTTAACAAAAAATGTAGTTATGTGTTACATTGAGCATCACTTCCCTGTCATTAGATATTTGAGTGCCAACTGGTGTTTAAAGTTACTTTTTACCCCGTCCTGAAAACTACCGTATTTTGTTTAACTAGTCCCTTCATCGGAGCTGGCCACTAGACCAGACTTGCTCTGATATAAAACCAAGCCTGAGCTCCCTGTACCCTCAGGCCCTCAGAACCAGGTCAGCGCCCATCTGTGTGTGGTTCTGGATTCTTCCCTTTCCTCATGGATGACTTTTCAAGCCCCAGGATGCTTTGCCCTTGAGCTTACAGAATTATTGAGAAAAGGAGGCCCAAGCACACTGAGAAAACACCAAGGCAAAGACATGGCTTGGATCCCAGCACAGAGCCCTCTCCTCCTGCAAGTACAGTCTTGGTAGAGCTGAGTCCTTTCCTCACAGGGATTGGCTTGTTAGGCCAGGGGAGCTAGCCCTCTTGAATCCCTCTTTTGAGCTGAAAGAACTTGTGTTTCAAGCCTTTCTCTGAAACCAATATCAGCGCTCTCCTGTGACCCTGGTGTGCACTGATTATGTGCCAGTTGCACATTGGTCTGGAGTCTCCCAGCATCCTGGAATCTGGACCCTTGATTGACGAAAACACACCTGATGTGGTCCCACAAATCCTTCCTTTGGGTGCCAGGCCAGTGTGCACTGCTCTTACAGATATTACATGATTGGTGGAGACCGATGTGCGACCTTGGAGGGTCATTTTCTCTCTCTCTCTCTCTCTCTCTCTCTGAGCTCAAATAGGGTAACAGTGCCCTACTGTGCCTCATTGGTTGTGGGTCTTCAATGCAATAGTAAACGCGAAGTTCTTGGTACATCATCTGACTCAAACAACCCTTTCCCCACTGACCTAGTGAAACCATGCTCCTTAGGGTTAATGAGGTTGAAACTAGCAGAAAATTTAAAGCTTGTTTTCCAGAGAACTTCCCCCTCAGCATCTATTGTCTTTTTAGACCCTCACTAACACACACACTTGCTGTTTCTGCAGAAGCCTAGACTCAAGGTCAACTGATATGGTTCCAGCCCAAGAACAAACAAGGCCCTACATTCCTTACCCAAGATAAATCCAAGACCCTATCCAATTTATCCTGGCTCTCAGAGCATGCCCATAGCCCCTTCTCCTTGTCCTAAGATAACCTTCTTACATCAGGGGATGAATTTTGCCTTGTTCTGGTGTTAAGTCTCCACCCCAAAGTGAATATGGGATATATTTGCTTAATGCACATGCTCCATCTTTACTCATGACTAGTCATAAGTTTCCCTGCCTTTTTCATCAATATGTATGTTATCTCAACCACTATGATTATAAAAAAAAAAAACAACTTGTTCTCTTCCCCTTCGGGGAGGCGGATTTGAGGCTTGTCTTCCTGTCTCCTCATTTGGCTCCCTTCCGAATAAACCCTTTCCTTGCTGCAAACTTGATGTCTCAGTGATTGGCTTTGCTGCACATTGGGAAGATGGACTTGCATTCAATTATGCTAGTGGTCTCCCTGGCTTTAACCTACTTGCCCCTGGCCTATCTCTACCTGGCTCTTGGGGCACATCTGAAGGATGCTCTCTGGATGAATGCAAGGCCACATCTTCTTTACATGAAGCTAAAATTCTTGCCTACTTCTCTTATCATAGAGTATCTGGGGGCTCATCTCTTGAGTGTTCATGTGGGCTCTGGGGCATGCACCATATTCCTGGGGCTTCTCCACTTTTGTTTACTTCAGCCTTCCTTCCCCTTCATCCAAGTAGTAGAAAATTATTTCCCCCATCGCTAAAATTTGGGCAGTGTAGAGAAAGGATATTAGTATAGGACATGCAATTGAAAGAGCCAGTATTTGAATCCCAATTCTGCCATTTATTAGCTATGTCACATTTCAGAAGTTACTTAACATTTCTACACCTTAGTTTTATCATCTATAAAATAATAAGAATAGGGGTACCTAGGTGGCTCAGTTGCTTAAGTGTCCGACTTCAGCTCAGGTCATGATCTCACGGTTTGTGAGTTCGAGCCCCACGTCAAGCACTGTGCTGACAGCTCAGAGCCTGGAGCCTGTTTTGGATTTTGTGTCTCCTTCTCTCTCTGCCCCTCCCCCACTTTCATTCTGTCTGTCTCTTTCTCAAGAATAAACATTAACAAAAATTTAAAAAATATGATAAGAATAACACATATCTCACAAGGTTTTGAGGATAAAATCAGCAAGGGTGATACTTTATAAGTAGTAATGTGTTGGCAGTGGTTGTTATAAAGAAATACATACTCCCTGTTGGGTTTCTGTGTGGTCCTGTTTTCTGGAAACACTTCAAGCACACAACTCCCTTATGGTAGCACCCAAATTGAAACATCCTGAGACCAATAAATGTTCATGACCCATCCACTTTATTCATTCATTGAATAAATATCAACTTAAGTCTATCATGTTCCAGGCCCTGTTATAGACACTAAGAATGCATCAACAAAGAAAACAAATCCATACTCTCATGAGGTTTATATTCTAGTAAGAGTAACAGATAACAGACATAATACATAAATCACATAGTGTGTTAGAAACTGGTAAATATGAAAAGCAGAGGATGGTAAGGGAGACTGGAAACATTGGGAAAGGGGCTGCAACTTTAAATAGAGTGGTCAGAGAAGGCCTCACTGAGATGGTGACTTTAGAGCCAACAGTTGAAGGAGATGAGAGAGTGAGGAATGAGGTCATCTGGAGAAGACATTCCTATGCAAAAGCCATGATGTAGGAGAAAGCCTACATGGTGTAGGAGAAAGTGTTTGAGAAACAGCAAAGAGGCCAAAGCGGATGAAACAAAGCAAGTGAGAGCGGGGAGTAGCAAGAGATGGGGCCAGAGGATGAAGAGCCTGGTAAGCCACTATAATAACTTTGGTTTTCATTGTTTGTGTTGATTGTATATTTATCAAGACAAACTATTCATTCCTTAGCTCACATATTCATGTGATACAGTTCAGGAACATAGGTCAGTGACAAACTTCCATAGTACTCAATCCAAAGAAATGCTTTACATTCCAAATCCCTTCGTGCTCTGAAAGGTATCAGTCTTTGTCATCTCCTCAAAATCTTTCATGGAATTATAATTTCTGTGGAAATCTGTGTACGCCTACTTTCTTGGTTCAGCCATGGCAAGCTTGAAGAGTGCTGCAAGCCTAGGGAGAGAACAAATGCTCCAACAATATGAAGTCACAGACACCTCCCCACAGCTGAGGTTTCACTGTAGAGGCCATGGTAGCTGTTCTCCTTAATGCTCTGACTTTGGTTTTTACTCTGCATGATTTGAGGAACCACTAGAAGATTTTGAGCAGAGGAGTGATTTTATTTGATTTGTGTTTTGGCTGATGGGGTAGGGGGACAAGAATGAAAGCAGAAAGACAAGTTAGGGGGTTGATATATTAATCTAGGTAGCAATGATAGTGGTTTATATCAGGGTGGTACTAGTTTTGGGGATGGGATTCTGAACATAGTCTTTTTTTAAATGTTTATTTATTTTGAGAGAGTGAGAGTACAGGTAGGGGAGGGGCAGACAGAGACAGAGAGAGACAGAGAGAGACAGAAAGAGAATCCCAAGCAGACTCTGTGCTGTCAGTGCAGAGCCTGATGTGGGGCTCAAACTTGCTGTGAGATCATGACCTGAGCCGAAATCAAGAGTTGGACACTTAACCACTGCGCCATGCAGGTGCTCTTCTGAACATATTCTAAATGTAGAGCAAAAGCAGTGTATTCCCACGGATTGGATTTGGATGTCAAAGAAAAAGAAGCTTCAAGGTCCAAGGTTTTTGGCATGAGCAATGGAAAAATAGAATTGCTGTTACACGAAGACTGCAGGTTGAGCAGATTTGGGAAGAGGTAAAATCAGGAATTCTCTTTTGGACAGTTGAGTATACAAATTTGGAATTCAAGGAAGAGTTCAAGACTAGAGGTGGTATAAATTTGGGAATTTTCAGCATACTTACAATCATAACACAATCATGGCACTGGATGAGACTGCCAAAGGAGTTAGCATAGACAAAGAAATGAAGAAGTACCCTGGAGTACTCCAAAGTGAAGAGGAAGATGAAGAACCAGGAAGGAGGCTGAGAAGGAGCAGTCAGTGAGGAAGAGGAAACTGCTGAGTGTGGTATCTTGGTAGAGTGTTTTCAGGAGGAAAGGGTGATCAACTGTGCCAGATGCTGTTGATAGGTAAGGCAAAGTGAGGACTGAGGACTGATCGCTGGATTTTGCAACATGGAAGTCACTGGTGACCTTGTTCAGAGACACTTAATAGTGTTCTGGGGGTGAAAGCCTGACTGCAGTGACTTTGATACAGAACTGGAGAAGGATTGGAGACAGTAAGTACAAGTAATGCGTCAAGTGGCTTTTCTTTCTTGTTTTTTTAATTTTAATTTATTTTTATTTTTAGAGAGAGAGTGAGTGGAGGAGAAGGGCAGAGGGAGAAAGAGAAAGAATCTTAAGCAGGCTCCACACTCAGCAAAGAGCCCAACATGGGTATCCATCCCATAACCCTGGGATCATGACCTAAGCTGAAATCAAGAGTCTGACACTCAACTGACTGAGCCACACAGGCGCTCCTCAAGTGGCTTTTCTATGAAGGGGAGCAGAGCAATGAGATGGTAGTTGGAGGAGAAGGAAGGGTCAAGAACCAGTTTTCCTTTGAAGATGGGAGAAATAATAGTATGGTTATATGCTTATGGGAAGGACTCAGTAGAGAGAGAAAATCTGATGATGTGTGAGAGAGTGAGAGAGGGTAGAATTACTGGGAGAGGTCCTTGAGTAGGTGAGAGTTTAGCTTTAGACAGGACCACTGATGATTTTTATCTGTAGTCAAAGAAGGTAATACAGAATTTGCTGGCACTGATGCAGTGGTGAGATGATGTGTCTATTTTGACAGATTTAATTCCTTCAGTGTAGTAGGAAGCAAGATGACAAGTGAGAATGAACACAGACAAGGTGTTGGGGATCTGAGGGGAAAATAGGTGGAAAATTGCCATTTATGACTATAGGAATGTGAAAGTGTTAGGATGTATAGTATGATTGCCTGCTTATAGTAGAGATGTGACTGAGGTTTATGGTCACAAATTTAGAGTGAAAATTATGTGTTTCTTTTTCTCCAGCCATGTTCAAGTGTATGAGGACAGGTGTGGAGTAGGTGGAGGGCTGGGCTTAACCTGGTTTGTAGTTTTTCCAAGAGTGTGCCAAGAAGTGAAAGGGGGGCAAAGGAATTAATATTGTGATAAGTAGAGCAATTATAATAATTGGATGAGGAATTTAAATTTGGCAAGGAGGGAAGAGGAGACATCTGGGGGTCGAAGGACTAGGAAAGGTGGTGGGAGCAATGGATCTGAGGTCCTTGTGGGGCAAAGCACTGCTGCAGTTTGGGTAATGAGGGAGTGAGCTAGAAAGAAGATGAGGGAAGAAACTGGAATGCATGATTGACATTATGGCTTTAGTTATTGGCAAGTGCCAGAATGGTCAAGAAATACGTGATAGAAGAAGGGTGGAGAACAAAATCAGATAATGGGAATCCAGAATGTTGCTTGCCCACTCTTGCTCAGAATCTCAAGGGGTGTGTGTGTGTGTGTGTGTGTGTGTGTGTGTGTGTGTGTGTGTGTTGAACTTTGCTTTTCTTATCATTATAGGATGAATATAAAATAAATATGTATAGTTCACAACTCCGTATAGCAAAAAAAAAAAAAAAAAAAAAAAAAGTCATTCTCTGGCAAGAACTACTTGAGTCTGAAATGTTCATTGGTTTTCTGTGTGAAAGTGCCCAGACAGCTGTTGGGAATGTGGGTCTGCAATATGATAGTATAGATGGATATCTGGGGAATATCTTGATAAAAAGAAAAGTTGAAGCAATGTGGGTAGACAAGATTGTCTTGAGAGCATATGTACAGCGAGAAGGTTGGGCTTTGAGAGAACCCATATTTATAGGAGGAAGGGTCAAGAAGACACAGGAAGAAATGAGTTTTTAGAGTGTGGGAGTGGTACAGAGCAACAAGTAGTGCAGACAGTCCAGTAGGATCCAGACAAAAAGCCCTTAGACCAGCAACTGGGAATCCTTGCTGATCTTAGAACAGTCTCTATTGGGAACAGGGGCTGATGCTAGGTGGGGATGAGTTAAGCGTGGGTGGTGAGGATGTGAAGACAAGGCATATGGACTATTTTCTTGAAGTTTGGGGGAAAGGGAAAAGCAAAGAGAATGAGGGAAATCCAGACAAGGAGAAAGAATCCATGAAAATGCAGAGAGGAAGGAGAGGAGATATTTGAAGCAAGTCCGAAAAGTGAGAGTGTGAGACACGGGGAGGGATGAATCTAAGCAAAAAGAAACAGCTTCTTCTGAGACAAAAAAGAAAGCAGAGACCCCGAGTCAAGAAAGGGAAGTGTTTTGACAGGGAAGGGAGGCAAGTTAGGATTCTTGCATTGATGGTATTTATGTCCAAATTTGGTCTCAGCTCCAAAATTTACCTATAGCCATGATTGGTTTGTTGTAGGAAGCTTACCCCCTGGTTTTGCCCATCATCCCCCACCCTTACCTAAGCTTCTCATCTTTTCTTCCTTTCCTTCCTGTCCACTAAGTGTTGTCACATTCCAGCCATCTGACTCTTGACATCTCATCTCTCCCCACTGTGCTGTCATGGCCAAGGAAATGTCCTCTTCTCTTAGGACAACGCTTTACTACCTATTCCGTTAAGTGTTGAAAATTTATTATTTTTATCTCTTTGGATGGAGCACCTGTCAAATATTTCCATTAACTTTCCTGCTGAGACTGCTAGCCAAAACTTGCTCCCTCCTTCCATAGTGACAGAACTGGACACATGGCTGCCCAGTGACACCATCAGAGCAGTCTCCTTTGCACTTATTAGGTGTGGTAGTGCATCTTACCTTGGTTCCCTCCCCTCCGACCCCCACACACAGTAGAGATTGAGATAAAGGCTTTAGTGTGGGTATTTTTTGGGGGAATATGATCTCAGAGAGTAAGAGTGAAGCATGAGAAAATGAAACAGGAAAGGAAAGATGTGTTTGTTGTCTGCTGCTATGTGTGACTGATGCTCAAACTAGAACACTTTCTGATAAGCCTCATAAATGCATCTCAGAGATGTCTGCTTGGGGTTGAAAGGGGAATAATTTATCCTTGGCTTCTACCCCCATTGATCTAAGCCCTAGACTCTAAAAATAGACCATATAAGCCTTAAATCCCCTGTATTTTGGGCTGCGCATATATAAGTGCCAACAGCATTGAGGATAGAACTAGTTGTATGTGGCACTGGGCCCAAGGCAAGGCACTGTAAGGTTGCACAGAAAAGGAACTGGTTGAGGTCTGTGCAAAACTGATTGTCAAAGCAGCGGCTGGAGTAAGAGATGTGGCCAAGAAGATTTGAAATGGTGCACAAGAGAGCTCCTGTATCACTCATATCTGTTCTTGCCTTCCATCATGTCCAGTCCAGCATAGAGTCCCCATCAAGAAGGTGGTCAGCTACACTCTCTGCAAGAATGTAACACAAGAAGGTTAGTAGAACAAGCTATGGTCCCCACTGGTGCTGCCAGTCCCATAGCTGAAACTGGCATTTATCATCGTCTTCTCCCATCACCATTACATGTTTCCATGTCCATCAGCCAGCACTTTGATAGGTGTGGGTTGGATGCCTGGTGGGGAGACTTAGTCCTTTACCCCAAGGGATCTGAGCCTTAGCAACCTTCCCCCTGTTTGGGCAGCAGTTGTAGTCATTGCCTGCTCACCATTACTGGAACATAGAGACTCTGGGTTTCAGTCATAGTCCTTCCTGCTCCCATCAGATAACAACCCTAGCTCTTTGTGGCAGTCAGCATCGATCGTCACTCCTACAAGTAATCTGCTTATTGGTTCACTGGCATGGGATTCCAGGAGGTCCAGGGAGAAAGTGAGTGGGAAAGGGAGATGTAGAGAGAGAATCTTAAGCAAGCTCCATGCCCAGCGTGAGCCCAAAGTGGTGTTCCATCTCACGGCCGTGAGATCATGACCGGTGCTGAAATCAAGAGTTGGATGCTTAACCAACTGAGTCACCCAGGCACCCCAGGAGCCAGGCTTTCTAACACAATAGAGCATAAGGCTGTAGGTGCAGGAAGCACAAAGTCTGAAAGTGGGCCACTGGACTGAATGGAGGGAGGGGTCAATCCTACTTCTGTCTCTTGGTTCCTGGACCCGTGCGCAATAGCTAATGAGGAAACAACACTATGTATCACCCATTGGCCAGTGGCTATCTGTCATCTCAGAGGGTGTACCTCAACCCCACAGGGTGTTGTCTTCAAGCTGGTGCCAAAAGCAAGGCTTTAAAGGGCCATTCCAATGTTGTCTTAGGTTGTTTGTTTCGGGTGCTGAAGAATACAGAAAGATCAGTAGATCCTACAAAAATATGTCCACGTCACACTGCCTTTGCCATAAGTTGGGTTCCTGTTCTGCAGTAAGGGTATGTGATACATTGCATTAATAGATAGCAAATTTTTTAAGCCTGAAGATTGCGGTACTAGTAGAAGAGCTACAGGCAGGAAAGGAAACCAGGGAAGGTAGGCTGTCCTTTGGGTGGCAATGGACAGTCAGGTAGAAATCAGTATGGTTGTTCTGTAGCTGCTGAAGGCTTAGCCCAAGTTCTCATACATTTGCTTGAAGGGTCTTCCCTTCAGAACCTTGGAGAAGATGGCTCATAGGGGACTTATGTTTAGGGCCTCAGATTCACTCAACTGAGCAGGCATACTGTGTATGGCTGCACAGGTTGTACACTGCACCACAGCAGGGAGTGCAATTTGCAAAATTATGACCTGTATGGCACCCCTGCAGTTGTGCAGAACAGAGGTTCTACCAAAAAGCATCAGATTTCAGCACTGTGGAACAGTGTAACAAATTTGATGCTAAGTGAACCTCTAGGATCAGTTTAGTCTGAGAGTGTAGATAGGGTGTGGGTATTAAAATCTGTCCTTGCCTTGAATCTCGCAGAGGTCCTGCCACCTCCAAAAGCCCCTCCAGGCCTTCTTGCATTCCTCCATCTATTTCCTCCATTCCAGTAGTGGGAGGGGTGACAGTGAATGCAGAGGCCCCAATTTACAGGACAGTCAATTTTATGCCACTTCAGTAGGCAGTGATACTGGGCTGGTGGGTGCCTAGGTTGAGCTGTTTTTATGGTCAAAGTGACGACAAATAGCTCCAGGAATTTTAGTAGCACTTTTTCACCAAGAAGCTCATAGTGCTTTTACTTTATTCTCATAATATCTCTTTGAAGTTAGGAGAGGATAGTGGACACATTCCCCATTTCAACCAAGGAGAAACTGAGGCCAGAGAGGAAAAGTGACTTCCCAATGTTGTGGACTAAATGTTTGCATTCCTCTCTAAAATTCGTATTTTGAAATCCTAACCCCCAACGTGGTGGTATATGGAGGTGCGGCCTTTGCGGGGTGACTAGTAAGGAGGGTGGACCTCATGGATGGGATTAGTGCGCTTATAGGAAGAGACACGGAGAGATGATCTGTTTCTCTGCCATGTGAGGGCACAATGAGGAAGCCATCTGCAAACCAGAAAGAAGGCACTCACCAAAAACCTGACCTTGCTGGCACCCTGATCTCAGACTTCTAGCCTCCAGAATGGTGAGAAATAGTTGTTTGCTGTTCAGGCCCATTAGTCTAATGTATTTTGTTATAACAGCCTGAACAGACTAAGACACCAGGATCGCACAGCAGTTTCATAGCAGAGCCTTTTCCCTCAGTGCATTACTACTCAGACAATTGCTAATTCTATTTGCCAACTCCACACCTCAAACCCCAGAGGGGAAATGAATCAGTCAGGGTCCAATCAAAAGATGGTAACCACACAGTAACTTGAACAGGGCAAGTTCACTATAAAAAATTATTGACTGTAAGAGAGGATTGGCATAAAGGAAGATTGGCTAGTAATTGGTGGAGAAAACTCAAATGAAAATCGGGTAAGCAGATATAGGGAGCAGCCCGTACCTCCAGATCTGGGACAGAGCAGATCTGCAAGAGGGCCTCCCTCTGCAGGGCTGAGACCCCGACCTCATGGAGGAAAGGTGTAGCCAGGACTCACTGGCTGAGGTCAGGTGTGGTGAGGTGCAGTGCAAGCAGGACTCACTGAGAAACAGTTCCCAGGGGTGTGGGGCTGGGGTGGGGTGGAGCTGGTCATGCAGATGTGCTGGCTGCTACAAAAACCATGCGTGTAGGTGGACCAGGAGCTGCGGGAGGCTGCCCAGGGGAGAATACTGGAACCTGGAAGCCTGGCCCCTTCCCCCTCCAGCCTCCTTCCGGTACCCACCACTGAGAAAGCTTAGCATTTGACAGCTGCAAGGGAGAAATACTTTAGGGTCCAGCTCCATTATCGCAGGGTAATAGACTTGGAGAGGGAATGATTTGATAACTGGCACATGGAACGTAGAACCTGGTCTCTCAGTTAGGAGTATCTTAATTCCATTTGGTAGCTCTCAGCTCCAAAATCTCTAGGCACTAGAAAGGGGAAAAGGAGCCCAGAAATTCAGGAAGACATCAGCATGGTGGGGAGTATACCCAACCAAGGACTACTCTAGGGGAAGGGAGGAACTCATAATAAATGTTTTTGTACTTTTTAATTGAGGTATAATTTACATGCAATTAAGCACTCTAATCTTAAGGGTACTGCTTGACAGATTTTTACACATGTATAGATCCATGTGACCACCCCCCAGATCAAGAAAGAGAGAACATCTCCAGCACTCCAGAGGTCCCCCTCACTCCCTTCCCACTCAACACGGAAATTTCCACTATCCTGAGTCCTATCCTTATAGATTGGATCCTTGTTTTTGAATTTCATATATATATATATATATATATATATATATATATATATATACATACACACACATATGTATATATATGTATATATATATATATATTAGACGGTGCTCTAACATCTATATATATATATTAGACAGTGCTCTAACATCTATATATGAAGATATATAGATATTCATATATATATATGAAGATATATATATGGAGATATATAGTATCTGCTCTTTAGTGTCTGGTTCCTTTTATGTTTGTTTCTGTGAGATTCATCCATGTTGTAGTGAATAGTAAAAACCAGAACAATGTTTAAGCAAAAAAAAAAAAAAAAAAAAAAAGAAAGAAAAAAGAAAAATCAGCCATGATGCCTACTAGGCTGCTTCCTATGAAGACGTGTCTGGTTACAAGCATATCTACAATACCTACTCTCCATGATGTAGATTTGTGCATATATTTCTAGATCATCAGGCGATCATCACTTAACCAGCTGTGTGATGCTCCACTGTGTGGGTCCAGCAAGCTCAGATAAATAGATAAGCCTCTGAACTGAGAGGGACCATCCAGTGGGGGGATGGGGCAGGCAGGCTTTGAGTCATTGGTGTCACTGCTGAGTCTTCAGAGTCTGGAATTGGCAAAGCCAGCTTGAGAAGGAGGACCTCAGGGAGCAGGTCCAGCCTTTCAATGGCCACGGCTTACTTAGAAGAAAGTGAACTGGGGTCCACAGTGGGGCTAGACTTGGGGCATCCTGGTGGGGCTGTGAGGCAGAGCTCAGCACCCCAGGTAAGGCCATGGGGTAAGTGGTAATGACTCAGAGGCCAACAGGTGACAGGCTCTCAGAAAACTGCCTTTAGTGCCACAACCTGCCAGGGAGGCGGGGGTGGGAAGTGCCACTGGAACTAATGAGCTGGTTCTTTTAGCTCCTCTTCAGGTTTCAGCACCCGGGGCTGTAATGCACCTCAATAGGTAAGGCAGGCAAAGTCCGTCCATCGTTTGCAAGAAAGGAATGATTGGAAGGGTACTGACAGATCTCATGAAGCCTAAAGACTGGAACGGTGGGAGGCCTCAGGAGGGTTTGGGGACTGGAAGGGCAGGGACCAAATTTCTTTTTTTGTGCACATGCATGCTCCCTGTCTCTGGCTCGGCAAGGTCTCTCTTGTTTGCTTCTCTCTGCCTGTGTCTCCACTCCCTTCCTTGAGTTTTCTCTACTTTACCACATGCCCAGTAAAATTTGGCTGTTTCAGCCTCGTTCTCTGAGACCTCTAGGTGAAGGGCCCATGGAGCCTGTCTGTCTCAAGAGAGGGGAACCAGGGGGTAACATTTCCCCACCTTGACCCTAAGCTTTGCATCTTCTAGGGCCCACGTAGCCAAGAGAGGGGCAACTGGGTGCAGTCATTGTCTCTGGGGTTGTGTGTGTGGTGGGGGGGCAGGGATCTCTAAGAGAGCATAGTCAAGAGAAATGATGGGTGATTTTAGTGCCCAGGAAAAGAAGAGAAGGTAGGGTCTGACATTCAGAAAATTGTCCTCTGGAGTTCCCCATCCAGAACAACCTCTGCAGTTGATGGTGCTCTAACCAGAGTCTGAGGGCTTAATCAGGTTCTGGAATGGGATGACAGTAGCTGTAAGGAAAGAACCAGTGGCTGTGATCTCT
Organism: Panthera onca; assembly: GCF_046562875.1. Classification (NCBI taxonomy): domain Eukaryota; kingdom Metazoa; phylum Chordata; class Mammalia; order Carnivora; family Felidae; genus Panthera; species Panthera onca. Next base: position 82,920,498 of record NC_138347.1, on the reverse strand, counting down.
TGCAGATGGGAACTGGTTGGCAGTACAACTGGAAACCTACTGAGGTTCCGTTACTGGGGAAGGGGTTTTAGGCAAAGAGAGAGGAAAGCCCCAAGGGACCAAAATAGCTCACCAGGGACAGGGGAGGGGCAGAGGCTTTGGAGCCCAAGGACCAACTGTCATTTCTGGGGAACATGGGGCAAGTCAGTCATGTGGATACCAGTTTGCTCATCTATAAATTGAGACAACACTTACCTTACAGAACGGGTGCTAAGCTTAGAGATGACAGTTGGACGTGCAACAGTGCTGTAGAAGCTAGCCACTGTCATTGTTTTCAGTGCATGGGTACACACACACACACACACACACACACACACACTAAAAAACAGGAAAGAGAAGTTGAGTACCTGTGTGGGTCCCCCAATTTCATGGAAGGTACTATTGTAGGCTTTAGCCAGTGCAGTCTTGGTATTGGGCGTCTGGGGCCTTTCAAGGGCCTCACAACAACGTTTGAGACTTCAAATTAACCGATTGGCTCAAAATACAAAGCAAAAATTCCACAACTGAAAATGACAAAGGTTAAGTCATCTGCAACTAGACTAACTCATAAGTGATAACTTATTCTTCAATATAAACTATGAAAAGCTATATAGGCCACGGTATGTGACATCAGAGTGCCTAGTGTTGTATGTTGGCTTTAGCACTTACTGGCTGTTTAGTTTTGGGCAAGCCACTGAATCTTTCTGTGCCTGTCCCTTATCTGTAAAATAGATATGATTACTATGCCTACTTTAGAGGGTTGTTGTTAAATACTTAGAATGGTGCCTGGCACACAGCAGGTCTGGCTGTTAGCATTAACTGTAGGATGAGGACACATTTTAATATGCTTGATATAAGTAAGCGAGGGCCTCCAAAGAAATGGCCTGAACCTCACAAAGTGCTTAAAACAGCCCTGATCATGTTTATATGACCATATATTTTTATAGATCATGTGTAACTTAGATTGCAAACCACAGATGTGTGATTTTATCTGTGTAAAAATTAGTGGCTCTCTGCAGAATGATAATGCTCCCAGGGGTATTTGGAAAATTTGAGTATTTATTTATTTATTTATTTTTGGTCATAATGAAGGGGTTACTGCTGGCATTTAGTGGAGCCAGATTAGCATGACAAAGGATTTCTCCTGTGTCCCATAGGACTTTTTTTTTTTAAGTTTATTTATTTATTTTGAGAGAGAGAGAGAGAGAACATGTGAGCAGGGGAGGGGCAAAGAGACAGGGAGAGAGAGGACCCCAAGCAGGCTCGGTACTATCAGCTCCGAGCCTGAGCCTGACACGAGGCTCAAACTCACGAACCTTGAGATCATGACCTGAGCCGAAATCAGGAGTCAGATGCAGAGCCACCCAGGCGCCCCAAGGACTTTCAAATGTAAGTGAAAAACCTGTTTATAATGATTCAATTCTAGAATCTAACAGAACCTGGAATTATGTAGATGAAAAATCTGCTTATAAATACTGGAGCCCAGAATGAATTCTATTTTACAGATGAACACGAAGTATTTGTTTTTGTCTTCTGTTTTTGTTTTTGCTTTTTTTTTTTTTAAGCAAGGTTTAATGAGTACCAAATTTCCTAGGAAGCAACAGCTGCCTATATCAAGGAAAGATTGCATTGTGTTATATTTAAAATTTTGCTGAGTTTACCGTTTTGAAAAGTCGTTGACAGCCAATCCTCCTGTATTACTGGAGTCACCAAATCTGCGGCATGTTAACTGTCCTCTTCATGGTGATTCTACATTTACATAGTAACATGCTGATTTAACCTGTGTGACAAAATGTCAGATATAAAGGAAAACAATCAACAACATTCAGTTGAATATTGAAAATCTGGTTTTATATCTGCCAGCATGTGGACAGTTGCCAACATGCCATCTCTGCAGTTCTTTTTGTTATTGTTGTTTATTTCTTTATTTATTTTTGAGAGAGAGAGAGAGACAGACAGACCGACCACATGTTGGGGAGGGGCAGAGAGAGAAGGGGACAGAGGATCTGAAGTGGGCTCTGTGCTGACAGCTCAGAGCCTGATGCCAGACTCGAATCCACAAACTGTGAGATCATGACCTTAATGTTCATATTTTAAGTCAGACACTTAACTGACTGAGCCACCCAGGTGCCCCTTTGCGGTTCTTTTTAGGTAAACAGCTACCTCTCAAGATAAAGTGAAGATTTTACAAAGAAACACATTTATTACCCTGGCAGTATATCATTCATCAGAGATTTGAAGACAAAGTTGGAAAATTAGAATTTTCACTGAATGGTAAAAAACATCTTTGAGTAGAAGGTAAAGTTGTTGCTGTTTTCTTTCAAAGGAATATAAACGCTTGCAAAATAGGCAACCGGTAGTAGAAGAAACTCAAGTTACCCAGGGAACGATAGGTTATTAGAATAACAATGGGAAAAAGTCCAGTTGACATGATGTTTTATTCCACTAATTCTGATGATACTGTTCTAAGAAAATCGATGAGATGGTGAACGCTGTTCAAGATCATCTGTGTAATGAGATCAGGCAAGTTCATTTCCGTTCCTAGTGGGTGAGGGCCCTGGTGGGATAAGGAAGCTCTCTACTCACATGGATAAGGTTAAGGGATGAAAACAGCCACAGTGGAAATATATTTTCAGAGTTACTGACAATGGCTACAAAGGCGTTGACAGTGTTCAAAACCCTTAAAAATAATTCCATAGAAAGAAACAATTTCCTTTTCCAGTGTCATTGTATGTGCCTCAGATTGAGCCTCAGCTAAATTTGTTGGCAATGAGTTTGCAGGCCTTTAAAAAAAATTAGCGCCAGATGTTTAACACTGCTGCAGAGAAAAATATTATGTGAAAATTGTGCATAATTTTACTGACTTTGGATAGCTTGCTGTTTTCTATGATTTTTCACTGCTACTCTGATACAGTGTTCCACCTTTGAAGCCCTAACTTCTCTAAGATGTCTTGTATTCTTTTCCAGTTCAGCCTCTATTCTCCACTTGAAACAAAATAACCCCAGGCCATAGTGAAATAAATGGGGTAGAAAACTCAACCATGTAAAATGATGTAGGGATGCATTTTTGTGGTATGAACAAGGAAACTATTTTCCAGAAGGTCTGTACTATCCACCCCCGCCCCCCAAGAAAAGAAGGCACAAAGGTAAATATATGGAAGCATGTTATAAAAATTTTTTTTAATGTTTATCTATTTTTCAGAGAGAGAGAGAGAGAGAGAGCGAGCATGTGTGTGTGTGCGTGTGTGTGTGTGTGAAAACATGGGAGGACCAGAGAGAGAGGGAGACACAGAATCAGAAGCAGGCTCCAGGCTCCAAGTTGTCAGCACAGAGCCTGACGCGGGACTCGAATTCACAATCCATGAGATCATGACCTGAGCCAAAATCGGATGCTTAGCCAACTGAGCCACCCAAGCGCCCCGGAAGCGTGTTATATATGTTATATACAACTATGCATATATCCATCCGAGCAAGTCCCAATTCAGTTATGTTCAACCTGTCCTCTCCAGTCCCCATGACCCCCCAGTACTGGCCCACGTTGTCTAAAGCTTGCAATAGCCTTGCCTGGGATTCTCCTACAAACATGACCCCGCACATTCAATCAAGCATGTTCCTTGCAGTCATAGAGACTCGAGCAAGTATACATCCTCTCTCTCCGTCTGTGTGCGTGTGCGCACAGACGCCTGCTTGCTTGCACAGACTGAAACGATGCCAAAGCTAGCTTTGAGAGCACTGTGAATTGTGCATGTCCCAAACATTCTTACAGCACCCACCTTGTAGGGTAAGTGTTGTTATCTCTTTAGTCTGCCTCAGTTGGAGACTGAGGTTTGGGAACCGATGCTGGTCAGGGGCCTGGAACAAATCTCATTATATTAAAATATGCAAGATCTTGGAGCTTATTGTGTATGGTCACCAGGGTCTTTTGAAGTACTAGAAGGCATGCCTTGAATGGATATTGAAATTTCAAGACAGGAGATATGGTCTCTGAGATATTTCGTCACTACTTTGTTCCATGTCATGCAGAAGGAATTTTTTTTTTTATCACTGTTCATGCAAACAAGGTCAACGCTGTTATGAGAATATTGTTCTTGTATTTTCATTTTTGACAGCCTATAATTTACTTAACATGTTATTTCTGTTTCCATTAAGGTTAATTAATCCTTTTTTTTCTCTTATCATAAACAAATGAGTGTGGCATGCTATTATTTATCTTAATTCTAATTTTAATTCTGATTTTAACTGGAACTCTAATTCTTCTGTATTTATTGTAAGAAAATCCTTAAAAATTTGTTTAACATTTATTTGTTTTTGAGATACAGAGAGAGACAGAGCACAAGTGGGGGAGGGGCAGAGAGGGGGAGACACAGAATCCAAAGCAGGTTCCAGGCTCTGATCTGTCAGCACAGAACCCAACCTGGGGCTCAAACCCATGAATGTAAGGTCATGACCTGAGCCAAAGTCAGACGCTTAACTGACTGAGCCACCCAGGTGCCCCAAGAAAACACTCTTTTAAAATGTTTATTTATTTATTTTGAGAGAGAGTGTGTGCTCATGGGAGAGGAGGAGGGGCAGAAAGAGAGGGAGAGAGAGAATCCCAAGTAGGCTCCACGCTCATTGCAGAGCTCGATCTCACCCGCCTGAGATCATGACCCGAGCCAGAATCAACAGTTGGCTGCTTAACTTACTGAGCCACCGAGGTGCCTCTGGAAGGAAACCCTTCTAATATTTTTACTTTTAAATCTAGACTGGCTCAAATAAGGAGGTACACTCATCTGACTCTATTATGCATTCTAGTATAGTTGTGCCACGGTATTTACATATAGAAATGTATATTATTTTATTATCAGTTGTTTTTATCTCTCCTTTGTAGTTCAGCTAGGATATGAGAGGGAAAATCTGTCCCGCATACTCAGGAGCCACTATGGCACTCACTGAGAACATTTATTGGGTTCTCCTGTTGCACATAAGCGATTTCACAGAACACCAGTATTTGGCAAGGCCACTCTGTGACCTTTGTGGATCTAGATAAAAATAATTGCGCTCTGCAATGGTGTCTGAACACAGACAAAAGATTAACATGGTCCAAAGCACAGAAGTGACCAAACATCTCCTGGGCCTGGCTTCTCCTTTACAATGATAGTTTTAGCCTCGCTCTAGTCTGCCCTCCTTCTCGGTAACATTTATTAAAACGCCCCGTTATAGAACGATTGCTGCTTCGTGATAGCATCCAATCCAAAGCAAAGCTCTGCTTCCATGAATCTTCCCCCAAATCACCTAACACAAACCTAAATCCTAAAAGTCCTTCCTACCATGTGAAAGGCACATACTCTCCCTCCTTGCAGTGAGCAATAAATGAAAACTTATTCAACCACGGCTGTGTTCATGAGGGTCTTTGGGCAGGGAGACACCAACAGATATTCTAATTATATATATCTATATATTTATATGTAGTTTTTGTGATTATGTATATAGGCTGATTATCTTATCTCTGAATTTCATTTCAGAATCATAAAGGGGGGCTGCAAAGTATGTTATAAAAAGAGGGCCCTGAGTTTGGTAGGACTGTTGATAGAAATTTCTGAACTTGACTGTGCCTACAGGTAAACCACAGTTTGTACTGCCTGCATGTAAATCCTGTGTGTGTAAACATAGTCCTTGTGTGGAATGCTGCTTAAATGAGCACCTAGAGTCAAATTACCGGCCCCCCCCCCCCCCCCCCCCCCGCGACACACATTGTTCTCTCATTAAATACAGAGCGAGCTATTGTCATTGTCTCATGCTTCCCTGTTAATTGGACATACTGGGCAGTGTTGTTGGAGCATTAAACCTTGTTACCATTTAGAGACCTTCATGTTTCCCTATCATTTGACTTTCAGATGTGTGAGTTTTCTTCTGACTGACAGGTCAACCACCCTACCAGGGACTGACTGTTAAATGAAAAGAGCAATCTGTCAGAGAAGTTTTGTTTTTAACAGTGTGTAGGAAGAGATGGTTTAGGTTACCTGGGACTAAACATTAATACATGTCTTATGAGGTCACTGCTCATTTCTACCCGACCACCTCCCATCCCAGGTCTGCAGCACAGAAATCTTCGTTTTGTTCACTGATTCCTTTCAAGTGCTTAGAACGTGCTAGAGAAATACTTTTGGCATGTGTGAGTGGGTGAATCAATCAGTCAGTTGATCAGTCGGTGATTTATCCATCTCCCTCACTTCAGGTGTGTGAACATTTGAGTACCGAGGGCCACTCAGCCCTCGCCCGCAGCGGGGCTGTGGTTGTGGGAGAAGGACGCTCTGCTGTGCTGGGGCCTTGCCTGGTCACCCACGTGGGACGTGCGCGAGACACCTTCCGCGGCACAGCCCAGGCAAAGTGCCCAATCTGATGCTGTGCCAGGCGCGGAGGACACAGGTGACCCAGGAGGGGTGGGTCCGCCACATCCTCCCATGCTCCAGGCCCTCTCCCAGGCTGCCAGCTGCAACAGAAGGTGTGGGCGAGGGTGTGGGCGGCGCGCTCCTCCCTGGGGCGCGCAGGCTGGGGAATCCAGCTTCCAGGCTCAGCTCCCACAGTCCCTAGCCTGGGCAGAGCTGGGGGTCCCCTAGGAGGGAGGAGGGATGACGGACGCACTTAGGGCTGTGGGGCGCTGGCTCCCTGGCCAGTCTCAGGCCAGAAGCCCTTTCATGAGAGGGTGGCAGTGGAGGGTGCCGGGGACAGCCTGGGAGAGCTGGGCTCTTTGTGTTCCTCACAGTTTACTGGCTAGTCTTGTGCCCTTGGCAAACTTTTCATTTTGGTATTTAAAAAAATCAAGCGTATTGTTTGTATTCTTTCTTTTGTACATGGGAACACAATCAGAGCTACAAAACAAAACAAAAAAAACCAAACCAAACAAATTAAGCAAACAACCCTAGATTCTGTCCTAGGACACCAGGACTGGTTGAATCGTGAGGATGCTGTCACACAGAGGTTGCTAGTGCTCGGGAACCGCATCCTGGGAGAAGTTAAGGAAATGTTTTCGCTAGGGCCATGGGGGTAGATGCACAGGGCAGGGAGAAGGTGTTCTCCAGGTTGAGGGAGGCTCTGCTCTGTCCTCCAAGAGTTGCCAAGTAGAGAAGAACATGTCCCGGCCTCTTCCTCCTTCCGGAGGGAGTGAGGCAGGGGGAGGGGTAATCTCTGGTCTTGCTGAAGCCTGCGGGCAGAACTGAGCTGTAGGTACTGGGGGGTGAGAGAGAAGGTGAGTGTGGAGGAGAAAGGGAGTGGGACGGGGAGCTAATGAGAGAAGGAAAGAGAGGAATATTGAGACGGAGAGGAAAAGATAGAGATCTATGGGGACTCAGAGGGATATCTGGGTGAGACTTTAAGAGGTTAGAGGGTCCTTGAAATAAGGATCATTATCCTTGCTGTGGTCCCTTTTGCACTCACAGCCTAGTGAGGAGAGAGGAAATTTGATTTCAGTTTCAGTCTGCTGTGTGGTAGGCACTCAGTAACCAGGGCCAATGAAGGAAATAGTTAACTCTGTAATGTACAATCATCAAGGGACAGTGCTCACTGCTGTCCCAGAATGAACTTCCAGACTCACCTCACCAAGATATTGGTACCATCCTTGGCTGGGCATAATTTAGGGGCAAATCTTTGTCTGAAGCATATTTCTTTCTTCTTCTTCTTTCATCATCCAGTTTTCTTTATGACCCATACTGACATCAGCATTTGATAAAGCTTGGGCAACACTGTGGGGCAATGCAGGACCAGTTCCACTAGTCTTGGAAGGGTATGTTCCCTCCCAATGTCCTGCAGGCCTTCCTTCTCTGGGAGGGGAGGGAAAGGAAGGAGGAACCGGGGATAAGAAACAAGGTTTTGTTGGCGACTCCCTTTTTGGGAACAATATCGGTATTTGGTTTCTGTGTTACAACAAGTTCATGGGCTTCCTCCTCCCTCCCTGGCTGCTCTTTCTTGGTCTGCTTTATAAGTGCGTCTCTTCTTTTTCCCAGTTAGACATGGGGCCTCTGAGAGTTGTGTTCCAAGCCTGCTTGCCTTCACCCTCTCCCTGGATGAGCTCAGTGGTCAATTTATGACTCCCGGATTTCTCTCTCCCCCCATCCAGGGTGGAGCTCCAGGCTCATACACACACACCTACTTCCAGAACAACACCTCTGGCTGCATTTCTCCAATCAGAATTCCACTCTTCTGCAGCCCCTGGTCCCGATTTTCATTTTCTCAGTGATTGCATTTCCTTTCCTCCTCAGCAGTCCAAGCTTTGGCTTTCCGACCTCCAGCCATGACATCCAGGTCAGGAACCTTCTAAATGAGCTCTTCTCTTCTCATCCAGCACCGTGGCCTATCAGTCTCCTAGCTGGTCTCCCTGCTTCCAGGTTTGCAAACCCCCAACACCTCATTCCACATTGATCCTGAGTGACGTATCCAAAATGGAAATATGATCATTACCACTGGCTTCAGGACAAACACCAAATTCCTTCATGGGACCTAGAAGGAATCAGATTCTTGTCTGCCCTCTTGCCATTCCAGGCTTAGACACCGAGGTCCAAACATCCCACTTTTGTTCACTTCCTTCAGTGTCTGTGCAATGACCGGAGGATTTTCCCTTGGCTTTTTCCACCTCTCCTGAGTATTTGCCCACCCCCTCTGCCCCTGGCCACACTCATCTTCAGGTTCCTGTGGAAACATCACTTTTCTTGGAAGCATTCCCTGATCCCCAAGTCTGGCTTAACTGTCTTTCATTACATCCTTTTTCAGACTGTGCTTAGCTTGCTGTTTATTTATTTGCTTTTCTTCTCCCACTGAGTCATAATCAGCCTGGAGGCAGAGACCCTGGCATCTATGTCACTTCATTATGCCCAGGGCCTAGCATGGAGGCTGGTGTGTAGTAGATGTTCAATACAAAACAAGTAACTGCTTGTGTGAAAGAACTGAACATGTGGAAATAAATGAAGACCAAGCAGAGGCTATCCATTCAGAGTTTGCTGTAGCAAGGGAGTCAGCTGCCATCAGTTGTTTTCTGTCAGGCAGAGTAAATGGGAAAGCTTCACAGTGGAAAAAAGGGGAGGCTTCAGGTATGCCTGATTGGAGGCTCTTGGCATGGGGAAGCTGAAGTCAGGCTAATTAGAAGTGGGGTATCCTTTGTGCTTGGTTAGGGGTGCATATTTGGCTTTCTCTGATTGGTCCTATGTTGGAAACAGGGCAAAATTTAGGGAAGCTGTTAGTTATTAATCAAATCCTGCCCATTTGGGGTCTTCCTGGACTGGTTACTAGGGATAGCTAACTGACTTTCTTCAGTGTGACTTATAGGTAGCAGGCTGGCTTCCTGGGCTCGTTACTGCAGATTGTAGGTCAGAGATAGATTTATCTATCTATCTATCTATCTATCTATCTATCATCTATCTATTTATAATTTTTTAAACTTATTTATTTTGAGAGAGAGAAAGAGAAGCAGAGAGGGGCAGAGAGAGAGAGAGAGAGAGAGAGAGAGAGGGAGAGAATCCCAAGCAGGCTCTATACTATCAGTGCAGAGCCTGATGTGGGGCTGAAACTCACAAACAGCAAGACCCTGTGTGACCTGAACCAAAATGAAGAGTCAGCAGACCCTTAACTGACTGAGCCACCCAGGCATCCCCGGGATTTTTATTTTTATATGTAGTCTGGCCATTGCCCATTTGTATACTCAGTCTCTCAAACTAAGATTTATCGAACCCACACCCCATGCTCTGAATTTTTTTTTTTAATTTTTTTTTTAACGTTTATTTATTTTTGAGACAGAGAGAGACAGAGCATGAACGGGGGAGGGTCAGAGAGAGGGAGACACAGAATCTGAAACAGGCTCCAGGCTCTGAGCCATCAGCACAGAGCCCGACGCGGGGCTTGAACTCACAGACCGCGAGATCATGACCTGAGCCGAAGTCGGCCGCTCAACTGACTGAGCCACCCAGGCGCCCCTCATGCTCTGAATTAAGTGTTGCATATGCAGGACCTCACTTCTCACAACACCTCTGTGGGGTAGGTGGTACCATTTCTGCCTAACCCTGATTGCTTCCTCCTTTGCAGCTCATGCTAACCACACTTTCTGTCTTCTGCCCTCCTGGGTGCCTTAAGTTCCTCCCCATCCCCACCCCCACTAAATTCACTGAGGACTGGGGCTCTGGCATTCTCCAGCCCAAGACTGCCATCTTCCTGGGCCTGGCATGATCCTTGCTCAGTTCCTTCCCACGACACTAGACTTCCAGCTCTGGATTTCTTCATCTTCAGTGACCTTCACCTCCACGTCTCTTTAGTCATCCACACCTGAATCATCAGGCACATCAGTCATCATCACCAAGAAAGGTCTCATCTCTGATATATAAATCTTATCATTTACTCTGATTGAAATAACTTCCTGACCTTTTAGTCTTCCCAGGCAGTAATTAATTCTGGGTGGGGGAATCATGGTAGATTTCAAAATACTTTAAAATGCTTTTTTGCTATATTGTAAGATGTCTAAAATGTATAACATATAAAATTAAAAAACCTCTCTAAACATTATTTGAATTTTTAAAACTAAGAGTCACTTGTACACACACACCACTATCTTTCCCTAGAGGAAACAGGGAAGGGAAGAAGGCCATTTAGCACTATATAGTTATAGTCATACTGCAGTCAGAACCTATAATGGTGAAGTCCTTTTAAAATGAAGTTACAGGGGCGCCTGGGTGGTTCAGTTGGTTAGGCGACCGACTTCGGCTCAGGTCATGATCTCACAGTTTGTGAGTTCGAGCCCCGCGTCGGGTTCTGTGCTTACAGCTCAGAGCCTGGAGCCTGCTTTGGATTCTGTGTCTCTCCCTCTCTCTGTCCCCTCCCCTGCTCACACTCTGTGCCTCTCTGTCTCTCAATAATAAATAAACATTAAAAATAAATAAATAAATAAAATAAGATGAAGTTACAGGGTACCTGGGTGGCTTAGTCGACTGAGCGTCCTACTTTGGCTCAGGTCACGATCTCACAGTTTGTGGGTTCAAGCCCCGCATTGGGCTCTGTGCTAATGGCTCGGCTTGGAGCCTGGAGTCTGCTTCGGATTCTGTCTGTCTGTCTGTCTGTCTCTCTTCCTCTGCCCCTCCCCCACTCATGCTCTTTCTCTCTGTGTCTCAAAAATAAACATTAAAAAAATAAAAGAAAAATAATAAAAGAAAATGAAGTTACTATTGGCGTGCCTGGGTGGCTCAGTCCTTTAAGCATCCAACTCTTGATTTCGGCTCAGGTTCTAATCTCACTGTTCCTGAGATGGAGCCCTATGTCCAGCTATGCACTGACAGTGTGGAGTCTGCTTGGGATTTTCTCTCTCTCTTTCCCTTCTCTGCGTGTGCACGCATGCACACACACACACTCTTTCTCTCTCTCAAAATAAATAAATAAAAACGTTTAAAAAGTAAAAAAAAATAAAATGAAGTTACTATTATTATTTTGGAAGGTCTCTAAAGTAACAACAAACATAGTTGACATAAATTATGTTTAGGTGGCCATGTTCCAATATGCTGAGCATGATGGTTAATTTTATGTGTCAGTCTGACTAGGCCACCGCACTCAGTTATTTGGTCAGACACTGGTTTAGATGTGGCTTTGTGCCAGTATTTTTTAGATCTAATTAACTTTTATTATATTATTACTTTTTAATGTTTTATTTATTTTTGAGAGAGAGAGAGAGAGAGAGAGAGAGTGTGTGTGTGTGTGTGTGTGTGTGTGTGTGTGTGTGTGTGAAAACATGGGAGGAGCAGAGAGAGAGGGAGACACAGAATCTGAAGCAGGCTCCAGACTCCCAGCTGTCAGCACAGAGCCTGATGTAGGGCCCAAACTCACAAGCCGTGAGATCACAACCTGAGTCAAAGTCGGATGCTTAACTGATGGAGCCACCCAGGCACCTCAGGATCTGATTAACATTTAAATCAGTAGACTTTGGGGGGCACCTGGGTGGCTCCGTCAGTTAAGCGACAAACCCTTGATCTCAGCTCAGGTCATCATCTCAGGGTTTGTGGGTTCAAGCCCCACATCAGGTTCTGCACTGACAGCATGGAGCCTGCTTGGGATTCTCTCTCCCCACCTCTCTCTGTCCCTCCCCTGCTCACATGCACACACACACACTCTCTCTCCCTCTCAAAATAAATAAATGAAAATTTAAAAAACCCCATAAATCTGTAGATTTTGAATAAGCAGATTGCCCTCCTTAATATGGGTGGGTCTCATCCAATCAGTTGAAGGTCTTAAAAGACAAGATTGAGGTGCGTTAAGCAAGAAGGCGGTCTGCCTTCAGACTCAAGATGGCAACATTAACTCTTCCTCGGGTGTCTGGGCTGCTGGACTGCCCTATCTGTTTTGGACTTGCTAACCCTCACAATCTCATAGGCCAATTCTTAAAAAAATTTGATCTATCCATATCCCATTGGTTCTGTTTCTCTGGAGAACACTGACTAATACACTGGGCAAGGGCCAAATGTGCAGGGCAACCCGTGCCACCTCCCAGCACAAATGAAGATAAGCAGGACCCACCTCTGTAAATCACTGCCCGCCTCTCCCTCAGGCACCAGTCTTCTAGATGTCGAATTCCTCTTTATTAAATCAGGCCAAGCATCTGATCACAGGTGACTGAGGGATTTGTTGACTGATGGATTATGCTTTAGCAGGTGGTTTTCAATTAGTTGGTGAGGTCATTAGCATTTTAAGCTTCTTGTTTCCAAGTTAAAGGAGATAGAGTCTTACCATTACCCTCAACTAAGGAATGTCCTACTAAAGGGCAAAGAGATGTTTATTATAAGGCATCTTGAAAGTAAAACTGTGAAATCTTCAGGGTGGAGGCAAAGCTAGGTTTTGTGGAGCCTACAGCTTATACCAGTTGGAGGTCCCTCTTTAGAAAAGAAGAATGCAGGGGTGCCTGGGTGGCTCAGTCAGTTAAACATCTAGTTCAAGCCCTGTGTTGGTCCAGCTCAGAGCCTGCTTTGGATTCTGTGTCTCCTTCTCCCTGCCCCTGCCCTGCTTGTACTCTGTCTCTCTGTCTCTCTCAAAAATAAACATTTTTTTTTAAAAAGAAGAAGAATACAGAAATACCTTACTTTTGCAATTTTTCAGTGATCATATCAACACCTTGCTGTGGCCCCTCCCAGGGCTTTATGTTTGGAGATGTAAAGTGAGGGGCTCTGAAGCTTAAGCTTTATTATCTTAGCTTCAGGGTAAATTTGGCTCTGCTTCTGGGATTTTTAGGGTGGGGACAGAAGGAAAGGTGCTGGCCTTTCCTTAGGTTGGTTCCTGCTTTGCTGGGATGGAACCTGGGGCTGGCCTGGTTCCAGCTGCTGCAGGACACATTTCTCTTCCTCTAGATCCAGAGTGTTCCTCCCCTCCAAACCCTGCCAGGGTGAGTTGCCAGACCCTCCCCTGGCTCCCTTCCCTGCCTCAAGCTCTCATCCTGGAGTTTCTGGAGCCTATTTTCCATGCTCCCACACACTATTTCTTTAGGGAGTGTCCGGTGACATTTCAGATGACAATGTGCAGCCTGTCTTCCATCTTGCAAATGCAAACACCTCTCTATGCTTCTTACAGCTTTTTAGTCTCTGAGGACAGCATTTCTAACTGCACGAGAGGTGGTGTCGCTGCAGCTGCTTCATGAGAGGGAGCTTTTCTCTCTGGTCCTTTCTCCACATCTACGGCCAGCACCCCATCTCTTCTTCCTGCCTCTTCACATTTCCAGATGCTGGATTTATCTGTCTCACATACGCAGGCTCATGCTAGCAGAAGCAGTGGATATCTAGTTGTACCCAGGGATAAGCGTTTTTATAAAATTTGCTTTCATATGTCTTACTGAGTGTATGGATTTACCAGCACCTTCTCTCCTCATTCTGGGAGAAGCTCAATGGCTGGCTAGAAATTTCTGCAAATTCCAGGGGCTGACATTTCCCGTTTCCTCTCAGCTCTGAGTTCTGCATCTTCAGAACCACTGAAGACGGTTTGCACCCCACATCTCATAGCCATTCTTCCCCTTCTGCTCCTACCAACTGACATCTGAGCCTTCTCTTTGGTCTGGCTCCAAAATCACTCACACAAGACACGCATATACTTGCATCACAGACGTTACTGAAAGGGTAGGAACAATGGAGTTTTACATCCCAGCAAAACCTGAACACCTTAAAATTATATTTCGGTCATCCTTGTTTCCTTTGGGACTTCCTTGCTCTTCTGCCTCCTTTCTCTCAGACTTGAGCCCCTGCTAAGTTGACTGTCACCCCTTCCCCACTTCCCCCTCAGAAGGCAGATGTAGCCTCATTCCGTGTAGATTAAAAATAACTATAGCAACAAGGAAACAAGTTCATCATCCTGCCATGCTTAGTGTAAAGAAAGCAGAAAAATGAAGAGAAACAGAAGTCCTCACCATTATGCAAAAATGGACCCCTTCTCTTTCGCACACTTAAATACTCTAGCTGCAGGCACACACTAAGCCAGCTAGCTCTGCCTCCAATGGATGGAACCCCCCCTGGGTCCCCAGAGGCCCTCCATCTCCCTCTATTTCCTCTGTGAGAGAAAAGCCACCTCCTTGTTCTCACTCCACACAAGTCCACGGTCAGGAACCATGCGGAGCAGTGAGGCAGTGAGGCAGGAAAAGAGGCAGACCTGGAGAGAACAAAGCGACAGAGTGAAGTAATCCCAGGAACTGAAAGGTTTATTTAGGAACAAGGAAGGTGGCTCCTGTGACAGAAAGCCACCTTGTAGATCCCAGCACATTTATGTGCTCTGCGCACAGTGGGTACCCTCAAAACTCTCGTGACGAAAGGCATAGCACAAAGATTCTGTACCTAGATGCCCCCATCCTGCAGCATGGCCTCTGTCCCGAGCTTCTCCAGCTCTTCGCTGCTGTAGCTTCTGGGACACAGCTGGTACTTGGCACGTGGGACTTCCCTCCAAGAGGAGATGCGATGGTGCCAGAGGCTGCAGAGGCCATAGACAGCGGCCAGCACGATAGCCCCGAAGCCCAGGTGCCAGCAGAAGAAGATGAGGAGGAAGGCGAGGTCGCCAGGGTTTTCTGCCCTCCAGGGCTGCCCGGAGGGAGGAACGTACATCAGCACACACAGCTGCAGCATCCATGTGCTGAGCACCAGCCCCATCCAGGTCTTCAGCACCCAGAGCGTGGGTTGGTCAGGGACCCAGACTTCCATGGTGAGCACCAGGGTAACCAGGAAGGTGGGCGCCACGAACAGCAGGTGCGTGCGGACCTCCAGGGTGCCCTTGTTCTCCAGGTGACATGCCATCAGCAGGACCAGCACACAGAAGGCCAGGGCCTCAGCTGCTCGCTCCAGCTTCACGTTCTGCTGCGCCTGACACGCCCGGCTCACGATGTCCACCACGCCACTGAGCGTGAAAAACCCATACATGGTGACGTGATACCAGTTGTCATAGAACACAAATGGCCGCCGAGGGTCCTCCCAGTCTACCATCATCATCCGGTTTACTCCTGGGGGGTAGAAGAACTCGGTTATGATGCCAGTCAGGGAGATGGCCACCTTCATCATCCCTTCCACAGGTACCAGCTGCCACCACCTGTGTCCTCGCTTCTCCTTTGGGGTCAGAGGGGGTTTGAGAAACCTCTGTCCCCGTAGCAGGGCCAAGGACACCATCACTGAGTAGTGGAGAGAAAAGATGAGGAGGCATATCCCCGGCAGCAAGTGTCCCTCGAGGGTACCCATGGTCTCTGTGTGTATGTTGGGGCCAACAGAACAAGAGCTGGCAGATGAGAGGCAACCTCCCAGGGCTCTCCTCACAAGCGAGGTGACTGCTTCCAAGCTGTGGTGAGATCTTTCTGATCCAGCTCCACCCCTGCCTCCCACACACAAAAAGGCCTATGTGTGTGCTGGAAGCATCTGAGCCACTCCCTGGGTGGGATCTCTCTTAGGTGGCACTTCACCTTGCTCTGTTCCTTACTTAGACGAGCCGGACTTGGGCTTCCAACCTCTGCACCTCACTGCAGGAGCTAGTTTACCCTTTCTCTCCTCTCCAATCCTGCCCCACCCCTCCCCAAAGAGAGGGGAGGGAAAAAAGTAATAAGGGGCCCCAGCAAAGGGGGGGAGGTGGTGGATTTTCTTTTGTTGGCTGTCACTTGGTGCCAGCCATATGACATCTCCTTTTCCTCATTTAAATACCTCAACAACTCTATGAGAGGGTTATTGTTAAACAAATTTTATAGGTGACATTAAGGCTCAGGGGGTGAAGGCACATACACAGGTATCGCAGCCAGCATAGCAGAGCTGGGATGGGGACCCAGGTCTACTCATCTGCTGACAAAGTCCAGAATTTGTACATAACTAAGTGACTGAACTTCAGCTCCAACACTTGTAAGTTACATGACGATGGGCAGTTACTCTGTCTTCTTGAGCCTCAGTTTCCTGGCCTGTAGAATGGGAATAATAATTATGTCATAGGTTTATTGTATTAAATAGAATAAAGTATGTAGAGTGTCTGATACATAGTAAATAATAAATGGTAATGATTATTAGTAATTTTACTGTTATTACTAACATTCCTTGCTGAATTCCTATGATGCTGAAGTTGTTCAAGTATTCCTATAAATAATGCCAGAGCAAGAATCATTTTAAAAAGGTGAAGAACTTAATTATATTTAAATTTTTTTAAGTTTTTTTTTTAATGTTAGCATGAGTGGGGGAGAAGGGGCTCAGAGAAAAAGACAGAGAGAGAGAGAGAGAGAGAGAGAGAGAGAGAGAGAGAGAGAATCAGCAGCCTCCATGCTCAGCATAGAGACTGACATGGGGCTCGACCCATGACCCTGGGATCATGACCTGAGATGAAATCAAGAGTCAGATTCTCAACTGACTAAGCCACCCAGGTGCTCCATAAAAATTTTAAAGTTTTTTATTAATAGACATTAGACATTACAGGGGTGCCTGGGTGGCCCAGTCGGTTAAGCATCTGACTCTTGATCTCAGCTGAGGTCTTGATCTCAGGGTTGTGAGTTCAAGCCCCACTTTGGGCTCTGCATCGGGCGTGGAGCCTACTTAAGAAATTAAACATTACAATTAATTATTTATTCTATATTAAAATTACTGTTAAACATTAATTCCAAAAGAAAAATCAACTTAAAATTGTACTCTATATGTGACAAAGTGTTAGACTCCTTATAATATAAAGAACTCTTACAAATCAAAAAGTTAAAAATGAACACCTCAGTAGGTAAAGGGGCAAAGGTCATAAGCGGCTAGTCATTTAAGGAAAACTGTAGGTGGCCAATAAATCTATAAAAGGTGGAGCGTCTCTGAAGCCTTAACAACACAGATAATGTGCATCCACTCCTCAATGCAAAATGAGAAAAGTGGTAAAGAATGATAAATGATAAGCTTTTTAAAAATGTTAAGGCTACTGCAATAGTAAATGGCTATCTAAAATATTTTTTCCCATCCTAACAACCCTGAATCCTGAGAGTTCAAAGTTTTTAGTACCAAAGGGAAGAACATGGCCACCAAAGGACACATTGATGATTTCATTGAACTGGAAGCTGAGGCAGTCACATGTATATTCAGGCTCCACAAGGCAAACAAGCAGAAAAGAAGGATGTGGTATTTGCTGTGGCAAGTGGTTCTGATTATCACAGGCACATAGAATTGCTGCCAAGTAAGGAGGTAGTTGGTGGTGGGGGGGGTGGTGGCGGGAAGACGTGTAGATGAAAAACAGGTGCCTCACCAGGTTGCCTTCTTAGGCTAAGTATCCAATGGTAGTTAAAGGAAGATACTTTCACAATCCTATGCAGGCAGGACCACTGAAGGCTCTTTGATTCATTTTTTTCATTCAACAATAATGTCAGACACTTGACACTTCCAGGTCCTGAGGATACAACAATGAAGAAGAGAGATAAGAAACAAATAAAAATACAAGTAAACAAACAAAAAAATGGTAGAGGGTGATAAATAATAACCCCCCCCCCCAAAAAAAAAATTAAGGCTATTATAATAGTGAGTGAATCCTTCAGATTGAGCCAGCAAAGAAATAACACTTAAACCAAGATCAAATTGGCATTAGGGTCCAGCCATGCGATATCTGACTGAATGTTCGGGTCACTTTATCCCATAAAGACCAGAGGAGAAGATGAATGAGACCAAAGACCTTGGTAAATACAACTCCTTATTGACAATGTTTCTGTCCTGTTTCCAGTCTTTCTGGTTACATCCTTCTCTTCTTCACCGGTATCACATTCAGATAGTAAGGACATAAGTAATTTGTCCTCCTTATCTATATTTTCCTGCATTTTACAGTGAGCAGGTATTTTTGTAATCAGAAACTATCTGCAAATTTGAAATCAATGATGCAGTTATTTAATTCATAGAGAAACAGCTTGGATATGAAGACATCAAAATGTGGCAATCTCTACATTGCAGTTTTATGGGGAATATTAATTTGTGTCTCCCATCTCTATTGTATTTTTCAAATGTTCTATGAGGCTTTAGTAATTTAATTTTATGGCAGAATTATCAACCTGAAATTTTTGTAAAAGCCTCAGTCATTAAAGCATTTCTTTATGTATATTTATGTGTACAATTATTTATATAGGCATATATGTAATATTGAATTTTTTTTAATATTTATTTTTGAAAGAGAGAGAGAGTACATAAACAGAGGAGGGGCAGAGAGAGAGGGGGATAGAGGATCCAAAGTGGGCTCTGTGCTGACCGTAGACAGCCTGATGAAGCCACGAATATTAACATCTTTTAAAGGCTGAAAAGCACAAAGGCAAGTTTAAAAAGTGATATAACAGGGCACCTGGGTGGCTCAGTTGGTTAAGCATCTGACTTTGGCTCAGGTCATGATCTCACAGTTTGTGACTTTGAGCCCTGCGTCAGGTTCCATGCTGACAGCTGGGAGCCTGGAGTCTGCCTCAGATTCTGTGTCTCCCTCTCTCTGCTCCTCCCCCCACTCGTGCTCTCTCTCTCTCTCTCTTTTTCTCAAAAATTAATAAACATTTAAAAAAATTTAAAAAGTAATATAACAAAATGCCAATGCAGAATAAGCAAGTGGGTTAACATTTTGTCATGTTTGCTTCCACAGTTTGGAAAAATGAACATTCAAACCCTTCCACTCTCATTCCCATACCGTCCTCCCTTCATCATGGGAACTGATATGATTTTGGTATGGATCTTCCCTGTTATTTTGTCATTTTATGAATGTTTGTGCCTATCCCTGTCTTGTCTCTCTGTCTGTTTACCATTTTCTATGTATTTCTAGTTCTGAAGAAACCAGCAGCAGCAGAAGCTCTTCCTTGAACAAGGCACTGGTCATGCCTCAATTAAGACCCATGTAAGTGAAGTTCCTTTGAAATGAAGTCAGTGTGGTTAAATAAAAAAGAGGAGATTCGAGAATCATGCAAAAATACAGTTGATGGAAACCATATGTCATAGTGGCCCTGTTCCAGCAAATAGGCAGGTAGACAGATATGTTGGTCCTAAGGGTAGTTAAAGGTAAACACTAACTTTTATCACCCCAACAAGTGACCATGAGTCCCTGGTGTGTCTGTCTCTTCTCATCTCCCAAGTGGACAGTTACTCATCATCTGCTACTCTCTGAGTCTTCCTGGCTTTCAAAAGGAGACAGTGTCTGATAATACTCACTTACATTTGTTGACTGATAGATTAATCTTTAGCAGATGAGTTTCAGTCACTGTGATATGTCAATCAGTCATTTGAAACCCCTCATCTCCAGCTGAAGAAGGAAAATCCTTAGCTTTGCCCATGACTAAAGGAATTTTAGATATCAGCCAGCAGGTGCTGAGATGTGTTTGCTATTCGGAGGGATTCCTGAAAGTAAATCTGATTTAGATCTTCTAGCCCAGTGGTTTTCAAGGCTGCCCTTTAGAATCACCAGGGAGCTTTTTAAATGTTTGGGCCCAACCCTGGTATTCTGATTTAATTGGTCTGGGGTTCAGGTTTTAAAAATCTCCCCTGCAGACACAAAAGGACAAATACTGTAGAATTTCACTTATATGAGGTATCTAGAGTGGTCAAATTCATAGAGACAGAAAATAGAAAGGCAGTTGCCAGGAGTTCAGGGGAGAGGGGATTGGAGAGAGGCTGTTTAACCAATACAGAGCCTCTCCATTTGGGAAGATGAAAGAGTTTTGGAGAAGGACGGTGGTGATGGCTGCACAACAGTGGGAATATACTTAATGCCACTGAACTGTGCACCTAAAAATAGTTAAAGTGATAAATGTTATGTACAATAAAAAGGTAAAAAGTAAACTCCTTTCTGGTGATTGTAACTTGCGGTCAGGTTGAGGACCACCTTCTGCTATTTGGGGTTACTACTGACAGCTGAGTCCTGTCCTCTCAACCTGAGTGGGCTCCCTGCCTCTCCAGAAGGCTCAGCGGGGCGCTGCTCATGGTTTAACTGTTGCTGCTACTAGGGGCAAAGAACTTTCACTTTTCACTTTTCCTTTAAGATTTGGTCTATCTCCTGCCTGAGACTGGTCCTGGAAACACTCTCCATGCCTTCTGTATCTAACAGCAACATTTCCATGCAGGTGGCTAAATGGCAATCTCTATCAGCAAAGGTTTTATTCTCTGGTCCCTTCTGGTATCTGTGGCTAGAGCCTCCCTCCCCTCTCTTTTTCCAGACTTAGGCATGCCACGTTTGACTCAGCCCCGTTATCTGACTCATGCAGGTATACATCACACAGGAATAATAAGCCTGTTAATGTCAAATTGGGATAACCATATGTCTATGGGGATGACAAGTTCTTCATATCTTCTCTAATGAAATGCTTATCTATTTTGGAACCCAGATGTCAGCAGAGGTCACTCTGTCTTTTGAAATGTATATGAATTTACTGAGGTCCTATCCCACACTCTGGGGGAAGTCCAACACTCTGTCTACAGTTCTTGAATGCTCTAGAGCTGGGGCTTTGCTCCTGACTGACTCAGAGGGTCTAGATCTGCTCCGGCTGCATTCATACTTGCAGATACCCTCTGTGGCAACTCCCTTTGCTCTGTTTTACACTTGACCCAGAGGGGAGACTCAGCCCCTTTTCATTGATTCCCACCTCTACCCTTTGGAACACAAAACAAAACAAAAATGTTTACAACAGGCATTTATTTGTGAAGTAGGGTTTATTGTTTGTGTGAGGATGATGATGGCATATTACATCATCCCAAAGCAAAACTCTTGCTATTGGGTATTAGGTAATTTTGTTCTTAGAAGCCCTTCAGTAATACATGATTCTATTCCTATAATCCCCAAACTGGCAAAACTAACCTGCGCTGTTAGAAGTCAGGATAGTGATTAGCATGAGGGGGCTTTAGGAATTCTGGCAAAATTCTTTTGTCTAGGTGCTGGTTATACAGGTGACTTGGGGGAAAGCTATGGATCTGTATCCTTGTGATTTGGGTACTTCCTGTATTTGTGTTATGCTTTGGTAAAAATTTCACATTAAAAAATACAGAAGAAAGAAGGCCATCAGCTCCCTCATGCCCAAGCATGTTTCTAGACTCTCCCTCCATACAGACTTTCTTCAGGTGAGTATAGAGAATTCTCTCACCTACCCAGCCTCTGCCTCCCAGAGGGCAGTTTGGGATTTTGACCTGTTAACAGTGTTTTCAAACAGGACCAAGGGACATGCTTTTTGACCTCCCAGAGAGGCCCAGAGTACCACTGGTATACATGAAACAGACAGACTGACAGATCCTGAAGCCATCAGAAGCTAAAAGCCCCAGGTAAACAAAGACAGGGCTCATGGGATAGATAGGAAGTCAAACTGTGTCCCTCCGGACACTTCACTCTGCCTACCAGTGGTCAATTCTGAGCCCAGATGCCCCATCCTGTGGTATGACCTCTGCCTTGAGCTTCTCAAGCTCTTCGCTGGGGCCCATGGGGCATGGTGGTAGCTGGTACCTACCCTTTGCTAGGAGGAGCAACTATGGTGTCAGAGACTGCAGACAGTGCCAGCACGGAAGCCTTTAAGGTCAAGTAACAGTGGAAGGTAGTGGGGAAGCCCAGGGTCTCCAGTGGCTGGAAGACACATCATCACACATCGTTGCAGTGGCCAGGTAGCTGACCAATAGGTTATGTCAGAGGCCACGGTCTTGGCTGCCCACCCCCGCTTCATGTGCTGCTGTGCTAGCCACACATGTTTCATTACAGCCACCACAGGCTCTGCAGGAAGAATGCTAAACACAGGGACTTGCTTGCCCCAGTGTGTGCCATAGGACCAGCTCCTCAGGCTCTTCCCAGTCCACCGTCACCATCTGCTTATCCTTGGAGAACAGAAGAACTTAGCAAGGATGTTATTAAGAAGGCAACAGCTCCCTCCACCTCTTCCACAGGTACCTCTGCCCTCACATCTCCTGATAGGACATGGTACCAGTAGGGCAGGACACCAGCCCTGAGGAGAAGAGCCCAGGACTCTTCACATGGAATGAGTGCCTTTTCTATACTGCCAGGAACATGAGGACAGCCCAACAATGGCTGTACAGGTAGGTTCACCTCTCAGGTAGGTGCTCATAGGGGACAGAAGAAGGTGCCTAGACAACACCACTTTGCTCCCTGTACTTTCATTCATGCCTCTGTTGTGCCCAGGCATTAAGCTAATACATGAGAATCGTACACAGCATAACAACTATGTTCGTTATTATGACTGTGGTACCAATATACCAGGTTTCACCAGTCTGGGGCTACAAGTCCAGTCTGGTGAACATAAGTATCTACATTTTGATGACTCTTGGCCTTCACCTGTTCACAGAGGGTCTTATACAGTAAAAGAATGACCTGTAGAAAGAGGGGAGTGAGAGTAGGGAAGTGGGATAAAAGAAGGCACATTAATTAATAAAATAACCAAAGGACTTTGTGCAGACCAAGAATAATAATGCGGCATGGACGGAGCAATAGGAGTAATTCGAGCCTCTTCAACCAAAGCAAACAAAATGAAACAGACAAAAACAACCACCACCACTAAAGAGCAAGCATGATGTGTACGTAAAATCTTGATTACACAGGTAGAGGGTGATGTGGATGCCACAGCAGGCACTGAGGGTGGGCCACGTGAGACAGGGCAGGGAAAGACCCTGTCCGTGTTAGGAGAATCAGAGCAGGCTACATCTGAGTAAATGTTACCTACCTAATGTACCTACCTAAGAACAGGCCTCTTTCCAGGTGGCTCATCAAAGAGGTCTGCTCACATCATAGAAGAACCTTTCCACCCCCTTATATGGACCTTGGGATCAAATCCATATTTGATTAGCACACCAGAAGCACAGCACTTACATCAGTGATGCTCATATGTCCTGATGGATGGTCAGGAAGACATAAAGATGGCCTCCTGGCTGGGCCCAGAGCGCTCTAGTGGACCCAGAAGCATGTGCTAGGCCATCTCCAGTGGCTAATTGGAAATTGCTCTCCATATTATAATGCCTCCCCATAAAAAGTTCAACTGTGCATGAATAAAAGGAAGGATCTAAGCTCAGCCAGGAAAGGAGTGGTACCAAGGGCATTAGCAATTCCCGGCATCTGCTTCCTCTGACTAAGGGACAAACCACTCTCCCTCTAAAGAAATGATAGCAGTTAAAGGAGAACTCAAACCATCTTCTCAATAATATTGAAGGCCTAACTAAAGGGGAAAAAAAAAGGAATTAATAGAGTAGAACTCTATTACCCTGGAGGGGTAAGAGTCTAAATGGGTGAGCTTTTGCTCCTTGTCTGGGAAAAGGCAGCTAACAGGCCAACCTTCTGGGGTGAATAGGAGGGGCAATATTGCATTCCACAGTGTCCTGAAGACACTGACACTGTGAAGACACTGTCATTCCTCTAGAGTGTAGAGCTGGAGGGACAGAGCTGGTGGTCACTGTCTACCAAGGTGGAAACCTAGTCCAAGCCCATTCCCTGCTTATACAGAGAGCCCACCCTCTAGAATATTCTCAAGCCCTGTTCCTGGACTGAGTGCCCTCAGGTGCTGGCAAAAGAAAGGTTGAGCCTCTCCGAAAGAAGATCCTAGGTCTCAAATTAATTTTCAAATAATCATTTCATTTAACATGTCCAGAAGGAACACAGGCACACAAGGCACATGAGACAAAACAACATGTCTCAGAATCAACAGAAGCCATAAGCCATAGAAATAGACCCACCAGGATCTCAGATAGAGTTCCTAGGTACAACCTGTAATAGAATAATGCTTACTGTGTCAGGGAGGTAAAAGCAGAATTTAAAGTTTTATATAAGGATATGGACAAATTTAAAGCCACACTGATGATTTAAAAAAAAATCAATTAGACATTATAGAACTAAAAAGTGCAAAAATCATGGGGCACCTGGGTGGCTCAGTCAGCTGAGCATCTGACTTTGGCTTAGGTCATGATCTCAGAGAGTTTTAGCCCCGCTTAGGGCTCTGTGCTGACAGCTTAGAGCCTGGAGCCTGCTTCAGATTCTGTGTGTGTGTCTCTCTCTGTTCCTTCCCCACTCACATTCTGTCTTTCTCTTTCTCTCAAAAATAAATAAAGCTTAAAAAAAAATTTAAGTGCAATAATCCAATTAAGAACTCAATAAAGGGTTTAATAACATAGTGGAAAGGAAGATAAGTCAGAAGAAATCATCAAGAATGAACCACAGTGAGACAGAAAAATGGAAAATACAAAAGAGATGATAAATAAGAGAAGATACAGAAAACCTGATACATGTTTCATTGGAGATCTGGAAGCAGGGGAGACAGAGAATGGAGGGGAGGGAACATCTGAGGAGATAAAGGATGGAAATTTTCCAGAATTGATGAAATAAGTCAATTCTCTGATTCAAAAAGCCAAAGGAGAGACTGCCACAGGAAATAGAAATCTCAAAGAACCAGGCATTGGTTAGGCCAAGAATTCCCGCTTGGGAAGTTCTCCCTGCATGACAAGGTGTGAGAGTACTTGAGGGAGCTGGTGGATTTCTTTATGGAGGTGTTCTTGTTAGTTTGTTTTTGAAGATGGGAGAGATTTGACCTTGTTTATAAGCTGAGGGAAGAAACCAGCTGAGAGTGACAGATTGAAAATACAGAAGAGGGGCGCCTGGGTGGCTTAGTCAGTTAAGTGTCCAACTTCGGCTTAGGTCATGATCTCAAGGTTCATGGGTTCAAGCCCCGCATCAGGCTCAGTGCTGACAGCTCAGAGCCTGGAGCCTGCTTCTGTGGCTCCCCCTCTCTCTGCCCCTCCCCCACTTGCACTCTGTCTCTCTGTCTTGGGGCGAGTGGGAAGTGAAACGACCACAACAACAACACAGGAGAAGAGAGGTAATACGTGAAGACATTTTTTAGAGGAACAGGGATCCATACTGTGAATAATTTATAATTATAATACCTATAATACCTATAAATTTATTGAGCACTACATGTCAGAATTTGTTTCAGGAAGTTAAAATCCTTAACAGCTAGTAATTGTATTTGGACATCACTGATACATGCTAATTGATGCTCAGAAAGTTCAAAGAAAAAAAAGAACCACAACAACTTGGTTGTAAAGTATGGCTAGTAAATGAGGGCACTAAGATCCCAATCAGATCTGATCTACCCCAAAGTCCTTGTCCTTTCTACTCCACCAGGCTGCTCTCAGAGCTCCAGCTGACCTCAAAAAGGCCTTTTGTTGGGCTGAGATTGGATAGAAGGAGGAGAGGATGACCATAGAGGTGCAGCTGTTTGGAGAATATAGAGAAAGGATTAGGAAGTTGAAGCAGTTCAGGCTCAAGGCTTGGTTATTTCCAGGAAAGTGGTAAGGGGTATTATCTGCAGAGTTTGAAGGATGTGGGAAGTCAGCAGAGATGTAACTGCAGAGGAAGAGTCCTCTGAGGGGCGCGGGGAGAGAGGGAAAGGAGCCTAGTTAGAGGAAAGCAGAGGAGGAGGCTGAGTGTCAAGCCAGGTACAGGAAGAGAGGCAGCAAGCAAAGAACAGGAGTTGAGGGGTGAGGGGAGGCTAACACCGTGACTTACTGAGGATGGTGGCAGGACTGGGGTGAAAGGAAGACTGTGAGCCAAGTGCCAAACCATCAGTGACAGCATGGAGTGGTGTCCCAGAGGCCCACCAAGGGCACTGAGAAGCAGGAGGGAAACTTGAGAAGAAACAGAACATGTCATAGTCTCAAAGGATCTCCCCCCACCTGCCAGTATTTATTAATTACAAAGGGAAAAGTAGTAACTTCACAGTGGAGAAACGCAGCAGATCTCACCTTAACCAAGTGATCTCCAGATGCCGTTTTATTAAAAGAGTTGATGGGACAAAGCTCCCAGCTGCCTGGCAAGGGACAAGTCCATAAATAATTATTACGTATTTTAGTCCTTGAGATAACAATGGCAACTATGGCCCAGAAGTCTCTCCATCCCAGTCCTACCTCGGTGCAAAATTAATCTGCGCTAACGTGTCACTGTGTCCCAAAGGGTTAATGTGTTGTCTCTGGGTAACATGTGGTTAACACATGTGCCCTTGACCGGTCTTCCTTAATAAATGGAGTGATTCTAACAGTAGGGATTCAGGCACGGGGTAGCGTTGGGAGAACTGCTTTGGGCTGGGGTGAAGGTGAGAGAGTTTTACGTCTCGAACTGAACCGGGAACCCCCGCGATCCCCCACGGTCCGCACGCCATTGTGCTCTGGCTGCGTCTCTAACCGACGAGCTTCCACGGCTCTGGCCCTGCCAGCCTCCTCCAGACCCTCGAGTCTGCAGGTGCGGGGTAGATGCTGCGGGTGGCCTGCGCTCTGTCCCCTCCCCCATGCCGGCCGGACGGTGGGGCTCTGGGCTCCCCGCCTCATCTCCGGCGCCTGGCGCAGAGCCCGTCCAAGCAGACTACGCAGCGCCAAGAGACAGCCCTGACGCTCCTGGTAAGGTCTCCTCTGGGAAGCGCGCCGATGCCCCCTAGTGGCTGAGCTCTGAACCTTCCGAGGTCCCGCCGCTCTGCCGGGGACGAAGGTACGAATCCCCTGGCGTCCCAACACCCTAGCGTCGGACGGGGCCTGCAGAGAGCCGGGAGCAGTGTCGCCCTGGGAGTGTGCGGGCCGGGGCTGGGCTGGGAGAATGAAGATGGTGCAGTCCTCGAATGAGCCAGGTTGGAGTCAGGCCCGACCCAGGAAAGTTAGAATCCTCCTCCTGCTGTTCCCTGGCCCCCACGCTGGCCTCAACTCTCGGGTCTTTGTTGTCCTTGGGGGAAAAGGGAGAAATGAATATTTATGTGCCCGGCAGCTTCACTCAGCCATGTGGAGACTCACTACTTGTAAAAAGGATTTGAAGTGATCACACAGATTTCTGAGGAAGTTAAAGAAAGGGGAAAATGTGGAGGTAGAAAGATCAACAGAGGGGTGAGGTTAATATTTAAAATGACTCTTGAGATCCTGAACCAGAAGACTTCTGTAGACCAGAAGACTACAAACAGAATGTTAAACTTCCAAATCATTAGAGCTTTTAAAAGGAAGAAACCAAGCCGACTCAAACAGTTCATCAAGAATCAGGAACAAAAGACCAAGGGGAAGGGAAATCATGGAACTAAAGAACATAAAAGAGGGGTAGTGGGTGGCTGAGTCAGTTAAGTGTCCAACTTCGACTCAGGTCATGATCTTGCGGTTCATGGGTTCTAGCCCGGTGTTGGGCTCTCTGCAGTCAGCACAGAGCCCACTTGGGATCCTCTTGTCCTCCTCTCTCTCTCTGCCCCTCCCCTGCTCACACTTTCTCTCTCAAAAATAAACATGAAAAAAAAAACCCCGCATGGTATAATCTCATTCCATTTGAATGATGTTTACAAAAGGCAAAACTAAGCTATATTGTTTAGTAATAGTGATATATAGTTTATTTCAGAAATCAGATATTACAGAAATTAGAAATCCCTCCCTCTGCTGAAGCAAAGCAGGACAGGGGAATGGCTTCAGGGGTGTTAGGGCATTGACAGTATTGCATGTATATATATTATTATGCCATATATATATATATATATATATATATATATATATATTTATTTATTTATTTCAGTTTGTTGTATATATATGGATTATAAAAGCCCAGTTTTCTATATGGAGATATATACCATGCTTATTAATAGGAAAATACAATATCATAAAGATGTCAACTTCCCAAATTAATCTATGAAGTTTTTGTTTTAATCAAAATCCTAGCAAAGATTTGCATGGAATTGACAAGCTAATTAAACAATATATATGTATCTTCTCCATTAAAACATGCATATAAAGTATAAAATAGAAGATGAAAGAATTAAAAAATAAAAATCTTGGAATGGAGAAAGTGTTTCCAGGTAAGGGGAAAAACTCAGAAGCCAAAAGGGAAAAAAAATGGGCATTAAGACAAAATTATATGTGGAGAAATTATCTGTGGAGAAATATACACAAATACAAAATAAAAAATAAATGACAAGTTAGAAAAAGAAAATAAGTGCAACTCATATGTCAGATAAATGGCTAATTTCATTACCATATATTGTAAATTCTTATAAATCAATAAAGGAAAAGATAGAAAAATGGACATATGGCAGAAAAAGATACACAAATGGCTGAAAAATAAAAGATACTCCATTTCACCCATAAATAAGGAAATGCAAATTGAAAATAAAAATGAGCTGTTTTTCATTAAGAAATTTGATAATATAAAGTGTGAGCGTGGGGCACCTGGGTGGCTCGGTCAGTTAAGTGTGAGACTTTGGCTGCCGTCATGGTCTCGCGGCTCGTGGCTTCCAGCCCGCATCAGGCTATGTGTTGACAGCTTGGAGCCTGGAGCCTGCTTCAGATTCTGTGTCTCCCTCTCTCTCTGCCCCTCCCCTGCTCGCATTCTGTCTCTCTCTCTCTCAAAAATAAATAAGCATTAAAAAAACAAAGTGTGAGTGTGAATGAGGGCAATGTAAACAGGCATGCTCATGCATTTGTTGGAATTGTAAATTGTAGCCTTTTTTAGAAACAAATTTGGTGAAGTCTATCGAAATTACACATGAATTACTCTGTCATCCTATAGTTATAATCCTGTATGTGTACAGCCATATATATTTTTTGAATTTTTAAAATTTTAGAGAGAGAGAACGAATGGGGTAGAGGAGCAGAGGGAGAGAGAAAGAGAATCTTAAGCAGGTTCCATGCTCAGCACAGAGCCTGATGTGGGGCTTGATCCCACAAACCTGGATCAAGACCTGAGCCGATATCAAGAGTCAGACACAGGAGCCTTTGGTCATATATATATTTAAGGATATTGATTGCAGTGTTGTTATTGAGGAATCCTGGAAACAGCTTAATGTCCACCAATAGGAAACTGAAAATGAACTACTGTGTAGCTATTTTCACAGTGAGCAAGAAAGAGTACAGATAAGTTGTTCAATGAAAAAAGCAAGATGATGAACTGTTGTGTATTTTATGCTTCCATTTGTGTCAAAAATGGATCGGATAGATTTGGAGAGAGCATCAACCATATACAGGATTGTAGGACATTAACATATTACAAGGGCCTATAAAGCAGCATATGTTTTGGAAAAAGCTACTGGGGGCCTGAGAACCTGGGCAGTTGAATTTAATTGCATTGTTTTCTGCTCTGCACTTTTTGATTTTTTATAAACCTCTCCTTCTATACCTCTCCCCTCCTTCCATCCCCCTCACACATACACATGCATGCACACACAAGTTTTTTTCAATTCTCAAGTGCACTAAAAAAAAATTATTTTGCCTTTTTCCTTCCTCCAAAGGTTCTAACACTTTTTATCAAACCTGAGAAAACTGGCTATAGAGTAGACAATCTTCCCATGAGCCCAATCTGCAAGTTGATTTAAATTCTTAAATACTGAAAAAATATACAGTTAAAACAATAAATAAAGGGTTTTTTTTAATTATGAAAATGAATCCTAAAGTATCTAGTAATAAGCATAATAAAAGGTGTTAGATGTATATGGAAAACATGTAAATTTTATGGTAGGATTTTGAAGAAGACCTAAATAAATGGAGATATTTGCCATATATATATATAGGGTCCATATATACATATATATATATGGACCCAATACCATAAAGATGCCAATATGCCAAAATTACTCTGTGAGGTCATTGTTTAAACCAAACCCCAACAAAGACTTTGTAAAACAAGTTAACTCTAAGACATATATGGAAATGTAAAGGACCCCAAATGGTCAAGATAGTCTTGAAAAAATGTGAGAATACACACTCATGTAGAAATCAAGACTTATTATCAAGTTATAGTAATTAAGAGTGTGGTATTGCTCAAGGGTAGACAAATAGACCAATGGAACAAAATAGCTAGAAAGAGACCAACACATTTTGGGAAATTTAACTTATGACAAAGCTGGCATTTCAAATGACTGGAAAAAATGGTTCTAGGACAATTGTTATCTGTATGAGAAAGATCTCTCTGTAACTCCTTTCATGAAGAATCAGATCTGGTGGGTGTAAGACCAAATATAAAACAGCAAAATGTTTAAAGTTCTAGAAGAAAATATAGAGAGACTTAGGACCTTGAAATAAGAAAGGGTTTTTTAAAATGTTTATTTATTTTTGAGAGAAGAGAGAGAGCATGAGCAGGGGAGGGACAGAGAGAGGAGGACAGAGGATCCAGAGTGGGCTCTACGCTGACAGCAGCGAGCCTGATGTGAGGCTCGAACTTGTGAACTGTGAGATCATGACCTGAGCCAAAGTCAGGTACTCAACCAACTGAGCCACCCAGGTGCCCCAAGAAAGGGTTGTTTTTTTTTTTTTAACTAAGTCACCCAAAGCTCAAACTATAAAGAAATAGATATATTAGACTACATTATTATTCTGTATATTATATTACATTATTCTGTGCCTTAAAAGACAGTATAGAAAGTTTTTAAGATAGGCCATGGGCTGAATGACAGTATTTGCAACACATCCATCTGAAAAGGGAATAATATCCAAAATATATAAAGAATTTTTAAAAATCAATAAGAAAATTACAAGAACCAATAGAAAAATAGGAAAAGGTTATGAAAAGGAGTTTACAGAATTAAATATACAGATGACCAGTAAGCATATAAACAGATACCTAACCCCCAACTTCATAGTAATCAGGGAGATGCAAATTAAAACCATAAAGAAATAATATCATAAACCCAATAAATTGAGGGAAAAAATCTGACAATAGCAAGTTTGATGAGGATTGGGAACACAATAATTCATCTGTTGCTGGTACGATCACTTTGGAGAGCAAGTGGGCAGTCGCTAGTAATGTTGAAGCTAGGCCTCCTTTGCAACCCTGCAGCCCCAGTCCTGGGTGTGCAGCCTAGAAGTTCACACACAGGCACAGAAGACACGGACTAGAATGTCCATAGCAGGACTGTTTGTAATCGGGACAAAATGCACAAACAGTCCAAATTTTCGTCGGTAGGAGAATGGATAAATAAATTCAATATACTATTAACACAATAATATACTATACTTCCATGAAAATGAATTTTTATTTATCAAAGAGACCCCAAAACTTAGGTAGCACCACATGCCAGGCTCTGTTCTAAGTTCTTTATAAATATTGACTCATTTGGGGCGCCTGGGTGGCTCAGTCGGTTAAGCGTCCGACTTCAGCTCAGGTCACGATCTCGCGGTCCGTGAGTTCGAGCCCCGCGTCGGGCTCTGGGCTGATGGCTCAGAGCCTGGAGCCTGCTTCCGATTCTGTGTCTCCCTCTCTCTCTGCCCCTCCCCCATTCGTGCTCTGTCTCTCTCTGTCTCAAAAATAAATAAACGTTAAAAAAAATTAAAAAAAAATAAATATTGACTCATTTACTGAATGAACCTGAGCTAAATTTATCAACATGAGTCAACATGGATAAATCCCAAAAGCACTATGTTGACTGCGGACAGCAAGTTACAGAGGTATTTGTGCAATACTTTACCATGTGTGTAAATTTGAAATATTTAAGACAGTATTATTATATCATGTTCAAGAATTTAGCCATATGTAATAAAAGTGTATGGAGAGGTTACCACAGGGGTGAGAGTGAGGGTAGGGAGTAAGGAGGGTCCCTGAGGGGCTTCCTCAAGAAAGATTCTGCATTTCTAATGCTTAGTGATAGCTAAACTATTCTATCTCAATGCATCTCCAAGGTAGTTCATAAAACAGTAAAATATAGAGGGAAAAAAATCACACACTTCCATTTAATTGATTTCCTTCTCGTCTTTC
This sequence comes from Panthera onca, assembly GCF_046562875.1. Lineage (NCBI taxonomy): Eukaryota > Metazoa > Chordata > Mammalia > Carnivora > Felidae > Panthera > Panthera onca. The sequence continues at coordinate 82,888,341 of NC_138347.1, read as the reverse complement.
TCTGCTTATTTTATATATTTGTAATAATCCCATATATATTCTTTCACTTAAGTGCTTTCTCATTTTCAGTACAAGGAATATCTGCACTTTGGGAATATTTAGGGTTATTCCTTCCAATACGTTTTCACAGGTCGAATTACAGTGTCAAATTGTATGAGCACCCAAAGACTTTTAGTACTCTTTCTTACCACATTTTGCCAAGGGTTGGACCAATTCGCTGTCACAGCCTCCAGCAGCGCATTGGTGCCTCCATTTCTCCCGGAGCTCTGTCATTACTAAATATTCTTGCAAAAAAAAAAAAAAATCCTTAACATATTTTTTAAATGTTTGTTTATTTTTGAGAGACAGCATGAGCAAGGGAGGGGCAGAGACAGAGGGGGAGAGAGAATCCCAAGCAGGCTTGAGGCTCAGCTAGTGCAGAGCCCACAGTGTGTGTGTGTGTGGGGGGGGCTCGATCCCCCCACGGAGACCGTGACCTGAGTGAATATCAAGTAGAGTCCACCACTTAACCGACTGAGCCACCCAGGTGCTCCAATCCTTAATATTTTGATCTGTGAAAATGTATTATTTTGAGAAACATTTCCCCTAACTGCTTATCATTCATTTATAAAGGAAGAAAAGCTTTACTGTTGAGGGCGCCCTGGGACCCACGCAGTGGGCCTGGCGGCAGGTGCAGCTCGGAGGTCCGGCCTCACCCACACAGCCCTTCCTCCCACGCTCAGCGCAGGGGGGACAGTGGGTCTGATCTGCGGAACCCGCCCACCCCCGACTCCCAAAGCACAGCGAGCTGGTCGGTGGCATAGTTTACTTTTCACTATCATTCCTTCCTGCCGATGGGTGGCTTTGGGCTCACGCCTTGGCGGGTGGGCTAGGGCTAGAGTACAGGGCTGCCTCACAGCCGTCTTTGGGCCTCTTCTCACCCAGTGAGAAGTGACACACTGGCCATTGACATCCGCCCACGGAGCGAGGGCGCACAGGGCTCCATTTACCCTTCCCGGGCCTGGTGAGTGGGGTGGGCGCCTGCCCCTCCCCTCCACCTTGGGCCACACACAGGCGGGGTGGGACCAGAGGAGCTTGTCCTTTCCCGTGGGCTGGGCTGGAATTTGGGGGCGGGGAGAGGCGGGAATTGAGGAAGTTGGAAAGGGAGGAGTGAAGGGCTGGATGGGAGGTGGGAGGCTGTTTTAGAGTTGGGGGGTGGGATGGTGGTGGAAGAGGGGAGGCCGGAGAGGGGGAAAAGGGAGGGCCTGGGGGTAGCTTTCTGGACCAGAGGGTAGGGGCCAAATGAGGGCGGGGGGGGGGGGGGGAGGGACAGACGGGGGTGGGGTAGAGAGATGCGGTAGGGATGTGAAGAGGAGACCCAGAGAGCAATTGGGAGGGCACTCAGATCCAGCTGAGGGATAAAGGAGTGGGAAGGGAATGTGGAATAGTGGGATGAAAGGAATTTCAGGAGGGAAGAGGCATTGGCAAGCTCTGGCTACCTCCTGCAGGAGCTGGGCTGGCATTTGCCAAAGGGCTCTTCTTCGAACCTTCGCAGGGTGGGAGAAGTCTGCAGCTCCAGGCCTCGGCTAGGTGGAGGAAGGTGATGACAGAGGTGGGCAGTGTGCACTTAGCTGTGGAGAACAGGCAAGGGCAGCGCCTCCCCAGCTGTCAGGAGTCTCCTGGGGGTGGAGTCTGCTGGGACCAAGGTGTCACCTGGGAAGTGGGGAGAAGGGGGGGGGGGACCCCCAGTGAAGGAAGAGCACTGTGATGGAGGGAGGATCTGAAGAAGCACAAGGACCACTTTGGGAAGCCCAGGTTCTTCCAGAGACCAGCTGCTTGTCACAGGGAAAAATCCCCACCAGTGTGACGGGGAAGAGATTATGGTTTAGCCAAGTTATGGGAGACTCTAAAAATGGTGCCTTAAGACCATGCTCCTCAAACTGTGCCCACAGATAAACCCCCCTGGGAGAGTGTATTAAAATGCGGATTCTAAGTCAGCAGATCTGAGGGGGTGCCTGAAATTCTGCATTTCTCCAAGCTCCCAGGCAAAGCCTGTGCTGTGTGCTTCAGGACCACGCTATGAGCAGCGAGGGTGGAAGGAGCTGTGTGTCAACATGCAGAGGTGTCTAGGTTATATGGTAAAGTGAAAGAATAGTCTATGTGGGGTGACCCCTGTTTTTTTTTTAAAGTGTGTGTCCTACACAAACACACAAATGTGTACACATACACAAAAAAGGTGCAAAAACATACCACCTATGCTTTTTCTGGGAGATGGGATTACAAGTGATATTAATTTTCTTTTTGCTCATCTCTATTTCCTAAATTTTCTCCAATAAATACATACTCCTATCGTAAGGAAAAAGAGTCGCCGCTCAAAACCATGGAAGTTACTTATTTTAAAAAGAGGACTCAGGCAGAAGTTCACAGATTTCCCTCTGTGGGAAGCTGGATTAGTTGCCCCTCCTCTTGGGCTCAGAGCATCTATTCACACGCTGCCTGGGGGGAGGGGGTCCATGGGGAGGGGGTCGTCAGTCCCTGGGCTTGGCAGGGGGCTCAGCAGGGGGCTCACCTTTGTTGGAAAACTCAGCCGATACCCTCAATAAATATGTGCTCACTTGAATGAGCTTATAGGACAAGGTCCCACTGAAGAAAATTTGCATATGGCAGACTCTAGGAGTGCATTTAAACGGCAGTGTTAAAGGGAAATTTTCTTACTGCCTATTACTTTTATTTTTTTATTAAAAAACTTTTTTTTAATGTTTATTTGTTTTGGAGAGAAAGAGAGCATGAGCGGGGGAGGGGCAGAGAGAGAGAGGGAGACACAGAATCTGAAGCAGGCTCCAAGCTCTGAGCTGTCAGCCCAGAGCCTGACGCGGGGCTCGCACTCATGAGCAGTGAGATCATGAACAGAGCCCAAGTCGGATGGCCAACCGACTGAGCCACACAAGTGTCTCTATTACTTATATTGCTTATATTATGTGGGCACACCGAGCCTAGAGACCTTAGTGTATGAATGGATAGCTCTTTCCATTTATATGTCATCTTATTATTTACACTTTCTTATTGATTACCTCATTTGATCCTTGAGGTAAGTGCTCTCATTATCTCCCTTTTATAGTGGAAGAAACTAAACCTCAGAGAGTTAAACTTACCCTGGGTTAACATTTAGTAAGAGGCTTTTTAACCCAGAACATCTGACTCTAGAACCTAGTTTTTTGACTGATGAAATGTACTGCATCTTACAAGATAGGGGACCAGGTTCAACCTCACCTTCCTGTTCATGTACAAACACATCTCTGGAGCTCCTTGTTCTCATGTGTGAGCCTGAGGTAGTGAAACCTCTACAGCACAGCTCAGACTGCAGTGTGGGGAGTGACCTGAGCTCACCGCGAAGCTGGACACTCACAAGGGGCCATGTGGTGGGGGTGGCCATGATGAGTTTATTTGTTTCAAAGAAGGCATGTTAATGTGAAATCTAGAAGCTGATTGCTGGGGATGAACTGGATATCCTTGAGATGGTCTGTTTTCTTCTCTGGACTTCTCTATAAATTAGGAAACACCTTTAATATGTTCTCCCTGGTTTTGAAAAGATTTAGTCTATCGAATAGATTGCATTTGTTAACTAATAATTGGTTTTCTCATTTTTTATTAATCAACCTCATTTGTAACTACCATAGCTTCTAATAAATATGAAATATAAATATAATCACACTAAGCAGCTGCAGTTCTAGCAAAAGAAAATAAATCTGGCATTTGGGTTGGCCTGGGCCGCTTTATAAGAGGTAAATGTTTAATTGTTGTTGGATTTTAGAATAGAAAGACCCATAAACCCCATAAGAATCTATCCTAAAAAATTGGTTTAAATGGCAGAAGGAAAAATGTATTTATAAAGATGTTTATTGCGTTATTTATGATAGCTTAAACAGTAGAAATGCACTAACTATTCATCTGTACATAAATTAGGGCACATTTGTATGTTTGCACAATGGCATATTTTACAACTATTAAAAGTTCTGTTCAGTCTTAGAGCAGAGAAAAATTTCCTCTGCAGGGCACCAAACCCAGAAGTCATTAAGGGAAAGCTGACAAATTTGACACCATAAATATTAAAAAGGCTTGCCCTTGAAATACACCATAAACAAAGCAAAAATACGAGTGACAAACTGAGATAAAATATGCAACAGCAATGATATTAGACCCATGTATCTTTATTTTCCTGTAAATCATGCTCTATTTCAGCTTCTCTCCTCCAGGGCTGAGCCATGAAGCTTGTTGCCCAGAGAAAGAGGGGCAGGAACTGCTTGGGACAGAAAGGTCCCTAAAACACTGTAAATCTCAACCCTGATTTCCTTCACCCCTTTATCAAGACAAGAGTCTCAAATACCAGCCTTTGTGGAGGAAAGAAAGAATAGTTTTATTCTGAATTTTTCCCTTTAAAAAAATCAAGGACCAACCTGGGTGGACTTAATCATAAACATCTACACAGGGAAAACTACTACCAAGAGGAAGTAGGAAAAATAGCTACACATAGACCCCAGAGGATTGTGGGAGGGAGAGAAAGTTGGGAATAAGAGAAGCAGTTGGTGACACATGTGTGTCTCAACTGTCCCAAAGTTCCAGACAGATAGATTGAAGGAAACACTAAAAGCAGAAGAGAGGCTTCTGACCCTGTTTTAGTTTGGGATTATGGAAAGAGAGTCCTCACCAGGCACCTTCCTCGAAGCAAACTTTCTGCCTACTTAGGCACAAAGAAGGCAAGCAGTTGGCTACCCAGAGTCTTTCCTGATATTCATTGGCATGGAAGATGTCCAAAATTTCCTGGATACTCTTGGGAAGGAAGATCTGACCTGCTATATAAGGCCCAGGTAGTTACCCAGGCTGGGAGCCAAATGAGAGTTGTAGCCAGGCCTCAAGGGGGTTCAGAGCACCCATAGGACTGAAGAGGAGAAAAATCCATTGAAAGGACCATTGGTCTCCAAGAAAGCTAAGAAAATTCTTGATTTTCTTAACCATAGATATAAGCAACAAATGTCAGCAAGATGCTTGCCCAGTGACCAAGTCAACAAGAAACATGGTTATAGAAACTGGAGGAGCTATGGAGCAGTCTAAGGCCCTGTGCTCAGGAACTTAGCTCCCCTCCTTTATCTTTACTACATTAGAAGCCCCATCTTCCATACACCCAAATGCCATCTCAGACGACAGGAGGAGGAGGAATATGAGAGTTAAAATAGTGGGTACGGTAACTGTAACAAAAAGATACTAAAATATGGTGGCTTAGACAATAGAGGCTGGTTTCTTGCTCAGATAAAAGTCCAGATGGGCAGTGCTGGTCTGATAGGGCAGCTTGAGAAGGTCAAGAGGTTGCTCCTTCTATCTTGTTGCTCTTGTTCTCAACATGTGACTTCTGTCTCTTGGTCTAAGACATCTATTCTAGCTCCTGCCAACATGTATGCCTTCCAGCTAGTGGAAAGAGGGACAACAATATATCAAAGGCATAGTTTTTGCCTTCCTTTTAAGGGCATGACCTGGAAGTCATGCACATCACATATGCTCACATACCGTCATCCAGAACTAGATCACATTGCTACACCCAGCTTCAAGGGAGGCTGTGAAAGTCTTCAGCTGGGCAGGCACCCAAATATCCATATCTTACCCGCAGAACACACTCGCCCTCCTCCAGCTCAAAGTTCAGGGTCTCTGTGTGCTGCAGGGTCTTCTCCCCTGGGTCCAGATGCAACCATTTATGTCTGGTGATCTCTAACCAAAGAGAAAAGTTACCTTCCCTCCCTCCAATTACACACATACCCAAAATGCACTAGTGGAAAAGAAATAGAATGAGTAATCAGAACTTCCATTCAGAAAATGGAAGAATGGAAAACACCCAATAGTCACTAGTTCATAGCAATGATCAAATCCTACCACAAAGGAGTTACAAGCACTCCCATCCCTGGTGGTGGAGTTAGTGCCTTGGCTTGTCTATCTGGTAGCGAGCTACTTGTGCATTGACCCCAGAGAGGACAGACTAGTTTTTGGCAAGATTACTTGTCTGTTTTCCTCCATGGCCTCATCCCAAGTGGGCATTGGAGAGGATGCCCTTTTGGGGGACTTGTGTATTTCACAGCCTTTTTCTTCTGGTGACTTTGCGGGGGTGGGGGGCAGGGGTAGGAGTTACTTTAGGAGTTAATACAATCACAGGCTTTTTTTAGGCCACACAGGGGATTTTTTTTTTTGCAATGCAGTTCACTCCAAGAGTTAGTGGGCTTCGAGTCCATTTGTTTCCTGTTAGTGCCATGTGCAGGTATCTATAGTCAAAGTCCTTCTTTAGGCATGATTTTTACACGGGAAAATTTTGTTCTTTAATTTACTGACTTCAGACTTGTCTTTTTTTGTTCTGGAAGGCAATTAAATTACTGGTGGATTTTATTGACTCTCAGGCTTGGTCTGTTTGGGTTTTGTCCTTATTCCCAAGGAGTGGTTCCTACTCTAAAGCATGCTCCTTACTCCCCCATCTCCCAATATTGTGCACCTTTTGGTGTTCCTATTTGGCTCTCAGCCTCACATAAGCCACTTTCTTCTCGGACTTCTGGTCTCCTACCTGCACATAGGCAGCCAAGCTTTTAGCCAAGGACTATGGAGAACTCCACAGTAGAGTTTCTAGCACCCTTGTCCCCCATGCAGTTCCCACATCTTTGTTACCCTGCCCTAAAAATTCTAGCCAATTTAGCATCCCTGAATTTCTGCTTCTTCAGCTCAGCAAGAGTGCTACATACTGTGCTATGCATTGGGAGGGCTGTCTCCCTACACCGTGACCCAGAAAGTACCCCCAGGAAGAAAGCCAGGGCCAATGTGGAATTCACCCTAATGTGTTTCCTTTTTTTAAAGGTTCACAGTCTCATACTGCCTATTGTCCAATATACTGTCCAACTGCCAGTTTATTTTGTCTAGTTTCACAGTTGTTTATGGTGGCAGTGGTGGGAACCTGGTTATCAGTTACTCCATTGGGAATATAATCAAAATTCCTTCCTTCTCTAGGTAGAGAATTTTATTTGGATACACAACTGTCCAGGGAACTGGCCAAGGTAATTTGAGCAGAAGCAAAGGAGTGTGCCTCTACTTCTCTTTGTTTTCTTTTCCTGCTGGCTGGAATGTTATGGCTATGATTACTAGCTGCTCTTCATAATGAATGTAATGAAATCTGCTCTTCATAATGAACATATTTAAAGCAGAGATCTCAGAAAGAAAAGAGAAGAGAGAATGGGGCAGGGGAAAAAAGTATATGAAGGAATAATGGTCAAATTTTCAAAAAATTTAGTGAAAACATCACCTATAGTTCAGTGAACCCCAAACAGGATGAATAAAATAAAACCATACCCAGGCCCAAGCTGCTAAAAACCAAATAGAAAGAGAAAATCTTAAAAATAGCCGGATAAAACACACATTATGGATAGCAATATGTGAACGATGGCTGACTTCTCATGAAAAACGAGGGAGGCCAGAAGACAATGGACTATCATCTTTAAATGGCTGAAAGAAAAAGTTGACAATCCATAATTTTATATTCTGTGCATATACTCCTCAAAAATGAGGCTAAAGTCATTTAAAAATAAATGATAGCTGAGAGAATTCATTGCCAGCAAAACTGAGGTACAAGAGGATGTAAACTAGATAGAAACCCCTTTATAGGATTCTACACCCAACAATTGCACATTCTTTTAAGTGCACACAGAACATTCAGTGGAATGGACCATATGCTGGAGCACTATAGAACTCTCAATACATTTCAGAAGACTGAAATCTTGTGGAGTATGTTCTTTGACTATAAGAAAATTAAATTAGAAATCAATAACAATAAGATACCTAGAAAATCCCCAAATATTTGGAAATTAAACGAGGTAATTCTTTTTATTTTATATATTTTATTGTTATTTTTATTTGTGACATTCACCTTGTTTAATTATAGCTATATATTCTTTTTTAAAAGACTTTTTAAATTGAAGTAGAGTTGACACACAATGTTAGACTAGTTTCAGGGGTACGACATAGTGATTTGCCCTCTTTATAGGCAATGTTGTGCTCACCACAAGTATAGCCCACCTGTTACCATATGACACTATTACAGCACCATTGACTATATTCCCTATGCTGTGCCTTTCATTCCCGTAACTCATTCATCCTCTAACTGGAAGCCTGTACCTTCCCCTCCCCTTCACACATTTTGCCCATCCCCTACCCCCTCACTCCTGCAACCATCAGTTTGTTCTATTTATCGTCTGATTTTGCTTTGTGTTGTTTATTCACTTGTTTTTAAATGAGGTAATTCTAAGTAAATTACAGATCAAAGAAGATATCAAAAGATAAATTAGAAAATATTTAAAATTGTTTAGAAGGACACGTTGAGGTGCCTGGGTGGCTCAGTCGTTTGAGCGTCCAATTTCAGCTCAGGTCATGATCTCGCAGTTCATGAGTTTGAGCCCTCGTTGGGCTCTGTGCTGACAGCTCAGAGCCTGGAGCCTGCTTCAGATTCTATGTCTCCCTCTGTCTCTGCCACCACCCCCACTTGTGCTCTCTGTCTCTGTCTCTCTCTCTCTCTCTCAAAAATAAAGATTTAAAAAAAGGATGTGTATAGGTTTAAATGCTTATATCAGAAAAGCAACAAGTGTTTCAAATCAATGATTTAAGGTTCCAGCTTAAGAAATAAGAAATATATGAGTAAATTAAACTCAAAATAAGTAGAAGGAAGGAAATAATAAAGGGCAAAGATCAGTAAAATACACAATAGTCAAACCAGAAGAAAATTAACAAAGCCAAAAGTTAGTTCTGTGAAAAGATTAATAAAAGTGATAAACTTTTTATAAGAGTGGTCAAGAAAAGGAGAGAAAGAGAGAGAGAACACACAAATACCAATGTCAGGAACAAAAGATGGAAGTCAATTGGGATTCTCAGACCCTGGGGAAAAAATTAAGGACTGTTATGAACAATCTTACGCCAATAAATTTAACAAATGAAGTGAACAAATTCGTTTCAAACTTACCTAACCTGACCTAAGAAAAAGAAAATTTGAATACTCCTGTACCCGTTTAATAAATTGAATTTCTAATAATTTTTCAAAAGCTTCTCACAAAGGAAACTCCAGGCCCATATAGTCTCACTGGAGAATTCTATCAAACATTTAAGGAAGATGGAAATAGTGTCAAGATCATATTGTAAAAGAGCACATAGGTAGGAATTATTGTTGCAGCTATCTGTGGAAATTATAATCTGCCAGTGATATTGGGATAAGCAAATATTTCTTAGGACACAAAAAGTACAAACCAAAAGGAAAAGTAATAAATTGGACTTCTCAAGATTTAAAAAATCTGCTCCTCAAAAGGCACTGGGAAGAAAATGAAGTCAAGGCCATCGCGCCTCCAGCCAGCCTGAGTGACTCTTCTCTCTCTTGCTTTGCACCTCCAGCCTCACCTCGGCTGGAAATGGACCCCACTGCACCTGCGCTGGTTCCTGCAAATGAGCTTCTTGCGAGAGCTGCTGCTCCCGCTGCCCCATGGGCTGTGCCAAGTGTGCCCAGGGCTGCTCTGCAAGGGGGCATCAGACAGAGCAGCTGCTGTGCCTGGTGTGGGGAACAATCTGCTCCTGATGTAAATAGGACAGTTTGTGTAGACCTGCAGTTTGTATAAATATTTGAATGACAATACGCTTGTCTAGACTCTTCTGGCAGAAAAGAAAAGAAATGAAGGGAAGGGAAGGGAAGGGAAGGGAAGGGAAACAGGGGAGGTGAGGGGAGGAGAGGGGAGGGGAGGGGGAGAGGAAAGGGAAAGGAAGGACAGGGAAGGAAAAGAAAGTCAACACCCAGACTAGGAGAAAATATTTGTAATACACGTATATAAGAAAGAACTTGTATCCAGAATATATAAAGAACTTTTGTGAGTCAATAAAAATAAGATGAATAACCCAATTAAAAATTGATAAAAGACTTGAGGAGAAACTACAAAACAAGATTCTCTGGCCAATAAGCACAGGAGAAGATATTCAACATTTTTAGTCATCAGAGAAGTGCAAGTTAAAACCACAATATTACTTCATACCCATTAGGATGAGTAAAATTTAAAAGACTGAAGATTCTAAACATTGGCAGGGATGTGAGACTACTGGATTTTGTAGGCTTTGAAGACGGAGGGAGGGGGCCATGAACAGAGGGATGCAGGTAGCTTCTAGAAGCTGAAATAAGTACAAAAACAGATTCATCCTTGCTGTGGATTGAACTGTCTTCCTGTAATTCATATGTTGAAGCCCTAACCCCCAATGTGATGGTATTTGGAGACGGCACCTTTGGTAGGATTTGGAGACGGCACCTTTGGTAGGTGATTAGCGTTACATGAGGTCATAAGAGTGAGGCTCTGATGATGGGATTGGTGCTCCCAAAGAAGAGGCACAAGAGGATTCTCTATCTATCTGTCTGTCTCCTACTGGCCATTGTGAACACACAGAAAGAAAGTGGCCAGGAAAAAAATCTTCCTCGGCACCTGACTGTGCTGGCACTCTGATCTCAGTCTTCCAGTCTGCAAAACTGAGAAAATAGATTTCTGTCCTTTAAGCTACCTGTCTGTGGTATTTTGTGTCGGGTGCCAGAACTGCCAGAGGCAATCCTGGAGTCCCTAGAAAGGGATGCCTTGATTTAGCCCAGTGAGACTTGTGTCCAACTTCTGACCACCAGAACTATAAAATAACGAATTTGTGTTGTTTCAAGCCAGTAAGTTTGTGATAATTTGGTACAGCAGCAATAGAAACATAGACCCACTTATTCCTCCTCTAGATATTTTCCCCAAGAGAAATGAACAGTAAAAATCTGTAAGAGTACTTGTACATGAATGTTTGCAGCAGCCTTTTTCACAATAGCAAAAACCTAGAAATAATCCAAATGTCTATCAACAGGCAAATGAATAAACAAAGTGTGATATATTCATACAATGAAAAATACTCTTTAACAACTTGAATGAACTACTGGTATATTCAGCAGCATGCATAAATCTCATAACATGTTTGTTGAGTGAAAAAAACACAAATGAGTACATAATTTATGATTCCATTCATATGGTATTCAAGAAGGGGCAAAACTAATTTAATGTGATGGAAATGAGAATGGTGGTTGCTTGTGGGGTTGGGGACAAGGAAATTTTCTGGGGTAATGGACATAGTCTACATTTTATTTTTTTTTAACATTTATTTATTTTTGAAAGGCAGAAAGAGACAGAGTGCAAGTAGGGGAGGAGCAGAGAGAGAGAGAGGGAGACACAGACTCCGAAGCAGGCTCCAGGCTCTGAGCTGTCAGCACAGAGCCCGACACGGGGCTAGAACCCACCAACCGTGAGATCATGACCTGAGCTGAAGTCAGACGCTTAACTGACTGAGCCACTCAGGCGCCCTAGACATAGTCTACATTTTGATTAGTGTATTGGTTACATAGGAGTAAAAATTCACCAGAACCTTTTGTGTTGGGGCACCTGAGTGGCTCAGTCAGTTGAGCGTCCAACTTTGGCTCAGGTCGCGATCTTGGGGTTCATGAGTTCGAGACCCGCATGGGGCTTGCTGTTGTCAGCGCAGAGCCTGCTTAGGAGCCTCTGTCCCCTCCCCCTCCCCCTTCCCCGCTTGCTCTCTCTCTCAAAAATAAATAAACATTAAAAAAAAAAAAACTTTCGCGTTACACATTGGAGATCTTTGCATTTCACTGTACTTAAGTTTTCCTTGATTAAAAAAAAAGGAAACCAAGAACAAATATTGGGGGACATCTCAGTGTCTGGCATATCATTCATCTCTCATATTTTTTCACTTAATATAAGAGGTAGTTAATGCCTGCTGCTATAATTGATGAATCCCCAAATCAAAAATGTTTCTCTTTCTCAGGAGGTACAAAATGGATGCTCATGGTCTGCAGGCTGTTCTCCTCCAAGTGGTGGTTTAAGAATCTATCTTGGCCTCCGCCATCTCCACAACATGGCTTCCAAAGCTGTTGCCTGGGTCTACCTCAAGCCAGCAGTCGAGTTAAAGCTTAGAGATTGTGAGTGGGAGGTTTCTACGGGCCAGGCCTGGCAGGGGCATGTGTCACATGGGCCCTCATTCTGTTGGCTTGAATTGAGCCACACAGCTACACGGAACTGAGAAGGAGGCTGCTAACTGTAGTCTAGCCAGGAGCCCCAGAAGATGAAAAGGCTTCGATACTAAGTTAGCAGTCTCTGCCACACTGTGTTATTAACATCCCTCACTAGCTTACACGTGTTAAATATTTACTGTTCACCGGCAACTGTTCTAAGAGCTTTGCATTTAATCTTCAACAGCTCTTTGAGATACATACTAGTTTAATCTGCATTTTACAAGTGAGGAAACAAGAGGTATACAGAAACGAAGTGAGTTGTTGAAGTCATACAGCTCATATGTGGTGGAGCCTGGATTTGAACTCAGGCAGCCGAAGACCAGAACAGGTGGCCAGAACCACAACTTTGTACTGCATCCAGATGAAGATTGCATAATATTTCAAATGCTTGGATGGGCCAACTTTACGTAACCATTTTCATATTGTGAGAGATTTAGATTATATATTGATTAGGTCTCTAAATAATGCATTGCTGAACATCTTAACGTTTTCTCCCCCTGCATTATGGATTGATTCCTTAGGATTAATTCTTTTTTTTTTTTTTATTTTTAAAAGTTTGCTAAATTAAGCCTACAAGAGTCTGCTTCCTTTCTGAATTATGCACTGCATACAAATGACCTCATTATTGACAAGACATTCATCATTGGATGCTAACTGTTTTGGTTCAGCTCTCCCAGTTTGCAAATTATTCTTTGCAAAAATATTAATCTGCTTTTGTTGATATTTAGCCCTGACGATACTTGAATAGACAGAGTTCCTCACTTTACACAGCAGAGTCATGAATTTTTCATTGAAAAGATCTCACAGCTTATCTGATCCAATTCCTTAGTTAATAGAGAAAGATAGTTCTAAAAATGGTGGGGCAAAAATAGAAATTTTATAAATTGAATCGCATTTTTTACTGACTAGGGGAGCTTGCTGTCAAAGAGATTCTATGAGAAATGCTTCCTGTGAGTGAAAATTTAGCTTGTGAACAATTAGGAGCTGTGAAAATCAAGATGCAGAAAGGGACCAAACTGTGACAAACTGTTCCTTAGCTTTGGAAGTGATTTGTCTATTATGCAAAAACAGTTAACATTTACGGGGTGCTTATTGTGCATCGGAACACCGTGCTCAACACTGTACATACTTTGTTTCATTTCATCCTGGCAACAAACCTGTGGGGTATATATTGTTAACATCCCTGCTGTACAAATGAGGAAACTGAGAGGAGGCGAGGTTAAATAAGGATGCGCTACTTTAAAAGGCAGAATCACCCCAACAGAATAGCTCATTTCCCCTCGTTAACACACTTTATGTCTTTTCAGATTCTTTGTTTGTCAGGGTCAGGGTGGAGTGTGGGGATTCCACTCAGGTAGATAATTCCAAAGTCCTAAAATCCTCTTCGTTGTCAGGTTTAAAAAAAAAAAAAGGAACAGGATAGGAAGTTAACTAGTAGCATGAAAATCTAAACTTTCTTGAAAGCTGAGTGGGAGGGATGGGCCATGTGAATGCTGACTGATTGATTAATGAATGACCTTTCAAGAAGAGGGGGCCCACCAGGAAGTCTTTTGTAGGGTTCCCATTCTCTGTCACTTGCTCATTCTCTATTTCAAAAGCCATCCCACCAGGTGTCTCCCTCCTCCTTCTCTTCCTTCGCCCTCTCCTACAGCCTCCTCCCAACCTCTCCTTGGCCCAGCCTTCCTGCCTATCTCTGTCCTTTCCTGTCATTCAAGCCACAACCCTGGAGAACCTTCTCGAGCTTCTCAGAAGGGAGAGGCTGACTTCCAACAGGGTTCATCTGTTTTATTTTTATTTTTATTTTTTAAATTGTTTTTTCAACGTTTATTTATTTTTGAGACAGAGAGAGACAGAGCATGAACGGGGGAGGGTCAGAGAGAGGGAGACACAGAGTCTGAAACAGGCTCCAGGCTCCGAGCTGTCAGCACAGAGCCCGACGCGGGGCTTGAACTCATGGACCGCGAGATCATGACCTGAGCTGAAGTCGGCCGCTTAACCGACTGAGCCACCCAGGCGCCCCAGGGTTCATCTGTTTTAAATGAGACACTCCTTCCCAGATGCAAACCGTTATCTCAAGACCCCCTTTCCTCATGTGGAACAGAAGAGTATCAGGGGCCTACATATTCCCCCATATGACTGTCCTCCAGTCTCAGGCAACACAGAAGGCCAAGATCTTGCTCCCAGAGGACGATAGGGGCAGCAGGTCCTAGGTCCTAGGGATCAGGAGTGGTGAGTTCTTTCTGGTGGTCCTTTGGCCACTGTGTAAAACTGAGGACAGCCAGATACTGGATGAGAGCTTGGCTTGAGGATAACCTACATTCTGGGCCCTGTGGCCTCTGGCGTTCCCACCTGGATTGTGGCAGCCTCCTGTGGGGCAGGGGAGAAGATTCCAGGGAGAACAGGATCAGAGTGATTGTGCAGTGGGGAGGGGGTTGTGTGGAAAGAGGCCTTGATTCCAGCTGCCTGAGCTGAAGCCCATGCAGTCCAGCCAAGGGGACTGGGACGTTTCCTCATGGGACCCACGCTGACTGGGGCACTGGGAGGCCCACAGGAGGTATCACCCTGGCGGCCTTCCTCAGGGGACAACTGCCAAGCCTCCTTAGAAAGGAAAGGCTTGCTCAAGCAGGCCATATTCACACACACGAGGCACGTAAGTGATGTGCAGACAATCCAAGGACAGTGAAGAACAGGCCACTCCAGCACCACGGTGACTGGGTGAGCTGGGCTGTGGCTTGTGGGGGGGGTGGGGGGAGGGCTGGCGGGGGAAGTGTGGGCGGGGTTTCTGGGATGGTAGAGCCTGTAGAGCCCGTGGTTCCTCTAAATGAGTCAGAGGACCTGGATTTGGGCCCTGGTGGGATCACTGTTTTGTTTTTGTTATCACTGTTTTTTTTCTGTTGTTTTTGATCATCAAAAGAGAGGCTGTGTGTCAAAGAGCCTGGCAGGTAGTAAGTGCTCCATAACATTAGATGAGCCTGAATCTGGCACATTCTGGGAGGCCTCATGGCCTACATAGGGATTGCCTGGCTCAACTGAGCTCCTGTTAGGAATACATTAGCTACCACACAGCAACTGGTAATGGCAGTTGCCGCCCAGGGGCGGAAATTGTTGCCAGGGACAAGGGAAGGGGGGGGTCCTTTATTTTTTTAAATTTTGTCCATATACATCTATTTCTTGTTTCAAAAACTAAGTACCATTTAAAGTTTTTAAAAAAGGAATATACGATTTTGTATTAGGGATTCAAGGTTATCAAAGCATCTGTATATAGATGGTTTTAACTGAACCTTCAAAACAATCTTGGTAAGTGGGTATTATCTTCATTTTATAGAGAAGTTAACTGATGTGAGGTCTCATAGATAAAGAGGCAGAGTCTAACCCTGAGCCCAGGGCCCTTTATGCCAAGTGGCTTCTAGTATGGTGATTAAGAGCCTGAGACTTTGATCGACTTCCATGGCTTGATGGGATCCTCTGTCCGTCCTGGGGGTGAGGGTGGGGCTCTCCGTGCCTCAGTTTCTCTCTGAGTCAACTGCCCTGGAGCTTCACGAAGAAAGACATGGGATAAACTTGCATCAGCCATGTAAGCCCCCCCTCTGTGCTGGAGAGGGAGCACCCAGAAGTGAACAGATCATCAGCTCTGCCCCTCAGTTACGGGAGGATGGGGTCCTTGACCTGCTGTGCTCCTGAGGGCCCCACACTCAGCCTGGGTGGGCTGGGGCTGACATCATTTGGAAGCTCCCTGGGAGACGCTGTTGTGCAGTCAGAGTTGAAGGGCACTGGGTTTAGAGGATTATGGTCAGGCTGCTGGGCAGTGCTGAGCCCCACCTTGGCTAAAGGCCAGGCCCCCCACCTCTGTCCACATGCAGCAGTGTGCTGTGAACGTTAACAGAGGGAGAAAGCCTGAGGCTCTTGTTTAGGGCCACAAATCCAACTGTGGTGACATGAGTCCGAATCCAAGTCATTCAGGTTACAAAGGTCGTGGTTTCAGGTCCAGCCTCTGCCAGCTGTGTCACCTTAAACAAGTCAACTAAGGTCTCTGAGCCTGCCTCTCAATGAGATGAGAGTGGCAATACCTAATTCTCAAGGTTGTTTGAGGCTAGACTTATCTGAGAAAGTCTACCTGGGGGTACTTTGAAAACCTTAAAATCCTAGTATAATATGGTATATTCTTAAACCACAAAATAGAGGGAAGAAAGAAAGAAGGAAGGGAAGGAGGGAGGGAGGGAGCGGGGAGGGGGGAGGGAGGAAGGAAGGAAGGAAGGAAGGGGAGAAAGGAAGGAACGAAGGATGAGGGGGAAGGAAATACCTTTCCCTTTACCCAGATTCAACACTAGTCAAGCTCCTTAAATTCCTCTTAGATATTTGAGGAGCCTTCTTCACTTGGCCCGTCCTGGGTAGAGGCTGATTTTCTCACCCCAGCTCCCTAATTCCTGGAATTTCCATGGCTCTACTCTCTGTAACTAGGACAAGAGAAACACGCATTCCTCCCCACATTGGAGTTTCTCCACTTTTGGTGGGTCATTTCCCCGCTCAAGGATGTAACTGCTCAACCAGTGCCCCCTGGTGGTGACTCTTATGAGCCTCTCTAATTTCACTGACCTGGAAGGTTGGCATTCAGGGGAGGAAGTACCTAGATGGGGTACCTAGAAGCACCTGGATAGGGCTTAGGTAAGGAGAATCAGGCTGTGGGGTCCATGTGTGACCTGCATCTTTGCACTGTGGCCACTGTGCCCATCGTGCCGGCACTGGGGTGTCTAATGACAGAGACTGACTGGTATCAGTTGGGTCATTTCATGTACTAGGTTGCTCCGTGCCTCTTCCATAGTAGATGCTCTCTGGTGGGAGTTAACATGTGACACAGAGATCTTCACATTTCTGCCTATTCCCATATGTCTACCTGCATCCTCTACCCCTGCCCTCGCTATCCTCATCTTCTGATCTTTTTTCCTTCCAGGCCCCTGACCAGCCACGCCATTAGCCATCACCCATGCATTGCACATATTTTCACTTCGGGACACTTCTCTATCCACACAAAGGAAATGATGAGAGGGACCATCCATAACTCTGTCAATTTACTGGAGGGTTTTCACCCTGTTTTTTTTTGTTTTTGTTTTTTTCAAAAGGTCACTCCTAAGAGCGGCTGTAGTGCACTTACCATCATTTTTAGTTGGCACATACCTAGGAAGCTGGCTCATCTGTAACCCCAGCTCTGGCTTTTTAGTCCTCCTTCAGCTGGATGGACAGAATCCCTACAGCCTTGGGTGTGAGCTGAAGGAGGTGCATTGGGAAAACAGCGATGGGGGCCCCGCAGCTTGCCCGTGCCTTCTGTTCCTGCCCAGGCTCAGTGCGGTGGTACCATTTCCATGTACAAGAGGCTGATGCTGGGTTTGCTGGACCTTACAATGTGGAGGGTCCGACCAGACCCAGCTCACGATGGGAAGTTCTGGCCGCGTGGTCACTTGGTGTCCTATGGAAGTTTGTTTTGTTTTGCTGGTTGATGAATAGTTCTCTGCTGCAGACGGCATGACCTTGCTGGAGAACTAAAGGGTCTCATTGTGAGCGTCCCATGGGAGCTTGCCACCAACCCCACGACTGAAGCCTTCAGCACCATAATATCAGTCAGTCATATGATTCAAGAGACAGAGCTGCTGGCGTCTCAGATAATGCAGGGACACCTGCAGACTTGAGAGTGGGGCAGCCTGGATGAGGGCTTCCCCTTCCATCTCAGGAGAAGCTCTGCCATTAAGCATGTTAAGTTCTTAGAAAGAGAGGCAGACAGAAAGAGAAAATGAAGTTGCTCTTTGCTGGCCCCTCTTGCGATCTTTTTATGTAACATCTCTCCCAACTGTGAGTTCCTTCAGGGCAGCATTTAATCGCCGCTCCTCTGCCTATGTTAGCTTTGTGATCCTGGGAGAGCCCCCTCACTTCTCAGAGCCTTGGTGTCCCCCTCTGTAAACTGGGGATATATCCCTGCCCACAGTGCCATGGGGCTGTGGGCATTAAGAAAAGAAAGCACACGAGCCCCTGGAATGGTGTCTGCACATTGTCAGCATTCCTGAAAGGCTGGCTCTCATTCTTCTCCCCTGTGACCCTCTGACAGAAGATTACCCCACCCCACCCACAGGGCTCAGTAAATCTGTGCTAATGTGTTAGTGGGTGTCGATGAGTTCATGTAACCTTGGGTCACATGTGGTTAGCATGTGTGTGTTTTAATAGGCTTTTTTACAGTGACGCTAATGATGTGTGGATTGTTTGGGGGCGGCAGGGCTGTGTTCTCGAGTTGTAAACTCACCATTCCTCTACTCCCCAGTATTCTCAGAGCCTATCTCCTCTGCAGCCCTCGCGGGACTGCGGGGTGCGTGCAGTTGTGTATGTGTGTTGTTAATGTGTTGTATGTAAGTGTATGTCTTACAGTTAAGTCCACAGAAGCAGGAAAAAGACACAGACTGCCCCTGCCTGGATACCATCACCTCACCGACCTCCGCGGGCCCAGAGCCCGTCCCTGCTTCCCCAACTCGGCAGTGGACAGCACCTGTGCCCCGATCTTCGTATCTCAGTGTTTAACCCAGGGCTTCGCCTAAACGTGTGCTCAATACAGAGTAAGTACTTCTTTGCTAATTGAAAGTGGAAAAGTCCGTCCTGGGGTTGTCTTTTCTGGGCAGCCCTGCAGTGCCCTCTAGTGGACGTTCGCTGAACTTCTTAAAGTTTGAGGTTCTGCGAGCCCTAGAACAGTAAAGCTCAGGTCTGTTTTGGTAATCCAGCCAGGCTTGGCCTCCGTTGCTGTTGGTCCCTCTGCCTTGCAGAGGCTGTGTGTGAGAGCTGGGTGAGGCTGGGGTGGCGGGGGAGAAGACCAGATAGGCGCCTGGCAGAAGAGCAGGGTAAATCGGGGAAACCCAACCTGTCCCTTCCTTCCCAAGCTTCTCTTCTTTTCTTCTCAGGTGGAAATGACTCAACTGTTGCCCTAGTTTTGTTAATTTTTAAAAAAAGGGTACCTAAAACAAGATGACACATAAAGGTCCCGATTCTCTTACGCCAAGTTCATGCTTGCATACCCACATCTAAGACATCAGCAAATTCTGTTGGTTCTGGATCTGAAACCCATCCCAAATCCACCCTCACTGTCAGGCCATTGCCCAAGCCACATTATCTCTGGTCTGAATGATCACCAACGCACCCTGTGGGTTCTACTCTTATTTCCGTACCATATAGTACCAGACTCCATACAGTGCCAGAATGTTCTTTTAAAACCATAAGTCAGGGGTGCTTGGGTGGCTCAGTCGGTTAAGTGTCCAGCTTCAGCTCAGATCATGATCTTGCGATTGGTGAGTTTGAGCCCCACGTTGGGCTCTGTGCTGACAGCTGGGAGCCTGGAGCCTGCTTCGGATTCTCTGTCTTTCTCTCTGCCCCTCCTCTGCTCGTTCTCAGTCTCTCTCTCTCAAACATAAATAAACATTAAAAAAAATTTTTGTTAAACCATAAGTCAGATCATGTTGCCACACCCTGTTTAATACTACTTTGTTTCCCATTTCACTTGAAATAAAATCCAAACTCCTTCCTGTGGCCTACAAGACCCTATGTGTGGAACACAAGAATAAAGCCACTCCAGAAGGCAGAACAGGGCCAGTTGACAGGGGTTGCAGAGCATGAACTTTGACCCAAGGAAGGAAGGAATTTTCAAGAATCAAAGCTGTGCAGGCTGCCTACACAATGAAGGGTAAGGTCCCACCGTGGAAAGTGCAGAGCTTCTGCTGAGAACATTTCTGTACATACAGGTTGGCTGGAGGCTGGAGTAGATGATCTCCTGTTACCTTCCTGCATGGGAATGCTAGATCTCTAGGAATAAGAAATGTGAAGAGGAAATTCCCACTTTACTGGTGGTGGTGAGATAAGCAGGATCTGGACATAGGAAATAGCTCTTTAGGAAGCGTCAGCCTCTGCTTCTTCAGGAACACTTCGTCCAGCGGGGCGCTCAATAGTTGTGTGGCCCTTTCTGTTAGTCGACACCAGATGCAGGGCAAGCCAAGACTGTCTGCCTCCCTGAAACCCTCTTCTTGCTCTCAGTTCTTCCGTCTTGCAGAGTTCTGGGCACTCTTCCAAAACCATGCCAGAGACCATTGTGTATGTTGGGGACATAAGGATGAAAGGTTTATACTATGCTGTCAAGAAGTTCATGGACTCAGGGTCTCTGGGCTGGTAAGCAGTCATAGCGCAAGGACGCTTGGATTGGTGGGATAAGTGGGAAGGGCAGAGTACATAGGAACTGGAATATGTGAGCCCGAAGCCCTGGCTGGGAATCAGCATCACCTAGGGAGCCGTGTGGTCAGGGTTTCTGGAGATTCCACGGGAGGGTCCAGGAATCTGGTGATTTTTAAAAATCCCCAGGTGGTACTAAGGTAAGTAAGACTGTGGACTCCCAGCTTAGTTGGGAAGAGCTTCGTCTTTGAGACACCTGGATCAGAATCCTAGCTTTGCCACTTAACAGTTGTGTGACTATGGCATCCACCTCTCTCGTCCCATGAGTGAGCAAGAGGAGGAACAGGAAGAAAGGAGGGAGAGAAAGGGAAATAAGGAGAGATTTATTGAGCAGTGTACCCAGCCAGGGGACACTAGGGCGGGAGCAGGGCGTCTTTGCAAGTGGTCACACCACATAGGCCCGGCTGCACCCCAGGCCACGGGTCTAGTCATGGGCACACACTCAGTCTTGTCTCCATTTCTGGAGCACCTGCCTCCAGCGTTATTGCCAAAGGAGCCAAGATGGCGCCTTTTTGTAGGGAACACAGTAAATCCTTGTAAAAGGTTATGGAAGGGTTTTCACGACCACCCCATGAGGTGGTTATAAGGTGTACCCCCATCACAGAGAAAGAAATGGGTACACTGAGAGGTTAAGTTGTGTGTCAGAGGCACCTGAAGTTAGGTATGCAGACCTGTCCCAAGAAAGCCAAGGATGAGTGTTGTTCAACATCCAGCTAAAAAATATTACATAGTGGAAGCCTCTGGCTTCCTCTGCTGACTCCCTTTCCTCTCCCCTACAACCGCTCTCCCGGAGTTGGTGTTTATCATTTTCATGCATCTTTATATTTGTTTAGCATCTATACAAGAATTCGTAAACAGCACGCAGTCCCCTACTGTATGTTTAGACCTTTTATACACAGTGTCACAAGAAGGAAATCCTCCTGCCACTTGCATTTTTTTCTCAATATTGTTTTTGACGTTTATCCACATTGATGCATATATCTCTAACCTACCTATTATCATCACTTTTTAAAATTTATTTTTTATTTTTAAATTTTTTAAAGTTTATTTATTTTGAGAAAGAGAGAAGGCACAAGTGGGGGAGAAGCAGAGAGAGAGGAGAGAGTGAGAATCCCAAGGAAGTTCTGCACTGACGGGCCTCGAACCCACTAACCATGAGATCATGACCTGAGCCAGAATCAAGAGTCAGATACTTAACTGACTGAGCCACCCAGGCGCCCCTTGAAACTTATTTTTTAAAACTAAGCTACAATTGACATTTATCTTTGTATTAGTTTCAGGTGCTTAGTGTCAACGTAATGATTTGATATTTGTATATACTGTGAAATGATCACTACAAGAAGTCTAATGAATGTCCATCACCACACACAGGTACCATTTTTTTCGGTGACAAGAACTTTTAAGATCTACTCTTTTAGCAACTTTCAAATATATGATTCGGTATTATTAGCTAAGGCCATCATGCTATACATGACATCATTAGGACTTACTTATCTTATAACTGGAAGTTTGTACCTTTTGACGACCCTAAGCCATTTCACCCATCTCCCCACCCCTGGCCTCTGACAATAACCAATCTGTTCTCTGAATCTCAGTTTGCTTTCTTTGTGTTTTCTGTTTTTTAGATTCCACGTGTAAATGAGATCATGTAGTATTTGTCTTTCCCAGTCTGACTTATCTCACTTAAGGTCCTTCCATGTTGTTGCAAATGTCAGGGACCCTTAAGGTCCATCCATGTTGTTGCAAAGGGCAGGATTTCTTTCTTTTATGTGACTGAATAATAGTCCATTGTATATATTACTGCATTTTCTTTATCCTTTTATTTGTCAATGGATACTTGAGCTGTTTTCCTATCTTGGCTATTATAAATGATGATGCTATGAACATAGGGGTGCAGATATATCTTTTCGAGATCATGATTTCATTTCCTTTGGGATTATCCAGAATGATATGACTTGGTGGATGACATGATAGTTTCACTTTCAGTGTTTTTGAGGAATCTCCATACTGTTTTCCATAATGGCTGCACCAGTTTACATTCCTACCATAGAAATGCATAATGATTCTCTTTTCTCCACATTCTCACCAACCCCTGTTATCTCTTACACTTTTGATAATAGCCATTCTAACACGTATGAGGTGGTACCTCATTATGGTTTTGATTTGCATTTTCCTGATCACTAGTGATATTGACCACCTTTTCATGTACCCGTTGGCCATCTGTATGTCTCCTTTGGAAAATGTCTATTTAGATCTTCTGCCCATTTTAAAATCAGACTGTTTTTATCATTCCTTTTTAAAATCCATGACTCAGTTGATGGACCTTTGGGTTGCCCTCAATTTTTTTTTTTTTACTATGACAGACAATACTGCTGTAAGGATTTTTTGCTCGGCTTTCTTTCTGCACACGCATGAGAGTTTCACAAGGGTATACACCCAGGAGTAGACCAACTGGGCTGAGGGCATTGTGCTCTTCAGATTCATTGTGCAATTTATGCACTAGCAGTGTAACAGAGTTTCTATTGCTCTGTGCACTCGCCTCGCCAGATCTCACATGTACAAGCCTATCTTCGCTTCTGTGCTTAATAGCCTCTTGTGGCAAAAACAATGGGAGAATAGTTACACAGGAATGCATCTAGACTATGTTCTTGGCTATGAAGTCCTCAGCAAAGTCTGGATGGAGGCTGCTAAGGCAATCTGTGCCATTATTAATTCAGAACATCCTGCTACAAAACATGGGGTAAGAAGCAGAAAGCACACTAGGAATTTGGACAGGCTTGCTGGCCATCTCCACCAACGATATGCTTCAAGGCATTATCCTTTTGTCCTCACCTTTTGTTGGAGGGAATAAATAGGAAGCCCAGACTTCTAGGTTTGCCTGTTCACGACAGTTGTCCCAGTAAAATCATTAATAGCACCTCCTTTGACACTCCTTGGGAGTGTTTAGGTTTGAAAGATAAGTTATACAGTCACCCTAGCTATAAGAGTGGCAATTCAAATCAATTTCCTATCCAGACTGTTCAGATTTCTGGTGCTCTGCTGAGGTCAGTGTGGATTTGACCGGTGGCTGGAGAACCTGTGTGTTGCAAGTCACAGGGGAAGAACTGCAATTGTTGCTGCAGTAACGAGGTTTAAGATAGAAGTCGGAGCCCTCAGAACGTTCCAGAGGGAGCTGACCACAGCCCAGAATCCCTTCCCTGAGAAGCTCTGGTGCTTTCACTGTGGAGTCCTGGCCATGCGTGCTGGTCACTGCCCACAGGACAGCCAGCTCCAGGCACAGGTGGTGCCGGGTAGCCTGGCGGGTGTTCCCCTCCTGGTCCCCTCAAGATCAGAGTCTGTTCCAGGCCAGCAGACAGTGCTCCCTGCCAGCCCTTTCACGAAAACAGTTCCTGGATGTGCTTCATGAGTTGTGGCCAAGCTCTTGTGACAACACCTCCTGCAATAACAAAGGGACCCTTTGTGGGCAGTCGGCTCCGGCTAACAGCTTGTGGATGGCTGGCCTCCCTCTGGCACTTTCTTTTCTAGACAACCCACCCCCAACCCCTTACACCCATTCAGTTCAAGACAATCTGGGATCCTAGATAGATAATTGGGCCATTTGATCAACCTGAAGAGGTAGGTCAGGGCCGCCTTCCAACATTGAAACTTCCGGAGGAAATGACAGGACACAATGGGAGATCTGTGGTGGGGGACAGCTCAGGGCATCAGCCTTCAGTGGTTCCCTTCCAGCACTGTGCCACCGCCCAGGTGGAGGCCTGCAGCTCAGCAGCATGCTCATATGACAAAGGCTTCTCTTAGAAAGAAGTCCACTCAGGATTTCCAACTGATTGGCCTCGGAGGCTTAGCCTCTTACCTTAAAGAGTAGACCCACTGAGGATTACTTCTACCGGTGGCATTCAAGACTCCTCTGGGAGTCTTTGTTGAGCTGCCCCCACCCTATGTTGGCCCTCTTGCTTTTGTGCCTCCTCCATGATCCACAGTGAGTGTGTGGGTGTGTGCACGTGTGTGTACGTGCACACATACATGCCTGTCATAACGTAATTATTCTGTCAAGGACAGTGACACTATCTTACTTCATGCACTAAAAGCTCAGTGAAAGTTTGTTAAATGAAGAAATGAGGGGCGCCTGGGTGGCTCAGTCGGTTAAGCATCTGACTCTTGATTTCAGCTTAGGTCATGATCTTATGTGTCAATGAGTTTGAGCCCCACACGGGGTGCTCTGTGCTCACAGTGCAGAGCCTGCTTGGAATTCTCTTTCTCTCCTTCTCTCTCTGCCCCTCCCTTATTTGTGCTTGTTCTCTCTCTCTCTCTCTCTCTCTCTCTCTCAAAATAAATAAATAAAATTAAAAAAATTTTTTTTAATTAAAAAAAAAAAAGAAATGAGCCAATCCTTTGCTTGGAAGGGGTTGGTCCCAGAAGCAGACTGGATGGAGGAACTCAGTGACATTGCCAAGTCTTCTTTTTTCTTCTGTCCTTCTCTTCTGTCTCATTTTGTAGTGCACAGACTGTCTCCATATTTAGGGAGGATGGCAACCAGCAAGCCCCAATTCACAATAGCTGCCTGGGAAATGAAGGCAGCTCCATGGTCTCCCCTGATCCCTGGATCACCTCTGGGACCATGGCATGGGGTACACTGACTGGAGGGTTCACTAGAATCACCAAATTGGACTGGGGCAGAAGCAGTTTCCCAAAGTGGGGGGATTGAGCTGATCTTGAAGAGACAAAAATAACAGCTTTGCAGGGCCACCACACTGAAGCCTGAGCAGTTCCTAAAAAGACAGTTCTGAGCTGGAGGCCAGGACTGCTCTTATAGGAGGGGTGACTCTGGCACTTCTAATAACCACAGGCCAGCCAGGTTTTACAAGGATGATCCCCTCTGCAAGCATGGCAGGTGGCTATATCTGTAGACTCTGAACATCAACAGTCAGCAGATGTTTACTAGATGCTAGATGCTAGATGTGGGACACTGCGCAGGCTGGGGGGTCAGTGGTCCGCAGCCAGAGGCATTCTCTGCCCTTATATGGCTCATCATCTACTCAATGCCCAAGGTCCCCTGAATGGCCCCCACTGAGCCTCACCTCCAAGCAGGCTTTGGTTCCAGGACAACCCTAAGGTAACATTCTTGGAAATGGGCTTGATGGGCATGGCCCATTTCATCCTGGCAACAGTGCTATAGTGTAGATTTTAGGATATAGGGCCAGATATAGGCCCTAATTTAAGCAAAAAAGGAGAGAGGAAGAGCAGAGGTGAGAAGGGAGGTGGGGAGGGAAAGAGAGAGAGAGAATATGTTGGGAAGACATTGGCTAGTTCACAGAATTGAAGAAAAAGATGAGTACCCAGGCCAGGATTTGGGATGGACTGGGACAGGACCAGGGCTTGCCACGGCTCTGTGTGGACCTTGTCTATAGGGTACTGCTCTATTGGCTCAGCACCGGCTACCTTCAGTCCCTGTGACTTCTCACAAGAGTCCAGTTCCCAAGAGAAGGCTCCGACTGGCCTGATTTGGGCCAATACCCACCCGTGTGATCAGGGATCAGGTTGTGTATTGGCAGTTCTTCTCTGTGGAGTTGAAGAGGAGTGGTGACCCAAAGGAAGAGTGAGAAGGAAGGAGTATATTGGGGGCAGACAAAAATAGCCACCGTGTACCACATAGGTATGCCTGTTTTCCAGGTGAGGAACTGAGGCTCAGAGAGGTTATATAACTTGCTCAAATTCACACTGCTAGTGAGTGATAGGACTTAAACCCAACCTGCTTGATTTCAGAGCCCACATTCTGACTCTCTATCCAAGGATAGGTGGCTGGTGGAGGTGCCTTAATCACAAATGATAATTTACAAAATATCATAGTAGTCAAAAGTTTGGGGACCAGTTGGAAGGTAACTGCCACCAAACAGGCAGGAGAGGAAGGACTAGCTTACACCAGGGCAGTAGCTAAGATGGATATGAGGATATGAACCACGAGAGAGCATGAAAAGAGACATTAAGTGGCTAAAATCTGTCATGACTGATGACTAATAGGATGAGTGAAGGACGGACAGTAGTCTACATGGACATTCTGGTTTTGGGTGTGGGCACCTGGTAGATGGAACTGTCTGTCCCTCGCTGAGATACAGACCCAGAAGGAACTGGTGGGGCTGGGGGAGAAGGAAGAGGAGTATAATTTTGGACATGTTGGATTTGATACCGAAATGGAGAGATGTCCAGGAGCCAGTGGACAGGCGGGATCTGGGACATGGAAAAGAGCCATAGGCAAAGGTGGTGTCCCCCAGGGACACTGTGTAGTATGAGCCCGACAAAAGTCTGTGGATCTGCAGATCGAGTCTGGGGAATCACAGCATTTGGGAGTAATTCAGCATACTTGGGTTCTGCAATTGTGTGAGAAGATATGGGGGAAGTATCTCATTCCTTACTGCACATCAGTGTGATTCTTTTTTTTTTTTAAGATTTTAAAAAAATTATTTATTTTGAGAGAGGGGGGAGGGGCAGAGAGAGGGAGAGAGAGAATCCCAAACAGGCTCCACACTGACAGTGAAGAGCCCGACCTGGGGCTTGATTCCACGACGCTTAACTGACTGAGCCAACCAGGTGCCCCACATCAGTGTGATTCTTTCCGCCTCTTCTGGCCCTGCTGCTTCTCCTCCCTTCCCTTACTTGGGTAAGTCAGTGTCAATATTTCAGAGGCCATAGCGTCTTCTGAGCACAGCCTTGCTGGCCTCCCAAATGTGCTTTGTAACATCGTAGATCTCTTTGACTGGAAGCTGCATGAAGGCTGAGACCCCACCTGTCTGGTGTCATGGTTGCATCCCTGTAGGAGGTGGAAACCCTCACCCTCTCAGGCTCCGTACTAGCAACAATGATGATGATGATGATGATGATGATGATGATAGTGAGTGGTACTAGCATTTATTGAAGACCTGCTAGGTACTAGGTACTCCATTCAAGCCTTTACATACTTCTCTCATTTAATGCTCAGAACTGTCCCATGAGATTGTGTAGTTTTACAAGTGAAAAAACAGAATCAAAGAGTTGAAGTGACTTGCCCGAGGTCACAAGGCTCAAGAGAGGTGGTGTCAGATTTCTTTTTAAAAAAATTTTTTTTAACGTTTATTTATTTTTGAGACAGAGAGAGACAGAGCATGAACGGGGGAGGGTCAGAGAGAGAGGGAGACACAGAATCTGAAACAGGCTCCAGGCTCTGAGCTGTCAGCACAGAGCCCAATGCGGGGCTCGAACTCATGGATCACGAGATCGTGACCTGAGCTGAAGTCGGACGCTTAACCGACTGAGCCACCCAGGCGCCCCCAGTCTGAGAGGTGGTGTCAGATTTCTAAGCCAAGTGCCATGGACTCTGAAGCCCTGCTTTCTCTCACGGTATTCTCCTTCTGGAGGGAAGTAGGAGGGGCATCACATG
Organism: Panthera onca; assembly: GCF_046562875.1. NCBI lineage: Eukaryota > Metazoa > Chordata > Mammalia > Carnivora > Felidae > Panthera > Panthera onca. The sequence continues at coordinate 82,860,559 of NC_138347.1, read as the reverse complement.
GAGGGTTCTGGGAGCAGCAGCAGAGACCTGGAAAGGCCTGAAAAAAAAAAAAAAAAAAAGCTTTCTGAGAGGGAAAAGGCCGTTAGGTCTGACCCAAGAGTGGTAGCTTTGGAAAACAGAGAGGAGAAGATGCCTCGCCTGGATAGTACCTGCTGGAACCCTAAGGTGGATGTGGCACCATTTCTGGCTGGGCTGGGAAAGAAGCCCAGGATGAGTTGGCCAGAGCCACTACCTGGGCAGGTGCTGGGGAGAGAAGACAAGCAACGAAAAGGGCCTGGGCATCCTGATGACCCTTCCCCACCTGAGGCGGGTACAAAGGACCCACACTGCCCGGGCACCGAGGCCGGGCCTGGCAGGAGAAAGGAGAGCCCCAGACAGAGGCCTCATTGACTCTGGTGGTCCGGAGTGGGCCTCTGTAGGGACTTCTACATCAGGTGAGTGTAAGGGAGGGGAGTGGGAGAAAGCTAGACTAAAAGGCATAATTTTAAAAAGCAAATGGGACTGGCTTAACCCTCTGCTTGAACCTTAAAACCCACCAGGGGCTTCCCATCTCCCTCACCTGAGCTCCAGACTCCCTAACACGGCAATGTGGTTACTGCTGACAGTGTCACCAGTGACTCCTGGACTGTCCCCCAGCACATACTTCATGATCTCCCCACCTGCCCCCAACATTAGACCCACCTGGGGAGCTTTTCAGAGATATCAGTGCTCAGGTCCTGCCCCAAACCAGTGTTTCTGGGGGTAGGCATCCTTCTTTAAAAACAGAAAACAAAAAACAAAAAGCTCGCCAGGTGCTTCCATTGTGTTTCTAGGGCCAAGAAGCCTTGCTGATCTTTCTTATTCTCCGGGCCTCAGCCTGGTCTCAACTCGGTGCCTGCCTCCTCGGGAAGGCTTCTGTGACCCCTCTCCTGGGCAGAGTGGGCTGGTGCCCATTTATGTCTGTGCCCCACAGCATACGGTAACTGTGCAATAAGTGGGCTGAAAGCTGAAATGTTCAATATCAAGTTAAAATCTGTCTCCCAGAAATTTCCCTTAGTCCCTGATATTCCCTCCTTCCTCATTAAACATGAAAGCCCAAGCCTTTTCCATTTTTTTTTTTTTTAACTTTCCCCAGATGTCTATGGGTATTGGTCCTTAATTAGCACTTTTGGATGCCTCTGGGTCCTCACTGTCCTCCTGAGCAGGAGCTGGCTCTCTGTTCCCTCAAACATTAGAGTTTCCCCAAATAGCTCCTGAAGTACGGCTGCTCCACGAGAAAAGACAGTTTGCAAACAAGGGCTTTGTGCAGGCAGGCTCAAAGGCAACCGAAGCGTCCCCTCTCTGGGAGACATTTAAAGCACCTCCACGTAAGATCACAGAGAGATTTAGTCAATACTCATCCATTTCTTCCTCCACCTTTCCTCAAGGGAAGCCAGAACGGAGCTCTTGTCAGAGAGGCTGTGGAATAGCTTCAAGAGAGTGGAGGGGATGATCCAGGTTGGATCGGACAAGGACGAAGGTGAGAAACTGCCAACAGGGTATTAATTGGCTTTGCAACAGCTTAGAGCCTCGCCCTGGTCCAAACAACTTGAGGCAATTTCCAAAAGCAACTGTGAAGGAAGAGGCCTGCACCTTTCTCACCTCTTTCCAACAAGCAGCTCGGAAGCAGGGGGAAGGAGCCAGGAATCCACAGGGCATCCTTCTCCCGCCAACTGCCAGGGCCTGGAGGGAGGCCAGGTCGCGCGCCTCCTGGGGCTTGGGAATGTGCCTGAGTACAAGGAAGCTGCGGGGGGGGGGGGGGGGGGGGGCCCGGCTCCCTATCATGGAGAGGAGGTGCTGACAGCAAGTGCCCAGGCCCCGCCAGGGTTCCGGGGAAGGGATGGCTGCTGCCCAAACGCTGGGTGTGGACAGCTAGTCTTTGTTGGATTTCTGGCTCCAGTGACTGTCCTTCTCTGATCTCAGTTTCCTCATCTGAAAAGGAAGGTTTTGTTGGGCCAGGTATAAAAGGTCCCTTGTAGCCTCATCTTCTGGGGCTGGTGAGAAAACCAGATGGCGGTGGGGGCGAGAACAGAGGGAGAGGAAGGTTCAGGAGCTGTTGTGACTCAGGGGAAAGACAGGAACCAAGTGCCTTGTCTGTCCGTGGCAGCAGGTTCCAGCCTGGAGGCCCCGCCCATCAAAGAGGGGTGGAAAGACTCCTCTACATCTTGGAGGAGACATCACATGAGGAAGCTGAAGTCCAAGACTCAGCTTTAAAAGACTCTCACAAAGTCATACAGGTAGCTAGAAGGGGACTTTTGTTCACCACAGGGATGGCAGGTAGGTTTGACTTCCTGTGCCAAACCTGATGGGTTGACCAGGGCTGTCTGCATCATGTTGAAGAAAGAGTTCAGAATCAATGAGCAGGGCCTGCCATGGGCTTGGGAAGAAAAAGTGGCAGCATGAACACCACATATTGGCCATACTTACTGACTCGGTCAATAAATTGTTATTGAGGGGCCACTTCATGCAGCACACTGGCCTTATACCAGGGATTCAGTGGTAAATAAAGCAAGCCCCTGCTCTCAAGAAGCTTACAGTCTAGAAAGGAGACAGATAACACACATGTAAGCTAATGACTAAACAGTATAATCTCAATTAGTGCTAAGTAGTATATGGAAATTAAATAGTGCAATGGGCTAGACAGTGATGGTGCAGGAGAGGAGGGAAGAAAGCAAACTGGTTAGGGAGGTGACATCTAAGCAGAGATCTTAATTCTGAGAGAAAGCAGAGAAATAGAGCACCCAGGCAGAAGGAAGAGCCAGTGCAAAAGCCCTGAGATCAAGCCTGCAGGGGACAGAGAGATACCACAGTTGAGGCTGTATAGATGGCAAGGGAGATGGTCAGTGGAGGAGGTGGGAGCTGTGAAGCCAGCTCTCTGCTTCATGTGCATAGTTGGATGTCTGACAGGCCTAAACTTAGCCAGTCCAAAATGATACCCTCAGTCTTCATCCCCCAGCCCCTCCCCACCCAAACTGCTCCTCCTCAAGTCTTTACTTCTCTTCCTATAAATAAGCATCCATGCTGCTGCTCAGATCACTGGGCTACAACCAGCCAGGTCATCATCAACTCTTGCCTGTGGTCACCTTGCTGGTCTCCTTGCCTCCACCCTGGTCTTTGACAGGAGCCCAAAAAGCACTCATCAAATCAAGCCCGCCATCCTTCATTGCCTCCAAGCTCTCTTCTCCCAGTTTTGACTTTTTTGCAACAATCTCCAGCCCACAAGCCCAGGAACACATATTTACTATCTTTTTAAAAGACAATGTGAAGTTGGTCACAGGTGCAGGGGGCATTAAGCCCCAAATCAATTCCTCTAGTTGTCCCCAAACAGACAGGGTTTCCAGAGAGGTTCTGGGCACTGGGTATTAATTGTCATAGGGACCATATATATAACAGGCACCTGCTGTGCTCCTGGCCCTCGGGCCAGAGCATCACAATAGACAAGGAGGTATGGTCATCCCCCCACCTTCATTCCTGTGGGTACTAGGACTCAGAAAGGTTCAGCTTCTTATCGTGAATACCCCAGCTGGTGAATGACCATGCCAAAATTTGCACTCAGGTCTCTCTGACCCCAAAGCTCAAACTCTTGCTTACATGTTAAGCTTTTTTTCAGTCTCAAATGGGCAAAGGATGGTGGGCTCAGTGAGAAGAACCTTGACCTCAGTCTGGATATTTTCCCTTCATTCCAAATCAAGTGTCAGAGCCTGCTCCCTGGGTTCTTTGGTACCTCCTCAGCCTGGAAAGATGGTTTGGACCTTCTGCCCACCTGCTCCCAAAGAGATGAAGGTGTCCCAGCTTTCCTTAACCGGCTTGGCGTTCAGTCCCCACACCTCCACCTGCTCCTCTCTCACATCCGTTCTGTTGGCAGGTGGTCACCTTCCTGCCCCAGGCTGTTGTAGCCAGTACCTCGGTGCCCTTCAGTCTATCGGCCTCTTGATCAGGAAGCATTCCCGTGGGAACATGGTGCCAACATCCGGTGAGGACGGGCCCTAGTAGCCCTGCTATCAACCCAAGAACAAAGGAGCTTGGTGCCTGCCGCTCGGCAGGCTGTGTTTGTCCAGGGCGAGGCCTAGCCTGGCACAGATGCTGAGCAAACAGGAGTGCCGGCCTCACAGATCTGCCTTACAATGAGCAGGCCTTTGGCGGAGAGGTATTGCTCTCAGGCCACCTGCCAAAACACTACCCTTCCCAATGCCAACCAGCACCCCAGGGCAGGGGGACTTTAGGGCAAGCAGTCCTATCCCTAAGCCTCAAGCTTTCTAGCTCTACAATGGAACAGTTGTACGAGATGATCTCCAAGATCCCTTCTGTGATCTAGAGCCTTGAATGATGTTGTGGGAAGTTCCTAGGGCTTGAGAACAGATCTGAGGTGGAATCTGGGCCTCTGTCTCATGGCACCCCCTGCCTTAGCCCCATGTATCCACACATGTCTGTGGCTGGGAGGATGGACCTCTCTCAGAAGAATGTCTTCAAGTACCAGATCCATGACTTCATTTGCTCTAATGGAGCATCCAGGACTGAAACTAAGGTATTTCATGATCAAAGGATTAAGTATGACCATCTTGTTTCTGAGGCCACCTAGTATGTGATCCCTTACTTTCTGCCCCCCAGAAATCTTAGTGTAGCTGGGGAAGACTCAGAGGGCCCATGGAGGGATGTTTCTCTAACTAGGACAGTGAGAGGCTACACGGTGATATTCACAGACTTCAGCATGCATCAGAAGCACCCGGAATGCTTATTTAAGATACAGATTCCTGGGCCCTATATCCCAGAGACTGAGTCCCAAGGTCCAAGGTGGAATGGGTAGCTCAGGATTCTGAGTTTTTAACAAGCACCTCGGTGATCTTTAGGTCTCTGATGAAGTGGAATGAGTGAGTCTAAAAGCTATACAGTCCTGGATTCAAATCCTACCTCTGTCGCTTATTCGCACTATGACTTGGGGCAAGTCCCTAAGCCATTCTACATGTCAATTTTGTCTGTAAAATGAGGTTATAATAACATCTACCGCTTAATAAACAAAAGCTATTATTTCAGAGTGTTGATTGCACTTTGTAAATGTTTGTCAAGCAAAGGAGGTAGAAGTTCATTGTCAATCCAGAAACCCAGGGGTTCTCCATCTACCACATCTCTCTCAAACACTCAGTCACAAATCTCATGAATTCTACCTCCTAAAACATCTAAGACCTGCCCACTTTTCTCCATCCCCACAGCCTCCACCCTAGTCCAAGCCACCACCTGCTTCTACCTGACGACTGCACAGTCCTCTCTCCATCTCCCTATTTCCACCCTTGCCTCCTCCCCTTCTTTCCAGGGCAGCCCTGCTAATCTGATATAGCAATGCCTCTGCTTCAAGCTCCAGCTCTCAGGAAGGCCTTGAGTCTAAAAACAACTCTTTTGGTCCCCCACACCTACTTCTAAGCCTCCTTTCAGCTCTTCTCAGCCTCTAACTCTACACTCAAGATATTCTGAACTTCTTTCAGATTCCTTTAGTGAATATCAGTTTCTCTTGCCACAGGGACTTCATGCAAAGTGTGTTCCTGTGTCTGAAACAGCCACGCCACCCCCATCCTGTCCCCAAACACACATCTTTCACCTACTACTCATTTTTCATCTTTCAGATGAAATGTCATTTACTCAGGGCCAGACGTAGCCATTCCCCTCACAGGTGCTGTGGCAACTCTGTCCTTCCTCCATAATCACACCTGTTATACTCTGTTGTGATGACTTCATGCCAGCCTCCATCAGTAAACTAACTCCAAGAGAATGAAAAATCTGTTGCTCTAGCAGCAGCAGTAATAGAGTCTATGCTCAAAGGACGACGAAATACCCTGCTGAATGAATAAATAAATAAATAAGCAGAAGACCCTGGTCGCAGGATGTGTTGCAGATGGGCGTCCCCTTGATAGTGCCTCAACTCAGTTTAGGATATGGACGTGTCTGGAGAGAAGACAGCCACGTGGGGGCGTCTCTGGGCAGGTACAGGCCACAGGGGGGCGCCCTCAGCTCGTTGTATGTGACTGGCACCTCTTTAGACTCAGGTTCGGTTACTAATGGCCAATGGGAGATAGGAGGCGGGGTTTCCCTCTGATTGACAGTATCGCTCCGCCCAATCTAATTCATCTTTTTCTTGGCTCCGCCCCCTCCAGGCCTCGGAGACGCTGAGGGTGGGCCTGATGGAGGCGCCACCAACTCAACTCCGCAGAGAGCTCTCGAGGCCGAACAAGCGCGCCTGGCGGTCTGTGAGTGGGCGGCCTGCGGTGAGGGGTGGGGCCACGGCGCTGACAGGCAGGCGGCCGGTCCCGCCCCTCTCGACCAGAGCGGCAGCGCCAGCGCTGGGGACCACAGAAGTGAGTACGCGAGCGGCGCAGCAAGATCCCTGCTCGGACCCCGGACGGTGAGCGCACCCGGTGCCCCGAATCCGAGGCGGGCCCGCGGCAGGCCGCCAGATAACTGTACCCCTAACTACCACCACTTGCGCCCTCCTGCCCCGGCCCGCCTCCCGGAGTTCTCCGGCTCCGAGCTCTCCAGCGCCCGGGATCCTCCTGGACCGGTCCATCCAGATTGCCGCGGGACCGACCTGCCTGCATCCCCCAGCATCTACGGGCTCGGGCCGCCGCCTCGGTCCCGGAGCCGCCCGCCTGGATTGCACCCTCTTCTCACCCGGACCTCCTGGGACCGTACGCGAGCGTTCCTCGGAGCCCGCGGAGCGGACCCTCCCCCAGGTGTCCCCAGCCCCGCCGGCGCGGCCCGGCGCGGCCCGGCTCGGCTCCTGGAGCCCTCCCTGGCCATGGCCCGAGCCCGCCCGCCGCCGCCGCCGCCGCCGCCGCCGGGGCTCCTGCCGTTGCTCCCTCCGCTGCTGCTGCTCCCGCTGCTGCTGCCCGCCGGCTGCCGGGCGCTGGAAGGTGAGCGGCGTCGGGGGGTGCGTCCAAGGCTTACGGCGCCCGGGGTCGCCCGCCCTTGGGCCAGAGTGGACCCACGGTGTGGGTCAGATGAGGGCTGGGCGCACGTCGGAGGAGGCTCCGTCACCCGCGCCGCTCCGGGGGCCGGAGGATGGGTGGGGAGGACGCCCCCGGAGCTGCCTTGGAGGCTCCAGCTGGCTCCGAGGCCCGCGGTCGGCGAGTTGTGGACCGCAGGCGGCTTGACTGGGGTGGAGCGTCCCCGAAAGTCACGGCCCAGCTGCGAGCTCTTGTGGGCGAACTCCGCACTCGCCGCAGAGAAGAGGGGCCCTCGGCGGCCGCGGGAGGCGAAGAAGTGGGGGCGACCCACCAGGCGAGGCCGGGCCTCTGAGACTGCCGCGGGGTTGTGGCGGGTGGGGGCCAAGCGGACTCCCGGGTTGGGGGGCGGCGTTGTTTCGGAACCCGTTGGAGTTGAGCGAGAGGTGTGAGTGCCTACACCCCTTTGTCAGGGGATGACTGCGGGGGTGGAGAGGCGGGGGCCTGTTATTGTTTATGGTTTATGGAGCGCCAGTTACACACGAGGTGCAGTGTGCAGTGGCCATCCACACTGCTATGCGGCTCTCCCTCCGCCTTCTAGCAAGACATCCGAGTGCTTGGGTCTCCACTGAACCCCTGAAGTTCTGGGGTTTGCCCCATTAGCCGGTGGGAAAAGGCTGAGTTTCTCAATAGACTGTGTGAACTACCCAGACGGTGCTGATGCTGAGGGGGTAGCTCCAACTTCCAGATGACTGTATTTGTGTGAACAGGATGCTGTTGGCCCTGGTGGGAGAGCTCACACATAGGCCACTTGACACAAGCCTTGGGGACAGAGAGCCACTGACGCTGGTCATACAGGATAGACACACACACACAGAGTTTCCAAAAATTTTGGAGCCATTAAATGAGGGAAGAAAAAAACCTTCCTTAATGTGGAGGGAAGAACCCACAGAAATTTGGGGGAAACTGGAGCACTTATTTTTGGTATCTTTAACAACAGATCTAGTCACTTTCTTAGTACAGGAACAAAAATATGAATTCTGTGTAAGTTGGTCTGTTCGTATGTTCACAGTAACCGTAAGGGTTGGAAGGAAAAAAGAACACAGTTCCGAAAGAAAGGCATCTTCTGGTGCTTTCTGATTTTCTTTAGGGGAAAAACGTTCCTATGAGCCCCCACCCCCTTTTAGCTCTGAGCCCACTGGTGCTGACTGACCGATTCACACGGGTGGACACATGCAAATTCAAGCAGACACAGTGAGGTCGCGCCCACATGTGTGTGATAGGATCTCAGGCGTGAGAAACCAGTGTGGGGCTTTGTTGTTGATTGCCTCAAGGGTGTGAGCCAGGGAGCCTGTTGGAGTTCCCAGGTCTGTGTCTCTGTGTCTTAGCCCAGGAGAGGTGACACAGACACACACTTAGGGGCTGTGTGTGCCAGGAGCAGGGCCCGTGTTGTCAGGTGTGGTGGGTGCTTGTGCTGGCAGTGGGGTGGAGGGGGTGTGGTTTGGGTCAGGTGCGCAAGGGCTACCTGAAGAGGCTCAGTCCTTCCCCCATTCCTCTTTCCCTCCCCCTTTCCCCCCTTTTCACCCCTCACAATCAGCTGGACCCTCAGAGGCAGGCCGTTGCTGGGAGCTGGCATCCGGGCCTCCAAGCCAAAGAGCCGAGGGGCTGACCAGGAGGCAGAGAACTGATGAACAGCAGCAGCAGCACAGGAAACAGAGGGCAGCAGGGCCACTGCCCCAGCCGTGTTCCCCCTCCCCGCTCAGCTGTGAAGTGGGATCCCTGGGACTACTCCCTGGCTAGGTGGGTGGTGGCTAGGAGGCCAGGCCAGTGTGGGGTGCCCCTAGGAAGTAGCAGCGCCTTGGTGTGTGGCTTTTACCTGTTCCTTCACTTTCGCCATACCTCAGACCTTAGGGTTTTCAGTGTGTGTGCGGGACTACGCAAAGAGAAAGATGCTTCAGGGCTCAGACCCACACTCGGAGGTGTGCCTACCCACCCCTCTGTCCTCCCTCACTGTGACATGGGATAGTGATAGTACCCACTATCCCTGGAGTGGGTATGGACTGAGTCCATAACGTGTTGTGGGGTGCTTAGCACACAGCCATTATTATTCGGGGATTAACTATTATTATTCTAGGATCTGCTCCATGAGGAGGGGCAGAAATGAAACTGGTGTGTGCCTTACCTGCTGGAGGGAGTTTAGAGGAAGGAGTGATGGGGGCAGGAAGGTTGGTCTGGGGAGAAAGTTGTCTCCCCACCTCCATCTCTCTTCAGCTCTGGGAGGGATGGGATGGGATGGGAAGAGAGCTAGGTGGGGGACAGCCGTCCCTGCGTCCCGCCCATCCCCCAGCCCTGTCTAGAGCTGGAAGGGTGAGATGGGGAGACTTGGTGGTCCTGAGCTATGGCCAGCGGGGAGGGTTAGGTGGGTCCCTCCCCACTCCTAAGCTTTATGGGCAGGGTATCTAGCTTCTGCTCCAGCTTTCCATTTGGCTTTGCCAGGATTTGGTTTGCCCGGGGCCTAGGGGGAGCCTTTTGGCTCTCTGAGTTATATTTAGGCCCGGTGTCCTGAGCTGTGGGTGCTGTGTCCTCATGGCTCCATTGGTTAGGTACTGTCTGGCACCTGGTTGTTCTGCCTCCCTACACACTTGGGGTCCACCAGGACTGCATCCAAGGACCTCATTGGTTTTACCTGAGGATGGAACCAGGGTCCTTGCCCCCTCTCCTTGGTTAAAGAAACACCCCTCCCCTTGCCCTCTGATTGCTTACCTCCCCCCTAAACACAACACAAATTGCCCTCAGATTTACCCTCAGTCATAGGGAAACAGGGCCATCCTGTTGCTCACTCTCCTTTTGAGTAATGTTTCCCAGTGCCCCGAGCCAAGATCATTCTCCCCTTCGGTACCAAGAACCGGAAGGTGAACAGACCAGGAAGGTGAGCAGACCCAGAACGGGCATGAGAGGAGGAAGGGTGTCTGAGCGTTAGGGTACTTAATACCCCAGATAGCATGGAGAAGTCTGCTGAGAGCCAACCCTTTTGAGAAAAGAGAAACCATTCCCAGATGTGAGAGGTGGGGACGGGACAGCCGCCCTCCCAGCCAGGCTGTGTTAGCTGAGTAGCCACTGCAGTGCGCCTGGTCCCCGGGTGGCAAGAGACAGTGTGTGAACCCCTCCCTCCGTCAGAGGCAGCAGCAGTGGTCCCTGAGGAGGTGCCAGCTGAGAGGGGTCAACAGGCCTGGCATTTCTGTGGTTTCTTACTTGTAGAGTTGCCTCTGGTGCCCCCCACCCCATCCCTGTTTGTCATGAGCTGGCACTTAAGAGCTGCCACTGAAGGACAGCGGCAGGTATTCGGGGGAACCAGTTTGCTCGTCACTGCCTTCCCTTTAGCCAGAACTGCTGCAACTGCTGTCTCTGTGGCCTCAGCGGCTTGGAGCTAAAGCCTAAGCTGCCGTGGGCAAGGCCTCTGCCACCCGGCCTTACACTAATTAAACAGCATGAAGAGGCTGAATCACCAGGCCTGCATAGTTTGAAAATTGTAGCCCTGCCTGTTGTGCTGAGTCAAACTGGTTTGTCGGGATTGGGCAGCTGGGGAGGTGGGGGGGGGGGGGGGGACGGGACAGAAGAGACTGGGTACAGCTGGGCACCTGATGGGGTGAGAGAGGCCCCCTACCCCAAGGGCTGCCCTGGCCCTGGATCTCCTATCACCTCCTGCCCCCAGACTCCTGGCCAGGCTTGCTGTGGCTGGGATCCCAGGGAAGGGCTCAAAGGCCTCACAGAAGGGCTAGCTGTCCATCCATCCTGGCTGGCTGGCTGGCAAGGCAGGGACTGGGGCGGGGGGCATGGGTGAACACTGAGGCATCTGGGCTCCTTGCTCTGTGCTTTTTCCTCCCTTCTCCCTTTCAGGTTTATTTAATTATAAATCCCCACGATCTGAGGGGAAGAATGGAAAACAAAATGTGTTCTCTGTTTTGAGATGTTCCCCTCCCCTGCATCCCAGATTTGAAGGCCAAGGGGCCATGAGCGGGGAAGGGAGAGGCAGCCCTGGGGTGAGTTAGGCTCTTCTAGGTCCCATAGCAGGAGCCCCCCAAGTCCCCTTCCTCCACAGGCTGACCACCCTGATTGTGCAGGTTGGTACATGCTTATATACACACTGACACAAAGGGTAGGGACAGGATGGAAGAAGACCGGACAGATCCCTTGGGTTGGTTGCTTGAGGTGGGAACCCCAGCAAGGAGAAGGGGGACCACCTCAGGGCTGGCATGGGGTTTTCTCCCTCTCTTTGCAGCCAGGGCTTTGCACCTTCTTGTCCAGACTCTACTCCTCTGTCCACTTGCACCTGCACACTGTGCTGGGCCAGCCCAGAAGCGTGACCTTCTGTGTCACCTCAAAGTCCCTGATCTGGAGCTTGGGCTTTATGCTTTTATCTCTGGAGGTTTTTTGTTTTTTTGTTTTTTTGTTTTTATTTCCTGGGTCTCACTGACACGGAGCAGTGTGCTCTGTATGACCTGGAACCTGGGGTGCTGTGGGGTCTGGCAGCTCCATAAAGCTGTGTGTACTTGGCCCTTCACCAGGGCAGTGGCAGGCTTCCAGCTGGTGCCTCTGCACCAGGGCCACCCAATGAGGTCTTCAGACATAGTCTGGGTGCCCATTATATTCTCCTCTTGCTGGGTGCCCAACTTGTGTGTGGAAGTATTGCCTGAAGCTCCTGGGGCTATGTCTCTTCATGATGCCACCCCCTCCCTAAGGGCTCAGTGCTGGGGTCAGTGCCATTGTACTGGCAGGGAAATGGCCTGCTGCTTGGGCAGGGGCTGTCCCTGGGGAGGCCACACCCACCCACACCCAAAATCATCTTCATGTCCCTGCCCCACCCCCAGCCTCGGGACCAGTGACTGCTTCGGCCTGGGCCAGGGCCCCAGGAAACAGGTCTGGGGCTTGCTTCTTCCCTGCACCTCTGGCCAAGACTGGCCTAGCACCTCCGCTTTCTTAGCAGACACTGCCCCTCTCCTAGCCCTACCTCCACCCCACCTGAAGACTCCTCTCATGGAAAGAACATGCTTGCAGTGTGTGTGTGTGTGTGTGTTTGTGTGTGTGTGTGTGTGCGCGCACACGTGTGTGTGTTGCACGTGCATGGAGGATGCACCTCTGAGGCTCTATACAAACGGTAGATGTTGATATTTGTACTGCGTCTGCAGGCTCCTGTGGCCTGTTTCAGTGCAAATGGGCACCAGCGTGTGCAGCTGATGCTAGTTGTGTGTGACTGCATAAGAGCACGTCACTGAGTCTGTAGAGAGAAACAAACTGGTGTTTGTGGTTGCATTTGACCACACTCAAGACTGTGACTTGTGGCCGGCAGTCGTGTGCAGTTGGGTGTGTAAGGAGAATGTACTATTGGGTGTGCGTGCCCTCCGTATATGCATATGTCTCTGGAAATCTGCACATATGAAGACTGTAAGAGCGAGTTTTTGCCTAAGGCAAGCCAGATCTGTGTGTAGGAAAGACTGTGTGTGAATGCCTAAGGAAGGCTAATCTATTTGCACCATATGCATCTGTGTGTCTGAAAAAGGCCGAGGCCGTGTATGAAGCGGCATGTATGTTTGTGGGCGGCTGTGGCTTTGTGTGTTTTTGTCCACCATATGTGTTGACTTGCCATTCTTTGGCCCCAGTGGCAGAGAATGAGCCCAGGCACTGAGGACTGGGTAATGTTCGTGCGTGTGTGTATTTGTGCACAGGCAGGAGCCGCACAGCTGCCGCCACGTGGCTGTGCTCCGTGGCCCTGTGGAAACCTGAAAGGGGTGCGGCTTCCCTTCTGAGCATTGAAGCCCCAGTCTCAGAACGCCCCCAAGCCTGCTGTCCCCTTCCATTTTCGGTTTTGAGGGGCTGGTGGGGGGGTTTCCAGCCTGATGGAGCCCCGTATCCGAGAATGGCTGCCCTGTCCACCTTCTGGTTTCCCTCCGGCAGCCACATGGGGGGCAGAGGAGGATGGGGGTGCGGTCGCCAGCTGGGGAGTTTGGCAACTGCTCACTCAGTCCTCTTTTGTCCTTACCCTGTGCATCTCATATCCTTTACCTCAGCGTGTGTACATGCACATGCACGCGGGGCACACACATAGCAGAGAAAAGGTGGGCTCTGTTGGGTTGGGCCTGTCCTTCCCAATGCCACAGACAGATGGATTCTGGGACCTCCTCCATGCCCTTCCTGAGGCTGGGACACAGGCACCTCAGGGTCTCCCTCTTGCTGAAGGGGAGCAGGCCCCTCCCCTCCCCCAGAGAGTAAGCCCCCTCCCCACCAGGGTGACCGGAGCCCTTCCTCAGGCACACATGACTCGAAATCCAAGTCCTCTCCTCATTAATGGGAAAAATGTGCCGAGATTGAGCGATGGCCAAGGCTGAGCGATGGCCAAGGGCCGATCCCCGCCCCCTCCCTCTCCCGCTCCCCAGAAATTAAACAGAAATGAAGAGCCTCCCTCCACCCCTGCCTCCCCCCACCCCTCCCCCTCCCCACCGTCCCCTCCCTCCTCTCAGAGCCAGCACAGGGCTTGTTTTAAACTGTGGAGGAATCTGGCTGGAGGGGGGAGGGGGCTGAATATTTGGGTTTAAACAGTTCCAGATGGGTTTGGCACAGGCTGAGCAGAAGGAAGTGAGGGAGAGGGAGGAGGGAGGCAACTCGAGGGAGCGGTGGGAGCCCCTGCCTGCTCGGGCGGGCGGGCGGGTGGCGGGCAGCGGGCAGACAAGCAGGCGGACTGGCTGGCTGGCTGGCTGGCTTGAGGGGGGAGGGGGCGCACTTGGCTCCACTGGCTCCAGGGACAGGAATACTCTGGGCTGCTGTCTGGAGAAGAGGCCACTTGGCAACCTCCCTCTCTATCTCTGTCTCTTTGGGCCTCCCTGTCTCTCCACCTCACTGTCCTCAGCTGGCCACCCCACTGTCTGGTCCTAGCCAGCCGGCTCTATCCAGATCCGAGCCTCTCGCCATCCACCCCAGCAAGGCCCCTGCTCCACTGCCTCTCTCCCGGCCTGTTTCTGGGCCCCTGCTTCTGCCCATCTCTCCTTCCCTCCCCTACCCCCCTGCCAAATGTCTGTGTCTATCTGTCTGTCTGCCAGAAGGGCCCATCAGGCCACCGACGATGAGGCTGGGAGAGCTCACCCTGCAGCCAGGCCCTCCAGGGACCAGTCTCCTCTGGTGGAAGATGAGGGAGCCTCACTCCCCCTGTGTCTTACATGAGGGTCTGGGGCCACAGCTGCCTCATGCACCATCCTCAGCTCAGACCCAGACTGCAGGAAACCAGTGCCGGCCGCGAGCCTGGAACCTGTGGGGTTCAGGGCTTTCTCCTCCTGGGCAGCCCTGACCTGCCCCCTCCAGCTCAGGGCAGAGGGGAGGACTGCTGGCTGCCCTGTCTCCCAGGCTAGAAGGAAGGAGTTGGCATCTTTCCTCTCAGAGAGCCAGAATCCAGAACCCGATTCCTAGGGCAGTGAGTTTATGTTGGAAACCTAAATGGGCCCCCCCTTTGGCTGAGCAGGGGGAGACAGATAAGAAGTGGAAGCTTGGAACAGGATCGGTGCTGTGACAAAGCCCCTGGTCCTGGATGCACAGAGGAAGACATCTAGCCTTGATTTGGGGGTCCAGGGAAGGCTTCCTGGAGGAGGTGACAGTTTGAGCAGGATTTAAAGGATACATAGGAGCTTTCTCGGCTTTCTTTATTCCTCCTTTCCCTGTTCTCCCCTTCACACTGCACTCAGAGTGCCCTGGTTAAGGGGTTAGTTGTGGAGTCACACCTGCGTTTGAGTGACATTTCACCCCAAGTCCTAGCAGTTTTGCCTCAGGCCACATAGAAACTTTATCTGGGCCTCAAGCGTTCTCACCTGTAAAAGAGGTGCACCCACAGCACCTTTATTTATCTGAGGATCGTAGGAAGAACTGAACTAGCTTGCAGGGAGCTGGTCTGGGTCTTGCTGGCCCTCACCCCGCCCTCAAAGAGCATTCCTGCCCCATCCCCTAGAGGAGATTGAGTGGGAGGTTGGGTGGGAGCAGGCTCTGCTCCCGTAACTGCCCTCCCCTTCCCCTGGGCATGTGTGGCACTGGGCCTTTGTGTTGGGAATGGAGTCAGGGGAGGCCTGGGCAGCAGGGTCTGAAGCATAAGGTCCTTTGTTCCAGGATAAAGGGCCTGCCGCCCCTTTGTGTGGAGATTAGCAGAGCCTGTAGGTGTGTGAACTGGCCCCAGCTCTTGCCTGGGGTCAGCAGCAGACACCTGCCTCCCGCTGGCCAACCCGACCTGACTTCTTTGGGGCTGTGACATTTCCGGAGATGGCTGCAGGGTCTTCTCCAGGGCAGGGTAGCCGAGAGGACTTGGGGGTGGGGTGGGATGGGGCGGTGCCTGCTGAGAATCATTCTCCGGTGTCCTGGCCTTTCCTGAACAGCCTCTTTCTCGCCATCCTGAGCGTGGCCTCTGACCTTTGTTCTTCTGTTGCTCCCCAGAGACCCTCATGGACACAAAATGGGTGACTTCTGAATTGGCATGGACATCTCATCCAGAAAGTGGGGTAAGCCTCCCCCACCATCTCCCCTCAGTGTTGGTTGCCAGTTAGGCCACTCCCTACTCCGGCGGCCATTCCCCTCGCCTCACCAGGGCCGGAGAAGGGCTGCCCCTGCCTATCAGGTTCACCTCCTTCGCCATTCCTATCCTCTGCTTCTGTCACCTTCCTTCTTTGCCTATGGGTGTTTCACACCCTCTCAGCCTTCAGCCTGCCTGTGTCCCCCTCCCCATACACACCACCTTTGTCCCATTCTCCCTCTGCGCGCCCCTCAGCCTGCCTTTAGCCTACCCCCATCCCTTCCCTGCATGACTGCTCTTTGTGTGTCTTCTCCAACCATCTCCCTCCTTCCTGGGTCCCTGGGTAGGGCACTGGCTTGGGGACCAGAAACCTTGGTTCCAGATCTCTAACTTGCTTTGTGATTTTAGCAAGGCAGTTTACCTTTCTGGGCTTCCATTTCTTCACTGTTAAATTCCTGTAGTTCTGACATTTCTAAAATACCCTTATTAACCTCCCTAGGGGCACCTGGGTGGCTCAGTTGGTTAAGCGTCTGACGTCAGCTCAGGTCATGATCTCACAGTTCGTGAGTTCGAGCCCCGCGTCAGGCTCTGTGCCAACAGCTCAGAGCCTGGCGCCTGCTTAGGATTCTGTGTGTCCCTCTCTCTCTGCCCCTCCCTGCTTGTGCTCTCCCTCTCTCTCTCAAAAATAAGTAAATAAACTTCAAGAACAAACAAACAAACAAACAAACAAAAACCTCCCTACGTAGCCTACACAACTGCACTAAGCTCTGAAACGCTGGGGTGGGATGACACCACAGTCCCTCATTCACCAGGCCAAACTGTGTGACCTTGGGCAAGTCTCTCCCTTTGAGGGTCTTGGCTTCCTCTTCTGGAGAGTGAGGACAACAGATGTACCTTCTCATGGAGTTGTTGTGAAGGTTAAACGTGATTGTGATTGCCCTGTATTGGACATTGTTACAAATCCATTATATATGTTAAACTGACTTGATTCCCTACCACCTCGTTTACATCCAATCCCAGCCTCATTTTACAGACAACGAAACGGAGGCGTGAAGATAACAAATACTATCGCTAATACTCCTGTAGTACTTACCAATCGTTCTGTTCTGAGTTCTTTATTCGTTTAAACTCCCTTATTCCTTATTCTCGCCATGTTGCTGATGGGAAAACGATGGTACAAGGAGGTTAAGTGACTTAACCCATAGTCACACAACAAGAACTGGGATTGGAACCCATGTAGTCTGCGTGCTCAGCCACTACACCACAGAAGCATCTCTGTGAAGTGAATACAGATCTGGGCATGTGGTAAGCACCTGGCAAATGTTGGTGCTCATTCCGTCTTTTTCACTTGGTCTGTGCACAGTGGGAAGAGGTGAGTGGCTACGATGAGGCCATGAACCCCATCCGCACGTACCAGGTGTGTAACGTGCGAGAGTCAAGCCAGAACAACTGGCTCCGCACGGGGTTCATCTGGCGGCGAGACGTGCAGCGGGTCTACGTGGAGCTCAAGTTTACCGTGCGTGACTGCAACAGCATCCCCAACATCCCTGGCTCCTGTAAAGAGACCTTCAACCTCTTCTACTATGAGGCTGACAGCGATGTGGCCTCGGCTTCCTCCCCCTTCTGGATGGAGAACCCCTACGTGAAGGTGGACACCATTGCTCCCGATGAGAGCTTCTCGCGGCTTGATGCTGGCCGTGTCAACACCAAGGTGCGAAGCTTTGGGCCGCTCTCCAAGGCCGGTTTCTACTTGGCCTTCCAGGACCAAGGTGCCTGCATGTCGCTCATCTCTGTGCGTGCCTTCTACAAGAAGTGTGCATCCACCACCGCAGGCTTTGCCCTTTTTCCCGAGACCCTCACGGGGGCTGAGCCCACTTCTCTGGTCATTGCCCCTGGCACCTGCATCGCTAATGCTGTGGAGGTGTCAGTGCCACTCAAGCTCTACTGCAATGGCGATGGGGAGTGGATGGTGCCTGTGGGAGCCTGCACCTGTGCCACCGGCCATGAGCCAGCTGCCAAGGAGTCCCAGTGCCGCCGTGAGTGGGGACTGGTCTGGGGGAGGAGGGGAGGACTTGGGCCAAAGCCACGTACTGCCTCCTACCTGCTACTTCCTACCTGCCAGTCAAGGAGGTCTGGCTTCAGGTCTGAGGCGGATGGAAGAAAGGGAAGAGGGGTATCAGGTGCATAGCATGTGGTGCAAGGGGGGAGATGAGCGAAAATGAGGAGACATACTAGAATAATAAGAGAAAGAATAGAACTCAAGACAGAGGTGGAGAAACATGGAGAATCCTTGATAAGGAGGCAGCTGGTCAGAGAGTCAGGAAGCCAGCAGAGATACTTTGTTTGGCCCCAGGTAGACACTTCACCTTGGAAGTACTAGATGATCCCCAGAGCTGTGGGGACAGGGGCTGTGGGTACCTCATGCTTGTCCCTTTTACCTTGAGGTCTCATTTCCTTGAGAGGCAGTATAGATAGCATAGCGGTCAGGGGCCCGGTCCCTGAAGTCTGAGTCCTCACTCTGTCAGTTAGCACCTGTGGGACCTTGAGCAAGTTCCTTAACTCTTGGAACCTTGGTTTCTTCATGTGCAAGATGGGGACAATAATGATGATTGCTTTATAGACTTGTAGTGGGCTTAAGCAAGTCAATGCATGTGAAGCTCTTGGAACAGTACCTGGCACGTGGTGACACAAGTACCACGTAAGTGTCAGCCTTGGCTCTCAGGAGCCCTGGGATGCATGGGCGACAGGGATTCTCTTGTCCTTATTTCATACAGGAGGAGGTTAGGAGACTTGTCTGTGGTGGCTTGCCAAGACTCTTAAGACCTTACAGTGTCCTAGACTTCCAGCTATAAAACCCATTCACGAAGGGTTCTCATTTGAGTGTCATCACAGTCCTGTAAGGTAGATTCCAGTTATCTCCCCTATTTTGCTAATAAGGAAACTGAGGCTCAGAGAACAATTGTACTCAAGGCATCATAGCTGGGAATGTGGGAGCTGGGGCCACAGCCTCGTCCATGCTCTACCATGCAGGACAAGATGCCAAGGGCTTTGTCTACTAACCCCTCTGCCCTGGTGCTTGCAGCCTATAGCTCCGAGGGGTGGGAGCTGGCTCTTAGCACAGCCCTAGGTATGAGGGGGCTAGGGGCCCAGCCTGGCTGGAAAACCCAGGGTTGGGTGTTGTCATGGCAAGGTGAATAGTGCCTTGCCCGGCTCCTCTCCACTTCTCTATGGGAACCTGCCCCAGACTTCCTCTTCGTAAGTGGAGAAAGGGGGTGGGGGTGATGAGCCTGACAGCCTGAAGAGGGGCTAACACTCTCCAGGTCCCTGACAGGAAATATATGCTGGTTCCCATAGCAACCAGCCTGGCCTGGCATCTGCCCCCTCCCCCACTGGCTCAAAAGAGCTTGGGTGGAATATCACCTTAGTGAGGGGAGATTAAACCCCAGAGAAGGGCATAGCCCCAACTCTGGGCATTCCATATTCTAGATGACCTCCCCAGAGGTAGTCATATAGGGATAGAGTGGCCACATGCTTTTGAGTGTCCGGGGCAGGCCTGGCTTATGCTCCTTATAACATGATTATTACTAGCGGCCCTTTTCACTCCCAAAATATTCCAATTTGAATAATAAATTATATGGCTGTCATAGATATGCGGAATCCCACAGCCCAGGTCCAGGGGCCCAAACGTAGATGGCAGGAGAGGAAGCAGAGTCGAAGGGATGTTCAGGCACCCATCCCTGGGCTCACTTTGGGGCCAGGGATGCCCTTTGTGGCTGCTTTGGGGCCTCTGAACTCCCGGTGACCCCAGCCTTCCTGCCTGCTGTCTTCTATTCTTACTCCTCTTCGGCCCCCACCCGTGCCCAAGGCAGAAAGGAGCTGCTGCCTGGCTCCTGGTGGGTGGGGAGAGAGACTGGTCCTGTGAGCGGGGCTGTTCTGGGGTGGCCACGAGGATCCTAGGAGTGATTTTCCTCCAGCTTCAAGGAGGGGCGGGAGCATCCTGGCAGAGTAGGGTGCTGCCGGCTTGCCAGTGGTCTCTTCCCCACCCCTCCTCTTCCTTCTCTCTCTCTTCCCTGCCTCGACAAGCCCAGGCTGCCCAGGTGATAGGCCTGACGTCTTCGCCCATGAGGCCCCAGGGTAGGGGTGGGGGGCCGGGGCGGGGAGGAATCCGCTGACGTGGGGTTTCCACAGGGCAAAAGGGCCTTTTGTAGCTGCACTGGAGTTAGGCAATCCCAGTGTGGCCCCCACAGTCTAGGAGGTAGAGGGGCCAAGTCCTGTGCTGGGGGAGGACCAGATTCTCACGGATCTGAAGAGCATGTCCCTCCTCTTCTCCCCCGCAGCCTGTCCCCCTGGGAGTTACAAGGCAAAGCAGGGAGAGGGGCCCTGCCTCCCCTGCCCCCCCAACAGCCGCACCACCTCTCCAGCTGCCAGCATCTGCACGTGCCACAATAACTTCTACCGTGCAGATTCGGACTCTGCAGACAGTGCCTGTACCAGTGAGTGAACTCCCGGCCTTGCTCTCTCCTGCCCAGGGCCTTCTGTTTAGGGGCCTAAACAGTTGCCATGCATATCCGTTTTCCAGATAGGGAAACTGAGGCTTGGGCCTGGAAACAGTGACTGGCCCTGAGCCAGAATCCAGGTCAGCTGGCTCAGCCTTTCCACCAACATTGAACAAATGCCTACTAGCTCCTAGCCAGGCATCAGGAGTCCCTGGGAATTCTAGTCCCTTGCTCCTTGTGCTGTGTAGAACTGCCGTTCTCTTGGCCCAATGCTAACCGTTGGCCTCATATCCCTGGGGCAGCCTAGTGTCCTGCCTTCTCCCTGCTGCGGCCTTTGGTGCCAGCCATTGTGCCAGGCGGCCAGGAATGTGGCGGAAAATAAGATACAGTCACAGTCCTACAGGAGCTTGCCACCTGGTGGGAGAAGCACATGTGAAAACAGATAATGACCATATAATGTGTTAAGTGCTGGGCTGGAAGGATGCCCAGGAATTGTGTTACGGGAGTGCAGAGGACAGGAGGAGGAAGAATCAAGGAAGGCTTCCAAGAGGAGGTGACACCTCAAGTTGGGCCTTAAAGGCTAACTACAGTCTTCCCAGTGAAGAAGTGTAGGAGAGATATTCTGCTTATTAGAGCAGAGACCAAGGCAAGGAGGTGGGAAGCAGCTTGTAGTATGCAGGAACTCTGGGTGGAAGGGTGGTGCTGTGGCCCAAGTTCACTGCCCTCTCCCTCCACCTTCCCTCCAGCGGTGCCATCCCCTCCTCGGGGTGTGATCTCCAACGTGAATGAGACCTCGCTGATCCTTGAGTGGAGCGAACCCTGGGACCTGGGTGGCCGGGACGACCTCCTATACAACGTCATCTGCAAGAAGTGCCGTGGGGGCCCTGGGGCCACGGGTGCCTCAACCTGCTCTCGCTGTGATGACAATGTGGAGTTTGTGCCTCGGCAGCTGGGCCTGACAGAGCGCCGGGTCCACATCAGCCATCTGCTGGCCCACACGCGCTACACCTTTGAAGTGCAGGCAGTCAATGGCGTCTCGGGCAAGAGCCCTCTGCCCCCCCGCTATGCGGCTGTGAATATCACCACCAACCAGGCTGGTGAGGAGGGGACACGGGAGGGTAGGGCCTGGGTCATTTTCTCCCACACAGAGCTTAGGTTGCCCAGGGCTTATCAGTGGACCACCAGGGGTCCCATGGGAACTGGGTCCTTGGGAAGGATGCCAGGGCCCAAGGAGCCCATTGTGAGCCCCTGCCCTGTCTCTTCCCATAGCCCCATCTGAAGTGCCTACTCTACATCTGCACAGCAGCTCAGGTAGCAGCCTGACCTTGTCCTGGGCACCCCCAGAGCGGCCCAACGGAGTCATCCTGGACTATGAGATGAAGTACTTTGAGAAGGTCAGAGCCCTGAGGGGCAGGAGGATGCCTTGGGGTGAGAAGATTACCCCCAGATAGGGTCAGGGGCCCTTGGGAGCCAGGTCTCAGGTACTGAGGCAGCCACAGGTAGGCCCAGGGCTGGCGGGGGCTGATGAGCCTCAGGACCCACTGAGGTGCCTCATTCCTCCTGGTGTTGCAGAGTGAGGGCATTGCCTCTACGGTGACCAGCCAGAAGAACTCCGTGCAGCTGGACGGGCTGCGGCCTAATGCCCGCTATGTGGTCCAGGTCCGTGCCCGCACCGTAGCTGGCTACGGGCAGTACAGCCGTCCTGCTGAGTTTGAGACCACAAGTGAGAGAGGTACGTAGCCCACTGTGCCTGCTCCCACTCACCTAATACTTTCCATCCCCCCACTTACCAGTCCCCTCCTGGTCTCTAGGCTCTGGTGCCCAGCAGCTCCAGGAGCAACTTCCCCTCATTGTGGGTTCTGCCACAGCTGGACTTGTCTTCGTGGTGGCTGTCGTGGTCATTGCTGTTGTCTGCCTCAGGTATTCTCAGGCCCGAGTTGCTCCCATGGGCTGGCAAGAGCTTCCCTTTGGCACCATAGAGCCCACATGCCACAGAGGCCCTTGGTGGGCCCAGGCTCTCCTTGCTGGCAAGGCCCTCTCTAGTTCACGCCCATGTCCTCATACTGTCCCCTGCCTTTTCCCCGGCAGATCCCCTGGGGGACCAAGTCCACCAAGCCCCTTACCCGGAGACCCAGTGGCTGCTGTTACCACTGACTGTGGGACCAGACACCGGGCCGTCCCTTGTGCACCCTGGCCCTCTTGTGAGCCCGAGGGTTCCCTGAACAAAGGGAGCTCTTGGACTTGTCTCAGGCCTCGCCTCCATCCCGCCCCCTCCAGGAAGCAGCGGCACAGCTCTGATTCGGAGTACACAGAGAAGCTACAACAATACAGTGAGTTTGTCTCTTCACCCTGTTTCCTCCCCCGGCCCCCAACATTCCCTTGGTCCCTGCGGGGCTGGGAGATACCGTCTTCCCTGCCTGGGGTTTCGTCCATTGTACTTCTATCCTGGACAGCCCCTCCTGCTTCCACTCAAGGGCTGTTTCCTGAGCCCCTGCCTCACTCCTGCTAGCCCCAGAGGTGAATGAGAAGTGACCCCTCTCCTCAAAGGCGGTTAATCCTATGAGAAAGACAAGAATCGTACACACAGGAAAAAAAGGAAAGAACAATTAAGTGTTAAGTTGGGTGTTCCTGTTACCAAGGACAGTAAGAACTCAGAAAAGAGGAAGCCTTCCTGGAGGAGGTGGCCTTGGGCTGAGCTACGCCAGGCGGGTTGAGCAGGGTTTAGACAGGTGGGAGAGAGCATTCCTGGCTAGAGGAGCCTCTGGAAGGCAGTGGGTGGGGTGGGGAGAGTGCCCGACTGTGGGGGCAGTGAGAAGACTGGTTTGACAGCTGCCAGGGAGCAAGGCTGGGTAGTTGTGGCCAGTCGTCAGAGGGTCGTGAAAGGCAGGCAGAGGAGTTTGGACTTGACTCCACCATAGGTAATCCGAAAGGCTCTCAAGCTTCGGAGTAATACAATGCGAGTATTGTTTTAGGAAGACAGGTATGCTGGATAGATTGGTGGGAAAAGTCCAGAGGCAGAGAGCCCAGCTGGGAGACTATTGCAAGAGTCTGAGTGTTGAAGGTCTGGATAAGGTCAGGGGCAGTGGGAATGAGGGGAAGAATGAATCTGAGAGAGGTTTTGACATGATGAGAGATGAGAGAGAAAGAAGAATAAGTTCCTCGGTGTGTAACTTTTATGGTCACTGATTCCCACGGAGGGGATGGTGAGGAGGGGCCCAAATGGGACTCCAGCAGAGAGGAATATGGAGCAGACTTACGAGGGAGAGTGAAAAATGTGCTCCCATCAGGGGCAGAGCATGGGGCAGTACCCTGGGCCTGAGGGTGCAGCCTGAAGAGTTCCCTCACTGTCCCCAGCCCTAGCCCAAAGTCCCTCATGCCCACTTTTCTTTCCTCTAGTTGCTCCTGGAATGAAGGTTTATATTGACCCTTTTACCTACGAGGACCCTAATGAGGCGGTGCGGGAATTTGCCAAGGAAATCGATGTGTCCTGTGTCAAGATCGAGGAAGTGATTGGAGCTGGTGAGTCCCCCTGGGGCACAGTGGGGAGGAGAGGCTGGGGTTACCCTGGGGAGGGACCGGCATGCACTGGGGACAGGGCCAAACCCAGAAGCCACTTCCTACTTGTGCCCTTTGCCCTGCAGGGGAATTTGGGGAAGTGTGTCGGGGTCGCCTAAAACAGCCAGGCCGCAGGGAGGTGTTTGTGGCCATCAAGACGCTGAAGGTGGGCTACACGGAGAGGCAGCGGCGGGACTTCCTAAGTGAGGCCTCCATCATGGGTCAGTTTGACCACCCCAACATAATCCGGCTAGAGGGCGTGGTCACTAAAAGTCGGCCAGTCATGATTCTCACCGAGTTCATGGAGAACTGTGCCCTGGACTCCTTCCTCCGGGTAAGAGGCAGCTCTCTCAACTCCCTCCCCTCCCCCAGAGAGCTGGGTTGGGCAGACCATACCCTCCCACAAGGTTAGACAGACCCTACCCTCTTCAAGTCTGCAAATATTCACCGAGGTGGCATGGTGCAGGGAAGCAGCCAGGGCCTCAGAGCCAGAAAGACCAAAGTTCTCATCCTGACTCCGTCCGCTACCGCCTGTGCGACCTCAGGCTTTACTTAATCTCTCTGCGTTTGAGCTACCTTGTTTGTAAAATGAGAGTGGTCGAGCTATTTGGATCCTCACTGGGGTTTCCTGGGATGTTGTATACACACAGTTGGGCACGCCCCGGGCCAGCAGGGAAGTGGTGGGCCCACCTGAGCCTGTGTGTTGCCTCTAGCTCAACGACGGACAGTTCACAGTCATCCAGCTGGTGGGCATGTTGCGGGGCATTGCCGCTGGCATGAAATACCTGTCCGAGATGAACTACGTGCACCGAGACCTGGCTGCCCGCAACATTCTTGTCAACAGCAACTTGGTCTGCAAAGTCTCAGACTTCGGCCTCTCCCGCTTCCTGGAGGACGATCCTTCTGATCCTACCTACACCAGCTCCCTGGTACAGGAAGCAGCTGGGAGGGAGACCGGGGGCGGGGCCAACCAGGCAGGGGCTCGGGGCTGGGGACCAGCCCCGAGTCATAGGGTGAAGGGCGTGTGCTCCCCCCACCAGGGCGGGAAGATCCCCATCCGCTGGACTGCCCCAGAGGCCATAGCCTATCGGAAGTTCACCTCTGCTAGTGATGTCTGGAGCTATGGAATCGTCATGTGGGAGGTCATGAGCTATGGAGAGCGACCCTACTGGGACATGAGCAACCAGGATGTGAGTGGGGCCAGCCAGAGTGGTCAGGTGGGTGGGAGCCCTTGTGGGGCAAAACGGCGGCTCATGCCAGGTTTCCCTATTCTCTGTTCAGGTCATCAATGCTGTAGAGCAGGATTACCGGCTGCCCCCACCCATGGACTGCCCCACGGCACTGCACCAGCTCATGCTGGACTGCTGGGTACGGGACCGGAACCTCAGGCCCAAATTCTCCCAGATCGTCAACACCCTGGACAAACTCATCCGAAATGCTGCCAGCCTCAAGGTCATCGCCAGTGCCCAGTCTGGGTCAGTATTTCTGCCTCTTTTCCCACTCTGCTTTTGAGGCAGCAGTCCTACCCCTGCTTCCCTTGCCGTCAGGATTCACCAAGTCTCTCTCTTTTCCCCACAGCATGTCACAGCCCCTCCTAGACCGCACGGTCCCGGATTACACGACCTTCACGACAGTTGGTGACTGGCTAGATGCCATCAAGATGGGGCGGTACAAGGAGAGCTTTGTCAGCGCGGGGTTTGCATCCTTTGACCTGGTAGCTCAGATGACCGCAGAGTGAGTGTGCCTCGGATTTGGTGGGGTAGGGCAGGGGGACCTGTGCAGGGCCCAGAGTGGTGGGCAGGAGGGGAGGGACTGACCCTGCCCTTGGTCCATCTGCAGAGACCTGCTGCGGATTGGGGTCACCTTGGCTGGCCACCAGAAGAAGATCCTTAGCAGTATCCAGGACATGCGGCTGCAGATGAACCAGACACTGCCCGTGCAGGTCTGACACCTGACTCCCACGGGGTGGGTACTCCCCCCAAGGACTGTGCAGGGACTCTGACCAGCCGGCTGGACTTTTGGACTTTTGGATGCCTGGCCTTAGGCTGTGGCCCAGAAGATGGAAGTTTGGGGAAGGCCCAAGCTGGGACTTCTCCTACAAGCCTGTGCTCCCTCCCCAGGAAGTGTGTCCCAAACCTCTTCATATTGAAGATGGATTAGGAGAGGGGGTGATGACCCCTCCCCAAGCCCCTCAGGGCCCAGGCCTTCCTGCTCTCCAGTGGGGGATATCCACCACCTCAGACTTCGCTGTTCTTCAGTGCTGAAGGTCCTGGCAGGGTCAGGTGGAGGATAAGCCTGGGTTCTATAGGGCCCAGCCCTGGCAGGGGTCTGGCCCCCCAGGTAGGCAGAGAGCAGTCCCTCCCTCAGGAACTGGAGGAGGGGACTCCAGGAATGGGGAAATGTGACACCCCATCCTGAAGCCAGCTGGCACCTCCAGTTTGCACAGGGACTTGTTCTGGGGGCTGAGGGCCCTGCCCCACCCCCGCCCTTGGTGCTGTCATAAAAGGGCAGGCAGGGGCAGGCTGAGGAGTAGCCCCTTGCCCCCCAGAGACTGACTCTCAGAGCCAGAGTTTGGGTGTGTATGTGAGTGTGTTTGTGTGTGTGTGTGTGTGTGTGTGTGTGTGTGTGTGTGTGTCTGTGCATGCACGGACATGGGTGAGTGTGTAAAAGATTGGCCCTGTGCCCTGCAGTGGGGCCAGCTGGGCCGACAGCGGAATAAAGGCAATAAGATGATTCTCTTGCCCCTTCTCTTTGCACCTCCTGAGGCGGGATTCTCTCATGACCTCAGGTTCACAGTCCCTCAGCGCCAGCCCTCTTCAGAATTCTCTGGAGTCATTGGGAGACCAGTTTTGGGCCTAGCCAGGCTCACCTTCCCTTTTGTGCTTTGGCCTTATTGCATCTAACTTCTTGGAAGTGGGTGGTAACAGTAGAAAGCAAACTGCTCCTGACTTCCTGCCTTCTCAGGCCCAGGTGTTCCTGGGGCCAGGGCAGATGCTGGAGTCGGCATGGTGTGACAGAGCCCTTTCACACCCATTGTCTTTGAGGGAGTGGAGGGTGGAAGGGGTTGGTCAGCTCCCAAGGTCACGTGGTCTTGGACAAAGGGCTCAAGAGGCCACTGGTGTTGAGATGCAGAGGCTAGCTCCTTTCAGCAAGCATCAGACCGGAAGTGTGTGTACTCTTTACTGAGCGCTTACTATGCTCCAGGCACCGGGCTAAAATGCTCCATTTATACATGGATCTTTATTTAATCTCACAACAACCAGCCAAGGAAGGAAGTATTTTTATCTCTTTTTTACAGAGGAGGAAAGGGAGAGGTTAAGTAACTTGCCCAAAGTCGCTGAGCCAGTAAGTGAGTCCTGGGGCTGGGATTCCCACCCAGAGACTGCCTGCACACTTGAAAGGTTCAGAGGATAAATAACAAGAACCAGGGAGAGGATTAGGAAAACAGCTTCTGGAAATGTCAAAGGAGAAATTGTTGGGGGGGCGGCGCTCAGAGGCCCCTTGGATGCAGAAACACACAGGTTGGAGGGAGGCAAGTGCAGTCGTTTTTCCCAGTGTCAGGAGGGACACTCTGGCAGTAAACCTCTGCAGGGCGTGGAACAGGTTTCCAAGGTACCCGCATTCCCTAAATCAGAGTCTTGGCTGGACCCGGTAGGGGGAGGGGCGTGGACAAAGCCCCGTAGATCTCCGGGTTCACGCGCCGCGGGCCCCACACATCTCCCGGACATTTCCTGGCAGGGCAGAGTTCTCAGTGGGGGAGGTAGTCCGGGGTTGGCGCTGCTGCGGACGGGGAGGCAAGGGGTAGCTACTTCAGGCGCAGGGGAGCAGGCCCTCGGAGTCGGGCGGGCCAGCGAGCTGAGAGCAGGCGCAGGGGAATGGGCGGCGGGCGGCTCGCGGTGCGGGCTCCCCGCCCGCTCCAGCCCCTCCGCCGCGCACTCCCGCGCTCCGCTGCTCCCGCCGCGCCCGCTCCTTAGTATTCCCCCCACGGAGCCGAGCGCCGCGCTGCAGTGGCTGGTCCGGGGGAGGGGCGCCCCGTCAGGCTCTGTTCTCCGCGTCCCCCAGGGTCGGGAGGTGGGTGGGCACCGAGCTCCTCCGCGGAACCCTCCTTCCCTGGCTGGGGACTGCCGAGGGTGGGGGGTGACGGGGACGGTGCGCTCCCCTCCCGCCCCCCGCCCCCCCAGGTCGCCTTGGACCCAGGCGCCAGAGCTGTCAACAGCGCGAGGTGTCTCGGGCGGCCAGGGGAGGGGACGCGGTGCGGAGTGGCGTCCTGCACACCCCACGCCGCATTCCCGGACTGAGGGTACAGATAAAGGGGAGGGGCCCTCCAAGCGCCTGCTTAAGTGTCCACTTCCTGCTCCTGAGGCTCCGAGGTGAGGAAGGGCCCGTGGCTCATGTCTCCTGGACTGACTCCCTCAGCGCCCTACCCGTCACTTTAATAGTCTTAGCGGGAGCCTGGGATGGGGGCTCCACCCGGAGAGGTAAGATATCGCCCCCTACTGGGTCCGCAAGGAGGGCGGGATGGTGGACGTAGAGCGCCACCGGAGGAACTGGGGGCCAGGAGCCCTACAGAGAGGGCACTTGGTGTGTGCACCCCAGGCCGAAGATTTCTAGGGATGTCGAGGGACGTCTTGACTCCAGAAGTCCGGGGTACGTAAGGCATTCTGTTGGATGTGCCCTATGCAGCTCATCGCACATACCTCCCTCCATGTGTGTTCAGATTTGTACTCCCTTGCATGCCCACCTCTCTCCTTTCACTTAACCACTGAAACAGCAGACAGGGACACCCTACACTTACCCAAGCCATACCCACACCATGTGTCTAAGTCACCTCCTTTATTCAGGTTCACACGTCCTCAGTTATAAGACCCTCTGTCCCAACTACCCAACCTACACGCGGCTAGAGCTTCCGTGACTGAGAAGAGGTGGGGGAAGGGATGCAAAGACCACAAAGCACTAAAGCCGACCCCTCCTTGAAGGCCCTGCTCTGGTGCATTCCCACCTGGGAGGCCTAACCCAGCTAACCTGTATCTCCCTGGGGGTTGGGTTGAGTCCTCAAGACCTCTGAGCAGTGATGCAGGGAGGGGTGGGGCGTGGTTAGGGGAGAGAAAGAATGAGGGTATTCAGGAGGGGTCTGTCTTTTCTGGGGACAGAAAAGGAATGAGAGGTAGTGCAGTCTTATTCTGCCCAGTCTTAGTTAATTACACACTCCTGGGGGCAGAAAATTAGATCTCCCAAGTTAGTGCTTAAAAAGGGAAGCCAGTGGGAGGAGGGAGTATTGAGGCTGGGGGAGAGGCACTCTGGCACACCTCTCTTATCCCATCTGCCCCAGAGGGGCAGTTACAGCCTCAAATGACCTAAACTCAAGAGTATGGACGGGTAGGGAAAGTAAACTGCTCTAAGCAGTATCTCCCTCCAACAGGGGTGGCTCCAGGGAGAAGGACCTGGACAGCAGCCCTTAGATCTAAGCCTGAGTGGCCAGACCCTGGATTAGAAACTGGAAATCTGGGGGGACTGGGGTAGTGTAGTGGGAAGGGCTGCAGATTTAGAGTCTAGGCAGACCTGGGGTCAAGGCCCAGCTTCCTAGTCTGTGACCTTGGGCAGGTTGACTTCTCTGTGCTTCAATGCTCTCATCTGTATAAAGGTATAGTAATCATTCCTACTTCATGAGACTGTTACAAACATTAAGTCAGTTAATGAATGTAAAGTATGTGCCAAGATCATAGGAAGTACTCAAAAATTGCAGCTAATATTTTTATTAGTATGAAGTGTAAATAACTTATAGGAAAAGATAGGAAAATGCTGAATAGTGCTTGACGCATAGCAGGAGCCGAATAAATCAAGGCACTTGGGGAAATCCACCATCCCCTTTCCATGCACAGGGTGCTAGACATTTTCCTGCAGGCCTAGCCCAGGCCCTGGCCCACTTCCTGGGATAGGACTGTTGGGGCTTGGATGGTTTGAAGGCAACAAGAGTGCAAAAGTCCATTAAGAGGTAGAGAATCCAGCAAGTTGTGGAGGGAATGTGGTTTCTGCATCTATCCCCTTAGCACACTGATCTGGGATCTGGCTTAGAGTGGGGGGCTCCTCCCCAATATTCACTCATTCTTCAGGTGAAGTTTACTGGATGTCTACTATGTGTCAGGTGCTTTGCTGGGTACTAGGAATTTGTGATGAGCAAAAATAGAGATAGCCACTGCTTCAAAGAGATCAGTCTAATAGGAACATGGATGCTATTCACATAGTCATACCAAGAAATGTATAAAATTACAAGTCAAGGTAAATGTTAATGGATGTGGGACCAAATCACAGCTCTAGAGACCTGAGCTAGTTTTGGGCAAGGCTGAGGGTCCTTTAACCAGTTATCTGGTGCCCAGGAGAGGGAGCTGGGGCCCCCATTGCCCTCCAAGTCCTTTTAACCTTTTGGTATCTGACCCTGAGCATATCTTCATTCACTCCCTCCCTCACTCATTCATTTATTCAGTTGGACCCTTCTGTATGCCAGTCCCAGTGTATGGAGTTGGGGATACAGAGGTGAACCAGCTATAGCTCCTATTCCTTGGAGGTGCACACAGCTCAGAGGGGATCACCGATAGATAAATCAGCTGACACAATGTGGTACAGTAAGTGCCGCAGCTAGGTAAGCACCAGGAACTGTAAGGAAGGGACTCAGGCTGGGAATTCTGTCAAAGAAGGGTGCTTGAAAAGGGGACCTAAATTAAGCCTTAGAGGCTATTAGCAGTTAGCAGGAAGGGAGAAGGAAACAGTCTGTGCAAAAGTCTTGGGGCTTGTATGAGCAGGGCAGTCTAGGGGCACGGAGACCATTCTAACTCAGAGGATGAGGAAGAAACAGGGTCGTAGACATATGCCATTGACTAAGCCTTCCCTTCCTCATAATTCATCCCCAGCTCGGCCATTTACTTCTCATAGCCCAGAGGGCCGGTCGTGGGCACCCGGTCCCAGCAGTTCTACAGCTCCGCAGTGTTCCTTGGGCACCCTATCTGTCACCACTTCTGTAGCCCTCTGCTCTACCTCTTCCCTGCCTCAAGGCACATTTGTCCACAGGCATTTCTGAGTACGTGTGATGCGTTCTATCCCCATTTCTACAGAAGAGCTCAGAAAGATTACATGGGTTGCCTGAGGTCCCAGAGCCAGTCAACGGCAAAGCCAAGATCTGAATTGGATCTAACCTATCCACTATTCTGGGTTCTTCCCACTCTAGCAGGATACCTTGGAAGAGGGCCCAGGGGAACCTAGAAGTGCTGCACCTCTATGGCACACCCGGGCCCTTCCTGGGTCACTTCAAATTGACACTCTCCCCACAAGGAGAGGGCTCTGCACACATGGGCAACGGCTACCTAAGCTTTCCTTTTTCAGAGAGGGAAGAGGAGAGAGGAGAGCTGGGTCCCAGGCACTGAAGGCATCGGTAGGAGCACAGTCCAGGAATGCATAGGGTTCCAGCTTGGGGGTGGGGGCACAGGTCTGACAGGCAAGAGTTCTGTCCCTCCACTTCCCCTCCCTGCCCCTCTCTGTTTCTCATTAATTATTCCCCTCTCATGGGGCAGGAATGAAAACAGACTCAGGCTCTGGCTGAAGGCCTGCTGTGACATCAGCCTAGAGGTGGCTGCCCCGACCCTGACTACTGGGGGCTGGGAAAGACCCCCTATCCCACTTTATCCTGCCCTGACAGGGAGAAGGAGAGGCAGGAAACAATTGTCCCTGAACCCCTTTCCCTCCTCTGGGCACTGAACTTGGGGCAGGTGAGAGAGGTACTGGCCTGGAGGACCAGGCAAGGGTGTGTCTCCAGGAATGTGGGGGGTACAGAAGCTGACTTTCCCCAGACACCACGGCCTCCCACATACCCTGCGACTCCCACCCGCACTGCCACCCCAGCACCACTCCCAAGCACTGTGCTCCCAACGTCCTCTCTGCTTACTTTTGAAACCACCTCCACTATTGAAATCTTCCCTACACTACCTTCTTCTCATCCTCACCTCCCTCATTTTTTCTGAGCCTCATGTTCACAGTCAGCCTTCTCCCTTGGACTTGGGGTGCCTGGCTGACCAGATTCTTCTCAGCTCTAGCTTGACCTCTCACCTCCAGTGGTGGTGGTGGCGGCGGCGGTCTGGGTGGTCTTATTCTCCTTCTTCCTCTTCTTTTAAAGTAGGCTCCATGCCCAATGTGGGGCTTGAACTCACTACCCTGAGAGTGTATGCTCTACTGACTGAGCCAGCCAGGCGCGCCCTCCAGTGATCTTCTTCATTTCCAATTGGCCTCCAACAACACACTGAGCTACACATTGATCCTTATTATCATCGAGCCATCTCCAAGACTGGAAGTCTGATATTCCAGTCTCTCACCACTTCCTCCTGTCTGCCCAGTTTTGAAATCTCTGGTCCCCAAATCCCTTTTTCTCCCCACCTGGGGGCCTTCTGGGGTGTACCCAACTTGGACTATTCTCACTCACAGACATTGCCACCGTGACCTCTCTGACCAATCCTTTTCTTGTTTTGCTAAGTTTTAGTAGGTGTGCTGCCAAAGCAAGCACTTGTTTTGCTAATTTTTAACAAAATTCTCTGACAGCAGCTGGTACAGACTTTCCTATACTACTCAGGTCCCCCAGTTGCAGCTTCTTCCATTCTCACCTCCTAGTTTACTAAAATAATGCATCCTCTCAACGAACACCTGTTGAGATTTCCTCTTTGCCGGACACTGAGCTTCAGGCAGTAGAGGTAAGTGAGCTGCCCTCAAGAAGCCTACAATCCAGTGGAGGAGAAAGCCTACAATCCAGTAGGGTGACAGAAATAGTCCAAGTGTCACTGATGGATTTTGAGTGACATGAGAACGGTGTCTTGGGAAGTGGAGTGAGACAGGTGTAGGATGCACTGGAGGACACAGAGATGTCAGCAGGAAGGCAGGGAAGGAGGCCACAGTGTAGGTGAAGGGTAATAAGGTCCTAGATGGAGATGGGGTGAGGAGGAGGTGTTGTAGAGGTGACAAGGAGGCAGGTGTAAGGGATCTTGCAGAGGTAAGAAGCAACATGTTTAGTGACTGACAAGATGTGGGAGGGGAGAGACAATAGAAGTCTGAGCCTGGGTGATTCTGAGGACTGGGTATTTGGGTGTACTTTGGGACCATTTCTAGATTCAGAAAGTACAGGAAGAACAGTATAGGTGAAGGAGAACAGTGGATTAAGTTTGGCGCTTTCAAGGAGAGATGCCCAGTAAGGCAGGCATTGCATATATGGATCTGGAGCTCAGGAGTGAGGTATGAGCATGGAGCCCAGTGATCAAGTTTGGAGAACAGGTAAGATTGCCTTCGAGAGTTGTAGAGTAAAGAGAAGAGGCCGAGATGGGTGCGTGGGGAATGCCCCCCTCACTACTCCTGCAAGCATCCTTCATGCCTTTCTGAGAGCCCTTATCATAGTACATTGTAAGTGTGTTCCTGTTTGTCTTCTCTGCCTTGATGTATGCTCCTTCTTGATGATGCATGTCTCACAGGAAGATGGGCCCAGGTCTGGCACAAGATAAGGGCTCAATAATGCCTGAGGGATGAATGGATAGTAATAGTGATGTGTTGAGAGCTTAGTATGTGTGGGGCACCATTCTAAGTGTATTACATTTAGTAATTAATCTCCAGGACAACTCTACATTTCTAACTCTCAATTGAAATGTACTCTTTAACATTTCTGTGTTACAGATGGGAAAGCTTGGTTAAGAGAAATTAAGTAACTTGTCCAAGGTCATAGTACTAGTAAGTGACAGAGCCAAGATTTGAATCCAGGTAGTTTTGTTCCAGAGCTGATACTTTTTATTCTCATACTATTCTGCTTCTTAAATAAAATCTTAAAATCTACTGTGATTACCATAATCGAATGCTTACTGTGCCAGGCACCGTGCTGAGAACTTTATTAAATTATTTAATTTAATTCTGTAAAAATGGGTTAATAGATGAATGTATTGATGGGTGGAATAAAATAAGCATGTACTCATGTGTGTATATGTGGATAAGTGGATGAATGGATGGGTGAATGAATGGGTAGATGAAAAAGTAAATGGAAGGATAGATGGAATGATGGATAGATAGGTGAATGTATGTATGAAAGAAGAATAGTTGGATGAATGAATGATGGGTATGTGAATGAATAAATGAATGGATATGTGGATGGATTGATGGATGGATGGATGACTGGATTAAAGGATAGGCAAGCAGGTGTATGGATGAGAAAATGCATGGATGGATGGGTGGATGGATGGATGGATGGATGGAGTGCCTGGATGGCTCAGTTGGTTAAGCATCCAACTCTCGATTTCATCTCAGCCCCTCCCCAGGCTCTCTCTCTCTCAAAATACAAGAACGAAGGAAGGAAGGAAGGAAGGAAGGAAGGAAGGAAGGAAGGAAGGAAAAACGGGAGAGATGGAAAGACTAATGGATACACAAGCATAGATGAAAAGATAGATAGCTGGATGAATGGGTGAATGGGTGGATGAGTAGATAAATGAATGGGTGAATGGAAAGACAGATGAATGGTAGGGTGAATGAATGGATAGATAATTAGATAATTAGATGAATGGATGGTTGGATGGATGAGTGGATGTTTAGGTGGTTCGATGGATAAACAAAGGAATTCCTATATTTAGGGCTATAAAAGAGAGTAAGGAAATTCACAAATTATGGCCCCTACACCTTCCTTTAGATATATCTATGCCTTCTCCTGGCCATTTCTTCCACAGTAGTATATAGAATCTGTCCTGTCCTACCCCACCCCCCACCCCTAACAAGGCACCAAAGCTTGGTCCTCATCTACCCATCATCACCCCCAAGTACAGAGACATTGTGGAATGGATTTCAGCCATTCAGTTTCTCTTTCTGTTCTTCTGCCTTGATGTCCAGGGAAAGCCCCTTTCAAACAACCAGGCAGGAAAAAGGCAAGTGGTGGTTGTGAGGGCTCCTCCTTCGGTCCCCTGTTGTGTCTTTAACAGGCCTAACCCTAGAGGCCCAGGACCCAATCAGATGCCAGCGTTGGAAGTAGTGATCAGAGTGGGAAATTAACAGGCATGACAGGAAGTGTTAGGGGCACAGCGTCAGTGGGAAGGTATACTCTGTGGGGCTGGCGGGACAGCCATATCTATTCTCAGGCAGAGAAGGGATTTTTTGAAGGGGCATTCAGGTAGAATGGAGGAAATAAAGCCTTTCTGAGCTTGAAGACAGTATCCACCTCTGAAGACATCCAACTGTAAGCCCTCAGCTCTATTACATGGGAACTATATGACCTTAGACAACTCACTTAGCCTTTCTGAGTTTCCTTATCTGTAAAATGAACTAATTAACCTCCACCTCACATGGCTACTGAGAGAATAGAACAAGAGGATGCAAAGAGTGTGAGGCACATAGTAGGTCATTAACAAAGTGCTTTTAAGAGGTAATAAAGTATGTAGATTTATTTATTTATTTATTTTCTGGGGGAAGATAAACTCAGGAGCCTCTGCTCCGTGTCTGTTTAGGAGAGTATGGGTTTGGGAGGATGATTACATCACAGGTCTAGGGTCCCCATGGCCTCCAGGTACCAGCAAAGCCTCATGGGAATCACCTTGAGAAGCCGTGTCCTGTTTCCTGTCCCCACAAGTTCATGTCCTTGGAAATTTCCAAGGCTTGAGCAGAAAGAAGTAGCATCAGGGTGCAGGTGGGAGTGAGAGCTAGCCTTGGAATCCCTGAGGAGGCCAGACCATCCCCAGAGCTCCTGACTCTCCTTTTTCTGGGCCAGGCGCCAGCAGGCAGGGCACCCAGCTTGGTGCTTAACAAAAAAAGAGCTGCTTGTTGTGAAGGATGAGTCATGGAGACCCTAGAATGGCCCTGGGAGGAAAATGGGGAGAGGGTTC
The DNA here is from genome assembly GCF_046562875.1 of Panthera onca. Lineage (NCBI taxonomy): Eukaryota > Metazoa > Chordata > Mammalia > Carnivora > Felidae > Panthera > Panthera onca. The sequence continues at coordinate 82,825,146 of NC_138347.1, read as the reverse complement.
TTCCTGACCCAGGAATGGGCCTTCTCTCACAACCAGACCTCAGTGTGGGTCATGGGCATTCAAGGAAGCCAGAAACTGGGGTTTGTACCCTTCCCTTCCCACTGTTTTATTTCACCTCTCTTGTCTCATTTTTATCTACACCATGTTTATGCTTTCAGATGAAAGAACAGAGGCTGGGGATCTTGCCTTGGATTTCAGAGATATCTATGATATTGAATAGCTGGACTTTTGACTCTGCTGGGGACACTTTTTCCTCCTAAACTGGGCTTGTACTAGGCTTAAACACAGGATATGTGAAGGGAGGAGAAGGGGATGACTATGTCTTGTATTAGACTTTTTAATCATATATATATATATATATATACACACACACACACATATATACATATATATATATATATATATATATAAACTTTTTAATCTGTATTTTCTAAACAATTTTTAAATGTTTAATTTTGAGGGAGAGAGCACGTGTGGGAAGAGGAGGGGCAGAAAAGAAGCGACAGAGGATCTGAAGTGGGCTCTGTGCTGACAGCACAGAGCCTGACACAGGGCTCAGACTCACGAATCGCGAGATCATGACCTGAGCCAAAGTCAGATGCTTAACCTACTGAACCGCCCAGGCGCCCCTAGACTTTATGTAGTTTTCTTCATAGCAACCTTTGACGTTGTAAGGAAGACAGTATTCCCCCATTTTACAGATAAGGAAACAGGCTCAGGGAAAGAACTTACCTGAGGTCCCATGCCTAGTAAAAGTTAGAGCCTATATCTGAACCCAGGCTGTGTGAGACTTGGTAAGAGTGGTACCTGAGAGGGGGGCCTTCAAGAGAGGGAGCCCACAGGGGTCTAGAAGAGGAGGCAAGAGGCTGTCGTGGTGTGGGGAGGACTGGGGTGCTGTTCTGTTTAACTCAGCCCCAGGGCTCCTGGCTGCACTTGCAGCCCTGTGCTGGAAGCCCGGTTCTGCATGTGTGAAATGAAGGTGCCGAACAGGTGCCAGCAGGGCCATACCCAACCCCAGCCCCCACCTGAGGGCTCAGGAAATGACACACCTGAACTGTAGAACAGATTGTTGGACCCGTCTCCAGGATTACCTCCCAGGGGAGGGGTTTGCAGATGGTTGCTCAGCTGCCCCTAGGAGGGAGGAGGGCTGAGGAGTGCCCTCCAGTCTGAGCCAGACTTGGCAGTGTGGGGTGGTGGACACATCAGCCTGTGGCTCAAGTCCTGCTGTGTGATCTTAGATAATTTGCTAAATATCTCTGGGCCTCATACCCCTCTTTTGTAAACAAAGGGAGAAACTTCCTTCGGCTTACCTTCTTGGCATAGGGCCTGGAGGAAGAGAGACCCCCTACCCCAAGGAGCTCTGACTCTGGGTCAGAATACAGTCACTAGAAAGAGGTCAGGGAACAGAATCTCTGCCTGATCTCTCTGTTGGTAAGAATGAAAGAGCACCCTGGGGGCTGCTGCTCCCCCCCCCCCCCCCAAGTCTGGCTGTTAAGGGGAAGCTTCCTCTTGACACCCTTTCTCTGGTATCTGAAACAGAGCGTTTCCTACTCCTGGGGGCTAGATAATGTGTTCAGGGGCAGGCAGGGAGGGCTAGTAGTATGGCATTCACTCTAACTTGGCAACTAAAGGCTATTGTGGGGAGGGCTGGGCTCTGGGCTCAGATCTAGAACATCATCTGCTCCTGGTACAGGTAGTGTGACTGAGGCCCCAGAGGAGACTGCCAACAGAGCCTGAGCTCCCACATTCTCAGGCCTGAGACAGAGCTGAGCCGGCAGCCTCCTTTTTGGGGTTGCAAGCTGTGTGGAGGCCAGGAGTGCCCAGAGGGGAAGGGGGGATGGCTTGTGTCATTTCAGATTGGGTGGGGGTGGTCAGGTCATCACTTCTCCTTCCATACCAGCCTTGGCCGAGGCAGCAGCCCAGGCGGCAGGGAGGCTGGGGGATGGGAGGGCAGAGCTTTGCAAAGGAGGCAGGAATTCTGGTTGGAAATCATTCAAATGAGGCTATGAAACCAGAATCCAGTCTTAGAACAAATTGGCCAGATTTGGCCTGGGGGGAGGGGGGTTGCTTGGGGAATGGAGGAGGTTGGGCCCAGGCTGAGGGGGAGGGGCTGGACAGGACTCCCCCTGTGTATTCCCTAGAGACCAGGTCGGAGCTGTGATGGGTAGAGGGGGCAGCTGTCCCCCTGTCTTCCCCTGGACTGCCTGCAGTGGTATAGGAGGGAGAAGTCAGGTGCCCCAGCCACCCATCTGCCTGTCCTGGAGGGAAGGTGTCCACCCCTCGACGACACTCTCTAGGACTGCCCAGCTGTGATCCTCCTACATCCTTCCCCTGTTCCTGCCCTACCTCTGAGGCAGAGAAGTCTCTGTGACTCCCCATCTTACCAAGTACTCATTCAAAATTTTCTGTTTCCTTTTTGAGTCCCCTGTGTTGTGCTAAGCCTGAGATGCAAGGATGAACTCAGCAAAAGGGCTAGGTGGGAAGGAGTCCATCGCTGAGCCTTTGAGGTGTGACTTAAAATGTGGATTCTCATTCCTTGTTCTAACTAGGGAGATGTTCTGGTGGGGAGGGAGGGGGTGCCCTGGGCAGTCTGGGGAATGCCTCTCCTTCCCAGGCAGAGCTAGGGATAGGCATGGGTCAGAAATGAGGGGAGGGTGGGTGGGGGGGGAGGGGGGGTTGGGGGGGGTTCACTGTGGGGCCAGGCAGGGGCTTGCAGCAGCAGAGGAAAACCGAAGCCTTCAGAGACTCATCAAAGGAGCTGCTGTGTGAAAGGGGCAACCTTGGAGGGGTCACTCGGGTTCATGCAGCCTGTCAAGAGGGATGCAGGCCTAGTCTGATGGGGGGAGGGGGAGGTGCCTGGGGCTGAGAGAGGGAGTTGCAAAGCACAGGACAGTAGGCTCTTCGCACCAGCCAAAGGCAGAGAGTCGTGGAACTCTTTTCTAGGGAGAAGCTCTGTGTCTGCCTGCCATGGTCTGGGTGTCTGGGCCTCTTTCTAGGGAGGAAACAAGGTTTCTCAGCCACCCCACCCCCAAACCTCCATATCTCTACACCTCCTCAAGAGCCAAAATCAAGTCTCAGAGCCAGCCGGAAGTAGGACTAGGAAACAAGCAGTGACCACCCCCCCCACCTCCCCACCCTCTTTCTGCCCTGATCCTTCCCTGCTCTGATCCCAGCCCAGGGGTCCGTCTGGCTTACTGCTTCTTCAACACTACTGCCATCATGCAAGAGTCTGCCTTTGTACTGCCTTCCGTTCCCATCTCTTCCTTTGTGACTCAAGTTCCTTTCCATGGAGAGGGAAGGAGACACTGTTTCGGACCCCCCCCCCCCCCGCTTCCCCACTTCTCCCTGAACCCACTAACCAATGGGAGAACTTATTCCCACCCACCTCCAGTGTGGGGGTCTCAGAGGCCTCTCTGCCCTTCCACGTCCCAGAGCCAAGAGAGGATCCCAGAGTCCTCTCTGCTTTGCCCTCCGTATGGATTCCCAAGGTTCTTCACCAACCTGTCCCCTTAGAGTGTGGGTCACAAGTCTTGTTTGCCACTCCAGACACCCCCACCCCACCTCATTGAGCTCTCAGAATTCTGTCCTCCTCACATCCCAGTGTGGATTTGCAAAGTCTCTGCAAGCCCCAATGGGGGCCGTAGAAGAAAGGCACTTCTCAGGGAGGGAAGGGGGGGCAATTGTGGCTCACGATGGGAGGGACGTCAGCTTCTGGCCCCTCCTTCAGGATCAGACTGGGCCTGGACCTCTACTCTCAATCCCTCCTCTCGACTGAGGGGCCACTGTGGCGGGTGAGTGAGCTGGAGGGGGATAGGAGGGGCAGGGGAGGTGGGGGAACCGGTCTTGTGTTGTTCTTGGCTTGGAGCCCCCGGCCCCAGGGAAATCCTGACTCTGTGGAAAACTGAGCAGGCAGTCAGGCAGGGGAGGAGGAGTTGGAAGAGGAAGAGGAGGAGAAGGGGGAGGAGGACCAAGGGCTCAGGGTGAGGTGGGGGTAGGGGCTCCTCTCATAAATCAATCCCACCCGCTCTCAGGCCTGACAAAAACCAGAGACCAAGGGTCCCTTGGGGGCTGCAGCAGGGGAGGGGGGCACAGACCATCCGATGGGTTGCGGGGGAGGGAAGGCTGAAATGAGGGGCAGCATCCTGCTCAGACAGCCCCGCCTCAAGCCCCCCAAAACAACAGGTGTGTGTGTGGCAGGGGAGGAGTCTAAGAAAACAACTTCACAACTACAGGAGCTGAACCAGGGTGGCTGTGACAGATTGATGGGGGCGGCATGGGGAGCGGGGAGGAATGCCCTTCTGGTCAGCAATTCAGAACACTTTTATTGCCCTGAATTCTGGCCTGGTTCAACTCCTGAGAAGCTGTATGACTTCAGACACGTTGTTTCACTTCTCTAGGCCTCAGTTACCTCAGGCGTATGAGGGTGCGGGGTTGGTTCAGTCCCCTGGCACCGCTGCTACAGCCCTTCTCAGTGCTTGGCAGAGGAAAGCCTGTTGCTCATGAGTGGCCAGGACAATAGCCAAGAGTCCAGCCTCTGCCCTTGAATAACTTTGGCCTTGTGTGGGGCACATAACCTCTTAGATCCTCAGTTTCTGCATCTGTCAAATGGGCATAATAATACCTCCCTGGCAGAGCTGTGGTGAGCATGAAGGAGACAATGTAGTGTAAAGGGTCTGGCGGGGCAGATTCTCAGTCAAAGGCTGTTGATTTTGTGTCTGCCTCTTGGGTGTTTGCAAGTCTCCCAGCCTTCCAAAGGATCACCTCTTTCCTTTATTACTCAAGTATTAATAATGATCAGGTGTCCCCAGCTCCCAAACATAGAAGCCCTCGCAAACCCACCCCCCCAGTATTTGCCTAGACTCTTGAAATGTCAGTGGTTCTGCTCCCCCTCATCCCTCCTGCCGTGGCTGGTGTTTATCTGAGCTGTTGCCCCGCTTGGCTGCTGCCCCGCTGGGGACACATGAACTCTGGGCCTGTGCCTTGCGGGCCATCACTGAAGGGCTGGGATACAGAAGGAGGATACAGCCAGTACAATGTGGCCAGCCATGTGCACTTGAAGATCGGCCACCCTGCCCTAACCGCCTAGTCCTGCCATCCACGGGCCTCTGCCTGCAGGGGTCCAGCATGGTCTTTCCTCAGCCTTCCCCTCTAGGTACCACCTCACAGCATCCCATTCCTGCCTCCCAGTCTGTCCCATCCAGATTCCTGTGGCTACCGCCAGAGCCCCTCAGCACCCCTTTGTGCTGCCCTTGGGTCCCTGCTGGACCTGGCCCTCACCCCGTTTCAACCAGATCCCCATTATGATACATTGAGATATTTCAGCCAACAAAAGGGGCTGACTTTTGAGGTATCTTCTGTTCCTCTGAGAGAATGCTGAAAGGCAGCAGTGTTTGTTTCCTAGAAAATGTTTTCTTTGCAGCTACATTCTATTATTATTTTCCAGGAAAATATCTTTGACCAACCCATCTTCTCCCCACTCCCAGACTCACCTCCTTTTCTAGGTCTCAGGAAATCTCTAGAGTGTAGATGTGTTTGGTTAGGGAGTGTGCAAGCAAGTACAGGCTACTACTCCAGGTCTCTATTCTTGAGTCTGAACAGACCCACTGGGCTGGGCCATGTCAAGGGCACAGCTTGGAGTTGGGAGGGGGTTGGTCTGGTCCCCCTTGAAAATCTCTAGTTGGGGTTCCCTTTTCCCAGGAGGCCTTGCTTTCCTCTAGAATTTCATACCCTGATGTGGCCTCAAGGGACTGTGTCCCAAGATGCAGGGGACAGTGGAATCAGAGGGCCAAGAGGACCTGTACTTTGCTGGGTGGCTCTTGTGGGGACCACACTGCTGACCACGGGGCCCCCCCATGGTCAAGGAAGTATGGGATGTTGGAGGACAGGGAATGGTGATGGGTATCCTTGTAAAGATAGTACCTTTACAGGGCCGCCTGGGTGACTCAATCGGTTGAACATCTGACTTGGCTCATCTGATCTCATGGTTCATGAGTTTGAGCCCCACATTGGGCTTTCTGCTGTCAGCAGAGCCTGCTTTGGATCCTCTGTCCCCTCTCTGTACCCACCCCTCTCAAAAATGAATAAACATTAAAAAAAAAAGACAGTACCTTTATAAATCTGTCACCTCCACTAGATGCCAGCCCCTCTGGGCCTCTTGCTCTTACAAGGCCTCATCTTCACTTGGGTCACCCTGGGGCTATGAGGAGACCAGCCAGGTCAGCTGGGTTTGTCTAGGGAGACCATTTCTCAGACCAAGTTCCTCACTCTGCAACCTCCATGGCAGGTGGTCATCTAGCCTCTGTTTGACCATCCCAGGGATGGGGCATTCATTACCTCACAAGGCAGCCCTTTTAGCTTGGGTAGTTGAGATTGAACAGTTACAAATGGAGAATCCAACAAGTATTTATTGCCAGTCCTTCTGGGGGAGCGAAGAGGGGGTCAGGGAGCACAGCTGTGGACGTCTCTATAAGGGAGGGAAGTAAAGCAGGGTTACCTATTTGGAGTGAGGTCCAGGATCCTGGAGAAAAGGCTCAGCCCTTGGAAGCCAGAGATGGGGCTTGAGTCTTTGTTCTGCCACTAACTCACTGTGTGGCCTTGAGGGAGTCCCTCCCTTCCCTGGGCCTCAGTTTCCATAACTGTAAACTTTATGGGCTGGGCTCAGGGACTTCTAAGGGCCCTGCCCCTGGCGACGGATGCTCTTCTGTGAGTCTATGAATAGCTGGCACAGAGGGATCAGGTCTTGGTCCATGGAGGCCAGGCTGGCTCAAGAGTGCTCAGAGAATGGGCCCTGTGTGGGACAGGACAAGGTTCCCTTTCATTTCACGAGGTCTTGGCAGCATCCCAGGGCCCACAGACTCTCCCTCCTGCCAAGGTCAACCCAACCCTGACCTGGGGGGCACAACTCCCTGGGGCAGTTGAGGTCAAGAGCTGGTAACTTGGGAGAGGGAGCCCAGTGCAGAGGTTAAGACTCCTGTCCTCTGGCTGGGGTGAGGATCTGAGCGACTTCAGCTCTGTGAGCCTTGTGTCTCTGACAGTGACCCCGGGCTCTACCCCATCCCCCACTGTAGTCTTCGTGGTGGTCCCTGGAAAGATTTCCACTGGCCTTGACGTCAGACAAACCTGGTGTAGAATCTAGAGCGGCCACTTACTAGTTCAGTGACCTGGGGCAAGTCAATAGCCCTCCTCACCTAGAAGTCAGGGATTCTAATTTCTATCTTGCATGGTTGCTGAGAAGATAGGACACTTGAGGAAGCAGCTCGCACTCCATGGAGCATGGTGTTATTACCATTATCAGAGGCCCAGCTAAGCAGAGATGGTAACAAGGAACAGGAACAGGACTGGACTCTCTTCCTGCTGCCTCAGCCCTCTGTCTCTTGGTCTGTTTGTCCATCAGGGCATTGGGGACTTCCAATTCTCAGGCCCTAAAATCTGCACAATTTGAAGTAGTCAAAACAAATTCTTCACTCTATTTATGCCAAGAGGGAACAAGGGCCTGGCCAGGCCTAATGGGTTCCAGGTGCACTCTGTGCCCTGCAGAGGCTGAACCAGCGTGCTGGCTGTGGCTATGACTTTCCCTGTCTGGCTGGGAAGGCTCAACTAAGTCAGACCTCTCCAGCTTGTCCCTGCAGGCTCTGAAGAGTGTAGAGCCAGGACAGCATAGCATGTCGAGCTCCCCACTATGGTGGGATGGCCGGCCTTGTGCTCAGAGAGGTGCTGTGCCCACCCCCGGAGGCACACATGAGGGTTTCCCAGGCTTTCCTTCTCCACCTCTCCCCACCTACCCCAGTCAATGCTGAATACCTACTGTGTGCCTTGCCTGGACCTCAAGAGGTTTTTGGGTTGCTGGGACAATTTTCACAGACTTGTAAAACTCCTTCTCACGGGAGGCCAACTGAGAGTGACCTCCCAGAGAGGCTCAGAAACCAGGTGGGAGCCCAGAGGGCATGAGTGAGGTTTCTTTTATTACCATTATATATTAATTATCGGGTTATATAATCAGAGTGACAGCCGTCCCTCATTAATGGTGAACCATGGGCTGGGTACTGTATTCAGTGCTTTCTGCACATGAGTTTATCAAATCCTCACAGCCCTCCGTGGCAGAGGCTCATGTTACCTCAAAGGGGACAGAAGGCTGAGGGATACCAAGAGCCTTGCCTGAGGTCACACAGAAACTGGCTGAAGTGGGATTTGAGCCCAAGGCTGTTTGATATCAAGGCAGGACCTGTCCAGCTCTACTATGCTTTTTATGGGCTGGTCCAGCCCTTCCCTAAAGAGTCAGGGAGAGCGCATCTGTTTAAGTGTGTGTACGGGAGGACCCAGTCAAAAGGCAGAGCAGGAGGAATTTTTCCCTGGAGTGATGCTGGAGGCTCACACACTCATCAGTAGGCACACTGCCCCCTCCTCTCCCAGTGATCCCAGACTCAAGCCTTGGCCCTCACCTGCCTCTCTCCCAGCTTTCTCACCACCTCGGGACTGGGACCTCCCCAGTCCTGAGCTGGCTAGCAGAGGGGACTGTTGACACTGGGGCCATCATCTAATCATCCCACTCCCACCCACATCATCAGCTGGACCCTCTGGGACAGACTGGGTGGTCACCATTGGGGAAGGACTGGAGACCCACTGTAGAATTTGGGCATGATTACAAATGAGGAGTTGCCTCAGCCGCCCTGTTTGGGTAATTATTGTCTTAATAATCATCTCATCCGTACATTCAGGTGTGCTATTGTTATAACTTCTCAAAGCACCCAGTACTTTCCTTTACAACACCGATTTGTAATTACAAATTTATTTACACATCTATTTAGTTAATTCTGTCTTCCTGCTGGACTGCAAGCTTCTAAAGGGCAGTCTGCTTTCTGGTGTATCCCCAGGGCCGGCACAATGGTGACACATAGTAGGTACTTGATAAATTTTTGTTGAATGCATTTATGGATAAATGAGTGAAATGGAGCTAGTAGAAAGCTAAGAAAAGGTAAGTCAGGATCACAGAAGGAGGCTAGGAAGGGGAAGAGGTATGAGGATGAAGCTTTTGGAGTCTGACTGTGGAGCTGGGGTAGCGCTGCCCCCGGAAGCCAGGTGTGGCTCTGGGGTGGGGCAGCTAAGCCTTAGGGCCTGTTCATCTTCTCAGCTGAAACTTAGGTAGGAAATCAGAAAGAAGCCTGTGGATTAAGACCTCTCTTGAATCTCCAGACCCTCACAACTGTGAAGGGCCACTAACCACCTTGTTTCCATCCTCCCCCCCCAGAATTACCCTCTCAGAATGGAATTTGGGGAGGACCTCAATATTTGGGCCACTTTATGAAGGTCATGGAGAGCTGGTCTAGACTAAAGCTGAGGATGAGACGTTTCCCAGCCTATGTCCCCTTCCTATTGTGTCTCTAGAGCTGTTGAGCACGTGTCTCGCCCCATCCCTCAGTCTCCACTCTTCGCCTTAATAGTCTGGGGGGCATGGGAAGGGAAATCGTGAGGAAGTTCTGAGTTCAAAGCTAGTTCTACCACTTTCTCACTGGGAGACCTAGGACACGAGCCTCAGTTTCCTCATCTCGAGAACAGACATGATAATCTCCACCTTGCAGTGTTGCGGGGTTAAACAAGATCACGTGTGCAGAGCTAGTCGGGTGTGGGGCACCAAGCAGGCACTCAGTGAAGGCCTGCGCTCTCATTCCCGCTCTGCCGCCAACTGGCTGTGTGACCTTGATGAGGACGCATCACTATTCTGGGGTTCAGCTTCATCTATCAAACAAGAGGGTTGGATCAGATCATCTTGAAGGCCCCTTCCAGCTCTGACTTGCTTGGTTCTATTCTGAGCAGGGAGCCCCACCTCTGGGACAGGGGCAACATGAACATTCCTTCAGCTCAGATTCAACCCAGGCACATGCTTGCCCAGCCCCATCCCGCACATTTAGCCCATAGCTGTTGCCACACTGGCCACGCCCTTGGCACTATGCTGCTCCCCCACCCCACCCCGCTTGCCAGGGCCACAGGTGGGTGGATCCCTTCTCCCGGGCTGAAGAAGCTTGGGAGGCTAGAGGAAGGGGATGGGAGCGGAGAGGGAAGGGTAGGGGGTTTGGAGGAGAGTAGTGAGGGGAAAAAGCAAGGCAAGGCCTTGAGCCCTGTGGGGTTCTAGTTCTGCCACTTTTAGCCGCGTGTGTCCTTGGGCAAGAGTCTTTAACCTTTTAGAAGCCCGTTTCCTCATTTATGAACTAATAATAATAACAACAATTAAAAAACCCCATTGGGTTTTTGTGAAGGGTAAATGAAATAATATGTATCAAGTGCCTGGCATTCTACAGTTTTGTTCCCTGGGAGTGGTCTGGACAAACACCCTTCCTCAGCCCCAGGGGAGGGGCAAGTTCCATGAAGGCCTTGTGGGGGCGCTTGGGCAACTTTCCCTCAGGCCTGCGGTCCTCAACTGGCAGCCGGAGCCTCCCCCCTCCCCTGAGCTGGCAGCCTGGGGTCCTGGGCCAGGGAGCCCCAGCCCGCAGAGCAGGGGGAAGGCTCCGGCCCGAGCCAGCCCCCGCCCCCAACCCGCACCGCCTTTGCCTCGGTACCAGCGTCTTTGATCTGCAACCTTCAGGGGGATTAAGAGCCTGAGAGCCCCGCTCCCCGGGGTCCCCCGCTCCCAGCCGCCCTCCCTCCGGGCTGACCTCCCAGTCGGCGCGGCCCGGGCTGGGGGCTGGCTCCACCGCCGGTGGTCCCCGCCGCGCCTCCGGGCAGGCCACTTGGATTACAGGGGCAGCAGCCGCGGCTGGCGGCTTCGGGGAGCCGGATGGGGGGGTCGGGGTGGGGGCCGCGGGCCCTGGGGGGCGGGGCCAGGGGAGGCCGGGGTGGGGGTGGCCGGCCCTCCCGGCCATTTTGGCCGGGGAGTCTGTGTAAAGTGTTTAAAAAGAAAAACTCTCCGGAGGAGGACGTAACCTTTTCTTAACATCTGGGGCTCAATTAGCTAATGACAGCAAAGCCTTCTCCGGTGTCGCTGACCCCTGGGCAGCAGCCTCGCTCCCCCACCCCCGGTATTTATACAGCTGCGGCCCCTCGCTGGGGCGCGGGGCAGGGGGCTTGGCTGGGTTATCTCGGCGGAGATCCGCCGCCCACCCCAAAAAGAGAAAGAAAAGGCTTAGCACTCGGTCCCACCCACCGGCCCCGCAGCCCTACGCGTCGAGCTCACTGTCTCCCTCTCTTTCTCCCAGCGCTTCCCGCGGTCTCACCGTCCCCCGCCCGTCCGCGTCTCCTCTCCCTCTCCTTCCCTCCCCTCCTGCCTCCTTCCTTTCTCCTCTCCTCTTTTTGTTGCCTCTCCCTGTCTCCTCTGCTTCTCCTTTTCTCTCCTCTCTTTTGTCTCCTTTCTGCCCATCTTTGTTACTCCTTCACTCTCCCCCTCTGCCCACCACCCCTTTGCTTGTCTGTCTCTCTTTTCTCCCCTCTTTCTCCATCTTTTCTCTCCCCGGCGGCCTCCCCTCTCTTAACTCTGAATAGCTTCCTTGTTCCTCTGGGTTCCTGTCTCTCCCTCTCATTCCATTGCTTCCTCCCCACCTTTGTCTCTCCCTGTCTAAACCCCTGAATGCCTCTCTTGTCTGTCCTCCCAGAGGTGCATCCCGCCCTGGCTGCCGGGCAGATATCCCCAAGGGGGAGCAGGGGAGTGCTGAGCCACCTCTGGGCCAAGCATCCTTCCCACTGCAGGGCTGTGCTGGCCTGGGGCTGGGCACTTGCGACTGACCTGGATCCCCAGTGTGGGAAGAGTGGGAGAGCTGGGTTTGAGGCACCAACTCTTCATAGAGCCAGAGGGGATCCCCAGCGGCTTCTCTAGATGCCCTGCCACTCTGGCTCCTGGGATCTCCTCTTCCCTGCCACTCTGCTCACCGGACCCCACCCCAACACCCTGTCACATATTTTGAACCCAGATGCAAGTATAGACACCCACTTTGCTTTTTGTCTTCCTTTTAGCACAGTTAAAACAGGTTGGAGTCTTTTTTTTTTTTTAATTCGCCAATACTAAGGAAAAAAGTGGTAAGTATGGAAACTATAAATAGTACAAAATAGTCATGTCCAAAGACATGGAATAGCAAAGAGCACAGGACTTGGAATGAGAGGAGCTGTGTTCAACTGGGAACTCCGTTGTTTAAACACTTGTGTAATCTTGAGGAATCAGTTCCCTCTCTGTAAAATGGGGGATAAAAGTAAGTTATTAAACAACAATGAGATTTATCGCCCATAGGTTCACAGCCAAAGAAAGGTGAAGATCTTTCATTATCGCTTTTTGTTTTCCTGGAGAAAATCTCGGAGTCTAGTATTTTTCTAGGATGGCAATGAGCTCCAAAATTCTACCTCTTATTTTTCCAAATACACCTGAAATTCTCACACTCCTTGCAGACTCTTCTACTTAGCTTCCCTTGCACAGAAAAACGCAGAGAGCTAACGTGCAAACAATGGAGGTGGGAGGAGGTCCCAGAGCTCCAGGGCTTGAAGCCGGGTAGGACCCTAGGCTCACTCTGTACTGGGCACTGTGGCGGGTCCTTCGCATGCGGGATTATGAATCCTCACCAGAGCCGAAGGCAAAGGGTGCTCTTGCCCCTGATTTATGCCTGGGGAAAGGGAGAAGCAATTGTCCAAGTACCAGGGCTAGCTTGGGGTTGGAGCCAGGACCGGAACCCAGGAGGGTTTCTCTCCTCGAGTAAAGGGTAGAAGAGAGACAGGGTGCTTGAACACCTTCGGTGGCCCGAGCGGGGCAGAGGAGAGAGGCACAGCTGCCCTCTTTCAGGGAGCTGTGGTAGGTGGGCTCCACGCTCGGACCCCGGGGGCAGGCGGGAGGGGGCGGGGACAGAGGGTGGGGTGCTGCGCCCTGGCCGCTGCTGCGCCCGCGCCGGCCCCTCCGCCGCCCCCCAAGCCTGGCTCCCCGCGCGCCGGGCTTGCTGCCGGCACCGGATGGAGAGTCCCGAGAAGGCTTAATTTGCAGGAAGACATTCTCATCAGATCTCGTCTCCGGCAGCCGAGAGCTGCTGCCGGGGGTCGGGCCGGGCTCCTCCCAGTACTCCTCCCCCCGGGCCCTGGCTGGACGAGAAACAGAGATGGTGGCAGCAGAAACTGGAGCCCCGGCGCCGGAGCGGCCGCGAGGGGCCGGGGCCTTTGAGGGCTTCGCTGCTTCTTGCCAAGGTCAATCCAACCCCTCCCACGCTCAAGGCGGTGCGCGCCGCGTGCTCCTGGCAGCGGGGGGAGAGGGGCTGGAGGTGGGCGTCCCGGGCCAGGCCAGCCCAGTGTGCTGCAGGGGCCGGGCCTCAGCGCTCGCCGCCCGCCCACTCTCCGGGCAGGTGCTCGGAGATTCCTGGGCACCGGGGAGGTTGGGAAGGGGTGCCGGGCCAGAGGCTGGGATCCTGGCGGCTGGGTTGACCCACCCGGGCGGAAATGGAGACTAATTAGGGACGTTTTTATGCTAATATGCACCTGGCTGAACTTTTCTAGGGCCGAGAAAGTGTGTAGAATTGAAGGGAAGAAGTTCCGGAGAGCCAGAAACTTCCGGAAGCACTTGATTCCACGATTAAAGACTACCCGGCTCTACTGCTCACCCGCTGTGTGGCTTTGGGGAAGTTACTTGGGGACTTCAGTTTTCTCTGAAAAACCGGCAACTCGGGTCACGTTTTTTTCCCAAGCTCAGTCATTCAGCGAAGAGAGGAAATCTGGCGGTCAGGTTGCTCCCGGAGGATAGAGGGGAGATGGGTTGCAGGAGGGGTGAGGTGTGTGGCAGGAAGAAGAATCCCGGCCGGTGCAGAGCATCGGAGTCGCAAAAGCCAGGAGCACATTTCCAGGGGTCTATGGCTGTCTCCACCATTGCCCAGAGGTGAAAATGAGGCGGGCCAGGGGAGGGAGACTGAACAAAAGTCCCCGAATAGATGGCAGGAGGGCAGAAGGAGGTGACACTGTGGTTAAAGAAGACAGGGAGATGGGGTGGGGAGCAGGGTAGAGAAATGGGTGTTTTATGGTGGCACCCACCTAAGCTTAATCATAAGGTGGGGGTGGCAGGGAGGGATGGCTGTGTGAAAGGGGAGATGACTGATGGGGTCATGTCCTGAAGGCCGGTGAGGGTTGAGAGCTAGAGCACATGTCAGAAGAACAGGAGACACATTTGGGGGAGGGTAGGAGAGGATATTTCAACCCTGAGGGAAGTCTTCATTGGTCTTATTGTTGGAGGAGGCCTCAGTGTTGTCACTGACTGACGAGTAAGTGGACCTGGGAAGAGTCCACTATGGAGACCGGATCATTAGGGTGGGGGTGACGGAAGTGCTGATGAGCAGGGTCACAGCTGAGGCTGGGTTGCAGGAATTTGAAAGCAGTGTAAAAGAAGCTTTTGTGGGGATGGGAGAGGGCCAGTATTTACTGAGATGGTCTTGCACCCGTCTATACTTTGCCTCATTTAATTCCCATTACAGAGTGCAGCAGGTGTTAGCATCCCAGTTTATAAATGGGGAAATGTAGGCTCAGAGTGGTGAGGAAACTTGCCTAAGGTCACTCAGCTGGTAATTGATGAACATGATTTGAACCCAGGTCTGTCTGCTTTAGAATGGAGGCTGCTTCCATTGTGCTCCATGGGGCAAGAGACCTGACCCTGGGGCCTCAGCAGTGCTTCCTTCCCCAGGTGTGGCCATCCTGGGGCACTGACCCATTTGGCTGGAAGGAAGAGGCTGGGCTTTTGACCCAGGGCAGCCTGTCCTGAGCCAGCCTGAACTTAGCAGGAAGCCTCCACCCAGCTGAGAGGAGGGGGAAAGGGTGGGGATTTTTGTTTTTGTTTTTTTTCTTTCCCTAAATGAGATCAAACCATATATGTTGTCCTGCAACGTGTTATTGTTTCTCCTAATATTTCCATGCATATGTGTATATATATATATATATAATTTTTTAAAGTTGTATAGTATTCCTTTATATAGATATTCCACTTATTATTTATCTAGTCCCCTCCCTCTGACATTTATATTGACTCCAAAGTTTTGCAGTCACAACAGTTCTATAGCGCACATCTATCCTCGTAAGAATATCTTTGTGCAAACAGAAGTATTTCTATAGCTTTATTATTCAGAGACCGGTGATTTGGGAACAGTTATAGACATAAGTACCATTAGTAGATTGCAGAACTAGCCCCAATTATGTTCTCTTCCTGGATCCACACATTGTAATGCTGTTCTCCTTTAATCCTGCATTTGGCCAGCTCTATAGGATAAGTTCCTAGAAGTGGCATCATTGGGTCAAGAATATGCTCATTTTAATTTTCTTTTTTTTACATTTTATATATTTTTGATAGAGCACAAGTGGGGGAGGGGCAGAGAGAGACGGAGACACAGAATCCAAAGGGGGCTCCAGGCTCTGAGCTGTCAGCACACAGCCCGATGCGGGGCTCAAACTCACAAACTGCAAGATCATGACCTGAGCCGAAGTCAGACACTTAACTGACTGAGCCACCCAAGTTCCCCAAGAATATGCTTGTTTTAAATTCTTACAGTTAGTACTAAACTTCCCTGCAAAGAGGCTATATCAATTCATACTCCCTCCATCAAAATATGAGGGTGCTCATTCTTTCACATTCCTGCCACTGGGTATCATAGAATATATACAGATTTGCCAATCTAGTGGGACAAAAAGAGTTTTTCATTTTTGTTTTCATTTCTATTTTCCTGAGTCTATATAGCTCAGCCACAGGCCCATTAGCAGAAGAAAGCATCGTTTGTGAAGACCTGAAGAAGAGCTCAAGAATGAGTAGCAAATTTAGGGCAGCCCTGAGGAAGAACTTAATGCCAGTAAATGAATGCTCTCAGGATCTAGGTAAGGGAAGCAGCGGAATTGCTTTCTCTATGCACATTCCTATGCTCCGGGTCGATCAGGACCCCCAGAGCTCTGGGCGAGGTCTGGGTATCTAGGGTCTCATGGCCAGCAGCCAGATAGATACCCACCGGTGAAGGCTAACAGGCCACGTGGGGCAGAGGAGGGCAGGTTCCAGGGAGGGCACAGGGAAGATGAGGGTCACTGGGTTGTGGGTGCGAAATGAAAGCTGGGAGAGCCTCAGGCTGGGGAGGTGAATGATGGGAAAAGAATGGGACTCCAGGCTCAACAAAGGTGGGGGGGAGTAGATATAAAGTGCTGGTGGTACCCTCCCCAGATCCATATGGACTTCTGTCCCCAGTCTGTTCATAATATCATAGCTGATATTTTTTTTTGAGTGCTTATTGTATAAGACATTGCTCTAAGTGTTTCAGTTTATCAAATAATTTTATACTTGCAACAATGCTATGAGATAGGTATAATTATGATCCCCACTGTACAGATGAGGACATGGAAACATAGAGTTAGTTGCTTATCCAAGGTCACACAGCTAAAAAGTGGCTAGGTGGGGGGCACTTGGGTGGCTCAGTCAGTTAAGCTTCCGACTTTAGCTCAGGTCATGATCTCACGGCCTGTGAGTTTGAGCGCCGCGTTGGGCTCTGTGCTGACAGCTCAGAGCTTGGAGCCTCCTTCAGATTCTGTGTCTTCGTCTCTTTCAGCCCCTCCCCTATTCATGCTCTGTCTCTCTCTCTGTCAAAACTAAACATTAAAAAAAATTTTTTTTTTTAAAGTGGCTAGGTGGGATTGGAACTCAGGCCACAGGGCTTCAGAGTCCATGCTTCCAACCACCACATATGATTTTTTATGGCCTTCATTAGCTAATATAATAATAACCACCATTAATTGAGAGCAGACCAGGCATACTGTTTTTGTCTCTGATGCTTACAAGTAGCCTATGTAATAGTAAGTGTTACCCTTAATTTAAAGAGGAGAAGGTGAAGTTCAGAGAAGCTGAATACGTTGGTTAAGATCACGCAGCTAAAAAGAATTTGAGCTAGAATTTACACACAGATCCATATGAATCAAAAGCTCCTGCCCCTTCCACATCACCCCAGGGCCTTTCACAATGTAAGGAGAGGAGAAATCACACGACCACAGAATAGCCAGGGCTGGAAGGATCTCTGAAACCATCCAATCTGAATCTCTCATCATAGGTGGAGAAATGGAGGGTCAGAGAGGGTACTTGCCCAAGGTTACATGGCAAGTCTCAGAACAAAGCACATCTCCTAGACTCCTGGTCCTCTCTGGAGATTAGAGGCTTTGCCTCATCCCTGTAGAGGTGAGAGCACATGTGAGTGCAGCTTGGAGGAAGAATATATGTGTGTGTGTGTGTGTGTGTGTGTGTGTGTGTGTGTGTGTGTGTGTGTGGTTGTGGGGTACGTGCGGGCAGGGAGCCACATGCAGTGCTGGGAAAGGCACTCCCTCATCAGCAGGGCTGACCGGGACACAGAGTGACAGTTTGGAAGGGGAATCTGAGCATGCCATACTTTTCCTATAACCAGAACCTGGAAACTCTCCCCTTCCCCTTTCCCCTTCTACACCCCCACCGCATATACATGACCAACCTGCATATTAGCATAAACTGCTGTCCTAGACAGAGCTTTTAAAGGGTTCCGAGAGCCTCCTACCATTCTGGATGACCCAAAGACTGCCTTTTCACCTTATTGGGCCACATGATCCAAAGGTACATGTAAAATGCAAAGTACCCTGGGACTTAGCAACAGTGAAGAGGGTATATGTCATTCACACCTTTCTGGGAATTAGTTTGTTAGCTAGGACAGTATGTCACAAACTAGGGTATCTATCCTCAGAATAAATTCTCTGAATACTTTTAAAATTTGGATTCTACTCGTATTCAAATATTTTAGCAATTATAAGGACAGGGCTCTGAATTTAAACATTTTCATGGACTAGGATTTCAGTTCCTTCAGTTGGTGTGCACCAACATGGGCCTGGGAGCTGCTGGGAGCTGCTGGGAGCTTGCAGATGGGATCTATGAGAATTACCTTCCCTTTTAAGAGGTCTGTTCATTCGCAAGTTTGGGAGACTCCGTGCAAGGACCACTGTGGTGTGAGCTCTTTGCTATGGCGTCATGTCTGCCAATGTGCTGGGGACAGATCTGGGTTCTAGTCTCAGTCATGTGGTCACTTGGGGTCTCAGTTTCTTCAGGTGGAAAATTCACTTGCCCTTTATGCTTGTAGTATCCTGTGTGCCAGACGTGTGCTGGTTCTGAGAGGGACAGGAGATGAAGGAGGTTTAAGCCTATGAGGTCCAGACAAGCTGGTGAAGGCACTGAGCCTGGCACCCTCCTGTGTGACAATTCAAGATAGAGGGTAGGAAAAACCTACAGGGTGTAACAGAGGAAGAGGTTGGTCACTTGTGCCTGCTGGGTACAGGTGGGCTTTGTGACAGAAGTGACTTGGAGGGGCACCTGGCTAGTTCGGTCAGTAGAGTCTGTGCCTCTTGATCTTGGGGTTGTGAGTTCAAGCCCCACCTTGAGTAGAGAGCTTACTTAAAAAAAAAAAAAAGTGCCAGTGGCTTTGAGTTGGGCCTTGAGAGGGTTGGGCAGGGTGGGCTTGGGGACAGAGCTGAGGTGTGAAGTACATTTAGGGTACTAGACCTATAGTTGAAAATATAAGGATTATCTCATCCAACTTGCTAGTTCCCTTATATATAAGAGAACATCATGCATCCCAAATTGGCTCAAGGGCCTTCCCAAGGTCACACAGCCAGTTAGGGTCCTACAGACAGCAAGGAGGTAGGCAAGAATTTTTTTTTTTTCAATCTGGAGCCGAGTTTGCAGCCTCGAGAATGTTTTCAGGGAGTCCAGCCCATGCTGGCAACCCCCTCTCGCACCATACACGCCACAAAGCCTATGACGACTCCAGCAACGCACCTCTCTTGCAGCCCCCGGGACTCCAGAGGCACACTGCCCCACAGACCTGGGGTTTTTTAAATTTTATTTCCAGTCAACAGAACAGCCACATCCTGGCAGAAACCAAAGTGGAGGGAGGTCTTTAGCCCACTGTTCCCAACCCCTAGTCGTTGGCCTACAGTAATCGAACTCAGATTCAAAAAAGGTGTGAAAGTCAGAACCCGAAAAAGTCCCGCCCAGACCCTAGCTTGCACAGTTTCCTGGGCAGGGGGGGCTCTTGGGCACGGGCAGCCTGCCTCCACTTGGCGTTAGAAGTCTTTCCTCTCCTTGAAGGGGGAGGGGGCAGGGACTCTCAGGCTGTGCCCACCTCTTTGGGCTGGAGGAAATCCTCCCCTCACACCGGTCTCTTAGGGTCTGTGGTCACCCATCCTATCTGGGCAGAGGGGGCTCGTTGCCCCAGGACTAATGGGGTAATAGTGAGGTGGTCAGAGTGGGGCTGAACCCAGAATGGCCTAGGGTCTTGTGCCAGCTTCTTTCAGCAAAGATGTGGAAAGAACAGCCTATTGTGGGTGTCAATTAAAGGGTAAAAACAGCATGGCTGTGAAACTCAGATTTACTACGTCTGGGCTAGGTTTGGTTGCTATTTCCATGACCACCACCACTGTCACCTCTGTCAACACCACAACCACTGTCACCTCTATCCCCTCCACTATCAATATCTCCATTATAACAACCACCTCCACCCCCACTGCTATTAGCATTTCCATCTCTGTTTCAACCATGACCTCCATCTCCATGGCCAATCACTACATCCATTACCACGACCACCCCTACCATGACCATACTTCCACCTCCACCAGCATCATCACCTTCAACTCCTCCACTGTCACCTCACCACTTCCGGGAACACCGGGACCAACTCCGCCATGATCATCGCCCCTGATCGCCACCCCTCAACTCCCCTAGTACTTCCAATGCCTGCTACCGCCCACCCCTACCTCTGCCCATTTTAATCCGTCTACACTACATAGAATATAAAGAACTGCTGTTTGGGTTAACCCTTCAACCTCTTGTCATTTGTCCAAACCCAGAAAGCCCAACTGTTGACCCCATTTCCCCAGGTTTTCTTTTGAGGTTTCTCATAGAAGAAGAAATTAAATGCCGTGTTCTTTAAGTTAAGGACGATGATGTGTCTCTTGCCGTTCCTGATTTACCAGGCCCATCACTCTGTCCTGGAAGGAAATTGGATTACTCTGACAGAATGTGTTCTTTGGAAAGCAGTGCTGGTTATTACCTAATTCCTTATGACCTAGTGTTTGCAGATTGATTTTTTGACGACGTGTCCCAGTAGTTTTCTATTATAGCAGCTCGGCTGATGGGCCACGCACTTCCAGAGACATCTGCTTTCCCCCACGTTTAAAAAGAGGCAAGGACAGGCTGCCTGGGTCTCCCTCGGTCTCCAGGCTCCTCACCAGTTCTCCATAAATCCCCTCAGAGCAAGAGCTAGTGAGCTGACTCCACCTTGGGCCAATTCCTTAAGTACCTAAGCATGTAAGTCATCAGGGCCTGTGGATGTGAATACACAAGTTCTTTCCCTCTTGGCTTCCTGCCTTCTCATGATCCCATGCGGTGCCTCTTTCAGTTTTCAGATCACAGCTGACCTTTTTAGGCTAAGAAAAAAAATAAAAGCCTCTGCTTTTTTAGTGTCATTGCTTATAGGCTTTCTCTCCCCACTCAAAAGGAGCCAGCAATCTCCTTATCCCCTTTCGTTGGCCTGTTATAGTTAGAAAATGTTTTTCTCATTCTTTTGCCGCCTTGTGCAAGTTGTATCTCATTTCTTTCTCTGAACGACTCTTCTGATTTTATCTGCGCAGGCTTTTGTTATTTTTTTTTGTATGTGCCCCTCCTTCGTAACCTGGCCTGATTTCCACTTTCTTTGGCATGGCCATTTTCATTTTAGCTCTCTGGGAAGCTTGCTGCATAACTAGCAAGTAATCTCCGGGCCTCCTTTAGCTGGTTTATGCATCAGGAGAGTTTCAGTCTCTTCTCCTAATTTTGTTGCCTTATGTGGAAATGTCCAATTCTCCTTAGAGAGTGCCTTTGGTTCTTAAACTCAGTATTTGTGCTTTTCATCTTGGCTCCCAAAGCTTGGTGCGGAAAGCTTTTAGAAAGGGCCAGTTTCTGCATCTTGCCTGAGTTCCTGTTTTTCCTCCCTTTCTCTCAGGCAGTGGTCACCTTTCTCCTATGCCCTTCCGTTCTCCAGCAGCTTTAGTGTGTGTGTCATACCTAGTTGGCACACATACTGGGGTAACCACAGGGGGAGGGGACTAGCACCTGGATCGGGTGGCTGGTGCCCGAGTTTGGGTGTGGACGCTTACCAGGAGTGTTTGGTTAACGTGGAGGGTTTTCCCTGTGCAAGGACCCATTTGTTCATTCTCAGACTCCCTCATTCCCTCTAGAATTTCTATTTTTGTCTGGGGCCCTGACAGCTGCGGGTTCACAGGGTAGATGGGCCTTCCTGAGAGTCGGGGTGAGGACGACCCGGGGGGCACACCGGCTAGTATGGTACACAGACCTGAAATCAGGGCAACTACATAGAAGTGGCAGTTGTGAGGCATGAAGACACTGGCGTGTGCACGGTATGCTGTGAGCCATACTAGAGCGGGGTCTTAGGAGTTAGCAAGATGTTTGCCAAGAACGGGGATACAGAAGGGCATTCCAGGTGGAACAGGATATGCAGAGGCAGAGAGGGATGTCTGGGATGGGCCATGTGGGGCAGGCGGAGCCTTTGTACTCTGTGAGGGCCCGTAGTCTTCCCAGGTCCCACCGTCTGGGTGGATCTTGCAGGGGGCCCAGCGCTCTGAGGCCTCTGCTGTGGTCTTCAGACTTGCCTCCCCAGTGATGACTTTCTGCACTCAGCCTGGCTGACCAGTGTCCCTGCATCCCTGAGAGGAGCTTGGGACCTCATCCCTTGCCTTTCATAGTGGCTATGACAGTGGGAACCCATGAGCCCCTTTTTGAACATCCCACTGCCAAGACGGGGCTGTTCTCTTCTCCCCCAGGA
Source organism: Panthera onca (assembly GCF_046562875.1). Classification (NCBI taxonomy): domain Eukaryota; kingdom Metazoa; phylum Chordata; class Mammalia; order Carnivora; family Felidae; genus Panthera; species Panthera onca. Next base: position 82,803,352 of record NC_138347.1, on the reverse strand, counting down.
TCCAGCTAAACACCCTCTACACTCTAGATTAAATTTTTTTATGTTAAAAAAAATGGAAAATACAGATTAGCAAACATTTAAAAGCAGTTTCAAAAATCAAATGTGATCCCACCATTCGGAATTAACCTTGGTGACATGTTGATGTTCATCCTCCCAGATGCATAATTTCCTTTAACAAAACATGTAGTCAGCCATGTGGGCATCTTTCAGAAGTACATACGGGTCCCCCTTCTTATTTAAAACTGCTACATGGTACTCCACTGCTCTAAGGAGCCACAATTTAGACATGGAGGCTCCATGGGCGGTGCTGACTAAAAAAAAATGAGGAGGGGCCTTTGTAGATTCTCCTGCGTTTCCTTTTCTTTTCTTTCTTCCTCCCTTCCTCTTTCTTTCTTTCTTTCTTTCTTTCTTTCTTTCTTTCTTTCTTTCTTTCATTTTATTTTTAATCTCCACACCCAATGTGGGACTCAAGCCCATAACCCTGAGCTCAAGAGTCCCACGCTCCACTGACTGAGCCAGCCAGGTGCCCTAATTTTCCTGCATTTTCCTTGTTCCTTTGGAGCCCAGTGATTCAAAGGCTATAGGAAGCCCTGGTTCAAGAGTCAGGAAATGGGAGTCTGAACACCGCCTCTTATACCCATATGTGTGGGTCTCAGATCTATCCATACATCTCTCTGAGTCTATTGGACATTTCTGAGGCATTTAATATAACTGACCACTCTCTCCTCCTTGACCTTCCTCCCTCTGGCTCCTGTGATGACATCTGCTACCTCAGCCCTTTTCTTGTGTTTTACTTGTCCTTCACAGTTTCCTGAACTAGAACCTTTTCTTCTGACTAGTACTTAGATGTTGGAACTCCCCAGGGCTCTCTCCCTCCTGCCTCTTCCCACCTCTTCCCATGCAGTTTGGTCCTTTCGGATGACCACGTTCCATACGTTTGAGAACCAAACTCTCTCTGGCCCATCCCCTTCCCTGAAATTTAAATCCACACATAGCCATGTCCTGAAGACATCCCTATCACTAGCTCAAGTGTTTCCACATCTGGGCTCACTCCTCCTTACTCCCAACCTGTACCTTCTCTTGGAGTCTGTCTCAGTGACTAATGCTCTTCTTCCTAGCGAGAAGCCGGAATAACAAGAAGGGAAGTCTTCTCGTTCCCTCCTGCGCCCCTCTCAAACCCAGTGCCTCAAACAGCCTCGTTCCTCCCCTCAGCCCTGCCCCTCCTCTGCTCCCACTCCCTGCCTCAGTGCAGGCCCTGGGGTCTTCCTCCTAGACTGTGCCCACAGCCTTCACAGGGGTTCCCCACCCCCAGATCCTCCTAGAATCCACCCACCGGGATACTTTTCACCAATACTTTTAATCAATCAATCAATTAATTAAGGTGTTTATTTAGTTTTGAGAGGGAGAGAGAGCGTGCGCAGGCACATGTGCAGGGGAAGGGCAGAGAGAAGGAGAGACAGAGGATCCAAGCAGGGTCCTCACTGTCAGCATAGAGCCTGATGCGGGGCTTGAACTCACTAGCAGTGGGATCATGACCTGAGCCGAAACAGTCAGACACTTAACCGACTGAGCCGCCCAGGCGCCCCACCAATACTTTTTTTTTAAACTTGAGGTATAATTTACATACAATAAAATGCACATATTTTAAGCATACAGTTTGACAAATTTTAATGAATACATTACATCTGTGTAACCACTACGATAAAGATACAGAAAAATTCTATCATCCCTTCAAGTTCCTTGTGGTCCTTCTCAGTCAGCCCCTGTCCTGTGGCCCATCACTCCACTGATTGCTTTCATCAGAGGTGAATGTTGACTCTTCTATAGACTTCATGTAAATGAAATTATATGGTTTGTATTCTTTGCTTAGCAAAATGTTTTTGAGATCCCTTCATGTTGTCATGTCCTAATCATTTACAAGAGGATGTTTATGTCAGTCAATATCCTGCTTAAAGCTATTCAGTGGCTACTGAATGACTATTCCTCATTATCCACATTCCCGGACCCTGCGTGATCTGGCCTCGTCTTACACATTGCCCGTTCTTCAACTTTAACCTTTAGGAATACTGAACCATTTGTTCACCTGCACACACATAGCTTTTCATGGGTTGCGTCTGCTCATCTCCAACTCAGTTTGCCTAGGGAACTCCTACTCATTTGGCAGTGCTCTGTTCAGACATAGACTCTGTGAGGGTTTCTCTGACCTGTTCCTACCCCCAGGACAAAGAGTCTGTCAGCTCCACTGTAATGGACTGTGTCCACTATTCTAGTCACCCCTGAACCCCCGCCCTGCATTGATTGAATGGATTCCTTTCTTAGCCTGACTCCTGTGTCATGTACATTATTTATCGTTGTTCCCATTACACTATATGTGTTTATATAATTGTGCAACCCCTCAGCTATGCTCAGAAGGATAGAAAGATTCATTCTGTTTCTAGAAATTCTTCCTGTGGAAGATGCTCTTGTTGCCTCCTCAAGAGGGAATAACCCTGCAGTCTTTGTTAACAGACCTTGGTCTTGTTCAAGGAGCCATGTGCCCAGAGATACCTCTGCCAGTGACTGGTTGAGGAGTGGTCTACTTCTGACCAATGAGACACAAAGGACTAGTCTTTAGGGGGCTTCTGGAAAAGTTTGTCTGCTTGAAAAGAAGAAACGAGAGAAGAAGAAATGGCCCCTTGTACACCTTTCCTTCTCCTCCTGTTTGGGACACTATTTTATGAGGGTGTGATATTTGGAGCTGTGACACCCATCTTGTGACCATGAGACAAAGGTCAAGAGAAGCACAGAGACATGGATCCCGCATCATGGCATTATGGAGGAACTAAACAAACCCCAGACCCCCCCTAACCTTCCAACCTGTTGTTATGTGAGGTAATTAAATGAACTGCTTGCTTAAGACACAATTTATTGGGGAGGGGAGACACAATTAGTTGGCTTTTCTGATATTTGCAGCTGAAAACATTCTTAACTGATACATCTTGTGAATAAACTTATTATTTTGAGATAATTGCAGAACCTGTACATTTTTATGAGATTAGGAAGCACTTAGTATCCAGACGGTGCAGAAGAATTTGTACTTTTCCTGGCAAATGACCATACCACCTCTCTGTCTCCCTTGACTGGGCCTCAGGGAGGCTTTCCTTTCTATCCTTGTTTCTCAGTCTTTTGACCTCCTGACCCTCCCTTCAGAAAAAGGAAGGAGCTTCCCTCTCTGGGCCTCTGACCTAGGTTCTCATTCAGTCAGTTGCATCTAGTTTTCCTCCAGTGGAGCTGGGGAAGAGAGGGTTTTAGGCCCTCGATTATCTTCTTAGCAACCCACGAAAAAGGTTGTTGTTACCCTATTTTGTAGAAAAGTTGAGTCAGATGAGTGAAAAACCTGATTGTGATCATGCAGCTAGTAAGTGCAGGAGCCTTACAATGAGGTCTGCCCAAGCTCCTCTTTCTGCCTTGACATCTAGCCTCTCTTGGGCTTAAGTCATGTCAGAATCTAGAAAGTGGTAGTGCCCATTGCTTTGGGTGGCAGTCATGAAAATGCGCCACTCGGATCTTCAGCTGCAGGGAGTTTAGTTGACCAAGGAGCCCGGGTGCTGTGCATTGGTGCCGTGGCCACACTTCTCATGGGCTGCTCCCCCTTCACTGAGCACTGAGCACAGCAGGGGCACTGAGACAGTCCCATTCCTGAGAGATGCAGGCCTCCTCTGGGGACGACTTTAGCTCAGGGACTTCTCTTGGCTTGACCAAATCCTCCATAGAATCATGATGTAATCTGAGACTTTGCTCATCTGACAGTCCTTCCTTCCCTCTGTCCCTCACAGAGGTCGGACCCATGTCATGGTTTGACAGTTCTGTGCTTCTCTGGCTCGATTCTCTTTTTCTTTTTACAGATGTTTCCACAAATAAAGCTCATGTATATCTAATCCCACCTCAGGGTCTGGCTTCTTAGAGGACCTGAACTGATGTGCTTTGGTTTTTTAAACCCCTAAACTCAACCTGGCAGTGTGTATATAAAGCACGTGGTATGTACTGGGTTATTTCTCTTTTCCTCTCAGAGTGTATGAAGGTGTTAATGGTGGCTATGCCGTGAGGCAGTTTTGAGTGACAGCAAAATGGACCATGCTGTGATCAGGAGAATTTGTGCCTACCTGGAAACTATATATCCTGAGTTCAGAGAGGCGGAGGCACCCCCCTAAGGAAACACAGCTCATTCCCAGATGCCCAAATGTATACCCAGTGATGCATGGAGTAGGGGGTCAAAGTCAGAGTGAAGAGATGGGGTCAGCATGCAGTGTGGGGCAGGCGTTGTGCATGGGGAAAGCAGCCCCTTCCTGCCCCTCCCAGCTGACTTCCCACACTGGTCTGTGTGTTTTGGTGCCATGGCAACGGGTCGTGAGGGCTGTCTGTGGAGAGTGAAGCTTCACCTTAGGACACTGTGGGGAACTAGATGCATCTAGAAGATACCAAGTCCATGACCTTCTGGCCTCCCAGCTTTGCTCCAGCCTGGAGACACCACCCAGCCTAACCAAGCCTTTAGTCATCGACAAATGCCTTTCTCTGTTCACACTGCCTATCCAGCCAGTCGGTTTCGATTAGCTCTGATTGGCCACACTAGCTCTGATTCTGGAATGCTCTGGGTTTTTTTTTTGTTTTTTGTTTTTGTTTTGTTTTATGTTTGTCTATATCCTCTATATATCTCAGGGCCAAGTTCCAATCTCACCTCTACCTGGAAGCCTTCCCTGATTTCCCCAGTCCACAGATCCTTTTCTTCTTCTGTCTAGCAGTTACTGTACTATCTGTAGCATTCACATTATAACATTTGGACTTTGTCCCAATCTAATTCAACAAGCTCCTAATATGTGCTAGACACTGTGCTAAGTGCTGAATGCTCACGTGTGTGTCTTGGGGCTAAGTCTATCCCATGCTCATTAGACTTCAGCAGACCCTCTAGCAGCACTGGCTTTAAGGCCAGGAAGGACAGGACAGGACAGAGGTTGCAGCTTAGTAGAGCCTTGACTCAGTCCAGACAGGTCACTGTCTGAGTCTTCGTTTTCTCAGCTATAAAAAGAAGATGATAGTACCTACCTCACCAGCTTGTTTTGAGGACAAATGAGGTAATATATGTAAAGTACCTCACACAGTGCTTGCTCAACATGTTCGTTCTTTGACTGTCTCTCCATGCTGACCTTCCACCCTGTAAACCCCCTGAATCTAATGAAATGAAACCATTGTGTTCTCCTCTTCCTCTTAGGACTGTTCAAAGAACTCCCTGTTGGGGGACCTGGGTGGCTCAGTCAGTTAAGCTTCTGACTCTTGATCTCAGCTCTCAGCTCTCCTCTTGATCTCAGAGTTGTGAGTTCAGGCCCTGCATCGGGCTCCATGCTGGGTGTAAAGCCCACTTCAAACAAACAAACAAACAAACGCACACCCACCCAAAGAACTCACTGTCCTGGGTTGGTCAACTTAAATAAAATGCTCAAGATCCAGTATTTTCACACACTTTCTCTCAGTCAGTCCTCCATCAGCTCTGGGACAGGAGGTAGTACTCCTGCCTCATCCAGGACTCAGAGGCTGAGCACCCCCAAGATCACAGAGCTAGGAAGCAGTGGAGTTGGCTCAGAATCAGGCCTGAGACAGAAAAACAGCCATAAGTAGACAGAGCCCTTGAGTGAGAACATGTGATACTGTTCTGCCCAAGATATCACTTCTGCCCAAATGATTCCCAAATAATTCTATAAATGCAACATAATGCCAATCAAAATCACAACAGGATTTGTCCCTGTGAGTGTGTGTGTGAAATTTAACAAGCCAATTCTAAAACTAATGTGGAAGAAGAATAACAGTTGGAATAGCCAAGAAATACTTGAAAAAGAAGGACAAGGTGACATGCCCTATAGATAATAAAACACCACCAAGTTGTGCGAATTAAAATTGTGGTGTGCTGACATGGGACAAGACATGAGGATCAAGGTCACAGAACAGAGTGTAGGAAGGGCTCTTGTATAAAGAGGAATCCGGTGTGGTAAAGTAGCATTGAAAATCAGTAGGGAGTGGCTCAGTCAGTGAGCGCCCACCTCTTGACTTCAACTCAGGTCATGATCTCACGGTTGGTGGGATTGAGTCCTGTGTTGGGCTCCACGCTGACAGCCGGAGTCTGCTTAGGATTCTCTCTCTCCCTCTCTACCCCTCCCCTGCTCATGCTCACTTTCTCTCTCTCTCTCTCCCTCAAAATAAGTAAATAAACATTAAAAAAATAAAAACGGTAGGGAAATGATGCGCTCTTCAATAAATTCTGTGGAGACAATTGGCTATCCTTGTGAAAAAGCAGAAAGTTGCTTCCTGCTTTATACTACTCACTAAATAAATTCCAGATGGATTAGAGAGCTCAGAGTGAAAAAACAAAGCTATAAAACTATTAAAAGAAAATATAGGAGAATTTGCTTATAACCTTGGGGTAGGAAAGGCTTTCTTTAGCAAGACATAAAACACAGAAACCATAAAGGGAAAGACTGCTAACATTGATTATGTCCCAATCTGAAACTGCTGAATGACAAAAGACACCATAAATACTGTTAAAAGACAAGTGACACACTGGAAGGAGGCATCTGCAAGACAGAAAAAATGGAAGGATTAATATTTAGGATATGTAATGAATTCCCACAAATAAAGTAAGAGATAAACCACCCTAGAAAAAATGAGCGATGGTCGGTAACAGACAGCTCCCCTCAGAGGAACTGCAGATGGCCAATTAAGTGTCTAAAAGGCTCAGCCACTCTAGTCATCAAAGACATGCAAGTCAACCAATACTGAGTTAACATTTTTCACCCATCAGATCTGCAAAATTTTAAAAAGATTCTCAATAGCTACCATTGGCAACAATTTAAGGGCAACAAACACCTCTTCCGCTGTTGGTAAGAATGGAAGTTGTCAGGGTGTTTATAGAGCGTGGTCTGGCAGTGCCTGTGAAAATGCACAGTGTCCAGACTCTTCACCACAGCGATCCCACACCTCTGCCTGGAGAGATGCTCCAGTAGCATGAAGACACCCGCCCAGTCACAGGGGCCAGGATGGCAGTGGCAGAAATGTGAACAATCAGAAATAGCCCAAATGCTCATTGATAGAGAAAGAGCTAGATACATTTCTAAATATCCACGTTAGTGATGGTTTTCTGATGTTCAAACAGATGAAGCAGACCTCTGCATCCTGAAGTGAAAAGGTCTCATAATGAGAGAGAAGCAAGTCACAGAACAATCTGCCTCCGTTTACGTAAACACAGGCACTTGCTTTGAAACTATGTGCATAAGTAAGAATATTCTGGAAGGGTGCATACCAAACTGACAATCCTTGGGGAAGGAGGTAGGATTGTGTAAGAGCAAGGTGGGCTTTATCTGAAACATTTTATTTTTTTTTTTACAATGAGTATGTATATATGTATTACTACTCCTACTACTCCTACTAGTACTAAATTTAAAATTACTAGAAAGACTGGATTTATTCAGTGCCCAGCAGTTTGTGTCCCTTGTGTTCAAGATTGAACCTGCTGGTGTTCCTCTTGCTCAAATCCCATGCCTGGTTCCTGACTGCACACATCACCCACCCTTCTCCAACTCCTAACACTGGGCTCCTTGTCTGAATTCTCAGCCTATGCCATTTGGTCTATCGTAGTCAGGAACAAAGGGGAATTACTCATGGCCCTTGCTCCGGAAGAGCACATGGTCCAGTAAAATAACTTCAGCAAAGGTGTTTTGGGGAAAAGCCAGGAAGGCTTTCTAGAGAAGGTGGCATGTGAGCTGAGGCCACATCAAAAAAGATGGATCATTTTTTATCCTACCCCACAATACATGCATTATATTAAAAACTACATAACACCATGGGCGTCTGGGTGTCTCAGTTGGTTAAGTGCCCAGCTCAGGTCGTGATCTCACAGTTTGTGAGTTCGAGCCTCACATTGGGCTCTGTGCTGACAGTGCAGAGCCTATTTGGGATTCTCTCCCTCTCCCTCTCTGCACCTCTGCCACTTGTGCGTGTGCTCTCTCTCAAAAATGAATAAACTTTAAAAAAACCTACATAAGACCATTACAAAAGTTTTGAATGACAGAGAGAAAAAAACATTACCCATAATCCCATCACCCTAAGTCAATGACTTGTGAATTCCCTTCAAGTCTTTGTCCCCAAGGCAGACATAAGTGTAAGTATTGCTATGGACTGAATCGTATGCTACCAAAATTCATATGTTGAAGCCCAACCCCCAAATGTTGTGCTATTTGGAGATGGAGCCTTTGGGAGATAAGATGAGGTCATGAGAGTGTTGCCACATGGTGGGATTAGTGCCCTTATAAGGAGGAGAAGAGACACCAGAACTCACACTCTCCCTCTCTCTCTCTCTCTCTCTCTCTCTCTCTGCACACACCTAGGAAAGGCCTTGTGAGAACACAGTGAGGAGACAGCCATCTGAAACCCAAAAAGAGCTTTCACCATGCCTGGACCCTGCCAGCAACTTGACCTCTTGGACTTCTAGTCTCCAGAACTGTGAGAAATAAATTTCAATTGTTCAAGCCAACCAATCTATGATATTTTGTTATGGCAGCCTGGGCTGTGTAAGACAAGTATGCAGTTTGAATAATGTATTTGATTATATGTATTTTTTAAAGGTTTTTTAAAAATCTATTTTTTAAGTAATCTCTACACCAAACGTGGGGCTTGAACTCATGACCCTGAGATCAAGAGTCGCATGCTTTTCCAACTGAGCCGGGGGCGGGGGGGGGGAGGGGTGGCGCTCTTATATGTTTTGTTTTTTAATGTAACATTATATCATAGTCCTTTTTTATATTACTAAGTGAAATTTATAACGATCACTTTTAATGGCTGTGCAATATGCCATGAGTGTACTATATGATTTAACTACCCATTCCCCTATTGGTGGATCTTTAGGTTGTTTCTTACTTCTAAAGTTGCAATGAACAGCCTGGAGCATGTAGTTCCCCCCACCCCTTGGGTTATTTCCTTGGAACAAATAAATTCTCAGAAGTGGAAATACTGGGTCAAAATTTATGAACACTTTTATGGCCCTTGAAACATTTTGCCAAATTGCTTCTAAAAGTATAGTTCCAGAATACACTGAGGGCTTTGTTAGGCAAATATGAGAGGTATAGAAATGGGATGGGGGGTCCCAATTCCAGGAAACAGCATGTGTAAAGGTGCATGGACTGGGACAGACTTGTGTGATTTATCCCTTGAATGCCATGACATGGCCAAGATGGAGAATTGTATGGCAGATTCTGTTGGTGGTAAACCCAATAGCTTTTCTCAATCTCCTTCTTACTTGCTCTTCTCTCACCATAGAAGGTAAAAGCCAGATAATCTGCTTCCCAGCTTCTTTTTCAGCTAAAAGTGACAACATGGCTCCATTCTGTCCAAAAAGATGTAAGGGGAGGCTTTGAGAAGAATTCCTTCCTTCCTTTCTTCCTTCTATTCTTCCCCCAGGTCTCTCCCTTCCTTTCTCCTTCCTTGCTTCCTACTTTCCTTCCTCCCTCCCTCCCTGCCTTCCTTCCTTCCTTTCTTCTACATTTTCAACCTGTTTATCAAATCTTTCAACTGGGAAGCTAAAGGTTTCTGATTTCCTGATTATGGGAGGAAATGCCATTGGTCCCATCTCTCCTTCCTTCTTTCCTTGAATGCAGATGTAATGTGTGGAGCTACAGCAGCCACATTAATATCATAAAGGTAGACAAGCATGAGGACAAAAAGCCAACATAGTGAGGGTGGCAGAAAGGCAAGACAGAAAGAAATTGGATCCTTGATAGTACTATTTAAGTGGCTAATTAATACCATCAACCACCTACCTCGAATTTCCTGTTTTCTGGGAGAAACACCCCCTTATTTGACTAAACCATTCTTAGATTTTCTGTTGCTTGTAGTCAAATGCTTCCTAATAGATCTAGGACTCTACCACCGTGTCCTATCTCCTCGGCACCTGGAATTCAGATTCTAGTCCTGTCCCACTAGAGTTCAATGCTGTGTCTTCGAATTGGAGAGGTGGATTTTTGCAGCCCGGAACATTTACTGCCTGCCTACCCACAGTCTGGGTGGTATCCCCTTCTAGCTCTGGGTGCTCCCAGTGGGCCTCAGACTTGGAGCCCTGTTCGTTTTTTCAGGAGAGCCACCAGGCCAGGACCTTGTGCTCAGGCAATGCTGATTACTGGTGCCCTTTGAGGTCTCAAGAGAATCCTAAGCCAAGAGTCCTGGATTCATTCTGGATCTTTCCCTTATAGTCATATGGCCTTGGTCAAGTCAGTCTCTCTGAGCAGTAATCTCTTCATCTGTAAAATGGGGCCAACTGGGGTTGCTGGTAAGATTTAGAAGTACAAATCTGGTAACATGGTAGGTGCCTGAGAAATGTCTTCCATTTGAAGACAACCAAGGCTCAGAGAGGAGCATCGAGGAGCCCAAATCATCATGTTGCAGAGTTGAGGATAGACTCAGCATGCCGAGTCTCCGTCAAGGTGTGTTTCTGTAGCCACGTGGCCTCCTCTGTGGAGGCCTGGTGCCTGGAGTGATGGACACTCCTCCCCAGTCACTCAGAACAGAAAATACAGCGCTGGTTTGTATCCGGGTAGCAACTCAGTGTTCGCTTACCCCACTCCACAACAGGCGAGGGAAAGGAGCCTCCGCTTCTGGGCTGCAGGGCCTGCGGGGCCTGCTGAAACCTTGGGAGCTGGGTGCTGTCCCCAGGCCCCCCAGGCTAGAGTGCGAGCTCCCCTGCTTCCCACCAAGTGACCAGAGTCAAGTTGGCCTGCCCACGTCCCTTGCACAAGGTCTGCAGAACTGCCCCTAGGTCTCTCCTGCACATCCCCAGCTGATGATTTGAGGACTACATTCCATCAGCCAAAATTAGGACATGTGCTCTGTCAAAGGATTCTTTCCACGACTGAAGGTATTTATTTGAAATTTCTTATCAAGGAATAAAAATGAACTCTGCCAGAGGTTTAATGAATCACCTTAATTGGAAGGAACACAAATATGTGCAAACGGCTGTTTTGGACACACTAATGATGTCAGGAGAGGTTTCTTTCTCAACAGCTAAGGGGTTGAAGTCTTAGGCCCGGGGATAGAAGTGGAGAGGTAGAAGGGGGTGGCCATGGGCAGAATTTACTTGCCTTGAACAAATTCTCCCAAACTAGCAGCTTTTTAACATTTTTTCAAGGGGATATAGAGGCATGATGCTTAGTGAAACCAGAATGAAAAGATATAAATAGATGCAGTGTGAGAGCTAGTCCAGGGCCATGGAAAGCAGATGATCAAAGGGTTGGCATGGTCGTTTTATTGATCTCATCCCCCCCCAGCAGCTTGCTAGCTGCTCAGGTCGCATACCGATGCCCACCCTAGACTGGCCTCTGTACTGGGGGGAGACCAGGTTCCCAGCCCCCGTACAGAGTTTCCATCTATCTGCAAAGTCGCCTGCAGCTTAAGAGAAATGAGGGGTGTGAGGCCCAGGATGTGGGCTCTTCTCACTGGAACATAGCAAGGTTTTTCTGATGCGGTTTCCACCTTCCCGGAATAAGGGTGGACTCCCCTGTAAGTCTGCTCATCATCATACCTGACAGGGGACACATAACTCATTCTCCGTCCCCAGTCTCTTCCACTTACCAGCCTCTCCGAGAAAGCCAGGGAGGCAGAGACCTGCATTCTGGTCCTGACACACCCCAGTGTCCCAAAGGGGAGGAGCCCATCAAGGGATGCTTGTCACCTGAGGCCAGGGGAAGACTTGGGGCCCTGGGTGCAAATCCTTGTTCTGTGTCTTTCTGTGTGACCTTGATCAAGGTACTTAACCTCACTCAGCAACAATTTCCTCATCTGTAATATGGAGCTAATGGCTTCTATATTATAGGCCTAATCACATATGCAGAGCACCCATTTCATTGTCTGGCACATAGTAGGCCATTGATAAATAGTGACTATTAGTGTGTAAAACCATAAAGACACATAAACGCATAAGGGATACCAACATTAATAATAATTATAGTAATTATCCCATCCTTCTTGTTCCCTCAGGCAGAAGGAAGCAAGGAGAGAGAGGACTTCCTGCCCCGATGCCTGGTTTCTCATGGGGCCTCTCGCATTGCTCTTAGGCAGATGGGCTCTGGCTAATTTCCATGGCGAAATTCCTCGTGCACAATGCCGTTCGGACCCAGAGATCTGGCACGACCCTGTTTTCAGCTGGATAGAGTGCCACTCCCGCCCACTCCGTAACAGTCAAGGCCAGGGCAGGGGGTGCCCCTCCCCATGGCAGCCACCCTCTTGCCACCGTTTGTGGGAGCCCCAGGAAGTTCCCTGTCCAGCTCTTCCCGCTGCCCCAGCTCCCACAGCCCTTGTGCGTGACCCCTTCTCATCCCTCCTCTGCCCCCCACCCGGCCTGCCTGCTGGCATCGCACACCAGCCATGGCAGCAATGTTGTGTGTGTCCGCAGGGAGACCCAGAGAAAAAGCCCTGCTTCCGGCTCATTGTCTGCACTGTCTCCACGTGCTCCAGGCTGGGCAGGCGGGACTCCTGCTAGATGTCCTCAGCCTGGCCTAGCCTCACAGCCAGATCTCTCTTTCCTCCCCCCACCTCCTCCAGCCTGTGTGTGTGTGTGGGGGGGTGGTGGTGAGGGAGAGATCTTAATTTCTCCTGCTTCTAATCAGCACAGCTGGGAGAACCAGCAGGCAAGGGCAGGAGGAGGTGAAAGGCCATGGGCCTAATCTACAAGCCACCCAGCCACCAGAGCCCGGCTTCCCTCCTAACAAGCCATGCAGCAAACAAATTATCTTTGTTGTTCCTGGGAAATCTGTAAGTACTTACCCGTGTAATTAGCATCTGTGCCTTGTGCCTGCAGTTCAGGTGAACAGGCCACAGCTACCCGGTGCCAGGCCGCCTGTAATCAAAACCAAAGCGGCCGCCAAGGTGCTCTCGGGTGAGGACGATGTCAAACTCAATAGGGCCCTCACCTGCGATGGGGTCCCCAGGAGCTGGCGCACATTAGGGCCTCTGAAATGCAAGCAAGGGGGAGGGAGGTGGGCAGAGCCCAGCCTTTTCCATAAACTGTCTGGCATCCTGAAGCCAGAGCACATGGAGGGCCTGAGGCCTGACCTACCGAGGCAGAGGCCCTGGGCCCAGGGATCTGCACTTCAAACAGCTGTCCAGGGGATCTGAGGTACAGCCAAAGCTGGGTGAACAGTGGATGTTCTCCAAATCCCCTCTGTTGGTAGAATGGTGATAAGTATCACTTACTGAATGCCTTCTGGGTGCATGGCCTTTATATATGAATATGTTATTTCATTTTTCATATCTTCAAGAAGGGTATGACTATACCTTTTTCACAGACAGGATAACTAACTTGCCCAGAGTCACACAGCAGCAGGGCTGAGAGATAAATTGAGGTGTGCGTGCCTGTCTCCAAACCGTGTTCTGGCCCCTCCGCCCCCACCCCAGAGTGATTTCCCACTTGAAGCTACTTGTTCCATGCAACGCTGGCACCTGTGCGCAGAGCAGAAAGGACAGGCCCGAGTGGGCAGGCATCCCGTGCCTAGGAACAGGACAGAGAGCAGTGGCTCAGCAGGGAGCCCACAGAGGGAGGGACCCCTTATGGCAGAGGCTACCGCTGTTTTCAGAGAGAATGGCCAGCTGAAGCAGCTTTCCTTAATACAGCCGACAGAGGTTGCACTCAAATTAACCCAGAGCGAGCACACCCTTGCAGGCTGCAGGTCAAGGCAGACCTCCAGAAGAGCCAGCGTGGCGCGGCAGGGGGACGGCGTGACAGGGCGGGGAGCAGCGGAGTGTGTGCGGACGGTGTGCGAATGTGGATTCTCGCCTGGATAGCACAGAGACGGGCTTTTCAACAGTTCCTCAGTGAAGAGGAAATTGGAAATTAATATCAAAATCCCACTGAGTAGCGTCCATAGTTTCCACATGTAATCATGCTTGGCTTAGCCAGGTAGTAAAATGTTTATGATTTTCTTTCCAAGGTTGAGTTTAGTCATTCTCAATGAACCATTTAGTTGGCTTCATAAAGTTGTGAATTAAAGAACCCGTCTAGGTGATGTTACAGATGGATGGATACCTGGGCTAGGTGGACCCTCCTGGCCGCTGAAGGCAAGGCGGGGGGCCCAGACCTTGAAAGTCCTGGGAAGACGCCATCCTCCCAGGCGGCTGCTTTGACGAGAGGCTGGGGCACCACACTCTACACGACGCACCGCTCGACAGAGAAGGCACCGTAAGTCTGTTTGAGAACCTCCCACGGCATTCGTGATTCCCATACAGAAATTGCAATGTATGCCCCTCCCCCTACACGGGCTTCGGGTAAACTGAGGCATCGCTGCCCTGCCAGCTAACAGTGGAGGTGGCCGGGTGGACTCATCGTGGTTAGCAGACACTGGCGCTCGTTCTTCCCGCCCCATCCTGGGCAGGGCAGGAAGTGCAGCAGGCTCTTGACCCCACCCCTACCCCTCTGCGGCTCATACCTATACACACACAGACACTCTCGTGTGCATACACATACGTGCTCACGCGCAGACATACATGTTCATACACAAGACTTCTAAAGACCACACACACACACAAACGGACATGTACACAAATTTCTATACACAGAGACCCATTCTAATGCACACTCGTGCAGAGATACAGGTACACAGACACTGACACTCGTACAAGACACACCCTCACGAAATACAGACTCCATACCCTCAGTCACACCCATGAGCGAGCACACACCACACGTTCCCTCTTCATTTGCCCTTCGGAGAGGAGAAGGCAGCACCTGAACTGCCCCTTGTGGGTGGCTTCTTCGTGGTTCCAGGCAGAGAGAGGCTTAACTGCCAGGCCCTCCCCTGCCACTCCCCCATCGTGGCCACTCAAACGCACACTGGGACCCAGCTTTCCCCTGCCTGTCCGGTCTTCTCTCGCCCACACCACAGCCTCTCCCACCACAGCATGCTCCCCTCACCCACTCCAGCCTCTGACACACACACACACACACACATACACACACACACAGAGCATGCTGGCTGGTGCTTTCCCTCTCTCCCTCTCGCGGCTGGCTCGCTGTCACACAGGGCTGCTCTGTCTCCAGCCTTTCCCGGTCACGTCCGAGCCATTTGCCTGTCAGCTCTACCCCCGCCCCCCACCCCAGCTTTGGTCCTTGTCTCATGCACAAACACACACGGCCCTGTGCAGACACCCCGTATCTGTCTGTCTGTCTCCTGCGCACACGGAACAACCTGAGCCATGGCAAGTGGAAGAGGGTGCCGGGCCTGATGGAGGCTGTTATTCTTAGCCCTGTCACTGAACACTTCCACCCCCCCCACCCCCCCCCACCCCCCCCCCCCCCGCCAGCTCAGTCCCTGCCCTGCCCATCACCCTCCCCGTGAGACAGAGCCAAACCTGAGACCAATCGAATCCCCCATCTTCGGAGAGGGAGGGAAGCTAGTAGGGGATTGTAGCCCGGCACTGAAAAGGAGCAGAAAATGGGATTTATTTTTGCTGTTCCCCACCACCACCCCCCCTCCCCCCTCACACCTCCAGCTGCTCAGAGAGCAGTTGTGTGGGGACCAGGGAAGGGAATTTGCATTTGAAAATATTTGTTGGTTGGCCTGAAACATTTGGTGTGTTGCTGACCCAATTGTGTGTGTGTGTGTGTGTGTGTGTGTGTGTGTAGGGGGCGTGGGTGAGAAGACACTGAGGAAGCAATAGTCAAGAGAGGTCACCAGGCAATGTTTCCTTACCCCTTTCTTGCTTAGGAGCTGGAACCAGCCATAAATAGATCAGACCCATGCCCAGCTTCTGCTCAGCCCTAGGGATTGCCAGCTCCTGGCCTTCTCTGCACCACTTGGGCCCTCTCTAGGCCTCCACACCTGCCAGGAGTTGAAGAGGGGCCCTGGGGGAGAGAGCTCTACCCCCAGGAAGTCCCATAGATATGTCAAACCCAAAGTGCTTGGTATTTTCCTCTAAATACCTCCTCCTCCCCTGTGTCCCCTTTGCTGGAAACTTCGAACATCCCTACCTTCCTCCCTGCCTTCTCCTTTCTGGCTGGGGGTCAAAATTCTACCTCAGCCGGTGCCCTCCAAGCATTCTCTTGTCCCCACCCCCATGAGCAGAGCCCCGGTAGGCCCTTTAGCTTTTGCCAGGACCACTGCAGTAGCTCCTAGCTGGCCTCCCTCCCTTGGTTTCCCTCCCTGCCAGTTCATCCTCCAAACGGCTGTCAGTGATGTGTTAAAAAGTGAAAACCACAGGGCACCTGAGTGGCTCGGTCAGTTAAGCATCTGACTTCATTTTGGCTCACGGTTTGTGACAGCACGGAGCTTGCTTGGGATTCTCTCACTCCCTCTCTCTCTGCCCCTCCCCTTCTCTGTCTGTCTCTCTCAAAAATAAATTTTTTAAAAAAAGTGAAATTAAAAAAAAAACCTGACAATGTCATTCTCCTGCTCAAAACCCTTCCCCGGTAGCCAGCAGGTAGAGGGGAGACCCCTTGGGTGGCACGCCAGCCTCCTCGTTCTGTTCTTTATCCCTTACAGCTCCACTCCCCACTGCACAGAGCCAGTGGCTCCCTGAGCACAGCAGGCCCTTCCGTGCCTCTCTGCCTGCCTGGCCACATTCCCTGCAATGCTTTTTCTCTCTTCTTTACCTGGGGTGAATATCATTGTCCCTTGTGAAAGCTCTGTGTCCCTCCACCTGCCAGGTTTTCAATCTTCTCTCTGCTCTTAGATGCTTACAGCACTATTGCCCCTCAAGGGTCCCTCAGTTATTCCCACCTCCATGCTTTTGCCAGCTCAGGCCTTTCATCTGAACGTCCTCTCCACTTGACTCAGTCCTGGCCAGCACGAGCCTCACCTCTCTGACACAGACTCTTTCCTTCGGGATTTTCCAGTCTGTGGCCCACACCAGGCCTCAGATTCTTATGCCCTGCATGGTCCACACGGCTTCCTGTGCGTGAGTGTGGGATCACCTCATCTGGCCTGTGAACTCCCAAGGGGTGTGGGGGGGTGGTGTGGAGCTCCTGCCAGAGAGCCCCCACGAATTCAGAGCAGTGCTGGGCTCACAGCCAGGGCTTGGGGTCTTTGGAGGGGAGAGTCAGGGGTGCTGAGTTCAAGTCTGGAAGAGTGGGGGGAAAGGATCCCTCAGCAGGTGCTGAGTGAAGATGGGCTGCAGTCCGCTGAGACTCCAGCTCATAGGGCTGGGCAAGGGGACACAAGGGCACTCTCGCCTGGCAGCTACTAGTGAAGACTGACCCTAGCAGAGATGCCGGAGGTGGGGGGCGCTGGGCAGGCTCTGGCTCTGACATTGGTCTGCTGAGAGTCCAGGAGAGTGAGAGGCTCAGAGGGAGAGAGGCAGAGACAGAGGCTTAGAGGCCTAGGCAGGGACTGTGAATGAGACAGACACATGGAGAAAGAGAGAGGGACAGAGAGAAAAAGAGGAGATAGAGACACAGTCACCAAAAGAGAGACAGACTCAAAGACAGACTGAAAGACACAGAAAAAGGTTTACAGATGCTCAAAGACAGAAACAAAATCATAGAAAGGAAGAGAAAGAGAGATGAATAGAAGAGACAAAAGGGAGGCAGGCAGAGAGGACAGGAAGAGGCAGAGAGAGGAAGGCAGGTGTCAGGAGAGACATACACAGACAGACAGACAGACAGACATATGGGTACGGGAGAACCTGAGAGAAGGTCAACAAACATGTACACACCTAATGAAGGGAGCCAGGAAACCACCTAAAGGGACAGAGATGGTGTTGAGGGGGGAAGGCTCCAGACTGATGCTCCGAGGGGACCAGGGCAGGCCGGGGCCTGTCAGCGAGGCTCCTCTCCTGGGCTGGGAACTGTGGGTGGAAAGCAGGGCTGGCTGGAAGGGCTCTGCAAGTCAGAGGAGAGCCTTGGTCCCTTCAGGATCCAGAGTTGCCCCAAGAGGAGTCCCAGGAAGGGAGACCCAATGGCAGGGGGTGATAGGTCCAAGCCTTGAAGCCAGATGGGCCAGGGGTTACTGGGTCCAGAGGAGCTTCCTGAACGTGGAGCCTCTTACTCTCAGCAGGAAGGGAGCTTCTGGAGGACCACAGGGCTGAGCCCCTTGGAGACTCTCACAGGGAGGGTGCCTTGCATCTATGCCTGAGCCCCAGGTAGATTTCCCAGGGCCTTGGCAACGCATTCCACTGTCCCGCTGCTCAACACAGAGCCTATTGGAAGTCCTCACTGATGTCTAATTCAGATACCTCCCACTGCAATTGCAGCCCACTCAACTCTTTAGGAGGCTTAAAAAGAAAAAAAAAAAAAAAACTCCGCTGAAATTCGAAATGCCACAGAGTACTAAGACAAAGACCCCTTTCTATACAGTTCCACCCCTCCTACACCTCTCTCCCCCTCCCCACCCCCTTCCTTACTGCAGGCTAAATTGGCAGTGGAGAGGTTTTGAGTCAACAAATGCAGTGGGCTGGGGAAGGGAGCCCTGAAGGGGATTCCTGTCTTGGAGACATTTGCTGACAGCAGTTACTGTGACAACAAGGAAGACCTGCCACAGACCCGCAAGCGGCCCCTGCATCCTGCCGGCTGCCCCTGCCAGTTCCAGCTCTCTGTCCCCTGTCCCACTTCATTCACTTACTCATTCATTCATTCGTTCTGTCCTTTACTCCACAATCTTTTGGATACCAGCCATGCGTCCAGCACCTGTTTGGTATTTTTATATTTACGGTCTCATTCGGTCCTCACAGCAACCCAGGAAGTGATCTGTTATTCTTCCTTTAACAAAGTAGAAAGCCGAAACCCCAGAAAACTGAAGTGACTTGCCCAAGGTCATGCAGATGATTAAGCTGGGATTTGAACCCAGGTCTGTCTGACTTCCCAAATCAGTGTGTGGCCCTCTGGGCAGTGCCAGAAAGCCAAGTGCTAGGTGATGAGCTCCTTGAAGTCTGAGACTTGACCATCTTTAGTTGTACATATCTAGACTGTGCCCAGGTCCTGCTTGATGCATATTGTGGAATGAACATTAGGTATCGAAGGGAGGGCAGGAGTCAGCAAAGGTAGGAGCTTTCAGAAGAGAGGGCCTTCCAGTTTGGAAGCAGCTCTACCTAGATTCTGTAATCTGTGTACTTAAGGGCATTTATAGAGTACCTACTGTGTGCAAGGCACTGTATTAAGACCCCCAGACGCAGAGATTTAAAAAATGCATTTGTGCTTTGCCCTAACGGAAGTCTTTGTTTAGCTGGGGAGACAGACACATAAACAGATGGAGTTAGCGGTACTCTAGCAGTTAAGTACAAAGTGCTGTGGGATCCCAGGTGGAACATGGGCCTCAATGTGAAAAGCAAAACAAGAAAGCTTTTATAAGACAATGTAGAAAAATATCTCCATGACCTCAGGGCAGGGAAAGATTTGTTAAACAACACACAAAAATAGCACCAACCATAGAGGGAAAGACTGATACATTTGAGTACTTTAAAATCAAGAAGTTCTGTTCTTCAAAAGACACCATTAAGAGAGTAAAAGGGAAATCCCAGTGGGGAAAAGATTTTGCAACACATACAGCCAACAAAGGGCTCATCTCTGGAAGGTGTGTAAAGAACTACAACAGACTATGCAGGAGACTGACAACACAGTGGAAAAATTGGCCTAGAGGATTGACCATTCAAATGGCCAATAAATATATGAGAAGGTGTCTGACCTGATTAGTAATGAAACAAATGCTAATTAATACCCAGTGAGATTTGGGGCGCCTGGGTGGCTCAGTCAGTTAAGTGACCAACTCTTAATTTCAGCTCAGGTCATGATCTCATGGTTCGTGAGTTCGAACCCCACGTTGATCTCTGAGCTGACAGCATGGAGCTTGCTTGGGATTTTCTCTTTCTCTCTCTCTCTCTCTTTGCCCCTACTGCACGTGCTCTCTCTTTCTTTCTCTCTCTCAAAAATAAACTTAAAAAAAAACCCAATGAGATTTTATTACATATTCACCAGATTAGCAAAAATGTAAAAGTCTGCTAAAACCAAGTATTGGGGAAGCTGTGGAACAGGAGTTCTCAAATACCTCTTTGGTAGCAGCCTACCAGTATTTAAGTAGTCAAGTCAAAGATATGAGCACCCCAGATGTGAATTCAAGTGCAAGAATGTTCATGGCAGGCATTATTCATGAAGGCCCCAAACAGAAACCAAGAGATAGCACAGATTGGGTAAACTGAGGACAGGGGAACAGAGAGAAGAGCATAGTGGATTCTGCCTCAGGAGTTGGGGTGTCTGGGAAGGTGACCTCTCCGTTAGCTCCTGGAGGGTCAAGTCACCAGTCAAGGAAGAGGGAGGGAGAGCGTTCACAGGCAGGGTTTCTGGGCAGTTCCTGCGTGTCCTGGAGGCAGTGGGTTGAGGGTGGCAGGCAAAAGAGGCAGGAAAGGCAAGCAGGGAGGGGTTGGACTTGTCCACGTGAAGGCCTCTGTGAGCCCTCACAGGATGGTTGGCTTAAATACAGAGCTTAAATTTGGAGCAATGCTCCTTGGGAGCAAGGAGCATTTGGAGGGAGGGAGACCAGTCGGAGGCTATTGCAAACGACTGAATGGGACTGGAGAAAAGAGTCCAGTGACGGGTGGGTCTGGGCGCCATCTCTGAGACAGGTGGATGGGATGTGGTGACTGGGGATGGAGCTAGGGGCGGGAAGAAGCTGAGGCGAGTCCCAGTTCTCTAGCTTGGAGAGCTGGGTGGACAGGGATGTTATAGCTGAACATCCAGGGACCAAGGAAGGTGTGAGGGAGAGGTTTGAGATATGAAGAAGATGCTAAGAGCCCTGGTTGGGGACATGCTGCTTTGGTGTTGCTGCAGGATAGATAGGCAAACATCCAGGACAGCAGGACAAGCTTGGACACAGAGCTACAGATATCAGAGCTACTGGAGCAAGAAGCCATGGGTTTAGATGAGAAAATTCGGGGTGCAGGAGCCAGGGCAAGACCAGTAGTCATAGGTGGAGTCCTGGGAACCAAACACAGAGGCAAATGACAGAGGAGGAGGAATGAGCAACAGAGATAGGGAAGGGGTGATCAGAAAGTAAGGAGTCTGGAAGAGGCTGGTGGTGTCACAGCAGCTGAGAGAGAGCTGGAGGTCTGTGGAGTGAAAACAGGGCATTGGAAATAGGTGTGGTTGGGTCTGGGTTAAGTCCAAAGGAGGAGCGGAGGAAACCTGGGGGTGGGGTCTGGTTGGAGGATCTCTATTTTCTCTGATGAGTATATGTGAGGCAGGGGCAGGCCAGAAGCCTGGAAGGGTGGTAAAGGTTTAGAACAGGAGCTGACCACCAGGGGCCCAGCAGCCTGGAGGGCTTGGCTGACGTCAGGGACCATAAATCTGGAGTGGCACCAGTTTGCACGGTTGGGTGATTTTCCTGTGCCTTCTCGTAGCCTGGGAATCATGATGGAGAAAGCAGATGACTGGAATCCTCCAGGGCTGGGAAAGGCAGGGCAAGGGGGTGTGGGAATCGAGGGTGCCAAGGAGAATGAATGATGTGGCCAATCACAGGCAGGTCGATAGGGGAGGAAGAGAGCCAGGAAGTAGCTGACAGCCTGGCAGAGTGCCTCGTCCAAACCCAGTGCTCTGGTCCCATAGTTGAATGAGCAAGACAGAATGCGGGAATTGGAGAAATCTCAGTGAGAGGAGACCAGGTTTTGTGGGAGGAAAGGAAAGAAGCTGTGGTCCAAGAGGAGGATATTGGAGTTTAAGATTTTATAGGCGACATTCCAGGAAGTATGTGGGGGGGGGCTGAGGTGACGGGAAGAAAGTCACTGAAGATGGGGAGGTAGAGGAGCCGATACGTGAGGAAGGCGGGGTGTCTTTGTGGACATTCAAGTTACCTAGCATGATGGCAGGTGTTAGGATACAGAGGAAGCCTATGAGCCGGTGACCAAGTCCTCAAAAGTCGTTGGGTGACCTGTGGGTGGAGAGGTGATAAGGCCAGGTTGGGTAAAGAGCATACTGGCTGGACGGTGGGCCCCCGGAGGTCTGATTCTGAGTGGGAGAGGAAGTATAATGGACTGAGGTGGTGGAGGAAGGTGGGGGAATGTTTATTCTTTCCCCAGCTTGGCCAGGCGCCCCCTGCAGGCTCACCTGCTCACTGTCTTCTTGGCCTCCATTGTTCTTTGAGTCTGAAGGACTCTGCTTAATCTTTATGTATACACACCCCAATATTTAAATTTTCTCCCCTCCAGGTGGTAGGGCAGGACTCTGTGTGTAGAGTGGATTGTGGCCCCTATATATTGTGGATCCTGTATATGCTGAAAAATGGGCCATGCACACGACACAGAGGAGCCTGGGCACTACAGCTTGGGATACTGACAGCATAGGGCTGTTCTGGACCAAGCTATACCATCTGCCAGCCTTCTCTGCCCCTTCCCCATCTCCTTGGGACATGCAGAACTTTTCTATCTTTCAACTCCCCCATGGAAAATTAAGCCAGTACCAAGAGATGCTGAGTGTTAGGTCATAGGCTAAGGCATGGTGGTATCCAATTATCACGGCAGCTTACTCTGTCTGAAATGCCTCATCCCCTCTAGCCCTTATCAAAATCCTGCTTGACCTTCAGGCCCCCCCCCCAAAAAGGTGTCACCTCCTTTCTCATCTCTCCTTCTTGCTATCAGTTACTTTGATAGCAAGATTCTTGGTCCTTCCATTTGGCATGTGTGTCCACCAGTCTTCAAGTTGGTTGCTAAGAGTCTGTATTTCCTATACGACTTCATTCTTGAAGGCAAGACCTCTGAAGGGGCCGTGGGGACGAATAAGACACGGCCTTTGTGGGGAGGAGCTTGCATTCTGGTTATAGAGTCAATGAATTCCTATTGATTTCTGGATCTGAAGGGCTAGGACTTGCAAATAGAAAGCTGAGGGAAGAGGGGTAGGAATTACCCTGAAAGCACGTGGGGAACCTTTCAAGGTTAGAGGCTACACCCAGGGATCTGGAGGTAGCAGGTGGGGGACGAGGGTCAGGACTGCTGAATTTTTAGACATGTCAGGTGGTTCTGAATCTTACTTCTAGTTGAGAACGACTACTGGGGAGATATAATTAAGCACTCTGGGGACTGACAACGGAAGAAGAGAAAAACTAAATTCAGATTGGCCATATAATGGTGACAGTTCTTTATGAGCCCTGCATACAACCAAAAACTCATCGCTGTGAAGTACAACAACAATTGGGTGTTAAAAGGTGGCAGCTCTCTCTCTCTTTTTTTTGTAGGTGACATTAGATTATGATTCTAAACTTCTCAGGACTGGCCTGACATGGCTGCTGTTGCCCAAAGCACCAAGTGCTAATCACAGCATATCGCACCGGCTCTCTTCCCTACTTGGTCTTTCAATCTTTTGGCTTCCAGAACTAGATCCCTGGAAAGAAGAAAATTAACACATACCAAGCACCTGTCATAGGCCAGGCACTAAAAATACTTAACTCTTTTAATCCCCAATACTTCTATATTGGGGAGCATTGTGGGGAAAAAAAAGGGTTCAGAGCAGAGACCTCTGCTGACCCAGGTTCAAGCTGTGGCCCCGCGGTTCACGAGCATTAACTTGGAGCTGTCTCTTAACCTCCACAGCCTCAGTGTCTTTATCTGTAAAATGGGGCTAAGACAGTTTACCTGGTCAGGCACATGGTAAATGTTTGGTACATTATAGCTGTCTGTTGCTGTTTCCTCCATCTTACAGAGAATACACTGGAGCCCAGCTGTAAGTAGCTCTCCCTATTTGCACGCAGGTCTGCTAGAAGGTCTAGGCTCTTCCCTCCACCACGCCACCTCTGGGCAGCATGGCCTTAGTTAGGGGGGAGCGTGTGCCACCAAGGGGAGCTGGGGGTGGGGGCAGGGAGGAGCACCTGTGGCCGTTATGACGGGCTTTTATGAGCCTGTTCCACCAACTGGCTCCCTCCCCCAGGTCTGCAGCACGTTGAAGTGCTTCCTGTTTGCTTCCAAGCAGATGGTGCTGGAATCTCTCTACACCAACTCCCATTCATAAATCACGGCCGTTCCCCTGGTGCTGGAGCAACTGTTTTAATTACAGTGGGGGAGGTGTGCATGTGTGTGTAAGTGTGTGAGAGTATGTGTAAGTGTGTGTGAGTGTGAGAATGTATGAAAGTGTGAGTGTGTAAGTGTGTGCGTGTGTGTGTGTGTGAGAGAGAGAGAGACTTAGACACTGCTGGCCAGAAGATGCCGCCCCTTTTGCCCACTGGGGGTTCGGCATCACCCCTTCTGACCCTCCCAGCCCACCCTACAGAGGCCTGAGGAGGGAGGCCCTGGTGGGAATGTTTCTGGCTTCCGGTGGCACCCAGTCCCCCACGAGAAGGGACCCTGGGACCAGGCAGCCATTCTTAACCCCACACTTCTCTGGCTCCAGGTACTGGGCATGGTGGTAGAGCTAGGGGGAGGGTAATGTTACATGTGTCCCTGCTGTCCTGACAGGCACTTACGGGGTTGTAAGGAGGGGAGAGGGGGTTGGAGATAGGGATGGAGACCTGGTCCCGGTCAGGTCAACTCTTATCTGCCAGAGCTGAGAGTGAGTGAAGGGGTGAGAAGAGAATGACAAGATTGAGGGAAGCCAGGCTGGGGACACTTGCTGGGCACCTCAGCTTAAACCCCAGTGCTCTCTGGGTCCCTTATCTTCGGCCCACAGGGCCGTGTGTGAACATTATTTCCATACATAGTCATATACCTGAGAGGGCAAGTGGCCCTGGATGCTGTTGTGGACCTGGGGAGTGGTGCTTTCGTGTGTATGAGCAGTCTGTAAATGCTAGTCGCCCCATGTGGTGCTCATACTTGTGTGTGAGGATGAGTGGGCCCGTGCGGGTGGGATAGGGATTCGACTGCATGTATAGAAGAAGGTTGTGGGGGACAGGGTGTGTAGCTGCGTTTAGGGTGGGAGTAGAGGGGCTGTGTGTGTTCCAGTCCAGGTGAGCAGGTATGAGTGCAGGCCGTTGTTTGTCTACGACTGCCTCCACGTGTTTGGGACAGTGTGATGCTGCGTGCCTGAGTCCCTATTCCCTCCACCCCTTCCATTCTGAGCAGCTGATTATGGAGGTATGTCTGTGGGTTCAGATTTTCTCCCTAGTCCCTGGGGTTTTACATACAAATCTGAGGCTTGGACTGGCCCCTTGCAGTGGGAGGGCACAAGGGCAAGCCAGAAGGGGGCATTCAGTCCCTGAATACACCCACCCAGAGACAGTGGCTGCCCTGGGGGCTCATGGCTGATCCCGGTGTCTTTTCCCTAAATCCTTCCTTTTGTCTAGGGACCCCTATAAATGTGATGCTGCCAAGGACTCTTCTCCAGGTGAGTCTAGTTTTGGGGGGTCCTCTTTTTCCTTCCCCTGCTCCCAGAGAAATCGAGGAATCTCAGATTTTACCTGCCTATATTCTCTCACCTGCCACACCCCAGCGCTCACCCCAGTATTAGGTGGTGCACAGAGAGGAGTGGGATACAGACACCAAAACAGAGGCTCCTAAGAGGGAATGCTTTCTTTGCCCTGGCTCCTCCCTCCCCACTGCTCACCTTCATCCCTCAGCACTCCCCTAAGCACCTCCAAACTGACCCAGAGAAAGAGCCCTGGCTTTGGAATACAAGCTCCACACTTGCTACTCGCCAGCTGGGTCTCCAGCCACAAGTCATTGCACTTCTTTAAGACTGTTTCTTCATCTGCAAAATGGGGATTAAAATAGCATTGTAAGCACAGAGAGAGGCAATGCATATGAAAAGTGGCTAGAAATGATGAAAGGCTATAGTCACGTGCCAGCTATTAGTACTTCTGGTTTTTCTTTTAACTAACCAACACTATCCATTTCACAGATGGAAAGACTTGACCCCCTGTTGCTCCCCGGCTTTTTGCTAGGAGCCCAGCACTAATTACCCAGCCCTCACTCCCAGTCCTTAGCAAAAGAAGGCCTGACCTTTGCTATCATTTCCTCCACCTGCCCCACCTTGCCCGCTTTGCAAACTCTTAAGTATCCTTTAGGTAACAGCTCAAAGGGCACCTCCTCTGGGAAGACTTCCCTGATCCTCAGCACAGTTGGAGTCTCCTCTGCAAGGCTTCCCAGCTCTCTGAGCACATCTTGTGGCAGCTCTTATCAGGCGCTCTGTAATTGTTTGTTTTTCCAACACTGTTTCACAATTACTGTGTAATTTACAAACACTGACAGTGCAGTGTGATCTAGCTGCTACAGCTACTGTTGAGGTTCCACCCAGGTTCTAGTTCCTGCAGGGTCAGCCCTTCCAAGGTAGAACCACTCCTCACCCCAGCTCTGACCTGTGATCTCCCCCACCCCAGGGTCTGACCCAGAGCCTGTCTCGAGGAGGTGCTTGGTAAATGGTTGTTGACTGAAGAAGCACATGAATGAGAGAAGGAGTAGAGACTCGGAACAGGACAGAAGGGAAGAGATGCTTCTCGTTAACATCTCTTCATAAAAGCCAGCGAGTTCCTACATCCAGCTGGTGTCTGAATTGGGGCCGGTCGTAAAACAGGGAGGCCCCTGAGGCTGAGGGCAGCTGGCTGGCCAGTGGGCTTTATAAGGCGGTTTTATGGACTCAGCTGAGATGTGGTGATGAGAAGCCAAACTTTAAACATCCTCTTAAAGTTTGCTTTCACTCCCCGGAGCATGTGAGCTGAAGGGATTGGAGGAGAGGCCTGTTGAGGAGGTGCCAGTGGACAGATGAGGAGGATAGCATCATCCACATGGACCAGAAGGAAGTAGGCAGGAATCACAGCAGGAAGGGTATCGGTTAGATATGAGGAAGGACTTCCTTCTGGGGCTGGGACACAAGGCAGCCAGTGGCAGCAAGTGATGTGGAGGGGAGCAGCTGGGCTGCCATCCCGGATTACTCTGCGGCTTAAGGGCTCTCGTCACATTTACTTACCGCAGCTCCACCCATCTTTGTTTCAAGAGGGCTACCACCTCTGCTCCCCATCTCACCCTGCTGTCTCCTGACCTCGCCCGTTTTTGAACCAGATAGAAGTTTCCAGAAGGAGAGAGGAGCCCAGGTCAGTACCAGGATCTGCTCTGAGGCTGCAAGCCCAGGTGAACCCAGTGCCAGCCAGGCCTGTGAGTGCAGGGCCCATGGCTCCTCACCTCTGCCGCTGACTTGTGGGAAGGAGAGAACAACCCGTCTGAGCAACTGAAGAAAGTGCTGGGGAGGGAATCAGAGCTGGAAAAAGGTCAAAGGGACAAGGAAAGAGAAAAATCCAAGACAGGAAACAGTGGAAAAGAAATGCAGGAAGGGGAATTATGTGCAGAGAGCCCTCACTGAATTTATGCTGTTTGTCTCAACAGAATTGGAAATACAGCAGAAGAGTTGGTCTCTGGGAAATTCTGGCCAGTTTGGTCCATTCTCTGCCAATTCTCCTCCTTTTGAGTTATTGTGCGTGTTGGGTCAAGTATTCATTCCCCAAAAGTTTACTGAGCATCTACTAGGGGCCATTCTTATGTTAGTCTTGCCACTAACATTTGCAGGATTCAGCACGAGAGTACTAACAGAGGTTTACATGCCATATGTCTAAAGGCCCAAGATTTATAAATCAAGCTGGCATCTTTTTCCCCGACTCCGTAATGAGATGGGCCTTGTGCACATGCACTGAATACGAGCACATACATCCAAGCGCATCCACGGTTTCTAAAATCATGCACCATTGCCCCATTCTTTGGACATCTGATCTCCAAATGAGGGTAGAAGCTTATGCAGACCCTACAAAGAGGCTCAGAGCTGGGGCCTTTCAGGCTTGGGTCTAAGGTTCTTCCAGGAGCCAGACCTGAGCATCTATGCATGGCTGACTAAAATTCTCTGCTGTGTATTCTGAGTGTATCATTCTCCTAACATATCATCACTTTTCATTGTCAACCCAGCAAAGGCCCAACTCCTTACTCTGATCTGGCCTTAATCTTTCTAACCTGATAGATACTTTTCTGTTTACAGTGTTGAAAAGAAAACCACAGGCCCCAATTAGTGTCACTTGGGCCAAGTCACCAAACCAGGGCTTAATACAGGAGGATGATCTGGGCAAGCTTCATAACTCTTAGACGAGTGTTAGCGTTTTGAAGGTGTGCAACCTCCAATCAGTGGGGTTCCCCGGCTTGCCTGGGGTTCCCCAGCGGGTGAAAGTCTTGAACCTATTCTCAAGCCCAGAGAATGCAGGGCTCTCACATCCTGGCTTAGGCCGTGTGAGCTCAAGTAGCTGGGGATGTCCCAAGGGCCTGGTGTCCTTGTGGTTAGATCTCCCTGGAATTGTTCTCAGAGGCTAGGCTTGTGGCTGGCCCATTTGCTGGGAATGATGGGTGACTATCACCTAGGGAATGGAGGAGTCAGAACCCAATTAAAGGCTTTTCAACTCCTGCCAGAGTCCTCAGCCACAGAGAGGGTGCCCTTTGCCTTGGGGTCCACGGCTCATTCTCTGGAAGCCTCTAGTCCCAGCAGGACTGAGCACCCCCCTCTGCCCCCAGCTCCTGTAGGCCTAGAATGATCAAGGTCAGGTCAGGAGGGACACTACTCTGCAATCCCACCCGCCGCCTCTGGCCTGCCCCTGCAGGGGCTGGAGGGGAGCTGGAGAGGCAACGGAGGTGTGAACACTGTTCTGCAAGACTCCACCCCCATCCACACCCAGCAGAGTATGTGGGTGGGGTGGGGGGGTGGGGTAGGGGGCTGCTCCTCCTTCCCAGGCTTGGCCTCACTTGATTCCCTGGGGCAGGGGAAAGAGGAAAAAGAAGGAAAGGGAAAGAACTTCGATTGCGCGCCTATCCTGTGCCAGAAGCTTTACATACATTAGCACGTTTAATCCTCACAGCAATCCCGAAGGGAGGATTATTATCCGCATTTTACAAGTGACAAAAATGAAGTTCAGAGAGGTTAAACATCTCACTCAGGCCCACACAGACCGTGAACGGGGGAGCTGGGATTCAAACTCGGGGCTGCCGACTCCCAGCCCATGCTCTCTTGCTCTGGGAGAGGATGGCTTGACCACCCCTCCAGCACTTCTAGGCCTGGGGCGTTCCCAGGCACACTCCACGTGTGCGTATGGCCTCTGGGGGCCTTAGGCCTCCCAACTGTAACAAACGCCTTTCAGACATTTCCGGACACTTCCCACCCCCGCTCCGGGGTCCTTGGGAAAACCGGGTTGCCTTTGAAGGGGCCCCCCAGGCCCATCAGCATCTCTACTATTTCACACTTTCCCTTCAGGATCATCAGATGAGGAACAGCTGGGCCTGCAGATTTATTAGGGTTTTGCAAGTGATTCTATCCGTCCCCAGCTAAGCCCCGCCCCCGCTCCCATTAGTAGCCTCTGGAAAGCCAAGAGTTCCTTTGTCAATGCCCCAAACCCACTTAGCTGGAGTGATTTTTGCCGCTTTCCTCGAAGCAGTTGGGAACCAGCCATACATCTCCCCAGAAACACCAGAGAAAAAAGAGAGAGAGGGTAAGAGAAAGAATTTTACCTCTGTTTCAGAAAACAGAACAGAAAACCCCTGGCTGAAGAGGCAGGAGACCCAGATTTTCCTCCTGTTTTTATCGGCTGTGTGGCTTGAGGCAAGTCATGTAATCTCACTGGGCCTCAGTTTCTTCTCAGGCAGTGGGGGACCAACCGTATCCACCCCAAGTACCTGGAGGGAAGGCTATGAGTATGAAGGCCAGTGCTTTGGACTCTCCGAAGGCCTGTTCTAGGTCCTCCTCCTTTTCTCCACACCCGACACTCTAGAAGCCATAGGTGCCATGCTAATGTGTGAACCCACCTAGGAGGCTCACCCTCATACACTGAAAACATAATGTGACCATGGAGCTTTCCCACTAACAGCCTTCAGAAACATAGAGCATTTCTCCTTTTTTCCCCTTTGTTTTTCAGGGGTTACCCATTGACCTACACCTGTGTGATATGAATGTGTGGGAGCTTGTGACAGTCATGTGACATTAGGAGAGCCAAGGGGAGGAGGCACAGGAAGCAGTGGGCGCCGAGGCACAATATGAACATTCATCACCGAACAAAAAACAAAAGGCCTCAGCTACCCCAGGGGTCAGAGTTCCACATGTAACCAGTGGTCACAGGTACCACTTGCAAAAGCTGGCCAAAGCCCTCAGGGAGTTGAGCGGAGGCCCGGACTGATGATGATATTTTAATAATGAATCATCATTAATCATTCTAATTATTAAACAAAATATGTATTAATATTTGATTAGCCATTAGGGTACTAATAATGATGGGGCTTATGAACTAGTGGCCCAGCATGATTATGGTCATCACAACAACGCTAGGCTGAGGGAACTTTTTTTGGCCAAAAGACCAATCAGAAAGCAATCAAAGTATGTAACTGGGATCACAGGGCTGATATGTAATGACAACAAAAAAGTATGTGGACGTCCAAATGCCAACTGTCAGCCCTGACCACCAAGCGTGGCCGAAGGGTGCTGTCACAAGGAGGCCTTGCAGCCCAGCCTCTGGAGCCTGCACAGTCAAGGCAGTAAGGCAGCCTGGGCCCGAGGGCTGCTGAGTCCTGCCAGAGCCTTACGAGTGGGCATTGCGATGCTGGTGCAGGAACCAGGGGAGTAAGGCCAGCAGAGGACTGGGGAGAGCAGAAGTGTGAGCCAGCAGAGGGTGATGTGATGAGAGGTGGGGGATGAGAAGCATGCTGAAAATTGGCAGCAGAAGAGCTCTCCTGAGCTTTGTGCCAATCCCGCCGCCAAGTATTGCAATATAATCACCAGGTATTAAGAAAATAGAAATAGGGTCTCCAGGCGCCTGGCAACATGGCAGATGCAGAGGACAGAAACTGACACCATGGAGATGACTGAGGTTCAGGGGCAGCATGAGGCTCACCTACCCTTGACCCGAGGAGCAGGGATGGGCCGCTAGAACCAGAAAGACAGCCATGCCTTACCCCTGTAATTAGGCAAAATGCTTACTTTAGTTGTTTAAGAAAGTTGTAGCTGACTCTTTCTGTGATTTGGCTATTCACCAGGAATTCAGTAATTCCTTTGTTTTGAAGTCCTCACTTAAGAACTTCCATCAGGACTGGGGCACCTGACTGGCTCAGTCAGTAATGGATGTGACGCTTAACCTTGGGGTCATGAGTTCAAGTCCCACGTTGGGTGTAGGGCTTGCTTACTTTAAATAAATAAATACAAATGTTTAAAAAGAAGAAGAAGAAGAAGAAGAAGAAGAAGAAGTTGTTCAACCAGAACAGACCTGCCTAAACCTGTGTCCAGGTAGAACCATTCATGCTGTAGAGTCCAAAATGGGATATTCTGATCAACTGATCCTGACCAGGGACCTTGCTGAGTGCAGAATTCCCCAATTTATAAATTGGGTGAGCAACCCAATTTATAAAAGTTGGGATAAGCCCTGCCATCTCTTGCACTGGGCAGGGAAGCAGGATCACCTTATAGAATTGGATAGTTACCCAGACAAGAAAGAGCTCAGCACTTTTGCTGACGAGCCAAGAGACCATCATGGGAGAGGAAGGCTTGGGGAAATGGCCTCTGATTCCCATGCTGGAGAAGGCCTTTAGGAGTTATTCAAATCTGCTTTGAATTCTTTCAAGATCCAGTTTGTCCAGGCCTTTAATCAACTAGAAACGACAGTCAGCTTGGATGTTGGCGATCTAGCTGGATTGGACTGGAAGGAGAAGTGTGTTTTCAAATATTCAGACATTGCCTGTTGTGGAAGGGGGCTGGGGTTGGGGTTCACACTCTTCTTAGCTTGAATCCCTGGAACCCTAATGGAAGGCTTGCACTGTCTTTTTGTAATCGTGCTTACCACATGATATTAGAAGAAAGTGTAATGCATAAAGGAGGCAGCCATTCTTTGTTGTAAAATAGGAAAATTCCTGCAACCTAAAAATCTCCCAGTGCCATTCTAGAACCCGATGAGTCCTAGTGTTGCCCTCCACTGGTGGCCAGTTTGCCACGGGGATATGCACATAGTAGGTTCTCATAAGCACACGTGCCCTCCCCTCACCCTCCTCATGTGAGCCCCAAACATTTATGGTTATTGTAACAGGTCAAGTCTCACTGGCAGATTTGTTTAGCCTCACACCGCGTTGGGTACAAATTCCTTACTCTAAATAACGGTCACTCATTTTCCCCCTGCCTTGAAACAACAGGCATTTCATTCACCTCAGCTGGCAGCGCCCAGCAGACTGGCTCGCTGGCTCACACAGGCCGAAACGTGCTGCGGCTAGTTCCTGCCCCGCCTCTCCTCCCTCTCAGCTTTTCTCCCAGCCACATGCAGAACTCTGCCCCATTACTCGATTATCACATTTCATATGAAATTAGCTATTGCAGGTCTTATGTTATTCAATTAGCTCAGCACAGGCTGTGGGCATGACTCAGAGGCGCTCCCAGTTTCACATCTTTTCAGTCATGGCCTCCTCCTTTGTCCTGACCCCGGGAAGACCCTGTCTTGTCAGGACACCCTTCTTCCCGGATTAGGGTAGGGTTCCATTAGGAACCCATTAGGGTTCCAGGGATTCAAGCTAAGAAGAGTGTGAACCCCAACCCCAGCCCCCTTCCACAACAGGCAATGTCTGTTAAACTACACGCTCAGGTCCCCTGGTTCCAGGGCAAAGGGCCTTTCTGACCAGCTTCAGTTACACTCCCTTGAACCCTCACTCCCTGGTGTCTCCTAGAAGTACCCAGATGAATTACCTCCATTTGCCTCCCTTATGGTGTGGCCCAGAGCCCTGTGGAACAGCCCTGTGCTTACCCTGGCCCTGGCGGCTTTTTCATTCTTCTCCCTGTCACTAGACTAATGGTTTCTCTAAAAAGCTTCAGCCCTCCAGGCTGCAGTGTCAGCAGCTCTGGGTGGCCCAGCACATACTTCCTCCAGGTACATGTGAGCATGCTGGAAATCCTGGTCCCACCCACACATCCTGGCCGGGTAGCCTCCCCCTCTTCCACTTTGCAGCCTTCACATTCTCCACTCCCACATTTACATTTCATCGGAGTCAACCCCAGGCTTTCTGTGATCCCCCCCATCAATCCACAGTGATGTTTTTGGCTATATACCCCCTGTCCCTGGAAATGATTTCCCACCACTCCAGATGCAGACACACGGACCTCCCTCTCTTCCCAGCACACTTTCCCTTCTGTGCCCATCTGTCCTCAGAGGTGCCAGAAAATGTATTTGGGGTTCATTTGCTCATTCAGCAAATTTGTCTAAGTACCTACTATGCATAAGACCGTATTCTTTACCTTCAGGATTTATAATCTAAGAGGAGAGGTGAGAAAAAAAACACACACACTATAACATGGAAGAATAATAATACATAGGAGTAATAACATGGTAGAAAATACCTCTTTTGAGAGACAAGGTGTTGGTGAGGCCTAATCTGCATAATCTGGGAATTCTGGGTTATCATGTCTGAATGCCAAGAACTCCTAAAAAACTTTGAAAAAAACTTTGAGTCTGATAATCAGGTCTCAGGGGACTGGGTAAAGACTCTTAAAGACAAGATAAAGGGTAAATCAACTGTGGTTCTGCCCTGTGGACCTAGGACCACATCAGCTAGAACGGAGGGAAGGAACATTAAAAACTCCAGCTTCCTTTTTGCTAAGAATGAGCTGAATTAGCTTTCTAAGAAAGCTTCTTCTAATTTTGAGATTCCCTTTGGCAATAATCCCTCTTAATTGCTCTGAAGTCCACATGACTATTTGAAACAAAAATTATAACATTGTCTTGTGGGTTTTATAATATATGTAGATGAAATACACATGATAACTATAGCAGAAAGGATGGGGGTGGAGAGTAATGGACCTCTGTGGTTGCAAGGTTTCTACATTTTACTTGAAATAGTAACCCTAAGTGGACTGTGAGAAGTTAAGGATGTATATTATAATCCCTGAGGCAGTAATAAAAAAATTAATGCAAAGAGGTATAGCTACAAATCCAATAGATAAATTTAAATGGAATTTTAAAAATCTAAGAGAAGGCAGAGAAGAAGGAACAGAGAAATAGAAAACAGAGGAGGCAAATAAAACTAAATGTAACCATATCAATAATTACATTAAATGTTAATGGACTAAACATTTCAATTAAAAGGCAGAGATTGTCAGAATAAAGGAAAAAAAACCTTTGTAATCTACAAGAGATACTTTATATTTTTTTATTTATTATTAAAAACAATGTTTTTAATGTTTTTATTTATTTTGAGACAGAGCATGAGCAGGGGAGGGGCAGAGAGAGAGGAGACACAGAATCTGAAGCAGGCTCCAGGCTCCGAGCTGTCAGCACAGAGCCCAATGCGGGGCTTGAACCCATGGACTGTGAGATCATGACCTGAGCCGAAGTCGGATGCTTAACTGACTGAGCCACCCAGGTGCCCCTCTACAAGAGATACTTTAAATATAAAGACACAGATATGTTGAAAATAAATGGATGAAAAATGATATACATTCAAAAACTGGAGAAACTGTATAAATATCAGATAGAATAGATTTCAAGCCAAAGGATATTACCAGAGATAAAGAGGGATATTTTACAATGGTAGAAGGGCCAATTCATCAGGAAGTAAAAACATGTATGCAACTAATAACAGCACTTCAAACACATGAAGCAAACATTGACAGAATTAAAGGGAGACATAGAAAATACCATAATCAGAGATGGAGATTTCATCAGTAAGGGTGGAGTTGTCTGATTGCACATCTGGGACAAATGGGTTTGGAAGGTCATCCTCTAGGCCAGGGCCTGGCTGTGGGTTGTGGTGAGGAACTTCAAGGAAGGGAGTTAAGCAGCAGTTCAGCAACAAAGCCTGGAGAGGTTCTTTGAGGATGGAATACTAATGGTTCCAGGTGATTTTTATGGAGACCCTATAGCTCAGGCCCCAGTTGAGGTGGGGAGGGAGTGGTTGAAGGTATTGAAGCTCGTTCTGAAGATAGTAGTAATAATGCCCGTGTGGCGATGGTCACTGTGTTCCAGAACAGGATGCCAAGCAGTGGAGCAGAAAGCAGCAGCAGAAGCCAAAACAATCCTCACTGATTTCATTATTAGCTGCTCAGAATTTCTTTATAGTATACCTGATGATGTGGGTTCAGGTGTCATAGATTACAGCAAGAGCTAACCTTATCCTTAAATGTTACCAGGACTGATGGGGTCTGGAGAAGCAAGAGGTCGCCCACTAGTTCTCCAGCTGAGTGTGCATCAGAATCTCCTGACGGGCTTGTTAAAACAGATTGCTGGGACCCATGCCCAGAGTTTCTGATTCAGCAGGTATGAGGTGGGGTCTTCTGCTGCTGCTGTTGGTCTGGAGATATTCTTGGAGGACCACTAAGGTGAACAAATGCCAAGGGGGCCCAGAAGAGGAAACAGGCCTTTGGCACAATGAGTCAGTGTGGAAGGTCATAGATGGAGGCCAGGGTGAAGGGCCTTCCAGGTAGAGGAGAGTCTAGCAGATGGTGCACTTCTGGGGCTGAACTGGAATGTCCATATGAGGAACAAAGCGGAGAAGCCTGGTAAGATGGACCTAACTTAGCAGTGAAGAGCACAGTTTCAGAAATCAGATATGCGAGTTTGAATCCTGATTCTGCTACTTATTTTTTGCATGACCTAAAGGAGGTTACCTAATCTTTTGGGCTTTGTTTCCGCAATCTGCAAAGTGGGGCTAATGCTAATGTCTACTCTCAGGATTGTTAGTGAGGGAGTGCATGTAAATGCCTGACATAGAGTCAGAGCTCGGTCAATTAATGCTAGGTTGTTGCCGAATACAGGCTTGAGGATTTGTACCATGTGTGGGCTGATGTTGACTGAATCAGGCCTGGGCCGAAGCTATGGCAAACTAGTCAGTATTTTATGAAACCCTTCCTGAAGGCACTGGTCTTTTGGCTCAAAGAGTTCCAGTCCTCCTGCTCAAGTCTGGTCACTTTCCTCAAAGTCAGGTTGTCCCCCACCCCCAGCCCTGCTCTGTCCTTCCTGAGCCCCTTGGCCACCAGGAGGGGTCGCGGAGGCAGCTCCACTGGGGGCCCAGGCAGAGGAGCTACAAGCCACCTAGCCTCTGAATTTATTCTCCTGGCTTTGAGTTATCAGCTGGCATCCAACAGAGCAAATGGCAGCAGCTTTTGGATTTCTTTTTTTAAAGTAAGAAGCGAAGGGATTTAGTCCATCTGCATTAAGGAAAGGGAATTCATTCCTCCCCCCACCCCACCCTGTGTTCTGAGATAAAATGGTTCATTTCCATGAAAATTGAAACTCAGGGAAGAATCCTTGTTGCAGTGCCTCTTGGACTGTGAGCTAAGGGGGGTGGAGTGATGTGGACAGGATAGAGAACCGTGCCTTTCGCCATCTTCTGTGGGCACTACAGAGGCCCCCGGTGCATGGGCACTGGCTCCTAAGTGGCCCTTGTATTGTTCTGAGCCTCTGTGCTGGCGGCTGTACAGGAATATAGGTGCTGGCTTAGATTAGAATGTTTCCATAACCCTTTGGAAATTGTATTCAGCCTCCTGTTCCCCATCTTCTGTGGGAACCAGCCTATTACCTGGGCCACTATCCCTCGCCCCAACCCCATATAATTCAAGCTTGCTTTTCTGCTTCTGACCTAGCCACCACTTAGGCCTTTGCATGCCTTGTGGCCACGTCCTTTCAGGGCCTTCCCGTGGAGAATGGACAGGGACAGAGTGGGCAGGCACTGATCCCAGCAACTAGAATTTCCCATGGCAGTTTCCTCACCCTGGGACTTGTCCACAACCAATTCTCACCCCTCAGTAAGGGTGCCTGGCCCCCAGCACCATCTCAGTTAATCGCCATCCCCACCCCCTGCTTTCTGTCTTTGTGGTTTAAATGGAGCTCGGGATAAAGCCAAGCCTGGTCATCTTGGGGAAGCATTGTTCGTGGTTGGAAATCATGAGTAAATTTTGAAAAATAGTCAAAGAAAATCCTGCTTAGGAAAGCAAGTTTCCCAGCAGGGGGAAAAAAAAGCCAACTGGCAAAGTCCAACAGGAATAATCAGAAATAGTCTTTGGATTATTCACCTTTGGTATCATCCACCCCCCTCCCCATCCTTCCCTGAAGCATGGGTAACCAAGAGATACCCACATTAAGGTGATTGTCTAGGAAGAATCAACTTGGACATGAAGCCAAATTCCTGAGCAGTTTCCCCTGCAATCCAGATTCCCTCACACTGCCTTCTCCAACTCCTTCTTCATCCAAATGCAGTTCACATTATGCATCTGCTACCTGGGGGCTGTTGGCCCTGGCAGATGTTTGCGGCAGAACCCTGGGACTGATCCAAGGGTTAGACCTTCTGGGCCCTGCGTGGGGAGGTACAGCTTAAAGGTGTAGGTGGATTTATCTCATCGGCCAAGTATTGCCTGAGTGAGTGTCTGCGAGCACAAAAGGACAGTGAACTCCTCTCACTTAGCCTTGCAAATCAGTCCCCCAACTTTCCCAGCCCATGTGGGGGTATTTTTCTCCCCTAGGACTGAGTAGAGAATAAATGAGGCAGCAGCTCAGGTGGGAGGTGGGGGACCTTGTTCTGAACTGGCTGAGTCATCCCTCTGGTCTTCCCCCTTCTCCCCACCCTCTACCATAGCTTTTGTTCAGCTCCATCTTCCCTTGCCCCAAGGGACCAGCCTCCCTGCCTCCACTCTCCATAGAGAAGCCTTCTTCAAAAGCAAATCTGAGCATGCGAATGGCTTGGGACTTCCAAGGTACAACCAGGTACGGAGTTCTGCAGAGGCCTGGAAAGGAGATAGTAAGGGATGGCTCAGTCTGGGTTAGGCCCCTTTCTTAGTCTAGTGGGGCCAGGGGACTTTCTGTTTGCAAGTGCGGGTTGGTCCCTGCTGGTCCTGCTTCGGAAGACTCTTCTCCCTCAGAGAATGTTACCACCAGGACAACACCTAGGCCCCGTGCTTCTTTGACCACCCTGGGGGAGGACAATGCTCCTTTCTGAACCCCTCCAGTGCCCACTTTGCTCCACGGGACATGGTCCCACAAAGATGCTTGTGGAATGACTCCAGGGCATCTGGAATGCAGCAGGGTCTGGGCAGCTTTGGCAGGGGGTGAAGGTAGATCATGTTTCCAACTCCTTGGGACCCAGGAGTGGCAGGGCCTCTGAGAGTTGACCAGCTTATTTTTAGTTTGGATTCTAGCTCACCAGCCCAATTGTTTTTCAGTTTTGCCTAATTTGGGCCAGGTCTCGATGGTGTCTCCTAGGACCCTGGTTTGGGCCGTTGAAGGTCTGCAGGACACGAGCTGTCAGGGCAGAGAAGTCCCGCCAGCTTCCCGTCCCTGGGCATTGGCAGAATACAGCCTACGCAGCCACCCTGGGGCCAGGACCAGCCGCTCCAGTTGGAGGAGGAAGGAACCTGGGCCTCCCAGCACTGAGCCTTTGGTGATTTGGGGTGGGAGGGGTGTAGACTTAACATCCTGTTTAAATTTGGCACTCTGTCGCATTTTTAACAGGGGTTATGACCCGCCCTCCTCCCTTTCCCAGGCCTATCCTTACATATTCCTCTAATCAATTTTTCACTTTTGGCTCTAATTCTGCTCTTCACCTTGGAGCTTTGGGCCCAACTGAGGGAGGAACAGAGTGATCAGTGTGATGTCTTGAACGCTGCCTCTGAACAGAGCTGACCATGGAGAGAGGCTGCCGGGAAGCCCAGCATCAGCTGGGGGGACAGAAGATAGGCAAGAGGAGAGGAGCGTCGAGAAGGGTGATAAAGAGGAGAGGAGAGGGTATGTATGGGTGAGGACTGTATCGTCGCATGTATGTTGGGGCTGGAGCTGGTGGTACAGGAGGTCTGGGAGGAAAGGCAGTAGAGAGGGGGCAATGCCTAATGGCAGGGAGGCACAACTGCCCCTGAGCCTACCGGCCCTGTGAGCAGAGGCCTGCCGAGCAAACACCCAGCCCCTCCGTGACTCCCCGGTGGAGGAGCCCACATTCCTGCCCAGCAAAGACCGCTTTAATCAAGGCTCCAGATCCTTCCTGCAGCCGCCCGGGGGGGACTGTAACGCTAAACACATTAGTGTGTGAGATTGAAAGGTAACACATTCTCATGGAAGCCCCCGGAACAATGGGCCTCGGGTCTGGGTTTCATTTGGAAGAACCGTGCGGTGGGAATTTCTCTAATCAAATAAAAGGAAAATGAAAAACTCTATCGTTTGCAAACTTTAATGCTCTTAATTGCATTAATTTGAAAAACATACAAGGTCTTTCTGAGTGTGGTGTTGGAGCCTGATAGGAAAGGAAGCTCGGGGCCTGGCTGGGGAAACGCAATGGGTCTGATGGCAGCAAAGGGTGCCTGGGAGAGGTGGCCCACCCCCCCCATCGCCCCTCCCAGCCCTGGTATTTCCGGGGCCTCTGTGGTGGCTGAAGAGCCCCTGAGAGCCCCTTCAGGCCACTTGGCTTGGACCTGCTGCTGTCACTCACTCCTCATCTGCCCCAACCTGAGGGGGAAGGGCAGATCCTCTCTGCTCTGTCAGCACCCACGGCCCAGGGCCAGCTGCTCATCTCACAACACACCCCACCCTGGATACTTCCAGAAGCCCAAATCCCAGTCTGCCCCTTCATTTCCATTTCCCCTATAACACCCGCAAGAGCTCACCAGCCTCTTGCTCTGCCTCCATGGAGGATGCAACAGAAACAACCCACGTGAGGGCACTGAGTCTGTCAAGATGTGACGCGAGTTCCCTGAAGCCTGAAGGACTTCTAGCCTGGAGCTGGTAGGTGCTCAGGTGGGCCACATTTCTCACTTGGAGTTCAAGGGTCTCTCTGGTGTCGCAGCTGCGGAAGGTTGTGGAGCCTGGAGGTTCCTAACCATGCTGAGGTTGTGGCCCTCCTTGAACAGCTGGTGAGAGCTGGAGGCTGCTCCTCAGAAAAGCGCACATTTGTGCATGCGTGTGCACATGCGTGTACACACACACACACACACACACTCACACATATGGGCTTGCACCTGATTTCACAGGTTTCACAGACAAAAACGCCTGTAACCCATGTCCGTGTCAGAGGAACCAGTTTAAGTCCTGCTCCTGAGTCTTGGCAAGGACACTGACTTGGAGGTCCTTCTAGGGAGTGGGGTTCAAGGCACTGAGGCTAGGGGTGAGGACAGCTCTCCGGATGTGAGGAGGACCTGAAGGAATGATGTTCAGGCCTGTGGCTCACAGAGAGATGTCCCCAGCCCTGGGCGTGTTGGGGTTTCATCCCAGTGCCTCCATTCTCAACCTGCTTGACCTGAGGCAATTAACCTTTGTCTGTAGAATAGTGTCAAGCCCAGCAGGGCAGTGGGGAGGATTAAACAAGGTATGCTACATGCAGGGCAAGCCGTGGGGCTCCGTACACGTTGGTTCTCTTCAGGCCCCCAGTCCTTGGGTGACAATGGGGGAGAGAAGACTGTGTGTACATAGAAGCTTCTGGGTTTTGTGTTTGTTTAGTGGCCACCGGAAAGGATCCTCTTTATCCATCCCATACTTTTCTCCCTGAATCACTGTCGTCTTGTGGCTCCTTCAACCTGAGATTCCTGTCTCACCCTTGAACTTGTAGTAAGCTCATCTCTTCTCTCAAGTGTCACCTCCTCTGTGAAGCCCCACAAAATCCCTGGGAGAATTGATTTCCCCCAGGAGGTAAGCTGGGGATGTTATTGTTCCTATTCTCCGGAAAACGGAGACTCTAAGAGGTTTGTTGACTTGCCCGAGGTCACTCGGTGGCAGAATCAGGACTATTATACCAGATGATGGCCCCCCACTGTCTAGCACGTTCCTCGAGCCCAGCACTGTGCCGGTCACTTTGTATATGTGAGCTTGTTGCATTTTACAGAACCCAAGTGTCTTGGCTCCAGATCCACATTCTTTCTCGGCACCACACTGCCTCCCAAAGACAAGGATGGAAAACCAGGAGGCTTCCAAAGCTCTTTTTAAATCTTCCTTTGTGAAGAATTCTGTCAGCCATCAGCCAACACCACTTACTCAGAGCTCTGGGTGTGGACTAATGAGGGACACAGTTCTTGCCCGGATGGAATGCAGGCTCCCAGGGAGGCCAGACCTGCAGCCCTCCAGGGGGAAACAGGAGAGAGAGGACATTCTGTGTCCCCTAAGAGTCCCACTCTCATTTCTGCCACTAACCAGCTGTGTGACGTTGAATACGGGCTGCCTCCCCCCGGCCTCAGTTTCCCTGTTTGTACCGCAGGGAGCAGAAAGCATAGGCCTCCAAGGACATCCCCAGCCATAGGATTCTAGGATTCTGTGACTTGTGAGAGTGCCGTGGGCTAGCCACGCCTGGGCGCAGGGAAGCAGTGATCAGCGGGCGTTCTCGCCAAGGTGGTTGATCGGCTCTAATCTTGCAGCCTCATTGTCTGCCAGAGCTCAGACTCGGGAGGAGGGGCTCATCTGGGAGAAGGGGAGCCCTGGTTGAAAATGATTTACAAAAGCAGGATGTGCTCAGGTTAGCAGGGCCTAATGGTGTGTCGGGGAACAGACAGATGTGCTCCCTAGGCTGGCAGATGTTATTTTTTAAGAACTTCTGAAGGCAGAGTCCTGGGGGGAGGGAATCTTGTGGTCTCATCTCTTCTGTGCCCCAGCAAATGCTCAGTGACTTATGAACATGACCTGATTTAATTCTCCCACCCGATCTATCAGGAAAAGATATTGCGCCCCACCCCCCTCTCAGCTCCATCCTTCCGAGCTTTGGCTCAGAGGCCAAAGCAGACTGTAAGGTGTGTTATCTGGCTGGGAGGTGGTGGAAGGAGATTCAAACCCAGGCCCCGCTGGTGCCAATGCCCAGGTACCGTGCACTCCACCATGTTGCCCTGCATCCCCTCTCCACTGGGGAGGAGTGCAAATGACAGGGCTGGCAGTTGAATTTCAACACCGTGGATACTCAGAGAAGGAAACCTCAAATGAAAGGGTTGCAAACTGAATACTCGTGAGCCTCAGTCTAAGCAAATCTAGTATACCCAGATCTAAAAATAGCTCCTTATATTGGAACTCTTTCCCATATGAATTCATTCCCATATGAAAAAGAATCACTGGTTCTTTTCTTCAAGAAGCCAACTCCATTAGTGCATTAAAAATACGACTCAAGTTGCCAAATGTGATTTCATATGCAATCCCCTCTCCCCACCCCCAGCCCCAACATACTTCTCACTCCTGATCCCAAAGGAATACTCCGCCTTGCCTAAAGAGAGGTTTGCCTACAGTGAGGGGGGCTGGTAATCAACATGGCAAACACATGTCCTGGATTTTCTGAGACTGGCTCACTTTCTAATATTAGGTTTCCATTGTCCCATGAGAACACTTGGAACTATCAGGCGTTGGGGATTGATGCTTTGGTTTGTAAAATGTGGTCACCATGGAGGACACTGTCCTCTCAAACCCATTTTCCAGCCCGGCAGGGCTGAAGGATAGGCCTGGTCAGAGAGGGGGTGACGTGGGCGCCCAGAGCCTAGCCTATGAGGTGGGGTGGGGGACGTTGGGTACAGGGTGAGTCAGCTGAGAGACGGCCCCCTGGGTTCCTGGGATCTATTCATGAGCATGCCATACAAAACAGGCAGGCTGCAAAGATCCAGGGCTCCCTTCACAGGCACTCCTCTGCCTGGGAAGTGGGCGGGCGGGACCTGGAGGGTAGCCAGGGAAGAGCAGCTCCATGATTAAAGGGTTGGAGACCAGGACTTTTGAAGCAAGACTGGGAAGGCTGGTTATTTATGCATTCAGCTCTGGGCCCTGCCTCTACCCTACCCCACCCACCACCCAGCCACTCTGACCCGCAGCCTAGCCCTGGGTTGCACACTGGGCTCTGGGAGGGTGACAGGGAGGGCAAAGATTTCCAAAACCTTGACTGAGGACTTGGAGTATGTTGGCAGCGGCTGTAACACACAGGCATCATGAATCTTCCCAACAAGGCTTTGGGATAGTGGTTACCAGTCCCATTTTACAGGTGGAGACACTGAGTTTGAAATGCTTTGCTCAAGGCCACGTAGCCAAGTGGAACAAGGATCCAGGTCTCCTTCTCCTTCTCCTTCTCCTCCTTTTCCTTCTTCTTCTTTTTCTTTTTTTGTTAAGTCTTTTTTTAAATTCCAGTTAGTAAACATATAGTGTTATATTAGTTTCAGGTGTATGCTATAGTGATTCAATAATTCTATACATGACTCAGTGCTCATCACGGTAAGTGTACTCTCTCTCTCTCTCTCTCTCTCTCTCTCTTTTTTTTTATTATAAATGTATTCTTTAATTCCCTTCCCCGATTCCACCCACCTCCCCTTTGGTAAAGTATCAGTTTGTTCTCTATAGTTAAGAGTCTGTTTCTTGATTTCTTTTTTCTCTCTCTCTCTTTTTTTAAGCTCTTCTGATTCCCTCTCATCTCAGCA
Organism: Panthera onca; assembly: GCF_046562875.1. Lineage (NCBI taxonomy): Eukaryota > Metazoa > Chordata > Mammalia > Carnivora > Felidae > Panthera > Panthera onca. The sequence goes on along the minus strand of NC_138347.1, from coordinate 82,760,073 downwards.
AAAACAGACATGGCAAAGGGTGAGGATAGAGAACTCTGACTAACTCCCTCCAATGACTGGGTTGTTCCTCAGCATTGTTTACGTGTGAAAATAGGAGTCCTTAAAACAGTAATTACGAGGAGGTTGCTGTAACGTACCACTTATTGAACAGCTACTACATGCTCAAGATTACTGCATGTAATCCTTACAACGATGCCCAAGGTAGGTATTATAATCCTTGTTTTGCAGTTGAGGAAACTGAGGCTCTAAACATTACCTGACTTGTTCATCGTCCTAGAATCAGTAACCAAGATTTCAGCAGAACCAAGATTTCAGCTTTGATTGTTTGGTCTTCAAAGCCCACAATCCTTCCATCGTCCCATGCTCCACATGACACAAATGTCATATGGCTGGAACTGCTGTATCCGTGGAAAGAAAGTTTGGGCCATGACTCAGGAGCATCTTGGGAGCATTCTTAAAGCCAAGGAGGGTTATCCCAGAAGCTGCTGGCTGATTAGCTGTTTTCTAGCACCCGACACTAGCTCATTCCCATGCTTTGGCTCGTGCTGTTTCCTTCCTGCTTTAAAAATGTTTTGTGTTTAGGGGCGCCCGGATGGCTCAGTCAGTTAAGCATCCAACTTCGGCTCAGGTTATGATCTCACGGTTCATGAGTTTGAGCCCCCCGCATTGGGCTCGCTGCTGTCAGAGTCAGCTTTGGATCCTCGGTCCCCTTCTGTCTGTCCCTCCCCCGCTCACACACTCTTTCTCAAAAATAAATAAAACATTTAAAACATTGTGTGTTGTGTGTGTGTGTGTGTGTGTGTGTGTGTGTTTATATGTCAAATCCTACCTATCCTTTAGGATGAGCTCCAAGGGCTCCTCTCCTATGACTCTTCCTTGATCTCCTAACCCTAGTTGTGTATTCCCTCTCTGAACTCTCTCTGGCTTTTGTGTAGTGGGTAGGACACTGAGCCTCCTCTATTTACCTGGCTCAAATGGTTGGGGGACTTATGTTTGAGGAAGGGCTTCCTGGAATATAGAGTTCCAATCTGGGAGCTTGAGTTAGTCTTGGTGAGGTGGGTGATAGGGCAGTGAGGACCACCTCTCACAGCAGCAGGTGCAAATACAGCTCTGATCATGTCTCTGCTTTCCTTCACGTTCCTTACCGGTCCTATGTTGCTCCTTTGCATTTGGATGTCTGAGGTTTCCTGGCAGGCACACCATACCCTCCCTCTTAATGCTACATAATCGTGGTTCCATCATGGTGTTGTAAAAAGAACTCAGGATCGGGAGTTCCACAGGCCTGGGGTTTGGTGGTCTCGGTCATAGATCCCTATGTGACCTCGGACAACTCAGCTGCCCTCTCTGGGCCTCAGAACTGGCCAGTGAGATTTCCACTAGATCCAGGAAATTCAAAGGTCAATAACAGAGGGTCCCTGCCTTCAAGGAGCTCCCAGTCTAGAGAGGAATATAGTCAGGTAAGTAAATCTGTTGTAAGTAAGGTGGTTACTTCTTTTGTGGAAGGATGGATAGCACATTGAGGGGAAAGAGGCAAGAACAGAGGGGAGAGTGACCAGCCCTGCCTGGGGGAGTCAAGGAAGACCTTACAGAAGAGCTGACCTCTGAATAAGGATTTGAAGGATGATGGGAGTTGGTCAGGCAGATGAGGGGGTGGAGGTACCCCACTTTGGGGTTTGGTGACCTGATTTCATCACTTCAATTGTACTCCTGAATTCCAATAGTGATGTGCCCTGGGTCACTACTTGGCTGGACATACCTTGTCACGCTTACAGAGACCTCAACTTAGCCACCATTTAAATCCTGGTGAAACTCAGGAAGAAAGCAGCTCGCAAAGGTGGTAAGACTGGAGCAGAAACCAGAGAAGCAGGCCAGAGGAGGGAGTTTCAAGAAGTAAATATTCAAAAACATTAAGCACCGCAGGGATCAGGAAAGATGAGGATGGTAAAAAGTAAGAAAACGATTGGAATAAAGAAAAAAAGACTAGAAGGAAGTATGCCAAGGTGCTCATAGTCCTTTGCTCGTGGTAGTGTGATCATGGAAGGGTAATCCTTTTTCTGCTCCTCTGCCCTACTCTGTACTTGCCATGTTTTCTACAATGAAGTATTTATATGATAACCAAGAACTAGAACAATTGAAACTTGTTTGGAAAAGAAGTCACTGGTGACCTTGGCAAGAACAGCTTCAGTAGAGTTGTGCCGCCAAGCCAGATTGCAAGGCATTAAGAAAGTGGCAGGGGGTGAGGAAGCGGAAGAAGCATGCGTGGAACGCTCAGAGAGGTTTGGCAGTCAGTAGAAGGACGGGGATGATACCTGGAGGCAGCAGGGCCGAGCAAAGATGTTTGCTCTTTATTTAATGTGAGAGGGACTTTTAAAGGTAATGAAATTTCTTGAGTAAAAAAAAAAAAATCAAGATCTTATAAAGGACTTTTGTGTTTCTTCTGGATATAAGAGACAGAGGGAGAAAGTGTATTGGAATTTCTGGGACATTTTTGTGGCTTGTGGGGACAACAGACAAAAATGATATGAAACTAGGATTGTCCTGGAATGCAGGCTTAGTGGCTGCTGAATATTGTGTGGGTTTGGGTTTCCAACTGGAAAGGAAGGAAACAAATAAAGGTGAAGATAAAGAGGATGCTAAGAAGTGGGGGATACCCATGTTTATAGCAGCATCACTTACAATACACAAAAGCTGGATGCAGCCGATGCGTCCGCTGACAGGTGAATAGATTAAGTATGGTATATACAGATGATGGAATATTATTCAGCCTTAAAGAGGATGGAAATTCTGAAACATAGATGAACCTTGAAGATATTATGCTAAGTGAGATAAGCTGGGCACAAAGGACACGTAGCGAATGATTCCACTTCTATGACGTTCTTGGAGTAGTCAAACTCAAAGAGACAGAGAGTAGGGTGGTGGTGGCCAGGGCCTGGGGGGAGGGAGGAATGAGCTGTTGTTGTTTAATGAGCGCAGAGTTTCAGTTTTCATGAAAAAAGTTCTGGGGATGGGTAGTGGTGATGGGTGCACACCAGTGTGAATGTCCTTCGTGCCACAAAACTGTACACAGAAAAGGGGTTGAAGTGGTAAATTGTATGTGATATATATTTTACTACAATCTTTCAAAGTTAAAAATAAGTAAAGGAGAAGAATTATGAAAGGAAGAGGAGGAGGAAAGAAAGTAGGGGAGAAGGGGATTGCAAGGACTCAACGTAGGCAGAACTGGGGGCCTGGTGTCCTAATGGGGATGCTTTTGGAAAAGTGTGAAGGACATTTCGTATTCAGAGCAGAGCAAGTGGGAAGAGTGGACAGAGAAACAGAGGTGTGATGGAGTCGGGGATGGGGACAGGTACCCAGAAGGAAAATCTGTCCCCATCTGCTATGGCTAAGATTTAGAGAGCGGGTTAGAATTATTCATTCATTCATTTGTTTCATAAGAGTGTGCCTCTCGCACCAGCAGGACCCTCAGCATATACACAGCCCCTTTGTGTGAATTAGAGAAAAAGCACTCCACCTCCTTCCCCGGCAGATACAGCCTCAAGGGTGTAGGGCTTAGGAAGTAGACAGTATCTCTGAGGGAATTGGGATTTCAACCCCTACCTGGCCACTGGGCTGAATGTCTTTATATTGTAAATGGCTTCCCCAAATATAACATTGGCTTATGTATCAGGTACTGTGCTGGACCCTATCGAGTTTTCTGAGCTATGGAAGTCCCAGCCCATGCTCTGAAATATCCAATATTGTGAGGGTTGAGGGAACAGAAGAAGAGAGGAGAGGCAATCAGTTAGGCAGCACAACCTTGAACTCCATGCACTTTGCTTCTGCAGGCCCTTAAGCCCAGGAAGCAGGGATGTGAAAGGTGACAGGAGTGATTGGTGCTGGGCACTGGCATTGCAGACCCAGTGCAGGTCAAAGGGACAGGGACATGGAAAGGACCACACTGAGGTAGCTGACCTGAGGTCCAGACTTGGGAGGCAGCCTGGCTTGACTGGAGAGCAAGGATCCTGAGGAAAGCGAGTTTGCACGAGGTGCTCAGTTTGCTTATCGCCTGGAGGAACTGGCTGGTAAGACTGGGCACCCTTAGGCAGTGATGCTTCTCTGTACTAAGCTTGGTACACAGAGATACATGGTCAGCAGCAGCTTCTGGATCATCCCTAGGGCAGGATGCCTACAACCAATTTTAATTAGAGGTTGTCTGACCTGCCCACTACATCTGGTATGTTCTGCTTTTTTCACTATCAACACAAGATAATGATCTTCAGCCTATACGTGTCCTGAGGTAACAGATTTTAGGGGTTGGAGAGACCAGGGTTCAAATCCCAGCTTTTAGCTCTATAATTTGCAAGGTATATAACCCTGGATAAGGGTCAAGTTTCATTATCTGTAAAATAAATTCAATTATACCATGCTCTGGGGTTTATGAAGATTGAATGTGTGTGTATATGTATGATGTGTGTGTGTGTGTGTGTGTGTGTGTGTGTGTGTGTGTATCAAGCACCTAGCACAAAGACTGTAAAAATTAGTAAATGTTCAGTAGATGTCATTTCCTACACATGTGTATGCATGGGCATAAGCACGCACACACACACACACACACTCTCTCTCTCTTTTTGGAATGTCTACATCAGAAAGGTCAAGGTGGGTGGGCTGGCTCAAGCTTCCTCCTGTGGGCATACAGAGACCCATTCTGTTTGATTTGTCTTGGGTCACTTTTCTCCCTCTGGGTCCTCCCCCAGCGAGCTTGGAGCTTGAGCTCCAATGAGCTTGGAGATAAGGTTGCCTCTGCTGACCATGGAGGAGCCTTTCAGACTTTAACACCATACCTTGCACTTCTATGGTATTCGTGGTGACGTATGATGTAGAATGCCTACTGCTACACTGTAGAAAGGTGGAGAGTGCTGTAGGGAGGTGAAGGTCCCTGTGATGAGATGGTACACTGGGGGAGGGGAGGGATGCTGTGATGAGGTAGGGACAGTGGGAGAGGTGAGAGACCCTGTGATGAGGTGGGGTACACCGGTGGGGGGTGAGGGACCCTGTGATGCGGTAGGTAGGGACAGTGGGGGAGGTGAGGGACCTTGTGATGCGGTAGCATGCATTGTGGGAAGCTGCTGGTCACTGAGATGATATGGGTATAGTGGTAAACTGAGGCCTGCTGAGGGGAGGAGAAATGCTCTGGTAGGGAAGTGTGGCCCTCCACTTCTCAGTCCTATTTGTCTTCCCATGTCTACTCTTCTGCTCTTAGACTTCTTCTGGACAGGCTCCCTTCCCTAATGAACCTGTAAGTACTGCTGCCCAACAGACACTACCCTAAGAACAGCCCGGTGACCTCCTGCCCATTCTCCTCCCTGCCTTGCTGCAGGGAGATAGTTTGCTCTGTTCAGAGCCCACTTACCATGTGTCACCCTGATACCTAACACATCTGGCAGATGGATGAGACCATTAATGAGTACATGGGGGTCAATTCTGCGCACACTTACTGAATCCTCCCAGGTGTCACCCACTGTGCTAACCTCTGGGGATTCAGACCTGAATCAAAACTGGTCTCCATACCAGGAGCTCAGTGGGGCAGGGGACACGGACCTCCTAGATTCACCTGGACTTCAAGTGCTCCCAGAGGCTTGAACCACATCTTCAGATCAGAAAACAGGCAACTAGCTCTGCTGAGGAAAGTCTGATAAGGCTTCCCAGAGGTGGTGACCTCTGGGGTGGTTTTTGAAGGGGGGATAGGAATAGAGAACCAGGGACCAAGCATTCCAGGTCAGTGCTCGGCAGTTCTGGAAGGTTCTGACCAGTGAGGGGGGTGAGCCTACAGAGGTTGTCCAGGGACCTCCAGTGCCGTTTTGATTTGCTGAAACCCACAGGGACCTCAACAGGGTGATAGGGCTGCAATGGGGTACAGCTGTTTCTATTTAGAGGGAGGCAGGAGGGGGTTCGTCAGAGAACGTGGCTGTATCCATCTCTCCCAGTTGTAATCCTTTCATTTCCAGTCAAGGAAGGAGGAAGGTACGGAGGAAGGGGAGGCGCTGGGTGGGCTGGGCCGGACTGGCCTGGCACTGGAGGAGACTGGCCATTGGGAGGATGATGTTTATTTGACTATGATGTATATTTAAAGGTCTCAGTTACAATGGGCCCCGGGCGCTCTTTAACAAGCTGCAGCTGTCCAGTTGCTCATTAGCTTTCCTGACATCTTCTCCGGGCTGTTCCTAGGGGAGCAGCCCCCCGGGCTTCTCTCTGTGGGCCTGGGCCTTGGAAAGCTGACATCTTGCCCCCAGCCCCAGAGCCACCATGATGAATGGCACTGCTGCCCCATGCAGACAAACGTCTTCCTGGAACAAACCCTGTTTGTTTAAGACAAACAATCCGAATTGATTCTGGAGAAAACCCTTGGTGGGAGCCCCAGCCTCACCTGCCATGACCTGCCACCACCGGCCCTTCTGCTCTCCGCAACACCCCCCCCCCCCCCCACCCGCCCCGGAGTGGGAAAAGACACATCCAGGCTGGCAGCTCTGGGCATTGTCCTCAGATGGGCACAGAGCTGGATCTCTAAGGATAGCACATCTTCGGAGGTGAGTCCAGAGAGAACTAACCCTACACAGAGAAGTGGGTAAGCAGGTGGGCACCGTGGGAAAGCAGGGGTTTTGGGAGCTTGGTGTGTGTTCTCTTCTGCTCTCGACATGTGTCTCTGCTTTGTTATACCTCCCTTGGCCTCAAGTCCCTCAAACACAGAATAGGCCAGTTTGTGAGATCAATGGTTCTCAACCCTGGCTGCACATTGGGGTCACCTGAGGAGCTCTTAAGAACTATACCCAGGCCCCACTCCCAGAGATCTGCTTCAAGGGGGTTTCAGAAATCTCCATCCCCCCCGCCCCCAACGTCCTCTAATGATTGTAATATGCAGCCAGGGTTCCAAGCCATTGCTTTGGGTGGTTCCCAAGGTCTGACTCTATGGCTTATTAGGCTTTCCTTGAAAATTCCTGGTTCCTTAGCAACCACCTCCAGGAAGCCATTAATTTGCAGAATGTGAGCCCCCAGATGTCCCTGCACCAGGAGTTCCTCCTGAACAAACCCGCACTGGACTGGAGTAGAAAGGGACCTCAGAACTGGTCCAAATTGGTTTTAGAGATGGCAAGCTGGAGGAATCCTCTTCTCTGTGTGAGCAAGCCCAGGCCCCACGGAAAGTGGTTCGTATATGTAAAGCATCAGCAAGTTGGGAGGTTATTCTCATTACAGATGGAAATAGTTGAGGACAAAGAGCAAAACTGGAGCCCCGGAATTATAACCACTCCCTGCCTTCCCACCTTGTAAGCCCGGTAAATGCAAGGGTCAGGTCTCCTGGTTTGGTTTGTTGTTTTGATATCCTCCTCCTGACTTGGCACTAAATGACTGACAGATAGATGGACGAATGGATAGATGGGACGAATGGGTGGAGCCATCCTTGTTTGGGGCACTTATCAGTAGACTTGACTGTGGGTCACTTGGACTGCCATCTCCGCCGTCACTGCTGTGAATAATGGAGGGGCAGAGACTGAGGGGAAACTGTTAGCCTTGGGACGAGGGAGAGGGCTGTTAATAAGGAGTAAGTATCCAAAGCTAGTCTTAACAGACTTGCTGTGAATGGCAAAGCCAGATTACATGCCCGTTATACTCTGCTGTGAATCCACAACATCCAAAGCCCATGACACAGCACAGCCAGGAGTTTCCCTCAAAGGTCATTTGGCCAAAAAAGCCATTTCTGCCAAAGGAAGAGTGTGGTCCTACAGGCATGAGATGGAAAAGAGAGGGGCCCAGTGTGGGCTGAGGACAAGAGTTGGAGTCCTGCATTGGGTCTGTGTAACCCACAATCTCTTAGTTCCTCAAAGTACTGCTCTACGCTCAGCCAGCCCCCCTTAGCGATCTCCCCCTTGGGCAGACACTCTGCTCTGCTGAGGGTAAGAGGTAAAAGATACAGTCCCTGGCCCCAAGGAACTGACAGTCAAGCAGTGGAGACGGATAGGAAAAGAGCAAAATGCTAGCGAACCACGGAGGAGGAAATGCCTGACAGGGTGGGGACGTTAGGGATGGAGCCATGGTGAAGGGGCCCTTTACCCTCCGTGGGAGTTCTTCAGGGTGGGTCCTGGGAATCTGAATTCTTTTAAATATTCATCAGGGCGTTCTGTTGTGCAGACAGGCTAGTGGTTGGTGGGGAAGGAATCTTAGAGGGGACTGCACGTGCAAAGGAAGGCAGGCAACCCAAGGGCACACAGGAAATGGCAAATAGTCAAATGGGTCTGGAAACCAGTTTATTTGGGGGAAAGAAGATGTGACTAGGGTGGGAGAATGGGCTCCAAATGCCTTTTTTGTTAAAATAGCTTAAAATAATTCCCCCAGGAAGCAGTAATCCATTTCAGTCCTCCTCATGCGGTGCTGATTTGCCCGAGTTGCGGGGAGATCTGGTGCCGATTACCAGGTTTCGCTGCATTAAGTAATGCAACAATAAAATTTGGGTCATTGCAGCACAAAGTCCCCTTTATTTTGACAAGTGTAGTTTTTACTCTGAAGTGTTATCGTAAATAATTAAATTAAACCAGTAAATGGCTTGTAGTATGCTTTGCTGGAGTAACAAAGTCCTTGTAACCCCAGACACTGAGCCACTCGTTTGGGGGGTTCTTGGCTCAGAAACATTTGGGAATTTGTCAGAGCTCAAGAGTATTTGAACTCATCAAGGGAGAGGGCAGAACAGAAGGCTCATCTCCTTTCCCTGCTGCCCCCCCTTTCCCCACTGGTGCGGGGTCATCTCTGTCCCTGCCTGTCGTCCGACCTGTTGCTCCCCAGCCCTGAACTGGCCAGGGCTGGAGGAGTCAGGTGGCCTGGTGCACATACTGAGAAGTCTTTTTTTTCTTTTCATAATCTTGCCCAGGCACCAGGATGTCAGTAAGTAGGTGCTTTAGATCTTAGAGGGGAAGGGCCTCTAAGGGATTCTCGGGACAGTGTAACTCCCCACCCTTACCTGCTCTTCCCTGATAGACAAGGAAACAGAGGCTCAGGGAGGGGACAGGATTTGCTCTAGTGTTTGTTGGCTGATGGCCAGGGACAAGCAACATGCAGAGTGAGTGGAGAAGACTCAGACCCAGAGGGAGAGTGTGTTAGAGGGATAGGGGCTGGAGGGCAGAAGGCTAGGAGAAAGCAGGAAAAAAAAAAAAAGCAGCAGGGAGATTCGTTGGAGGGTGGAGAGCATTGAGCCAGGTTCTCCGGGGACATCAGGATGAGACCCTGAGGAATAACTGCCAGAGTCCTCAAGCATCCAGACCTCTGCTCCCTGCATCTAGATAGTTCTTACATAAAGCAAGAGGGAAGCCAGATCTTTCCGGTAGAGAGGGAAATAAAGGTGCTGAAGAGAATACCCAGAGGCAGAACATGCTTTTCCCCTGAGGGAGAAGTTTCCAGACCCTCCTCAAAGTGAGCAGATGGCCTTTCTCCTCTTCTCCACCCACACCATCCCCTACCCATAATCTGCCAACATCCTGCCTGTGGGACATCCAGCATCAGCTTCCTTCGTCCTCCCCAGGGTCCTCAGGAAGGTGGCAGCTGATAGCTGGGTTGGAGGGGGATACATTCCCATCACCTCCCCTTTTGGTGGATCCTAGGCCTGTAGGACCCCATGCAGGGATACTTCATTCTTAGAGCCAGAACCCCCAGTAAAGGTTCCAGAACATGGGCTCCCTCAGAGTCCCAGGCCACTTCCAGGAAATGGAAATCCCAGCACTGGGGCTGAGCCAGCTCTGAGGAAGGTATCACAGACAGGTATTCTGCACCATCAGAATGAGGTGCCCGACAGCACACGTGGCCTTTCCAACCACCCGCCTCTCCCCTCAGACTGGGTGTTTTTCATAGCGCCTTTGGTGGGAAGGAAAGCCTGTTGTCCTAACTCCATGGAAGGCTGAGCTGTGTGAACAACACACCTGGAACTTGGAGCGAAAATTACCCACAGGGCAGACAGAGCCACACCAGAAATCCCAAAGCGGAGGCGGCAGAGGCTCCAAGGTTCCGCGGTAGCATTTACCAGCACACACACTCAGACGTCGGTGTGGTGCCCGGTGGTATGGGCTTTTGCCCCGGGCATGCGGAGGAAGGGTGGTGGAGGCCTGGTGGCCCGAGTGGCGGCCCCTTCTCTCGCCCTGCCCTCCAATGCATCCTTCACAAAGATGTGGGCAGGGGAAGAGAAGTGAACTTAGTTGACCCAGAAACCCTGGCCAACCCCGGGCCAGCGGGGAAGCTGTCAGGTGCTGCCCAGATCCCTGGTTCTAGGCCATCTCTTGAGCAGTGGCAGTGGCCAGAACAGGGATGGAGAGGGAAAGGTGATTGCGCACAGGTGGGTCTGATGCTGCCCCTGGAAATCCACCACCAAGCTGGGTCCTCAGGGGACTCCTTCTGAACTGTCCTCCTCTCCGATAGCCTCTCTCTCCCTCCTCAGAGTCACCATCTATTCCAGAAGCTCACTCTGAGCCCCAAGGCCCAGCTGGGTGCCCTCTTCTGTGCCCCACTGCACCCTGTCACACTCACACCTTATCATCTCAAGTCTTTCTCCTTAAGGCAAGTCTGTATTTGACTTGTCTCTGTGCTCACTGCCATACACAGTAGGTGCTCAGTAAATGCTTGTTGAACAGAACAAGGGCATCTCTAGACCAGGCCTGATTCATGGGATCTTGGCCTGGAGGGAGCAGTTGGCTGAGAGGCCAGGGAGGTCGGAGCCCTGTGCACTGCCCTCAGCCCAGTCACCCGTCTGTCCCCTGTCACAGTCAAAGCCTGTCTCCTCTTCACTGAGTAGGTCTGAGGCTACTACATTCCCTCCCTGTTGAGCACGGTGTGGATGTGTGTGTGGCCAGGTGTTGGGGGGAAGCCCACGGCTCCAATCAGTGCCAAGGCTCACTGCACCCCTCCCCCCTCCCCAGACAGAGGTGGCTGGCTGGACCATGTGACAAGGAGGCAGCAGAATTCATTTAGGGGAAAAAGGATTTAAGGCTTTGCCTCACTCCTCCAGCCAGGCCGGAGAGCGCCTGGGTGCCCCTCCTGTTCTCCCTCCCCTTGGGCCTTTCACCCCCTAATCCACAGAGTGGGGAGCAGTCACGTGGACCCCCAGCTCTCAACAGGAAGCTGTCGGCACCACTGACTCGCAGGGCCAGCTCCCTCACCGCCTGGAAGGCAGGCTGCCTTCCCCCAGCCCGGCTCACTGAAACCCAACCCCTCTTTCCAGCTGCAGCAAGAAAGAGCCCCAGGCCCAGCCTTCCCCCGGGACCCTGCAGCCTGTAGATCTCACGGTCAGGGAATTTTCTCTGTGCAGTGTTCCAAGCCAGCAGAGCCTCCAGCACAAAGGGCAGGGAGAGACAGCAACCATCTTCCCCGCTTCACCAACCTCCTTCCCCCAGTCCGGAGGCAGGGGAGACCCAGTGGACAGAGGCTGTTTCCTGGCTCTGGGGCAAGGGAGACCCAGAGGACAGAGACCATCCTTTCCGGGGAGGTTGGAGCCTTGGGAAGTGATGCCTGGAGCAGCCTGGCCCGGATCCGTTTGGAGCAGTTCCCATTTCTTCCAGCTCTTCCCCCCACAGGGAGGAAACTCACCTACCCTGGTCCTGACATCCCAACAGCCACTCTTGGTAGATGACCTGTGTTCCAGTCAGGCCTGCTCAGAAAGGCCTCCCATGCTCGAGACAGAAGGGGACTGGGGGTGGGTAGTGGAGAGCCACTGGTTCCAGAACTCACTGTTCCCCTTACCTGGAGAAAAGTCTATTTATACAAGAAAAATTGGGCTTTTTGTTGTTGTTCCTAAAAACAGACTCCTCCTCAAACTTTGCTGTCAAGTTATAATCCTGATGACAGTACAGGGACTACCCCTTATTCACGGTTTTGCTCTCTGCAGTTTCGGTTGCCTGAGGTCAGCGTGCCTGGTCTGAGAGCAGATGACCCTCCTGACTGTCATCGGAAAGTGAGTCGTAGCCTGACACTATGTCACAATGCCTACAATGCCTAAATGCCGTTCATCTTGCTTAATCTCACTGTGTAGGCATTTTATCATCTCATACCATCACAGGAAGAAGGGTGAGTACAGCCTACTAAGATATTTAGAGAGAGAGACCACATTCACATAACTTTTACAGTATAATTGTTCTGTTTCATTATTAGCTAATGCTGTTAATGTCTCTAAATTAATGTTGTGCTTGATTTAGAAGTTAAACTTTATCATAAATATGTACATACAGGAAAAACACAGTATCTATAGGCTTTGGTTCTATCTGCAGTTTCAGACATCCATGGGGATCTTGAAGTGGAACCTCTGCAGACTACTGTATAATAGAGTGGAAAGATCCAGAAAGCAAGGAATGGCTTAAACCGCCGTTTTATTTACTAACCGTGCTACAATGTAACTTACACCCCAAGACACATTATAAAAAAAATGGAGCCTTATTTTTCTCACCTGTAATATGGGACTGCTACTATTTGCCTCCATTCACCTAGCAACCATTAAGCGCCTACTGTGTGCCAACCCTTAAGTCAGTTCCTGGAGACTGAAAAGTAACAGGATTTCCACCCAAGGGGTCACGTCAAATAATGTGTATGAAGGTGCTTGGAAAACTGAAATGTTGAAATAAATAGATGAGGACCAGCTGTAATGATCTCATTAACGTTCTGTGAATGAGGCTGCTAAAGCAATTCTTACAGTCCTTAAAAACACTTTTAAGTAAACCAGACTTGTCTCTGTAATCTGGCCTGCACTATTTATTTGCTTAGCAAACCATTTCTTCATAGATAGTGCAAGACGAAAGTCTTCAGACCGGCCTGAGGCCGACTTTATCCCAAATTCAGAGTCAGTGGGGTCTGAATTAATTAGGTCTTTCTGTAGCTTAATGTATAAACCTGGGCTCAGGAAATTTGGCCTTTAAAGCAGGTGCCCTTTCAAATGAGGTGGGTTTCATGTAACTATTTTAACTTCAGCTCCATTACCCTTTATGGGCTGCAGGGCTGTGGGGGAGGAGGGGAGGATCTGGTGTAAGTCTGCTTCTGTGAGTGGGGAACCAAACCAAAAGAACTGTAAAACAGCGGTAAATTCACACTTGCAGCTCCTGCCTGGGGTCTCCTCCAGGCCCTTGAGGGCAGGGGCCAAGGTTCCCAGTCCTATTTATGGGGCTAGCCGCCTGCTGGGGTTTCCTTCTTCTTTGGACTTTTCCCGCAGCACAGCTTTATTGAGGTGTGATTCACAAATAAAATTGTGTGTATTTAAAATGTACAATATGAGGATCTGATATCTGTATACGTTGTGAAATGATTACTACAATCAAGTTAATCAACAATACAACCATCACCTCACGTAGTTTCCCACCTTTTGTGGGGTAAGAAGGGCTAAGATTTACTTTCTTAGCAAATTCCTGGGACGTTAGATCCCCAGGATGTACTCGTAACTAAACGTTTGTACCCTTTGATCAACACTTCCTTATTTCTTCTACCTTCTAGCTCCTGGCAACCATCATTCTACTATTTCTAGGAGGTTGACTTTGTTTTTAGAGTCCACCTATAAGTGATACCATTCAGTATTTGTCTTTGACTTATTCCTCCTAGTATAATGCCGTATACTTTCATTCATGTTGTTGCAAATAATTTCCTTCTTTTTTAATGGCTGAATAATATTCCATTGTGTATGTGTGTATACATATGTGTGTGTCACATGTTCTTTATCCGTTCATCTGTCAATGGACACTTTGGTTGTTTCCATACCTTGGCTACTGTGAATGATGTGGCAGTGAACATGGAAGTGGAGATCTCTTTGATGTAGTAATTTCATTGCCTTTAGATATATACCCAGAAGTGGGATTGCTGGATCAAATGGTAGTTCTGTTTTTAACTTTGGGGGGAACATCCATACTGTTTTCCATGATGGTTGTACCAATGTGGGTTGTGCATTCCCACCAACAGTCTACAAGGATTCCCTTTTCGCCACATCCTGACAACACCTGTTATCTCTTGTCTTGGACAATAGACAACCCTAGCGGTTGTGAGATGGTATCACATTGCAGTTTTGATTTACGTCTCTTGGATGTTTAGTGAGGTTGAATACGTTTTCATATAACTGTTGGTTATTTGTATGTCTTTGGAAAAATATCCAAGTCCTTTGCCCAATTAAAATTTTTTTCTAATATTTATTTATTTTTGAGAGAGAGAGAGAGAGGGAGGGAGGGAGGGGCAGAGAGAGGGAGACAGAATCTGAAGCAGGATCCAGGCTCTGAGCTGTCAGCACAGAGCCTAATGCAGGGCTGGAACTCATGAACTGTGAGATCATGACCTGAGCTTAAGTCAGATGCTCAACCGACTGAGCCACCAGGAGCCTCTCCTTTGCCCAATTTTTAATTGGGTTACTCTTTTTTTTTTTTTTGCTATTGATTTGTGAGACAAATGTGTGTGTGTGTGTGTGTGTGTGTGTGTGTGTGTGTGTGTGTATGCATATATATGACTCCTTTCTGGATGTAGGACTTTCAAATATTTTGTCCCATTCTGTAGGTTGCCTTTTCATTTTATTCATTGTTTCCTTTGCTGTACAGAAACTTTTTAGTTTGATGTCATCTCATTTGTTTGTTTTTGCTTTTGTTGCCTGCAAGGTTGGTGTCCGATCCAAAAACTAATTGCCAAGACCAATGTCAAGGAGCTTTTCCTTTAGGTTTTCTTCCTGGAATTTTATAGATTCAGGTCTTATGGTTAAGTCTTTAATCCATTCTGAGTTGATTTTTGTGTATGATGTAACATAAAGGTCCCATTTTATTCTTTTGCATGTGGCTGTCCGGTGGGACTTCTTGTTCTGGCTTGTGGGTCGTCTCCAAACTCCCCAGCCATCAAGTGTCATCTCAGTCACCAGGTCCCAGGACACACTCTTGCTTAAGAACCTCTTGGCTAATCCCGAAAGTCCTCAGCCCCCACCCATAGGTCTTTCCCACTGCCTCTTACTATCTGCCCAGGGGGATTCCAGGTCAACTGTCCCTTTAACCAGTCCAATACTGTAGCCACTAGCCACATGTGGTAAGTTGAACACTTGTGGCTAATCCAGATTGAGATGTGCTAGAAGTGTAAAATATACACCAGGTTGTGAAGACTCAGTCTTAAAAAAGTAATGTAAAATATCTCCTTAATAATTTTTATTTTGGTTACATGTTGAAGTAATATTTTGGATATACTGAATTAAGTAAAAAAAAAATCATTAAAATTTCTCCTGTTTCTTTTTAATTTTTTTAAAAAATGTGGCTACTATGCATAAAAAGTGTGCTGGGTAGTGGGCAGATTTCGGTGACCTTTCTAAACCTCTGCTTCCCTTTGTTTCAAATGGGATTAAAAGTACCTGCTTCAGGGGCACCTGGGTGGCTCAGTCGGTTAAGCGTCTGACTTCGGCTCAGGTCATGATCTGACAGTTTGTGAGTTCAAGCCCCGTGTCGGGCTCTGTGCTGACAGCTCAGAGCCTGGAGCCTGCTTTGGATTCCCTCCCTCCCTCTCTCTCTCTCTCTCTCTCTCTCTCCTCTCCCTCCCCCATTTGTGTGCATGTGTGCTCTGTCTCTCAAAAATAGATAAATAAACTTTAAAAAAAAGGGACCTGCTTTAGATGATTCTTGGGAGAACCTAAATTAGCCAAACTGTGCAAGCACCTAGCTTATACAAGTTAACTCCATGCATGTCGGTTACCTTATCTTTCCTTTCCAAATCCCATTTCAAACACTCCCTGGAGCAGTGGTTCTCAACTCCGGATGCACACAGATCCACCTGGCCAGCTTTTAAAAAGTATACCCAGCCCTGGGCCTCATTTCAGGCTTTATTGGTCTGAGTGGGGCCTGGCTGGGCATCTATATAATTTCAAAGCTCCCCCAGGTGATTGTTATGTGTAGCCAGGTTAAGATCCCTGCCCTGGATGAACTCTTCACTTCATCACCCTTCAATGCTCTGACCCCCTTGGTCTATGAGGCATCTTTTTAGCGTCTTATATGTGTTTTGTGCTACTTTAAGTATAAGCAACATTTCCGGGAGCCCACCAAATGTCTGGCCCTTTACATATATTGTCTCTAATCCTTACCACAACTCTGCGAGGTAAATTAGATTAACCCCATTCTGCAGATGAGGAAGCTGGGGCTTAGAAAGGTTGAAGCAACTTACTTTTTCAGTAAGTGGAGGGGAACCACGGGGATGCACTCAACCCAGCTAAGTCTGACTCCAGATTGTGAGCCATTGGCCACCTGTGTACCCTGACTTCATTTTAAATTCTTCAGTAACTAGAATATAAGCTTCTGGGTGCAGGGATAGTTTCTTCCTGTTTGCAACAGGACTCATGATTCGTTCAGTACCCCTTGATAAATACTGAATAACCCTCAAAGTGTCTGCTTGAGAGTGTCCCTGAGCAAACTGGTGGACTGGGACCCACCTGGAGATGACTGGGGTCTGTGCTCTGCTCCAAGCAGTGGGCCACAGCATTCAGGACTACCTACCCCAGGCAGGCCCTGAAAGAGTGCAGGAAGGCTCTGGAAAAGACAGCAGTCCCAGATGCCTGGTTTTTGTGCTTCCTGGGTTGCTGGCAGGTGGCCCAACCCCACCCCAGCTGTGCCTCCCCTACTAGAAGGACCCGTCTCCAATCTGCCACAATCAAGGGCTGCCTGGATTTTCTGGACCACCTCTGAGTCCATATAATTTTATTCTTTTCAAAATAGGTGGTTTCTGAAAGGCTTGGCTAAATGTGATTCAAGTTCTCTACTTTTGTATGACTGCAAATACAAACACTCTTAAATCAGATGGTGAAAGCCTTTGTCTTCACTCACACGATGGACTCACGGGCAGCCGTGCACAGGAGGGCAGGCCTCCTGCATGGTGACGTGGAAAGAAGATTGTAATATCGTGACAAGTGGTGGGAAAATCCAGATGCACATTCTGGAAATGACATAATTACAATTATTAAAAGTCTTAAAAGAAGTGGGAGATCAGGGAAGGACTCACATGAAAATGTTACCAGTGGTTGTGTTGTGGTGGTGAAATTACAGATAGTTCTTGTATGTGCCAAATTTTCTGTAATATGTCCAAACGACTTTTATAATAGATGGAAAGAAAAATTCCTTTGGGGTGACGCATCCCAACAGAAACCATAAGATTTGATCTGCATTCCTTCATCTTCTGGCTCAGCCCAGGCCACCTCATCCCTACCCCTTCCTGGGAGATGACAAGAACAGAGCTGGGGGGAACTCAACAGGGCACCCTGGAGAGCTGGCCAGCACCTTCCCTGGGATGAGGGCTTGGGGCACTTTTTTCCACAGCCTGTCTGGGAGTCGAAGTCTGAAGGGCTGTGTCCTCCTCTCGGAGAGCAGGGTCCTTTGGCCTCCATAATCTAATTCCTGTTGTTCTGCAGGAAGGGAAGTGGGAAGACCTCCTTCTGGAACCCGCCAGTGCCTCCCCTACGTTTGGAGTCAAGTGCTGGAGCAGGCCACCCTTGACACTTAAGCCAGTCAGGCACAAGGGCAGGGCCACCCCGTGGTCTGAGCCCGGTGCGTGCAGGGTGGGTCGGTGTCCAGAAGTGCAGTTACTGAGAGTGAACAACCTTCCTTTCCACTTAGGCTCCCACCCTCCCTGGTGTGCCCGGGGACCCCGCCCGGAAGCTAGCCCAGCCCACCCTGCCATTTGGGGCCAGCCCACAGGCAAGCAGGCAGTGAGTACAGTGATTCTGAGCTTTGTACCCAATTAGACCTTGTTCAAACCTTGACCAGTTTCGCCACTAACTAAATGAGCAATCTCAGGCAAATTACATGTGATCAGAGCCTCATCTGAAGAATGGCACCCTGTCTGGTGGGGCTATGATTAGGGTCAAATGAGAGAAAATGGACACCAGGCACTTAGCACAGGCTTAACAAACAACAGCTGTTGTTGGGGTTTCTGTCACCTTGGCCCCTCCCAAGCTGAGCTCTTGGGGTTTGGGGAGCACCTTGGATTTGATTTTAGGGATCAGCCCCTTTTGATGGTTTGCTCTTAGGGCCCTGCCTTTGGGGCTGGCTTTGGGGAAGTTGCATGACTTAAGGCTGGTTCCTGAGTCCCCGCTTCTCCCTTTCTTTATGTCTACTTGGCTCTGGAGGAGTGAGGCAGTCCCTGGGGAGAGAACCTCACTCAGTTTTAGGGCATTACAATCACGGTCCTCTTGCCGGAGGTTGCATGATGATGGTGGCAGGGCTGTCCTCACCCTGCCCCGTCCTGACCACCCCCATGCTCACCCTGGCCACCCCCCACTGTGGGATTGGGCAGCAAGACACAGACACTCCAGTCTAGAAACATACACAGGCTTTGGGGGTACTGCTTTGTGGGGGTGGGGGGGGGACAGTGGCTGTTTTTATAGTACCTGCAGTTCTGTAATATTAATCACAACAATTTGTCGTGTGGCACTCCAGTTTGCAAAGCACTTTCTCATACCTCCTCTTACTCCTCTCGAACAACCTCGTGGGGTGCTATTGTTACCTTCATTTCACCAATGAGCCCCTGAGGCTCAAAAGGAGTAAACAGTGAGAATACACAAGTGATAAAGTGATGTCTCCTGACCAAAAATCCTGGACAGTAAACAGGGTAAATGGAGGTTGGAGGTGGGGTGGGGGCAGTGTTAAGTGACAAGTCCCTGGGGTTTCTCCTTTTGTTTTGACTCCCTGCACACACAGAAAGGAGATCCCTTCTGTTCTCCCTTCAGTAGAGAAAGTGTGAATCCGTTTTAAGTGGAGGTGGGGAAAACAGAGGGGGAGGGGAGGTAATTTTCCCCAGGTGCTGGGTGTGAAATTAACAAGCTGAGAAGGTAGATGCCTCCCTGCCATGGGTGTTGTTTCAAGGGGGGGGTTAGCTGGCTCCACACCTGAGGTGGCCCCACCAGGACACGCATGACCAAGTCCTTCCTACAATGCAGCCACATCCTTGGAAGAGAACAAAAGTCTCCTTTCTGGTACACCCCTGGCCATGGGGGACGAGAATCCCTGGAAAGTCCTCCCAGAGGGCAAGACCCCCACAGTGCTCAGAGGGGTAGGAAATGATCCCCTTCTTCCAGTTGTCCTGCGCCTGGGTCAGCGGCCATGTCACCGACCAGCTAGAAGGTGAGGGATGGGGGCAGATTCGCTAAGGCCCGGGAGATGGCTGCTGGCAGCTCGCCAGGCCCCATTCCCCGCCTGCAGAGAGAGAGAGAGAGAGAGAGAGAGAGAGAGAGAGACAGTGGTGGCCTAGGATCCCACCACCTGTGAGGCCCAAACCCAGTGACAAACACTTGCCTTAAGAGCCCTGGACTTCGACATTGCTGTGTGCTACGGGGGGGGGGGGGGGGGGGGGGGGTGGTGTCGGGGAGGAAAGGAAGACCTGGGAGAAGTGTCCTGAGGCCAGCAGTCACTTCACTTTGGCCACTGCCCGGTCCTCTGCCTTTGTGGCCGGCTGTGTGGTGCTACTATTTTCAGCATGAGCAGCAGGAGCCCAAATGTCCTCTGCAGTCGGCCAGCTTCCTGATGTGAAACCCTAGCCCGGAGGTCCGGGCCCCTTCCCGGGCCGGCAGGCAGGCAGGGCCTCTCACTAGTTCCTGGAAACTTTATGGCCCCTCTCCCTGCTCTGCTTCGTGCCTCTCCAATAATAAAATAAGGCATTATAATAACAGTTACCGTTTATTGATCACCTACCATAAGCCAGACGCTCCACGAGGCGTTTCATTTATATTATCTCATTAGTTACCACCTTGTCCTGTTTGTGCGATACCCTGCTTTAAAAGAGGTATGCGATATACGGAACAGGTATACGGTTTCTAGTTCATTAAATTTGTTGCTGGTGGATTAGTCTTTATATCTATTAGTCCCTATTTTCATGGGAAAAATAGACTTCCTTTATATTGTTTCGCTTTTCAGGAAACTTCCAGAAACCTCAGTCTCAGCCAGGCTGCTGGTGTCCACAATGGGTATGACCTCTGCAGATATGTCATCTACAATTCACAGGCACCCTTCTGGCCCCACCTGTTCTTCGCATCAAAGAGGCTGTATATTACATGTTTCCCTGGCCTCTTTTTTTCCCCTTGCTCAACAACTGAGGCCTATCCTATCAGAACTGGGGGGTGGAAGTTCTGGGTCCAGCTACAGACCGGTGGACCATGGGGGCCTTGGCAAGCCCCTCTCCCAGCCACTGGGGTCCTGGGACACTGCCCCTGTAGGAGCTGACAGGAGAGTGGAGGATTTGTAGGGAGGGCTGTTGGTGAAGGGTGAGAATGGGGAAAATTCCTCCAGCTGGTGGCAGGAGCTGGCTAGCCAGAGGCCTTTTTTCACGGCCCAATGCAGCGCAGCTCTTGTGTTTATGAGCTTTGTGAGATTTAGATCGCTCTGTATTAGCCACAGGTTTTTTTGGGGTCACATCAAAGGTTAGAAAGCCGTGGAAAGAGTTCTTTCCCCATGAATCACACTTCCCAAAAATGTAATTCTCTGAAAGGAGTCAGCTTGCTTTATAGAGCTAATAGGAGAAAAGGGATAGCAGGGGCTCCTGGGGGGAGTTTCCCCGAATAAACCCTCTCTGGAAGACTAGAGAAAGGAATTCTCAGAAAGGAGGGGAGTCAGAGGAGGAGAAGAAAGACCCAATGGGGCCAAATTGATGAACTAGCATTTGGGGATTGAAGGTGGCAGCAGGGCTTCAGATGCTGCTGGCCTAGAAGGACGGAGCCCCTGCATTGCTCAACTCCAGGGAGCACTCTGGCTTGTACAGTGCAGTGCACAACCTGAACAGCCACACATGACAGTCTTATGTTTCCTTGCTCCCTCCTACATGGATTGGTTATCTCTTTAATATGCTGCCATGGAATCCTCTAGGTGGTCACAGATTATAATTATCCATGTGTTTATCTATACCCCATTCCCAGTCACTTCACAGTTACACTTCTGAGGACAAGGCCCATATATTTTTAGCTTTTGCTTTGCAATCTTCCATGTAGTATATGCTCATTAAGTGCTTATGGACCAAATAAATAATCATTGTTAAAAGAGTTCTTCTAGCACTCGGGGACTGGTATGGCTGACTAACTCAGGTACAAAGAGCCAAGAAGAGCTTGGCTTTGATTTCTTTGAAGAAAAGGTACTATCCAAATACAGCAACTCTCTTTAAGACCCAGATCGACCGCTACCTGCTTTAGGAAACTCCCTTGGTGAATTTTTGTTCACTTAGTCCCTCCTTCATTTCTCAAACACTTAACCAGCCCCTCTCTCAGACACACGATGGGCTGCCCTTGAGAAGCCCACAGTCCTGGTGGGTGACAGATACACATGCTGGTCACTGGTCGTTAGAGTTGAATGGTCAAAACCGTGGGCACATCTGAGGCATGAGCAGGGGCTACGAGGCACCAGGGAGGGAGTGGCTCATCACTGTCAGAATGGCAGGCTTTACAGAGGGGGTGAGGGGCAGGGGCTTGGAGGAGGGCCTGGAGAGCAGACACAGAGGGAAACTCTTTGCTCTGCTCCTCTCTAGTCTTTGGCTCTCTCAAGCACAGAGAGGTTAAAGGGGCTACTCCAGGGTCACATAGCTAGTAAGTAGGTCTCAAACCTGATTCTTTGGCTTCATATCCTGTGACACACCGCCATCTTGCTTTCTGTGCTGGAGGCTAGGCCTTAATAAAGTGTCCATCTGAAAGCCCTCATAGTCTCACAGAGCAAGCGATGTAAGTGGAGGCCTCTCCAGTGGCTATGGAGTTTATTTCTGCACCATCCTGGTGACCTATGTGGGCCTCCTTTTATCTGTTAATAATCCAGCTTGTTCCCAGATTCTCACCTGTCTCGCTCAACAGTTTGATGCTCTGCTGACCTACTTAGCAGCTCTCATGCTCCCCGCTTTGTTCCCCAGGCCCTGTCTGGCTATCTCCCTCATGGTGGCTTATATCAGTTTTGAAACCTTGGGCGCCTGGCCTCAGGTTGTCATGGGGACACTGGGGGCTTTAGTTCCTCCAGGTCTGGGTACCTCCCTCCACCAAGCCTCCTGCAGTGGCCAAACCCAGAGCCCCAGCCCGCTGCTGCCAGATGTCCCCAGTGGTCTCTTCTGCCAGGACTCAGTCTCCTCTCTCAGCTTCCCAACTGTGACACTGCCCATTCCTGCCCACTAAGTTGCAGTAGGAGAGAGGGCATGGGTTCCACAGACAGATATAGTTCAAGTCCTGCATCTGCCAGCTTTCAGAAGTTCCTTAACTTTCCTGAGCCTTGTTTTCCCATTGGTAAAATGGGAATAACACCTCACAGAAATATATGGACAGGTATGTGAAAATGCTCATTTCTGTACCTGATACATGGCTTAGGAGTGAGAGTTGGTAGCAGTTACTGCTTATAAAAGCGTTTTAGGCTCATGGGTGGCTCACTCAATTGAGCATCTGACTCTTGATTTCAGCTCCCGTCATGATCCCAGGGTCATGGGATTGAGCCCATGCTGAGCATGGAGCCTGTCTTGCAGACAAGATTCTGTCTCTCTCACCCCCTCTCCCTGACTTTCACATGCTTTCTCTCTCTCAAATTAAAAAAAAAAAAAAAAAAAAAAAAAAAAAAAAAGCTTTTCAACAGCTTTTCACCTAGGCTTTGGTTCTCTTAAGCACAGATGGTTTAACTGTCTACTCCAAGGTCTCCTGGCTAGTAAGTAGGTGATTCTCCGACTCCATATGTGGTGACCAACCACCATCTTGCTTTCTGTGCTCGAAACAAGCCTTGATACCCTGTCCATCCCATCAGTCTTGTTTGATCCTGAGCTGTGCAGAGAGAGCTTGTATTAGCCCATTTTACGGTGAGGAAGTTTGGGCTCCATGCACATAAGTGAGTTGCCCAAGTTTGCACTACTCATCGGGAGACAAGTGGGTGGGGATGTGTTTTAGTTCTGTGTTCTGTGGCCTCAAACTAAATCTCTCCCACCTTGCTTCCTTCACTGTCAGAGCATCCCAGCCGTCTTCTGAGAAAGTCCTCTCTCCCCCTGCACAGAATACCAGTGAGGCTGGTCTGGCTCTTTCTGTGGGCCTAAGCAGAGAACAGTGAGAAGAACACTCTAGATATGTCTTGAATGCTGGGGCTTTGGGAACTAAAGAACACAGTGCCTGGAGCTCTGGGAAGGAGGATGCTGGTTGAGATCCACTCTTCATGCCCATGAGTCAGCCCAGACTCTGTTCTTCCCGCACCCCAGTCCCCGGCCAGAGCAGCCCTGTGGCCAGTCGGTGGCTGCCGCCCAGCCCCCAGCAACCCCCACCCCCCCCCCCCCCGCCCGGCCTCCAAGGTTGGCAGCCTCGTGGCCACGCTGCTCGACTCTGCGCCTCTCCTCCTCAGTTTATTCCTTCCAGATACACAGTTGCTGCTTTTTATTTGGATCGCTTTTCTGTGTTATGGTATTTCGGTTGTTTTTCCAATCCCCCCCCCACCCCCCTGCCTTTCCCCCGTGGCAGGATTCCTAGGAAGACTAGTTTTTGGAGAGAGCTGTGAGCACATCTGCTCTCTAGCTGCAGCATTCCAGGAGGGCCCTGTCAGGGGCTCAGGTCTCGGGGAGCCAGGACACTCTGGGCAGTGGAGGCTGGCGCTCAGGGTGCGGGGCCCCAGCAGTTGAGGCCTGTAGTAGGCACACACATTGCAGCAGGCGGGGCTGAGCCTCAGGGCCTGTGGGTGCTGCCAGAGCCCTGGAGCCGCGGTTCGCCAATGCCCTGGCCCTGCTGGCTGTGGCTGCTGGCCGTCTCGGCTCAGGTCTGTGTACGCCAGACTTGGGGTGGGAAAGAGACCGGGAGCCTTTGAAAATACCCTGGCCCCGGTCTCCTCTTGCCGCCGGCTCTCAGGGGTGAGGGTCCTGTGTGTGGTCGGTGTGGGAGTCGGTGGGGGTGTGGGAGTAAACTTGCGTGTACTGGAGAGAGTGTGTCGGTTACGCGCAGGCACCCAGGTCACGGGACCGGGGCTCGATTCTTGGCTTTCCCACCCATGGCTGTGCGCCCTTGCGCAGGTTAGTGGGAAGGGTGATGCACTTCCCTCACAGCACTGTTGTGAAGGTTAACTGAGTTGATATGTGAAAATGCCTCCTGGCGTATAGTAGGTGCTCAATAAATGTGTTAGCTATTATTACATATACGTGAGGATAGGTACGTAATGTAGGAGATTTGGAGTGGTGCTTCTTGGACTCTGGAGTGTGAGAATTGCCTGGGGAGCTTGTTCAAAGTGCTGGATTCTGGGCCTCACCTGCAGAGATTCTGATTCAGCTGGTGTTGGGCAGGCTCAGAATTCACATTTTAATTCAGAGGCCTGGTGATGCTGATGCACTAGTCTGAGGTCTGATCTGGAGTCATTTGAGGTATCTGGATAAATTGATCCTTGGAATCTTGGGCTCTGGTACATCAATCAGAACAGCTTTGTAAATGTTGCTGGAGACCAGATGAAGGGGTGGAGTGGGATGAGGCCGAGAGGTAGTCAGGAGCCTTCCCAGGCAGAGCCCTGAGACTCTAAGGAATTAAGGTTGTTCGGGTTTTAATCAAGGGATTTACACAGGCCTACCGAGTAACTTGGGTTGGACCAGCCTGGTTTACAAACCCAGGGCACAGCAGATGGCAAGGAGGGTGTAAAATTGCAGTTCGCCCAGGGCCAGCGTGGCAGAAGGGTCTGTGCCCCGACAGCAGAAGAAGCAGTATCTGGAGGAAGAGAGAATCCCCCAGATCGAGCATCTGTGCCAACTCCCTCCTCCCCCGGGCCGGGCATCTGAGTCGTTGGCATCCGAGCAGGGCCCAGGCTCCGCGAGCTGACTGCCTTAGCAGCCGAGCCAGGCTGAGGCCAGACTGGAGGGCATGGCTGAGGATAAGAAT
Source organism: Panthera onca (assembly GCF_046562875.1). Lineage (NCBI taxonomy): Eukaryota > Metazoa > Chordata > Mammalia > Carnivora > Felidae > Panthera > Panthera onca. The sequence continues at coordinate 82,735,256 of NC_138347.1, read as the reverse complement.
CTGGCTCTGTCGACTCCTCCACTCAGGACCTTGCAGTTTCTTGATTTATTGTTCTCTGCTTTCTCTCTTAGTAGAGATCTTTTAGGAAAATTCTTTGTTTTGACTGAGCTAGGGAGAGAAGGACGTGGGCCGTGCTAACACCAGTTGCCTGCTCCGGGGAGGAGACTGGGGAGATGAGCTGTGGGCTCGTGAGGCTGAGGTCACCCCTCCAGGAGCAGGCCTGCCAGGCAGCTCTGAGCGCTGGGTCCCGCTTACTTGGGATCTCCTTTCAGGTGGTGAATTTAATGTGTCTATAAGTGTATGTGAAGGTGTGTGTGTGTGTGTGTGTGTGTGTGTGTGTGTGTAGATGTGCATAGGTGAGTGTTATATATGCATATATTCATGTAATTCATTTGACAACAGCCACAAAATATTTCCTGAGTGTGTACTATGTGCCAGACACGGTCCCAGATGCCTGGGATATATCAGTGAGCAGAATGAAGATCCTGCCTCCAAGGGGCTTACATTCTATGGGGATTTTGTAGTGTAGAGGGGGTGGGTGTGTTTGTGTGTATGATCCTGCTGTGTCTACCTCTCTGAAGAAGGAAGAAGAATAACACATGAGTGGACAGGCAGACGTGGGTCAGGAACCATCTGCCATCTTCTTTTTTCAATTAAAAAAAAATGTTTATTTTTGAGAGAAAGAGAGAGCACAAACAGGCAGGGGCAGAGAGAGAGGGAGACACAGAATCCAAAGCAGGCTCCAGGCTCTGAGCTGTCAGTGCAGAGCCCGATGCGGGGCTCAAACTCACAGACTGTGAGATCATGACCTGAGCCGAAGTCGGACGCTTAACCGCTTAACTGACTGAGCCACTCGGACGCCCCCATCTGCCATTTTCCAAGTATGTGATCCTGGGCAAAATACTTAATTTTTCTGACCCTCAGTCTTCTATAAAATGGGAAAACAATCTCTGTCTCATAATTGTGAGACTTAATGCAAAAATACTTGGAGGGCTCTAGGCAAAGTACATGGTATATGACGGATGCCAAATGGTATTTTTTCTTCATTTCTTCTATGGAGTCGGAGGAGATATATTTACATGTGTGTGCCAAGTTCATGTTTGTGTCTGGGTGAGGTCTGAACATGTGGGTTCTCCTTGAGTGAGAACCCCTGTCCCTCTTGTGCTGTGGAGATGTCTCAGGTCTGATTAAAGGTGATGGTGTTGCCTGGAAAGTTCCTTTCTAAGCAAGAAGGCCTGCTATAAGGCAGGGAGAGAAAGGCCACTAAGTCTGGAGTCCCAATGCTTTGGCTGTTTAAGCCTTGGCTTGGGTCTGTCATGAGTCTTTCCAGCTGCACTGTGACTCTGTTGTTTGAAGTTCTGTTTCTAGTGTCCACAAAGCATTGTGGCCGCCCCTTCGTTGACACCCAGCTACGAGAAACTGCAGCTTCTCTTTCCCCAGCTTCATGACTTCCTGGCCACGCGGAGACCTTCATCTGAGCCCGCGGATCATTTGTAGAAGTGAATCTAGAAGATGGATCCAGAAGCAGGCCCCAAAGCCATCTGTGGGGGCAGGACTGCATTTCTGTGTGATCTGTTGGGGCTTCCAAGATCCTCGCTTTCTCGCCCATGACCGGGGGAGAGGTGGGTCAGGTTTCTGGGCTAGACACTTCCCCACGCAGAAAGTCTGGTTTGGGCTATGTGCTCTGAGAGGCTGACTCAGAGCGCCTACCTGCAGCCTCAGTGTCCCTCCTCTGCTCCATCGTTAAGTGTCCATTGGATGTCCAGCTGAGCAATCGAGACTCAATGTACCTGAAGCCACATCTGTCTCCTGACCCCTGGCCAGCTCCCTCTGGGCATCCAGCTGTTCTGGTGAACAACTCCGGTTTCTTCCAATCACGCCAGCTTGAAATTGCTGAGTCGTGCCTCGCATGTCCCTCTGTTTCATTTCCCACAGCTAATCAGTTATCAAATCATTTCAAGTTAGTCCCCCAGCCAATCAGGCTGCTATCAGCTCCTACTTGGACTATTGCCAGGGTCTCCCCTTTGTCCTCTCTGCCTCCAGCTACCCCCTCCTGACCAGCCAGTTCACCTTCCTAGAGTACTGCCATGTGCTCATTGCCCCCCTCAGGCACCCCCCACCCCTCTTTGTTGTTCCCTTCAGCCACAGCTCCCTCTCCTCTCTTCCACAGACTCTGCTCCAACCTTCCGGTCCCCTCTCAGTTCCCAGGACGCTGTGCACACTCCTGCAACCGTACCTTTGCTGGGATGGTTTCCCGTGCCTGGAATCCTTTTCCCCATCCCAAAGTTTTACCTAAACCCTAGCCATCTCTCACACCATTTAACACTCCTGGTTTTGAAAACATGCTGAGCAGGTGGGAGAAGAGGGGAGGAGGGAGCTAGAGTTGTTAGCAGTTTGCTAGAGGTAGAGAATTTAGTTTACCTTTGGGGTAGCCTTTTCTTTGGGGAAAAGCAGCGTGAACCTGAAACCATGTGGTCATTATCAGCCTGAATGTTCTGGTTCAGCAATGTAAATAGCCATCCCTAGGGAGAGAGGGAGCGCCTTTACATTCCTTTTTCTCCTAAGGTTTGAGGGGAGGAATTGTGGAGGAGGGGGAAGCCTAGACTGGTCCCTGTGTAGGTGACTTGGCTATTTTCAGCTCAAGTTTAGAGAGTTACTTGCAAGAGATCGCAGGCAGAGACAAACAGGCTTCCGGAAGAGGTTGGAGAGGGCCTGGCGCTGTTGCTTTGGGACCTGGGTGACACACCTTAGCTAAGAGTGGGGGAGAAAGATGCTCTGTCCACCTCTGTCTAGACGCAGCAGCTCTCCAGAATCCTGGGGGCATCACAGGAGGCAGCAGCCATTGATGCGGGGGGGACACCAGAAGGAGCATCTCCAGCAGAGGCTCCTTTCATGAGCCTCCATGAGCCCGGCATGGTGACTGCTGTGGACAGATGATTTGTGACATCATCAGAGAAGACACTGGGAACTCCCGAAAATATTTGAAGGAAATGTTGCAAAGAGTAAGGCGTGCTGTCATTGTAACTCATTGTTAAAATAGCAACAAATCATTTATACCCTTGGCAGGTGAAAACCAAATACCGTGGTGATGGACATAAAACCATGCCACCCCATTAACCACAGGTGCCCCCCGGGTGCCAGTATTCCTGAGAATGTGTTTTCTTCTTTATATTCTTATGGAACTTTCCAAGTTTTCAACTATAAGCATTTGTAATTAGAGAAACAAAAGCTATGGAGGGAGAATATTTTCTCTTTCCTTCTCCTTCTGGGCCCAAAGGACACCTCGGCACAGCCTAAGGTCACGGTGGTCTCTTCCCCTGGTGAACTTCTATGGTGACGCTTGGGTACAGATCCATCTTCATTCATTGTTTCAGGCACTTGTGCCAAAGGAACCCGCATGACCTTCTACTTGACCCCTCCCTCTCGGCTCACTCTGCTTTGGGAGCTGCTTCTCTGAACCTGCCTGGTCTGCTCCCACCTGAGCCCTCACACTTGCTATGCCATCTGCCAGCACCTCCATTCCACAGTCCCCCCAGAGAGCTTGTGGGCTTCCTGCTTATCACCTACAGTTTTGACTCAGATATCATTTCCCAGAGAGGCTTTCCCTAGTCAGGCTATTTTATTGTAATTATTCTTTTATTTTTTAAAAAGTTCATTTATTTTGGGAGAGAGAAAGAGAGCGCAAGCAGGGGATGGGCAGAGGGAGCGAGAGAGGGAGAGAGAGAGAGTCCCAAGCAGACTTTGCACTGTCAGTGCAGAGCCCGATGTGGGGCTTGATCCCATGAACTGTGAGATCATGACCTGAGTAGAAATCGAGTGGGCTGCTTAATTGACCGAGCCATCCAGGAGCCCCTAACCAGGCAATTTGAAATTGCACACCCTTCTAGTACCTGTTCCCTGGTCCTATTTCATTTCTCCCTAGGACATAGATCTCCATCTGACATGCTGTGTGCTATACTTCTTTACCTTATTATCTGTCTCCTAATACTAGTTTGTAAGCTCTGTGAGCACAAGGATTTTTGTCCCTTTTGTTCTTTGCTGTAATCTCACTCCTTAGCATCTGTGTCTAACGTGCCTAACATGTAGAGAAGATGCTCACAAAATATTTGTTGAATGAGTCAATACCTTTCATGATAACAGTTGTTACCATGTGCCAGATACTGTGGCAGGTGCTTGGTAATTCCCTCATTCAGTTTTCAGAGATTTTGAGGTAGGAAGCCAAAACTCAGAGAGGTTAGGTAGCTCAGGTGGCAGAGAGTGGGACTGGAATGCAGGTCCGTCTGCTTCAGGGGCCGGGAGCTTTCCATCTCAGGTCACCTCTGTCCCCATGGGTCCCGGGGATGCGGCCACCGCTCGCTGTGCTCGACACCCAGGAGGGCTCCTGAATACTTTCAGGCTGAGGCTGCTGCTTCCCTTGCACTAACTCCCCCACTGTGGGAAGCACAGAACTGGTGCTTCGGGGGGTCATTTCTCAAGAATTCCTCTCCCTTCTTGTGACCAAAGGCCCATAACCCTACAACCAGAGAAGTCCCCTTGCCCCTCTCCCTCATCACTTTACTCCCTAGCCTGCGTGCTCTAGGTTATGGTATAACTGAGCAGGATGAGAGCTTTTCTTTCCATTTTCCCAAAGGGGGGTTCGTTGCTCCCCAAGAGCCTTCCGAAGACCAGAAGGGTAGAATGCCCACAAGAACCCAGAACGTTTAAGTTCAAGTTCTAGATCTGCTGCTCACTAGCGATGTCATGAGCTTGGGCAAGTCATTTAACTTGTGCATTGACAGAATAGAAGGAATTATTCCTCCCTTGTGGTTTCCCTTATAGCATTGTAATATTGAGGCTGTTGTGCAGATGCGTGAGACAAAGCAGTTTTCATCCTTAGCACCATGCCTGATCCATAAGGCTTAATAAATGCTGGCCGTTATCATTGTCGATCACGACTGGCTTGGGAACTGGGCAGGGTCTGCATTCAGTTGGTAGAATGTGGTGTGGGGTGTCGATTGTAGCTGACCACTACTCCCATCACCCACTAAACTTTTTCCTAGAGTTTCAGTCTTCTGAGTTTGGAATTCCTTGTTCAAAGGCACATAGTCATGATTTTTAAAAGGCCTTGATTAGGACACTTTTCAGAATACCTAACCTTAGTACACTCTGTTTCTGCTGGGAGATGATTGTTACCATCTCTGCTGGGCTGCACAATTTGAGGAATAATTTGTACAAGCAGCAATTGCCACCATGACCAAGGCAAGGAGCATAATTATCTCAAGTGGAAACTGTGATTGAGCCTGTGAATTGAGGCCTGATTTACAGGGGCTCTAGATGAGCTGCCTGCCACCTCTGGGGCACTATGTGCCTCCTACATGTTGGGGCTATAATCAACCTGAGCCTGTTTCCAAACACCCATTCTCCAAGTTCCAGTGGGTCAAAAGTCCCCACTCTGGCGAGTGCTAGGATCTCTGCAGAGGCCGTGGTTGAACTGAGAGCTTCCCATTGTTCAAGACATGATTCACAGTTTTCAAGGAAATTTCCTTCACTGGTTTTGCTTCCGAGTTGCAGCGTGATACGTATGGTTTGGAATAATCCAATGGCCACCACTCCCCCCACAGCAATGCCCTGCTTCTTCAGCCACCGTTTCGCCCAGCAAACATTAGTTCTGCTTGTGCCTGAAGGGGGAGAGGGGGATCCAGACCATTTTTCCCCTTCATGTGAATGACCGTAAGCAACAAGAGACGTCGTCTCTTGCCCTCACTATGGCCAATGTCTGCTATACACATGCGCCCAGAGGCCATACTTTCAGTACTTCTGAGAAGCTGATGATGACATTTGTGACATGGGAGATCTTTCACGCTGAGGCAAGGGTACGAGTTCGGGCAGCCCTTTGTACCATGTGGGAGCAATGCTGGGAATCATATTTGCAGGTCCACAAAGGTTACTTGCTTGTTCCATGGCATGAATGTCTTAATTTGAGGTGTAGTGGAGAGAACAGACTAAACAAGACTGAGGTAACATGGCCTATAAAGGGCAAAACATGCTGAGTTTGAGCACAGAGACACGTTCTACACGTAGTCGACGCTCAGCACACCGGGGAGAGAGTGAGCAGAGCTACAATCAGTGTTAACAGGTAATCCCTCAACTTTATTTTAGCTTCCTTTCTACCCTCCTGCAGGCCAGTGTCTTGTCATAATTAGCCTGGCTACATAATCCTTGTTTGTATCTCCAGAGAGACAGCAGTGTTTAAAGAACATGAGTCCAGAGACAGATGACCCAAGCCTGGAAAGACTCCCAAAAAAGAAGGAAATGTAAAATAGTGAACAGTGCAAGCTTTTGACTCGGACTTCAGTGGCAATCCTTGTTATACACTGTGAGAACTTTCTAGCTTCTCTAACTCTCTTTGCTTCGTGCAAAATGGAACAGGTATCTACCCTGTAAAGTTGCCATTAATTGTTAAAAGCATTAAAAAGCAGGCTTCTCTTAGGTAAATAATGGCAAGGATAAATGGCAAGAATTACCATCTTAACTGTCTATAAAATGGAGGTATTTAGTAATACCTACTTTGCAGTATGGTTGTGAAAAGCAAGGGGGAAATGCCTTTAGCCTATATTAGATGTTTAATAAATGGTACTGTTATTAGTACTGTCTTTGCTAGGTGTTACATGTCTGAGTTTCGGCAGTCACATCTGCTACAGGTAAAATGGGGGAGTGTCCCTATGCTAGGTCACTGCCATAAAGACTACCATGGCGACTGGAGATAATTATACAGGCCCCGCTTGTGTTTTGGAATTGTGATAACTAAAACCATGCACAACATACTGGAAGCCAGGAATGGAGAACAATGTGCTAAAGTGAAACACACTAGATTGGGGGACCGAGGGCTTGGGGTTTTAGTCTTGGTGCTGCCTTTGGCTGACCTAGAGACCTGAGGCAAATCAGCAAGTGATCTGACCCTCAGGTGCACACACTGCTGGTGAGAAAATGCAAATGTGAGAAATTATCACTGTCACTGTTCCTTGAGGGCCAAGCCAGTCTTCCCAAATGAATCTTGTAACCCGGCAAAGTCCTCAGCATACAGTGGGCACTCAATAGTTCTGTTTAATGAATTATGAACTATCCAGAAGTCATCTTTTTATTCACTTGTACACTTTTTTTTGTCCATAAACTTAGAGCTTTTGGTCTCCATCTGGTTTGCTGGATCTCTGGGCCTGTGTCCCAAAGTTATTTGTATTCCACACCGACCTTAACATACTCAGAAATGTTATCTGAACACAGCTGAAAGCAGGGAAAACGGGCAGTAACGAGAAGAAAAGCAGCTCTTCTATGGCAGCTGCAGGGGGGCTGGTTTCACAGTCCCCTCTATACCCATCTCTGGTTTGGTTTCTACTCTCCCTGTTACTCTATGTATCTTTTCTACAGGACTTACCCCCAGAATGAAGGTGGCAGGCATTGCAGAGGCCCCCAGCTGCTTATGTAGATGACCCTTCATGGCTAGTTAACAATGTGAGCAATGCTGGGGTGCCTGGCTGCTCAGTCGGTTAAGCAGTTAAGCTTCTGATTTCGGCTCAGGTCATGATCTCATGGTTCATGAGTTTGAACCCTATAGGGCTCTGGGCTGACAGCTCAGAGCCTGGAGCCTGCTTCCAATTCTGGTGTCTCCCTGTCTCTGTGTTCCCTCCTCCCCCATTTGCACTCGAGCTCTATCTCTCTCAAAAATAAACATTAAAAAAAAAAAAAAAAGAATGTGAGCAATGCTTTACAAGTCTCCTCCAAATGGGAGGTGGCAGGTGGAAAGCAGCAGGTGGAAACAGGGATGAGGGCCCTAGGCTTCCTAGTGCCAGGGGAGAAATCTTGAAGTGGAACTTCTTGGGGTAGTAGGGGATATCACATGAACCCTCCACCCACATGACATATTATTCTAGAATTTTTACAGTATTTGATCTCTGACAGCTTTGGTAGAAGAGGGGACCTTGTAGAGGTTGAGAGAAGGGAGATGGAGAGGACCAAAATGCTAATAGTCACCATCACTGTTTGTGCACTGTAATGAGTTGCCCTGGAACAAGAGCACTGTGGAAGGTAGGGTGTTCTTCAGCTCTGCTACGTATCAAGTTTTCTTCCCATGTTATTGAGGAATATCTGTGACTTTCAGTTCTTTTAAGCAGTCCATTTCCCACTCCCAACTTCTTCCTCTTTTCCTTTCCCTCCCCTCCACATGCCCTATCTTTCTCCTGTACCCCTAAAGTCTGACTACAGGTAATTTCAGGCAAGCCCAATCACCCAGCTGGGTTAGGGGTCCCTCTGTAGCCTTCAACTCACTGCACTGTAACTTCTGATTTACTTCCTTTCCAGTTCTGAAAAGGAGGACCTTTATCTTGTTTAGCATGCTATCCCCAAATGCCCCAAACACCACACAGAAGCAGATGCTCAGCAAATGTTTAATTTATTAAGTGTACCAGGACAGACTTCTAATTTACTGCATTTTCATTTTTCTCTAGGTACTATAATAGCTAAGCAAATAGAGGTACATGCTAGTCTTTTTTCTTTATACAATATAGACAAAAAGCACCGGGAAGCTAGATACCAATCAGCTATACTGCTGAGTTCCTTCAAATCATTAACATACAGCATTACAATGCTGTGTAATTTGTCCAAGATCACACAATAAGATGTAAAGTTTTCAATCCATTTTACAAAACCAGCAAAACTCTACAACAAAATCCTACAGGAAAAAGTAGAACAATCTCATTTATAAACATCAGTGTAACGGTATGTAAAATGTAACAAAACATAGCAAGATACAAAACCTAGTTACACAAATTCAACTTCTAATTAACGGCCTACACCCAATGATACTACTTATGACTCAGACAGTAGCTTTCATAACCAGGAGGACCCTGCTGGCCACCTATCCACCAGCCCTCACCAAGGGTGGATACCAGCCCTTTGATTGGCTCTAGCCCTAGCCCTCATACTGGCCTCAGCTCTGGCCTTGGCCCTGGCCCTGTCGGCTTCGTCTGCCAGGGCCTCACGGTACTGCACTGGCCAGTGGTGGGGTTCTTTCTTATGGAGTTTGGCCACGAACCCCAGGACTTTCATCTTGCTGATTTCCAGGTTGCTCCGGGGACCCCAAGAGAATTCACATTCCGGCGGATTGGTGTGAGGCACCTGCCTGTAATTGAGGTATCGCTGCTGCACGAAATCTTCCAGAATAAGCCTCTTCGGGTACCCAAAGAGGAAGTGATACTTTGACGGACGCATCCCCAACCGACGCAGCATCTCCCAGACCTGTGTCTCCCTGGCACTATTACCTTTCATGTAGATAAGGCCCAAGATCATTATTAAGAGACCCAATCTGGGGCCATCTCCTCCCAGATCCTCCTCCTCCTCCTCCTCCAGAGGTTTTAGTTTGTTGATCAGGATGTAAGTGTGGTGCTTGCGGCCAAGCTGTTTTAGCTCGAAACCAAAGACATACCGCAGATGTTCTGCGGCCCTTGCGATGATCTCAGGGAACAGATCCTTCAAGTCTCCGATAACGTATTTCACCATCTCGAAGCGAGTGATGGGACTCTTCTTCTTGTCCTTCACCAGCAGAAACTGCACCAGCTCGGCCACCGTCCGATCCAGACGGCGGTAGGCCCTGCGCCGGGCCAAAGCTTTGGCTGCCAAGGTCCTCGCGCCTTTTGGGGTGAGGGCGGGCTCCGCAGCCCCCTCCTCCCTCCCGGCGCCAAGATCCTCCTTGGAGCTCTCCTGCAGGAGGGGACTCGGGGCCTCCTCCTGAGAGGCGGTCAGGGCCTGGGTCTCACCGTCACGGCCGCCATCCTTCCCCTCGGCCTGAGGGATGGGGAGAGCCCCGCTCTCGGGTTTCTGCAACATGTTTTCGGGAATGCAGGTGCAGAGCGCGTACACGGGCCGAGGGGTGTGCAAGCCGCTGCGCAAACCCCGGCGGAGGGGTGGGACAATGGCTGAGGCGGCGGGAGGAGGACTAGGAGAAAGGTCAGAGGGGGCTTTCGGGCTGCTGGGCGGCACAGCAGAGGACTCGGGACGGTCGCCGCAACGCCGCGGCACGGAACACCTACGGCGCGGCCCCGGCGCAGGCTCAATGCGCGCCCGCGCTCCCGTTCGCCCGGCCACTTCCGGCCAGCTCAGCCAAGATGGAGGCCGCGGGGCCGCGCGAAGCCCCTCCCCTTCCGGCTCCCTCTGGGTTTGGATTTGCGTGCAAGGGAGGTGGGAAGTGTGCATTCTGCGCTGTCTTTTAGGCTCCAGAGCCGGAGGGGCTAACTAGGGCTTTTTCGTCCAAAGCACGCAGAATGGGAAATGTTTCCATGGACAAGGTTGAAATAGGGATGGAGTACTAACCACGTCTTTTCAGCAAGTGCTTATTTATAAGTGTGTGTATCAAGGATTTTCAGCGATTTTACTGGTTCAAGTGCATAGTGCAGGGAGGTGAAGGCTGGGAGATGAGGCTGTGGGGGCCAATTAGTGAAGAACTTTGAAGAGGACACTAGGGATATTGAAATGTATTCTAAACACGATGGGAAACACTACAGGGAGTTTAAGCAAGGGAGTGTTGGGGCCAGATCTATATCTTTGCAGTTTGCCCGGTGGCAGTTTGCAGGATGGATTGGAGTAGGGACACCGAAAGCTGAGAATCCAGTTTGGAGTATTATTATAGTGCAGAATAGGAACTGAGACTTGGCCTGTCTTGTTCATTGGTGTATTACCAGTGCCCAGAACAGTGCCCGGCACCTAGAGACTCTCCATAAATATTGTAAAATGGATAATGACGGAGTGAGGATAGCATATTATACAGGGATGAAAGAAAAATGATAAGAGATATAATGAAGTACAGCTGGCAGAATTAGCCACTGACTGGAGGAATGGGGAGATTCTTTGACCTCATCAAACTTAGCTAGTCCCATTACTTGTTCTCTTTTTATCCCCAGTTTTTTCCTTTTTCAAATTTTATTTGAGAAACAGAAAGAGCACGCATGGGAGGGTGGGGGGGTGGTGCAGAGCTGGAGAGGGAGAGAGAGAATCCCAAGCAGGTTCCACACTCAGCATGGAGTCTGACCCCACAATCTTGAGGTCATGACCTGAGCTGAAATCAAGAGTCCCACACTCAACCAACTGAGCCACCCAGGTGCCCTGACATACTCCCAGTTCTTTCTCCTCTCTCTCACTTTTCCTTCCTTCCTTCTTTCGTTTCTTCGTTCGTTCGTTCCTTCCTTCTTTCTATTTCAGGGCTCAGCTTAAATGTCACCTTTCCAAAGCCTTCCTTAATCTCCATGTGTGGAAGTTATTTACTGCCATCTCTCAATCACCATAGCAATTTACATTTATTTAACATCCACTTATATAGACCTTATTATGTACTAGGCTCTATTCTAACCAGTTTTAAAATATTAGTTTAATTCTTATTAAGGTAAGTACTATTGTTATCATCATCCCCATTTTATAGATCTGTCTCTCCTCTGGCATTTGCTATTTACTACCTATGTAATGTTGGGCAAGTTACCTAAACACCCTGCCCCTCAGTTACCTTACCAGTAAAATGGATATAATAGCCGTAACGGTATTATGGAGATGATGTGAAGTGATGCGTATATTTAATGCAGTGCTCTACACATATTGAGTGTTCCATAAGTGGAACTATTAGCTATTACTTATTGCATATTTTAGTGTGTGATACTGTGCTAAGTATTCACATGTATTAACTCATCTAGTCATGACAGCCCTGCCACAGAAATGGTATTATCATTCCCATTTTATGAACGAAGTAGCACACAAAGATGTTAAGTAACTCCCCAACATCCCATGACTGAGATCTGAACCATGGAGTATGACTCTAAAGACCATGCTCTTAGCCACCATATTAATCGATGTTAATTATTGTTGACCATACTGTGCTTTGTATTATTATTATTTTTGTGTTTACCTTGTTACCCTTTAAAACCAAACATCCTAAAAGCTAGGGCTATGTCTTTAACCCTTGAAGAACCCCTCAGAATCAGCATTCACTACGTAATTGTCACTGAATAAGTGACAGAAGGCTTTACTTGTTTCCATAGGAAATAACGTTTACTTTAAGTAAATATCTGTTTGGTTTTTCTAGATATAATCATGAGCTCTTCGTTTTAAAGACTTCTGAAAATATATATCCACTAATACTATATGATAAAAATGGACAGTGTGTGAATGAAGAGAAGGATGTTTATTACAGCCTAGCTTGAGGCTGTTTCTTATGAGTTTCCATTGTGCCAAACATTTTGTGTACAATATAATTTAGTCCTCACAAATCCCTACTAAGAAGATATTATTATCCTCATTTTACAAATGGGAAAATAGTGCTAACCAACTGTCTGTGAAGAGCTGGACCAGCCACAACCACCTAGAACTCTCTATTCTGAAGACTGTACTCCTGACTGTTTTCATGTACTCATGCTAGACTGCCTGGTTATCTGTTTCTCCTGAAGGTAGAGAGAACCACTCCCACCTGGAAGGACAGTGCTAGAGATCCAAGAGGCCATTTCCATATTTCTTTCAATTCAAGAATTGCCAAGGAGATAGGCAGGAGATGTATGCATGGAAAGGAGCATACAGGAATTACACTGAATGGAAAGAATTTTGCAGGACAAATTAGCAGTAATATGACTGGGTTTTAAAAACTGAGTGAATAATGTAATGCTACCCATCAAAAAAAGGAGGAACCACTGAAGCAACATGGATGAGTCTGGCAGACATTATGTTGAGTGAAAGAAGAAAGAGACAAAAGATTACATGCAATATGATTCCAGTTAATTGGATGTTCAAGACAGGTTAACCTAATCTATGGCAATAGAAATTGGAACAGTGGAGGTCTGGAGTGGGGTTGGCTGGAAAGTGGTATGCAGGAACTTTCTGGGAGTGATGGAAATGTTCTGTCTTGATTTGGGTGTATTTGTCAAAACTTACCAAACTGTACCCTTAATTTCTTTGCATCTCACAAAAAATAAATTATACCCCAAAATTATTTTTAAAAATATTTTTAAAATACCAAACAAATAGGCCTTTGGGTATAAGAGGTGGGGGGGGGGGGAGTGGTATAAAAAGTGAATGGCTTTGTTTAATCATTTGCCAATCCCTGGATGCTACAATGTTCTACTGGAAGGGACCTAGGCAGTCATTTTTACAGTTTTGATTGTGCCTATCTTATATTGGACAGGCAGACTTTTAAAGCAATCCTTACCTAAGCTATTAAAAGGGAGGAAATGTATACATATTTGGTTGGGGGGTGGACAGCAAAACAAATACTTTGGTGACTACTACCTTGAAACCTTCATGAGGGATGATCTTTTGTAACCTCGAGTAGTTTAGGCTACTGTTTAGTATGTGGAAAGGGATAAGGGAGTTACACTGGAAAAGCAGAATTGCAGGATGAATTACCCTGGAAATGTCTAACACTCTGTGGGTGTAGGAAAGGTGTGTCCCAGAACCAAGCGCTGAACTAGATCAGAAGACCTGAGTTCTGGTGTCCCTTGACACCACTAAAGATGAGGAAACAGTAGCCCAGATGTAGCCCACTAAAGATGAGGAAACAGTAGCCCAGATGTAGCCCACTAAAGATGAGGAAACAGTAGCCTGTCTGTGACAACACACAGGACACTTAACCTCTCTGGGCTACTGTTTCCTCATCTTTAGGCCCGACAACCCATGCTTTGCCTGTCCACAGAGTTATTTTGAGGGTAAGATTATAAATGTAAACATACTTTTAAAGTGCTCTATCATTAAAAAATGTTACAGACTTTTTTTTTTTTCTTTGTAAGAGAAGTGGTAGAAAAATCTCTGTAATGAGTGTGACTCGTCTCTCATGCAGACATTTTGGAACGAGTTTACACATTCCTGGTTGAAAAAACTGTCTGGCCAAAAAAGATTAAGTAAAGAAATGTCAAGTCCTGACACTCCTTCTAAGGCCAGTGAATGCTTTGGTGGACAGCCAGGGTTATCTCTCTGGATTCCTTCTAAACTTGGCAATAGAGTCCTCCAAACTCTTGAGTGCCTTCTTCACAGAGATGCTGAGTAACATGTCACCCCAGATTTGAGTGAGTCCCAGTCTGCACAGGTGCTTGTGTCTTCACTATTTCTCCTGACAGTTTTGACAGCCGTCCCGCTGATCCGGCTCAAAGACGGGATCAGAGGAAGAGCTTTGTCCTCTGTCCCCGGGCCAGGGGGAGAAAGGAGCCCAGTTTTGTCCCAGCAGAATGGGCAGAGCCATGGGTCCTGTGTGAGCGGCTGGGATTGAGGCAGGATGGCTAGGCGGATGATTCGATCTGACTTGGGTAATGAAAATTGTTTGTTACTGTTTGAAGAGCAATTGTGTAAGCAACAGTGCTTCTGTGTTAGGCTGCCTGTGACCCACCAGTATCTGTAACATAACACCCACCCCAGAGGAGGAGCAGACCCGGGCCAGCCGGGGAGGGGAGACATGCAGGAGAGGGGGGCACAGGGCCCCCTTCTCCCTCCTCCGCTGTCCCACCCCCTCTCTAAACCTCGAAGGAGAGTTGGCGAGAAGGCATTTGCCACCTGGACACAATGAGGCCCAGTGCGAGGGGCAGGCGTGAGGCTGGCTGCGAGCCAGGGCCCCAGTCTGAATGGCCGTCGCCAAGGGGCTGCCAACGGCCCATCTCTATCCCCGAGAGGCCAGGCCAGGACCAAGGTGGGGGCCCTCAACCCCCACCTCCGAGGTCCAACTCGCGCCATTCGCTGGCCGTGATCAGAATGCGCGGGACCCACGGGCTTTGAGCAGCTGAACGGAGCCGTTTCCCCTCCGCTGGCCGCCAGTTCATTTGGATTAGAGCAGGCTCTCCGGAGTCCCTTTGTTGGCTGCTTGTTATTCCGCACGCACGGAGCACTGTGCATTCGTCTTTATTAGTTCTAATTGCTTCCCTATTCTAATGGGATCTTGATATTCCCATACAATTGAAAGGAAATGTATTCATTAAAATAATTCTTCTCCTAACTGCCGCTTCAAGCTGCTCCTCTAAGTGACATTGTCTCTCTAGCCGTAGCCTGCTGAGGCCTCTTATTAAGACTCTAGTCAAAAGCCAACTTTGGGCAGCAAACTTTCCTTGCAGGAGTTTCCAGACACTGAAGAGAGGGCGCTTTTTAATCGGCTCACATGCTGAAGTTGGAGGCCAGCTGGTATAATTGGGGGTGCTGCTGCGGGTGGGTGGGGGGAGAAGGGCTTGCCTCCAGCTCTGCCTCCCATAACAATGACCCCTTTCTGCTCACCAACTGGCTAATTTCGAGAGGGCTTTTCCCTCCTGTCATCTGTGTGAAACTTCTTGTTTATGCCACAAGCAGTTACTAGGTGTGTTCTAAGTGCAAGGCTCGGAGCAAGGTGCCATGAGAAGTGTGAAGACGGAGCCGTGGTCTCAAGGTGTTTATGGTCTCCATGGGTGGCTCCCAAGTCCCAGTCCCTGAAGTTAGGCAGGAGAGGAAAGGCTGGGACCGCTCTCAGTCTTCAAAAAAGCTTAATAGGATAGAGAACTTCGAAAAGCAGGCTGCTATTGCATAAATGTGTTTGATTTAATAACCAAAATCTTTCAAGCCATGAGATCGTGGGGGTAATGCAAGAAGCTTCTTTGGGTCATAGGGAGCCACGGATCTGTTTGGGGGAAAGAAGCCATTATAAAAAAAAAAAAAAGAATGTGTAAACTTACGTTCTTCACATGAGTAGTGTAAATAACATGCTATAGGAGTTGGCGGGAGGGGAAGGGAGCATGTGCTGGGCACTACGTTGTTGTTTGAATGTGCTTCAATCCCTGTAACAGCCCTGCGAGAGAAGCGTGATTATCCCCCATTGTACAAACGGGATCTAAGAGGCGATCAGGCAGTTTGCCTGGTGTCGAGAGTTGGAGGCAAGATTTGAACCCCCGTCTTGTGATTCCAAAACCCAGGCTGTTCTCACGGGCGGCGTCATGCGATCTCTCATGCTGCGTCTGTCAAGAGCCATCAGAGGAGTTTCATGGGGAAGGTGGTGTTTGATTCCCCTTGAGGCCTTTGAGGAGAGTGGGTTGTCAGCAGGTAGAGTGGGGTGCACTCCAGAAGGAGGAGTCTGAGCAGGAACACAGAGGCGGGGCGGGGGGGGGGGGACCTGGCATATGAGGAAATGACAGCAGTCCAGGTGGCCCAGTGACTGGGGGGTGTGCGGAGGAGCAGTGGGAAGGAGGCTGAGAGGTTCGTAAGGGCCAAATTGTAAAGAGCCTCGCCCTTCGGGAATTTGGATTTTAGGTTGTAGGTACTTCTCCAGGGAGGATACTTGAGCCTCCAGGTACACACAGTATTTCTTTCAGGAGCATGGGCTTTCCTTGAGGTGAATAAATTTAAACATCTTCATAATAAGAGAAATTCAGATATATCATGGAATAGAATGTAAAATTCTCATGAATTTTTAAGAGAAAACAGAAGCCTTCAAAGAGCGCTTGGGTGTGCTGGCAGGAACTTCAGGCTACGTGGTCCCCTGGGGGACCTGAAGGCATTTCTTTTGTCTGCTCTTGGTGCACTTGGCGGGGGGGGAGCGGGGCAGGGAGGGGAGTTTGAGAAGTACTGCCTTTGGATGAAATGTTTTGATCCGAGCAATAAAATGATTAGCTGTATTTTAAGAAGGGCGACAGGGGCTTGGAAGATGGATCGGACAGGACAGGTACTGAGGGCAGGAGTCCAGTGAAGAGAATGTTGTAATGAACTCTGAGAAGGCATGAAGGGCCTAGGGGGCTACCTGGGCCTCAGAGCCCACCTCTTTGCGTTGGCCTTTCTGGAGGGGACCGTCTGAGGGGAATGCCCACCCCCTACAACACACCTCCCCACAAGCCGCTCTTTCCTCTTGAGTGATTACTCTAGGATGGCCGGGGAGGTGGTAGCAGAAGCAGCCAAAGGAGGGCCTGGGCCAGGAATGATTCTGCACAGAGGACCTTCGTGCCCTGGTCACTTCACTGGCACACTGCCTGCCAATCACCTTCCAGCCCAGCAGGTTTACCGCTTAACTGCCGGAAGGCAAGTGGTTGGACCAATGATTTTCTGGTAGGGGTGGGGGCAGGTAGGTCCTGCCTCCTCTACTGGTGGGCAGGGCCTTTGTGCCAATGTGGTGGCCAACACCCAGTGGTCCAGAGAGACTCAAAGGGAGGATGGAGAGAATATGGCATCTCGGTTTAGGACCAAGGCCAAGCTTTACTTCTCCCTATCATCAGTAGCTAGAGGTAGCCCACACCTTAGTTAGCCAGTCTCTCCTTTTGGAGGGGTGACATTTTTTAGATAGTTTAGAATTTGTCTCTTTCTTTATTATTTTTTAAATTTATTTTTCAGAGACAGAGAGAGACAGAGCACAAGTGGGGGAGGGGCAGAGAGAGAATGGGACACAGAATCTGAAACAGGCTCCAGGCTCCAAACTGTCAGCACAGAGCCTGACGCGGGGCTCAAACCCACAAACCATGAGATCATGACCTGAGCGGAAGTCTGGCACTTAACCGACTGAGCCACCCAGGCGCCCCTAGAATTTGTCTCTTAAAGAATTCTTTTTTTAAAGCATTCAAACATTTCTTGGTGCTTTATTTTTTTCTCATTTTAGAAGTGTTTGTTTATTGTAGAGCATTGAAAAACCCCTGAACATCCAAAAGAATAAAACAAAAAACACTTATAATTCCGCCACCCAGGGGTAACCACAGTTAACAAATACCTTGGTGTGTATCCTCTCCCAATTTTTCTAAGCATATACATTTTTTAATGGAGTTATAGCATATACTGCTATATGTACATATAATACATACTTCTTTACAAACTGTGCATCTTTCACACTAATAAATATTTTTCTAGAACAATTATTTGTGGAGTCCACAGACTCCCTGTTGCCTTTAAAGCCTATTGTTACATACTTAGGTTGTTTTCAGTTTTTCTTTATTAAATACAATGCGATGAACTTACTTGTGGCTAAATCTTTTCACAAGGCAATATTACAAATAGTATTTACTGGGGCGCCTGGGTGGCTCCGTCGATTAAGCGTCTGACTTTGACTCAGATCGTGATCTCACCATTTGTGAGTTCGAGACCAGCATGGGGCTCTGTGCTGATGGTGTGGAGCCTGCTTCAGATCCCTGTCTCCCTCTCTCTGCTCCTCCCTCCCCCTCTGCTCCTCCCTCTTTCTCTCTCTCTCTCTCTCTCTCTCTCAAAAATAAACATAAAAAAACACACATTGTATTTTATTTTATATTATACAAATAACCATTTCATTGCAGAAAAATGGAAGTTGAGACAAGAAAAAAAGTAAGCACCTGTATTCCTACCATTCAGACATCATACCTATTTATCTTTCAGAGCCTGTCCTTACAGATTTTATTCTATGCATATATTTATATGTGTACCCAAATATATGCACCCAGTAAAGTCTGTAAGTCTGGTATAAATATATTTTTATTAAAATAACACTATTTGCCAGCCTGCTTTTCCTTCTTAACATATAATGATTATCCTTGCCACTTAACAGTGTTCAATATTATTTTATTGCTTTCCAATAATGCATTGTATAATTATATATATGTGTGTATTTGTTCTTTTGTTTTTTATTTGAATTTTTTTCTGGAGTATTCTTTTTTATTATATTTTTGAGAGAATTCTTTAAATATTAAGGATATTAAAATTTTTGGCATTTTACAAATTTTTCCTGGGTTATTATTTTTCCTTGAGGCTTGTCTAAGGCAAGTCTTTTTCCTTTTATTTTGTGATTATGGAAATAAAACATGGTCATTGTACAAAAATTTAAAAATGTAGATAAAAAGAAAAAAATTAAAACTAAATAATCCTAAATCCCCCAACTGAAGGTAACCACTGCTAATATCTTATAATCTATCTTTCTAGATTTTCCTGTTTTATATATATATATATATATATATATATATATATATATATATATATATATATCAGTCAGTAGAAGCATGTGACTCTTGATCTCAGGGTGCTGAGTTCGAGGCCCACCTTGGGCATAGAGATTACTTAACAAAAAAAAAAAAAAACCTTTTATAAATAAGAAAATAAAATAGACAATACCTTCACATAGTTCAAAAATCAAAGTAATATAGGGTGCCTGGGTGGCTCAGTTGATTAAGCATCCAGTTTTGGCTCAGGTCATGATCTCACAGTTCATGAGCTAGAGCCCAGAGTCTGGCTCTGTGCTGTCAGCAGAAATTCTCTCTCTCTCTCTCTCTCTCTCTCTCTCAATCTCTCTCTCTCTGACCCTCCCCTGCTCTCTTTCTCTCTCTCAAAATAAATAATAAACTAAAAAAAAAAAATAAAAACAACATTGAGAATTCTTGCTTCCATGCATGTCTTACTTCACCTGGTTTTCTTTCTTTCTTTAAAAAAAAACAAAAAACACAGGGTTTTATTAGTTTCAGGTGTACAATATAGTGATTCAACAATTCCATACATCACCCGGTGTTCATCACGACAAGTGCACTCCTTAATCCCCATCCCCTATTTCATCTGTTTTTCTGATTTCCCCTCCCATAGGTCATTGCTTTTAATAGTTACAATGTTCCCTTTTGAAAATACAAGCAAATGTAATTATGTATGCCATGCCCTTTCTTATACAGAAGTTGCACACTCCTTACTTAAAACAGAACTTAATAGTGTGTAACATAGACTTTTCCTTATCAGTACGTAGAGAGTTTCCCGGTATATCATGGTGTAGATGGACCATAATATCTAAGCAATTTCGTATAATTGGGCATTTTGGCTATCCCCAAATTTTCAGTATCACGAAGAATGCTATAATACATGCAAAAGTAATTTCTGTATGTGTGCTAATATATTTGCAGGAAAAATTCTCAAAGTGAGATTGATGAGTCAAGGGGTAAATATATTAATAATATTAATAGAAAATGCCAAATTGGCCTACATAGGGGTATACCATTTTGTATTCCTACCAACATTGTACGAGAAGGCCTATTTTCCTACAACTTCCTCCAATCAAGTGTATTTTGGATATGAACAGATATGCTACATGAAAAATGGGTATATCATTGCAACTATAATTTGCACTCTTATTATTAATGAAGTTGAATGTTCTTTCATGTGCTTAAAAGCCATCTGTTTTTTGTTTGTTTTTTTTTTTCCTGGAGACATTTTTTCTGTTGGGTTGTTGGTCTCTCCTTGATTTACGAAATAAAGTATGTATTATAGTGATTGACCCTTTGTGGAACGAGTTGTGATTTTTTTCCCTCCAGTTAGTCATTTACTTTTTTTTTTTTTTTTTAACTATGGTGCTTTTATCATACAGGAGTTTTAAGATTTTTATATTGCTATATTAATCAGTATTTTATTTCATGATTTCTGGATTTTTAATCAATTAAAAAGGTCTTCACTACTCTAAGATTATAAAGGGGTTCTATTGTTTTTCTAGTAATTTAAAAAAATAATGTTTTAATTTGTGCATTTGTGTTTAGTGGATCAATCCTTTCCCTTGGATAAATTTTATACATGGAATTACTGGCCAAAAGGTATGTGCCTTCTTAGACTTTTTTCATACATGTTGCCAAAATGCCTTCTAGAAAGATTGTACCAATTTACACTCCCTCCAACGATATACAAGTGTTGATTTCCCCTCACCCATGCCAACTCTCAGTATTATCATTCTTTTTAATCATTGCCAATCTGATCAGCAAAAAAGGGAAAAAAAGGGCTCTCATTGCTGTTTTAATTTGCTTTCTTTGAATGCTAGTGAGGTTGAATATTTTTTCAATTTATGGCAGTTTTTGATGTACAGAAGTTTTTAATTTTTTATGTAGTCAAATCTATCAATCTTTTTCTCTATGGTTTCTGCTTTTGTTGACATATTTAGAAAGTTCTTCCCCATCCTAAGATTATAAAATATTCACTTATTATTTTCTTCTAGTACCTTTATGGTTTCATTTCCATCTTTACCCATCTGGTATTAATTTTGATAAATGGTGTGAGCTGGGAAATAACTTGTATTCTTTATTTATTTATTTCCCAAATGGATACCCTGTCCTTTCATCACTGTTAAAAGGCATATATGTGTGTGTGTGTGTGTGTGTGTGTGTGTGTGTGTGTGTGTAACTATTCCTAAAATGAACATCTTGAACAGCTGGATACTGAGGGTAGTCCAGCTCTAGATTTTGGGTCATCATTGGAAATATCAGTTATCATACTAAACAGGCAGATATGGCACTTACCAACATATGTGGGCTTTTGAGTCAAACTAACCAACATTTGACATTCAAATCCCAGCATCACATCTCCATGCTTGTGC
Organism: Panthera onca; assembly: GCF_046562875.1. NCBI lineage: Eukaryota > Metazoa > Chordata > Mammalia > Carnivora > Felidae > Panthera > Panthera onca. The sequence goes on along the minus strand of NC_138347.1, from coordinate 82,713,973 downwards.
AACTTTGAGCAAGCTCATACTCCTCCTTGAGTCTTGGTTTCTTCATCTGTAAAATGGGATAATAATACTTATCTTACAGGGCCGTGATGAGAATTAGATGAAGTAACGTTTGTGGCAACAGTCGACATATGCCTTACATATCACGGTCAACATACATCATTTGTCCTTCACGCTGCAACCGTCTCATGATCTCCCGCAGCCCTTACTGTCAATAGGATATGCTGGAGAGGGGAGGGGTTAAGTGCTGTGTGTGCTTTTTATAGGTTTTCTATCTTTACACTTGTGATCAGACTCTCATTTGTTATGTCTTGCTGCTTTTAGTGTTTTTTCATTAACAGCCTTTCTCTCCCCTTCTAAATACGCTGCTTTTAATCTTATACCAGCTAGGAAACCAGACAACTGGATTATTAGAAGTGTATATAAATTAAGAGTAACTGGGATCTGAGTGAGGGCCTGAGGGCCTCTCCTGTTGTATAATGTAGTGGTTCACAAGTCTGCTTGCACATTAGAATCACCTGGAGAGTTTTTAAACCATATCCACGCCTGGGTTCTACCCCAGACCAATTAAATCAGCATCTCTGGTGGTGGGGCCGGGGCTTGGGTGTGTTTAAAAAAAAAAAACGAAACTCTGCAGGTGATTCTAACTTGTGAGCAGGACTGAGAACCATTGGCTGAGTGCACTGGCTTTGTGAGATCTGTATTCACACTCAGTGGTCTTCCATTCTGGCTCTTCCCCAAAATGTGCATAAAGTTGGGGGTTGGGGGTCACTATAGAGCAGAAGGCTAGATGGTGGAGATGTCAAGGATGTTCCAGAGGCTGTTGCTGGCTGAGTAGAGCAGCTCCAATTCTCAGGTCTCTGTAGCCCTGAAAGTCACATTCCTCTGGGACGTTTGGAAATGGTGTTGGCAATTTTTCTTCAAATAAAAAAAAAAAAAAAAATAGAGCTATCCCAGTCCCTTCCCTCATGCCTCCTGCTTCGAGGGACTTCCTGGGACCACACTGGTTTTGACTCCTGAGGAGAGTGGAAGTGATGAGAAACAAACTTTGAGAAAATACCTGTAGATTTATTTCTATTTTGTTTATTTGCTTATGTGTTCTCTTTTCCTCTTGAGCCCTTCTCAGTCCAAAACACATGTAGGTGATACATGTCAAGCCTGCTTGGTTCCCAGCTTCAGTGGATCCGTTCTCTTTGCTGTTCTTTCTTTTTCTTTCTTTCTTTCTTTCTTTCTTTCTTTCTTTCTTCTTTCTTTCTTTTTAGAGAGAGAGAGAGAGAGAAAGAGTGAGCAGGGGGCATGGCAGAGGGGAAGAGAGAGAATCTTCAGCAGGCTCCATGCACAGTGCAGAGCCCAATTCAGGGCTTGATCCCAAGACCCTGGGACCATGACCTGAGCTGAAATCAAGAGTCAGACGCTCAACCGGCTAAGCCACCCAGGCATCCCTCAGTGGATCCATTCTATCCATGGATGAATCCACTTTCTCCCAAAGGCAGACTCACCCCCACCAACTATTGGTGGACCTACTTTGCTACCTGGTGAAATAGATACAAGTGTGCTCAATACAGCCCACAGGACATCCTAACATCATGTCTTTTTGCTACAAGATCAGTCTTCATCTCATTCTCCAGTTTTGATAACCTGACTGTGGGCTTAGCCTATGGGCTTGAGTCCCCTTCTAGATCTCTCACCTGCTTCCACCAGGCCCAAGGGGAAGAGTCACCACCTTTCCTAATGAATTGAAACCAACTCCTCCAACCTTAGCCGTGAAGGGAGAATCTCTGTGGAGAGAGGTGACTGGAATTTTCCCCTGGGGTTTCTCACTCATCATGGACACTAGTCAGTGTCCCCACCCTCCACTACACATACACACACACATAGGATCCATAGACTGGATCCTTCAGACCAGCCTTTATTGCAAGTTGGGGATAACAAAAGAGAAACAGAGTAACATGACTTCATATAATCTCATTTACAAGACAGGACTTGATCATGAGGGCTCAGGGCCTGCCTTCTCCTAGTGAGAGGGATGCCCCTGTGTGGTCAGTACCATCACAGCAGCCCTGGTTGTGGGGCAGAAGCCTGGACAGCTGCCCTCTTGAATGTTCAGATGGATCCACTAAAAGAATGAAGCCAAGAAGGAGATGAGAGTTCCCCTTCTGTCGGGTGCCACTGTCTGAATTTAGTTTCCTGTCTGAGGAGCTGCCTCTTCCTGGGAGAATTGACATGATTGCCTCTTTTTGTGGGAAATGGGACCTTGGATTTAAGTAAGGTTTTACTGATCATCAAGGCTGCACTCGGGAAGGAATGGAGTGGGCACACACCAACTCACCTAACTGCCTTGACTGCTAGGAGGGTGGTTTATAGCCACCAAAGACAATATTGTTGTTGTTTTTTTCTTTCTTAAGATACATTCAGTCGAGAGGCATAATGTCACAACATTGTGAAATACTCTGTGGTGTTGATTCACGATAGAGACATAGGTGAGCACGCCAATGGTTATTTATAGAGTGCTGATGATACACTTTTCAAAGAGATTCCAACAGTTGTGTAGGGGGAGAAAAATACAAGTGTCTTAGCAGTTTGCTGAGACTTTTTCTCTATCGGGTAGTCTACCAGTCTACCTGGTATTTATGGGTGACAGAGCTCTGCCTATTTTGGTGTTGATTTCTTCTTCACACTCAAGAGAGACCTCACCCCCCATTGGGGAATGGCGTTAGCCTACCGCCCCAACGAAACACAAATGTAGCGGGATACAACAAAACACTGGGGTCAGAGTGTGATGTTCTGATAGGCTACCTAATGCTGTCTGTCTCATTTGTGTTCCTGGAAGTTGTGTGGCTATCATTCTTTGGTCCTTATCATTTGGATAACCCCATAAACTCTGGCCCAGTGATCCTCAGTGGAGTCAGTGCTGCCGCCTAGAGGCACTTTATACATGTGTGGTGTGTTTATGTTTGTTAACATTTGCTGACCATGCACGTCTTGGGGAAGGCAGAGGGAAGCAGACTTCTTGCCTTAGGTGGGGCAGTTTTGTACAATGAAGATTGTCCTGCCCTTCATATGACTTTTGAATGCTCCACCAGATATTCATATAGGTAGAAAATCTCTACATTGGTCTGAGCTTAGAATGTCATTCCATTTTGTATGTAAACACAAAGTACTTTTTGTAGTTTTAATATACACTGAATTTTTCATAAATGCTAACATCATATAAATCCAGAGAATGCTGTGTTTTATGCTGCCCAGGAGTTGTTCACCAGGTCAGGAAACCACAATACCAGTAGCAAAATGCTCATGGTATTTGAGTTGCCAAAATAACATATCTGTATTCATACATATCTGCATGAATATATAGCACTTATTTAGTTTTGTTTCAGAACATCAATTACAAAGAAGTACCCATAGTGTTCCAGTCAATGTTTTTTACTTAAGTTCAAACTTATTCATTATAAGTGGGTATAATCGTCTTATATCTTCTAGTGTAGTTATACTCAAACATTTACAGATTAAAATGCATATTATCTTATTCTGAATTATTTCCTTTTCATTCTTTATCCTATAGTTATAGCAGTATATTTATTCTTTTAAAAACTATGTGTGTAGGTGGGTTATATTATGTCTAAATTTCATTTCAACATAGTAAAGATGGTCTTATTTGCTATAAAATATTTGCTATAAAAGGGAGCATCAGGTCAGCTAGGATTGGGCCCCTCTGCTCTAGGCAGCCTCCTGGAGGGTATTTTGTTTTATCTAACTTTCACAATAGTTCTATGAGTTTGTTCGTGTTATGACCACCATGTTGCACGGGAGGAAACTGAGGCACAGAGACGTGAGGTAACTTGTCCAAGGTTACACATATTCTAGAGCCCTCTCACTATTCCAGTTCACTATTCTGCCTTCCACCCGCTGTGTCTGCCCCGTTCGCCTTGATTTGTCCAGGTGACTGAGGCCTTTCTACCTGGAAGTCCATCCTCTGACCCTGCCAAGCCTCTTACAGGGCTTGGGACACAGACTGGAAGAAAAAATGTCTTTTCCCTTTTTGGTAGAATCTCTACAGAGTAAATCAAAGGGTGTTTTGCATAGAGCAGACCGCTAATGAACTTTGTTGAGGGAATGAATGAGTGAGTGATTTGGTGGTATTTTGGGGAGAGTGATGCGGGGTCCTTTGGAACAGCCCCTGGACTTTTAATAACTTATTTCAGTAAGTTGATATGAGTTATCCAGGGGTTGGCACTCAAGGACAGACAGCTCAAGGGTGGACACTTCCACTGTCTCCCCAGGGCTGAGGAAGGCTGGTCACTCTCCCCCCACCGCCCCCCCACCCCCGGCCCAGGAAACACAGCTGTTGAAATAGGAACCAGCGCATCCTTCCACTCTTTCCCCATAGTCATTGACATGGGCTCCAGGCCCTGGAAGTGGGTGTTTTTAAATAACAGCCTTTCTTTGGGCCCTTTGGTCTGTGATCTGACTCTGGCTCAGGGATGCCAGCTCCTACAGCATGGGCAACCCGCAAAGGGATGCTGTTTCTTTTCATTTTTTTTAAAGTTTATTTATTTATTTTGAGAGAGAGAGAGAGAAGGAACGTGCACACAAGTGGGGGAGGGGCAGAGGGAGAGGGAGAGAGAGAATCCCAAGCAGGCTCTACACTGTCAGCATGGAGCCTGATGCAGGGCTCAAACTCAGGGACCATGAGATCTTGACCTGAGCAAGTCGGTTGCTTAACCGACTGAGCCACCCAGGCGCCCCTGCTCTGTGTTTCTTATGGATCTTTGGCAGGGTCTCACTCTGTGCTTCTTTATTTCTTCATTCAGCAAATATTTTCTGAGCTCTTGCTTTGTGCCAGCTACTGGGGTGCAGGAATGAACAAACAACACATGGTCCTCACCCTCCAGAGGCTCAGATTTAGGACAGAGGACTGACTTTTGCAATAAAGTGTGGACAGAGTTGTGACAAAGGACTATACAGAGGCTCTGGGAACCCAGGTCTGACCCAGACTGGGGAGAAGAGGGAAGCCTTTCCGGAGGAGGTGTTGACTGTGTTTAGTCCTGAGGAAAGGTTATGATTTAGCAAAGACAAAGGATGACCATATTAGGATCCCAACACACTTAGTTGGGATAATTTGAGAAAGGTTTGTGTACAAAGGGGTTATTTGCAAGGGTGTAGGTAGGGGATGGGGAACATCACAGGTAGCACAGAAACCCAGGGGGAGCAGCAGCAGAGTTATCACCACCTTTAGTCCAGAAGAAGTGGGGAGGGGGCCTACTGTACTCTGGGAAGACGCAGTGTAGTATAGGCCACCTTGGAAGAAGGAGTGACCTTCCATCTGGGACCAGCCAGCCTAATACGACCTTACAGGGAGGCATTAAATGCCCTATCCTCACTCTTTTCTAACCTTGAATCTCTGCTGGTGCTCCCTATTGGCCAAACCCAACCAGAAGCCAGAGGGCACTGGGGTTTGTTGATGTGATCCTGCAGGGCAGTCTCTGGGGGCACCGAGCGGGGCAGAGAGTGCATCTGAGAAGCAAACAGAAGACACGGGGCCGTACTGAGTTAGGGAAGGCATCGCCAAGTAGAGAACTGTTTGTGAAGTCCCGGAGGGGGGCAAACCGCCAGTTGGGAAAATACACTCTTTAAAGCTAGGGCAGGGAGTAAGGGGGCCATCACGAATGGCCTTCCGTGCCCTTCTGAGGAGTTTGGAAATTTAACCCAAAGGCAAGGGGATCCCTGAAGAATTTGGGCAGGAGGTGATGTGATTACAATTGCGTTTTTAAATGGCCATTCTGACTCTGGTGTACAGATGATTTGAAGGCATCTCTTTGGACTAGAGACTGTGAGGCCTGAACCAAGTCAGGGGCACTGGGGAGAAAAAGAAGTGGATGGATTTTAGAAACTTTTAGGCAGTAGACTCAAAATGTGATGAAGAATCGGATGTCGTGGTTGAGAAAGAGGGAGGTGTCAGGACAATGCCCTGGGTTTTCACCTGAAGCTCAGGCATGGGAGGGGGCAGTTTGGCTGTCCAGCTGTCTCCTCCTTGGCTTCGCTTTCTGGATCCACGGGAAGGCTTCGATTGGCCCTCACTAGCAGGACCTCGGGCTTTCAAGGGGGATTTGCAGGGGCTTCCTCATCATGCCACAGGTTGGCCTCACTTCACCTGTTCCAGGAACAAACTGGCATAGAGAGCAGTTTTTGCTGCAACCCTGGGGTCTACTGAGCCAGGACCTGCTCCCCTCCAAACTCCTGCCCTTCCCATCTGGAGAGAGGATGTGTTTTCTTTTAATGCGCTTCATTGCAGGGGCAAATGAGGCCCAGCTGAGGGGAGGGAGCCAGCAATGACGGCAGAGTACAGCTTTGCAAGCAGGGGCGAACGCTGGGGTCCCGTCATCCCCAGTTTCCTTCCCCAGCTTTTCTGAAGGCCCCGTCCCCGGAGGCTCATATTTCATCACTGGCAACTCTGAAGAACCTGCTATCCAGTAACAGGTCCCATTCCTTGGAGTTCTCTGCCCAGAAACCTGGAATAATTTTCTTTTGTTTTGGAGGGAAATGCTGAGGTAGTTCTTTCATGTTCTAAGAACTTGGGTAGTCATGGCAACATATAAGGGTGGGGCGAGTGAGGTGGGGGCTTCTTAGCAGCATTTCGTTTCAAATGCCAGATTAAAGGAAAAACTTCTTTGGAGTTTGCCTCATTAAGACATAGCTGGATGCGGGCTTGCTGGATGATTTTCTGGTTCGTGATTTTGCACATTACAGTTTGCCTACGTTTTCTCACCTGATGGGCAGTCTTCTGGGTCTTCTCCCTGAGAATTTTGGCTCAGAGACTTCTCCAAGAATTTCAGCTCATTCCTGGCAAGAGAGCTGGTGGGAGGGTTTCCTTTGTTCCTATCTGGGGTCGTGTCCTGTCAGCCCCTTGCTTACAATGGGCTGCCACTTAAAAGGGGAAAAGGTAAGGTGTCTACTGAGGTTTTTGTTCAGTATAGGAAAGGGAAGATGTTCACTGAGCAGCCATTCTGCTGTGTTCTACTCTTTGGGTCCAGGATCTTTCTCCCAGAGTGTGGGACCAAGGACTACCTGGGGTCCAATGCTGGCTCTGGCTCTGGGGTCCTGGGGGATTCCTTCCAACTGCTGTCTGAGGGAATCTAGGAGAAAATAAAGGTGGAAACATTTAACCCAGAGACTGAACGAACTCAAGTGCTTTTTTCCTAAATGGCACTGTATATCCTGGCTTGAGGTGACTTCAGCATTCTCCTTTGCTGGGACTGGATGCCCCATCCCACTCCAGTCCAAGCCTTCTTTCCCAGCAGGGAATTCCAATTCTGACCCCTGAAGATACTCGATCACATTACACTTGTTCACGTGTGAGCTAAGCTATTTCCCACGCCCTGACGCCAAGTCTTGTCATTTATTCCTGCAAAGTATTTCCCAGATTCACCTTGTTATTAATGTTCTTATTAACCACAGCCCCATTTATTGAACATTTACTGACAGCCAGGATTTCTGTGTGTCAGTCACCTAATTTAAGAGTCACCACAGACCCTGCGGGGCAGGTACGATTATTCTCATCTTACAGAGAAGGGAACTGAAGACCCAGAATGCTAATAGAAAATACCTCTTTCCTCTACCAGTCCCTCCCTTATTCTCTCTTTTTTGGGTCCTTCCCAGCTGGAGCCACCGCTACCCTCCGCCGTCAGACATGGCTTCCCAGGTTCCTGAGCCAATCCTGTCCAGGCAGGTGGAATCCTGTCAGAGCATCAGAGTGCATTGGCAGGGTCCATTCCTGTGGAGCTCCCCTCTAGTTCTGGATGCTTCTGCATCTGCAAGGAAAAAAAATCTTTCTGCTGTGACAGATCCAAGCCCCAGGGTGCAGGGGGTGAGTCCTGGGCTCCAATATGCCCCCGGGGTCCCATCCTTTCTTACCTCCCTCACATATCAGCCTCATCGATAGGGTAGCCATTTATTAAGCACCCACTGGGTCAGGCGCTTCACGTACATTATCACATTTAATTGTCATAAAAACTTCAAAAGACAGATATTAGTACATCTGTGTTACACTTGAGGAAACTGAGGCTTGAAGAGATTACATCACTTGCTACAGGATTCACAGATGGTTGGGGGGAGGGAGGATCTGAACAGGGATCATCCGAGATTGGAGGCTTTGTGATTTTCCCTTCGCTGCCTTTCCTCCCAGGGGCTGGGCTGATGCCACATTCTACCCATCAAAACTCTAAATCCCTCTTCATTTCCTGGGAAGCTGACAACCTCAGGGGCGAATAATCATAGTTAGAACAGGTACAAGTTTGTGAGCATCTACACATGCCAGAAGCCCCACAAATGACCTTATTTGATCTTCACGCCTGTGAAGGGCAGACAAGGACCCTGAGAGATGTGGATACTGCCTCCGATCATATGTCCACTCAGGTGAGGGAGCTGGGATGCAAAGCAGGGTTGTCTGAGCCCAGAGCGCATGTGCTTCACTGCTCTTGCACGAGCTGGCTGACACTGCTTCCCTCTCCTCACTGAGGTCCAGCTGCCCCCAAACCAGCTTGCCCCTGCCTTTCAGCCTCTGGACTCATGCTGTCTACCCCACCTGCCTAATGGACCATCATACCAGCTCAACTCCAAGTGAGCTACGTCCGCTTGCCCCTCTGGGCACGGTGCTTGGTGCTGCTGGCCAACCTGGAAGTCATGTCAGTCGCTTTGGCCTAGCTTCCTCCATAGCCCAAACTCTGCCCTCACCTGTGTGTGTGGAAGTCCCTGTGTGATTCTCACCACCCACCATCTCCCCACAAGCTTGATGGGCTACGATAACCTGCTTGTGCACTTCATGGCTTTCTAAGGTGGCTCGAGTGAGTCCAAACTCTTCTGCTTGGCTTCCTGGGCATCATATAGCTGCCCTGCTTCTATCCACCAGTGACAACCTTTCCCTGTGGCCCTGGGACCCCCAAATTCTCAGGTCAGTCCCTATTCTTGGCCGAGCCTGGCTCAGGGCTTTCTTGGCATTGGCTTACGCTCCTTGCTGGGTCCCAGCTCCCTGCTGACCTGCTCAATGCTGATTCTGCCCTGTCTGCCATTTGATGCCTGCCTGAGTCTGTGTGCATTGACTCCTGCCCCCTGTCTCCCTCTGTCCCCAAGGAGCACATGCCCCAAAGCCTCAGCGTGTCCCCACAGGCCTGGGTCCTGCCTCATGACCCCTGTCCAGTCACTTCTCCTGCCACCCTTGATGGGACATTATCCAGCCTTTTTTTCTCAACATCTTCCAACTTGGACTCTGCTCCACTTAGAGCAGAATCAATCACTCAACTAATAATTTGTGCCGGCGGCCCATATGCAAGACATTGTATGGGGCACTGAGACCTCCAGCTGCCTCCTGCTCCCAGACTCACTGCCACGTACCCTTTGTGCCAGGTTTTTTGCTGTTCTACTGGATTCCACTACAGCAGACCCCCCTCCCCTCTCCCCACCTCACCAAAGGCCTCATATGCTCTGGAGCTTTCTCTGAGGATATGAGGCAGGGCTTTCCAGGGTTCTTTGCACACAAAGAAAAGGACACTGTTTGTGTGGCAAATTGGGGTACATGGAGGAATGGCTGGCAGCCCAGGAAAAGCTAGCTGGGAGGTCCAGACACCTCAGGCTTGGCTCCAGCGGCTACAGGGATGGATGAGTCCCTGCTCACCTGGAACCCATTCTGTTGAGAAGCTCACCTCTAAGCCGTGGCAATAAAAATAGTAACTCCTTTTTATCGAGCGTTTAAAATGTGGCAGGTGGTAGGGTAGGCATTTATATTGCCTCTGGTCCTCTAAGGTAGGTCACCATTGTCCCCATTTTACAGATGAGGACCAAGGCAGAGAGACTTTCAGCAGCTTGCCCAAGGGCTTTGCCTCTCTGAGCCTCTAATGTGCTTGATGTCTGAGTCATGTGACTGACCCCACAGCATTCTTTGTTTCCCCAAATGGGGACCCGTCTTGCCCCGAAACCGAGCTGTTTGAAAGCAAAGCTGTGTCTGACTCCTATCCGCATCCCCACTGCCTGGCACGCTATAGGTGCTCCATGCTATGCTTTCTCCAGGTCCTTCTGGGAAGCCCAAATTTCCTTAGGCTCCGTTCTCACTTTGATCCCAAAGGAGTAAATACAACGCCTTTCATGAGGCAGGGCCAGACCTCTTATCTGGGGAGGATGTTTGGGAAGGGAAACCGAGCTGCCACCGAGTGGCTTGGTGGCTGTGGCCCTCTAGGAGTAGGGTGTTTCCAGGTCAGAGGCTGTAGGAGCCCCTATGTCTTTGCTCCTCCTCAGCAAGGCCTCTCCGTATACTAATGTCTCTGGTCGTGGCTTCAAAGAATCTTTCCCACTTCAGGTGTTGAGAAATCCTAGCTATCTCTAACTATAAGGATGATCCTGTCTTTATACGCGATTCCTCATGGCAACCCATGGCAATCCTTGAGAGAGGGAGAGGGTTGGAGCATGGAGAAGTGGGTCCTGTTACCTCACTCCTGCCTCTCGTCTTTTTGTGTGTTTGTTTGTTTTAATATTTATTCATTTTTGAGAGACAGAGAGAGACAGAGTGTGAGAGGCGGAGGGTCAGAGAGACAGGCGGACACAGAATCTGAAGCAGGCTCCAGGCTCTGAGCTCTCAGCACAGAGTCCGATGCGGGGCTCGAACCCACGAATCGTGAGATCATGACCTGAGCTGAAGTTGAATGCTTAACCAACTGAGCCACCCAGGCACCCCTCCTGCCTCTCTTCTATCCTGTACCATAGACAGTGTGAAGTCAGTGTGACCCTAGGAATTGCTGAGCTGGTCCAGTCTCTCCATGTATAGATGGTGAAGCAAAGGCCAGAAGAAAGGAAGTGTGTCCTGCAAGGTCACATAGGGAGAAGAAGTAGAAACGCCTTGACTCCCCATCCCATCCTCTTCCCACAGATTGGTTGCTTCAGCATCAACTCCGTTCCCAAAGCACTGCCACCCAGTTTGGGGTTCTGGAGTTTGTTGATTTTCCTCGGTTGCTTCTTGGTTGGAGGACTTTGCACCTCACCTCTGGGGAGTGGGCATTGGCAGGTAAGACCACTTAAGGGCAAAAATTCAAATGTGCCCTGTGGGTCCTTTTTGGCCCTTGCAGCTTGACAAAATGGCGGTTTGTGCTCATGTTGCCCACACTCCCTCTGTTCTCGTTGTCTGGAAGCCTCGTGGGAGGACACTTGCCTCTATTTTGAGGACTCTCGTTGCTATGGGCCCATTACTGGTGCAGACTTTCTGTCGAGTGGAGGTATGTGCTCTTTGGCCACGCCAACAGTCTGACTATTCTTCAGCCTGACAGGACCAGTAGGGTTAACAAGGAGCCGCTCTCCTCTTTGTCGTCACAATTTCTTACCGAGGGAAGGAGCAAGCTTTCTGCCATCGACATATTTTCAGCTGAGTTATATTTTGCATAAAGTAAACTTAGCAAACAGAGAACACAGTGAGAATATATTTGGCTTTGAAGCGTCAGTGTTCTGACAGGCATTTCCTATTAGCTATCTCTGAGCCGACCAGCCGGGCTGGGTTTTGCTTAAGTGGCATAATTCTCCCGCAGTGGAGACAGCTCATTCATTAGTCATTCCAAAAGCCAAATACAAAATATCCTTCTCTAAGCCAACTCCACCAACCAGCTCTGCAGCCGGGTGGAACAATGAAACTATGTTGCTTACCGGGCCTGGCAAAGGTCAGCCCGAGAGCCACCTGTCTGCCTGGCTGTGGAGGATGGCTTTGGCTTTTGGCTGGAGTTCTTCATTCCCTTTGGAGCAGGAAGGACACATCTTCCTCTGGGTGGCAGAGGCCTGGGGAACCTTTCAAAGGGTGGGCTCCGTCCCATTTCACTACTGAGTCATTTGCAACAGCTCAAAGCCCTGGTCGAATGCATTCTATTTTGTTTATGTTTTTTCCCCCTAGGTCCTAGAAGCTAAAGGTACCGGTTCTAAGAGGAAGCACAGGAATGTGTCCCTTCCTGCTTGAGGCTCTCAGCTGAACTTAGCCATTCCTTGATTGGCGTCTTGCGTGTTACATCTTTTAATCCCTGTGCAGTGAGGGCTGGTGTCCCCATTTTACAGATGAGGAAACAGGAGCTCAGAGAAGGGAAACAATTTGCCAAAGGTCACACAGCCAGTGTTCAAAACTGTCAGGCTCCAAAATGAATCATCTGTCTTTTCTTTCAGGAAGCTTCCTTGGGGATGATTATCTGAGTTGAAAATGAAAATATACATGGGGGCAAGGATCTCCTCTCAACTTTGGAAGAACTAAGCATGCCACTGTATTCCAGGCACCCCCAGAGTAGGGTGAACTGAAAAGCCAACCAGGAAGAAAGCAGAGAAGGCATGTTGCTCTAAAAGGAAGATTGAAAACGTCCTAGGGTGGGAGTTGGGGCTGGGTAGTTTTAGTTTTGATGGGGGCAGAGCTTGGCCTGAGGTGGGCCAAGAGCTGGGACCGGAACAGGGACAGGAAAGGGGTTGTTGCGGTTCCACGGCCCAGCGGGGGATTCCACACACACCCCACCGAAGGGGCCATCTGACCAAGCCTGACCAAGCCGAATGCCAAGGGGTAAAGACTCCATTAACATCCAGTAACGAGGGGAACACCAGAGGAGTGCCGAGAAAGTTCCTGTGCAGAGGTGAAGAGCTGGAGGTTGTGACCACAGCTGGTGGTTGGTGTGAGACTCCCCGGAGGGCCTAATTAGAACTGCAGGTGGACAAACACATTCACAGGTGCCCAGGCCAATGTGGAGAGTTGGGGGGAGGGTGGGGGAGTCAGGCCAAATCAGAGGTAGAATATGTATCAATAAGCTAGGAATGAGAATCGCAGAGTCCTTCCAAAGCAGACATCCAAAGCTAAAACTCTCGAGCGGTGCCCTCCTTAGCCTGGCAGTAAGACCTTCCTCAGGCGGGCCTCGAATTACCTGTGTAGCATCATTTTCCATCCTCCCCTTCACCCCTCTACTTTCTGTCTCGAACTATATACACAAAACCAGCTAATCTAGTAGCTGGCACATATTAGACGTTCACTGACGGGTGGCTGTTGCTGTGGTTTTCCAGGGACTCAACATGGATTTAGAGGAGTCCATAGAAAGCATACTGGCTGTGGAGTCAGGGCTACAGCTGTGTGTCTAAGACCCCAAATGACTTCGGACAAGTCATTTCAGCCTTTCCAGACTTCAGTTTTCTCATGTAAAGAGTGAGGGATATAACTAGATGTCCTATAATTGGGTCCCTTCCAGCTTTAAAAGAAACCTAAACGAAACCAAAGCACATATCACTGATAGAGCATAGGGATTCCAGCTCTGGTCTTCCTGCTGTGATTGCTGAGCAGGAACCAGGGGATCGGCCCTGACCTTCATGGCCTTCTGGGAGGTGTGCTCTTCTCCCAGGCAACGCCAATCCTCAGGGAGACAGAAACTCCCTCTCATCCACCTCCCAGCCAGTCATACTTTCTTTAACATTCTGGAGAGGGAGGGAGACAGTCTGTCATGGAGCTTGTGGCAAAATCCCTCTTTCTCCCCCAAACACCAGCTATGATTAGCTGTGTCCTCGCCACGAAACTGCAGGGGTGTGTGCGGGCGAGTCACAGATGTTCAGTTCACATTTATAGAGTGCTTGCAAGTGGGGGGTTGTTGTGTAGCTGTCAGAAGCACCCCAGTTCTCTTTCTCTACTCCAGCAGTTGTTGAGAGTTTAGAACCCCGGTATTTGGGTTACAGCATTTAAGAACCATCCTTGATGGACCCGTAGTTTCTAGGCAGCTCCTTATGCCAGAACTTTGCCACACACACAGAGCACGTCCCCTGGAGGTGGGCAGGGACTTGCCCCTCATATCATGTCTCCACCCCACCCCACCTGGGAGGGCCGTCACAGGGTCAGACTGAGGCCTGGGCGCCCTCTCTCTTGAACCCCTCTCTCCCTGGTCCCTGCCCTCCTCAGGGCTACTGCACAGGAATCAGGAGATCTCTCCAGGAGTTGATGGTTTGAACCTTGCAACATTTAGACGCTCCTGCTCCTACCACCCCACCCTACCCTAGGCTCATCTTGTGGCTGTTGATGTCAGGCAGCGCTGCAGCTAATGGGACGGGAGCTGGGTACTCGATTCCCAAAGGTCACCCCCCCATGCTCCCTTCCCATCCAGCGATGGAAGACCATGAACTGCCAACAGGAGCTGGGAAAGAGGTGGAGGCCTCTTGGGTGAAGGCATCCTGGCAGGCAGGCAAGTCCCAACAGGCTGACGAGGGCTGCAGCGTGCAGACAGTGAGTCACCCGGGTCCCCGCTGCTTACTGGACAGAGCCCGAATAATGACAATAATAACAGAGATCCAGGGTGCTATTATTAACTCCCACCTTTGCTCCCAGGGTGGTATCTCCTCCATCCATCTGACAACCCTGGGGGGCAGGGAGGAGCTGAGGGCAGGGGTTTTATTGCCCTGTCTCCAATAGGGGGAAACTGAAGCCAGAGTTGTTCTCCAGGGTAGACCTGAGAAAAAGACACCGGCAAAGCTCTAGGCCCAGAAGGGGAAAGAACCTTCCCCTTCCTTTTTGTAGTTCTAGAGTCTATCCTCTAATCCTTATTTACAACATCCCTAGGGTGAGGGATGATTATTATTCCATTTTAAGGATGAGGTACCTGAAGTTCACAGAGCTCCCATGGTCGAGCAGCAAAAGAGTGGCAGGGTCAGAATTTGAACCCAGGTTGTTGACTGTGCCTCCTCGGCCTCCCGTGCAACTGTGCCCACCACACTCCATAATCCCAGGGTCTCCACGGCTGGCTTCCTAAGCCTTTGGGCCCGGCCTTTCTCCATTGCCTGCCTCTTCTGGACTCACTCTATCTCAAGATTCGGGCTCTTCCCAGGGATCCCTGGAGGCCAGCTTTCATTTTCATCTTTGAGCAGCCGTGGAAAAGTAAAGACTCCACACTTTAATTTTGGGGTCTTGGTAATTATCTGGTATCCACCACCCACTCAACTCTACCCACTAGTTATTATAATAACAACAATAATAATTTAGAGAAGCAGTGATGATGTGCCCAGCATTCACTGATCCCCCTTCGGAGGTGGACACAGATAGATATGGCCTCGCCCTCTTTCAATTTCAGAACGGTCCTGGATTTGGGAGTCAAGAATATTGCAGCCCAGCTTTAGTTCTGGCAAGGATGCCATACACCGTGAGGCTGTGTGAGCCCCTAAATCCCTCTGTACCTCGTTTTCCTCTCAGTAAGATGGGGTTAATAATCTTGCAAGATGGTGTGCTTTAAGCGTCTTGAAAGTATGTCATAATAAGAATTTTTTCTTTAGGCATCACCACCCCATATTTGCCACCAAAAAGGACCCAGGAGTCTGATGCCTTCATGAGGCATTATCTTCATGTTCCAGTCTCTCACTGTTCTGGCTGCCCACCCCTTGGGAAGGGTGCTGGGTCGGGGCTGGGAGCGGGGGCTGATCCCCTGGCTGCAGTGGGAGTCTCGCTTTTCCAGCCCTCATCCTCAACAGCTGCCTCTGCCAAGGCCCTGGAGCTAGAAAAAGCAAGGCCATTGCCTGCGCGCAATAAATGCTTTTATTAGTCCTTTTATTAATGATGGTTGGTATTTGTCGAGAAGCTGGGACAATAGTTATTCCAGTAAGAGGATATTAAGCTCCTGCGGACAGACCCTGTATATCTAACATGCTCTGGCCCCCGCCGTCCCCAGGCACTGCTTTATTACAATGCAGCACACCCCTGGCCTCCTAGCAACTCCAAGGGAGAGGAGGGGTGGGGGAGGTAGGGATAAGCTGGCGTCATTAAACACACAGGCCTTTTCAGAGGTTACCTTAAGCCAATAGCAGGAAGCTTTTGCTTCCCCCCTGAGAGCTTAGGGAGACTGTGATTTTTCTATTCTTTTTTTTTTTTTTTTTTTTTTTGCCACCTCTGGGCTCTTGGCTATTTTACAGCTAGAGCTGCTAGTGATGGTCGGTAAAGGAGGAAGACATCCGTGAACTGTTTGTTAAATTTGAGACCATTCCTGTTCTTTGTTTTCAGCCATTTTACATTATTTTTTTAAACAAACACAGTCCTTACTATATGCCGGCAGTGTTCTGAGTGCTTTTCAAATACTACTTTATTTAATCCCTGTCATGTCCCTCTGGGGCAGGTACTATTATTATCCCTATTTCATAGATGATGAAATTGAGGCCCAGAGAAGTTAAGTGACTTGTCCAAGGTCACACAGCTAATAAGTAACAGAGCCAGATTTGAACCCAGGAAGTTGTCTCCAGAGTCTGTGCTCTTTATCTGAAATTTTATTTTTTTAATTTTTTTATTAAAAAATGTTTTAATGTTTATTTATTTTTGAGAGAGAGAGAGAGACAGAGTGTGAGTGGGGGAGGGACAGAGAGAGAGGGAGACACAGAATCCAAAGCAGGGTCCAGGCTCTGAGCTGTCAGCACAGAGACCAATGGCTGGGCTCGAACCCATGAACCGTGAGATCATGACCCAAGCGAAAGTTGGACACTTAACCCACTGAGTCACCCAGGCGCCCTCTTTGTCTGAAATTTTAAAACTGAGTCTAAAAAGAACTGGGAAACCTTTCCGAAATTCATCAGCTTTATTGCATTAACAAAGGGAATTTGATACTTTCATGTAGGGGACAGTATAATAAATTATAATAACAATCCCTAGAGTCAGAGTGGCTGTGAATTGAAAGGATCAGAACTACTCCTCGGACGAATACGACAATTCTCTCTTTAGCATCCCTCATATGTGAACCTCCAGCTTTTGCCTGAATACCTCAAGTAATGGGGAATCATTACCCCATCCGGCAGACCATCCTAGCTTTGGACAATTCTCACAGTTGGGAATGAAAATTCTTCTTCAGGCCAGACTGAAATTTAGCTCCCCAATTCAGAGGACCTACTTTGTCCTCTAGAGTTGGGGACAGGGAAGCTTTATCTCTTGTGTACAGGTTAGTCGTTAACATACTTGAAAAACAGCTTTCAGGCCCCCTTAAATCTTTTTCCTCTTTGGCGTTCAACTTCCTTCGTTCTTTCATGGTCCTCGCTTGTTATAGTTTCCAGATTCTTTGTCTTCCTGTTTCCACTCCTCTAATGCAAGATAGTTTTTGTCAGTGTTCATCCTGGAGTGGTGTCAGAAGGGAAACACAACACGTCAGGTGTGGCCCAGCAGAGCCGAGAAGAACGGGATCATCACCTCCTTCTCTTGTTCTTGACATTTCTGATGATGCAGCCTAAACTTGCTTTAGGTTTTTTGAGAGTCACGTTGTGCCCTTGACTCCTACTGAGCTTGCAGGTCAATGTGTAGCTCTGTTAGTTCTATCTTTCAAACTCTGAAATTATATAGCTGTGCTATTTTGGGGGCACTTTTCATTGACCACTAGTAAATGTCATCTTGTTAAAGTCGATTCCTGTCGAGGTTGACTTGGAACCTTACTTCTTTACCCTATTTTTAGTGATTCCATTTTGTATCGTATGAAATTCTGATAAATAGGCTATCTCTGTTTCCATTCAGGTTATCATTCATTTTTTTTTAAAGCCGAATAGGAAATTTTCCAAGGTTGGGCTTGTGGAGAAAGAGGAGGCAAAGCTAGGGTGACGTCAAAGGGCTGTTTTCTGTTTGGATCAACATGAATGACCAGCGTGCACTTTCTGGGGAGGTGAGTGGGGTAACCAGGCAGACTCTTACAGCATCACTTCTGCATCAGAGCCTATGATCCATGACGGGGCAGGAAGGCAAATATTGATAGCTTGGTTCATAGATCTGATTGTTTCCTATGTGTGTATCCTCTGCTGACAAGTATGGAGAGTTGAAATGGAGGATGTTATGAAGTGGAAGCAAGGCCCTTGGTGAGGAGACAGATACGACTTCCAGACCAGAAAAAGCCAGGTGATTGCTGTAAGCATCAAGACCTCCAGAAGTAAAAAGAAAAAAAAAAAAAAAAAAAGACCTTCTCAGAGCAAAAACAGAGCTAACAAAAAAAGACCTTTCGCAACACTGCATGGAGTTTGAATACATTCTTCTCAGCTCAAAAATCATTCCCTTCTGTCATTCCTTGGAGGTCACACCTAAAAGCCAAAAGAATCAGATGGAGGCCACATCATTGGGGTTCACAGCAGGGACTCTCTGCTTATGCCAAAGGGTGTTGGAAATCAATTTAATGTTTCAATCTCACTCCAGTAGCCCTTTAAAGAACCCAACCCACTCATGCCACATGGCACAGGAGTGTATTTTTAACTCTCTTCCTAATATTCACCCAAACCATTCTCCTCCTTGCCCATCTTGATCCACTCCTTCTTCCCCACAAGCCCCCTCCCTACCCCCACTAGGAGTCTGGCATGTTGTGGCATCCCAGACGCTTGAGTTGGATGTAGGGTCTGAGGTAGATTTTGGTGCTTAGAGGGTAATTGTTGGTGACTGAGGTTATGGGATTTCCAAGACAGTCATGAAGCAGAAATGGAACCAGGCTGCCAAGTCCCAGGTACGGCAAGCCTGGAAAGCTGAACTGAGAGACAGCCTGGGACTGTGAGAAGTAAGGGAGATGATTCATTTTCAGAAATACCAAATAGAAGCCGTGCTGTCTAGTTAACAGTAGGTTTACAACCTATTGGAAGAATGTACAACTCCCCCCCACCCCCCCACCAAAATGGAGCCCCCAACCTTTAGACACTTCACTTCCTGGCTCTTCTTCCCCTCTCCATTTCGTGGGCTTATTTTTGCAGGATTTGCAATGAGCGTATGCAAAAGAACAAAGGGAGGAGGGACTGAAAATCCCTGGGTCACCTCAGGGAATGTACACTTGTTCCAATCAAACTACTTTTTGCCTTATATGGGCATAGACGGCTTCCAGGTATGGCTGTAACCTCTGTAGTTCTCAGCCAATGAGGAACCAGGGGAGGGACTTTCATGGTAGGACATAAATTATCTGCTGTAACTGCCCTGAGTGTGCTTGTCCATCAGACACCTGCTCTTGCAACACATTGATTAAAGCCTCGCTTCACTGTGCTGAGTTTCCGCGTCCCTCATTTGAGTGGGCTGATGGGCTCATATCTAACAGGACCAAGTGGGAACCAATGTCTGGGGCAGAACCGAGCTGTAGACACTGAACTAATGAGCAAGCAGGGTTTTTATGTGGCTCCTGTGGCCCAAGCAGAAGCAAGCTTCTTGGGGTTAAGTCCCAGGCTAGGGGAGAACCTCCCCAGCTCTGTGACTCCCTGCTATGCACTCCAGCCCTCACAACCACCTCAGACTCTTTCTCGCTCCTGTAATGCTCTGAGACTCTGTCTTAGTCCATTGGAGCTGCTCTAACAACACCACCATAGACTAGGTAGCTTAAGCAACCGTTACTTCTCACAGTTCTGGAGGCTGGGAAATCCAAAACCAAAGGACCAGCTGATTCAGTGTCTGGTGAGGTCCCATTTCCTGTTTTGAAGATGGCTGTCTTCTCCCTGTGTCTTCATGTGGCAGAGGGGTGAGAGAGCTCTCCAAGGTCTTTTTTCTGAGGGCACTAATCCCATTCATGAGGGCTCCATCCTCATGACCCATTCACCTTCCAAAGGCCCCACCTCCTGATACCATCATATTAGGGATTGGATTTCAACCTACAAATTAGGGGTGGGCAGGGCATGGAATTTAGTTCATAATAGACCTCTGCATCAGTTTGTTGAACTTGATGTGCATGGCGCATTCTCAATGGGGTAGGTACATCCAGTGCCCATAATTGTGGTAAGAGTTGTTCCTTGCCCCCTGCTTTAGCCCACTGGAGCCCCACTGGGTGGACCACCCTGCCTGGCCTCTCTGCTTGGCTGGTGGGCAGTGGCAGGGGTACGGGACACTTACTGGCATCAGGCACTGTGCCTAGTAAGATCTAAGTTCAAGCAGGGGGAGGCCAACCTCAAAAGGATGGAAACTACTTACCTGCACAGAGCCAACATTTCCATTAATTTAATAAACGGAGACCCTTGTTCAGTTATTAAAAAGAAGGTGAAAGCAAACAGAATCTGTTCTTTGGTCATACACATCAAGGGAGCGCACAAACAAACACCCAACCCCTACATACTTTACCATTTGTCTTTTGGTCACACCAATCCAGTCCCTGGCAGACCATAGACCTTATTTGTTGTTATGGTTATTTGCTACTATTAGACACATTCTTCCATGCTTGTGGTCTGCTTCTTTCAGGTCCAGGTTTGTGGGCCTATGTTAATTTGCAGGGTTGAGTTATTTACACTGTATTATAATCTATCAGTTTCCTGCATTTTCCTCCTCAAGATGATCACTAATTCAAAATGAATGAAATCCCTAAATGCAGGGGGCGGGGGCAAGGGGTGGAAAGGGGACAAAGCAGGATTTGAGAGGAACTGTAGCGTTTTCTCTGTATCTTGCCTCAGTGTCCTAGACTCCAAAGGCAGGAGAAAGCAGATAGGTATTCCCACTCTCTGCTCACTGCTTCCAGCTCGGAAGCAGAGGGAAATGGGGAAGATAACACAGATAAAAACAGCAACTCCACCCAAATGACTCAAATGAAGGCACGTCTCTGAGTCTTTGTGTTTTCCTGAAACTCCAGGCCTGAACCCAGGAGAGAACTGTCCAGCTGTCTGTGCTCTAATGGGAACCGTAGAAGTCTCCAGAAAGCCTCCGACCTGCTCTCTTCTCACTCTGGCTCTGTTTCCTTCTTTGGTGAGGGTCCCTATTTGTCAGAGCAGAGGGGAATTGGGTCAGTCAGTTTTGAATCAGACAAAACAAAAATAAGTGGGCAGCCCTCCTTGGAAAGCAAAAACTGGTGGTGATTTTTTTTTTAAACCACCCCTGGCTTGCTAGGCGACACCAAGGTTATTATGGGGGGGGGGGCAGGATTTCAGGTACATAGGGGCAAGAATGTGATCACCCAATGGGATGGCAGTGGTGGGGGTGGGGCGGGGGGTGTTGGGTAGGAAAGTAAGGATTGGATTCAGCCTCATGGTTCCCTTCTCCCCCTACAGGTGAGAAGAGACACAGGACAGACAGCAGCAGAGCGGCACAGGGACGTGCAGGTGTGGGTGTGTGTGCAGGAATGTTCATGTACAATCCACACTGCTACAAGGAGTAGGCAGAGAAAGGTGTCCAGGAGAAGAGAAGAAACGGGGATTGAAGCTGCATAAGAAAATACTCTGGGCAATAATGTAAGAACCATATGCTGCATTCATCCACTCAATAGGTATTTATTGACTGCTGCTCTGGGCAGGGCATGTTCTAGGCTCTGAGGTTACAGCAGTAGGTGAAACCAAGCCCTTGCCTTCAGGGAGCTTATGTGCTAATGTAATGCGTGTCAGACACTGACACACATTATCTCATGTATTGATCCTGTGAGGTGATCGCTATTATCCCCATTCTACAAATGATGAAACTGAGGCCAACAGAAGCTTTAAATACTTGCCAAATCTCAAGCTGAGCCAGACTTTGAACTCAGGTCCATCCAAGTCCAGAGCCCCTGCTTTAAACCCCTGGAACATGATAGACTACCCTACTGGGGCATCCAGAACTAAATACCCCCCGGCCCTGCCTTAGTTATTAGAACTCACTGGACAGACCAGTTTTCCTCCTTGAACCTCAGACTATCCTGTAAAAAAGAGGGGTTGCATTAGTTGATCTCTGAAATCTCTTCTAGCTCTAGAGTTCTAGTATTACGGGGAGAACATGCTATATTGGTATCTCCCCCCTTCCAACCTCCATGTACTTCTTGTGGAGATGAGCAGACGCTCAGAAGGTGTTCAAAAAGAGACAAATACCCAGAGGGAGTAATATTTCCCACACTGGGTTCCAAGGATTTCTTTCTAGGGACTCTGGAGTTTTCTGTGAGAATTTTACTTTTGTGAATCAGATTCCTTGAGGGAGAGAGAAACTCCAGAGAGAAGCAGCCCTGGGGTTGCCCTCCAGCCCTGCAGAAGAGGGAGAGAAAGGGGGTGGGAGGGAGGGTGGGGAGCAGGGCCCGCTGGAGGTCAAGTCTCAGCTAGGCCAGGCAATTGTCTTTCTTCCTGGAGGTACAGGGCTGGGGCAGTCCCCAAGTAGTTCTTTTTTTGTTTGTTTTTTAATACGTAGCAAGTCCATACCTTGCTCCGATCAGTCTCACCTGAGGCTGGGGTGGCGGAAGGCAGTGGGCCCATCTGGGACCGGAGGGACAACGCCTGGGAGGACAGGTGTGGTTCAGGCTGCACCCAGGATTCCGTGAGGATCAAGGATCCGGCTAGCATGTTTGAGGGAGGAGGGACGGGTTGCCAAATGGTAACATGTGACTGAGCAAGGTGAGCCTGGTCCCAGCTCTTCACCTTAACCCTGACTCACCTCGCCTGACCAGTCAACCGCTCTAATGTGAGCTTTGTTGACTGGGAAAGTGAGGTGGCAGGAGTCTGGCTCACCCAGTGGCTAAAAGCAGCCCGGGTCCCCCTGATAAGCTTAGTCAACTTATTAAATTACACAGGAAAAATCGAGATGGAATATTAATTCTGCACACCTCTCCTCTCTGCCTGGGGAAGCTGCCTTCCTGGGTTTCACTTTTCAAAGGCTGAAACAGATACGGAGATTTCGCACTTAATTAAAGGAGAAGGGTGCTCACTTCAAGTCTTTTCAAAACCATTTTGGTTCTGAGCTTAGTGGAGCCAGTGGAGACCCAGTCACCATCTGGCATGAAAGGTGTTAATTTGGAGTCTCTGGTCAGCTCTAGACATCAGATTCAGAAACAAAGAGAATTAATTTCAGAGGCCCCTTTAGACAGCCCCTCCACCTCCAGCCTGTAATTTGAGAGCCGATGTACTGCCTTGCTAGGTATTAAAAAGTTAGGTCTGAGAGGTCACCTGCAATGCAGAACGCCAGGTGCCAGAGCTCACCCCACAGGGCAGGATTATCTTATCAGCCAGGCTGATAAAACCCAGGAAAGTCTGGCCATAAGGAACAAATATTTATAAGCCCAGCACCTTTCAGTCCCTAACAGATTAGGCACAGAATGTGAACAGGAGCACAGGGTGGGTTAGCAATCGACTGTGGACATTAAAGCCTGGTTTCTGATCAGAACCTTCCTGGGCTTGTCCCGTCTCATTAAAAAAGCATGTTGAATGTCGAACTGTTTAGAAGGCACTTTCACATCCATCACCTCACATGAGCCTCACCACAGCCTGGTGAGACCTGTTACTAACCCTTTTTACAGTTGAGGAGACTGGGGTACAGAGGTTAAGTGATTTGCCCATTTGCACAGCTAGCAGGTGGAACTTGAACTCAAGTCTTCTGATTCCTGATCCTGGGTGCTTTTCATGCTCCCATGGTGGCCTTGACTGGGTCTCATCTGGTCACAGGCCCTGCTCACTGGGCAGATGACGCAGACCAGAATTCTACGAAAAGGTAAAAGGAGATGAACGCCCCCATGGGGATACTCGAGGGGTGCTATAAAATAGCCGTTGCCCCCAAATACGTAATCCCTCATGGTCTCTACTGGGGCTTGGAATTCATTCCCTTGGGTCCCCAAGTCTTTTCTGTTTATTCATTCTCCCTTTGTAGAAGTGATTAAATGATTAAATGCAGATGAATTAGAATGAGAGGCCCTTGGTGTCAGAGGAGGAGTCACTGATTGGAGGGTCACTGATTTGCCCAAATATGCAGAGGGGTGGGTGGGAAGCCCCTTCCCTCTGGGAACCCAGGTTTCTCCTCTGCCAAAGGCGAAGTCACTAGATGATCTTGGACAACCTTACCGCTTAGACCTCTCAGGGGAAATCCCCCAGGGGCGAGGAGCCCCTTATATTCCTCTTTCCAACCTTAGCCAGAGGGTGGGAGTGTTCTGGAGAAGACAACTTCTAAGCTAAGAGAAGAGGTGAGTAGCTGGAGTCAGGACCAGCCGTGCAGAGGCCTGAAGGTGAGCACAGATGTGTGTGTCTGAGTAACCACAGGCCTGACTTTAGGTTACAAGAAGGTGAGATGTGAGACTCAGAGATAAGCAGAAGCCTTGTAAAACCAAGTCAGGGAACTTGGGCTCTATCCGAAAAGCAATAGGGAGTCAGAAAAGGTCTAACGCCAGGAAGTGGCATGACAGCATTTGTGTCTCAGAATGTTGCCTCTGGTGCAAATGTGGAGAATAAATTGAAGGGAGAGCACAGGGAAAGCCAAGGCAGACAAAGGGCTCCAGGTGGACTTTCTTCTGCTTCCCCTCCCCTTTCCTCTGCCCTAGACTGGACTGCTTGTATTTGCCTGTGGTAGTAATGGCCAGCATTTATAGATAGATGCTTACTCTGCCCCAGGTGCTGTGCACGCTTTGTCTTCTTTAAGCCTCCTAATAACCCTATGAGGTAGGAAGTAAAACCACCCGTATTTTACAGATGAGAAAACTAGGCTCAGAAAGGCCAGGTGCCTTGCCCCGGGTCACACAGCTGGTAATCGTAGCAGCAGAACACAGACAGAGATGTGGCTCATTCCAAAGATCCTGCTTTTAACCACTGGATGCCCTGCCCCCTGAGGTGGCCGTCATGGCGCAGTTGGTCTGCACTCTCCAATGGCGGGATGGAGCCCTATTGGCCAGATTCCTGCAGCAGAGGAGAAGGAGAGCAGCCATAGTTGGTACAAATATGATTTGCCGTGGCTCTCCTTTGACCAACCTGCAGGTTGTTTCTGGAGAGGGTGCGAGGTCTCTGGGAGTGTTGGGGCTCCCAAGGCTAGTTCACCTTGGCCTTTGGAGGAGAAACAGAGCTGAGGATGGGTCAGGCTCTGGTGCTAGTGACCCTGCCCTTCATCCCCCTTTCATATGAAGGGGTCTCCTCTCAGAAGCCTTGGGGCTTCTGTGTCATTTCCCAGTCCAGAGGGGAGCCAAGAAGTCACGCTTCACAGAGGCTGGAGAACACAGAGGGAGAATGGCCACCATCTCTTTCACATGCTGCCTCTTCCTAAAGGAGGAGCAGAACTCCATGTCTGGGTCAGGGAGGCCTGAGGGGTCTCCCGAGGTGGTTAGAACAGAGCAGTGCTCCCAAAGGCTGGGCTGGAGAAGAAGGTCAGACTGTCACCTCTGAGCCCTCAAATGGAGCAGTAAAATTCACCCACTTCTGGCCAGTGGTGAGGAGCAGGGAGGCTGCTTACTGAGGGCTTGAAGTGCAGGCTTCTGAGCCAGACCCACCACGAGGAGCCGGGCAGCCTTGGAATAATCCCTCCTCCACTCCCTGCACCTCAATTTTCCCCCTGGATGAGGTATAGCCTGCACCCACCTTTTCCCCAGCTCTGGAGTCTGAGTATCCAGGGCCTGGATGAGGCCGTGGTCCAGGCTGGCTGGCTTCACAGCCATCTCCAGCCATCAGGGTCCATCCTCTCTCAGGGCCATTCTGGAGCCAGGCTGGACAACAGGCGGCCCCTGGGGCCTTCCACAGCCTGGGGAAACACTGCCTGCCCACTGTGGGCCAGCACCCTGCCCATGCCCCACTCTCCACCCCCTACCCTGTAAGGAAATCAGCCCAAAGGGATTTGCGCTGGCAGTTGGAAGACAGGGCTGGCTTACACCTGCAGCAGGGCACACTGATTAATTTATTTTGCATCATTTTGCATTACCTGGCTCCAGGGCCTCTAGCTTGACATGCAGATTTATGTAAAAGAGTCCTGACAGGCAAATGAGCCAGAGCTGCCACTCGTTTTAGTAACCAGGCAGGCCTGCATCACTGGTCCCCAGCCCAGCTGTTCTTCCCATGGCCCACTGGTTCTCACAGGCCAAAGAGGTCCATCCCACTCTGGGCAGCCTCTGCTCTGCTCCCAGCCCAGGCCAGATGAAAAGTCAGCTTGACGGCGAGGTTAGAAGGAGGAGGCTAGAAACACTGCTTCCCAGAGGAGTTCCTGGCTGAGTTCCTTGTTGAGAGATGGAGAGACGCACAAAACAGAGAGAGGCAGACAGGGACTCGGAGGGGCTGGGAGACAGAGCTGCGTGTAAAACAGGCACAGAGAGGGACAGACAGATGGACAAAGAGCAGACAGAGGTGGCACAGAATCAGGGAGGGTGACAACCAAGGAGAAGCAGAGACAGGAGAGGAGAGATGGGGGAGGCAGGGGAGACAGGAGAGACAAGAAGGGGGATGCCAATGGAGGGTGGGGGCGGAGACCAAGAAAGGAACAGATTTCGGAGTTGCTGTGGAGGAAAAAGTGAAGATATAGCAGGAGCCTGGCTTCGGGGAGGAAAAGTGAGGGAGGAGATGGTGGTGTGACAGCTTGAGGTGGGGAAATGGGGAAAGGAGTCACGGGCGGAAGTGACAGGAAAGACCTGCGGGGAGAGACACCGGAGCTCCCCTCTTAGAGGCACTGGCAGCAGCCTGGCAGAAAGCATCGCTGCCACCTCGTAAACCCTTGGTTTGTACCCACCTATCTATATTTATACACATAGCTATAGACACATACGGATCTAAACCACACAGGCACGCATGGGCTAGCGTGCATTCTGGATCCATCAGGCTCCAGAAGCCAGATTGGGAGGTTATCTAGGACAGCAGCACGCAGTCCTAGAACAGAGGAAGGTTATCGCTTCATCAGAGGGCCAGGGGAAAGTTCACGCCCCCCACCTCCCAGCTGTCCTCTGTGGCGGCCAGTACCCCTGGTGCCAGAATGCTCCTTCTGCACCTGTCTGAGCCTGGCTCCGCAGCTCTGTCCTTTGTTTGAATGTGCTCAATCTGAGCATGAAAGCAAGCAAAATAGTGGCCAGGTCAAAAAAGAAAGAGGAAAACCTTGTTCCCACAGCCCGTTTTGTAGGGAAATTGACTTTGTAAGAGAAGAGGGCTGTGTGTGGACCCTGGGTGGGTGGTCTTGAGGCACATGGGAGAAGGCTGGGAAGGTGCCCTGTGGCTCTTAGATAATCTCCACTTGCCCCACACAAGAGCTCCAGTAAGGGGACAGGAGAGGGTACTTAAAGTTCCAAGATGGCAGCGCTGAAGGTGTGCTCAAAGACCCAACCGCTCCACATCGTCATTTCCGGGAGAGGGAGCTGTGACCCAGAAAGGTCCTACAGCTTGGTCAGCGCAGAGGTAGGCAAGGGGCCTTTTGCCAAGCAGCTATCATTTCCTCCAAACAGTCCCTTGGTATTGATGACCTTCCCCTCTCTTTTTCTGTAATGGCTCTGACTCACCCACATCAGTGCTGAACACGTGTGCTCACAGCTCTTGGAAGACAGGACACTATTTGTTTTAAGTTTATTTTATTTATTTTGAGAGAGAGAGAGAGAGAGAGAGAGAGAGAGAGAGAGAGAGAGAGAATCCCAAGCAGGCTCTGCACTGTCAGCACAGAGCCTGACACGGGCCTCAGACTCACCAACGGTGAGGTCATGACCTGAGCCAAAATCAAGAGTCGGACGCTTAACCGACTGAGTCACCCAGGCACCCTGAGTGGATGCTGCTTTTATTCTGAGACAGATGAACTTTGTACATGTTGTGAAAGTTCTGTGCGCAGACCCTCCTGTGCACTTTTCACTGAAGCCCCAGGAAGACCTAAGGGCTTGCTTTAGTACGAGCAATACTTGTTAGGGCTGCAGTAGACAAAGCCAAAAACTAGCTCAGCCCAGGGAAAGCGCGTCACGTGCACCCCAGGATTTCACCTGGCAGAGATCAGCTTTTTTATGCGGTCTCCACGAACCCAGCTCATCTCTGGGGACCCCCTGAGCCCTGTCCCCAGGCACTCACCTAGAAGCAAAGGTCAGCTCCTCAGACTCACATTACCGCCTGAGCCTGATCCAGTCCACTTGGTTCAGCCACTCTGGCCCAGTTCTTTGGGTCACCCTGGCCAGCTTCAAGTGTCACCTTCATGTTAATCTCTAGTTCATTGGTTGTTAGCCTCATGGAGTGAGGAATCCTTTTGAGAACATGGTTAAGGTCATGGAGGTTCTTATAATAATGCCCATATTCACAAAGATGTTGCATGGTGTCAGGGGATTCATGGACTCTCTGAAGACTGGCTGAAGAGTCCTGACATCTTCAGGCCTTAGGAAGCCAGTTCCAGGGGTGGAGGTCCTAAGACCCCACCCATTTCAGAAGGAAGCTGTAGCCCTGATAAGGGGGCATTCTTGGACACTTTCTACCAATGTCTTCTTTTCCTCTTTCTGTCTCAGAGATTCCTCTCCAGGCAACTATTTCTTCCATGTCAAAAGTCAGATGTAAGCTACACTATCCCCTAGCTACATGTCAGACAAGCTCCAATGACACATAGTCCAAAACTCATTGCTACTTTCCCTTGGACTCTGTCTCTCTCTCCATCTCCCCTCCCAATGGCCCTTCCTCACTCAGTCTGTGATCCCGACTCCGTTTTGCCGGGACTCAGATGAGCACCAGATCCCGACATGGCTCAAGGAGATGAGCAGTATAGGTGACTCATGTGCAGAGCTGAGAGCTGGTACATCTTGTCCCCTCCTCAGCCATAGGAGACCATGGATGGCCACGTTCTCAGAAAAAGGGCCTCCGAGGGCAAGAGTGGGTGGGAAGAGCAGAGAAGCCAGAGGAGAAACTGGGTGGAGGAGGGGAGCTACTGAGTGAGGAGTCTCTGCAAATTCCAGCCCCTGAGCACTGCCCCCCACCCCTGCTGCTGTACTCCTTTCCCAAGAGCTGGTAAGAGTAGGTGGTGGGCTCCAGGCCTTGGGCCCAGGCAGAAGGAGCTGAGAGGCCTTTGTGTGGAGGGGAAATGACAGGAGGGCTGGAGTCTCTGGGGGGCCAGGGCAGGGTAGGGGCATGGGAAGTTCCTCATGGAAGGCCCAGGACTCAGGGTGGGCCGAGGCTCAGAAGAGTGAGGGCAGGCCTCTCACCGAGGGGGTCTAGCCAGCCTGTGGGGTGGCCCAGGCATCCAAAAAGCCTTTAGATGGAGAAAGCTGCTTAATCTTCCCCTGGAAATCAGGAAGTTGGAACCCACACAGCTGATTAGGGGGCCAGAGGAGCAATTTCAGAAAAAAGATTAACAGAATTAAAGTTGGCTCATGGGGGGGAGTAGAAGAGAGGGCGCCTGGGGCAGGTAGGGGCTGAGGGGGTGGTCCGTGAAGCCCCTGCACCCTCAGCCCAGCTGGGAGGGGCTTCTGGGGAGGAGGTGGGGACCCTTGCTGGGGTGGGGTGTATGGGAGGGTCAGGCCTGTCATCTGGGGGGGTTCCGAGGGGGTGAGGGAAAAAGTAGACAAGGACTATGACAGGGGTCTGAAGATCATATGAGAGCTCTGAGAGGGGGTAGCAAGAGGTCAGGAACAGAGCCCAAGTCGGACCTCCAGTCCAAGCAGGGCCACTGTGGGGGCAGCTCTGTGGTGAGCGCTTGGTCCTCTAAAATGTCCCTTTCCCGCCCTAGCTCTTCTGACTATGCAGGAAAGAAGGGCAAGAAAGTGTATGGTGGTTGGGTTACTGTTGGCAGAAGATGTCCCCCAGGCCATCCTGGGGCTGGGGTCCCAGGAGACCCTAGGTGGCAGGACAAGGACAGTCCTGGACAATGGCCTTGTCCCGCTTCAGGTCTAGACGGGAGAGCTGGGGCCGGAGGACAGCCAGGGTCTGCTCCAGTCACACGTGCGCATGCGCACACACCCACTCAGCCATACTTGCTCGCTCTCACATTCCCTACACCCTCCCCCCCACATCCACGCATGCACACTTAAACATACATTTAAATAACTTGCAGACGTATATTAGCAAAAACATTCCATCTGGGTTGGGATTTCTCTCATTGCTTTGAATTCCCCTGGGTTTTAACTTGAAAAAAAAAAAAATGGGAAGAGGCAAAGATTTGACTAATGTTGGGTTAAGGTTTTTTTTCTTACCCCTTTCTTTCTTGGTTAGTGACTGCCAAGAATTTATGTTTGTAAAAGGAAAAGAATTAACTGTGTTGATTAAGAGGCAAACTCCCTGGAAATGTTCTTTCTTAACCCTTTGGTACCTTTTCAGTGAGAGATCCTGGGGCTTTCTGGAGCAGGGCTTGATGTCCGTCCCTCGGCTGGAGGCCCAAAACCTTCTGAGGGGCTGATCCTCCCCACGGGGGACTCACAGAACAGAGGCAAGCTGTGCCCTCCTAGTGCTTGTGTGTGTGTGTGTGTGTGTGTGTGTGTGTGTGTGTGTGTGTGTCTATGAGCAGATGCATGGCTAAGGGGGGTGAGAGGCTGTGTGTGACTGTGAGTTCTGTGAGTCTGCATGTGGGAGAGGAGTGTGTGCACATATGTGAGCGTGTGTATGCGGTGACTGTGCCCCAACAGCAGGTGTGGGGTATGCTGGGAGTCTCTGCAGCCTGCTGGCTGCATGGTAAAACTCCAGGAAGGTGAGGGGACCTTCACCTTGACCAAATTAGCAGGAAATGATTTGGCAGGAGCGGAGCCCTAGGGGACCAAACATAGAGCAGGGAGGCCGAGGGCTTGGGGGTGGGGAGGCTTCAACTGAGGAAGCAGGTTTTTTCCTGCTATCTAGCAGCTGTTACCATGGACTGACCACAACCCAAGGCTAACCCTGGCCATTGGTCAGTGTCCTTTCATAGGGAGCAGGGGGTGGGAAGTTTTTCCCTTTCCAGCTCAGCCTAAGCACCCACCATGGGTCTCCCCCTTATTCCTTTGGCAGCTTCCTAGGAGTCTGGATTGCATGACTCCAAACTAGGGCACCAGAGGGGCTGAAGCCTCTGGGAAACAGTGGAGCTGGAGCTGGGGTTTAAGGATTTGACCAGAGATAGGATGTTGGAGAGAGAAAGAGAAAGAAGAGCTTGCCAGAAGCTCAGAGCCTCATGCATATGCATCCAGAATTACAGAACACTTTCGAAGTTTCTGAACCCTTTACCTGGCCTCACTCCTCCTGGACTTTGTATAGGCTGTTTCCCTCCCTCTGGGCAGACCTTCCTATCTTTCCTTTGTTTAGCAGATTCCTACTTGTCCTTCAAATCTTGATGTCACCTCATCCAGGAAGTCTTCCTTGCTACATAACTTAGTTGTCCCCCTCTTACATAATAGCACCCTGGGCACACAGGTACTTTTCATATGATATAATCCTTACATCTTCTTGTCTGACTTTCCCACTGGACCCTATATTCCCTGAGGATAGAGACATTGTCTTCTTCATCCTGAATCCCTGGTGACTAGTACTGTGCCTGGCACACAGCATGGGCTTAGTCAATGCTTGCCGAATTGGGTTTAAGCCCTTGACTGCTGAAATCAGTGTTAGTCACTCCATAGGCTGTGATCTAGAGTACCTTGTATACAGGCCCCCATGTAATACTTCCCACAAGATTAGCTGCACATATATTGAGCCTCTCAATTTTCCGTGAGTTCTCCAGGACAGGAGTTAGGTCATAGTCATCTCTAGACCCTACACAGTGTAGGACAAATAGTAAATGCCCAATAAATTTTGAATGAACGAAAGAGTAACCACCACATGATAAATCCCCAGGAACATGCACAGAGTAAGCTAATTTTGGCTGGAAAGATTGTTGAGGGCTGGAGGACAAAGAGAAGGTGCTATCAGAGCAGGGTGGAGAGGAGAGAAGGCCCCCAGCACTGCCCCAGGCCTCGGAGTGGGGGTGTGTTATTTTACATTATTCTCTCCTTCACCCTGTGAGGGAGGGGTACCTATATCATCTAACATATCAGGAAACTGAGACTAAGGAAGGTTAGGTAACCTGCCCAAGGTCACACAGCTGATAATAAGTTAAGCTCGTTTGTCTCAGCCCAGAGGTTATGCTTCTCTGAAACACTATGCCATGTTTTATGAAAGTCATGAATTTCGAGCTTATAAAAGATGAGAGGGACACAGATTCATAGAGAAGGATCTCAAGCCCAGGCAGGTGAAGAACTGAGGGTTTCCAAGAAGGATGAATGGTGGCTAGCTTGTCCCATGAGCTTACATAAGCTACTATGTGACCAGGAAGTCAGGAGAAAACCAATATGACAAGGGACAGTGTCACTGTGGAGGAAGGTGCTGGACAGAGAGAAAAGACGGCCTGTAAAAGATAGATCAGAAGCCCCATCTTGAAAAGGCAATGGAAGGTGATTTTCCAAAGGAGCCAAGACAAGAGTGCTTACTGGGTGGCAAGCCCTATGCTGAGCCATTTAATACATTTAATTCTTATAACAAAGCTTTGAGGTGCGTCCCACTATTATCCCCAAATATTGATGAGTTAGTGGTGGCCCAGAAAGGTTAAATAAGCTGCCTAAGTTCCCATAGCTGGTTAGCGATAGACCTGGGATTTGAACCCAGACAGTCTGATTCCCAAGCCCATTCTCATGGCCACTACACCAAGGAAGGAGAGCATGGTTATGGAGGGTCCTTACCATGGAGGGTCAGACTGGCAGTCTAGGAGTATGATCAGATCTGGTTTAAGGGATAGGAGCCATCAAATTAAAGACTTAAACCCCAGTCTGATAGGTTAGGGAATCATTTGAGACTGGGGAATCCTTAGAAGTCAGGGGCAGGGGCAGAGTCTTTATAGTCCAAAACTTCTCTGTGCATTGGAGAATTTGTCTGTGTTTCAGGGACTTGGGGGTTCACCAGTCCATCAACCCTGTCCTACCCCCATGAGGAGGTCCCAAAGGGTTCTTCCTAGGCTAATTCTCCTAGAGAACACTAACCTATTTCCTCTCCCTTCCCAGCCCACCTGTAAGGAGGGGATCCAAGCCAGAGACAGCAAGCAGGCTCTGCCCTTGGCCTTGCCCTTGTTCCTGCTGGATGTTTGCTGTCCTGGGAGGACTGGGTGCTTTGCTGCTGGGGACATCTTCCTTTCTCCATTCAGGGCAGGCCCCCCAACACAGAAAAGGGACTTAAAGCCTCTTAGTAGCTCAGCTCTGACTTCTCCCTAGTTAAATGGAGACTGCCATCTCCCAGCCATGCTCCTTTGTGGTCTGGGTGGGTGGATGTCACTGTACCCGGCCAGCTATATGCCTCTGGGCACAGAGTTCAAAGACACTTGAGAACAGCCAAGCCATGGGCTGATGGAAGGTGATGACTCCCATACTGTCCTGGTCTTATGGTTGGGTTTTGGGGATTTTGGAGGGGGGGGGTTGCTTTATATCAGAACACCAAGAGAGATTCTCTTGGGCACCACCTTCAAGAGACACCTTCTACCCAGCTTTGGAACTTTGAGTCTGATCGCTTCTTGGCCTTTTGGCTAAGATCAAGTGTGGAACTTTGAGTCTGGAGGGAACTGACACTCTGGGATCCCCACAGCTTTCCTCATGGCCTCTAGCCAAAATCACCACCCCCCCCCACCCCCGGCAACAGATAATCTTATAACATAGCCTTGAAAAATCCACTTAAATAGCCCTTTACGTTGGTACAACACGTTATTGTCACCAAACATTCTTGCATCCTCAGCCCAGGGGACCCTCTTCACATCAGCCCTGTAAGGCAGATAGCTCAGAGAAGATCAGACCCATTTTACAGATGAGGAAAATTAGGTCACATGGTTGCTGAGTCACACTGACTACGCTGTTAGATTTCTAGGCTGTGGGACCACACATGGGCTAGGGGTGGCCTCTGGATCGAGGTAGATGGAAGGAGATGGAAGAATTAGAGGGGTGAGTGATCATAGGTCCTCTGTGCCCAGAAAGTCCCACCTTGAGTCACCTGCCTTTCCCTGACCAACACACCAGCAGCCTCCCTGCTGAGCGGTGGTGACTCATCTCCCTTTGCCACCTCCCCAAGGTACTCTCAGCCAGGCCCTCCTCCTGGCTTTCACAGGATCTGACTCAAGGTCCATTTCAGGTAGGCAGTATCTGTGGAGCCTTCTGGTATACATCCACATCTAAACAAGAGGAGGCATTTGAGAATTATTCATGAAGAACAGAACACCATGAACGGTATTTGGGCTCTTCAGGGAAAAGAAAGACAAGGCTACAGGGGTGGTGGCAATTGTAATACCAATTACACAACAGCATCAACAATTACATCTTGTCTTTCTTTAGCGCCTGCTTCCAAAGAGCTTTAAGTACCTTCAGGTTTATTAGGCTATTTTATCTCATAAAAGTCCCACAAATGGATGGTGATAGTTACTATTCATTTTATAGATGAGGAAACTGAGGCCCAGAAAGGTGTTAAGTGATTTGCCCAAGGCCAAGTGAGGGATAAGGCTGGGTCTGTCCTATTTTGAGAAGTTTCTCTAGGTGTTTCATGCATGGGACTCCTTTTTGGTGTCTACATTCCTATGAGGTAAGGTGTGCACAGAGGAGGTGACTGGCAGCAGGCTCAGAGAGTTGTGTACAAGGTCACTCAGAAACAGTGAGTCAGGCACACTATGTTGAGGCTGGTTTCCTCTTTCATTTCCCCAAACTATAGTTGGGGAGCGAGCTCACTTGTTGCCCATCCCAAGATCAGGAGATGAGTTATTTGCACAGTTGCCCCTGAAGGTTTTAATAGTGGTGATCTGAAAAAGAAGTCAGCACTCTTATCCTCTTACTCCTGCTCTCCTGACCCAGCAATGCCCCTGCCAGATAGTGGTGTCCTCTCTTGCCCTGTCTATTAGCACAGCCTCTGCACTGATTTCTTGACCTCTGGTGTCATTCTCATTCAATTCTCTCCATGACTGATTTTCCTAAAGCTCTTCTCACCTCTCATAAATAGTCAGTGGAACCCCATTACTTCCAGCCTCAGCTTGACATTCAGGGCCCCACCCAATCAGGTCCCAAACTGTCTTCCCAGGCTTGGCCCCTCCCCTCGTCCTCCTCTGCAAAATCCTGTCTTGAGCCAAGATTGTAGGACTTGTCTGGGCATGCTTTGTGTTTTCCCAACTCCACAGTTGACCTCCATATCATTCCTTTGGCCTAGAAATCTACTCCCACCCTCTTTGCCTGCTGGATTTTTATTCATCCTTCAAAATCTATGACAAATGCAACTTCCTTCATGAGGACCTCCTTGATTCCACCACCAGGAAATGATCTTTCCTTCCTGGGATGTCTGACTTGTTTATATACGTCTCTACACAAGCAATTCTTGGATTGTGTGTGCTGTGGTGATGGTGTAAAGCTTTGGATGTTTGTAAAACTCCAAAGATTGCAGAATTCCACAATGTTGTGTGTGTGTGCATGTGTGTGTATGTTTTGGTATGAGGGGTGAGCACAGCTATGCAGAACACCTGAACACAAAGAAGGGATTGGGCATTTACTGGGTGTGGAATATGTCAATCACTTCTGCCCTACCAATGAACAGAGAGCCAGATGTCTCCCTCAGAGGAGAGAGAGAACACTCATTATAAAACTTATAAACACACTTGGAGGAAGAAAGAATAGAGAGAGGAAGGAAGTGAGTAAGTGTATATGGATCATTCACTATATTCCAGGCACTATGTTAGAGAGGAAATGTCATGTGAACAATGAGCTCATTTAACCCTCACAATAGCTCTGAGGGGTAGGGATTATTGCCCCCATTTTGTAGATGTGTAGTTTTGAGAGTCAGGTTCTTTGGAGATGGACTTCCAGAGGAAGACCTGAATACAGAAGGTTGGTTGGGGAATGCTCATGGAACAACTCCTATAAGGGAGTCATGGGAGCCAGACTGGGCAGAGGGAGCGGTTAAATGGCATTGGGGTTGCCAGGAAGCCTCAGCTGCTCCCATGGGGCATACTGAAGCTTGGGTGGCCCTTCAAAGAGGTTTCCCCATCGAGGCCATGGGGCTGGGTCATTGTACCCTCTGGACATAGCTTAGGCAAGACAGCTAGCTCCTTTCAGCTGAGGGCAGTTCCTGGGAGGACCGCACACACTACACACACAACCCCAGCCCCGAGAGGTGCCTGTCCGGCACGCACACAACACTGCCGGCCAGTGGAAGGGTTAGGGGCTGACCTCGGGCCTGTCTTGGTCCTGAGGCACCATGTGGCTTTCAATTCATCTCAGAAGATAGCCTGGCTGCTCTGTGCTCAAGATGCATCTTCGGAAGGCCATGCTCAGAAAGTTCCCAATGGAAATCACCTCATGAAGAAAACGGTCTCCCCTTTGTATGAAAGATCTTGAGTAGATCTGGTGTCAAATAATTGCAGTGAGAAGGCAGGTTTTGCTGATCTAGTTACTGAAGTTTTCTGTTACTATCTGGTTCTTACTCTTTGGAAACTTTGATGGTGGAATCCAAGTATGATATTCAAAACATTTAACAACCAGTAACACAACCTGGACAGTTTAAGTGAGTGCAGGCAGTAGGTATCCTGGGTGGACATGAATCAGACCTGGTGGGTGCTGAAGGACAAGGCTTCCCATGAGTGCCATGTACTGAGGAAGAACCCGGGAAGGGCTTTCTGCAGAAAACAGAGAGAGGTGGGTTTACTGATGAAACAGGACGTTTTGTTCAGAGGTATTAATTTAGTCTGTAAGCTTCTCCATTTTGCAAGGACTGTGTCTTACTCCCCCATACCTAGCATAGTAAAATTCGTTCCATGAAATCCATATGGCTCTGGACAAGGCACTATCCTGCTCTGTGCCTCAGTGTCCTCATAAGATGAGAACTTTCCACACCCTGTTGCTCCTTGAACAAGAGAATCTGGTGAAGCCCCCGCAGGAGAAGGGAGGTGAACAGGCCAGCCCCAGGGCCTCCTGTCCTATTTTCACCAGAGCAATTGTCCTTGTATTTGTTTATGCTTCCCTATGGCGCCACTTAAACCAGCATTCCCCAGTTGAAAACAAAGCCTAGGAGCTACTGGATTGCATTTGATATCTGAGGTCCTTACATACAGCTCTGACATGCTTAGATATGAGTGAGCGAATAGACAAATGGACAAAGGAAGGAACAGAAGAATGAATGAATGAACGAACTCTGTGCACCTATCTAATGCAGGCCTGTCCCTGGTCACCTTGTTTTGGATGGCAGAGGGCTAGCTATGCTGGAGAGTTTGGAAATCTACACAGGGTTAGATCAGAGCTCTCCCGGTGCACTGTTAATCCCGGGATTCTGTCTCCGCCCCAACCACCAACAAGGCCTCCTCCCTCCAGGCGCCTGGGATGCCACCAGATCTGAACTGCGCTTGTCTTCTTTGACTCTCCCAATAGGTTGACTCAGCTGAAAGAGACACTGACAACAACAGCAGGAGTCACTGGCAGGTTTGGCAAAAGAATCATTGGGTTTTCTCGGTGTGTGTCCCGGGGTGTGGCACCAGGTCTGGCTTGCTTCGGTTCTCTTCCATCACAGGGAAAGGACTTCCAATTTTGGGCTTGCCTTCTGTGCCTTCATATTCCCTTCCCTTCATTCCTCTAAGGCAGTGGTTCTCCACCTTGGCTGCACTTTGGAATCACCTAGGGAGACTTAAAAATTACCGGTGCCCAGGGGTGCCTGGGTGGCTCAGTTGGTTAAGCATCCGACTCTTGGTTTCAACTCAGGTCATGAGCTCACAGTTTGTAGGTTTGAGCCCTGTGTTGAGCTCTCTGCTGTCAGCAAGGAGCTTGCTTGGGATTCTCTCTCTTCCTCTCTCTCTGCCCTTCCCCCACTCACACGCACACTCTCCCTCTCAAAATAAATAAATAAACACTAAAGGAAATTACTGGTGCCCAGAGATTCTGATTTCCTGGTGTGGGGTGTAGGCTTGGCCACAGGATTTGGGAAAAGCTCCCGAGGTGATTCTAATATGCAGCCTACGGTGAGGCCTGCTGGTCTGAGGACATGTAGTAGGGAACCCAGCTCCAGCCTAAACCATTTCTACCTGTGGGATTCAGATGTGTCTGCTGGACTGGGGGAAAGCCTAGGGCACAGGCATTTATTAGCAGTGAGGGGAAGGAAAGAGAAGTGGAAGAGGTGCACCTCACTGCACCCCTGCCTCTACCTACCCTAGCATCTCAGCCCTGTGGAGAGAGAGGCCTCAGAAGAAGCCAATGGGGCTACTTCCTAGAGGCTCCTATAAGACTCAGGGAGGGCAGTGATGTTTGGTGTCCAGGTGACAGGGTGTGACAGAAGCGGGAAGGGCGCAGGACACCATGAGGCTCCAGTGCGCCAAGGATAGCAGGTGGGCAGCACCACCCTTTTGAGGAGCTTTGAGACGAGGCACTGGGCATGGGCAGCAGCATTCTTACAGGCCAAGCCAGCAGCAAGTGACAGTGGGCCACATGGCATCAGAGAGCAAAGAGGGGGGAGACGGTGAATGTTTGGCAGGATTTGGCATCCACTCTTGATGGCATCCTATTCACGAGCACATGCGGGGCACCTTGAAGGAGTCCTGCACATCACAGAGTGAGCCTGTGGCAGGTGGGGGCAAGCGGCCGCGGAATGGGGTAATTTCACTGATGGGAGCCCGCTGGACTTACGGGATTGGTGAGGTCTGTAAACACCTGGGTGGCAGATACAAGGCACAATCACGAAACTGGAAGTGGGGTGGGGTGATAAGGTACCACAGGGGTGTGCCAGAGAAGCAGACATTCGCCAGCCTGCTCTGAGATGGCCTCCAGTCAGGTCAGTGCCCCTGAAACGGCTTTCATGCCACGTGCTCACCATCCAGTCTGGGCCCTCGCAACTCAAGGCTCTTCTGCATACGCGTTCTCAATGTGAATTATGTGCTTTACTTCCTGTGCAAGTTCCTTCTCTTTTTAAATCACATTTTCTCCTAAATTAGGAAACCTCTTTAATTGTTAGCAGGAGCTGGGGTTCTGCTCCTTTGCATGGACAATATCATTAAACATTGGAAAATAAACAAACTGGGAAAGTTTAAGACATTTTCAAACCCTTTGCTTCCCAGAGGGCGTCTGGGGCCCTGGGCAGGACAAGGTTCTGCTGGCCTGGGTTTATACTGTGTTGATGGCTTGACCCCTCCAGCTGTGAGAAGCCAAACTGACAGCAGGGTTGTTTTTACTAAACTTCGCAGGATTGCAAACTTGATTTGGGAAGCATTTGTACTGATTTGCGCTGAGGTCTCCAGCGGCTGCACCGAGCTTCCTCCTCGGGCAGAGTGCATGATGGGAGTGGGCCAGTGGCTCTCGTAGCTGACAGCTGTTGTAAACCATCTCTGTCCTCCAGAGTTATTCCACAGGGCTGGGGGAGGAGAGGAGAGCCGTGGGAGGGGGTGGTGTGTGAGAACATTTCTTTCCATCTTGCTGAAATGTGAGTCTAATGAAATGATAATGAGGTTGTGGCCTTTAAGCTCCATTGAGCTTCTTGCGCATTGTAATTTTACCCAGAGTGGGGCTAGTTTTTGAAATGATTAAAACTATGGATTCCTAGGCTTGTGTGGCTTGAATTGGAATTCATTAGAGGCCCAGAGGTGAGGGATAAACATTTCTCCCCTAGTTCAGCCAGGAAACAGACCTTATCTTGTGTGACTCTCCTGCCTGCCCACCCACCTCTCTGGCAGGACCCCTGGCTGCACCACCGGCTGGTGTGGGAACCCCAGGCAGTGCTGGCAGAGACAATAAATAGCATCTAGCATCCACAGCGTGACAGGTTATAAAGGTCCCGACAACGCATCCCAGCCCATTTTCCTGGGACCTCTCCCTTGTGTTGGAGAAGGGAAATTCTCAGTGTTTAGTCTTGTTCTTATTTTCTTACAGGCATGTTAAGTGAAATGCCTTCTCTGTGAAAAGAAACACGCAGAAATACAGACATGCTCCAAAGTGTGACCCAGAAGAATGCTGGAAGGAGAGACTCCAGCTGGGAGAGGTGGGTGGCTGACAATGTGGCCTGAACTTGGATCTCTTGAGCTCATCTTTCTGAGAATAGAAGAAATTCTCGCCTCCGATTTTTGTTGTCACCACCGTGCAGGCTCCCAAGAGTGCAAGATCACTCCTTTCAGGTTCTAGTTCAGGATCTCTGGGGCGGAGACTGGCATCTTTAAAAATAACGCTACTTTTAAAACAGTATGGAGGTTTCTCAAAAAATTAAAAAGAGAATTAGCAGCAAGTTCTCTTCTGAGTATTTACCTGGAGGAAATGAAGACAGTAACTCAAAAAGATATTTGCACCCTCCTGTTCATTGCAGCATTATTTACAATAACCAAGGCGTGGAAGGAACCTATGTTTACTAATGGATCAATAAATAAAATGTGAAATTATATATACAAAATATATATGTTGCACACACACACAGGAATATTATTCAGCCATAAAAAAGAAGGTAATCTTGCGGTGCCTGGGTGGCTCAGTCAGTTGAACAGTCAACTCCTGATTTCAGCTCAGATCATAAGCCCAGGGTCATGAGATTGAGCCCTGCATTGGACTCTGCACTGAACGTGGAGCCTGCTCAAGATTTTCTTTCTCTCTCTGCCCCTCTCCCCCACTCATGCTCTCTCTCTCTCTCAAATGAAATAAAATAAAAGTTCAGAAAAAGGGTAACCTTACCACTGTGATAACATGGATGGACTTTGAGGGCATTACGTTAAGTGAAATAAGCTAGAGAAAGACAAATACCATGTGATCTCACTTTATGTGCAATCTAGAAAACAACCTCCCAATCCCCCCCACCCAAAACAAAAAAACCCACCCACATTGGGTAAAGGGGGTCAAAAGATACAACCTTCTCATTTAAAAAGAAATGAAGTCATGGGATATAATGTACAGTGTGATGACTGTAGTTACAATACTGAATTGCATATTTAAAGGTTGATAAGAGAGCAGATCTTAAAAGTCTCATCACAAGGAAAAAATTGTAACTATGTGGTGATGAATGTTAACTAGACTTATTGTGATCATTTCCCAATATACCCCAATATTGAGTCATGTTGTATATCTGAAAGTAATGTAATGTTATGTCAATTATATCTCAGAAAAGAAAACCCTTACTTAATATCAAAGGAGGCCAAAAAGAAAAGAAGTCCGGAAAATGTTGACAGCATAAGGATGGGCATGTTTCCAAAATATGGGTGTCTTGTTCTACCTTAGCTTTTTTCTTAACTCTGTTCTTGCGTTAGAGGGCCGAAGCAATTTATATACACTTGGCCTGGACCCCTGCTGTGTTCATGTGGAGGCCACCATGTTAAAAATGGCCAATCTCCCACCTTAATATCTTCTCTGACAAGCCTGAAACATGACATTCTAACAGCCCACCTGGGGCTTCTTGTTCACATCGAGGTTCTGGTCCGAAGAGCAGGCTTTATCCATAGCAGACTGGAGGTAGTGTAAATGGCTTAAGGAGACAAGTTGCTGTCCTCCACGTGGGGCAAAGCAGCCTGGCAAAAGTCCCCCATTGTCTGCCACCCCTCCTTCTTTTATAGCCTCACCGGGCAGTCATGGTCATAAAACGTGCACAGCGATAGTTATATTCAGACTGGAGCATCGAGGTCCGCCTCCAAGGTCATATACACCGTGATCATGTCCACATTTTGGAAACGATGTGCTATATCTTCAGTTTTCTTGCTCACCTTTCACAAGTCACCTCAGACATCACCATCCTGAAGCCATCTCTAAACAAGGTGAGTGGGGGTGCCTTTGCTGTGGCTTTCCAAAGCACTGTGGACATCACTGCATCCTTATTCCTATCTAATACTCTTTGTGGCTCCCACTAGACTGTGGGCTCCTTGAAGGCAGGTTTTACTTTTTATTCTTTTTTGTGTCTCATTACCCAGCACAGCATCTGGCCCATAAATAGACTGGGTGGATGACTGTTGGGTGAGTGAGGGAAGGAAGGAAGAGATCCATGATGGATGTCACTTGATTCCCAGGACAACCCTGGGAGCCAAGGAGGGCAAGAATATGAGCTCTGATTTCCTGGAGAAGGGGCAGGGGGGCGGGTAAGGAAATAAAGGAAAAAGAAAAGAAAAGAAAAAGAAAGAAAAGAAAAGGAGCCTCCAGGAGGGTAGGGTCCTGCTTAAGGTCACCTGATTCCTGGAGCCGACACCAGGGCTGTGGTGCAGTCTGGATGCACTGACAGAAGTGTGCATGTTGCTACCCACGCCAGCTCCGATTCTCTTCAGGCACTTTGCTGTTTGAGAGTCTCTCCCGAGGTGCCCCCTACACAGGTGGTTCCCAAGTGGTTCATATCAAGGTCCCTTTTATTTTCTCCCCCTGCCCCACCCCCAGCACCTGGGCTTTGAAAGATTTGGCCTAGCAAATGAACTGCAATTATGCAGTAATAATGACTCCATTTTCTCGTTTTTATTAATAAAAGACATATGCGACATGACACTCGGGGCTTTCTGTTGAGAGAAAACGAGTTCCCCCCACTAGGTGAACAGAATTCCACCCAGAGGCAGACGGTTAACAAACCACCTTCTCTGGCTCTGGCTGGGAATCTCAGGGCTGCACTTGGACAGCCTGTACTCCATTCAGCCGGCCGCCTGCCCTCGGTCTCTGAAGTCAGAGGAGACAGGGGCCATTTCAGCTGCTCCCAGCTTGCCTTCCCGTCCCCGCTGGAATCAGCAGACCCTGACTTCTGGAGAAGCGTTACTGCGATGTGTCAGCTGCTCTGGGAAAGCCCGAAGTGATGTATTCCAAGACCTGTCAGGAGAAAGGGTTTACGGTCAGTTAGGAACTGTAAACTCCTTCCCATGGAATTGTCGGTGGAATTTTAATACTCTGTCTCCCTCTGTCTGGGCACTTCCTTCCACTCTTGGCCGGCTCCTCGATGCATATGGAGCAGGGCTCATGTGTGAGGGTCCCCAGGGACAGCACGCAGCTTCACTCGGTCCAAGTGTCGCGGCTGACTATGGGAGGTGAAATTCAGAGAGGAAGCTTTCCTCCCCGTTCCTGGGCCTTGGCAGGACCCCCTGCCGTTCATTTCCCTGGTGTTCCTTTTCCTTTTCAGAGCAGCACTGAGACCCTGCACAGGCCTGAAGGGAGGGAGAAAAGGGAATGCTAGCCTGGTCTTATTCAGGCAACAAACACCGAGGC
This sequence comes from Panthera onca, assembly GCF_046562875.1. Classification (NCBI taxonomy): domain Eukaryota; kingdom Metazoa; phylum Chordata; class Mammalia; order Carnivora; family Felidae; genus Panthera; species Panthera onca. The sequence goes on along the minus strand of NC_138347.1, from coordinate 82,671,302 downwards.
CCTCTGTACTGAGGGCCCCCTATATGCTAGACAGGGAGCTGGGAGCTGGGAAACAAGAGGGGCACTGTCCCTGTCCTCAGGGCATCCTTACCTGCTATTCAGTTCTGATCACATTGCAGACCAGTTAGTAACAAAGAGGAAAAAGGGAAAAGGGGGAAAGTAAGAGAGAGGAGGTGGCCAGGAGGAAGGGTTGTGGTCAGGAATGACCTCGGGAGGAAGTGAAATAGAAAACCGGGCTCTACGAATGATTTGGAAGCCCACATCACCCCCTTCCTGCAAAATGGCTCCCAGCCCTCCGCTCCTCTCTCCAAGTGGCTTGTCCACCACATCTATGCTGATAACTCCCAAGTCTCTATTTCTCACCAAAAACTTCGCTTTTGAGTGTCAGATCCCCTCTATCCAAGTAACTTTACCTGGAGGTCCCAGAGGCAAACCATCCATGACCGAACTTATCATCTTCCATCAGTTATTTCATTATAATCTCTGGTTTCCTCCTCCTCCTCCACCAGATCACTAGCAATCTGGGGCTAGGCCCCATGTCTTGGTCACCTCTGTGGCCCTAGCTCACAGTATAGCCTCTGGCACATGGTGGGTGTCCAGGAAAATTTGTTGACAAATGACCCGTACCACTTCATAGAGGAGGCAGCCCCTGCAGGATTGTTTTCCCTCCTTTCCCCCTGAAACCCTCACATCTGTTTCCCAAGGACACAGACCATCCCAGGGCTATGACTCTCAAGTAGAATTAAAGTGGGAATGGTGACATATCTTCATCCCACAGGGAATGCTTTGACCAATTTTGGGGTGGAAGGAGGTTGTCAGGACTTACCTTTCTTTCCTAAGTCATCAGCACAGGGCTGGATTTGCATATGTTAATGTGGAGAACTGCAGCAATTTAACGAGAAGCAGTGGGCCATGTGGGTGAGGAGAATTCCTCAGAGTATTTTTTTCAGATGTCTTAATTCACTCTCTTTGTTGTGTTTCGGCAGATCCAGGTGTTTGGATTTGAGTTGGTCCTGGTCCCCTTTCCCCGCCCCCAAACCTCTGAAACCACAGATCTTTCTAGATGCCAGACTCAGCCTTATGTCCGGAGGGTGATGGGGGGAGCATTCTGCCCACCTGGGAACAACCCCAAGGAGTTGGCCCCAAGGAGCCAACCCCAGGCCAGCAAGCCCAAGCCCAAGCCCAAGGATTGGGGGTGAGGGGGTTGGGGAGGAGAGGATCGAATTCCAGAGACAAGAACCCTCTATGGAGACAGCCCGCTGGGCTTCCAGCCCTCCATCTGGGTTCCACTAAAAACACATTTTGCGTGTTTCTGTTGTTCTTAAGTCTGGGTTTATTTCAAGGGGAAAATTATAAAGAAACATCTCTGCCTTTATTTCAACAGCAGCTTGTGCTTGGGTAGATTTTCATCTGTCTGGCCTGTCCTGCCTGAAGGTAAAAGGAGGGAATAGGGTGGGGTCCCAGAGAAAACAGACCCCTCGAGGCCCCCAGAGACCGAGGCTGTAGGCTCTGCTTGTTGTCAGTGTCCCAGACCAGTGGGTCTGTCACCGATTCTCACCTGCCCAGCAGATAGCAACATCGATGGCAGAGGAGAGCCGTGGTGGTTTGAGAAGTGGGGACAGGGGAAGCACAGGGCAAGGGGAGAACTGCTGGGGCTATCCCACCTAGGACACCTCCACAGACAAAGGCAAGTGACAGCATCCCCACAGGTATTCAGAAGGCTTCCCCTCTGAGCCCCACCTGAGTGGGCAGGTGACCACCCAAATGAGTCTGGGCTTTGCCCTGATAGGAGGCCAGAGGTGGTAGAAGCCCATCCTGAGAATTCAGGTTCTAACCCAGTCTGAGTATCCCCAAGATTACCCAGAGTCCCTGAACTTGAATCATCCCACACCTCAGAGATACGAAGGATGAACGTCAGAGCTAGAAGGGCCCTTAGTTACCTAACTCAGTGCTTTCATTTCACAGATGAGGAGACAGGGCCCAGGGAGGGGCAGCTACCTGCTTAAGCCACACAGTAGGTCAGCAAGTGGACTAGACCTACTTCCCAGGCCTTCTGCAGTCTGCCATGTTGCTTATTAGGGTAAGTGAATGGCCAGATCTCCATGCAGGGGCCAAGAGCTCTTATAACCATGCCATGCATGGACTTACACGTATATGTGCACACAACATGTACACTGTCCCTCTGACTTTGTCAGCAGAGCTCATCTGGGTGGGTGTGTACCCACCCACCCCCCAGAACAACCTGGGCCTCTCCTCTCAGAAACTCAGGCCCCAGGCAGAAATGAAGACTCAGAACACCTTGGTAAATATGGTCCTGTCTTTGCACAGAGCTGATGTCAGTCACAAAGAGGGTAATTCTCGGTGCAGGCCCTAGGCCCTGGCATTCACCCACCAGAGAGCAATTCTTGCAGAGCTCGCTCTCCCTCTGAGAAGAGCCTCCGCAATGACTCAAGTTGACCTGCTTAGGAAGGATTTGATTGCCCCCTGGTGGCCTTGTGTGGCATCTTCAGCCCCAGTTCCCCAGGGCCTCAGTCTACACAATCATCAAACAGGCAATGAGCCCCCTGCTGTGGGCCAGGAGTGGCCAGTAGACTGTAGGAGATTGATATGCAAAGCAACAGCTTCAATGCAGGTTGATTGATGCTATTATAGAGGTAAGCTTAGAGTACAATAGAAGCTAAAAAAGAAGGGGGTGAGTAAGTAACATCCCAGCTTCCAGGCAAAGGAACCTAGGAAAGATTCAGTCAAGGGGTGTGGGCTGACAGACTTCCCAGGCTATGCATCAACAATCGATTATTAACATTCATTTGTCCTGGAGTTTACGGTTCACAAAAAAAGTGGCAGTTGCATTTTCCAGTTTATCCTACTGATAGTCTCATGAAATATATATAATTGTCTCCATTTTACAGATGAAGACACTGAGGCTCAGAGACACTAAATGATTTACTCCAAGTCACAGTCTTGTAATTGACTCTTATTTGATTAGTACAGTTTGCAAGCACTCCAACTAGACCAGACAGCCTATAGAGAGGTGGGTACACCAGGCGGGGGTTGAGGCGGGGGGTGACCACAAAAAGACTGGTAAGCTAAGCAGCCCTCTCCCATCCTCCAGGGAACAGGGTTCTCTTTCCCCAGAGATGCACAGTGATGCCTGGTGGGCCTCAGGGGGCTAATGAAACTGAAGAGTCCTGGGCCTGGTGGATACATCACATGCTCCTCACAAACCTAGATGTGATGGACACGAGAGTGATGGTTAGTTTCCTCTTCACTGCCTGCCGCTGCGCATGTGGTTGCATCAGAGCTCAGGAGCACAAGCTGAGCACAGACGCCCTGCTAGAACCGTGGTAAGGTTGGCCGGCTTTCGGGGTAGGGCACAAAACCCCTAGGAGGATCCTCATCTTCTACACCCCTCCACTGCCAATGACACCCTGCAGGTCCCACTGGACTCCTTGGTAAAGAAGGAACAGTTCAGTTCAGCTATTTAAAAGTAGGTGGAGTAAAATGGCCGACAGCAGTTGGGCACAGCCCTGGCGGTAGGGGGAGATCATCCACCACTATCGGCCCTGGAGACAGACCTTGTACTCCTGGCTGATGGGGTTGGGGGTCCATTTAGGCTCCCCTCTCATCCTCATGCCTCAGAGCTAGTTCATCAAGGGGTCTTGCCGACTCCTTCCCTAGAATGTTTAATAACCCCACTGCTGGCCTTGGGTCCAGGGCAAGTCCCATCACTCTCTGCTTGGAAATCCAGTTTGTTTCCCAACTGTTACTCTCTCTCCTCCACACAGCCTCCCTCCTTTGCCTGGGTCCCATCTGCTGGAGTCCCTTAGCATGCGTGGTCTGAGCCCCAGGATGTACAAACATACCGTAGGTGTGGACGTAATGCTGGGAAGGGGCTGGAAAAGGCTGACGAGAAAGAGCAGGGCCAGAGTGGGGTGAAGAGACCTTCGTGTGGTAAAATACCGTGGTGGGCTTGACTGAGTGGCTGCGTGCAGCAGCTGGGCTGACCAAGGTGAGAGTGGCACATGTTAACATTTAGGTGAGAGAGGATGTTAAGCCCCTGCTGGGGCTCCCAGTGACTTGTGCTTCCCCCAGGATTCTAGGCCATTGTGTTTTCTAGTGAGCTATAAAATGGCAGTCCTAGGAACTGGTATATTCCATAGGCAGGACTCAATGAAGAAGGTCCTTTGGACCAAAGAAACTGGCAGGGAATGAAAAACATAGATTCAGTGAACCTTCACTGACAGCCTACTATGGACCCAACACTGTGATAGGCACTTGCTCATATTTAGTCTCATTTAATCCTTACCACAGACCTATAAGGCAACGAAACTCAGAGAGGTTAAGTAACTGGCCCAAGGTCACAAAGCAGTAAGTGACAGTACTAAGATTCAAACCCAGACCCTCTAATTCCCATGTAGTTTGTTACAAGAGCATCTTTGGACTTTGCTAATTTCTGGACATGCTGTGGAGACTTCCACGAAAGAGTCAAATATTCGGGAAGCCAAACATTCAAGAGAGGGAGTGCCAGGTATTTTTATGTAAGCAGATTGCCCCTGCCGTGGAGTCTAATTTCCCTGCCAGCTCTGCCCTATCCCAGGACACATATTCTCTGGCATGCATCTGGTTTTGTCAGTGCTCTGTGGAACTGCATTTTCAAGGACTCCATCACTCCCCAGGCATACAAATGTCTCTCTCCTTCATTTTTCCTGTTAAGCAGATTTAAAGAATGAACTAAGAATCTTGGTCACCATTAATTTCACAGCCTACAATTATTTGCATCCTTTTTTTGCTTGAGTCATTTTAAAAAGCCCTTACGATTCCTTTAATCCCCTTTGGTAGAGCGATTCCATTCTCTTCTCCCTTAACCTCCTCTCTCCTGAATGTCTCTCACCCCCTACCCCCACCACAGAAAGCTTTAAATAATGCAGCAAATTCTTGTTTCATTTCCTTTTCTCTGTTTCCAGATGGATTTTTCTCCCCAGAACGTCCCTGGGAATCATTTCTGTCAGATGCTTCATTGGGTGTCCCTTGGTTTTTATACTCATCTCTCCCCTTCCACCCTCCCCCCATCACTCTCCCCCCACCCCGAAATTGCAATTTGCTATTTTAATTCTAGCCTCTCTTGTCACACTTGAGGGTTTTTTCTCTTTGCAGTCCTCTACCTTGCTTAGATTCTAATCCTTTCTTCTAGTGCAGAGAATTCATTAAGATTTCTAGATTCCTCTGAATTTGCTTCCTTGACTGTGAATAATTCTACTTAGTCTATGTGTGATTCTGATTGTTCAGATGCTGAATTAAGTTGCTGAGCAGTGGGGTCAGGGTGGCCTGTGTGAATCAGTGGCCCCATCCAAGGGCAGATTGAATCACCACTCTGGAGATGGGGTGTCCCTGGGTCCGTCTGGTCCTTGGAATCCTGGGGCTGACCATTTATAAGACCTGATGGTGACCCTAGGGCAGCTGGCCACATGCCTCTGCCTCCCTGGCCAGCTGGTGAGAACTCCTGGGACTATACGTTTTTGGGTTTCATGAGTTGCTCCTTGTAGTCTGCACTGGTCTGGCCTTGACCTCAAGCCATCTGGGTCACCTGCCATTGTTTCCCAGGTGCCTGCTGGGCCTGTGGGCTGAGACTGCAGCTGGAAATGAGTCTGGGCAGGAAGTGAATGGGGAAGTAACCTGTGTCACTAGGAAGTTGATGAGGGGAGGACCGGAAGGCAGTTCTCCAGCACATTCCAGGCATAGAAACTGAGCTACTCACCACAAAGAAGAACCACTTGAAAGCTACCACCCATCCTGTTTGGGCTCACGGACCTGTCCCTGTTCTGTCCTTCAGCCAAGTATGTAGGTCAGTACGAGTGAAGGTCATTTACTGTGGGATCCTGTAAACCTCAGTTTTGAGCCTGGCTCAGGCAGAAACACGGGGTGCTCCAGGGTGGCCTAAAAGTCCCTCAGAAAGGGTGATACTCTCATGGCTGCATAACCTCAGGGCTAATGTGATGTGATGTCTGTGAGAGGCCACTAAAGGGCAACAATGATATTGTTACACAGGTGAGGGCATGAGAGACACATCATTCTCTTGTTCTTTCATTTCCTACCTCATTCTAAAAGGGATTTGAGGCAAGGGGCCCCGACTGGAAAATGGACAAAGGAAAAATGACATTGAGATCCTAAAGTATAAGATGGTGTCTGAGATTGTCTCCAGTGGGAGTAAAGGAAGTAAACAGGAGGTTGGCACTGTAAGGCTCGGTGAGTAGGGAGGACACAGAGGTGGAGGCCCTGGAGGGCCTGGTGTGGGATCCTCAGGAGCAGCAGAAGAAGCAGATGAAGCTGTATGCTCCTAGTACACCAGGCCTAGAGAGCTGCTGCATTGGAAAGCAGCAGGAACAGATCTTCTAAGACATCTGGAAGACCAAATAAGATGGCAGAAAATGAGGCCAATAAATGGTTCCAAAACTTGGGGTCATAGCTATACCTAATTGTGACAGGTACTAGGTGCACTTTATATCTAACGGTTTTACATACAAAGTATCTGTTTGCAAATCACCACCCCCTCCCCCAAAAAAACCACTAAATAAGGACAGTGCTTTTTGGACATAGGCAGTCAATGTCTTCTTAGTCTTATGTAAAATGTGACTACAAGCCCCATTAGAAAAGTTGCTATTTTTATTGATCTGTAAAGAATCACCCGAATGCCCACCACAGCTCTGAGACAAGTCCCCAGTTCCTGCTACCAACCAGACTGCTGTTTCGAAGTCAGTCCAAGGGGCACTCCACAATGCACCAGATGGAGAAAGGGCTGGCGGGAAGAAGCTCAGAGCCGTCTGTGGCCATCAGGGATGAGTTCATGGCACAATAGGGATGTCAGGCAGGCAGGATGCAGAAAAGGCAGAGGTACACTTCCCTAGGGAGGAGGGCAAGGATGGTGGTGGGAGTCTGGCTGTTTAGGGGTTGGTCTGTCAAAAGGGAAGGTATCTGGAAAGGAGAAGTAGAAGATGAAGCTGAACAGATGGTGTTGCCAGACCCAGGGAGGTCTTGAGTGCTGGATGAAGGAGGTAGGTCTGTGTCCTCGAGCAGGGCCCTCCACTGAAGGTTTCCAAGCCCAGCAAAGCTGGAGTGAAAATCAGATTGTAGGCACATTGGTCACGTGTAGGATAAACTGGACAGTGGGACTGGCCAGGGAGGTCTTGAAGGAGGCTTTGGCTCTGAGTCCAAGGGCATAAAAAAAAAAAAAAAAAAAAGGTGAAGCGGAGAGAAAATGACAATAGGAGAGGACAGCCCAAGAGGGGGAGGGTTTGAAAAGTCATGATGAGAAAAGTGCCAGGAGCAAGAGACAGGGGTACCTAATGGTCCCAGATGACTTCCCAGGAGGGGCTGATTAGTTAGGGTAATTACTGCTGTCCATCACTTGCTAATGTGTGCACAAGAGCATTCCACAGACTTTCCCCAAACCTCCCCCAGGAAAGCGGCACATGGAGGCAAGTAGGGGTTAATGTGGTCTGCAAATAAACTGAAGATTAATCCTCAACAGTACTTAGTGCGGGGTAAAATGTGATAAATTATTCACATCATACAGTGTAATAAGCAGGTTGAATCTGTGGCACTAGGCCTCTTGAGCTGTATTTTACACTTAGGTCCTACTTTTATTCCTCTTATTTAATCATTTTCAGAACACCTGACTTAAATAGGTGTTTCAGGTCCCATTTTTTTCCCCTGCAAAAATAAATTATGTCATACATTCATCTCATGACATTCTGACATTTACCATATTCTTACATTAAAATAAAAACGATTAGAAAGAAATGAGCTTGGTAATTAGGCACAGGAGGATGCTGAAACACAGTTTTCCTAAGGTTATCCCTTCCGGCCTTCGTGGAAGAAGAAAGGCTGTTCTATAGAGAGCCTTCAGAAAGCTCGTTTGCATATGGGATACTCCCAATTTATGGTTAATCTGAGGGAATTAAATCTGTTCCTTTAGAGCTGACAGGGATGCTGTCTCCTGCAGAGTGGGGTGTCTGGGTAGAGGTTCTCATAGCCCTCTGGGTGTCTATAAAATGTACTATCGCGAATAGGGCTTTTGTACCCAAGAGCCTCCCACTCGTGGGCAACCTTTCAATGAATCTAGTCCATGGTGGCTAATTGGCCTGAACAATGGTGGACTTGCCTTCTTCAGGCAGTCTCCCCCAAAAGGACACAAGCCTCTATGAGTAGAAGTTACTTGGGGAGGGTCCACTTCCTTCATAGTTCCATTGTCTGGAACTTAAAGTCGGTGGGAAAGCACTAAGAAACCACAGGAGCAAGAGGGGAAACTAAGGTATGGCTGAGAGATGGGGGACAGAGCTCGGGAAGGAGAGGGGAGAGCTGGCCAGGAAGTGGCAGACTGAAGAATCAAGTTCAAGGAAAGAAATGGCCCCTGGAGAAAGGCAAACCGAGGTGGAAGGCGAGGGACAGGGAACAGCAGGGTGGGAGAGAGAATGAGGCTCTCCGAAAGAAACAGCAGACAGAAAGGAGGGACATGGGAAGAGGTCACCAAAACACCAGGAACAGGGTGGGAGGCAGTGTTCCTGCCCAACCGTTCCGAGGAACCAAGCAAAGGGTAATTTAACTTAGTCGTCATCTGTTCTTATCCTTAGTCTGCTTCTTTCTGCATAGAGCCGGACACAGACACACACGCATGAATAGTTCCTGATTTGTTCATTGCATTACTGTCTGTAGAGTACTTGGCAAACTCGAGCTGTTTCCTTCCGTCCCTACCCAGTGATGTTCTGGGTATGCTCCTCTCCTTCACTTCAATAGCCAGGCTGAGCAGGGCAGTTTTGATGTTTAACTGTAAATACGAGACAGATGGAAACTAACAGGGTCTGAAAATGCTAACAAAGTGGTGGGCTCTTTATGTCTCAAAATGGGGTTTTCGTGCCCTGGGCAGCCCGTTCGGCACACCCTGTGAGATGTGACAGGGGCTCTGACCAGGAATTCTTTCTGAGGGAGGGTCTGGCATGGATAGCAGGGGCTGGGGCAGAGCGCTGGGAGCCTTTTCTTGCAAAGGAAGAACAGTCAGCAAATGTTTAGAAGCATGTTTCTTCTGGACATTCAGCAATGACGGCAGAAATTCCAGATTGGTGTGTGTGTGTGGGGGGGGGGCAGTTGTTCATTTGTGCTGTATTATATAAGAAATCAGAGAGAGACAGAGAGAGACAGAAATGCAGCCCACATTTCCCAAAGGCACGGAAAGGTGAAAAGACTGATTTTTGCCACTAAGGTGAGAGGTACCTGATGTTCAATAGTGGTGTATACCAAGAGAGTAGGGAATGAGTGAAGGAAGAAACCCAGCATGCTTTTTGGGAGGCTGGCTGGCAAGCCCTAAACAAGGAAACATCTAGCTGCAGCCCATGCGGGGGCTGCTCGGAGCACAAGGAGGGTGTAGCTGTCTGTGTGCTCCGGGTCTGGACCCCTCACAGTCCTGCTTCCAGACTCCCAGGCAAGTTCATCGGACGTTCCCTATTAGCAGTCCTTAGCAATAGATGGTGAGCCCGGATGTCACCACCAGGCCCTGGAATGCTGCCTGTATGCCATCAGCACAGAAGAGAGGCCTCCTGCCCAGAATCCCTGGCGCAAGACAGTGTTGAGGACAGCCAGTGGCAATGTGGAATGCTGAGACGGGCACCCTTACCCATGAAGGCTGCCAGGCCCCCATGGAGCACAATCGGTGCAACACAGCCATGAACTGGAAGAAAAAAGTTTGCAACATTCCCTCTTGGCACAACCCTTCTGAACGTCTTGCTTAAGGTTAGTCTTTATTTCATTTGGTCAATTAAATGGAGTCAATTTTTACTGAGCCGACATGTAAAGACTGGCCTTCAAGGAGCTCCGAGTCTAGTAAGTCCTGTCTGAGGGGCAGATGAGTGTTCTGTCATCTCTCATCATGCATGACGGCCATTTGAACAAGGTACAGAAATGGCATAGAAGAGGGAAGAAAGGGTTTATTTAAGGGACACATAATTAAAAACCAGCAAGCATTTGTTAAGTATTTACCATGTTCCAGACACAGTGCTAGAGTCTTCCATCAATTAACTCCCTTAACAATCAGAAAAACCCAATGAGATAGGTTCTGTTAGTATTCTCATTTGACAGAGGAGGAAACAGAGGCACAGGAGGTTTAGAAAAGTAACTCAAGTTTACATAGCTAGTAAGTGGGAAAGCAGGATTTGATGCCCCTACGTTCCTCTGACTTCCTAAGATAGTAAATGAAAAAGGAGTTTGTCTGGGAGAGAAGGCATAGGAAAGCATTGCAGGCAGGAGGAAGAGCATAGACAAAGCAGGGGAGCTTGAGGTCCCATGGCATGTCCTAGGAATCATATGCAGCTTGGTTTCTGCAGGAGCAAGAAGTGTAAGCACAGGAAGGAGTGGAAAGTGAGGCTGGAGAGGCAGGCAGGAGCCAGACCATGTGGGTCTGAGAGCTTAAACCCCCTTGTCATGAGGCACCCTTAAAGGAGATCTTCGGGGATGGTGACAAGGTCAGATATACTCTTAACAAATACCACTCTGGCCACTGGATGATTTGGGTGGTAGGAGAGGGCAACAGTTGGGAGGTTGTTGTCACAGTGAACAAGTAAGATGATGAGGCACTAAATTAAGGCAGTGAAAGTGGACAGCTTTTTGAAAATTCATTTAGAACATTGAGTCGACAGGCCTCAGTGGTTGTTTGGATGTGGGGTTGGGAGAGGAAGGAGTGAGAGGTGGTGAGGACGAGCCCTAGGTCTCTGGTTTGGGAACTGCTATGGCCACCAGTTGGGATAGAAAAAGCAGGTTTGTGGGAGGGTGAAGGTAGGGAGCCAACGAGTTCAATTTTGGACATGATGCATTGGGGGTGCCAAGGGACACCCAGGTGTGGAGAGGGCAGCAGGCAATTAGACACATGGATCTGGATGGCCTTGGCCACCATTCTATCTTCTCTGCCCCCCGTCCTTCAGACAGCTCTTCCTCGGGAACACAATGACAGAACACTTTAGACGGCGGGATCTGGGGCTGGCAAGGCTAAGCGTGATTAATGCGGAAGAAATGAAGTCAGTATTGGATGGCAACAAACGCAGACTCTGTCAGACACAGCAGAAAGTGATCAAAGAGGACAGGATGAAGGTGGTAATGGATGCTCAGAATATTCACTCTACCAGACAGTGGGAATCCATGAGAGATTTGGAAAGAGAGTTCAATGAAGGTATGATTCTCTTTTCTTTTTTAGGTCAATACAACGAAAACCTGTTAAACGGTCATCCTATTCACTGGTTTAGCATTTATTGAGCACCTACTTTGTGCCAGGTGCCTTTATAAGAGCTGGGGATATAGCAGTACAGAAAACAGACAAAAATCCCTGCCTTGTGGAGCTTACCTTCTGGTAAGAGAGGATGGGAAGACAAATGATACGAAAAGAAATAAAATATATGGTATTTGGGTATCCACAAGCTTATACAGCATTTTCATGCAAGTTAGGGGAGAGTCACTCCTCTGGGTGTGAGAGGCAACTCTGTGCCTGGGTGCGCAGCTTAGTGTACAGAGCCCGAGCCCACCCTTGCTCCCTCAGCCAGGTGTCCAACCTGCGTACCTTGACCCGGCAACCCTAGATAGAATGCCAATTGCATGATGGAAATATGTCAACTAAGGGAGACAGATGGTAAAGGGAAAGGGATGTTGCAATTCAAAAAATTAGAAAGACTCCACGAGAAAATGACACTTGAACAGAGACTTGAAGGGGATGAATTAACAAGCCATGTGGCTCCTTGAGGGAAGAGCATTCTCAGGCTCTCGGGGAACAGGAAATGCAAAGGCTTGCGATAGGAGCCTGCCTGGCATATCTAAGGAGCAGCACGGAGGCCTGAGGGCCTCAGAGAGCTGGGAGCCTGGCTGGAGCAGGGAGAACAAGGGGAAAAGCGGGGCGACTGGATCAGGAAGGCAGCTGGGGGCCAGATATTGCCGAGTAGGGCCATTGTAAGGACTTTGGCTTTCACTCTGAGTGACATGGGAAGCCTTTGAAGGGTTTTGAACAGAGGAGGGACATGCTTTGACTTATTTTTAATGAGCTCCATCTGGCTGCTGGGCTGTGAGTACAGTACAGGAGGGAAGAGCAGAAGCAGGGGACCGTTGAGGAAGCTACTGCAGTGGCCACGGTGAGAAGAGATGGCAGCTTAGACCAGGGGGGCAGCAGGTGAGGTGAGGAGCAGTGGTCAGATTCTGGATGTATTTCTTGAAGCCAACAGAATTCGCTGGTGGATTGGATATGGGGGGCGGGGAGGAGAAGAATGACTCCAAGCTTTCTGACCTGAGCGGCGGAAGGACAGAGTCCCTACGTATTGAGACAGAGAAGGCTGTAGGAGGCAACATGGTGGGGCAAAATGTCAAAACTTTTCATTTGAGTGCTGGTGGGAATGTGCAAACGGCCCTCCCCTGGAATGGGTCCTGACCCTTGCCACAACCCCAAATTACCAAGGACAAAACTGAGAGCCAGAAAAATTTGCCCACACCTTGCCCAGCTAATAGGTACTAGGACAGTACTGGGACTCAAAGGGATCTGTGTGACTCTGACACTTGTGCTCTTCAGCCCATACTACATGATCTCAGAGAATCTCTTCTCCACCGGGGGCCAGGCAGGAGCCAGACTGAGCTATTCAGGACCCAAGGCTGTCTCTCTCATTCGCCTGGATGTCCCCAGCACGGGATTCTGTTGGAGGAGCCAGCCAACAACACTCCTCCTCTCAACTTGGTTTTGGGACCTGTTGAGAATCACACAAATAGAAAAATCAGCTTTATCTTTGGTAAACTTGGGATAGAAAATGAGGCTGAATGCATGGACAGAGTGGACTTTCTGATGTGGCTCCCTGAGCTGAGCTGGTGGAGCTTAGACACTGCAGGCCTCTTCTGGAACCATCACCTGAAGGGGCAATCCAAATGTAGGTGTTCTGCAGACAGACTGGCTCCAAGAGAGAGAAATGGAGAGTAAGGGGTTGAACTTGGCATGCTCAGGTCTTTCTCTCAAACTTGCTCTTAAATAAATCACTTCACCTCCCGTAGGGAGCATGGAAATGAGGTACCCACCCCCTAAACCTGGCACACAGTAGGTGCTCAGGAAGTGTTTATGGATTTTTTTTTTTTTTTGGTTTAGCTAACATAGGAGCAAGCACTTTTATTTTGCAAAGACTGTAGAAGGCAATTTACACGCACACATTTACTCCTCCTTATAAACCTCTGAGGTAGGCACTGTTTTTATTTCCATTCATTAAATGAGAAAATGGAGGCATTGAAAGGTTAAGTACTTAACCTAGTACTTAAACTAAGCAGTTTGTCCCAGAGTCAGACTGTGGAATGAGCACATTGAGTCCCCTCATGTGCTGGTAAGAACCCAGGCGATAAGGGTGTTATTGGACATTAGTATGAAGTGTGCTGGGAATGCAGATGACTGAGCAGTTAACTCTGCCTGGAGTTAGTGTGGGAGGCAGAGGGGGTCATGAACAGTCACAGAAAGAAGGTGACAGCTGACATGGGTCTTGAAAGATAAGTAGGGATTTGTCAAAGGGACAAGATGAGGTAAGGGAGGAAATGACGTTCTAGCTGGAGGGAACAGTGTGAGCAAAGATCCTGAGACTTGAGCTATATATGGTGTGTTTGGGGAATAATGAGTGGACCAGATTGCCCAAAATAGAGATCACAAAATGGCAGCACCCCCCCGCCCCAATTCAACCTGAAAATATGAATTGTTTGGCTTGTATTAGATATAGATATATAGATATAGATGTAGATATATAGACATAGGTATAGAGATAGGTATATGGATAAAGATGTATCTTTTAATTGTCCCAACATTTAAAAATTGAGTGATTTTACATAAAACTCTGGACTTTTGGGTCTTTTTGAAAAAGCAGAAGATAACCCTAGGTAACCCTACGCTTGTGTTCACATACGGCCACCTTTGCTGGGAGCTGGAAAGCTGCTACCTCCTTCAGATGGACAGCCGTGCCCTAGGTTGCTGTAACCCTTACCACTTTCTTGCATTCCTGGGCCTTGGCCTGCTTCATCCATTTATTTAAGTAAGCTACCTGGCTTCTATGGGCTTTTGAGTTTGCAACCATTGGGCTAGACGATCAGACTTAGTTTTGAAGGGCCCAGTGTTCTCTGTCAGGATGTAAATTTTGTTCTAAAGGCAATCAATCAGACGTCTTTGAAGGTTATTAAGCAGAGGAGCACAAGATAAGAGGACTACAGAAGACAGGGTAGATGGGAGAGAGATGGAGGCAATGTTGAAATTATTAGGCATGAGGGTAGCGGTGGATCCTCCTGGAAAATTCCTCTTCTGGCTGAAGCAACAGTTGTTCCAGGAGAGTCATTGCTGTGGGCTCTGGACTTGGAGTGAGAGGACCTGAATTTAAAAAAAAGGGCCTCCTTCTTTCAAAACTGATACTCGCCCCTCTCTGCAGTAAATCCTGTCTCTTTAGTAAAGGAGAAGAAAACAAGCACAAATCTGGGTCCAAGTCTTGGCCCTGCCATTTGCTCCCTGGGTATCTCTGGCAAGTCAACTAACTTCTCTAAACTTCAGTTTCCTCAACGGTAAACCAGGAATAACATTACCCCATTTGCAGGGTGCCTGTGAACATCGAATGACGAAACGTGTTTGAACATGTTTGTAGAGAGAGGGTAGAGGTCCTAGGGAGAGTAGAGGCCTACTGGGATTGATATTACAGGAAGCCGCCACATGTGGGGTTTGGCTCTAAGAATGTCAGACATCTAGAGGAGGCCCAAACACCCAGATAGCTGGATTTCTGTCATCCGGGGGCTTTTACCAAAGATAGGCCACGTCAAGCTGCATGAACAAAAACATAGGCATAAGAACTTACATCCTCTGCTTTCCCCACCCTCCACACACACACACACACACACACACACACACACACACACGCACACGAAGCTTGGTGCAAGAGCAAAAACCCAGCAAATGGTCTGAGCTGGATTTGGTATGGGGGTTGAGGGTAGGGGATTCAACCCCCCTGTGTCCTGCATACAACATCTCTATCACTTAGGGATGGAGGTGGTACAATCGGCCTGGTTTCAGCCCCTCCCTTCCTCTCTCCCTTCTCTGCCCTGCAGCTCCCTCCTTCCCCTCCCCCTCACCGTCTCCAGCCCTGCAATTCATCACAGCTCTGTGTCTATGCCCTCTGCGACCGCATCTCTCCGCAGCACTACTTTTGCATTTTGATGTTAAAACAATATTTTAGCCAATATGTGGCAGTGCTTGGAGGCTGTGCAAAGGCCTTTCACATCTGTTATTTCATTTGATCCTCCCCAGGTCACCATCAAGTAGGCAGGGAAGGTATTATTAGCAGGGGTGATAGTTAAAATATTTAGCAACCAATGTAGTATGGGCCCAACCGATTGGAACGGGTGCATGTCATAAGGCTGCGAGAGTGTCCTCCCTTGGTGGAGGAAGGTCTAGGAAGGGGAACGGTCCCAGCATAGGGACCGGGAATGTGGAGGCAAAGCAGGTCACATCTGAAGGACTCAGGGAAGTGGCTTTTTACCAAGCAGTCTGGAAGCATTTGTGTCTCCCAAGCGTGTGTAACTCCTGCAGTGCTACCCGTGACTGTCAGTCCAGTTGTGCTGGTGTGGGAATTGAGATTCAGGGAGATAAGTAACTTGCCCAGGGTTAGAGGTGAAAAGAGGACCAAAAGTGAGGTCCCCTGACTGCACGGGCAGAGGTTTTTCTACCACCTCAGAGCACATGCTAAATACAAGAGCTTTTGTTTGTGTTTCATCCTCCCAGATGACAGCACAGCAGCCTTGAACACCCATGACTGCGGCTCTTGAAACTTGATCTCTGACCTCATACTTCTCTTCACATGTCTGTCATCACGTCTTCTTATCTACTCACCATCTCCTCTGTCTCACCCTTGGATGTGTCATGATTCTGTCCCTGGATTCCCACACTCGACTGTCGCTTGGATGGTCTTCACTGGTCCCCACACCATCTGCTATTATCTGGCTCAGAACAATTACCCAGAAACTTCCTGAGGCCCTCATTCCTCTCCTGAGCTGGCCGATGGACTTCTCCCCCAGGTATCCTCCTAACTACCCCACCTCAACCTATCCCCAAGTGACCTCACCACCTTCTCCTCCCAAACTTGCTTTCAGTGCCTATAAATGACAGCACCATTTTCCCAGTCACCTAGACCAGACAAGAGTCACGGGGCAGAATACCCATGGGCCAGTGCTCCATGATAGCCATCCTCCTGCTAGCACCAGATGCTCTCAGAAACCCTGAGGGAAGCTGAGTTCAGAAGTCAAGGCTGAGGCTGGTGTCTGATCTCCTGCCACCCTGTCCCACCCTGGGATCGTGATTCCATTTTCCTTTGCACTGGTCTGGTAATTTTTAGGTTAATGTCATTTGAATTTTCATTAAACTACTACAGTGTTTAAAAGGTCCTATCTTTAAAAGTTAAAAATAGCCCTACTATGTACATAATGCAAAACAAATTGCTCCTTGCTTCATTTCTCCCCACTTCTGATTCTGACTTCTCAAAGGTAGTTGCTTCAACATTTATTTTTCTTCAGGTATTTACCTTCATTTGTCTGATGGAGGTAAAGGCTTGCATTGTAATTTTAGATGTTTCCAGTTTAGACATTATCTATAGACTTCTATTTCAGATGCTGTCAGTGCCCCACTTGTACCCCTTAGACCTTCCCGTGAAGCAGACTTCCTCACCTCCAGCTGCCAGGGCCTGTATCTCTGTGCCTGAAGGTTTGGGGGCTCTGTCCTCACAGGCGGCAGACTGACATTCTAGGAAACATGTGTGTGCACATGCGCATGCTCTCTCTCTCTCTCTCAAAATAAATAAATAAACCTAAAAAACATGCATGTGGGATTAAGCCAGACACCACTGTGAGTGATTAGAACTTAGTCCCGCTGGGAAGACTCTGGGAAATGGGACAAAACACAAATGGGACAAAATTATTCCCCCTGAGAGGGAGGGAGCAGATGTATTTATACACCAACCCCTGAGAGTCATTAGTTGAGAACTGCAAGGTAGGGGAAATGGAATATTCATTTCCTAGAATGTCAGTTCGATGCCTGAGAGGTAGAGAGAGCAAATCTCAAGCAGGCTTCGCGCTGCCTGACGTGAGGCTTCAACCCACAAACCTTGAGATCATGACCTGAGCCAAAACCAAGAGTAGGACACTTAACCAACTGAACCACCCAGGTCCCCTCTAATACCACACTCCTTATTTGTTGTTTTCCCTTCCCTGTGTCACCTTCTCTGAGTGTCCCCTGCACTGCCCAAATAAACTACTTGTCAGCAAATCATTGTCTCAGGGTCTGCCTCTGGGGAAATTCAAACTAAGACAACTTCCATAGGAAGATGGGGATTTATCTCTCTTATAGGCCCTTTGCCTGAACTCTCTCTCTCTCTCTCTCTCTCTTGCTCTCTCCCAGTATTGATGAAGCATGATTTTTAGTTGAATCAAGGTTCAGTATTTACATTATTATGACTAAGTAAACATTGCTCACAGCTGAGTGACATAATAAACTATGTGTGATTACATTTATTTTTGAAATAATATTTTCCCCCTAAGGTTGATACTTCTTTTTTTTCTTTGCTTAGTTTTTTTCTATGTACTTATCACTAATTCATCCCCAGTCTTTCTTATAGGCTAGAACTCTCTCTCTCTCTCTCTCTCTCTAGTCAAATGAATCAGGTTATCTATACGTATGTTGCATTATTTTCTTGGAAACTTCACTCCTGTAGCCTGAAGATTTCCTGCTTCAATCTGGATTGGTTTCTTTCCTTGTTTCCTGCACGAGTGTCATCCTGGAACTTCCCTCATCATCTTTCTGGAAAGTTCTTCAGTCTTTCTCCTGTATTAGATTCTCTCTTTTTCTTGTGTCCTATGTTTTCTTCCTTGGTTTATACCTCATTACATCCTTTAATATCTTTATGAGAATGGATACATCAGAGACCAAGTTTTTGAAACCTGATATGAAATGTGAACTTACTTCACATTTTATTGACACCTTGAATGGCTAGAATATTCTAGATGTAAAATAACTTTCTTTAAAAATTTAGAAGAAATTGCTCAATTGTCTTCCAGCTTCCATCCAGCATTGCTGTTATTTGTTTTTGTTTAACATTATATAGTAATTTATTTGAATGATATGTTTAATATTTATACATGAATTGTTTTAGTAGCCATTTTATAATATGCTTATCCATTTTTATATTTGAAATGCCTTATATATCAACCTATAGTTTTTTATTTTGTGAATTCTTTTTTGTGATAATATTGAGCTATATTTTTGGACTTAGAAAACTTACCCATTTCAAGTGTGTACTTTAATGATTTTTATTATATTTACCAAGTTGTACAACCATCATCACAAACCAGTTTTAGAACATTTTCTTTAAAAAATTTTTTTTGAATTGACTTTGAGAGAGAGAAATTGGGTGTGAGCAGGGATAGGGGCAGAGAGAGAGGAGAGAGAATCCCAAGCAGGCTCTGCGCTGTTAGCCTAACATGGGGCTCCATCTCACAAACTGTGAGATCATGACCTGAGCTGAAATCAAGAGGCAGATGCTTACCTTACTGAGCCACCCAGGGACCCCAGAACATTTTCTAAATGCATATTTTCTAGAACACCCCAATAAGATTCCTCATGCCCTTTTAGCATTGCTTTTGACAAGTCTGATACATTCTGAACCCTAATCCTCTGTATGTGGCCTGATATTTCTATCTAGAAGCTTTGAAGATCTGCTCTTTATTTCTGATCTCTGAAATATCACAATGATGGGCCTTAATATGATTTTTTTAAACTGTCCTAGAAAAAAATGTTAAGTCATTTCTTTGGTTATTATTTCCCAAATTTTTCTCAGTTTCCTCTTTCTGGAACCCCTGTTTTAGTAGTGAGCCTTCTGGAATAATCCTTTAGTGTTCTTGTCTTTTTTCTCTTATTAGTTCTTTTTTAAAAAACAAACAAACAAACAAACCTGTAATTGTTTTACTTTTGGGAGATTTCCTCTAATTTTTTCCTCCAAACCTATACAATTTAAAATTTTTAGCTATGTTTATCTCCAAGAGTCTTAAAAAACAAACAAACAAAAAACCAAGCCTCTAAAGTTTCTTTTTTCTGTAGCTCCCTAATCTTGTTTCATGGGTGCAATGGTTTTCTTTCCCTCTAAGGATATTAATGTTTCTGTTAATTAAAAAAAAATCTCCTTAAATTGTCTGTTTCTCCTGAGTACACTAAAATCTCTTTTGTGTGCACAGGGCCAGTCGAGTGGTGGACTACACTTCAGGATTATCTGGTAGGAAGCTGACCTTTTACTGGACACAGTCCTCCACCCCCAACAAAATGTCAGTATCAGTAGGTCATTCTGTAGGGTCAGCTGGCTTACGCCACAGCCCCTTCCCTAATCACTTTCCCCTAGAATGTAAGCCAGGTTTTCAGTGATCTGGAAGCTCAACACGGGAAGAGGTAGGTGATCACACTGCTCAGGATGAAGTTCTCACATAATGCCCCTGTTTTCAGTACGGTGATTGACGTCTTCCATCTGCCTTGCTTAGTGTCTTCCCCAAGTCCAGACCTCTCTCCTTGACTTCTCCAGAGAGTTTACCTCCTGTATTTTGCTGGGTGGGTAGAGAAAGCCATGTGGATACAGGGCTGGGTCAAGGAATTGGACTTTCAACTCATACTGATTTTTTCAGTCCAGCTCCATCCCATCAGCTTTAGGGTTACCTGGCACCTCTATTTTCTAAACATTTCTATTTGTTTTCGTTTTTCATATCAAGTTGGCTTCCTTCTTGAAAACTTCTCAGCCCCCTCCCTGCCCTGTAGGCAGCTTTCTTGTCTTTACTAAGTCAGTCAATACTCATCCAACTACCATTCATCTTCTAATTTTTGTTTTTGACATCTCCCACCAGCCATTGTCTCTTCTCTGTTCCTAGAGTTCTTGTGGGTTTACACTTTATCCTTTACTGTCATTTTAGGAACAGAGTCAAATGCATACGTTTAATGTGCCAAATCTAACCAGAAATTCCCTTCTCGTTCTGCTGCTACACTCTTAAACCTGACTCATACTTCCAGTCTGAACTGCTTACTACTCCCCAAACAAACAGGCTCTTTCTGGCCCTCTTACTTTTGCTAATAAAGTTTATGGAATGCTCTCCTCACCTTCCTTGCTTCCTTCAAGGCTATTCTTCAGTATCATATCCATGAAAATGTCTCCAGTTGTTACTGCTAGAAAAACATCTTGGCCTCCTCTAATGACAATTGCATGTTTCACCTCTCCCTAAGGCACCTTCTACTGAGTGGTATGTACATCCATCACCTCTCCTCTTCTTTGAGGGAGGGGACAATATCTTAGCATCTTAAATCCCTTTCAACTAGCACAATATATATTTGTTGAGTAATGAGAATTGTAATAATCAAATGTCTGCCCTACTGTGTACATTTTTTAAATGTGCATTTTAATCACATTGGCTTCTAATGCAGTAATTCTGCAAAGTAGAGTATTAGCTTCAATTAAAAGAGTTTTTTTAATGTTTTATTTATTTTTGAGAGAGAAAGCACAAGCAGGAGCCAGGGAGGGACACACAGAGAGGGGGGACATTAGATCTGAAGCAGGCTCTGCGCTGGTAGCAGCAAACCAGATGTGGGGTTCAAACTCACAAACTGTAAGATCATGACCTGAGCTGAAGTTGGATGCTCAACCAACTGAGCCACCCAGGCACCCCTAGCTTCAATTTTTAGATGCAGAACCTGATGCTTCAAGATATTGAACAACTTGCCTGAGGTCTACCAAGAAGCAGGATCAGAATTCAAATTCTGGTTTTTTTTTCCTGTGTCTAAAGTCTAAATCCCACCTGCTGTGTTTGAGTTATCTTTATTTTTTTTAATTTTGTAAGTTACCTTTGTTTTATGAATGTGGGTACTTAGCATTTTTCTTCCAACTGTGTGTTACTCCCACCATTCTGGAAATGTAGGCACGTTGGGGTTATCTTTCTCTTCTAAACCCTTGTACCTCAAGCCTGAGTCCTCAGCTTGGCCACTCTGGATCCGTATCTGTCATTTATTGGGTATTTAATCTCTGCCAAACAATAAATAAAGTTAAGGGCATGGGCTCTGAAGATAGGTTTAAATCCAACTCCTTAACCAATAGCTATGAGAATGGGCAAGCTACAACCTCTCTGTGCTTCAGTTTCTTCCTCTGTAAAATGGACCTAATAATAGTAGATACCACATAAAGTTATGGGGAGAATTAAATGTTATGTATTATGAATTAAATGATTCATTTAATTCATAGTGTTCCCGTAATGATTAAATCACTTAAATTAAATATTAAATATTATGTATTAAATGAATAAAATACAGTAGAAACTTGGTTTGTGAGCATAATTCATTCCAGAAACATGTCTGTAATCTAAAGCACTTGTATATCAAAGCGAATTTCCCCATGAGAAATAATGGAAACTCAGATGATTTGTTCCACAATCCCAAAATATTCATATAAAAATGATTACAATACTGTAATATAGTGCAAAATATAAAGAAAAATAAACACATTAACCTGCAATTACCTTTTAAAACCTTTGTGGCTGGTGTGAGGGAGACAAGAGAGAGGAGGGTCGTTGTATAGAATGACTTTCACTATCACTAATGAAATCACTGCTATCTATTGGCTCAATGGAATCTTTTTATGCAAGGGGGCCACTGTATACACTTGTATGGATGTTGACTATAGTACAGTATTAATAAACTCTTGTCATATACTGTATTTAATGTAACTGGCGATAAGGCAGCAGAAGAAAGGGTCTATATCTGCAGGCAGCCTGACCTAGAATGAAGCAAAGCATTCCTAAGCTTACTCTTGTATGGAAAAGCAAAGGACTGTCCATAGGTGCTTTAAAGTGACAAAAAATACATTAGTGCCAGTTGTGGGCACCTTCCAATGTTCTGAAAAATCACTGATTTCTGCCAAACACCATGGACTGAGACTAAGCATCTGAGCATGGGAGATGATCACCCACAATCCTGCAGTGAGAGAGAGAGAGAGAGGGAGAGAGAGAGAGGGAAGAACCACTGGCTCAGTTGTGATCATGTGACATTCGGCATCATGTACGACTCATTTTGCAACACATTGCTCGTTTACCAAGTTAAAATTTATTAGAAATGTTTGCTTGTCTTGCGGAATACTTGCAGAACAAGTTACTCACAATCCAAGGTTTTACTGTATATGTAAACTATATATGTGAACTGCTTAGACAAGTATGGACTCCTTAATGTTACCTATTATTTTCACGTATTTTATCTCATTTAACTTAATTTCACATCAACCCTATCAGGTAGAAATTATTATCCCAACTTTGCAGTGAGGAGCCTGCTGCTATACAGATATAAATGGAAGTCTGACTCTTAACCACTATGCTACATAGCCAGAGGGATAGATGATGTTCGTGGACATTTTTTAGGCTTTTAAAATTTGGTGAACCCATGAACAAGAAGACAGTAGGCATCTTTGGTCTCCAGTGCAAGTCTAGAGAGAATACAAGACTATCATTAATGTGTAGGGATAAGAGCTACCCTGAGCTGAGAATCAAGAAGCCTGGGCCCAAGCCCTTATTGCAATGGAACACTTCCCTCCCCTGCTGACAAATCTTTCCCCAGTCTCAATTCTCTACTCTGTAGGATGAGGGGTTTGCACTGGCCATCAGGGGCCCTTTGGTGCTCCTGCATAGGCTCCCAGAAAAGCCAGGGTGTTATCTGCTGAATGCCAGCACCATCTGGTGGCCATGGGCCATAACCTAAGCCCATTACCTCCCACTGCCACCTGGTGGTCACTAGTGCCACATTAAGTTTGCGTGCAATTAAAAAAAAATCGATAATGTTCACACACATTATCTTTACAGCAACCTATTAAGATAGGTAGGGCAGATGTTTAGTACTGACTTTTACCGACAGGGAGCTTGTGCCAGAAGAAGCGAGATGAATGGCATGGAGTCACACAGCAAGCTGGTTCGCTGTCAGAGCCTGGCTTAACAGTTTCTGGGAGATTAAGCTATCTCTGAAACAGATTTTTAGCAGATAATTATTGAGAACCTACCTAGTGCAAAATGTTTCACATAGGTCATTTCATTTAGTCTGAACATAGAAATGAGACTCGGTGTGGTTAAGTAATTCACTCAGCATAGGGTGTGACAGAGGTAGGATTTGAACTCTGATTCTATAATTCTACCCAGCCATATTTATCCTCCTCCTCAATACCTGTGGCTGCTGCATGGAATAACCAAGGCTTCTACTCTCTAGAATTCTGTAACTCCTTTTCAGGATTGAATCCGTAATTTTCAGCTGGGCTGATAGTCACCCAGAATAAAGACTGCATTTTCCAGCCTCCCTTGCAGCTAGATGCGGACAAGACTGGTAAAGGCAATTTCAGGTAACCATCTTTGAAGGGAATGGGCACAATATTCTTTGGTGGAAGCTTCTAAAATTTGGCTCCTAGTGATCTCACTTTCTGGAAGTCACATTCTTGTATGATTCCCTCCCCTTGAGTGTGGGCTGGAGCTAGTGCTTCTAACAAATAGAATGTAGCAAAAAATGATGTGGAGTCACCTCCAAGATCAGCTTACAAAAGACTGTGACTTCCATCTTGCTCACATTCTTGATGGCTCTTCTTGTTTGCCTACTTGGATGAAACAAGTTACCATGTTGTGAGTTGCCTTGTGGAAAAACCCAAGTGACAAGGAAGTGAGGGCACCTCTGGCCAAAAACCGGTGGGAACTGAGGCCCTCAGTCCAATGGCCTACAGGGAAGCAAATCCTGCTGATACTCACGTGACCTTGGAAGTAGCTCCTTCCTAATTTGAGCCTTGAGATGTCTGTAGCTTGAGCCACTACCTTGATTGTAAGCTTGTGAGAGACCCTAAGCCAAAGGACTTAGCTAAGCCACACCTAGATTCCTGTTCTACAAAAATTGTAATACATGCTGCTTCAAGCCTGTAATTTTTAGAGTAGTTACAAAGCAGTAGATAATTTACATAACTTCTCCCTTCCTTTTCTCTTCCCTGACAATTGGAAAGTGAATGTGACAGTTGGAGCTGATGTCTTGGACCATGAGATGGCCTTGGGAATTGAGGCTTTCCATGGTAGAACAGTGAGATAGGAATCTGGGTCCTGACATAGCGGAACATTGCTATTATTTTGAATTTTCTCTCATTCTCAGCTGAGCCCAACTCTTCCTTTTTGTGTGTGTGTTAAAGAGATAGTTTGTGTCCTTCTATGTAAACAAGACTATACCCATGAAAGATGGTGAAATAGGTCAAATTTACCTTTGATGCTTTTGTTGTTTCTGCATCTTCTTTATTCTCTCCTTGCCCTTTCCCTGGTCTAATGCCCAGTCCTCTTCAGGGCCTGCCCAGGGTTCCCTTTTCTATACCAGGTTCCAGTCCTGGACCTCCCTTTCCATCCATTTTTTGCTCATGAGTTCCAGCAGGGCTCCTGTGATGGCAGTCCTCAGTTCAAAAGACTGATATGCTGTGCTTGGTTTTTGCAAAGTATAGGTGGGGCTGGAAGACATAATAAGCAGATTTCAAGTGATGGCATTTCTGGAATTGTGAAATTATAAGAAGGAGAAATGCTTTTAAATAGTGAGACCTTCCAAGTGTCTCTGAACTGAATGCACATGGGCTGCTACATACTCCAAAGCTGAAGGAAAGAGGGATATGGGAGGGCACTAGGATGAATGGGTGAATGGCAAATGGAAGGCAACTTGTTGTCGAGAATACAAAATGGCAGAAAATACAGCTATTATTTCTTTTATGACTTTGGGAAGCAATTTATTACTCCTGAGTCCCCTACCCATTTCCCCCACCCACCGCTTCTTTTGTGATTGTTGCTATTCTAGTAATGTTTGGATCTAAAATCTGATTCTTGCTAAAGGTCAGAAGCATTTGGCCTTTGAGCTCTCATAATTTATTTCTATTATGGATCTTAGTAAGTATTCCATTTTTATTGTTTCTTTCTGGCCAGATACCAAGGACTATTTCTCACGTCTGTGTTCCTGGCACCAGGCATGGTGTCTGGCACATAGTAGGTACTCAATACATGCTTGTGTATGCTGTAAGGGGGTTCTTTATTCCTTAGGAAACATCCTCAGGTCAGTGTATGTGATACCGTTTCCACATACAAATATAGACTATCATTGCAGAATTCATTCATTCGTTTAATAAAAAATTATGGAGCTCCTACCATATGCCAAGTACTGTTTTGGATGCTAGGGAGAAAACCATAAATGAAGAAGACAAAAATTATAATTTTCATAATGCCTATGTACCAGTGGAGAAGACAGAAACTTAGTGGATGAGTAAAATACATAGCATGTTGGACTGTGATAAGTACTATAGAGAAAAATGAAGTCTAAATTGGTGGTAAGGGAATGCTGGGGGAGGTAGGGGTAGTCAGGGAAGACCTTATGGAGATGACCATGGAAGAGACTGCATGCACTCTGCAGATATTCTGAGGGCTTCCAGATACTTCTTGGCCTCCCTTGTAGTAAAGCAAGGCCAGGTGGCGGGTGCTGGCCAATGGACTATGAGCAGAAGGGGCACATGTCACTTTCTGGCCAACGCAGTTGAGAACTAATGGGCCTTTTCTATCCCCCTGCCTTGGAGAACTTGGAGGCCATGTGTTCAGCTGAAAGCATCACCCGATGGAAAGAAGCTGGGTCCCTGAGACCTGGATGGAGAATACTCCTCTGCCATCTGCCTGTATTTATTGCCCTGACTAATGCAGTGGCATTTGAGCAAAGCCCCAAAGAAGGCAAGGGAGTGAGCCATGTGGTTATCTTGGAGGAGAAGAGCATTCCAGGCAGAGGGCACCTGAGAATGACATCTGGATGAGCTTGAGTAACTTACAGACACCCAATTTCACTTCTCTTGGATATTTTGACTCCATTAAGAACCCTGTATATCAGGCTCCTTATTTAAAAAGGAGAAGAGCCCAATTTATCTTGTGATTGTGAGCAAAGAAAAAACGACACAACCCATCTCCTAGTCTCTGCCCCTTGTTACCAGGAACCAGCCATTTTTACCTTCAGGATAAATGTGGCTTACTCATGATGCAATGTTAATAGCAGTGCCTGGACCATGCTCTTCATCCTTCCTGTTGTGGGGAGAGCTGGAGGACTAGGACTGTGTACGGGGACATCATCCAACAGCAGGAGCCCCTGGCTGCTGCTCCCTTTCTAGCTCCTGGCCATCAGAACAGCCAGCCTTTGTTGACTTGCATGCTCCCAGGCTCTTACATCACACGTGAGTTTTTTGTCTTATTAGTTACATTTCTTCTAAGACCAGTTCACAGAAGTTCCATTTTCATTACCAACTGCTCAACTGTTTTGTCTTACTTAAAAAGACGAGTTTAATAATTCAAACATTCTTCTGTCTAGGTCTTACCTACACAAAGTTAACTTTGACAAATAGTACGTATTAAGTCAAAACATACTCTCTGAATGCTAAACATAGTTAACTTTTGGTGCTCTTTCCAAAGGCAAGAAAATTATCACAATATTCCATATAAAAAATTCTGGTATAAAACCTGACACCATTTTTACCATTTTATTTTTTTATTTTTATTTTTTTCTTCTGGTTTCTTTTTTTAAATTTTATTTTAATTGTAGTGCAGTGAACATACAGTGCTAAAATGTTCCCTTTAAAAAAAATTCCAGGGCCTATGTTTAGATCATTACAAATGAAACTTTAAGAAACCTCCTAAATCAATGTTTCTCAAACTTAAATGATGTTCAGATTCCTTGTAAGGGAAAAAGATTCTCCCAGATCTCTAAAGTCAGCTTAAATTATTTTTTATCATGTCACCTACATATGTATATGTATACCTATGGAAACACAAAACTAAGGAAAAGCCTCCTTATTTTTGTAGGTTTTATGTTATCTATAGAACCAAAACAAATTTATAAATTAAATACAAAGAGGGACGCCTGGCTGGCTCAGTCGGTAGCACATGAGACTCTTGATCTCAGGGTTGTGAGTTCGAGCTACATGTTGAACTTACTTAAAAAAACGAAGAACCAAAACTACCAAATGAGAAAATTAAAATTTATAATGTTGATTTAACATAAGGAATGATATTTTGCTGAATCCAAATTGCCCCTCACCACATGAATATTTTACCGATCACAAGAGCACAGCCGTATTTAACCACATACCTTGTGATGACTCAGTTCTACTAACCTTTGTTTATACGGTATACCACAATATAATCCAGCTATAACTTGGTGTGACCACATTATTTATTTTTAAAGTTCTTCTCTCTTTTTTTTTTTTCTCATAAGTCTGCAACAATTCACTTAGTACTATTTGGTAATCACAAATCCAAACATAGGCAGTGAAATTGCATTCCCAGAATAACTATAAAGGGTTGATAAATTTATAAACATATTCCATCTTGCTAGTAATCCAATACAAATTAAAATGCGAGGCCATTTCTTCTATCAAATTGGGAAAGCTTTTTTAAAAAGATAAAGTAAATGCTGATGGGTATGTGTGATGGGCACCCTTGAGTACTTCTGGTAAGAATGAAAACTGGCCTGACCTTTCTGGAAAGCAATTTGCCAGAAGGTATTCACAGAATGAAGAGCTTTCAAAGTCTTTGAGTCTGTAATTTCACTTATAGGGTTTCTATCTTAAGGAAATAATTTTTACATGTGGGCAAAGATTTCTGTATAAGGATATTCATGTCAACGTTCTTGTTAACAGTGAAAAAATAGTTAACCCCCTAAATGTCCAAAAATTAAGAAATAAACTATATTATCAACAATTATGCAGCCATTACAAAGAATATTTGTGACAAATTTTAATAACAGTGGATGGCGCTCAAGATACAACACTGAGCAAAAAAACAAAAACAAAAAAAATGGTACACAGAACTATATATTTATATAGTTCTATTATGTAAAAAACTGTAAATGTGCAAAGAAAAAGACTCAAAGAAAATAAGCCAGAAGTGCTGTTTCCTGGGATGTGGATAATTTCTGCTTTACTTTTTATATTTCCTGAATTTTCCAAGCTTTATATAATAAGCATATAATATTTTAATTTTTTAAAGTTTATTTATTTATCTTGAAAGAGAGAGAGAGCATCAGCAGAGGAGGAGAAGAGAGAGAGGGAGAGAATCCCAAGCAGGCTCCCTGCTGTTAGCGCAAAGCCTGACAATCTCATGAACTCATGAACTGAGAGATCTCATGAACTGAGAGATCATGATCTGAGCTGAAATCAAGAGGTGGATGCTTAGCTGACTGAGCCACCCACGTGACCTACAATATTTTAATTTAATTAATGCAAACAGCCTGTGTCAGTTTAGACTGCCCTAAAATAATTCTTATTGTGATTTGGAATCATTTCCCTATAACATCCAGCAAGGGTCCTAGATTTACTCCCTAGAGTTACACAGAATACATCTAAAATTGCTGTACAGATCATTCAAAAAGGTCAGGGAACAACCTTCCCCACCCCTCAGTATCATAATCCAGTCCCCCACTTCTGCCAATTTCCTTTCTGCCTAACACTTTTAACAGTTCTCTGTTAGACAGAGTTTCTGATCTCACCAGCCTGCTGACTCTCTTCTAGCCAGGCTCCTGTTTAATAGTTTTCCTCTAAAAATGTGATATGAGAACTGAAGGCAGGTCTTCAGACTTCTAAGGCACAGCTATAGTCATGCCATTTTAAGCAGTTCTCTGCTTAAGAACCTCCAGGGCCTCTTACCAGAAGAGCAGACACCCCCAGCTTGGCATTCAATGTCCTCCTTGGATCTGGGCTTTGTCTTTCCAGCCTTATATCCTGTTGTACCTTTAACATATTCCATGCTGTACTTTCAAGCTATGGGTTGCTATGCATTAGTGAGTCATGAAATCAATTTAGTAACCAGCATTAAAAAAAAATAGACTAAAATATAAAATGTCAAGTTGTATTGCACATGCTAAAGGTGATTACGTCTAGGATTTACACACAGTGTGTGTGTGTGTGTGTGTGTGTGTGTGTGTGTGTGTATACATGCATAAATGCATAGTGTTAACCTGAAAAATACAAGTTTTTACCAGCAAAAATGGGTCTATTAGGGAATAACCAAGAATTCCAATTCCAGACAAGCAAGCTGTGGCAGAACTATAGGCAAGTCCACCAAAGCCAAGGAACTTATTTAACGGAGAAGTTGGGAGGGGTTGTTTTGAAGGAAAATCCATTGGTGAAAGCAGGGATTCAGATTGTTCATTGGCTGAGTCCCGGGGTAGTTGATTTCTCAGAGGAAATGCAAGGTACATCTTTCCCTGTTGGGTCCTGTAATCAATGATTCGCTCTGTTGAATATTCTTCTGTTGGGGTCTGTAATTGACAATTCTTCCTGTAATTGACATTGAGTAGTAGTTGGTTCCCCCTTCCAACTTCTCCTTTTAGCTTCCTGAGGCCCACCTCAGGAAAATAGTTCCACCATTTTTCTTCATCTGTGTCCTAAAGTGATGGTCTCATACCTTTCTTATACCAGTTAAAAGAGCCTGACTTGCATTACAATGCACTAGCATTGTAGCTAGGTCCCTATATGGAGTTCTTAGCCCTGGGGGCAGGGCTGCGTCTTACCCACCTCTGAGTCCTTCAGAGGCTCAGAAGTGCAGTGTGCCTAGTTGCTGTGCAATAATGTCTTCCCAACTGAATATTTTCGAAATCTCCTTCTAGGAGCATCTTCTGTTCTTCCTCCTTCCATTTTCTTTACTATAGGCCCCAGTAAGCATAAGATCTGTGCTTTGGGGCTAGGGTTATCTACAGTGGTGGCTCTAAAATCCAGTCTGTCCTGAAAGCTTTCATCTTTCTCCAGGAGGAATAAGAGAAATAAACATACATTTTTATCCATTTAAAAGACATCTCCTTTGAGAGTGTCTCTCCTATACGTTTGGTGTTAAGATGTATTTTTTGTGGATCAATGTTGACCATAAGTTAGAAAAATAATAGTTGTTTTTTAGTGTGTATTTATTGTCCTTACTTGGCAAAATAAAAAGCTGGCAATTCTTTGTGCGTCTTTAAAAAGATTAAGTAAAAATTTACCGGTTACAAATTCCAAAAGTCTGGAAATCAACTACCTTTCTTGCCTGGCTGAGGTAGGGTCTCTTTCTTAAAGGCCAGATGAATTCATTGACATAGGGCTGGAGGCGTTTGTCTTCCCATTTCAAAGACTTGTTTGTACCGGTCTGCGCTTCACTGATGTTTCCACTCTCCTCTTCCGCAAGATGTTAATCACCCATTAAGTCCCTGGTGTGAGACATTGAATCTCTGGCCCTTTAAATGGGGGCGTGGTGTAGGGGGGCGGACCGCCCAGGAGTGACAAGAGTGCGGGGAAGAAAGCGGAAGCGTGGCTATCAGTGGTGTAGACTGCGCATGCGTGAGGCTGGAGCCAGGGGGCGGGGTCACGTGGGCCGCGGGTCTGGGGCTGGAATGGCCGCGAGCGCAGGTAAAGAATCTCCTGGGAGCGGGCCAGCGGGGTGGGGACTGTAGTGAGGGGCTGTCCCCCGGGCGGGAGGAGAACGCGCCGGGTTTCTGAGCCTCGGCCCTTTCCCCCGCGCGGTGGCGCGGCCCCGGAGTGTCTGACTGAGCAGCCCCAGGCTGACTAACTGGACTGGGGCCCACGAGCTCGGCAGGGTTGACGCTGGGGCGGAGAGGCGTGTCCGGCGTTTGGCATGGAATTGGCTTAGGCGGTTTACACTTTTTCCTAACAAATGTGAGGCCGAGGGATAGGTGCACCCGCTTCTCCTGATTGTGAGACTAGGCGGCGGGTGATCACCCTCCCCCGGATGAAACAGATGTGCAATCCGCCTTTCAGGCCCCTGGTACAGGTGTAGGCTACTTTGTCTCTTGAAGGTCGGGACAAGTGTGCTCCCCAAGTGTGGGGCCAAGGCTTAGATGAGGTGTCCACCTCTTAGGATTGATGTGCACCCTGTGAGGCTGGTTCCTGTTTGTCTCTGCCTGCAAGTGTGCTCCAGAGTGAGGGCTACAGGAGGACAGGTGGGTCTGTAAAGTTTGAGGCCACTCCTGTGTCCTGTTGTGTTCTCCCAAATGTGGTATCTGGGGAAAGAGGGAAACAGAGCTGCCTCAAATGTTTGGGTGTGCTTCAAAGGGAGGGTAGGGTGTGATGAAGTAGGGTCAGCTAGGGAGGTTCCATGGCCATGGGTTGTCAGGAAGAGCTGGGAACCTTCTTCAACTAGGCATGCCTCTTCCATAACCTCCTAATATTAGACTCATACTAGAAATGGACAGGAAGGCTTGTGTCCTCTGCATGCCCACCGTCTACCACACTCTTCCCCCCCCATAAAAAGAAAACACAAGCAAAACAATCATGGAGGTTGACTTGTGGCACCACCTCTCCTTCAGATGTCTGTGATTGAGAGGTAGTTAATTACATGTCAGGTGTGTGTGTGTTTGAAGTCTAATACAAATGGGGATGGAGAATCTACATGTTTGTGGAAGACATGGGTTTGCTTATGGTTAACTTTAAGGAGAGAGTAAATGGATACCGAATCCTCTGTCAACAGGTGGCCTGTTCCATAGAAAGCATAATAAAAGATAAGTGGGGGGGGGGATTCTGGTTGAACTATTGGGCTTCATATGTTAAAGAGACATGTGAAAAAATTCTTTCTAGAGCGCTAAGATAATAGTATGTTGATTATCCTTTATATATTTTCTTTGCACCTGGACCAGCATCAGCAGATGGATGTTTTTTGTCTTCGGAATATTGAGGCTTCTTGGCACTTTATAGCCGTTTGTCACTCTT
The DNA here is from genome assembly GCF_046562875.1 of Panthera onca. Lineage (NCBI taxonomy): Eukaryota > Metazoa > Chordata > Mammalia > Carnivora > Felidae > Panthera > Panthera onca. The sequence goes on along the minus strand of NC_138347.1, from coordinate 82,639,458 downwards.
TTATAGAGATGTCAACCATTGTGATACCAGATGTCAGTTATGTAGGTGAATTAAAAGTAAGGCGTTTTCAACTTAAGGAAGTATGTTTAACTTTCCATCTGTTTCTACTTTTCACAGAGGTTAGCTAGTGTCTTGATTCACAGTGTCAGGTGTAATCTATATATAGATATAGACTCGAACTGTTCGAGTCTTAATTGAATCTTGAATTAATGTTTGAATTATCTTCATTTCTGTGTAACAGCCCCTGTGCTAACATCTTCCCAGAACAAAGAGAAAACTCCTACCTTCAGTATTTACAGATTCCAGAGAAGGATAGTGACTGGCTGAATGGATACCAGAATGTCATGTCCTACTCTTCTGGCTAGGTTGGAGTGTAGGACGAGCAGTTTTCCAAAGGAAAGATGTTGAAGGGATGTTTTAACCATAATCAAATTTGTTTTTCTTCTGTGGTTCAGTAAGAAGTTTCCTTTTGCTCTTAAAAAAAAAAAAAATCTCTTGTGACTCCACATCCTTCTCGACCCCCTAACCAAGAGAAATTGAGATGACAATTGGGAGCTAATTAAGATGAGTGGGAAGGCTACCATCTACTCAGCCTACAACTGAATGGAATCCTATCTTGTGCATTTAACTGAAAAGAATTCACTCGTACCAATTTAGGAAAGAAGAAAGGGGAATATATTTCAGTCTACACAAAGCCCATGTACTTCTTAGGAGAAGTTCTCTAAAGGTGGGGTGGGTCTTTGAAGAGTAATTCTTATAATACTAAGGACCTACTGGAAGCTGGAAAGAAGTGATTTTTTTTCCTGTCTCATTTCGCTTATCACCTCTGTACACATTGATATAAAACTGATGAATAATATTAGGGTTTATGCATAATATAGACGTTTGTAGACATGGATCTTACCATTATTTTGTATATTATAGGGATTAGTTTTTTCTTTTTTATTTATTTTTATTTTTTTTAAAGCTTTTCATTTTTTTTTTTTTAACGTTTATTTATTTTTGAGACAGAGAGAGACAGAGCGTGAACAGGGGAGGGTCAGAGAGAGAGGGAGACACAGAATCTGAAACAGGCTCCAGGCTCTGAGCTGTCAGCACAGAGCCCGACGTGGGGCTCGAACTCACAGACGGTGAGATCATGACCTGAGCAGAATCAGATGCTTAACTGACTGAGCCACCCAGGCGCCCCAGTTTTTTCTTTTTTAGAATGTGGCACCTTGAAGGTTGTGCCTGATGGTTCATGGCAGTAACTTAGCACCATGCTCAGACAGAGCGTGAGCAGGGGAGGGGCAGAGAGAGAGGGAGACACAGAACCTGAAGCAGGCTCCAGGCTCTGAAGTGTTAGCACAGAACCTGATGTGGGGCTCAAACTCACAAACTGTAAGATCATGACCTGAGCCGAAGTTGGATGCTTAACCGACTGAGCCACCCAGGTGCCCCCCTCACTTTTATTTTTAACATTTGTTGTTCTATATGTATTTCCTAAGTTTCAAATAATTACTCTTCTCATTTAGACATTTACCAAGAGAAGAGAAAGGGAAACAGGTTTGGGCTTTTTCATAGTGGCCACTCTGAGCATTGTGGGCTTAAATGTGCCTATTCTTGGAAAGAAACTCGAGCCAAGTATGCATCTCATCTGAGTGTATAGTTGCATTGTGTCTAACAGAGAGTCTGTTTCTGAAGTCCACGAGTAAGGTGAAACTTGAGTGCTCCTGAAAAATACCTGGGAGGGAGTCTCCCAGGTTGGAGACCTGTCTCTCAGGAAGTGCAACGCAGCCAGTTTTTCTTCCATGTTGGAACAGCATGCTATTTGTTATTTTGGGCACAGATGAAATGGATCACTTATGTACAAGGCATTCGAGAACTGAGACCAAAAGGGCAGCAGATGTCCATCTCCTGTCGCGTGCTCACCCTGAAGTGTGTGGTATTGGGTGGAATGGTGTGCAGAGTCCCCATGTATTTGTGAATCATTTCTTTTTTTTCTTTCTCTTTGCTGAAGATAATAGTTGAATTCCTGTAAACAGAATGGACATAGGATGCATCTCCACTGTTTTCATCTTGGTTTTGTAGTCTGAGTTAATGTAAAAGAACACAAAACATATGAAGTTGTGGAGTTTGTGTCATGTTATACATGAACTAAATGATCATTTTTTAAAAAAGCACTGTTACGGGGCGCCTGGGTGGCTCAGTCGGTTAAGCAGCCGACTTCCGCTCAGGTCATGATCTCACGGTCTGTGAGTTTGAGGCCCGCGTCGGGCTCTGTGCTGACGGCTCAGAGCCTGGAGCCTGTTTCAGATTCTGTGTCTCCCTCTCTCTGACCCTCCCCTGTTCATGCTCTGTCTCTCCCTGTCTCAAAAATAAGTAAAAATGTTAAAAAAAAAAAAAATTAAAAAAAATAAAAAGCACTGTTACAGATTTTTAAAAATCTCACCTAGATGCAAAGAATGGAACTTGTAAGGTGGGAGGCTTTGGGGGTAGAATGACTAACCATATCTTATTTTGAATGACCAGAACTGCTATTTGGGGCTCTAGAAGCCAGTGATGCAGTGTTGCTTGGCTGCTTATTGGCCGGGAGTGGGGGGGCAAGGGGGGAGGCGGGGAGGCGGAGGTAGGGATTGAGGACAGGAGGGAAGGATTGATGGGTTGATTAGCATTGGGAATACATTGGTGAACAAGGTAGATCTGGTCTTTGCTCTCCTGGAACCTGCATTCCTTTCCTTCCTGAGGGAAGGGAATCATGGTTCAGACACTGAAACAATGATTGCAATGTGACAGGTTTAGTGAAAGAGGAGAACAATGTTATAGGTGCATATTACCAGGGAACCTGGTTTAGTTGAGCAGGACAAAAAGAGTCTTTTTGAGGAAGCAAAGTTTTAGCTGATATCTGAGGGATGAATATGATCAACAGTAGTTGACAAGCCTGATTACAGAAAGGTAGAGCTCAATTATAACTTGGCTTACTATGGCACAGATTCCTATAGGCTGTGAGTCAAATAACACTTATAGGTAATAAAACTGATACATTTAATTTGCAACACAGGTGTTAGTCCTGTCTTCCAATTCTTGTGTTAATCAGCAAATATTTATTGAATGTCTACATAGCTATGTAACTCAGCGAGCCTACTGATGTGGAGTATACAAAGAAGCCTGGCTTCATTTCTGTTGGGTACAAAAGACATACTCACATGGTAAGTTAATGAATCAATATGAGGAAAGCGCCAAGGCACTGTTGTAAAGAAGACATGGATTCTGGATTCAGAGGATGCTTAGGGAAGGGAGGAAAGAAGGAACTTAGATAAATGGAGAGGAAAAGGAAAGGGCAGGTGAACTAGCACGAGCAGACATGGAGGGAAAGGGGAAGCTCTTCTTGAAGGACTCTGAATACAAGTTACCTTTTGTTGTAAAGGAAGGTAGGGTCAGCTCATGTGATATCTGGAATCCTAGGCTTAGATTTTGGAATTTTATACAGTAGGCATTGGGGAGCTGTTCAGAATGAGTCTATTTACTAGAGAAAGAGCACAGAAAACAGATAGAAGTTAATCCTCTATTGTATTTTTCTTCACAAACAAACCACAAGAAGACAAAGCAAAACAAAGCCATGGAAGAAGAGAAATACTTAGATTGGGAAAGCTGGAAACAAAGTTGGAATGTAAAATTGTTTCCATACCATGATTTCGTGATACCTTTCTGGGGCTACAGTAAGTTATAAAAAGAAAACAGAACTTGATTCGATTTCATCATAATGTGAAAAGTGTCTCATATGACACTTTTAGGAGGAAAGGAATGTCAGTGAATTAAATAGGATCCTGGAATTTGAAAACAGTTGGGAAGGTCTGCCGAGGTGAAAACAAAACCGTGACAACAAAAAAAATTGGTCAAAGAGTTTCATAGTCACCCTGCCTAATATAGGTTACATTCTAGAGTTCTTGTTCAGTTAACCAGGGTTGAAATGGGGTCATTGCTGTTTATATGATACATATATTTATTTTTAAATGATCCTTGAATCTATTATTACTTGGTAGGGAATAACCTTATTAGTTAAGAGGGAATAGCCTTGAGAACTGTCAAGATGTCAGATAATCTTAAATCAGAACTATTAAAATGTTTATCAGGACTCAGAAGATGACAGCATACTGGGTAATCATGATTTTATGATATTTCCTGTCAGAGTAATGTGACTTCATTCTGGGAGAGACTAAGAAACAATTGATTTTACCTATTGTGTTGTCTGCAGGTACTGTCTGACTTGGCATCTCCTTAAGAGCTATAGAAACACTAGATTGCAGGATGGTTGGGTGGAAAGCTGGTTGTAGAATTTAGTCTTAAAAGGAAATTATCAGTAGTACTGGAATATCACTTAAGTGATATCTGTAGGCAGTGTCTGCATCATGTGTAATAGGAAGCGTCATATATTAAGCATTTCATCATTGGTCTGCATATTGGAATGAAGAGCTTGCTCAATAAATATTTGGGCACACAAACTCATGAGGGAGGGATTAGTATTTCAGAATATTGGCAATGTGACCAGAAACAAATTAGTTGAAGTTTGATAGTATATTCATTTCTTTCTTTCTTTTTTCTTTTATTAAAAAAAAATTTTTTTTTAGTGTTTATTTATTCTTGAGACAGAGACAGAGCGTGAACAGGGGAGGGGCAGAGAGAGAGGGAGACACAGAATCTGAAACAGGCTCCAGGCTCTGAGCTGTCATCACAGAGCCCGATGCGGGGTTCGAACCCACGAACTGTGAGATCATGACCTGAGCCAAAGTGGGATGCTTAACCGACTGAGCCACCCAGGCGCCCTCTTTTTTTTAATTTTTAAATGTTTATTTAATTTTGAGAGAGAGAGACAGAGCAGGAGTGGGGGAAGAGCAGAGAGAGAGGGAGATACAGAATTGGAAGCAGGCTCCAGGCTTTGAACTGTCAGCACAGAGCCCGATGCAGGGCTTGAACCCATAAACTGTGAGATCATGACCTGAACCGAAGTCAGCTGCGTATCCAACTGAGCCACCCAGGCACCTGGATAGTGTATTCATTTCTTATTCCTGCTGTAACAAATTACCCCAAATGTAGCTTAAAACACAGATTTATCATTTTACAGTTCTTTAGTTCAGAGAGCAGCACTGCTCTTACTAGGCCAAGATCAAGCTGTGCAGGGCTGGGGTCCTTCTAGAGGCTCTGGGAGAGAATCCATTTCTGCCTTCTGCAGCTTCTAGAGACTGCCTAAATTCTTTGACTCCTTCAAAGCCTGCAACACAGCGTCTCTGTGACCCTGCTTTTATTGTCTTATCTCTTTCTCTGACACACTCTTCTGCCTCCCTCTTCCACTTTTTAAGACCCTCATTGAGCCAACATGGCTCATCCTGGATAATCTCCCCAAGTCAAGATCTTCATTTTATCACCTCTGTGAAGTTCCTTTGGACATTTAAGGTAACAGAGTCATAGGTTCTGGAGATCAGGACAGACATCACTGGGTATTTTACTTACCGCAGGTAGATTCAAGCACAGCTCAATTTCTAAAAATAATTGGAGACACTGCTCTAGTGGACTCCTTTTTTAAAGAAAATCCGAGCATGGTGACCTTTTGTTTCCTAGGTCTATTTGGGTTGCATAAATTTGCTCTCTAACATAAAAGTGTAATTGCTGGTAACTGATAAAAGAGGAAGTTGATGTAAAAGCACAATTTTTATTTATTTATTTATTTATTTATTTATTTGAGAGAGAAAGAGAGAGAGAGAGAGAGTGCCTGCAAGCGAGTGTGAGCTGGGGAGAGGGGCAGAGGGAGAGAGAGAATCCTAAGCAGGCTCTACATTCTACACAGAGCCTGATGTGGGGCTTAATCCTAGGACTCTGAGATCATGACCTGAGCTGAAATCATGAGTCGGATCCTCAACCAACTGAGCCACTTAGACACCCCTAAAAGCACAATTTTAGAATGAATTAGTAGTATATGACAATTATTATAATAATTAAACGTTTTTCCTGAAGGGTCTCTGATGCTTTACTGGGGGCTGTACTAGTCTTAGATAAAACCCTTAACATTTAGCTCATAAAGAAACTTCTGAGAGCAGAAGTAAGTGTACTCTTCCAGTAAGGTATCCTTATGATAAGCTTAACACTGGCCAGACTGTTATAGAAGTACTGGATATTGTTTCAGGATGTTTAGCTCTAGAAGAATTTGGAAATCTTGAGGAAATTTTAAATGATAATAGCTAGTATTTCTTGAAAACCTATTCTGTGTCCAGGCATTATTCTAAATGCTTTATAGTCATAATCTAATATATTCCTCACAGTAGCTTTGCAGAATAGGTAGCTGCATTCCTAAAAGTCAGGACTCTCCATTGTAAGTTTAAAAAGAAAAAAAAAAAAAGAGTTGGGAGAGTATGCTGGCTTATACAGCCAAACCACCAGAAGACTGTGGCTAGAGCGAACATCATACAAGACTGGAATAAGGGGGCCTGAGTGGTATCAGGACACCCCTTCCTCATCTTCTCTGGTTCTTTTTGTAGGTTGATTTTATTATTGTTAGAGAATCTGTTTCTAGGATGTAAATTGAGTCCGTAGTGGTGGATCTCCAGTGGCATTTATAGTATGTGCTTAGTTGATATGTATTGAATAAATGACCTCCTTTTTTTCTGCAGAACAGGGTGGGGTGTAGGGTGGGGGTGCTGCTCAGCCTTACTATTCATTGTTTAGAACACAGTGGAAGCAGCTTTTCCTCACCAGTTCCATTTTAATGAATCCCCCTGAAGCACTCTGGCTGCATTATGCAGTCTCTGTTACTAGGGGAGTTTTGATTGGCAGCCTCCACAAGAACCACATGGTTTGAAGGAGCCCTTCCTCCAACAAGAGGTGCTGTTATGGGCAAAAACATATATGGCCACAATATTTCATCTTCCAAGATATAGAAATAGAGTGGCTCAGAAAGGGTAGACAAATTAGCCGGGGTCACAGATTGGAGCTGGTAAAGCCCAAAGTCAAACCTGATTTTAATGGACTGTTTGGCTTATGTTCTTTCCACTTTGCCAGCATATCACAATAATAGGAACTTGGTGAAGTGAAGGTTGAAAGTGGAGTAGGGTAGCATGGCAAGATGGTACTCTTTGTTTAGGGGATGCTTGATCATTTGAAACTTCTTGAATGTGGTATTGGTGTTCATAGATGCTGAGCTGCCCTGAGAACCTCTTAACTAATACCAGATAGGAGATATAAAAAAAGAGCCAGAAAAAAAATTGTTTTCCTTTGTGAGTTGTTTTAGAAAGACGAATGTGAAGAGTGAAATATTTTAGGTTATTAAATCATTTAAATAAAAGTTTTTTTTTTTGGGGGGGGCTATTGTCTTTTCCATTCTTTTTTTTAATGTGTAAGGATAAAACTTAATAACTGTCCTCAGGAATCACTGAATGTGTATTAGATTGTGCATGTTTGCGAACATTCCTTGACTAATTGTAATCATTTTTCCTAAGTGGAGCAAATAGGAGAGAACTTTATTAACAAGGAATTTGTCATGAGTCAATTCAGTGCTCTTCGAAGAAAGTCATATTATTGTTAATATTGCTTCTGCCCTTGGCTCATTGCAAAGGGGGAAATATGTTTAGTACCTGAGATTGGAAAGCTACTTTCAAATGTTGCCAGATACAGAGTGCCCTCACTTATGTCTTCTAGGAATGTATTTGATATCATGTGTTTGTAGAACAGAGCTTTAGTCTATCTTCTGTAACATGTGAAAGAAATTAGTCTGTATTTGGTAATATACCAAATGTACTAGCAAGAAAAATTGGTTTCAGCTCTTGAAAAATCTGTCTTCATGAGTCTACATGTCTTACATATAGTAGTTACTCGTTTCTTTTAATCTGATAAAAATGAAACTTGGAACAAAGTGAAATTCATCATCAGTACTAAAAAACAATGAGCCTAGTTGGATAAAATTGTCAGTGAATTTTAGGCATTAAAAAAAACAATAACAGCAACTAATTTTCAACTCTATTTTATTTTTTTAAAAAGCTTATTTATTGGGGTACCTGGGTGGCTCAGTTGGTTAAGCCAACTGTTGATGGATGCCAACAACAAAACTGATGTGTATGCTTTTCTCCAGGGGAACTGGAGATTTGTGGGGTTTAGGAGTGTAATGTGGGGGGGGGGGGGGTTAATTGCAGTTCTTGGCACCAGTTTGCCCTTATTCTCTTAAAACATAAATCTGTTTGGTCCCAAGTCTAGTGGCTGAACTTATCCCAAGTCTATCACTATCACCAGACTTAATGACTTTGGGTGGTGGACCCCTTCCCAGACTCCGTAGTGAGATATGTCTCCTCTGTGCTTCCATAGAAGCTCTTCCCCAGTATCATACCTCAAACCCTAGGATTGATTTCTCTTTGCTTCACAGTCAGGTGATTGAATGAAGAATCCATTTCCACACAAGTCTAACCAAGTACGTCTTTGAAATGTCCAATTGATGAAATCTAAATGGTGTATATTTTTTCTTTTTTAAAAAGAGATCAGATCATTCAGGTCATCATGATCTAAGGCCAAAAATCAAAACAAAACAAACAAAAACTTGCTTGGATTGACTGAACTACAATTATTATAAGTAAATATGGAAAACGAACCAGACCATGAAAATGTGGAACAGAGCCTTTGTGCCAAGACTACAGAAGAAGAACTGAATAAGTCTTTCAATCTTGAAGCTTCGCTTTCAAAATTTTCTTACATAGATCTGGACAAGGAACTGGAGTTCAAAAATGATCTGGTAAAAATTCAACTTTTGTCAAATGATGTTATTTAACCAGAACATTGGTTAGAGTTAGAACCTAAAGACTTTTTATCATTTTCACATGAATTAGTAGAAGTCTATGAACAGGTTTATGAGATCATATCAGTCTTCATTTGTGTACATTTACCATTTATGAAACACTTTTAACATATGTTCTCATTCGAGCTTCACACACTCTGATAAGCCACTTCATAGAGGAAGAAACTGAAGTACAGCTGACTATGTTCACTAGATGCTCAAGGTCACAGAGCTAGTGGTAGGTTTAGAAATCTTATGAAGTGACTTTTCTCCCATTGATTTGATATTAATAAGTTTTTGTGACCAGGAGAATATTTAATGGCAATTTGTTTGACCTAATCATTTCTCACCATAATTTATGAAATAACTAAGAAAGGCAATGTCAGACCTTTGTATATCGCTTATGATGTTGTACATTGCTCTGTATATTGCTTTTTACACTTAGAAAATTGGGGCTTGTCATAAGACATGCTGTTTTATACTATTTAAGAATGCAGATGCCTGAGTCCTTGAACAGAAGCTTTCTGGAAAGGGCTGTCAGGATGTTGCAGTTACTGCATATTTGTTTTTAATAACCACTGAATATGTGGATAGGAGAGGAAACAATTCTATAGTCTTTTGACCTTATTAACGTGGACTATTGGGTTGGTGCTCTGTATGATCAGTTTGTTGGTATGTTTATCTCTTTAATTTGTAATGGTTCTAATAAATTAAAGCACTCCCACGATTCTAAGAGGGAGAGCAGCATTATATGAGCATTAGTTTCTTTTCTCTATTTAGATTGATGACAAGGAATTTGATATTCCTCAAGTTGATACGCCTCCAACACTGGAAAGCATACTCAATGAGGTAAGTATGTATTAATGATCATTGTCATTTTATGGAATTGATTTTAATGCTTTTGGATTAATTATAGTGTATGTATCTAGATCTGCACTGTCCAGTATGGGAGCCACTAGTCACATGGAGCAATTTAGATTTAAATTAATTATAGTTCAATAAAAATGAAAAATTCAATCTCTCAGTTGTGCAAGGTGTATTTTAGGTGCTCAGTTGCCCCATGTGGCTAGTGGCTACTAAGGTGGACAGAACAGATACAGAATATTTCCATTGTTGCAGAAAGTTCTGTTGGACAGTGCTCACCTAGATTATGAACTTCTCAAGGGCAGAAGCCGTGTCTTTTCATGCCTGTGCCAAGTACAATGCCTCATACTTGGTAGATTTGAAAAAATGTTTTATGAAGCAAGCTAAAATACTAAATTTGTGTCGCTCTGGAGCTTTGTATAATGTTTCGATAATGTCCTCTCTATGAGTGATACTCAACCCATCCTCTGATAGTAGAGAGCAGCTGCAGCCTTGAAATGCACCTCACCACTCTTCTGTGTAAAGAAAACAAAACTTGCACAGTTTGTCTTATGGGTGCCATCTTTGTTAAAAAGTTTGTCAGAGTTTTGAAATGATGTTACTTTCTGAATTAGCGGATCATAAAGACTTTATAAAGGAGCTTGGTGGCAGTAACATGTTGGTGAAGTATGTGAGTTTTTATGTACCTTGCGTCTGCTGACAGTTCTTTAACTCTGTCTTCTTGATCTTTTAAAAACTTGCTTGAGACTCCTCTTGGAGGTGTTAGGTTCTAATACAAGAAAGATTTTTTAAGTGTGTTAATCTACTTCAGATCTATAGTTTTCTAACAGATAACGATGCATAGGTTCCCCAAAAGAAATGCCTACTGATCCCATAGCTTTGAATAAGTTGAGTCTTGGTTTTTGTTACTTTTTTACCTATACTTTTGGGGTTATAGGCAACACTTTGTAGGATGTGGACTACTTTCTCTGTGAATTGTATCTTTTATTTTTCTTGTATGACTTTGATATCTATTTTTTGCATCAGTTTGATATTGCTGTTACTTTGAATATATTTTAACTTCAAAAATGTATGATCTGTGCTAAGACTTAAACATTTTAAATTTTGACAAGGCTTTGGTCAATGAAAGATTAACCAATTACAGTGATATTTATTGCTTTCTAATAGGAAATCTTTCATTTAGAGATGAAGAGAGTAATCTTAGTCATTTTTGTTAACATCTTAATCACATCCTCATTTCACTAAGTGTGAAATAAAAGTAATCTTAGAACGTTGTGTATAAAGCCATATTTAATCATATTTGTGCACAAATGGCGAAGAAAATGCTCATGAATGAAACAGGTTCATAATGAAGAAAAACCATCTTTGCACAATTTACTTATCTATAAGTAACAGTAAGTACAGTCATTAGTGGCTTACTGAGAAGATAATACTGTTATCATCCTCAGTAGTAATTTGGGTGCCTCAGGTATTTGGATCATAGTGTTAGATGCCAGGATTATAAAATGTCGTATGACTGTCTCTGACTTTGGGAGAGACATAGGACTGCAACTTGGCTAGCCTTCACACCTCCAAGGAGCTAGGCAGGTGGATAAGTGAAAGTAAAAATAAAATTTAAGTTGTAGAACATTATGAAGACTACAGGGGGAGAAAGTACTAAAATGATTTTAGAAAAGGACAAAATGGAAAGGGCAAAAATGCAAAGTGTAAGTAAGCACTTGCTCCAGGATATGTGATATGTGGGTGTACGTATTCAGTAATGTTCATTAATGTCAACCTGAAGAGAAGCTGGGAAGAAATGGGCATCCAAGATATGTTATAGTTTGGAAAGTTAGAGATTATTGAGATATCCTAAATCTCAGAATTTAGGGTATGAAATAATGTTACTAGGCCTTGTCATCATTTGAAACTGTGCTACCTCTGAGGTTTTTAGTTGTGAAATTCCATTCTTTCACCATAGCCGCCTGCCCACCTCCCCACCTCCCCACCTCCCCACCTCCCCACCTCCCCACCTCCCCACCTCCCCACCTCCCCACCTCCCCTCCTTTTTCTTCCATTAAACCTATTCTTTGGCCTAATCAGGACCAAGTCTCTTCATCCTTCCTAGTCTTCCAGTCTGGGAAATTCCTGCTTCACTTCATTACTACTGTGCAGCCAGAAATTTATTTTGAACTTTTTATTGAAGTGTAACATACATATAGAAAAAGTGCACAAATTGTAAGTGTATAGTTTGGTGAATTTTCACAAATTGAATGCCCTGTGCAGCTAGAATCCAGATGAAGAAATAAAACATCACTAACACCCCAGAACCTCTTCTTGTGCCCCTTGAGTACCTAAGCCGAGGATAATCACAGTTCTAACTTCTAGCATTGATCAGCTTGCCTGCTTTGAACTTCATATAAATGGAATTATACAGTATGTGCTTTTGTGTGTCTGATCTGTTTTCCTCCATATTTTATTAGATTCACTCATATTTTTGTATGTAATTATTCATTCCCATACATAAAACTCTTTATATTATGTGTATACCATTGTTCATTCTACTTTTGACGGGCATTTGTATAATATCTAATTTCTGGCTACTATGAAAAGTTGCTGTGAATATTCTTATTCATGTCTTTAGGTATGTTTATACACATATATATATATACACACACATTTCTGTTGGTTATATACTTAGGAATAGAATTTCTAGGTCGTCAGATACGGGTATGTTCAGCTTTAGTAGATATTGCTGCAGGTGTTGTTTTTATGTTTATTTCTTTTTGAGAGAGAGAGAGAGAGAGAGAGAGAGTGCAAGTCGGGGAAGGGCAGAGAGAGAGACAGAGACAGAGGATCTGAAGTGGCCTCTGTGCTGACAGCAGCGAGCCCAATGTAGGCCTCTAACTCACGAACTGTGAGGTCATGACCGGAGCCGAATTCGGACACTCAGCCCACTGAGCTGAGTGCCCCGCCTTAGGTTTTTTTAGAGTGGTTGGAATAATACATACTTCCAGCAGCAGTATATGAGAGTGCTGAATACCATAGCCTCATCAACTTTTGAATTTTCTCTTTTTCACTGTATCCATGTACAGTGGTATCACATCATTGTTTTAATCTGAATTTCTCTCTTTGAAGACTGATGAAATTGGGTATTTTGACATAGGTTTTGGGCTTTTGGATATCTCTTTTGTGAATTGCCTTTTCATGTCTTTTGCTCACTTTTTTTTTTTTTTTAAGCTTACAGGAGTTCTTTTTAAAAATTTTTTTAGGGGCGCCTGGGTGGCTCAGTCGGTTAAGTGGCCGACTTCGGCTCAGTTCATGATCTCACAGTCCGTGAGTTCAAGCCCCGCATCGGGCTCTGTGCTGACAGCTCAGAGCCTGGAGCCTGTTTCAGATTCTGTGTCTCCCTCTCTCTGACCCTCCCCTGTTCATGCTCTGTCTCTCCCTGTCTCAAAAATAAATAAAACGTTAAAAAAAAAATTTTTCTTTTAAAGTTTGTTTATGTTGAGAGAGACAGAGGCAGCATGAGCAGGGGAGGGGAAGAGAGCGAAGGAAAGAGAGAGAATCCCAAGCAGGCTCTACCCTGCCAGTGCAGAGCCTGATGTGGGGCTCGAACTCATGAAACCGTAAACTCATGATCTGAGCTGAAACCAAGAGTCAGATGCTTAAACGACTGAGCCACCCAGGCACCCTGTAGGAGTTCTTTACATGTGATGTATATAGGCCCTTTATTAGGTATATGTATTACAAATATCTTCTTCCATTCTGTGGGTTACTTTTTCACTCTTTTAATGGTTTCTTTTGATGAGCAGAAGTTCTTAATGTAGTTCAGCTTATTTTGGTTTTCTGTTATGGTTAGTGTTTTTGTGTGTCTTGTTTTGAGAAAATTTTGAAAATTCTGAGGTCATGATGATACTATCTTGTTTTAATATCTTTATTGTTCTGCCTTTTAAACTTTGGTCTGTGATTCATCTGGAATTTTTTGTGTGTGATGGTGTGAGGTATGAGCCAGCACCATTTACTGAAAAAAAAATATTCTTTTCTGTGGTGTCACTTTTGTTTTAAATCGGGTGATCATTTTTGTGTGGGTCTGATTCCATTGGTCTTTCTATACTCGCCCTAATACCACATTCTAATGTTTGTTATGATAGGTCTTGATAACTAGTAGTTTCAGATCTTTGGTGTTGTTCTTCAAGGTTGCCTTGCTTATTCTTGGTCTTCTGCATCATGTAAATTTTAGAATCACTTTATTAGTTTACACATACAGACACACAGACACACAATGAAATTTGAAAGGATTATGTAGATTTTATGCATCAGTGTGGGAAAATTAATATCTCTGCTGTGTAGTAGTAGTTTTAAATTCAGCCTTATTGATAAGCTCAGTTCTCTTCTTTCATTTTTTCTTTCATGTATTTTGTAAGTCCTCAACCCTGGCTTCATTTAATGGATCTGTTTGCTTTAATTACATCCTCAGGGTGCTTAAGAAAATCAGGTAAGATTCTGATTAGCTCTCTTGCTTCTTGGTGCTGCAGTTCTAATTTTTGAGTTCTTTCCTTTCCTTTCCTAAGGCAGTTGTCCCACCTCTGTCCGGCTCTCAAGAGACCGTCTCTCCTTGTGGTTCTAATCTTGTTTTTAGCAGGTGTGTGTGCATGTGTGTAGATATATGAAAAGCAGTTGGCAATATGGGCCTGAACCTCAAGAGAAATGTTGATACTGAAGATGCAGATTTTGGAGTCATTAGCATGACATAGTACTTCAAGCTATAAGTAGGGATTAGCTTGCTCATATAGAAAGTGTGCGAAGTAGGAAGAGAGCTAAGAATATAATCCCAGGGAATAGCATGATTTAAAGGTTTGGCTGATCAGAAAATAGAGAACATGACGGGTAGAAGAGGCCTCGTAAGTTGGGAGGAGTAGCAGAAAAGGGATGCACTGGAAGCCAAGGGAAGAGAAAGTTCCAAGAAGTAGGGAGGGAATGGTTGTAGTGTTAAATGATGCCAAGGGGACAAGGGCACGTTACCTGAAAATAGGCCTGTGAATTTGGCTGGTAACTTCAGCAAAGGTAGTAGTGGCTAGCAATGGTGGAGAAAGTGGAGATAATGAGTTTTAATGGAAGTGGTAAGGCAGAACGTAGTCCAGCTGAAAGAGGAGTATGATCAGAACATTTTTCTTTAATGTCTGTTGTTCAGAATCAACCTGTTCAAAGCTGAACTCCTCATTCTGCTTTATCTGCTATTCTGCTTTTTATCTCAGAAGTATTACCTTTTGCCTAGTTGTTCAAGCTAGAAACCTTGGAATCCTCTTTGATTTCCCCCTGACGTCCCCACCTCCCATCCCCTGCCATTAAATAGTAGTGGGGGGGGGGGGGGCACCTGGGTGGCTCAGTCCGTTAAGTGTCCAACTTTGGCTCAGGTCATGATCTCACGGTTCATGAATTCAAGCCCTGCATTGGGCTCTGTGCTGACAGCTCAGAGCCTGGAGCCTGTTTCAGATTCTGCGTCTCCCCCTCTCTCTGACCCTCCTCTGCTTGTGTACTCTCTCAAAAATAAACGTTAAAAAAAAAAAAAAATGGTAGCCAGGGACTTTGGGTTTTCTCAGTAATGTCTCTTTCATTATTCCTTCTCTTGACCTCTTCTGACGAGTTCTTAAGCTCCACTCCCCGCCTTTAAAAAAATTTTTTTTAATGTTTATTATTTATTTTTGAGAGATAAACAGAGTACGAGTGGGGCAGAGGCAGAGAGAGAGGGAGCCACAGAATCTGAAACAGGCTCCAGGCTCTGAGCTGTCAGCCCAGAGCCCAATGTGGGGCTCGAACTGACCAGCCATGAGATCATGACCTGAGCTGAAGTTGGATGCTTAATGGACTGAGCCACCCAGGCGCCCTCCTCTTTCTTTTCCCTTGACACTGCAATAGCTTTGTTACTGGTTCCTTTTAAATTATTTTTTATTTTTGAGAGAGAGAGAAAGAGTGCGTGCGTGTGCGTGGGGGTGGGGGAGGGGCAGAGAGAGAGGGAGATACTGAATCTGAAGCAGGCTCCAGGTACTGAACTGTCAGCACAGAGCCCGATGTGGGGCTCGAACCCACAAGACACGAGATTATGACCTCAGCTGAAGTCAGATGTTTAACCAACTGAGCCACCCGGGTGCCCCTACCTTGTTACAGGTTCTTAATAGTTTCTTTGTCTCAGTTTCCCTGACTACACTCATCCATCTTCCTGCTGCCCCATTTATCTTTATAAAACGTTGGTCCCATCATGTGTGCCTACTTCTTAAAACATCTCGGTTTCCTTCCTATTGTCTACTATATACAGTACACTAATTCAGTAGATGAATGAGTAGTAAGTATATGCCAGACATTGTACTGGGCAGTAGGGATATAGTGGTAGACAAGGAGGACATAGGCCCTGCTGTCACTTGGCTCATGGAATATAAAGCTTTTTATAATTTGGTCCTAGCTTATCTTTCTAGGATCACTCTAACTCCTCATAATATTCCAGTCATTTGGGACTTCTTCCTTTTCTAGGAGTAAAATTCACCTTATGAAATCACTGTGTTTGCAGATGCTCTTTCTTTTTTTTTTCACACTGTTTTATTTTTATTTTATTTTATTTTTTTGTTTTTTGTTTTGTTTTTTTTTTAATATGAAATTTATTGTCAAATTGGTTTCCATACAACACCCCGTGCTCATCCCAACAGGTGCCCTCCTCAATGCCCATCACTTACTTTCCCCTCCCTCTCACCCCTCCATCAACCCTCAGTTTATTCTCAGTTTTTAAGAGTCCCTTATGGTTTTCCTAACCCAGAATGCTTTTCTTTTGTTTGTCCTATTTCTCATGGTATACTATTTGTAGTCAGGTAGTATTTGTTTTCTTCTAATTAGCTACTGGCTGTTAGTTAACTAGTAAAGCTTATTTACGGGTTTGAATTTTAAGAAGTGTTTAGCTGCTAACAATAATTTGCATAACTGCTTCTGCTGCTTCCTGCTACAAGGAAGAAATTTTTGGAGCGAACTCTTTGTAGAGACAGATATCTATCTAGATTTGGAAATTAATTTTCTATGCTTCTCTAGTCAATAACAATGCTTGGAAAAGAGATGAAAAGCAGAAATAAGCATGTGAGCATTTTAGAGAACACATTTATGCTTGTCTGACTTACAGGGTATTTGGAATTGTGAGTTTATTGATCCATATTCTTCCAATTTAGACTGATGATGAAGAGGAGTCTTTTGTTCTGGAGGACCCTACATTGTTAAACATTGATACTATTGATTCCCACTCCTATGATACTTCGTCTGTGGCAAGTTCAGATAGTGGTGACAGGACCAACTTAAAACGGTAGGTATTCATGTAAATCACACTGGCATATAGTTGAAATATTTGATCATTTAAAATGTAAATCTCTCTTTGGTGTGGTATGGTCTGCTGAAGCCTTTGCATAGGGAATGGAAGGCCCACTTGGGTGGAAATAATATGCTTAGTAGACCCTAAAGATTTTGGCACTACTGAGGGGAGAGAATAATGAAAAGGTGCATGCCATGACCACTGTCCTCTGCACCCCCAGCAGGAAGCCATAATAACAGCCAGGGACTTCCGGAAGCAGTAGAGCCTTCGGAGGAAGCATTGGTCAAACTCGGCACTGTGTCTGTGGTGGAAACATGGAGCTAGGTTCATTTCGTCACCCTGTGCTCTCTGCACTCCCCACCCCCTTCCTCCCACTCTCAGGTCAGCTCCAGCATTCCTTCATTCCTTTGGAATGGGTTCAGAGGAGAATCACAAAATGATTCAAGATTTGGGAAAAAGATTTCTAACCCTAAATAACTTCATTTTGGCTGCTTTTCACCTTCCAAATTCTTGGAGAGCACATGAAAAGGAAAGAGAAGTGGAGGAAGCATAATGTAAATACTTTATTGAATTCATGTGTAACTTTAATGTTGATAAAGTCATGTGTATTTTTCCTTTCTTAAATGTTGCCTGTATTAGTGTTGTCTTCTTTAGGTTGTCAACTCTTGTTGGATAGGGACCATTGCTGGATATATTTACCTGTCCATCACTATCTCCTACAAATAGATAAATGTTTTTTTTTTTCCAGCTTTATTGAGATATAACTGATGTATAACATTGGTTAAATGTAACATGTACAATGTGATTCTTTGATATACTATGTATTGTGAAATGATTACCACAATAGGGTTAGTTAACACCTTTATTACCTCAGATAATTACCATTTCTGTTGTGGTAAGAACATTTAAGATCTACTCTTTTAGTAATTTTCAAGTATATAATACATTATTGTTAGATAATGCTGTTACATCATGCTGTACATTACATCCCCAGAACTTATCTTACAAGTACAAGGTTGTACCCTTTAACCAACATCTACACTTTTCCTTCACTCCCCAGCCCCTGATAGCTACTGTTCTATTCTGCCTCTATGAGGTAGGCTTTTTAAAATTCCACATGTAATTGAGATCATATAGTATTTGTCTTTCCCTGTATGACTTATTTCATGTGGCATAAGGCCCTCCAAGTCCATCCATGTTGTTGCAAATGGTAGGGTTTCCTTTTTTTATCATGGCTGAATAATGTGTGTGTGTGTGTGTGTGTGTGTGTGTGTCTGTGTGTCTCTGTCTGTCTGTCTGTCTCACCTCTTTATCCATTTGTTTGAAGGTGGACACTTAGATTATTTCCATATCTTGGCTATTGTGAATAATGGTGTAATGAACACAGCAGTGGAGATATCTTTTTGAGATAGTGATTTTTTTTTTTTTTTTGATATATCCTCAGAAGTGGAATTTCTGGATCATATGGTAATTTTATGTTTAATTTTGGGGGTAACCCCTATATTGTTTTCCATAGTGGCTGCCACCAGTACACAAGGATTCTCTTTTCTCAAATCCTCACTAATACTTGTGATCTCTTGTCTTTTTGATAATAGCCATCCCCGTAGGCAGTATCTCATTGTGGTTTTGGTTTGTATTTCCCTGATGGTTAGTGATGCTGAACATTTTTCCATATGCTTTTTGGCCACCTGTGTGTCTTCTTCAGAAAAATGTCTGTTCGGATCCTCTGCCTGTGTTTAACTTCAGTTGTTTGGGTTTTTTTTGCTGTTGAGGTATAAGAGTTCCGTATGTAGTAGTCTTACTTTTCCACTGAGAATACATTCCAAGACTTCCAGTGGATGCTTAAAACTGCAGATAGTACTGAATCCTATATAAATTATGTTTCTTCCTGTATATACTGCAGATAGCACTGAATCCTATATAAACTATGTTTCTTTTTGTACATACCTATGATAAAGTTTAATTTATAAATTAGGCATAGTAAGAGATTATATATAATCAATCAATAATAAAATAGAACAATTGTAACAATATACTGTAATAAAAGTTATGTGAACATGGTCTCTTGAAATATTTTATTGTACTGTACTCCCTCTTCTTAACAATGACTTGAGATGATAAAATGCCTCTGTGATGAGATGAAGTGAGGTAAAGGATGAAGGCCTGACATCAGGTTAGGCTACTGTTGACCACCTGACAATACCTCAGAAGAAGGATTATCTGCTTCTAGACTGTGGTTGGCCACAAGTAACTGAAACCAGATAAAGGAGAACTACTGTATATTTTGGATATTAACCTTTTACAGATAAATGGTTTATAAATTCTTTCTTTCTTTCTTTCTTTTTTTTTTTTTTAAGTTTTAAGCACTTTTTTTTTTTAAGTGCTGTGAGCTCAGAGTCTGATGTGGGGCTGGATCCCACTAACTGTGAGATCATGACCTGAGCCAAAATCAAGAGTCAGATGCTCAGTAGACTGAACCACCCAGGGTGCCCTGGTTTACAAATATTTTCTATTCCATGGGTTTTTAAAATTTTGTTGATTTTCTTTTGCTGTGCCAAAGCTTTTTAGTTTGATACAGTCTCATTTATGTTTGCTTTTGTTGCCCCCCTTTTTTTTTCTTTTTTCTTTTTTGGTGTCATATACAGAAAACCCATTGCCCTCAAGACCAAGGTCAAGGAGCTTTTCCCCTATGCATTCTTCTAGGAGTTTTATGGCTTAAGTCTTATATTTGGGTCTTTGATCCACTTAATTCATATAAAATTTGTGAGTGATATAAAATAGGGGTATAGTTCCTTTTGCATGTGATTACCCAGTTTTCCCAACACCATTTATTGGAGACTGTATTCTTTCCCCATTGAGTGTTTTTGGCTCCTTTGTCAAATATTAGTTGGCTGTATATATAACTGTTTATGTCTGGGCTCTCAGTTCTTTTCCATTGGTTTCTGTGTCAGTTTTTATGCAAGTACCATACTGTTTTGGTTTTGACTTTGTAATATAGTTTGAAATCAGGAAGTGTGATGCCTCCATCTTTGTTCTTCTTTCTCAAGATTGCTTTGGCTAATTGGGGTTAGTTGTGTTTCTAAATACTAACAATGAGATATCTGAAAAAGGAATAAAATAATTTATAGTATCATCGAAAACAAGAAAATAGTTAGGAATAAGTTTAACCAAGGACATGAAAGAGCTATACACTGAAAATTATATATAAGACATTGGTGAAAGAAATTAAAGACACAAATAAATGGAAAAATATCCTGTGTTCATGGATTAATATTGTTAAGATGTCCATATTTCTCCAGACCATCTGTAGATTCAGTGCAATCCCTATCAAAATCCCAGTGGCACATTTCATAGAAATAGAACAAAATCTCAGTATTTGTATGGAACCATGATAATTTAAATGATTTTTTTAAGTTTATTTATTTTGAGAGAGTGCGTGCGTGCACGTGCATGTGTGCTTGTGAGTGGGGGAGGGGCAGAGAAAGAGGGAGACAGAATCCCAAGCAGGCTCTGCACTGTCAGCACTGAGCCCAGCATGGGGCTTGAACTCTTGTACTGTGAGATCATGACTTGAGTCAAAATCAAGAGTCAGACGCTTAACCAACTGTGCCACCTAGGCGGCCCTATGATATTTTTAAATGAATAAGTCACAGGAATAAAAGGCACAGGATAAGGAATGCAATCAGTGATACTCTAATAACAATGGAATGGGACAGCTGCTAGCTATACTTGTGAACATAACAATGTATAAAATTGTCAAATAACTAAGTTGTACATCTGAAACTAATGTAAATTGTCAACTATACTAAAAAAGAGTGTGTGTGTGTGTGTGTATATGTATATATATACATATATACATACATATATATATATAGTCTTTATTTTTTGGTCTCATTTAATGTCAGAACTCTTTTGCGTAGCATTAGTCTGGACCCTGCTCACTATTTTGACCTAATCTCTAAGCACCCCCACTCCCATCCTGCTGGTCAGTGCCTTTTGGGTACTTACATTCCCTCCACACACAGCACACATTGACATCCTCATATTTCTGTTTGTGCTTTTTTGTTGCCTGCCAGACTCCTGGTTGTCTATCAAGGCTAGATCAGACATCTTTTTTTTCTATAGTTGTCCCTGATATCCCCCCAATAAATAGGATTAAACTCTTCTTTATTTCATTTCTATAGTGCTTTATCCATTGTTATTTTCTAACATTTTAAAAAAATTTTTAAAAATGTTTTATTTATTTTGAGACAGAGAGAGACAGAGCATGAGCAGGGGAGGGGCAGAGAGAGAGGGAGACACAGAATCCTAAACAGGCTCCAGGCTCTGAGCCGTCAGCACAGAGCCCAACGCGGGGCTCGAACTCATGACCCGTGAGATCATGACCTGAGCCGAAGTCGGACGCTCAACCGACTGAGCCACCCAGGCACCCCTCTAACATTTATCTTTTAAGAGTGAGTTACTTATTGGTCCCTCTAGCTATGCTGTGAGGTCCTTGAGAGTAGGAATCTTGCCTTTCTTATTTTTGTATGCCTGAAGCATACTTTTAGTCACATGATGGAGGTGCTCAGTGTTTGGTAAAGGATGAGATTATTTTTTGAATGCTGATGAGTTGGGTAAGTGAAAGGTACTATTAGTAGGAGCAGCAGAGAGGAGTGTGGAATTTGATGTGCTTGGTTGAAGAATGAGAGAGGGCAGTTACAGATAGAAAGGCCAGAAAGGTGGGCAAAGGTGGAAGGAAGGGAGAGGTAATGTAGACAAGTAGGGCAGGGCAGGCAACCTTCTGGTGAGGAGTAAAACCTCTTGCCATATTTTAGGTGAGGAAGGAACAGTTTGAATCAATGAAAAAGGAGTGATGGCTTTATTCACTTTCCTACTTGTGCTTCTCTGGGGTTCAAGGTGGGTTTAGTACAACATCTTAATTTAGGACTGTCAGGCTCTCAGTGCCTCTTTGCAAACAGAGCTACAAATTACATTCAGTGTTGTTTTCTGCTTTCCTTATTTTTATGTGTTTTTTGGTCTTTCAAAAAAGACTTTTTTTTTTTTTTTTTTTTTTTTAAATATTCTTAAATGCTTCCCCCCCTTCTTTTAGGAAGAAGAAATTACCTGATTCTTTTTCACTCCATGGGTCAGTTATGCGACATTCACTTTTGAAGGGAATTTCTGCCCAGATAGTGTCTGCAGCTGTAAGTATTTTGTTCTCTTTCCCAGCTTTGTAACCTGCAATGGCATAATGAAGCAGGAATGAGCATAAAACAAAGCACAGCACTTCTCTTGGCCCGAGGCTTAAAAAAAAATAGAATCTGGCTTTCATGGGTTTTGTGTGATTGTTTTTGACTCATAAGACATGGCTATACATCTTGACATAGAAATTAGTGCAGCCATGAAATAAAGGTCTGCTCAGAGTCTCTGGTGTGCCTAAATGAAATATGGCAGCAAGCCTAAAAGGAACACTATCTGCCTTTTCTTTAAATTCCTTTTCAGTTTAGTTGCCATCTTGTGTATTTGGTTGAGTTAGAGTGCTCGTTTTTTTTTTTTTTTTAGTCTTTTCATATGGAGAAATGATTGATCAGAATCTTTTACAACTGAGTGATTTTTTTTTTGTAATTCACAAAACTCTTTTCATGTACCTTATTTTATTTACTCTTACAACTTTGAAAGTAAGGAAAGCCATATCCTGTTTTACAAATGAGAAGAGAGACTCAGAAAGGTGATATATTAACTATTAACTTGTCTTACATCATTGAGTTTGGAGATAGCAGAATAATTACTCAAAATTGGGGTTTCTGGCTCCAACTGTAGTGCTGCTTTGTTGTGAAATGGGGGTGGTATTGGTGAATGTGGCCAGAGTATAATGGTTAGAACAGAGTATCTGCGGTCTTTTTTGAACATTTTTTTTTTTAGAGCACTGATTTCATGCAAAAATATTTAATAGACCATCAAGACAATAGATGATGATTCTGGTAGGCTTTATCAAATTTTTCTTTGACCTCAGAGCCTATAATTTTATGTAGTCTTTCAATTTTAGTTTTCTGAATTCATTGTATAGATCTTATGTATAATGATGATGATGATGATGATGGCGACCACGGTGACATATTCATGTCCCAGGAACTTTGACTTTTTTAATGTTTTTATGGAGTTTAATTGGTATTTTGCAAATTCAGTTTGGACAAAATTTTGATTTCCCAAAAGGGTAAGAGATTGATACAGGAGTAGCATCACAACATCATAACTGCATTGCAATTGTCATATTTATCAGAGAAAGCTCGTATAAAAACCAAACCAAACAAACAAACAAAAAAAGAAAAAATAAGAAAAAGTGTCCTCTGTTGGCAGTTGGTATACCCCGACCCAGCTTATATATCATGAAGTCAATTTAAATAGATAGTCAAGCAATGGAGGAAACCTGGGCAATTGTCCTTCCTCTTTTAGGTGGAGAGTAACTCATATTTGCTAGAATGGGAACCACCTGTTGAGGATTACATTTCCATGACGTTTTCTGAATTTAATCCTTATGTAGGTGATGAAATTCATTCCTTTCAAGATCAAGATGAACCAGAACAGTCATTTGACCCACCTGTGCAGTTTTAAAAATATTTTGAATAATGGAGACTGAACTAAAACTCAGACGCTGAACATTGATTAGATAAATCTGTTATTTAAAAGGGTTTCTTCTCCCTCTTGAAGAGGAGGGAAAAATTCTAATAAATCCCAGAGTGTTTGCATTCTGTTCTTATTTCATTGCTATGGCTGAGCTCCTTTGGTCTGTTAAAATGAAAACTGCTTTTCCTATGACAGTCTTCATACTCTGCCTTCCTAATTTTGTATTACCAGCTCAATTTAAATTGTATGCTTTTCTGTGATGTTCGGTGTGTTAACATGTAAAGCTAGTTTTATTTTTGGGCATCTCTCCTGAATAGTTGTTCAATGATGCCTTCAGCCATGTGGATAGTGGTGTTATTAGGGCTGCCTGGGGCCTTGCTCACAATGGCTTTGTCGTCCATACGCATAGAGAACAGTTAGGAGAGATGGAATTTTTGGAATTGTGAACTTCTGATTCACAAATGAAAGTACTATGACAGATGACTGTATTTTAAATTTGTTTAGACTAATTTCAAAGGGTATTTATCACTTTTATGATCGCCTAAGGTAGTAGAGATGCCTTAGCACAGTGTTTTTTCCGAAATGCGTCCGTTGTGTAAGAATCTCCTGGTACTGACTGAAATGCAGATTCCTGAGCACCCAAACGTGCTTAATTGGAATCTTAGTAGTATAGCATAGGAATCTGCGTTTTAACAGTATAACAGGAATCTGTATCTTAGGTGATTTCAAGGTAGCCTGGCTTTTGAGAATCATTACCCTAAGATGTTGCCACACCAGTACTACAACTCTGTAATCTCTAGTGCTTCGCATATGTCTGTTTCTTTGGCTTAAAAAAAATTTTTTTTTAATTTATTTTGAGAGAGACAGAGCTAGTGGGGGAGTGACAGAGAATCTCAAGCAGGCTTGTGCTTGCTTCGGCAGCACATATACCAAGCAGGCTCTACGCCGTCAGCACAGAACTTGATGCAAGGCTCGAACCCAAGAACTGTGAGATCATGACCTGAGCCAAAACCAAGAATCGGACACTTAACTGACTGAGCCACGCAGGCACCCCTGGTTTTTTGGCTTTTAAAGGAAGCTGACTTCTCATTTCATTATTCAGGTTCCATTTTGAATATAGTATGCTTTTTATCTGCTCTTTCATTCTTTTTCCCTATCCAGGACACAAATCAATCATTCATCAGATATTTATTGTATGCATCTTAATTGTCAAGCATGTTAGGTGTACTTTACATACACATATCTATACAGAGTGGGGTATATCCTCCATCCAGAGCATTGAACATAGCAGCCTTGTGATTGTTCTTCCTCATACTCCCACGCACTAGAGTAAGTTTCTTGAGTTAGTTCCCAGGACACTCTGTAAAGTTGGATAAAATTGATTCTGCCTTCTGAGAGATTATAATAACTAATCGACCACATTGACAGGGACAGACATAGAAAAGATCTATAGAAATGATATAAAGAGCCAGGTCTGGGAATTGGGTACTCTGAGTTTGAGACATAGTTTTCTATCACTTCTTGAATAATCTTGGGCAAGTCAGGTACACTTTTTAAAACTTCTCTGTTTTCTTAGTCTGGAAAATCAGAATAATACATGTTTTATCTATCTCTTGCAGATTGAGAGTCAATAGTGTAATACATGTACATGAAAGCTCTTTGCTACTATGGTGCTAATTATTGTAAGCTCTTACTATTTAAAGCTATAGAAGCATTAAATAGATAACTGGACATTTATATGATACTTTACATATAATTTGTACCTCAGGACAAATTATTGAGGTACATAGGGCGTTATTTGCTATTTCCTTTAACAGATGAGGAGGCTAATACCCAGAAGTTTAGGTGACTTTCCCTAGGTCATAGAGTTACTGGTATGGAGCTGGGACCAGCACTTAATTTTTAATTTTCTGATGCTTGCTTGAACTGACTGAATACACCCAGCTTGGGTTTTATTGAAGGATTATTAGATAATTTGCTGGATAGGAAGCTTAGAGAAAGAATATCTGTAGCATGTTTCCCTTTTTTAAAATCCTTATGTACTCCTGTCATTGTAACCTATACTACTTAGAGTGTATCCATGTTATTGAAAATAAGACTTCTTTCCTCTCTCTCTTCTTACGTTTTCATTTATAATCATGCCTTTCTTAAAGCATTTGTTACCATTAGTAAAATAAAATGATCTGCTTTCATGCTCTTTATATTTTCTTGGTCTGTACAACTTTTGTGGTTTCTCTTAGTTGGGGGCAAAAATGAGGATCCCATCTCTTATCTGAATTGATTTGGATTAAAGTTTATGTAAAGAGAGGGGCTTATATCATTTTCTGTTTAAAAATGAGAGTATGTTTTCAAATACTTTTTTAATTTCACTTAGGACAAAGTCGATGCTGGCTTGCCTACAGCAATTGTAAGTACACTTTAAATAATCCTTTAAAGGTAAGCATTCTATTTCATTGGGTTTTCTTAGATTTATTCTTCTAATGTTCAGAGTTATTGCATAAATTATTATGATAATAAATTCATAAGTCATTTACTGCCAGTAATCAGGTTTAACATTTTTCCATATTGAATGTTCTCTTTCTAGTGTATTGTTATTCTTCCATATAATGGAATAATGGTTAGCCTTTTCCAGGTTTATTTATATGTGGTCCTCCCATGCCCAAGTAAATTTGCTCCCTCTGTGATTTGGCCTCCCTTTGGTTACAAGGGAGTGGAACACAGCATTTGGTGAAATCACTTTGTGGTAAATAGTACACTTAATAGTTCTGAACTCCATTGCCAGGCCTGCCAAATAGTAAATCTGTGGTGCGATTATAGAGAACGGGGGATATTGAAAGCACACTAGTGCCCTCTTTTCTTGAATACTTCCAGCTGCCTCCTGTAGCTTTCTTATTAGTTAGTTAATCGGTGAGGAAGTGGGCTGAAATTTGAATATTTCTGGTGCCTTTTAGCTCCTGTGAATAAACTGAAGGGCTTTATCAACCCCTTTCCCACACCTCATAGCTGGCTCTTGGTTGGGTAGCATAAGTGCCTCCTACTTTGTCTGGACCTCTGAGTTTTTTTTTTTTTAAATTGCTTTAGAATAGAAGTGGTGTGTTTTTGCCTATAATGTTGAACATATGATATTTTGATATTGTTACCCTTAGAGTAAATTTAGAGGGATTCCCAGAAATAAAAGGTCCTGAGTTTCATTTCCCCTTTTGCCTCCTAGATGAAATTCTCCTTATTTATAATAGTTGGTATGTCATCTGGTGCCTAGAGGAAAGAAAACCAACAAATTCAACTCGCATTGTTTCAAGATCCTCGATGTAATATCTCAAAACGTAATCTTCCCTTTTGTTCCCAGGCAGTGTCCAGTCTGATAGCAGTGGGTACATCTCATGGATTGGCTTTAATATTTGGTAAATTTTCTAAGTACTTTCTTTACTGTGAATGTTAAGTATCCTTTTATATTTTATATCTTTTAATAACAGTTTAATTGTAAACTTTATATTCTTGTAAGAAAAACAAAAACAAAAACAGGAAGACTTGAAAAGTAGCAGTCAGTAGTTTTATAGTTAAAATTACTTGACCCAAGTTCATTTTGTTGCTCACTGCAAGTTGATTTTCTTCTTTAAGAATTTATAAGTTATCATATCATATCTTTTGATTCTACAGACCTAGACAGAAAGAATATAAAGTTGAAAGGGACCTTGGGTTGTCATCTTGTCTGCCTCAGTTTGTGGTGGTGATGATTTTTGATTCTAAATCATATTCTAGCAGATCTTCAGGAAAAGAGATTCACAGGCTTTCCTAGTAACTCAAACTGACAATAAGTTCTTTTTCATTTACATTGTAAATTCCTCTAAATTGAAAATTTTCTAGCCCATAATCACATGTGTTTGTTGGTTGAGAATATAACATTCATTCGTTTCTATGTTAGATGATAGTCTTAAGTATTTTCTCTTTCTTTTTCTACCTGAGATGAAATAACCCTAGTTTCATTACTCCTTGCTTTTGAATTTAGTACAATGAGCAGTACATTTTCTTCTGTTTTTTGTTTTTTTTTTTTAATTTAAAAACTGTTAGATAATATTTGTCTGGCAGTTTTAATTGTTCTCTTCTGAATCTTAAGTCTTTTGCATCTCTCCTAAATGGAATTCCCAATAACACTATTTTATTAAGGAATCTACAGGATTTGTAGAAGGATCACCTGGGAATACTTTAATAACAGTACTGCAATTTGATCTCTGTGGGGCTTACATCATTATTTACCGTATGAATGAAAAACTGGTTATTTTCCCTTGTTTTTGAGCAATTTTTGAATTCCTACTTGTAAATATTGAATTCCTATTCATAACAATTTGAATTCCTGTTTACAAATAATCTAAATTATGCGATTTTTTCAAAGGTGATTGATTTAAATAGAGCTTTATTGTTTGGAGGTAGGAAGAATGGACACAAAAATATAATTCTTTTGAGAGTACTTTAGAATTGATTCTTTCAATAATTTTTTTCTTATTTTATAATCCGTGTTTATAGTAGAAAATTGAGATGAGCAAAAGATTAAAGATACAAAATAGCAGATTCCAGCATCCTGGAATAATCCCTGACATTTCTATATGGCTCTTTAATCTTTTATTTTGTACGTGTGTGTGTATATGTACACATCTAAAATGGAATCATGTGAATTTGTAATCTGCTTTTTGTTATAATGAACATCTTTCCATGTAATTATATATTCATCTGTAACATCATCTCTAATGGCTACACAGTATTCTTTTAAATGGATTCACCACAATTTACTTAACCATTTCCTACTATAGGTTGTTTCTAAACAAACAGTATAGCAATGAACATCTTTGTAACTGCATTTTTGTCCACCTGATTACTTCTTTAGGACAAATTCTTAAAAGTAGAATTACTTAAGGTCAGAACATTTTTTTTTTTCCCAGGTTTTATACATTTAATGAATGAATGAATGAATGAATGAATTAGGGTATGAACATTTTAAACACTTGTGATATAACCTGATTGCTTCTAGGAAGTTTTAGCCACCTGCTGTCCTGTCAGGTGTAAGAATGCTTATTTTCCTTTGGGAGCAGAATTGGTGTTAGATCAAAAGAATTTGGGGAAAGGATCTTACTTTTTAGGTCAGTCCTCTTTTACATATGAGGTGGGTGAGAACCAGAGAGGTTGAGAGATTTGCACAGAGCCAAGTTAAGAATTAAGAAACACTGAATCCTACATCAGTGCATTCTCACCATTCTCAGCAAGTCTGTCCTGAGAGAAAAGGAGGCAAATTCCAAGATATATGAAGAAAAGAATAGAAGAACTAAGATGAATGAGGATTGAGTATAATGTGTATGTTTGTCTGTCAGCAGAATGCAAGTTGATTTTTTTGTTCTTGCTTACTAATGCTCACTTTTCCTCAACTCTGTCTGCTTTGACATCCCTTCTTTACCACAAAGTTATAGGAATATGTGTCTGTTTATAAGCAAACCCATGTAAAGCTACTGCGACAAATGAATACTTTAAAAACCAACAGAAGAGTATGTGATGTCTTTTGCTACTGTCTCCTTAATTTCCTTGGGCCTGCTTCTTAATTTTTTTAGGTTTCAACAGCTTTCTTTCTTTTTTAAAAAAATTTTTAATGTTTATTTATTTTTGAGAGAGAGAGAGAGTCAGAACTCTAGCAGGGGAGGGTCAGAGAGAAAGGGAGACACAGAATCCGAAGCAGGCTCCAGGCTCTGAGCTGTCAGCACAGAGCCCGACACGGGGCTGGAACTCGGGAACCATGAGATCATGACCTGAGCTGAAGTCGGACACTTAACTGACTGAGCCACCCAGGCGCCCCTCAACAGCTTTCTTGTAGATATGATGAAACAGTAATCTCTCTCTACAGTCTCATGCAAGAGAAAGTATGCCAAAGTGAATATTTCGAGAAAGAATGATAATATTCTGGTTATGCTTTGGGGTTTTAAGCATGCAGTTATTAACTTTTTGTCATTATTTTTGTAGAATCAAATTATTTGAACAGTGAGCTTTAACAAATGGATTGAAACTCATTTTAATGGCAGTAACAAATGTCAGAATAATGATACTATGAAGTGTCTAGATTAGAGGTCGGGTTAAATCTGGTCTTGTTTAAATATCTTTGGTGATTGTAGGAAAAATGTAGCAGAAGAATTATGTTTGTTTTAAGTAACATTAGTTTCTTTTTGGACTAGAGGTGGGTCATTAAAATAGTGATAATTATAAGCTTCTTAGAGGTGATGTATGTTGCCTATTCTTACGGACTGTAGGTATATGATATTTATTATATCTTGGTTCTTATCTATTATACAGGATCTCAAAAATTCAAATCTTTGTAAAGATGTGTCTCTATTCCAGGGCTCTTAGTTTCCTATTTTGGGGGATTGTTAGTATACTTTCATAGATTATCTTTTTGAAGTTGTTTTTATTTCTACCAAACTTACTGGACTTGGATTTACTTATTGTACTATAATTTGAATATTGTGCATTTTCTCTTTGCCATAACCAATATCTGGATGTAATCGTAAATCAGTTAATCACATTTAGTATCATTCCCAGAAATAACTAAAGGTTGTCACTTATACTTTTGAAATTTTACCTGTCTTTTCTCTGAACTTTTGACTGATTTCTTGCTTTTCTCTTTCTTTTGATCTTTTCTCCATGGATTCAAAGGAAAAGGTATAGTAATTTTGGTTTGCATGAGTTACTGTTTTTCTTTTGACCTTTTTAGTGTTGAAAGAGAATGCTGTCAGTTACAGTTGGTGCCCTTTTATGAACTGCTTACTAAAAAAAATCCAGCTAACAAACTGGTTAAAGCAGGGATTTGTTAAAAATTATAAAGATATGTGTACCTTCAGTGTTTTATTTTAATTGAAAATATACAAATATTCATTTTCTCCTTAATCCTTTGATACAGTCCAAAGACTTTTCTTTGAGTTTGTATCTGCCAGTTGGAAGTCTGAGGCTCTTTTTTGGAATAACCTGCATCAGTAATGAGTCATATAAAATTTGCACTTTTACTTAAAAGAAAAAATGGTAAAAGCTTAGGCACCTGTGAATCAGTTGAGGAGTGCAAAATTACAGATTTTTACAAAACAACTCTTTAATCTTCTCCAGTTGTCCACATCTTATTACGGGACAGATTTTCAAAGAAACACCTTTACCAAGTTTTTTTGTGAGCATTAATTTACTTTTCATGGAAACAACTTTTTTTTTGGTCACTGTATTTCATCAGTTAACGTATTGTTTAATTAAGTTTTTAAAATCCAGTAACATTATGGTGGTATGAGCAGGTTTATAAATGAACACTGCTAACTTATTTGTAAGCGTCATCATTCTAGATGATAGCCAGTTAGCCATGGGGTTTCTCTGTATCCTGGGCTTCTTTCTTTCAGTGAGCTTTCCAGAGGGGATGAGCACTCCCAATTCTGTGTGTTGGTTAGGTGGAGGACAGGTAAAGTGCTTCACCTGTTTTATGATCATTGATGAAACATATTTTCTAATACCTCTTCTCTTTTCTTTTGGTCTTAGAGAATATTTTAATATGCACAAAGGGTAAGAAAAGAGTAGTATTAAAGAATGGTGAATGCTGGCAATAAGAGAGCTCTATACACACAATTAAACTTGATTTCTTCTAGGATCTAGTTATTTCCTTCTTTGAAGGTCTTTGGGAACTAGTTAAAACAAATTAGGGATGGAGAAATAGAGGATGGGGTTAATTTTGGTATATGGAAAGAGCAGAAATTCTCTTGAAGTATGTTCAGATTTAGATTTTATGGCTATTACAGACTTTATACATTACTTGTGGCTTTTCTTTGCTATTTAGCACGTTACTCTTAAGCCCAGAATATGCTGAGGAGATCTGCCCTAAGCAAAGTATACTTTGAAAGATATACTAATAAACAGATATAATTCATTGCAGTGTTTGTGATAACTAGACTTCATGTTGTCTTAATTGGCAAGCTATTATCATTCACAATAATTCCTTGCATTTGTACCATTTGATAGTTTTCACATTTTTCACAGGCATTTTCTTATTTAAACTGTGCCAACTCTGTGAAGTTTATGGGAAAACTGATAGTCTCATTTCATATTTCTTGCCTGGAGTTATTTGCTTTATAAGGACCCACTCAAGTTTTTTTGAAAACTAAGTTGAGAATGCCAACCAAATGTGATTTTATTTGGCTCTGTAAATGAAATTAGATGTACTGCTAATTTAATGGTTTCTCCCAACAATAGGCAAAGCAGACTTCGAGAATAGGGAAAAATAGAATTTTTCCTTAAAAATTAAGGTGATCAAGAGCCCCCCTGGGGGAGTGCAATATGGAGAGCTCTGATTTTCATCTCTTACTTCTGTCCAGATCCTTCTGTTCTTTCCATATAACTTTAGAATTCAAGTGTTTGGAAGAGGTTTTATGTTTATTTTTACCAAATACCTTTTCCCAGAAGTGTCCAGAATAATCTGGGATAAAGAATGTTTAGTTACCTCAGTAGAAGAAACCTCTCCCGTGAGATTCTGGTTTCTACTTTACACAGAAATTCTCCCTTTTCTGAATTTCATCTAAATTGCTTGATAGGTTTATTACTTTGGTACCACAAATATAGAATGTATAAAGACAGCAATATGAACTAATAAATATCTTTGTGGAGTTAAAAACCAGGTTACATTTTATACACTATCTCCTCACTGCCATGCTTACCATATAAAGGAACATTATGAAGATAATGAATGCGTTGTAAAAATCAAGGGAAAAAGTTGAGAATGCTTTCATTAACACAGTCCTGTGGGATGTAAACTTCATACATACATACATTGATAATTTGGTCCCCTTTCTTAGCTGGTTTTTAGTACGCAGGATCCATAGTCAGGAAAGGAGAGTCCTGTTTGGGTTTTTTAATCTAGAAGTTTTTCTTTCCCTCTTTTTATTTCCTCTCTTAATGGTATGGTAATTCTTTATCGTTTTCTTTAATTTTATTCTTACTCTCCTTGAGTTATAAGAATACTTAAAATAGTCTAATGTGTGAACTTTGCTAAATCTGAAAGCAGTAGTATCTTTAAGTATTGGTGGATCAGAATGTGTACAGTTTGGATCTCAAAGCACAAAGGATCCCAGCAGGATGCTATTCAATCACTTTTCTGTACCTGGAAGGCAGGTAGCCCAGACTTAAGGGGCTTCTTTGTGAGGCTGATAAGGAATGTCTGTCTTTGTCTTCCTTTCATTCCGTCTGTTGCCTACATGCAGGACCCAAATAGAGTATATATATATATAGAACACTGTTGCCCAACCATCCTGTCTGGACAGTTTGCAAAATAAGATACATGGATAATCCACTAACTGTAAAAGGCAGCCCTGACAAGATAAGATCATGGAAAACACTATTGTAGGCAGGCAGTTTCAGTAAAGTAAAATAAAATGAGGTGTCATGTTCAGAGCTGGGAAAACTGAATAAAGGACATTTTAATAATTTGCATCAAATTGGGAGAGGGAGGAAAAGAATTTAAGTAAAGAAAAAGTAAGGGGAAAAATCAGTAATTATAATAATTCTAGATGTGGGTAAAGATAATGACTTTTTAAGTACATAAGACCTTGTATATTTATGAATTTTATTCCTTTTTGAATATTCATCTTAGAAGGCTGAAATCTAAAATAATTTCAAGGGTGCCTGGATGGCTCAGTCGGAAGAGCATGCAGCTCTTCAGTTCTGAGTTCAAGCCCCATGTTGGGTGTAGAGATTACTTAAATAAAAACTTTCAAAACATAAAAAAATAAGATGGTTTCAGAAAACACTGAATATTTTCTGTGTGTCAGATATGATACATCCATTAATTGTGTCAGAGCTCCTTTGGTAGGTGAGGATTGCTATTTGCGCAGTTTATGAACACAGAAAACTGTATAGTATTCGCTTTGGACAAGCAAAAGGTCTACATGGTATTACCACCTAGATCTGAGAATGAGTATCTTTAGGGTCTTTCTGGTAATTAGTTTTACCCTTACAGACAGAAGATTTGCAAATGTGGAAGCTATTCAGATGATTGTCAGGTGTCTCTTGAGTGCAAGGCACCAGGCTTGGTATTCTGGGAATGTTAATTCACTCATGATCTTAGCCCTTAGAGAGAACATAGTCTAATAGTGGAAGTAAGACATACTTACCTCCAGAGAGTAGCATGTAAGTAGTTAAGGGAGGCACAAGCAATTGCCAAATGAGGTCATAGAACTCCAGATTGTGCAAATATGGTGAGTTTTTCCCCCAAACAGTTAAAATTTGTAGATATGCCTTTTTTTTTTTTTTTTTTTTTTTGAGAGAATGAGCATGTGGGACCACAGGTGCGTGTGGGGAAGGGGGCAGAGGAAGAGGGAGAGAGAATCTTAAGCAGGTTCCACGCCAGTGTGGAGGCCCAGAGGGGGCTCGATCCCATGACCCTGGGATCAGACTTGAGCCAAAATCAAGAGTTGGACGCTTAACCAACAGAGCCACCCAGGCCCCCCTGTAGGTGTGACTTCGTAAATTTTTTATTTCATTGTTTTCAAGTAGGTACAATAATGAACTCTATACAAAATAAGCATTGCCTATGAGAACATTAGAGGAATTTCTTTTAATTATTAAATAATAAATTTAAGTACCTCCTGGAGAAAATCAGAGGTGATTGAGGCAAGATCTTTGCCCTTAAGTAACTTAATCTAGTAGAGATTTGAATTATTTGCTTTTAGCATATCAAATGTTGGTGCTTGAAAAATAAGTAGTTTAAATGTTTACCCTGTAATTTTCTTTGCATTGTTAATTTCCCTAGGAAACCTTTTCTTCATGGATAATATAAATGTAAATTTCAGCCAAATTCCAAATTAATAAATTTTGATATTTGAAATTTTAGAGCTACTTTAAAAGATGGTATTCTCTATAACCTCGCATCCTGAAAACAGCAGGAAATACAATTGTAGAATGAGACAGATGAAAGAGTTGGTTTGTTCAAAGACCTACAGATACTTATGGATTTTTTCACTTATTGTTAGCATGTTCTACATTATGCTTATTTGTAGATAACTGGTTTTTTCTTCTTTTTAAAATTGTTTTAACGTTTATTTATTATTGAGAGACAAATAGGCACAGAGCATGAACAGGGGAGGGGCCAAGAGATGGAGAGACACAGAATCTGAAGCAGGCTCCAGGCTCTGAGCTGTCAGCACAGAGCCCAACATGGTGCTCGAACTCACAAACTGCGAGATCATGACCTGAGCCGAAGTCGGATGCTTAACCGACTGAGCCATCCAGGCTCCCCTTTTCTTCATTCTTAGTGTCTAACTCAATGCCCAGCATCTAGTAGACACTCAGTAAATACATTAAAATGAATGTAGCTTCATCATACGGTTCTTGTGATTGTTGCTACCTCCCAAGTCTTTAAAAACAAGCTAATACTATACTTTTTTCACTCTTCATTTCTTTCACCTGATTTTATATGTTGTTTTTTAGATCAGAATCAAGCTTTGCGACTCTGTCTGGGGAACACTAGTGTTGGAGGTCAGTATGGAGCCATCTCTGCCCTCAGTATCAACAACGACTGCTCAAGACTTCTCTGTGGCTTTGCTAAGGGACAGGTAAACGTGAACTTTATTTTATCCATATTTACAAGTAAATAGCTTTTATAAACCAACCTGACTGTGACACCAAAATTTACTCCCTTAGAGTAGTGTAGATAGTTGTTGCTGCTTTTTAAATATACTATATTCTGCTTTCTGTCTTCTCATCGCTGTGTTACTGGATAGCTCTTTGGGTATTGCTTTCTACTTATGAAACTAGCAGTAAGGTTTGGCCTTTCTCATCTTCTGACTTCTACATCACTAGTTAGTTTGGCAGTAAGCCTTTCCTATAAGGTTTACCATTGCTAAAGAGATTGACTCATTAAAGAAGTTTTTTACTTGTCTCAGTATAAGAGCAATATTTAAAATCTGAAGGGAAAAGTAGGTTGGGCAGGATGAAGGGAAGATGAAGACAGAACAAAGGCCCTGTGCTTTAATGGATCTGCAATCTTCAATTATGTTTCAACTTCATAGTTCTTTGCCTGCATGTTTATAGACCAGGGATGGATTATTTCAGCCAGAAGGCAGGATACTTAAGTCCAAAAAAGAGCAATAAATTGGTTTTTGAAGCATTTAGTTGTCTTGTAGATCACGATGTGGGATTTGGCCAGTGGAAAACTTCTAAGATCAATAACAGATGCTCATCCTCCAGGAACAGCAATATTGCATATTAAGGTAATATCTTTGCTTACTTTGTCTGATCATTTGAGTTATTATGCTTTTGAATGCATCTTTAAGCACATTTCTTTATAAACAGAATCCTTGAAAATGAAGTTTTTTTTTACTAGCCCAATGGGATGTTTTCCAGATTAGAACTGAAGATGGGCTAGCCTATTGTATAGATGAGTAGCAGAAAGAGAACATTGATGTGATCCTGGACCACAGGTTGTCAGTAGACAGGCATTACCCTGCTGAAAACCATGGGGAGATTTAAAAAGGTCTTTTTACCCACCAGCGTTGCTCTGTGACACTTGGTTGAGAATTACCCGAGATTCAAGGCACCAACTGTGAAAGAACCAAGGTTCGCGTTATGTTTAAAAATGCATCTGTTGGTTTATTTTCTTTCAGGCCTCTAAGGGAAAAGCATTAAGATTTGCATCTTGGCTTTCTCCTTACAATCTGAAAAAAATAAACCAACCTAGGTAACAGATTTCATTTATAAATACAATGTGAACTTTGGATTTTGTATGCTGTCAAGCCCATGTTCAGAAGCATAAAAGGTAAAGGACTGTAACTAGGGAAGTCTAAAATCAGATCTTCTAGATTTTAATCATGTACACATTTGGTTGCTTAGCTGAGCAGACCTCTCTTATCCATACATATGCTTTTTAAAGTCTGTAAGCATCTGGAGTTTATGTGTCTGCATCTAGGGTAGTTACATAAAAGTCTTTTGTGACAGAGCAGCATTGAAGCATTTAGTAACAACGAAAACAACCAGACCAGTAAAAGTAGAATTTCTCCTCTTTATGAACATCATGGCAATTTTTCTTGACCTCCTTTCCTATGGTATGTGCCAACTTCTAAAATGTTATAGTTGTTTGTTTTTATGTCTTACATCCTTTAATAGATGAAGATTTTTGAAACTAGAATCTGTTTCTCATTTATTTTTGTGTTATGCATGGTAGCTGCTCAATAAATGTTTGCTTGAAGGAATAACTAATTGGTGGTGTTTGTAAAAGGATAGTCCATTTACAGCAAAAAGCAAAATCCTTGAGAGAAACAATAGGAAACAGAAGAGATAAAGGCCGACAGGAAAGAGAGGAATATAGCCGAGGTGAAAAGCATAGAAGTCAGGGGTACCTGGGTGGCTCAGTTGGTTGAGCGTCCAACTCTTGATTTCAGCTCAGGTCATGATCTCACAATTTGTAAGATTGAGTCCCACATCAGGCTCTGTGCTGACAACATGGAGCCTGCTTGGGATTCTTTCTCTCCCTCTCTTTCCCTGTCCCATTCACACACGTGGGTGCACACGTGTTCTCCCCACCCCCGTCTCTCAAAATAAACTTAAAAGCATAGAAGTAGTAGCCATTGTTTTGCTTGAGATTGGACATTGCAGTAAGAAGTAGCAAGTGATGTATATGGTTGAATACTTCCTGGGTCTTGGATTGACAACGGCCATGTGTGCTTTAGTACTCTTACTCATTGTTCTCCAAACTTAACCCTGTGTACCATCAATAACAATTTGGGATTACATCCTTTATATATATATATATATTTTTTTTTTTTTTAAGAAATATTATGAATGTACTACTGTACTAATATTTAAGTACATTACAAAACACATACATATAAGTAGAAGACTAATAAAACTGCAAGTTCAACTGCTTTTCCTACATTCCAGGTATATACCTCCCACTCTGGCAGTTGCTCAGCTAGGAGAGTTGAGAGCACAGGTGTGGGTCTTCTTTGTTATGGTTGTGTGTGGGGTTGAGGAAAAATAATTTTATAGTAGCCTCCGGTACCTCAACTGTCCCTGACTAAGAGGATGAAGACATGCGCTTTGGGATGGCTTACCAACCTATGGGGTTAGGGAGACTAGTCACTATAAATGACTCAGGTTACTCACTTTTGTATCATACAGCATTCATATTTACCATACCTCATAAGCCCTTAAGTCTGTCATTGTGAACATTATTCGTTATTTTGGGTTTTCCAGAGTAGGTAATAATAACTGAGGTATACCCTGTCAAAGATCAGGTGGAAGCACACTTTTGGTAGAGTTACATAAAAAGTTCAACTATTTTAAATGGGTTAATTCTTCAGTTATATAGAAGACATATTCAAATTTATTTCCCAAAGATAGCAAATATCTTTCACTGTGTCTTTGTTCTTGGAAACTAGACAACTGCAAATGTATCCAGTGTATCCTATTCAGTTTAATAGCATGTTAGAAAAAGTTAACATTAAGAAACCAAGTGGAAAACTTTAGGGCTTATATGAGTCATAGTTTTTATTTTTCTTTTATCCTGATCGAAGGTGGTTTTACTTTTTTAAAGCCTCAGTTTTTTGAAGATAGTGAGTCATTTTTATTCTGAATATTTAGGATGGTGAGCTAAATCAAGTTTAGGTGATTTCAAATGCTATTGAATATGTTTGTTTTTAGATTTTTAAAATGTGAAAATTTTTTCCCTTACCTTTTTGATACTTGACTGGTTGTTGAAAAATCTGTAAGAAATTAATTTCTTCTCTGTTTAGTTTACAGATGATCCAACTCTTGCAATTTGCAATGACAGCGGAGGCTCTGTTTTTGAATTGACATTTAAGTAAGAGACTAATGGACATTTGTTGAGAAATGAAATCAAGAGACTAACTCTGGTTTAATGACTTGAAGTTAAACATGAAGAGGTCTGGAAAACCCATGTGATTGAAAATAGGTTATGTCTGTATATTATCGTGACCTGGGAGGCATATAGAACATTTGGAGCTCCAGGCCTGGTGTCCCAAAATTCTATCTCAGTAGGTCTGAGTTGGGATGCTGAACTCTTCCCCAAGGAATTCATATGAGCTGTTAGGCTTAGGAACCATAATTCTGGAGTATGTCACTAATTTTGGTTTAGGCTTCAGGTCTAGGTGATTATAACCCTAACAGACAGGTGTAGAAAGGTTTTTATTACCTTCCAATTGCCCTATTTCTCTTTAAGAGTACAGACTGTTTGGATACATGGGAGAATAATTATAAGGCAGAGTTTTAAAAAATAAGTAGAACATAAAATTCAATGTGTACTGTGTTTCCATAAGTTTTCAGAGTAAGGATTATGTTTCTTATATTTCTTATACTTTCTAACACTGCTAAGCACAAGGTAATTGCTTACAAAGTACTGTTAATTCTGCTAATATTTGTTGAGCATCTCCTATGGGTGGACATTGTTCTAGGCACCAGACTTGCAGCTGTGAACCAGACAAGGTTGCTCCTCTGATAGAACTTACTTTCTAGTTGGGGCTGGGGTAGGGATACAGACAATAAATGAACACATAAATGAGGTAAGTTCAGATAGTTATGAGTGCTGTGAAGAGAATAAGACCAGTCAGCTTGCTGGAGTGCACCTGAAGATAATTCAGGAAGGTGACACTTGAGTAAAGACCTGAATGATAATCTGGTCAACAAATGCAAAGAAGTGTTCTAGGCAGAGGGATGTTTGAGCACAAAGGCTTGAAGCAAGCACAAATTTGGCTTGCTAGAACAATGGGAAGAAGGCAGTTGTGGCTGGAGCGTGACTTTGGCAGTAGTGGGAGAGCAGTGAAGTTAGGAGCCAGATCATATAGGAACTTTTAAAAAATTGTAAAGAGTTTGGATTTTATTTTATGTACAGTGGCCAGGCACTGGGCTGTTTTTAGGAGAAGAGTGATAAATCTGACTTCTACATTACAGAGATTGTGTTGCTGTCTTACGGAGTTAGATTGTTGGAGGCAAGAATAGGAGTTAGGAGGCTACTGTAATAGTCCATGCTTGAGATGGTAGTGTCTTGAATCTCATTACTAAATCAATTCTGAATGTTTTGGTTACATTTGCAGGAGAGTGATGGGAGTGAGAACGTGTGAATCTAGGTGTCTGTTCAGTGGTTCCAAGGGTGAAGTTTGCTGTATTGAGCCTCTTCATTCTAAGCCCGAGTTGAAAGATCATCCCATCACACAGTTTTCCTTATTGGCCATGGCATCGTTAACAAAGGTCAGTGTATTTAGAAGGTGAAACTCATAACTTTTAGAGGCTTTGAATACCCAAAATAGAAAACTATAAACATTAAAAATACATTTTTCTTCTAAAGATACTGGTTATTGGATTGAAACCATCCTTGAAAGTGTGGATGACTTTTCCCTATGGACGGGTGAGTAAACCTCTCCATCTTATTAGCAAAAAGACCAATCCAGGAGGGGGAAAATGACTTGTATGTGGTGAATTCTGTGAGATTGTTAGAAAATGAGGTAGAATGGAAGTCACTGCTCCAAAGATCATTTGTCTGGACTTAACCTTCATGTGACCAAAGCAGCATAAACTGGTGACTAGAGCGGTGTTCTGGGATCATGAGACTTTTAATTTTCTACCTTTATTGTTTTAAGTTGTTCTCTCATAAACAGCTGCTGCTTTGCTACTGAACTACAGATAGAGAACACCCCATCATAAGATCTAGCATAAATTGCTACTACTTGTGCTTTCTTTGGCTTCTGCCTAGTATTTTACTTTGGGGGATGATACTTCCCAGAATCGATTATGCATACCCCAGTTTCCTTTTCTTTTCCTGCTTGGTTGTTTTCAGAGATTTGTGATCTTCCAGTGTATATGTGAGGAGAGGTATTGATAGGATGAGATGGAGAACGATGGTACAGAGCCAAGACTAATTGCAAACGCAGTGCCGATACTGAGGGAGATCACTCTTCTGTTTGTTTGTTGGTACTCTTGTGTATCTCTGGGTCCCTGGGGAAGCAGATCTGCTCTTTCAGATGGTGCAGCTAGCTTAGATTGTCGTTAACATTTCTTAAACCTAAGAAACCTAAGCTTCCCTGGCTAAGTGAGGTTTATCATGGTGGTATGTGTTTGCATCTTCCTATATGTCTTTTATCGTTTTTACCAATGTTAACATTTTCAAAAAAAAGAAACAGAATTTTACATTGAACACCTGTATACCTACTATCTAAATTCTGTTATTAATAGCTTACTTTATTATATATTTAGCCATCTCTCTGTCCACCCACCACTTATTTTAAATGTATTTCCAACTAAATTGCAGAAGTAAACACTCTTTTGCCTAAATATGCAACATGCATTATTATGTTTAGCTAGAGTTGAATATTTGTTTCTCCTTTGGTGTAGAATTTACTTGCAATGAAATGCATACATCTTGAATATACATTTGCTGAACCTTAACAAATGTATATACTTTTGTAGCCCAAACCTCTGTCAAGATTAGCATCAACCCAGAAAGTACCCTCATGACACCTCCCAGTCAGTTCCTGCTTCACTGGAATTGTAATGAGAAATTGGCAGATGTTTTATCAAGGAACAGTAGTCAGATGCTGTTTTTAATTAATTTTCTCTTTTTCTTGCTGTCTGTTAACTGTGATGGTTTGTTGTTTTTTTGTTTTTTTTGGCCTTCTCTTCACTTAGATGGATCCTTCCAGTGTTCCGTTGCTGGCCTGGCACTTTGTGGCAGTGCATAATTACGTGAATCCCATGCTTGCCTTCTGCAGAGGAGATGTTGTTCATTTTCTGTTGGTAAATCCTGATATGATACTAGATTTGTTAAAAAGTCTTTTATCATAATATTTTTTCCTGATTTACCAGTGATTTAATATTGATTGTGTCAAAGAAATATGCTATTATAATTCTTTGGAGAGAGAGTGATCATTTATTTTAATTTAGGGCTTTAGTGACTAACACGGAAAACAACTGATCACCTCAGCTCCGTGCCCCTTCATGGTGTATTCCTCAGTTCCAACTCCTTTGACCAACAAATAATGGTTTATGTGTATGTATAAATATATGAATGTTCATGTGTTTATTAAAGGCTTACCTATCTACATATGCTGTATTTATTAGACAACAGGTATCGTTGGTCACGTTCTGTGCTCTCTACACTGATGGACATAGACACAGTTGAAGGAAGTCTCCAACATTTCTTCTTTCACATAACTTCAAGTATTGTTGGAGAGACAAAACCAGTATGCTCATTACTACTAGGGAGACCACTATGTTTAAGGATTCAGCTATGTGATGAGAACTAAAAGTTGATGTAAGTTCAGAGTATGGAGAGATTTGTATGGACTGGGTAGGCCCTGTAAGACTCTATGAAGGATATATGGCCAATATCACAGGAGGGGTGGATATGCATATTGGGAGAAATAAGATGATCTGAAGTTATAGAGGTAAGAATGTCTACATAATCTCTTCTTGGGTTTCCTAGCTCAGTGAAGCAAGGACACAACTGTTCACCTAGTTTCTCCAGCTAGAAACCCAGGGGTTGCCTTTCACTTCCCTTTCTCCTTTCATTTCTGCTTCTTCAGTGCTTCCTTTTGACTCTGTCTCCAACATCTCCTGAATTTATTCCCCCCCCCCCCTTTTTTTTTTTTTTTTTTTTTTTTTTTTACTCCCCCATGGCTGCTTCCCTAGCCTAAACCACTGACATTTCTTTTAGCTGTGGCTCTGGCAGAGCTTTCTAACCAGGTGCTAGCCTTGGTGTCTTTGCATATGCTCTCACCTCTGCCAGGGAAGCTCTGTGCTCTCTTCCGCTTTATCCTACCTAAATAATGATTAACATTGTCTTCCATGACTTCCTGAACTGTTCCCTGCTACATACACCCATAAGACCTTCTGTGTTCTCCTTTGGTAATATTCAGCACTTTTAAAATTACATGTCTAATATTTTTCTTCATCATTAGAGTGAAAGCTCCATAAGTCTAAGGATTCCAGCAATGAGGACAGTGCCTATATGTAGTCGATGCTTAATAAATGTTTAATGAGAGTGAGAAACCTGTGGAAAATAAAGTTGAATATATGGTGTAGATTTTTATTCGGTGTGGCAAACAAAAGCCTGTGTACCAAATCTGGCCAACTGCTTGTTTTTTAAATAAAGTTTTATTGGAACACAGTCATGCCCATTTGATTATGTATTATTTGTGGCAGCTTTCACACTACAGTGGCAGGAATGAGCAGTTGTTACAGGACTGTATAGTCCACAGAACCTAGAATATTTATTACGTGGCCTTTTACAGAAAAAGTTTGGTGACCCCCTGATCTAGTTTACATAATTGGCCTAGATTGGTAATGAGGAGTTGTCACAGGTTCTTAGGTAATTAAAGAGATAAAGATGTGATTAAAGTGTTATTTTAGGAAGATCAATGTAGAAGTAGGAGAAAGAATAGATTATAGGTGGTAGCAGGGAAATGGAGCGTTTTGTTCTTGTGTCAAAGCAGGTGTGAGGTTTTTAGACAAGGATGCTTGGTTGCAGTGAGAGTTAGGGATGACATTTTAAAGGAAAGATGAAGCTTCTTATCTTACTGCATCTGGAAACTGAAGGACATGAATGAAACATTGTGATTCTGACTTTGCATTTTAGAAGCATGAACTATTTGAAAGGTTAGGGTTACAGAGGATTTGAATGTATTGAGATAGAAGTGAAGGTGTGATTCTTAAGTGTTTTCTCAGGGAATGTCCTCCAGGCAGATGGCAATCCAGGTCTGCAGTGCAAGTGAGAATTTCAGAATAGAGATGTAGTTGAAGCTGTGAAGATCAAAAGCCAGAGCATACATAACCTTGGTGGGCACTCACAAGGGAAAGGAAAAAAAAAACAAAAGTCAAAGAATAAAGGCACCAATAAAGGCACCCAGAGGTAGAAGGGGAAGTAAGATGGTATGGTGTCACACAGGAGACAGGAAAGGTTTCTGGACCATGTCAGTTTCAGGGTAATAGCATTATTAAAGAAAGATCAAGGGGGAAGACTGAAGATAAGACCACTGGATATGCAAATGTTCTTGATTAGAAACTTTTCAGAGGACTGAATATCAATGGGATGAATATCAATATCAATATCACTGTGGAAGCCACAGTGTAGAGCCTTGTTAAAGAAATGGGTGTGTAGGAGAACAAATTCACATAATCATTGCATTTAGCCAAAAGAGGAAAGACAATGATTAAATGTCTGTAAGAAACAAATCAAGGAAAGGCTTTTTGCTTTTGTTTTTTAATTTGAAGATAGAAAAGTCAGAAACATGTTGGATAGCAAAAGGAAAAGGGCCCTTTAAAGGGAGTGTGAATGAATATGCCAGCAAGGGAGGGGTAATATTAAACAGTGATGGAGAGGGTGGGATTTAGAGTGTATAGAAATGAAAGGATTTTCTTTAGCAAGGGCTCCAGTGAATCTTAGGAGAATAGGTAACGTTGGCATTATGTTTTGTT
This sequence comes from Panthera onca, assembly GCF_046562875.1. Classification (NCBI taxonomy): domain Eukaryota; kingdom Metazoa; phylum Chordata; class Mammalia; order Carnivora; family Felidae; genus Panthera; species Panthera onca. Next base: position 82,595,401 of record NC_138347.1, on the reverse strand, counting down.
TGTTTGTGAAACACTTTCAGCATATGCCAAATAGGGAACAATTTGGTGCTTATTTTCATTTTTCAAAGGAGGAAACCGAGAAAGAGTAAGTGATTGGCCCTTGGTCACACAGCTATAATAGTGGAGCTGAAACACATTCTCCTTCTGCTAGAGTATCATTTCTTACAGGGGAAGTGACTTAGTGAACCAAAGATGAGAGAACATGAAGGGCCTGCATTAAGAGGTCTCAGTTGTTAAGGTGTCTGGAGAGGTCAACACTGTAAGTGATTGGAGCAAAGAGACATTGGGGCTTAAAGGGAAAGGAAGACATCTACAACACTACTATGGGAGAGTGTAAGAGAACCCAGGTTGGATGGGATGTCATGCATTTCAGGAGGGTTGGATTACTACTGTGTCTCTTTTTCAGTGCTCTGTCATCTTGGAGTAGAAGTAGAGAAAGCAAATTATAAGGATGATTAACGATTAGAGACTGTATGTACACACACGTAAATAAAATATTGACACTTGAGCTTCTCTTGGGAAATTTTGGGTCTATTTCAGCTGTAACAGCATACTTCAGAAAAGTCTAGTTTTGTCACAGCCTCCTCCTTGTTTGTTTTTTTTTTTTTTAATGACCTGTTTGACTATCACACCATGTTGTCAATCCCATTTTATGCTTAACTCTAGCTAAGTACAGTCACTGATGGGATGAAGTTAGTTTGTTCTGAATTATAGTAGAGTGAAAATACATGAAGTACTGACAACTAGACCACTGTCACATATGCCTTGGATTTCACTACAGATCATGGTGTGAATGTTTTTTTTCATTTGCGTAATAGTTTCTGTAGTTGCCAGTACTTCTGGGCTTATCCATAATGTGAATGGAAATCATTTTCTAGGTGGAGTATAATTAAGTACCTAAAAACAAGTCCCTCAAAAAGCAGCTGGTGTTTAGGTGTTTTTATTTCATCATCAGGTGAAGAGAGATGAGTCTGGAGCAATACATGTTACTAAGCAAAAGCATCTTCACCTCTACTATGACCTCATCAACTTCACTGTGAGTATTATTCACATTGATGTGCCCCATTCATTTCATGTCATTGTTTTGAGTCCGTGGTGTATTTGAGCTACCAGGATTTCTGTCATGAACCATGACCTTTAGGATTATGTAAAATATGGACAGAAGTGAAGTTCTGTTTATACTGAATGGAGTCTGAGTTTGGTGTGATGCCATCATATTTTTAATTGCCTTTCAGCCTTATGTCCTGTTGAACACCGACAGGATTAGGAAAAGTTTTCTCTGATGTCCTGATTAGTTCAAAGGGGTGTTCAGAAGAATTTGGGTGGATTTCTTAAAGATCATTGCCTGGCTTTCTTGGTAAACACACTTTTGTACTTTTGGGCTTGTCCTAATTGGTTCAGGAGTTTATGTAATTCTTTTTTCGTGGCTAAAAGCTTAGCAGAATTTTCTCTACACGATACCTCTCAGTCCTTCCTGAGCAACTTGTTGGTTTAAAAAAAGAGAGTATGTCTTTTTTGTATCAAATTTTATCTTTTCTTTTTCAAATGGTGTGTCCATTTTGTAAGTAGTGTAATTATAATATTTCTAGGTTTCTATCATTAATCCTTTTGGCATGTCAATATCCAGTGAAATATTCTATATATGCATGAATATAGGCAACCTTAGATAAGAGACAGTGCCTCATTTTTCTAATAAAATGGCTAAAAAGAGTTACTCCCCTAACTCGATGATATGTTACTTTTTAGGATATAGATGAAATGATCTTTTCTTTATAATATACAGTTTATTAATTTAGTTGCACATTGGCTTTTCATCTCACATATAGACTATAAATTTAGAAATAATACTTTTTTCCGTACTCATTTCATAAAGTAATTTTGTTCAAGTTCTTCTCATGAATGTAAGAAATCAGTGTCTTTGTCATCACCAGAGCCCCTGTTGAATTATCTAACAGTTTCCTAGAATTCTTCATCATTACTTCTGTTTAAGATATTTGAGATATGGCACTTCTAAAATCTGCGTGTAATTCTGTCCCTGGAAAATTTTCCCTCGACCACAAGTAGCCATTCTCTGAATAGGAAGGCAGTAGGTGTTTTCATTTGTCCTGTGGCTTACCCATGATGCGACACTAACTGCATTGCTTTACAAGTTACCATTAAAAGGCTTGTTTACAACAATGTCAGCAGTTGCAGTCGTGAGGGTCTAATCTTCGAAATAATTGCTAAGCCTGCTGACACTCTTTGTCATTCTCTCTGTTTTAACCAGGTGACCTGTGAAAGCATCTAATATGATGTGATTAAAATGACGCTTTATTTCTATGGTCTTCTTTCCAAAAACCTATATAGCTCGAGTCTACTCATGAGAAAAGCACTAGACAAATCCTGAATGAATTACATTCTAAAAAATACCTGACCAGTGCTCTTTAAAACTGTTAAAGTTGGGGCACCTGGGTGGCTCGGTTGAGCATCCAACTCTTGATTTTGGCTCAGATTATGATCCCAGGGTTGTGGGATCGAGCCCCACATCCGCTCCACAGAGTGTGGAGCCTGCTTGAGATTGTTTCTCTCTCCCTCTGCTCCTCTCCCCTGTTTGTGTGCTCTCTCTCTCTCTAAAACAAAACAAAACAAAACAAAACAAAACTGTTAAAGTTATCGAAAACAAGGGAAGTATAAAAAAAAAAAAACTGTCATAGCCAAGAGGAGCCTAAGAAGACGTGACAACTAAATGTAATGCAGTTCCCTGAATGAGAGCCTGAGACAGAAAAGGGACATTAGATAAAAATGAAGCGACTCTGAATGAAGTATGGATCTCAGTTAAAACTATGTATCAATATTGATTTTGGCAACTGTACTGATACAAGAAATTAATAGTAGGGGAAACTGTGTGCGGGACCGTAAGAGAAATCTCTGCACTGTCCTCAATTTTTCTGTAAATCTAAAACTGTAGTAAAAATAAAAAGTTTATTTTAAAAAACAGAATTGTGAACATGGCTAAAACTTAGCCAAATCTATTAATTATTACTGTGATTTGTTTTCATATTTGATGCTGCAAAGAGTTCCAAACCTGTCTGTAAAAATTCAAATAAGATATTTTACAGATAAGTGGTAATCTGGATTCAGGTATTCTTTTTTTCCTGTATTCTGTGAAGATACCTAAGTAATTTTTGACTTGAATTACCTAGATGATGATCTTGCTTGTATTTGTGAAAGGAGCCTATCTTTATAAAAATCCAAACAAAGAAAATAGCAACACTGGTTCTGACTGATAAGTGGAATGGTAAATAAAGAACAGATGTATACCCTCCTTAAAAAAAATAGGATGATAAATATTTTTCAAAACTGATGATCTCTCTGTAAAATGTATGACCGTTAGATTTTTCTCCCTGTAAAAAAAAAAAATAAAAACTAGCACTAAGGTTGTATAAGGCTAATAATGTGTCTTTCCTAAATGATACTTTGTTTTTTAAAATAATGAAGAGAGCACCTTGTAAGTGCTCTTTGTAAAGTCTTGAGTATCAAACTCCCTGTTCTGTGAGAGAGAATTTTTGGGGGGAAAACCAAAACAGAGAAACACCCTTCCCTTACAGTAGCCACTATACGGTGACAGAATGCATTGTCAGCACGTTAAAATGTATCCACTTTAACTTGGTTTTTTTTATATGGCATTATGCAGATAATCTCTGATGACATGGAATAGGTCATATAAATAAAACAACATGAATGCCAGAGAGAGTGTAGGAGAAGCACTCTATTCTGGCTTATTTAGAATTCTAGTTGAGCAGCTTTTAAAACTCCATTTATTTCCTGGGGAAGGATTGAAATTTAAAAAAAAAAATCATTTTGAAAATAAGAAATCTTATATAAAACCCAAGAAATTTATCAAAATGGCATCCTTCAGAAGATTTTTAATATTATTATTAAGTTATTCTAAAATTATAATAGTACTTATTAAAGAAAATTTGGAACATAGAGAAATAGAAAAGCAAAGGACTCTCCCATAACTGGTAGGGAGGTTTTAAAGGAAATACATGTTTTAAACAGCTTTTGTTTTAAAACATATATAAACGCTAACAATCATTTGACCACCCAGGTTTAGGAGGTTTGTTTGCCCTTTTTAAAAATTAATATCAGAAACACAAGAAATGCATATTTTGTCATTTTCCTTAAGTCGTTTGTGCCAGTGTACCTTATAATTGTACTGAAACTAACATATCCTGTAATATATCTGTTAAAGCTCTTAGTTACCTTTTTTAAATACTAGGAGTCATTTTAACACTGTCAGACTCAATACTGTGTTGTGCACTGTCACCCACCACAGTGTAGCCACTACTGTCACCAGAGTAGTTCTTGCTGTGATTGTTTGTTATCAAGTTACTGAATGGATAAAATCCTCAACGTAATTTAACCTGAGTGGCCAGGCTTCCTTTTTGTCTTGAATGATGTGGGATGGGCCTCACGTTTGTTTTGTGGTGTGCTTGATTTGCAGTGGATAAACTCACGTACAGTTGTGCTCTTGGACAGCGTGGAGAAGTTGCATGTGATCGACCGGCAGACTCAAGAGGAATTGGAAACAGTGGAGATCTCAGAAGTTCAGTTGGTCTATAACAGCAGCCATTTCAAATCCCTAGCCACCGGAGGAAATGTTAGCCAGGCACTGGTAAGGGCAATCCATTATCTTAGTACTGCTTTGATAAACTTGGTATTTTGTTGTTTATTTTAGAAATAGGAACTGAGGAGTTAGTTAGGTGTTTCTTTAAAAGCTACTAGATTGAAGTGGATATGGGTGTGTTTATGAGTCTTCAGGGATGTGAACTAAAACAGTAATTCCTGTTGTCTTCTATTAAAAAAATGTGACTAATATAATACCAAAGAATTTTAACTTTTATACTAAAATAATAAAATGAAATTGAAAATTTATGAGAAAGAAATTATAAAAGCAGAATATTTTAGGAAGTTTAATATGGTGGCAATAAGCCTGATAGATTTAAGGGCTGAATGACTGGAGACAAATAGCCTGTGAGGCTTTGGAAATATTTGGGTGATTGGTAAAGGCTTTAGCAGATGTGGTGGCTGTGGGAACTAAAAGGTAAAGATGGCTCTGAGAGGAGGAAAGAAGGTTCTTTAGAAACAGGTATATGAAATGTAGGAGTCGAGAGAGAAGGAAGACACAGAAGTATGATCTTAGTGTTAATTTTACTGTATTTTAAGCAACCACAATGATAGCCTTTTGCTAAAGGCAGTTTTACACATGCAGTTTACAGTTAAATTTCTTTGAATTGTGATCTCTTGTTTCCAAAAGCAATAATTTCTAAGCAGGAAATTTAGAGGCTTTCCTGGTTAATTTCTTGGAAGAAAAAAGTAATGATGTTCATATTTAATGAGCATCTACTGTGTGATATGCAGCCATTGGTCACATCTCGCTGAGATATTAGGACTTCAGCGTTTAAAAAATATGTGAAAGGGTCTTCCATCCTCAGAATTTAGAAACCAAGAAAATCCAGACTAAGAAATGGTAATGCAGTAGAGTTCACTAAAGACTAATTATTATCCCACACTTACGTATTTTCTTGTGTTAGAATGGTTATTAAAAATGGTGTTTGACTTTGAACTTGTACTTTTGGCCAAGATGGATTAGTGGGCACTGATTAACTCTCCCATATAGAAGAAAGAAAGAAAGAAAAAAACTTTTCAAGATACTGGCTACCAGGTAGTGAAGGCCAGCAATCTCTGACAAAATGGGAAACAAATGGCATGAGCCCTGTTGTTATCCTAGCTTCTAGCCTAGAGAGAGTTTCTAGGCTGTAGCTCAGGGGTGAGGGACCCACTTGGAGTCCGAAGGACTCTATAAACTGAGACTGTGGAAGACTAAGGTGGGTTGAGTTTACAGGACAGTGTAGGACAGTGTACTGGAGAGGACAGACAGCACCATACCTGTGGTTCCCTTTGGGTGTTCAGCAGACAGTTGATCAACAGACACATATGAGGGAACTCCAAGAACTATGTGATAGGTTTGGAAGGAACTGTATCCAGTGCTCGCACTGGCTTGTTTATACCAGCCAGAATGGAAAGCTTCATGATTTATAGGGCATTGGGTAGAATACTCAGGTTATATCTTGGTTCGGTAGTGGGTAATAATTAGGACTAGAATAAACACTGCTCTGGTCCCTACTACAGATCTTAAAAGCAAGACCAGAAAGAATCAAACTGTTTCCACGTAACTTAACTACCTCACAAAACAAAGCACAAGAATATTTTTTTTGTAATGTTTTATTTATTTATTTTGAGAGGGAGAGTGAGTGTGAGCATGGAGGGGGCAGAGAGAATCCCAAGTAGGCTCTGCTCGGTTGGCGCAGAGACTGACACTGGGCTCCATCTCACAAGCCAAAAGATCGTGATCTGAGCCAAAATCAAGAGTAGGACACTCAACCAACTGAGACACCCAGGTGCCCCCCAAAAGCACAGGAATATCAATAGGAAAACAGAAATGTCCAGAACCCAACAAGATAAAATTCACAGTGTCTGCCATTCAGTCAGAGATTACTAGGCATGTAAAGAAGAAGAGAAACACAATTTAGAGTGAGGAGACAAATCAATCAAAACTGACTTAGACCGGAAACAGATGTTAGAATTAGCAGACAAGGACATAACAGTTATTATAACTATAGCCCATATATCCAAAAAGTTAAGTAGTGACATGAAGGATATTTAGAAAAGTACAAATCTAACTTCTAGAGATAAAAATTACAGTGCTTGAGGGGCGCCTGGGTGGCGCAGTCGGTTGGGCGTCCGACTTCAGCCAGGTCACGATCTCGCGGTCCGTGAGTTCGAGCCCCGCGTCAGGCTCTGGGCTGATGGCTCAGAGCCTGGAGCCTGTTTCCGATTCTGTGTCTCCCTCTCTCTCTGCCCCTCCCCCATTCATGCTCTGTCTCTGTCCCAAAAATAAATAAATAAACGTTGAAAAAAAAAAAAAAATTACAGTGCTTGAAATGAAAAATGCCCTGGATGAGATTAATGTTAGAGAATAGACCTTATAGGAACATTAGTGAACATGAAGATAGAGCAATAGAATTTATCCAAAATGAAACACAGAAAAAATAATTAAAAAAAATATTTGTGACCTGTGAGACACATTGAGTAGGCTAACATATGAGCAGTTGGAATCTCTGAAGAAAAGGAGAAGAGGGGCACCTGATTAGCTCAGTCGGTTAAGCATCATATTTCAGCTCAGGTCATGATCTTGTGGTTTGTGGGTTTGAGCCCCATGTTGGGCTCTGTGCTGACAGCTCAGAGCCTGGAGCCTGCTTCAGATTCTGTGTCTCCTTCTGTCTCTGTTCCTCCCCCACTTGTACTCTGTCTCTCTCTGTCTCTCAAAAATAAATAAAAATGTTTAAAAAAAAAAAAAGAGGAAGAAAATGGAAGAAGGAATGATCAAAAACTTTCCAAAACTATAAACACAAATTTTCAAGAAGCTCAGCGAACCCTGGACTTCAAGCTGTATTACAAAGCTGTAATCATCAAGACAGTATGGTACTGGCACAAGAACAGACACTCAGATCAATGGAACAGAATAGAGAACCCAGAAATGGACCCACAAACGTATGGTCAACTAATCTTTGACAAAGCAGGAAAGAATATCCAATAGAATAAAGACAGTGTCTCTTCAGCAAGTGGTGCTGGGAAAACTGGATAGCGACATGCAGAAGAATGAACCTGGGCCACTTTCTTACACCACATACAAAAATAAACTCAAAATGGATGAAAGACCTCAATGTAAGACAGGAAGCCATCAAAATCCTAGAGGAGAAAGCAGGCAAAAACCTCTTTGACCTTGGCTGCAGCAACTTCTGACTCAACACCTCTCCGGAGGCAAGGGAAACAAAAGCAAAAATGAACTATTGGGACCTCATCAAAATAAAAAGCTTCTGCACAGTGAAGGAAACAATCAGCAAAACTAAAAGGCAACCGACGGAATGGGAGAAGATATTTGCAAACAGCATATCAGATAAAGGGTTAGTATCCAAAATCTATAAAGAACTTATCAAACTCAACACCCAAAAAACAAATAATCCAGTGAAGAAATGGGCAAAAGACATCAATAGACATACAGATGGCCAACTGACACATGAAAAAATGCTCAACATCACTCATCATCAGGGAAATACAAATCAAAACCACAATGAGATACCACCTTACACCTGTCAGAATGGCTAACATTAACAACTCAGGCAATGACAGATGTTGGTGAGGATGTGGAGAAAGGATCTCTTTTGCATTGTTGGTGGGAATGCAAACTGGTGCAGCCATTCTGGAAAGCACTGTGGAGGTTCCTCAAAAAATTGAAACTAGAACAACCCTACGACCCAGCAATTGCACTACTAGGCATTTATCCACGGGATACAGGTGTGCTGTTTCGAAGGGACACATGCACCCCCCCCCATGTTTATAGCAACACTGTCAACAATAGCCAAAGTATGGAAAGAGCCCAAATGTACATCGATGGATGAATGGATAAAGAAGATGTGGTATATATATACAATGGAGTATTACTCAGCAATCAAAAAGAATGAAATCTTGCCATTTGCAACTACGTGGATGGAACTGGGGGATATTATGCTAAGCGAAATTAGTCAGAGAAAGACAAATATATGACTTCACTCATATGAGGATTTTAAGATACGAAAACAGATGAACCATAAGGAAGGGAAGCAAAAATATAAAAACTGGGAGGGGGACCAAAACATAAGAGACTCTCAAATATGGAGAACAAACAGAGGGTTGCTGGAGGGGTTGTGGGAGTGGGGGTTGGGCTAAATGGGTAAGGGGCATTAAGGAATCTACTCCTGAAATCATTGTTGCACTATATGCTAACTAACTTAGATGTAAATTAAAAAAATAAAATTAAAAAAAAGAAGCTCAGCAAACCCAAGCACAAGTAAAATAAAACCGTATATAGATTGTTCAAAATAAGTAGTTAAAGAGAAAAATATTAAAGCAGCTAGAGAAGAAAGGCACATTAAATGCAGAAGAGCAACAGTAAGTATGAAAGCAGATTCCTCATCAGAAACAATTTGAGCAATCTCCAAAGATATATGGATGGTCAATAAGCATAGCCAACATGTTCCGCGTTGTTAATCATTAAGGAAATGCATATCAAAACGCAATGAGATACTCACTTCATACCCACTAGGCCGGCTGTAACTAAAAACATCGACAGTCATAAGTATTGGTGAAGATAAGGAAAAAATGGGACTGTTATATGCTGCTGGTGGGAAATGGTACAGCTGCTGTGGAAGACATTGTGGCAGTTCCTCAAAATGTTAAACATATTCATAAGGATTCATTTGAGCAATTCTCCTAGGTATATACCTAGGAGAAGTGAAAATATGTCCACAGAAACACTTGTTCGCAAATGTTCATGGCAGCATTATTCATAATAGCCAAAAAATGGAAACAGTCCAATGTCCACCACTTGGTAAGTGGATGAATAAAAAGTGACATAGCCATGTAATAGAATACTGTCCCACAATAAAAAGGATGAATTACTGACACGTGCTACAACATGGATGGATGAACCTTTTCAAAAACTATGTTAAGTGAAAGAAGCCATATGGAAAGATTGATTCTGTGAGATGTCCAGAAAAGCCAAGTTGACGGAGATAGATGTAGAGTAGTGGTTACTTGAGAGTGGGAGTGGGAATAAGGATTGACTGGAAATGAATACAAGGGGTCTTTGTGGATTGATGGAAATGTTCTAAAACTGGATTTTAGTGATGGTTGGGCAACTGTAAATGTATTAAAATTATTGAATTTTACATTTAATGAGTGAATTATGTGGTATATAAATTATATCTCAGCACTGTTATTTAACAAGAGCTATTGACTGTTTAAAACAAAAATAATGTAATGTTTATGATAATGTGGAAGTAGTGTGTATGATGAAAATAGTGCATAGCAGGGAGTGGGGCATAGAAGTATATCATTATAAGGATTTACATTATCCATCAAATAGTATGATATTACTTAAATGTAGATAGAGATGAGTTAAAGTTACATGTTGTAAACACTAGAGGAATCGCTGAAAAAAAGATGTGTAACTAAATAAGTTAATAGTAGTGACAAAATGGAATGTTAAAAAATATTAAATTCAGTGAAGCCTAAAAAATAGGAGCAGACAATACAAGTAGAAAAAACAGTTAATATGATCATCAATCTAAAGCCAACCATATCAATTACAGCAAGTGGAAATAGTCTAAAGATTTCAATTAAAAGGTAGATTGTCAGACTGGATAAAGAAATTTAAGAACCAAATCTGTGCTGTGGACAAAACGCATTAAGTACGAAGACCTAGATAAATTAAAAGATGATAGAAAAAGACATACCCTGCAAACTCTAATCATAATCACTAGATTTCAGAGTAGGAAATATTGTCTGAGATAAAGAGAAATTTCAAATTGGTAAAAAGGGGTTACAAGAAGATAAACCATCTTAAAGATTTAAGCACCCAATGTCAGACCTCCAATACATATGAAACAAACACTGACAGAATGGAAAGGAGAAACTTACAAACCACAATTACACAAAACTCCTTTCGGTCATTAATAGAATTAGTAGACAGAAAATCATTAAAGGTGTGGAAGACTTAGACACTATTGATTGACCAATTGACCTAAGTGACATTTACAGAATATTCCACCAAACAAAAGCAAGTTACAAACTTTTTTCAAGAGCACGTGGAGTATGCACCAATATAGGTTATATGATAAGCCATAAAACAAACTTTCATAAATTGTTGAAGGAATCATCAGAGTAAGTCTGGGAAGAACCCAAATATTTGGAATTTAAACCACACTTTTATAAATAACCCATGAGTCAAAGAAGAAATCTCAGAGGAAATTGGAATATGTTTTAAACTGCATGAAAATGAAATTACGACATATCAAAATCTGGGGCCTACAGTTAAATCAGTTTTTAAGAGTAACTTATAGCATTAAATACGTATATTAGGAAAGAAGAAAAATCTCAAATTAATGCCCTAAGCTTCTACCTTAATTAAGGAAATAGAGAAATATAACTTAGATTGAAGAAAGAAATAAAAAGGTGAACACCAATCAATTAAATAGAAAATCAACAGACCTTAGAGAAAATCAAAGGAATCAAAAGCTGGTTCTTTAAAAGAGAAATAAAATTGATAAGCCTCTAGTGAGACTAATTAAGGAAAAGGGAAGACACAGTTACCAGTATCAGGAATGGAAGAGGTGTTATCACTGTAGAGAGTATAGATATTAAAAAGATAATGTGCATAATTTTATGCCAATGAATTCAACAACTTTTGGTGAAATGGAAAAATTCTTTGGAATGCACAGATTACCAAAGCTGACTCAAAAGCAATAGAAAGTCTAAGTCACTGTACATCAGTTAAAGAAATGATTGGTTCTCTACAGAGAAGCCCCAGGCCCAGACAGCTTCACTGGTGAAGTCTATCATATTTAAGGAAAAAAAAAAAAACTGTACACAAAAATCTTTAAAAAATGGAGGAAAAGGGAGCATGTAACTCTTTTTATGAGATTAGATTGATGATAAAATCAGACAAAGATACTACAATAGAGAACACTACAGATTAATATCCTCATAAGCATAGAAGCAAAAATACTCAAAATATTAGCAAATGGAAATAAGCAATGTATAATAAGAGTACTAAAATGAGCAAATGGTGTTTATCCAAGGCATGCAAGGGTGCTTAACATTCAAAATCAATATAATTTACCGTACTAGTTGATTGTAAAAGAAAAACCATAATATCATCTCAGAAGTAAGTATTTGACAAAGTTCGATAGCCATTCCTGAGAAAATTCACGGCAAACTGGGAATAGAAGGGAACTTTTTCAACCTGATAATCAAGGGCATCTACAAAATCTTAAAGCTAACATCATACTTAAAGTAGTATTGCCAAAAAAACCCCCCAAAATCAAAGATGCTGATTCTGATCAAGCATCTTCTAGAGAAAATATGGAAGACAGAGGAACATGTTAAAAGATTCCATGTGGATGCAGTTAGCAAAATCCAGATAGTGGGAAACTATGGAATTAAGCGTTCCAGTTTCTTCAACAGTTAACTTCAAGGAAAATAAAGGTTTGAGAGAGATGGAGTCAAACCTATAAATTAAAAGAAAATTAAGGCACCTATCAGCCAGCTCCAACATGTGGCCTTTCACTGGATCTTAGATTTAGTCAAATGAAATGTAGAAAAAGCAAAAACAAAACAACAAAAATCTCAACAACATTTGACATTTATGAGACCATTTGAAATCTAAACACTGGATATTTCATACTAAGGAATGATTGTTAAATTTTTAAAAATATGCTAATGAAGTTGTGGTTATGTTAAAAAGGACTAATTTATGCATATACTGAATTTTTATAAATGAAATACTCAAAGTCTGAGATTCATCTCAAAATTACACTGTGTATAGGGGAGTCAGTGGGAATATACGTGAGACAAGATTGGTGATGATACTGGTAATTAATGAAGCTGATTAATGGATGGAGAGTATTCTGTCTACTTTTGGACATGTTTTTAAATTTCATAGCTTAAGTTTAAAAGTTATCCTAGTTATCAGTTATTGGCCATTTGCATATTTTGGGACATTTATAAATGTTAATATATTTAAGTTTCATGGAAACTGCATGGTTTTTCAAAGATGAAAGATGAATATCAGAAGTTTGAAACATGTTTAGGGTCATACCTTAAGTGACCGAGCCAAAATTGGCAATCCAAATTTATCACATGGTAGGTTTCATTTCTCTTTTGCTGGGCTATGCTGACTTCCATATATTATTCTGCTTTGTCTTCCAGTTTCTTCTTGTGTTTTATATTGATGTTTATTTCAAAGAACATAGAGGTGCCATTTTCAAACAGCCCTATTCTTTGTCAGAAGCAGTGAATACCTGTCTTCCAGTAATGGGCAGGTTGCAGCATTTTCCCTTTAGATTTAGAAAGTTGGCTTATTCTTCCCATTTTTGTATTATTCTGAAAAATAAAAAGGCCGTGGGTAGGCAGAGAATTAACTTTTTGCACTTTGTCTTTTCTGCCACTTCACTGACTGGCGCTTGACTGACATTTTTCCCTCACTAATTTGTAGGATAAAACTGTTGATCTAAAATGTCTGTGTAATTGACATTCTTTAAAATGTCAATTCTCTAATACATGTTATTTTTACTTTTTTTTTTATAGGCTTTGGTTGGAGAGAAGGCTTGTTATCAGTCCATCAGTAGTTACGGTGGTCAGATCTTTTACTTGGGGACAAAAGTAAGCTCTTCCACTCTGACTTGACATCTGTTTGTGCCAGGATAGTTGCGGCTGAAGGGGGTTGCTGGTACAGAGAGCAGTGCATTACAGAGTGCATATTGATCATCAGGAATCTAACACTTTTAGGGTGTGTGTGTGTGTGTGTGTGTGTGTGTGTGTGTGTATTTTATTTTTTTTTAGGGGATTTAGTTTTTAAGTAACCACTGTGCCCAGTGTGGGGCTTGTACTCACAATCCTGAGATCAACAGTTGCATGCTCTAATGACTGAGCCAGCCAGGTGCCCCTGTCAGGGGTATATAGTTGTGATTTTTAGCTAATTTATTTTGTCTTTCAGACATTTTTACTTTCATTTAGGTTCTAGGATGCTTATTTTCTTGATTCAAGGATATACTTTCATAATCTTTACATTTATGGTTTTCAAGATGAGGAAGATAGCTTATCATGTATATTTGTCATATCCTTTAGCTTAGATCAGCTTAGGATATATTAAAATGCATTGAGGTATTTGACTTAAAATAGAATCACCGGAATAGGAGCTTGCTTGTATATCAATTTGTTCCTTGCTTTTTTTTTTTAACTTAGAGAAATATTCATTATTAAAATTCAAAATATTACAGGGATTTGGGGCATTCTTTGTTTCTTGCCAGTGGAATTAATTCCTTGGACTGCAGACTTAACTTTAAATATTTGTTTGATTTACTCTTTAATGTGGGCCCTTGAAAACCCTTTAGTAAATACTTCTAATTGTACTATGAAATATTTTTACCTAAAGAGATGTAAAATGAGATGCAGGACTGGGACAAATGTGTCTCCCAAACTAAGCTGTTAAAGATGATCATTTTAATTATTGTTTCTTTATTTTCTAGTCTGTTTATGTGATGATGCTGAGAAGCTGGAGAGAGGTGAGTTCAAAGTAATTTTATATGCTAGAGCTGTTGAATTGATTAGCATCTTAACATTGTGTTTTGACTTTGCAGGAAAAGATTATTTGGATTTGTGCTTTTTAATTTCAGAAGTATACATCAAATCTTTATAACTATTAGGTACTTGATTTGCTAATACTGACTATAAATTAGGATTAGATTTAGCTACAAAAGTCAGGAAATTTAAAATAACAGTGGCTTCAATAAGATTTCTGTCTAATGTAAAAACAATCTGGAGGTAGTAGGTAGTCTGTGGCTAGTGTGGCAGCTCAGTGGTCTTTAGTATACTGTCCTATTCCACCATTCTTGTGTGTGGATTCTAGTCTCAAAGTCATTTAATGTTCCATTGTGGCTGCTGGAGCTCCAGCTGTTAAGTCCACATTCCAGGAAGGAGGAAGGGGAAGAGAAGGGCTGGCGCCTGCCTTTTAAGGTTATCCCCAAGAAAGGCCAAACTTTTCCACTTATTTATCATTGGCTAGAACTTAGTCACATGGCCCCAAGTGGCTACAAGGGAGTCTTAGAAGTGTCCTTTTGCTGGTATATTGCTGTCTCAGGTAAACTTGGGATTTGTTACTAAGGAGGAGGGAATGGAGGCACCTCGGTGACTCAGTCCGTTGAGTGTCTGTCTGACTTCGGCTCAGGTCATGATCTCACGACTCCTGAGTTCGAGCCCCACTCCAGGCTCTGTGCTGACAGCTCAGAACCTGGAGCTCACTTCTGATTCTGTCTCTCCTCCCACCCCCGCCCCTTCCCACTCATGCTCTATCTCTCTTTCTCCTTCCAAAATAAATAAAAACATTAAAAAAATTTTAAAAACAAGGGAGGAGGGTGTGAATGGATGTTGTGGTAAACAACTAACCTTTTCTGTTACAGTGACATTCCAGCTATTTCCTCTTTTCATATTTAGGCCTTGTAGCTACCTGTATTAGCCCATACAATCACTGTACTATGTAGTGCTTTAAGAAATTGTTTTCATAGAAATAAGATAGTCACATGATTATTGGAATAATTTTAGCTGTTAAGCAATAACGTCTGAAAAGGTATTAAGTAGAATAGGAATTCTACCTAGTAGTTGGTCAGACAAAGGGGTTTAGCTTCTCTCATTTACTCATTTTAGAGAGTGGATCATCTTCTGAAACAAGATTGTCTTACAGAAGCCTTGGCTCTTGCATGGTCTTTCCATGAAGGAAAAGCAAAAGCAGTAGTGGGTAAGTTGACAGAATACCAGTGTAGTAGACATTGTTTTTCTGGAGTAGAGAAAATGAATACTGATCACTCATAGGACATTTTTTAGCATAGCGTTCAAATATTTTCTAAACAAGATGTCATCAAACCTTACAGACTTCCAGTGAAAAAGGTTAATGACAAATACAGGACATAGAATTTTAAATGTTGATTTTAAAGTTCTTTAATTTCATAAGGAGAATTTATAGTTGGAATAAAAAGAAAGTACGTTGATAGGTTATCTGATCCAATAGATGTGAGATGCTCTTACTATGGCATATTAGCCAATACTTTGATATCTAAGGATTGTTATAATTATGCCTTTTGTTAGCACATTATGGATTTTGTTTTTATGCTGAATTTTGCTTCTCTGCAGGATTATCAGGGGATGCCAGTAAGCGAAAGGCTGTTGTTGCAGATCGGGTGAGTATTTTAATAGGGGCTTTACTAGGGTACAGTACAGATTTGCCTTTGGTATCAGCTAATAATTTTGGGGCATGATTAGGTAAATGGCTACAGTCAAGGAGAGAGTGTGTAAAAAAACAAGTGTATAATTCCCTGGTGTCATCTTGAATTCTTTTAAACTTTCTTCTTATCACCTTTCTTTTTTTCCCTTGCTCACTCCCTTATGACGATGATAAAATTGTAAAACAAAACAAAAAAAAAAGAGCCAAAGGACAGCAGAAAGGAGGACGGAAAAACTCAGGGATCTGGATTATTTATGAGTGTGATTATATATAGCCCATAGAAAGTTGACAATTGTTAGTTTTTATGAACAGATAAGTAATTATGAGAAATACTACACATGCAAGTGTTTGTGTTGCCTGAGGTAACAGAGATGGCTGATTTTATTATTATTAATTAGCATTAATATGATTAATGCCAATATTTAATATTGACTTTGTTTTCCTAATCTAGACCTGGTTGAATTTAAATTCATTTATTATAGTCATTCTTCTCTGTTTTTATTGTGCAAGTGCATTGGTAAAAATTACATTCCAAAATAAGTGTAAGCATATAGAAAACATGAATAGAAATTGGTCACTCTTCAGACTCATGAATGATTAATTGTCTCAGTGTTAGCTAAAATACTTTAGGAATTTATGTTCTGTCTGTGTTCTCGAGGCAAAGACCTACAGCAGAGCTTTCTGAAGACCTTAACTTTGATTTTTCATTTCCTGAGCAACAGAGGTACTACTGAGTCTAGAACCTGGAGATTAGCAAATCAGTACTAGCCCTGAGGCTGCAAGAAATTAGTCTGAGGTTAAAAATATTGGGAAATAAAGCCACTGAATTTTTTTTTTTTTTCAATATATGAAATTTATTGTCAAATGAATGCAAATTGGTGCAGCCACTCTGGAAAACAGTGTGGAGGTTCCTCAAAAAATTAAAAATAGACCTACCCTATGACCCAGCAATAGCACTGCTAGGAATTTACCCAAGGGATACGGGAGTACTGATGCATAGGGGCACTTGTACCCCAATGTTTATAGCAGCACTCTCAACAATAACTAAATTATGGAAAGAGACTAAATGTCCATCAACTGATGAACGGATAAAGAAATTGTGGTTTATATACACAATGGAGTACTACGTGGCAATGAGAAAGAATAAAATATGGCCCTTTGTAGCAACATGGATGGAACTGGAGAGTGTGATGCTAAGTGAAATAAGCCATACAGAGAAAGACAGATACCATATGTGTTCACTCTTATGTGGATTCTGAGAAACTTAACAGAAACCCATGGGGGAGGGGAAGGGAAAAAAAAAAAAAAAAGAGGTTAGAGTGGGAGAGAGCCAAAGCATAAGAGACTCTTAAAAACTGCCACTGAATTTTTAAAATTATATATATATGTATAAAACATGTAAATATACATTTATACATATATATTTTATATATATATATATTTTTTTTTAAATTTTAAGTTATATCTTTGGGGTGCCTGGGTGGTTCAGTCGGTTGGGTGTCCGACTTCAGCTCAGGTCATGATCTCACAGTCCGTGAGTTCGAGCCCTGCGTCAGGCTCTGTGCTGACAGCTCAGAGCCTGGAGCCTGCTTCAGATTCTGTGTCTCCCTCTCTCTCTGCCCCTCCCCTGCTCGTGCTCTGTCTCTATCTATTTCAAAAATAAATAAAAACATTAAAAAAATTTTTTTACAAAGTTATATCTTTAATAAAACTCAATTCTGTATTATTTAGGAGGACCTACATATATTAAGTATTGAAAAATTTTAGAGATATATTTTGATTTTCTATACAAGGCTGTTTTCCTTACAGATGGTAGAAATCCTATTCCACTATGCAGATCGAGCTCTGAAAAAGTGTCCAGACCAGGGAAAAATCCAAGTGATGGAGCAGCATTTTCAGGTACACCTTTGCATGTGCTTCTAATAGACATTGCTATGAATAGGTCTAATACTGCTCTTTTATATTACTTGAGAATAGGGCTTTCATGTTTTGGTTAAACATTTGCAGCATTCAAAACTTTATTGCAGGGCTTTTGGAGCATTCTAATGAAATTTTGAAGTAATAGGTAACATGGGGATAGATGGTAAAATGTGGAGTGTTGATGCTTAGGTCTAGTGCCTTATGGATGGCAAGGATGTGTACATGAGGGTATATACCTCATATATACCTATAGGTATATACCTATGAACTGACACCTCCCAGTGGCTGACACCTGGCTGATGACTAACATTTATGTTAACTAGGCTAGTTGGAGAAGAGGTGTACCACCAAGGTTTAAATTTAGTTCTCCTAGGAGCACCTGTGATTCAACAACAGCTTGGTTACCTAAAAAAAAAAACAAACCAAAAAAAAAACAAAAAAAAAACACAAAAAGATCTCTAAAACTGCAGGTGAAAGATCTTTAGTTTCTGCCGGAACTCATTGAAAATGGAAGTCAAGGAACGGTTTAAAGACATGTACAATTTTTGTTATGTGAGTTTTACTGTTTGTAGTGATCACCAGTTATATTTATTGCAAATTTCTGTTTGTCCTTCTCCATTTTTTAGAGTTCCCTCGCCTCTCCCTTCCCTGCCTTCACTTGTAACAATTATTGGAGGGTCTAATACAGGAGTCAGTAAACATTTTCTAAGAAGGGCCATGATGGGCAAATTTAGGCTTTGTGGGGAGCATATGGTCTGTGTCATATGTTCCTCTTTGTTTTCTTTCTTTCTTCTTTCTTTTAAACAACGCTTAAAAAATGTAAAAACCATTCTTAGCTATGAGCCATTCAGAAACAGGCTGTGGGCGGGACTTGGCCCATGGGCCAAAGTGTGCACCTCGTGGTCTTACACGTATTAGGCACTGGACATACAGTGTGTAAATAGACATGGTCCTCGCTGTCTTAAAGTTTGCACTCCAGTCAAGGTTATTTTTCTTGTTTACATTAATGGAAACATTTAAAAGACATCTAAGGGTTTTGAAGTTCTAAAGAGCAGGCACAGCTTATCTATTTACATATCTATTTACTTGATGCTAGTAACTTTGGAAGACAAGGCTAGAGATGGAAGGTATGAGAGAAGGATTTGGTTTCCTGAGCTGTACTCTTTAATGTCATAGTAGTGGGCTTCTGGCAGGGTAACTCTTATTACTATTTGACTGCAAGCTCATTACATTTATCAATAAAATAGAGAAATGAGCCCCTATAAAATTACGGAAAAAGGTAACTTAAGAGGAAGGCGTACGGCAGAAAGAAAGCACATGGGGACAATACTGTTTGGCAGCAATATCTTGTATATAAATTTTGTATACCATTGCAGCGTAAATAGAATACAGTATTTTAACAAGGGGATGTCTATTACCTTGAAGTGATGAGATGGTACTTATGAAAGAACTCTGGCTATTGAAAGGTACACCTTGTTGAAAAAAAAAGAAAAAACCATAGGGAACACTGGGAGGGCCTAATGAGGGGTGTGTGTATGTGTGATACAGAAACCACAGTGCTGGGGAAGGATATGGCAGAGAGCTATAAAAGAAAGGAAAAAAAGTGATGTTCTGGTGGAGCAATATGAAAGAATCTTGGCATGACAGGGACTATAGATGATTGTTTCTTTTTTTTTTTTTTTTTTTTTTTTTTTTTTTTTTTTTTAATTTCAAGAGCATGAGTGAGGGAGGGGCAGAGAGAGAGAATCCCAAGCAGGCTCTGTGCTTTCTGCACAGAGCCCAACACGAGGGTTGATCTCACAAACCATGAGATCATGACCTGAGCTGAAATCAAGAGGCGGACGCTTAAACCACTGAGCCACCCAGGCGCCCCTATAGATGATTGCTTCTAATGCAGTTTATAAAATTTACAGAGAAACAAACTGTAATAGTAATGTGTTGTTCAACTTCTAGATATATGTTGGAAGTTTCATTCTGCTAAAAGAATATCTCCTACAAATTTTTGATTTATTAATGATTTAGTCTCATAGAAGCTGAAGGAAACAATGGTGAACCATTATTCTGGATTTACTTTTTACCAGTAATTGGGGGAATAGAGTAGATAGACTCCTAAGGGAAAAAAATACCACTTTATTTTAAAGATTGTAATAATGTTGCAAAATAAGCTCAGCTTGAATCCTGTGAGAAAGTACATGTTTCAGAAGAAAACTATGGGCACAGTCTCATGGTTATAGGCCTCAAAATACAAATGGATTCACAAAGAACAGGAAATTCTTAAATTTTGACATAATAACCACAAAAATTCAAAGAGAATGGAAATGGGGACGAGTGTTGAGAGAAGTGTCTGTCTACAAAGCACAGAACAGCTACAAAAGATGGAGAGAGGCAGATAATCAAAGATCTATGTAAAAAGCAGCATGAACCTGTAAGACTGTCAGAAAGGAAAATAGTACCTGGATTGTGCCTACTAACATGCTAAGGGTTACAA
The DNA here is from genome assembly GCF_046562875.1 of Panthera onca. Lineage (NCBI taxonomy): Eukaryota > Metazoa > Chordata > Mammalia > Carnivora > Felidae > Panthera > Panthera onca. Next base: position 82,575,074 of record NC_138347.1, on the reverse strand, counting down.
AATAAGGGATTGTGACCAAGATTCACTGAGTATATTCTACATGCCAAGCACTGTGTAAAGTTTTTTGTATTTAATTTTTATTTAATTCTCACAACAACCCCATGGAGATAGATACTGTTTTTAATCCCAATGCATAGATGAGGAAAGTTAGGTTGGGAGAAATTAGGTGATTTTCCAAGGTAACATTGCTGGTAAGTGTTGGGGTCGGTACTCCAATCCAGGCCTTTGACTTCAAAGCCCAGCTCTTACCTAACTAGTGTTCTGTATGGTTATTTTCAGAACAAGTGCAAGGAAAAGATCGGTGAGAAAGGGGTGATGTTAACAGATGATCAAGGATGAGAATGACAGCAGACATCTAAGCCATTTAATGCTTACTGTGTGGCAGGCACTGTTAATAATGCTTTACATATATTAACTCATTTAATTCTTTCATAACTGTGTAAGATGAGTCCTGTTATTATTCATATGTATAGATGAGACTGAGGCACAGAGAGGTTACAGGTTACACAGTTCATAAATGATAGAACTGGGATTAGAATTCAGGAAGTTGGGCTTCAGGGTCCACATCTGGATTGCTATACTGTACTGAAGAAGAGCACTTCTTATTTTGCTCCCATTTTCATAAGCAAAGAGAATGGTCTTTAAAGTGGAAAAATCTAGTTAAAAATATATTAAAAAGCTGAAGCCCAGCATATGTGATATATAGTTAGTTGCATAATGATTGTTTAAAACTCAAAACTCAGTAGAATTATAACCCAGGATATTGTTTGAACAGTCTGTGTCACTATTCATAATTTTTAAGTAACTTTGGATCGGTTTTTTTTAAATAAAGCATATTCAATTAAGCATGGATGCCTCAGCAGAGGAGACACAATTTATTTCACTCAGGAGGACAATTTTCTTCTGAAAAAGATGATCTTCAGTCCATTAGGATGAGTGAAATCCATGTATGGTTGGCTATGAATCTGCCATTTTAAGTGTTTGATCTTAATTAGTTAATCATGAAATAATTAAATAAGTTGGCTCTTAGAGTTTTTTTTAAAGGAAGAGTGGACTTAAGAAATTATACACCGATAGTTCCAGTGTGGTGTATGAATGTTTTCTGTGAGCTTGCTTGAAATTGACCACGTTAAACTCATAAATTGCCGTTTTGAAAGGAATTTGAGGACAGCATATCCATGGAATGCCTATTACATAATGTCTTGGTTTCATTAAAGCGTTTGTCTGAATTTTCCATTATCCTAATGGCTGAAATAGATTGATGAGTAGTAAATAGATAAGTAAATAGTAAGTAGATTTGTAGCTAGATAAACATCCCTACCCAAAGAGTATTCTTTGGTGGCTTGGTATTAATTACATGTTAGGGCTCTTTCCTGTGCAATTTTTTTTAAATTTTTTTTTTAACGTTTATTTATTTTTGAGATAGAGAGAGACAGAGCGTGAACAGGGGAGGGGCAGAGAGAGAGGGAGACACAGAATCTGAAACAGGCTCCAGGCTCTGAGCTGTCAGCATAGAGCCTGACGTGGGGCTCGAACTCACGGACTGTGAGATCATGAACTGAACCGAAGTCGGACGCTTAACCGACTGAGCCACCCAGGCGCCCCCTTGTGCAATTTTTTATAATTGATTTGGGGTGACGATTTAGTGAGTGACTTGTCAAATATAGGTGGGTGGCACCAGGAGTCTGAGTTCAAAATGATCTTGACAAAATGGAACCAAATTGTCATGAGATAAAATTCAACAAGGATGAACATCAAGACTGCATTAGATCCAGATAATTTAAGTACATGAATACTGGTTTGGGAAGATCTAGCTGGATAAGATTTCAGTTGACCACAAACAGCATGAGTTAATAGTGTGTTAAGGCCCAAGATAAAGGTAAGGAATAGTTCCATTGGGCTATTGGTTGGAAATAAAAGCTCTGAGGTATTTATGGACTACTGACAGATTAAGCTACATCCACAACCAGGATGGTGGGAGATTTAAAAATGACTGAAAAAAATATAGTGGGGTTGTTTAATCTGAGGAGTAAGTCAGTGGAAACATGTCTGCCTTCAGTTGATGACGGGCTGTGAAATAGGGGTTTACTGTATTGCAGCAAAAGGAGGGCTAGTATAAGTGGGTGGAAATCGGGATGTGTATTTCAGTCTAAAATTACCCAGGGATAATGTAAAAATGCTCTTGGATTTATGTGCCTCCTACTGTTGAATTTATTGAAATGGAGGAAGACCAGCTGACTAAAGACTTTCTTTGCCAGGCAGGAAGAGCTGATATTCTGTATCAGTGTGAAGAAATGATTGTTGGAAACAGATGACCTCTAATCTAGTGAGTTGAAATTTCTAGTACAACTGGTTTCTATTTCAGTCAAAATACTGAGAATTTATATTTTACCAGCAGGTGGCACTCATGCTTGCTGCCTCAATTTTAATTTTTACCTTTGATGAAGAGCCTCACCTTTTCCTTAGAGTCAGGATATATAATACCATTCAATATTTTTGCTTTTCTCCAAAGATCAATCAATATTTTGTCCTTTCTTAACTATAGAAAGTAATTTTTGGATCGCATAGTAACTTTTTGATAGGCTGTGGCTTTTATTTATCTGAGAAAAGATTTGAACCTTTAACTATATTTGTATAGTAACTAGTTGGATTAAAAGGAATTAGAGCCACCACTGTTTTCCCAGCATCTGGTTTAGTGCCCTTCAATTTGAGAAATATTTCTTGACAGATTTTTTTTTTTTAAATATGTGTTTGTATTGTATATAGTGCTTGTCTTGGGCATATGTAGTTTTTTTGGTTTGTTTTTAAGTAGTCTCCATGCCCATCATGGGACTTGAACTCATGACCCTGAGGTCAAGTGTCCCATACTCTACCAGTTGAGCCAGCCAGGTGCCCCTTGGGCATATGTTTAAATCTAACTCTGGAAGGTTTGAACTGAGAATAGAACTTAGTACAATCACACAGATGTTCATAATCATGACAAATATTATTATGTGCTGTGTGCCTGGCAAGTATCTTATTTAATCTTCATAATATACTTGAGGAGTAGTTATTATTTATCTCCATTTTACAAATGTTTGCATGTGTACACAGACACACAGAGGGTTGAATAACTTGCCTTATGTCATACAACCAATAAACAGAATCAAAGTAGGCACCCAGGCTGTCTGGCACAAGGCGCTTTGAGCCTACAGTCTGCTTAGGTTTCATGCACATTTCATTCTTTGATACTCTCAGACCAATATGTTGTTAACTGGCTCACTTTGAAGCAGAGAGGACTAAGTAATATATAAATTTTAGGAAGATATTGAAATGTATAAAAAAATACATAATTCATTTTAGTATGATCACGGTAATCGTATTTGAATGATTGTGGACCATTTTATTCTTCATCTTATTGGTCCTCCATAGCATTCAACAGTTAATGACTTCTTGAAACTGTCCTGTTGTCTTTTCTCCTATCAGAATTCTCTACTAACTGTTCTAAACTCAGAAGCTGGTCAGTTAACTATGGAAGCAGTTTCATGTATTTTGGAATATTTTATCTTATTATAGTCCTGTTTGTTTATGTAATAGGTAGAGGTATAAATAAACATGGAGAATTTTAATAATATAAATCAAGCTAAAATAATTTGAAAAATAATACAATTTTAAAAGCTCTTAAAAGTAAAGCCTTACATTAATTGTTCTCACACTCTCCTTTCTGCTTCATTTCCACCTCCATGAGCTGCAGATCATTCAAGGCCATTGTTATAGCAGCTGTTGCCATACGTTTTTGTATTAGGAGTTCATGCCAAATAGTGGACAGACTCTAAAAGCTGAATACAGAATGAAGCAATAGGAGCCTTCTTTGTCTAATTCATGTTTCCCTGAGATGAAGTGAATAATAAGTATTGGTGTCTAGTACATCACCTTATTCCTGAGGCTTGATTAGAATGTTGGTTCTGGGGAGTCAGGTCTTTCCTAGATTATTTTTTTGTCATACCTGTGAGGAAAAAAAAGGAAAAGTACAAATATACACATACACATACAGAGAAATACCCATATCTACATAGCTACTCATGGTGTCTGTGTACTAATACAGGAATACAGCTGCCTAGTTTTGATAGCCCACAGAGAAAGATCTATTGATCTGTGTATAGGAATGTTTATGTACTTTGGTGTGTGTGTGTATGTGTGTGCATACATATACGTATATATACACATATACATATATGTATACATATATATGAATATGTATGTATTCATTGTAGGGTTTGTTAAAATTTTGAATCATTTTCAAATAATGCAGTGTTCATTGCCTGATTGACTTCTAGAATATAAATTATGAGAATTAATGCTGTTGTTCCAAAAAGCAAAGGAATGTGTCTGCTCATTTCTTCTCACATCACCCTTATGAAAGAGGGAAAGCCAGAGATTATATCTTCAGTTGGCAGATGGTAAGATAGTCACAGTGCAGTAAAATGATCTATTCACTCATTCAAACAATTGACAGGCTTAAATTTAGATTTTCTGTCAGTTCAGTGTTTTATTCACATATCTATATTGCCTTCTTTAATTTTAAATATATACAAATATCTAACAAGAGAAGCAGTTCACCTAGGCCAGTTGATAGGACTGTGCATTGAAGAAGAGATTAGAGAAATAATTGCTTTTTCTTTTTTTGATTTTAATTTTGGAGACCAAAAATATAGACTTTTTTTTTTTAGAGGCATTCTGCAAGTTTTTGAGACTAAGAGGAATATTCTTAAAGCAGGTATTGGCTCACTGTGTTTGCACTGAAAGACTTCAGGCACATAGCCATAAGCAGCGCATAGCACAGCCTGTACTTAATGGCAGAAGGATCAGAAGTTTGCATGTAGGCCCTTGATCTCTCAATATCCTGTGGAGAGGCATGTGTCTCTCCAGACCAGGTCTGGCTGGATGGTCTGAAGGTTTTGCTTCAAGAGAGGGACCTGTCCTTTTCCGTTCTCCTTTCTTTTAGGGCTCTTGTGAGAGCAGCCTTCTAAATGGGTTAAGTGGGGTGATCATCTTGGGCAGCAACTGCTTAAGGTGATTGTAGACTAGTCCTGGAATGTCCTCTGCCCAGTTTTGCCTACAGATCCTGTGCAAAGTTGAGTCTGTGCTTAGTCCTTGCAGTTGGGAGGTAGAGATCTAACTGGTCCCACCTAACTTATTTTCAGGTGTCTAGGAGATTGCCACCAGGGATAATACACTGGACAACCTGCCTTGTCTCTCCATAATTAGATTCTGGAAAGGAAGGTTTAATATATGGAAATAGATTTGGCTTTAAGTAGTATTTTATCTTGTTTATAGTTACAAATGTTCAAAATTGATAAGGACCTGGTTTCTTTAGGAAGCTAGATTGAAAGCATTGCCTTGAGTGATTTAGCTCTATTTAAATGAGTTGAGAACAGCTAGGGGCAGGCATGAGAACTCTGTGTATCCTCTTTCTTTTTTCTTTTAATTAGTTTTGTTTGTTTTGGGATAATTGTAGATTTACATTCAATTGTAAGAAATACAAAGAGATCCCAAGTACCGTCAACTCAGTTTTCTCCAGCGGGAACATCTTGTAAAACTGTATTACAACTGTATAACCAGGATTTTGACCAATACAGTGAAGATACAGAACATTTCCATCACCACAAGGATCCCTCATTTTGCCCTTTTATAGCCACACCTTCTTTCCTCCCATCCTTATCCCCTCTTTAGGCCCTGCCAACCATTAATTATTCCCATTTCTATGATTTTGTCATTTCAGGAATGTCATGTAAATGGAGTTATATAGTATGTAGGCTTTTGGGATCGGCCTTTTTTTTTTTTTTTTTTTTTTTTTTTAAACTCAGCATAATTCCCTGATGATTCATCTAGGTTGTTGCATTTGTCAGTAGTTTGCTGCTTTTTATTTCTGAGTTGTATTCCCTTCCTAATCTTCATTTAGAACCACATCACACAGTACTGTAATTTTACTTCAACCATAAAACCTAAGAAAACTTAAGACAAGGAAAGCCTATTAACTTTTACCCTTTATTTTTGCTTATCATCTTCTTTCAATGTTCCAGGGTGTCTATTCTTTTGTTTCCTTTCTGATTAGAAAACTTTCATTATCCATTCTTTGGGGGTAGTTTTGCTGGCAGTAGAGTCTTTTCATCATAGAATGTCTTGATTGCCCCTTCATTCTTCAAGGATATTCCAGTGAATTTAGTACTCTAGGTTGACAGTTACTTACTTTCAGCACTTGAAAAATACGGCTCTGCCACTTGCCTTGGCCTCCATGGTTTCTGATGAGAAATGCAGTCATTCAAATTGTTTTTCCCTATAGGTAATATGTCATTTCTTTCCTGCCACTTTGAAGATTTCTGGGGTTTTTTTGGTCTTTAGTTTTCAGAAGTTTGAAAATGTATTTGGTGTGGATTCCTTTACATTTGTAATATTTGCATAAATCTGTGTGTTTATGTCTTCTGCCAAATTTGGGGTATTTTTGGCCATTATGTCTTTGAGGACTTTTTGAGTTCTACCTTCTATCTTTTCTCCTGAGACTCTTATGATACATTAGGTCTTTTGTTCTAGCCCCACAAGTCCCTGAGTGTCCCATTTTTTTTTTCAGCCTGTTTTCTCCTTCAGATTGGAAATTTCTGTTGTTTGTTCCTTTCTTCCTGTTCATTCATTTTTTTTTTTTTCCCTCTGAACCATCTATTCTGTTGTTGAGTCCTTAGAGTTTTTTAAACATTCAGTTACTGTATTTTTCAGTTCTAAAATTTTCATTTGGTTATTCTTTATATCTTTTTCTATTTCTGTGATGAAACTTTGTATATTTTCATTTGTTTCAAGATTTCAGTTACTTATTGAGACAACTTTATCATGGCTGTTTTAAAAATCATTGTTAGATCATTCTGACATCTCTGTCATTTTAGTGTTGGCATCTATTGATTACTGCTTTTTAATTCAGTTTGAGATCTTTTTGGTTCTTGGTATGATTTATGATTTCCTTTTGAAATCTAGACATTGTGGATGTCCAGATCTTACTGTGAGACTCCAAATCTTATTTAAACTTTCTGTTTTAGCTGCTTTCTTCTGGTACTGCTCTGATAAGGGAAGGGGTCCTACCTTCTTACTGTTAGGTGGAGGCAAAAGTATAGGTTCCCCTCTCAACCCCCATTAATACCTGATAGAGGGTGCTCATCCTCACTGCTGGACAGAGATGGGGGTTCCTGCCCCTTACTAGGCCTTCTCTGGTACTTCACTGACTAGTTAGGGATAGGAATGTCTCAGTACTGCTCCCCATGTGGCCTCCATCGACACATGGTGAGAGTAGCTTCACTACTGTTCGATTGGGCATTGCTAAAAATTCTAATTATTTTGTAAGTCTCCTCTGACACCACTCCATTGGGCCTCATTACATGAATTCCACTAGCACTCTCCATGTGGGAGGAGTAGGGGTTTGTTACTGCACTCTTAGAACTGAAAGTCCCGACTTTCATAGACTTCTCTGATAACACCCTGCTCAGCAGAGGGAGGACTGGGATACCTTGTTATGTGCTGTGGAGAGTAGAAATCTAGGTTTTCCACACAGCTTTGGCTGGCATGGGTGAGTGTATTAGTCAAGGTTTTCCAGAGAGACAGAACCATTAGGGGGTATAGACGTGTCTCCCCCTTCCCTCTCTCTTTCTCTCTTTATGTGTATATAGAACCACATCACACAGTATTACAATTTTTGCTTCAACCATAAAACATAACTATAAATATATAAATAAAGAGATTATAAGGAGCTAGCTCACTGGATTTGGGAGGCTGAGAAGTCCCAGTATCTTTATTTGGCAAGTTGGAGCCCTGGGAGAGCTAATGTGTAGTTCCAGTCCAACTCTGAAGGCCTCAGAACCAGGAGAGCCAGTGATATAGTTCCAGCTTGAAAGCTGGCAGGCTTGAGACCCAAGAAGAACAGATGTTTCCTTCTGCATTAGGGAGGGCAATCTGCTTTACTGAATCTGACTCATATGTTAATCTCATTTAAAAACATGACACATCAGACACAGCAGAATAATGTTTGACCAAATATTTAGGCACCTTGTGGTCCAGCCAACTTGATACATAAAATTACGCATCACAGTGGGTGTGGGGGCACAGTTTTTTTCTGTGGTGTTTGACCAGAATAGAGCAGATACTGTTACAAGGGGTTTTTGTGTTTTTTTTTTCCCGCTAGATTCTTTCTTTTCTGGTTTTTTGGCTAGAGAGAGTAGCTTTCGTTGAGCCTTTTTCTATATGTGTGCCTGGGCATTTCCACCTTGCCAGTCTTCTTCACTTCCAAGTCTGGGATACATGGTAAAAAGGAACCGGGAAGCTCACCACTGTGTTGTTCCTCAGGTCCTGAGATCCCTGGTAGGTCCGCCATCTTCTTCCACCTTTCAGTCTTAGGTTTGTGTTGTATATATTGTCCAGGGATTTTAGGTATATTAGTAGGAGAGATAGGGAAAAATATGTCTGGTCCACCTCCCTAGAAGTGGGAGTCTCCCATGTGTACACTTTTCAAGGCATTGCAAAGTTCGTTGGATGAAGAAAGAGAAGGGAATGAACAGAAATTTGGAATTGGAGAGAGTTTAGACCAAGAGAACTAAGAAGTGCTGCAGGGAATGGAAGTTGGCGAGAGGCATATAGTAGAGACTTGCAAAGAAGTAATTAAAGTCTACACATGTATTCTGAGACTCTATACCACTTGTAAAACTGCCCCAATTCTTAAATTTTTAATCTTCTCTGCTTAAAACCCCTTCAGTGGTTTTCCATTATGTTAGAATAGAGTCCAGAATGTTGCACATGCCCCTTCGCATCTACTGCCAGCCTTCTCTTTCCATGCTCTGGTCGTACTGTCTCTCCCAATCCCCAAGGTTCTCTGCTGTTTCCTATGTCTGGACTCCTGCAAGTTACTATTCCCTCTCACTGGATGGCGTGTTCATCCCCGTAGTTGGCTTGGTCACTGCTGTCTGTCAGGTATTCACTTAAACATCCCATTCCAAGGAAGGCAGACTTAGGTTAGTTAGGCCTCCTTCCTAACATTCCCCTGGCATTTTGTATTTCCCTTCTCATAACTTTCATCATCCTTCGTTGTTACTTTTTAAAAATCTTTGTACCAGACTATAATATATGTCTGTTTGGTTAAATCTGTATCATTAACACCTAGCAATGGCCCTGGTCTATAGTAGATGCTTTATATAAATACAGTTTACATAAATATGACTTATACATATTTGTGTGTGTCCTCTAAATGTTCTAGCCAGTTATTTCTGTAGTGTTGAGGTCGACTATACATAGGTGTATTACCTGTGTCATTCAGTTTTTTGTACTAGTTATATATTTGTATAATTTAAAAATCAGAAAGTATAGGGTGCCTGGGTGGCTCAGTCAGTTAAGTGTCTGACTCTTGACCTCACCTCAGGTCATGATCCCACAGTTCATGAGATCGAACCCCACATCAGGCTCTGCACTGACAGTGCGGAGCCTGCTTGGGGCTCTCTCTCTGCCCCTCCCCTACTCACTCTTTCTTTTCTGGCTCAAAATAAATATTTAAAATTTTTTTTTAAATTGCAAAGTATAAAAACGTATACAATGAAAAGTCTGCCACCTTGATGCCATCTGCCCAGATTCCACCTGCCTCTCACCATTGTTACTAACTTTTATGTAGATTTCCAGATTTTCTTTACGTAAATACAAGCAAATGTACACAGTTGTAACCACCCACACATTCATATTTTTTTCCTTCTTTAACACAAATTTTTTCCTTGTGATTTTGTTTGGTTTTCTACTTAATATATCTTGGAAATCTTTTTATATTGGTTCACAAAGAATGTCTTTTTTTTCCATTTTGGTAGTTGCATAATATTTTTTTTTTTGACGCTAATGGTATTTTTTTTTTTTTACTTCTGTTTCAGCTTGTTTCTAGTATATAGAAATGCAAGCGATTTTAGTACATTGATCTTCCATCTTGCAACCTTGCTAAACTTGTTTATTCTAATATTTTTTTTGTATATTCCACCAGATTTTCTACAGAGATAATCATGTTGTCCACAAATAAAGACAGGATTATTTATTATTTTCCAATCTGGCAGTCTTTTATTTCTCTTTCTTGCCTTATTACACTGGCTCCAGTATTACCTCCAGTATTAATGTTGAATAGAAATTTTGAAAATTGACATCTTTGTCTTGTTCCCGGTGTTAGTGGGAAAGCATCAGTCTTTGATTTATAAATATGATGATAGCTGTAGTTTTTCAAAGATGCTCATTATCAGGTTGAGGAATTTCTATTTTTAATATCCTAAGAAATGTAAATGTTGTTGGCTTTTGTCAAATTGTTTTTCTTTGTAGAGATGATCATATAGTTTTTCTTTTTATTTGTTAATATGGTGAATAATATTGATTGGTTTTTGAAACCAACCTGGCATACCTGGGAGAAAGTCATGTGGTTATGATGTATAACCATTTTTTTATAAGGACATTTATGTTCACTCTTATGTATTACCCAAAGGATACAAAAATATTTTGAAGGGGCACACGCACCCCATATTTATAGCAGCATTATCAACAATAGTCAAACTATGGACGGAGCCCAAATGTCCATCAGCTAATGAATGGATAAAAAGGAAGTGGTGTGTGTATGTCTGTGTGTGTGTAATAGAATCTTACTCAGGCATCAAAAAGAATGAAATCTTGCCATTTACAACGCTGTGGATAGAGCTAGACTGTATGGTAAGTGACATAAGTCAGAGAAAAATAAATACCATATGATTTCACTCATATGTGCAATTTAAGAAACAAAACATTTCATAGGGAAAAGAAAAGAAGGAGGCAAACCATAAGAGACTCTTAACTATAGAGAACAAACTGAAGGTTGCTGGAGGGGAGGTGAGCCGGAGATAGGCTAAATGGATGATGGGTATTAAGGAGGGCACTTGTTGGGATGAACATTGGGTGTTACATTTAAGTGATGAATCACTCAACTCTACTGAAACCAATATTACACTATATGTTAACTAGAATTTAAATAAAAACTTAAAAAGAGTTTTCTTTGTAGGACGGTTTTTAACTACAAATGGAGATTTTTAGGAGGTTATGTATTTCTTCTGTTTCTGGTATTTTCTATCTTTAAAGAGATTTGGCCATTTCATCTGAGTTGTCAAACTTATTGGGTAAAAGTTGCTCGTGACATTTTAATTACCCTTTTTATATCTGGAGAATCTATAGTGATGTCATCTCTTCAGTCTTTATTTTGTTAATTTCTGATTTGATTGTGGTCAGAGAACGTAATTTGTATGACTTAAATCTTTTTAAATTTGAAACTTGTTTTATGGCCTAAAATACATTATCTATCTTAGTAAATGTTCCATATACTTAAGAAAACTGTATATTTTGATGCTGTCGGAGTGTTCTAAAAATGACAATTTATAGACGTAAGGCTATCAATTCAACATGTATCACTTTTATTGTTTTTATATATAATCTTTAATTTTGGTAATCTTTCTTTGAAAATTTTGAGAGAAAGCTTTCTGGCATTAAAACCCAAGCTTTTGATGAGACCAACAAATGTGTAAGGCAGTCTCTGTGACAATTTCGGGCTTATGGCTTTGATTTTCAGTTCCCTTTTCACTTTTTGACTCTTGAGTATTGCCCTCACTTTCTTCGGAACTCAGCTGTGTATTGTAAGGAATGTTTGTTAAAATTTTCCCCCAGAATTTCTAGGGAGATTTTTTTTCCCCTCCAAATTATTTGGCCCACTGTACTCTTATGCAGGGTTGACAGTTGCTGTAGCATTAACACTTTTCACATGATTTTAATATGATTTAACATTTCTCTGTGATTTTAGTTCATGTTTTTCAAGAACCTAAATAAGATTTTAAATCTTATTATAAGGAATATTGGTGACTAAAGGAAGCAGAATGGATGGGTCAGGTATAGCCCCATAATCCTTTTAAGGTTGTTAAGTCCTTCTGATACCTCTCTCAAATGGTAAGGGTTCCTCGGTTTTATTTGTTTTGTCAAACACGTGTTAGCATATAGTATTCTCTTCTTCACATAGTGCCTTCTTCCCTGGTGGGATTTTTTTCTACCTAGAATCTAGGCCTTCTTTTTAAAGGAAACCATTTCCCTGCAGCCAGCAGAAAATGAAAGAGTGCTACTGAAATCTAATGCTTGGTTACTTGACAGTTTCCACTAATAATAAGGTTCTGTTTCTCCTTCAGACTGTTTCTCTTGAAAAAGGCCAAAATTATGGGTTGCCATTCAGTTGTACAAGTCTGTACAAGATGAATTTAAAGCAATCAAAATGTTATGAAACCGAGAAGTTAAATCAACCTTGAAATAGCTAGTTTGGAGGCTTGTGACAAAATATGGACAACCTTAATCAACTGAGCCACCAACAGGACCAACTATATTCTATTATCAATTTGATGTAT